>NC_088389.1:76087500-77390000 GCF_037993035.2 Macaca fascicularis
TCGCTATGTTTGTAAGTTTCTTGAGGCCTCCCAGAAGCCGAGCAGATGCCAGCATCATGTTTCCTGTACATCCTGCAGAACCATAAGCCAGTTAGACATCTTTTTATAAATTACCCAGTCTCAGGTACTTCTTTATAGCAATGTGGGAACAGACTAATACACATGCCATTGATCAAGTCCTGAAGTTCCTAGGCAGTCTGCTTTTTTCTTTTGACCCGTAAAAGTCTTATTCTTCTTGTTTGTGTTGTTTGTCAGGACTTTTTAGTTGTAAGAGGGAGAACATGGAAAGAATGGAGCTATTCCATCTTGATCAGAACCAAAGTCCTCCAAATAATGTTTAAAATATTGGAAAACGTTTGTATTATCAACAAATATTATAGTAGTACATGTATTACAGTTCCTTATATATTTAATAGGTTGGTGTGTAATTTTATGTTTCTTTACAGAAAAACAGACATTTGAAAGGAGTACTTTGCCATCTTTTTTGTTAGTCTATGTTCAGAAATTAATAAATAATACTTCATAATTTTATCACTTCTATCTTGAATATATTTCACATATAGTAAGTTCTACCTTTTATTAAGAAACTCCAAGTATTGACTTTATAAGTGCATTTATTGCACAGGTGCTACTTCCATTACAAATATATGATTCTTCTAATACATGCAGATATCTCTGGCAATCTTAAATTTATATTAACTGAATGTTTCACAATCTAAGAAAAAACATCACATAACTAAAAGTCATAGATTTCATCCAAACATATTTTTATATTTTAAATTATCTCCGGTTTTTTTCTGTACTTGAAATACTTTGGGAAACCTTATGCATACAAATGGGAGTATTAGATCAAATTATTCCATGTTAGCATTTTAAATATGTAGATGCATTTACCCATTTTAAATGTTATATTTATATTAATATTGTGAAGTTTTCTAATCTTTTAAATGCACTTGCACTGTGATATTTTTCTTCTTGTGAGATTGAAGATATATACATCTGTTATATAATTGTTTTTTCACTAGCTGTTTTTCTATTTGTAGTACATTGCAACAAACATTGGCAATTCTTAAAATAATCTTTAACATTTGCACTTTCAATGATACATTTGCAGTGATGCTTTATGTAAACAATAATACCTAGATTAGTAAACTATAAATGGTTACAAACCCTCCATAGACCTCTTAGGGTTTAAGTAGTCTCCCAGGTCACATTCTGGAACTCCAACTGGCATTTCTTATTTTCTAAATTGCAGTTTACAGAAGTTTAAATGTATTTATCTTTTCTATGGAACTAACTTCCTTCTTCCATTAGGCTATTGAACGTTGGCTCTTTTCAGTGTCAGATTTTATTAGAATTACTAATGGAAAATAGGAATAACAAAGAGCAACAAACATGGGACAAGTTTTCAGGATCTTACATACTCCCCTTTCCCAAAAGCAAGAAATTGTTTCTTATTTTCTCCAATCTATTAATATGAGCAACATTTATTTCTCTTCTTCCTCTCCTGAACTCTGCACAGCTTCAACTTCACTTTCCTCTAACACAATCAAAAGTTATTGCTGAAATCTACTGGTGCAGGCTTTTGCTTTGTCCCAACTAGAAGTACAGAAGTGCTTTTAGGAAACTCATTATACTTTTTACTTATTAAGCAGTTCAGTGGAGGGAGGGTAACCATTTTAAACAAATGGAACAATTAGAAATCCATAGTCAAAAAAAAAAAAAAAAAAGAACCTCAACTGAACTTCAGAACTTAACTGAAAATTGATCATAGACATGTAAAACTATAAAACTTTTAGGAAAAAAGAAAAACTTTTAGAAAATCTTTGAGAGCTAAGTTGTCAGGTACTGTAATATGCATTTCTTAGGTAAAAGAGATCTACTATTTATGACTTATGTGGTGATTATTTCAACGTTCAGTGTTGTAGTGTTAGTTTACATGTACATATTAAGTTAGGTATTTATATTATAGTTTATATTATGACATAAAGTTATTATCAAAATGCAAGAACAGCCATTGGGTTTTAAGAATGAAGCATTTGCTCTTGAAGGCATCGTATCCAGGCAGGCATTTAACATGGAAGTGAATGAGACATCCTTGGCCAGCAGCTCTGACACTGCTCAACTCTCTATGGCACATGTGTGTAAAACACCACATGGTGACCAGGAGACTAAGAGGAGTGTCAGCCTTTGAGGAAAGTTGTGCTTCCTAGGCATTCCCAGGTATTAAGAGGTTTATTATTATCTTGTAGTTAAACTGTACCCCAGGCTATTGAAGCCTAGGGATATACTTAATATAGTAACATTAGACAAATACATGCAAGTCTTGCTGTTCTACATTCCATATTCATCCAATCCATCTTTCTGTCCATATTGATGGAAATATTGTTTTTAGAAAGTACCTAAGAGATTATTTTTAACTTTAATAACACGTATTGTATTATATATTGGAAGTAACATGTTCGGTGGAGAGTTATGAAACTAGAGAAAAGAACACAGAAACCTTAATGACAAGGTAGTCCCAAAATCCAGATTATCATTCAGGCAATGTGTAATGTATATTTATCATAAATACATATATGATTATTATAAAAAGCATCTGTATATAAAACTTCAACTCGATATTGATATTGCAAGCAATATTTCTTGTTTATGATTTGCCTTTAACTTGCATAGTGTTTTTAATATAATTTTTAAATTAAATATTTTTATATAACCACTTGTATCAGAGCTTTTAATTATTATCATTAATTATTGTATAAAGAGATCATTGTGTTAGGTGATTATTCATTATTTAATAGTAAATTTATCTTTATTTTTAATTGACACAATAATTTTACATATTCATGAGGTATGTGTGGTATTTTGACACATGCATACAATGTGTAATGATCAAATGCCAAAATATGTAATGATCAAATGCCAAAATGGCAATTGGCATATCCATTACTTCAAACATTTATCATGTCTTTGTGTTGAGAAAATTCAAAATTTCTCATTTAGTTGTTTTTAAATATAAAATGAATTTTTGTTAATCCTAGTATTATAAGGCACTGTATTTATTGCTCCTAACTGTAATATTGTACCCATTAACCAAACTTTCTCTATCCCCCCATATTCTCTACCCTTCTCAGTCATTGGTACTACTCTTCTACTCCTCTACTTCTATGGGATCAACATTTTTAGCTGCCAATATGAGGGAGAACATAAAGTATTTGTCTTTCTGTGCCTGACTTATTTCAGTGAACATAGTGTCCCTCTAAGCTCAAAAATATTGGGCTAGACTAGAATGTTTTACACCAAAAGCACAGAATATGTGATGGGCCAATATTAGGAATGAATCTATTGGAATTGTCCAACGGGTGAATAGTGGTATGGGCAATAAATATAGGGAACACTGGATAAAACTGGTAATTATTAGAGGTTATTTAATGATATGAGAAAAGCTCCGAAAGAGACATTCTAAAGGGTTTTGATGTGACATATAAGGTAATTCTCATGTAAATCCATTTATCACATCACTAATTTGCACTGCTTGCCATTGTCCTCAGAAAGAAAGTATGAACAACTTGGAATGTCTGTGAAGTTCACAGATGATGCAGCCATTGCTTACTCCTTTTAATCCTAACATTTTCTTATCCAAGTACAGGGTATACTTCCATTCAGATGGAACTATTTTCGTATTCCTGAATGTCTCATTCTTTAATCTTCAAGGATTTCTGTACATGTATTTCCTCTGCCTACATAAATCACTTCATTCTGTCCAAACCTTGGCCCTCAATACATCTGATCTTGCGTGTCCACAATTTTAGCCTCAGAAAATATGATTTAATGACTTACCAAGTTTGAGTTAAAGACCCATTGTCTATATTCTCATAGTATCTGTAATTTTTAAAATCTAAATACTCACCAAAATTCATTGTTGTCTCTTATCTGGTTATTCTCCATTATAACTACATGCTGTATGATCAGGGGCCATAGTATTTTCATCCTTTTTTTTGGCAAAATCATAAACAGTGTAAGACAGCAGTTTTAAAATAGTTTTTACACATTCTCAAATAAATGAGCTTCTTAAAGCTGTTCTTCAAACCACTCATTAATTTAATAATATTGATTTTGCAGTAGGCTTGAGAATATATTTATAAGTTGTTAGAGTATCTTTATTTTATTACATTCTTCCTTTATATTATTATGCCCATTAAGGTATTGTTGGCCTCTCAGCAAAGCTCCCTTTTAGTCTTAATACTTCTGATTTTTCTGGATCTGTGTCTCTGCCCAAATCACATGTCAAATTGTTATCCCCAAAGTTGGTGGTGGAGCATGGTGGGAGGTGATTGGATCTTGGAGGTGGATTTCCCCTTTGGAAATGATAGTGAATGAGTTCTTGTGAGACCTGGTTGTTTAAAAGTGTGTAGCATCTCCTCCCTCTTGCTCCTCCCCCTGGTTGGCCATGTGAAGTGCTGGCTCCCTGTTCACTTTCTGCCATAATTGTAAGTTTTCTGAGGCCTCCCCAGAAGCAGAGGCTGGTATGCTTCCTGTCTGTACAGCTTGTAGAAACATAAGCCAATTAAATCTCTTTTCTTTATAAATTACCCAGTCTCAAGTATTTCTTTAGATCAGTGTGAGAATGGACTAATACAACTTATTACTTGTATCATCTTCTGTGTCATAATTCATAGTGCCAATATGTCTTTGATTTTTTTTCAGAGTAAAAAGCAAGATTTGTGGTCAATAGAAAGAAGCAACCTGAATTTTTTTAAACTATATGGAAAAATCGCTATAATTAATGCCAAATAAACAAATGGCAAACCAAGAAAAACATTTTTTATTTATCAGATTGTCAGAAATAAAATTATTTTTATTTGTAGAAAAACATACACTTATTAATTGAGGTTTATTTGGTAACAAGAGTCATGAAAATATCTATGCATATTTACTTTGAACTATAATTTCAACAGAAATTTGGACACAAAATCTAAAACCTTAATTCAAAACATATTACAGAAAGCCATATATGATTTTATATTACTGAAATGAGGTATTAGTTCAATAACACCCAATATGAAATAGTTATTGAGACCTTTGAAATATAATCATGTTTATTATATTATCTGAGCCTCCCAAACACCTTGTCATCTCTACCTCCATGTTTATTGGGGCTCTTTTCCTTGCTGTTGCTTTAAAGTCTTCATCATCTCTCTTTTGAAGAAATACGTAAAGTGTCCCCTCTCATCTTCCTGTCTCAGTTATCTTTCTAAAATATAGATATAATCCTGCTTTTACATATTATTCACCATTATCTAACACACAAAGACCAAATTCTTTTGCATGAAATTCAAGGCCCCACAGTTTGAATTTCATTGTCTACCAGCAAGCCTACTGAGGTACACAGCTTTCTCAAGTCTCAATGACTTTGCTTGCTTTTCCTTTGCTTAGAGTTTCTTTGTACCATCTGTAAATTGTATGGTTCTGCTCATCTGTTATTACTGTGTTCAAAAGTAATCACTCTCCTCTCTCTCTCCTTCTACAGTTTTGCACACACTGGTGCCATAACTGCATCGTAACAGTATCATATCACTGCCATAGCAGCATCCCCACCCTGCTCAGACTTCCATGGGCATAGGGATATATTATCGACACAGATCAAATGTTTATCGAATAAATAAATCATTTGGTAGAAAAATATTTATTATAGCCATTTTATTATTTTGTCATTTCACAGCTTATTAACATATAAATGAAGTACATTAAACTGCACATATTTAAAGTATATAATTTGCTAAGTTTTGACATACGTGTAAACCCTTTAAGCTATTATCATAATCAAGATAATGAACATTTTTACCCCCAATTTTTCCACATGTCCCTCTCTAAATCCTCCCCGTTCAATCTTCTCCACATGTTCAGACTACTGTGCCTTTCTTAAAACAATTTAGTTTATAAAAAGTTTCAGGGCTGGGCCTTGTAGTTCTCACCTATAATTCTAAAACTTTGAAAGGCCGAGGTGGTGGAAAGATTGCTATAGCTGAGAGGTTTGAGACCAACCTGGGCAACATGGTAAAACCTATCTCTACAAAACAAAAACAAAAACAAAACAAAACAAAACAAAACAAAAATTAGCCAGGCATGGTGGCACACTACCTGTAGTGCCAGCTACTAGGAAGGCTAAGGTAGGAGGATCGCTTGAGTTCAGGAGGTCAAGGCTATAGTGCCACTGCACTCCAGCCTGCATGACACAGTCAGACTCTGTCTCAAAAAATATGTTTTTAAAAAGTTATGTGTTATTGCAAACAATAGCATGTAAAATTTAAACACGTAAATTCAGTATATAGCTGCTATGGTCTGAATGTTTGTGCCCCCTCAAAATTATTATGTTGAAATTCAAATCCCCAAAGTTATGGAATTAGCAGGGGAGGCCTTTGGAAGGTTATTAAGTCATGAGGGCAGAGCCCTCATGAATGGAATTAGTGGTCTGGTAAAAGTGGCCCAAGAATGCTACCTGTCCCTTCAACTGTGTGAGAACATAGCCAAAATATGGCTGTCTGTGAACCAAAAAACAGGCCCTCATCACACACTGAATCTGATACCACCTTGATCTTAGACTTCCCAACCTCCACAAATTGGAAAAATAAATTTCTGTTGTTTATAAGCCTAGTGTGTTATGTTATAGCAGCCTGAATGTACTAAGACAGAAGATTTGTACTGGGAGTGGAGGTACTGCTGTAACAAATACCTGAAAATATGAAAATGGCTTTGGGCCTGAGTAATGCTCAGAGGGCTTAGAGTTTTGAATTGCATGCTAGAAAAAGCTTATATTGCTGTAAATAGACTGTTAAAGGCAATACTGGTAAGGATTCAGAAAGAGAGGAGAGCTGTAGAGAGAGCCCCAATTTTTTTAGGGAATATTGAAGTGGTCATGAACAGATATTAGTAGAAATATGATTAATAAGGGTCATTCTTAAGCAGTCTCGGAGGAAAATAGGAAACATGTTATTGAAAACTAGAAAAAAGGTGATCTTTATGATAAAGTGGTAAATAACTTGGCTGAATTGTCCTAGTTCTTTGTGGAAGGTAGTTGTAAACGATGAGATTGGATATTTAGCTGAATCTATTTCTAAGCCAAGTGTTGAAAGTGTGTCTGTACCCTAGAACTTAAAGTATAATAGTAGTAATAAAAGAAAGTATGTCTTGGTTTCTTTTGACTGCTTATAGTAAATAAGAGAACAGAGAAATGACTTAAAGGCAGAATTTTTAATTAAAAAAAACCAGAACTTAAAAATTTAGATAATGCTCAGCCATCCGTATTACAATAAATGAAAAAAATCTGTTTGGGATAGCATATAAATCTCTTTATCAAATTTTTGGCCAAATATGATAAAGAGATTAACATGGATTGGCCACATCAACAGAAGCTGGGAGCTGTTAAGACAGTGGAGAGATTAGTCAACCATCTAAACGAAAGCCAGGACCCATTGTTCATAACAATGGGAGAATCTCCTGGGAAGCATTTTGGAGGTCATCAGGGTTGCCCTCCCATTACAAGTGCAGAGTTTAAGGACCTGGGGGTCAGAACGGTTTCAAAGAAGGGGACACTGTTGCCTGCAGGTCCTTGGTGCATGCTGCCTGGCACTGTGTAAATGCTTCACTCCTCACACTCGTATGTTGCATGCTCTTGGGCTGTCTTGGGTGTGTGGCTCTGGTGCTGTGTCACTATGCCCAGTAAAACTGTGGGGATGTGGCTGCCTCCACCTAGATTTCAAAGGATGCTCCAGGGAGCCGTGTGGCAAAAAACTGCCACGGGAGCAGGGTCACTGCAGACAATCCCCATAAGGGCAATCTCCAGTAGATTCACAGGAGTGAGCTGCCCCTTCCCCACCACATGAGTAGAGACACCGTATTGTATCCCAACTCACACAGAACAGCCACAGGCATATGACCTCATTTCATGAGAGCTGAGAAGTGGTCTGTGCCCGGCACAGCTAAGGGAGAATGAATCCTGTCCCTGTATATCTGGAAGGTGAAACTTCTACCCCAGTGGGTTTGGAGGGCAGAGCATTGAGACAAAAACAATTATTCTTGAACTTTAAGGCTTTGGATTTGTCGCTCCTTTCTTTTTTCCTATTTCTCTCTTTATAATGGGAATGTTTATCCTGTTCCTGTCTCACCATTGTATTTTAGAAGCACATAACATGTTTGATTTCATGAGTTTACAGCTGGAAAGTAATTTTTCTCAGGATGAATCACACTTTGAGTCTCACTCATATCTGATTTGGATGATATTTAGCATCCTGGGCAACATAGTGAGACCTCATCTCTGAAAAAAAAAAAAATATTAGGTGGTGCTTGCCTGTGGTCCCACCTACTTGGGAGCTGAGATGGGAGGGTTGGTTGAGTCAAGGATGTCAAGGCTGCTACTCCAGCCTGGGTGACAGAGTGACAGACACTCTGTCTCAAAAACAAACAAACAAAAACAAAAAATAAAAAACAAAACAACACAAAAGCTATGAGAGTGGAGCCCTTATGAGCGTAATTAGTATCTTTAAAAGAGTCCCTAGAGAGATTCCTTGCCCCTCCCACTGTGTGAGGACACAGTGAGAAGGCACTGCCTATAAGGAAGTGAGTTTTCAATAGTTACTTAATCACCCAGTGCTTTGATCTTGAACTTTCCAGCCCCCAGAACCATGAGAAATAAATTCCTGTTTTTTTAAAAAGCCATGCAGGTTATGCTAGTTTGTTACAGCAGCCCAAACAGACACTGTCATATGAGATATGAATATTAAATACAGTCAATAATTTTACCTTCAGAATGTAGGATTCTTTTTAGGAAAACATTAATTGTTTTTTGTATAACAAATTACCTCAAAACTGAAGTCTGAAATAGCAATTATTTTATTTGTTCATGAGTTGTCTAGACAGAGCTCAGCTGGGATGGCTTAAGTCTTCTCTATGTTGTATCAGCTGGGCTACTTCTGCATCCACAATTTTAGCTAAAGAATTCAGGATGGTCTCTCTTACTTTCTTGCTCTTCAGCTGGACTGTCCCAAATACTAGACTCTCTTTCCTTTTCTTTCATTCTCTAGGACCCCCTTTTTAGACTGTCTTTTAACTTACACATCTCTTTCTTCAGTCTCTAGAAGTCTCTAGTAATATGAAAACAGAGGTTTCCTATGAGTCTTAAGGCCTAAGCTCCAGAACTGGTATAACTTTAGTTCAACTACATATATTTTTCAAAGCAAGTCAAAAGATTCAAGAACAGGTTAAAAGGATGAGAAAATTGACTCAATTTCTTGATGGAAGGAAAATAGCCAAAGGATCTTTGAGTAAAGAATGCAACCAGACACATCCAAAAATGTTTAGGGAAACTGGAACATAGTATCTGAGGTCCTGCAACAGAAATATACTGGGAACCCATAATAGAAATATTACTTATATCTTCCTTATTTTTTATTAGGTGAAGGACAGTGTTCTATTTTTCTGTTTTTTTAATTTAACTTCTAGGTTCAGGGGAACATGTGCAGGTTTGTTATATAGGGAAACTACATGTTACAGGCATTTGCTGTACAGATTATTTTGTCACATGGGTAATAAGCACAGTACCCTATAGATAGTTCTTTGATCTTCACCCTCCTCTCATCCTCCACCTTCAAGTAGGCCTTGGTGTCTGTTGTTCTCTTCCTTGTGACCATGTGCACTCAATGTTCAGCTCTAACTTATAAGTGAGAACATGTGGTATTCGATTTTCTCTTTCTGTATTATTTCACTTAGGATAATGGCCTCCACCTCCATCCATGTTGCTGAAAAGGATATGATGCTATTCTTTTTCATGGTTGCATAGTATTCCTTGGTGAACATGTACCACATTTTCTCTATCCAATTTACCTTTGTTGGACATTTAGGTTGATTCCACGTCTTTGCTATTGTGAATAGTGCCATGATGAACACCTGCACGCATGTGTCTTTATGGTAGGATGGCTTATATTCCTTTGGGTATATACCTAATAATGGAATTGCTGTGTTGAATGGCACTTCTGTTTTAAGTTATTTGAGAAAACACCTCATTGTTTCCCACAATGGCTGAACTAATTTACATTCCCACCAGCAGTGTGTAAGTGTTGCTCTTTCTCTGCCACCTCTCCAGTATCTGTTATTTGTTGACATTTTATTAATAGCCGTTGTGACTGGTGTGTGATGGTATCTCATTGTGGTTTTGATTTGCATTTCTCTAAGGATCAGTGATACTGAGCTTTTTATATATATATATATATATATATATATGCTTGTTGGCTGCATGTATGTCTTCCCTTGAAAAGTATCTGTTCATCTTCTTTGCTGAATATTTAATCAGGTTTTTCCTGTTTGTTAATTTAAGTTTCTTATAGATTCTGGATATTAAACCTTTGTTGGATACATAGTTTGCAAATACTTTCCCCCATTCTGTAGGGTGTCTGTTTACACTGTTGATAGTTTCTTTTGGTGTGCAGAAGCTCTTTAGTTTAATTGGTCCTACTTGTCAATTTCTGTTTTGTTGCAATTGCTTTTGGTGTCTCCATCCTAAAATCTTTACCAGGGCCTACATCCAGAATGGTATTTCCTAGGTTATCTTTCAGGATTTTTATACTTTTAGGTTTTCACATTTAAGTCTTTAATCCACATTGAGTTGATTTTTGTATATGATGTAAGAGAAGGTTCCAGTTTCAATTTTCTTCATAAGGCTAGCCAGTTACTACAGCACCATTTATTGAACAGGGAGTCCTTTCCCCATTGCTTGCTTTTTTCAGCTTTGGCAAAGATCTGATTGTTGTAGGTGTGAGGCATTATTTCTGGGCTCTCTATTCTGTTACATTGGTCTATGTGTTCATTTTTGTGTCAGTACTATATTGTTTGGGTTACTGTAGCCTTGTAGTATAGTTTGAAGTCAGGTAATGTAAAACGCATGTGTCTTTATGGTAGGATGGCTTATACTCCTTCGGGTATATACCTAATAATGGAATTTTATGGTTCTTTTTGCTTAGGATTACTTTGGCTATTCAGGTTCTTTTTTAGGTTCTATATTAATTTTAAAATAGTTTTTTCTAATTCTATGAAGAATGCCATTAGTAATTTGGTAGAAATAGCATTGAATCTGTAAATTGCTTTGGGCAGTATGGCCATTTTAACAATAGTGCTTCTTCCTATTTATAAGCATGGAATGTTTTTCAATTTATTTATGTCATCTCTGATTTCTTTGAGCAGTGTTTTTTACTTCTCATTATAGGAATGTTTTTCTTCCCTGCTTAGCTGTATTGCTAGGTATTTTATTATTTTTCTGTGGTTATTGTGAATGGGATTGCATTCTTGATTTGATTGTCAGTTTGGATATTGTTGATACATAAAAATGCTACTGATTTTTGTACATTGATTTTGTATTCTGCAACTTTGTTGAAGTTGTTTATTAGATCGAGGTTCTTTTGTGCAGAGACTATAGGGTTTTGTAGGTATAGAATCATATCATCTGCAAAAACAAACAGCTTGAGCCTCTCTTCTTATTTGTGTGTGGTTTTTTTTTTTCTTTTTCTTTTTCTTGCCTGATTACTCTGCCCAGAACTTTTGATACCATGCTGAATAGGAGTGATGAGAGAGGGCATCTTGGTCTTGTTCAGGTTTTCAAGAGCAATGCTTCCAGCTTTTGCTCATTCAGTATGAGGTTGGCTATGGGTTTGTCATAGATGGCTCTTATTATTTTGAAGTATGTTCCTTCAATGCCGAACTTGTTGAGGGTTTTTAACGTGAAAGGATGTTGATTTTCTCAAAAGGCTTTTCTGCATCTATTGAGATGACCAGGTGGTTTTTGTTTTTCGTTCTGTTTATGTGGTGATCACATTTAATTGATTTGTGTGTGTTGAACCAACCTTGCATCCCAGGGATAAAGTCTATTTGTTTGAGGTGGATTAGCTTTTTGATGTGCTGCTGGATTCAGTTTGCTAGTATTTTGTTGAGGATTTTTGCATCTGTATTCATCAAGGATATTAGCCTGAAGTTTTCTTTCTTTATTGTATCTCTGCCAGGTTTTGGTATCAGGATGATGCTGGTCTCATAGAATGAGTAAAGGATGATTCCCTCTTCCTCAATTTTTGGAGTGGCTTCAGTGGGAATGTAGTGGATCTTCTTTATGTCTGGTAGAATTCAGCCGTGAATCCATCTGGTCCTGGGCTTTTTCTGGTTGGTAGGCTTTTTGTTACTGTAATGGAGGGTGTTTTAAATATTTTAAACTGATATCATGAATTATTTTTAGTTTATATGTTTTATCTGCTGAACTAATACTTGTTACTTATTTTTTAAAATTAAACTTTTTTCTGAAGACCTTATGTCAAAGGTATTAGCAAGAACATAGTACCGAATCCTTCCCATCCTTATGGCAATCCTTCTCTGCAGTGCTATGTAATGAGAATATGCTAGCAAAGGCAAAGTTCTATAGAAGAGCTAAGACCTATGGAACTGAGATAATTTATTCAAAGTAAACACCTGAAATGTGAACCTGAAGAATATGTCTTTGACCAAATTTAAGTAAAAACTTTTATTTCAAAGTATTTGGATAAGCTTTTCAAACTGAAGCTTTATTATTGTATTTGTTTTTGGTTTGGTTGGTTTTTACTTGCAAGCAGAATTCTAAGACAGTAAAAGAAGTAAAGCCTCCCAAGCTAAGTATGATGTTCATAAATATCCTCAAAATAGCAAAGAGCCCTAAACTGATATACTTACTTGTTTAGGTTGAAATAGTGCATACAAAGGAGATTCATATACTTCATTTATTCTTAGGGTGAGCTATTGAACCAGAACCAAATTCAAAACCCTTGGAGATATGCCCATCCATACAAAAGGCAGAAATATTGGCATTTAGAAGATAAAAATTTGCAAGATGGCACAATGCCTAGAGTAAAATAGAAAATCTGGGCTCATCCCCAGCTCCATTGCTGACTTTCTGCATAACCTTGAAGCTTATCATTTAACTCTTTCAAAACCTTTTCCTCAACTATATAATGTGATCCATAAGAAACCAACTTATTTTATTTATATGTATCTGAATATATGTAAAATATATTTGTGAGGATACACAAGAACCTGGCTACATTGTCTGCTTCTAGGAACAGCTCCCTGGTCGATAAAAACAAAGATGTGTGGGAAACATAATTTTCACTGTATACTCATTTACTACTTTCACATTTTGTTCCCTATGTATGAGTTATTGAGAGAGAAAGAGAAAGAAAGAGTGGAATAAGGAAGAGAAGAGGGAGAGAGAAAGAAAAGAAGGAAGAAAGGAACAAAGGAAAGAAGGAAAAAAGGAAGAGAGGATATTTTGGATTTATTTACGTTCATAGCTAAGTACAAGGCTTTAGAGAACTGACATTTATTTTGTTCAAAAATTTTGAAAAAAGATATTTATATTATTATTACTTGTTCTTAATATCATTTGGTGTTATTTTCTTCATCTTACATCTTAAATACTGCCTTGCTTATTCCAGTGTATTTTTTTTCACCTTTTATCATTCACTCTTACCCCAAGAAACTGGGTAAGCAGGTGCACAGTAGTCTATGAAATAATCCCCATGAAATGAAAAAAAAAGTTGCATTATGCATTTTCTATTAATATAGAAGCATCTGTTATTTGTTAATACCATATATAGGGATTCCTTGGAATTTCACAAGCTTGAGCAGGAAATTAGACATGCATCACTTCTTAATCTCTCAACTTCTTGCTCATGTCATTCAGTATAAGCTAACTCAGGTCAACTATTTTGAGGGTAGAAAGGAAGGATAGAAGGACACAAGGGACATTTAAAAACAACACTTGACTAAATACAGTAAATTAAGAGAAGGTGAATCAACAAACTATATGCTGCAAGTGTTTTATGTTTAGATGCTGGGGGGAAAATTGTGGTACTTCTAGCAATGAAATAATAGGAGATATTTTATTAAGGTTACTCATTCAACCTGCAGCCTCTAAATTTACCTGGGTATGAGAGACGTGTGGTTACTTGGAAGGAAAGACTGCAAGAAAAGAAGTCTTTGGGGGCAAGAATTTTAATGTGTAGAAGCCACTACACTTCAAAGATGGGTACCAAATTTGAAATGTTGCTGCACTGAGGTTCACATGAGGCTGAGAGATACAAGCTCGGTCATCCTCAAGCTTTTGAAGAGGAAGCAACAGGGGGCAAATCAAGAAACACATCAAAGTGCCTTCCCTGAATTGCCAAGGAAAGGTGAAACTGCAAGTGGCTCTGTTAATAGTGCTCTGTGCGCTGAGGCCACAACCAGTGGATTGCTTGGAACACGAAGGGCTCTTCTCATTAACTTTCTGTTTCTGCTATGAAACCTCCCAGTGGGCAGTAGAGTTATGTCAATGAGTTTACACCCTTCTTCCTTAAGTGAGAACTACTGACTGTGCAATGACTCCTATTTTATATGTTGCCACCTTGCTAGAAGGAAACATATAATCAATATTTTTAAAATAAACTTCCTTAAGATATTTTCAAGTTGCTTTAGGCACTCCTCACATCCTATGCTCTAAGAAAAACTTCAACTCCCTCCCCCAAATATAATACATGATCATTGTAAATGGATCATGCATTATTGTTATTTCCAGGTTCTTTGTGCAATGCACTTTTAAAAGTACATTTACATGTGGTATACAGTGTTGTGGCCATTTTAGAAAATTGGGGTATTTAGCATTCATAAACTACATGTGGGATGGCCAGTGGACCTTTCCTGAAAACCTGCTGTGTTCTTCATACTGTACTACACATTGTTGACACATTAGTGAATAAATATAAACATAGTTTCTGCCCTCAACAACTGTATTGTAGTCATTCCATGCTGACAAAAATTAGTTGCCTGTATTTTCTATCACAAAGTTTCGAGTATCAGCTCCCTAATCTTTGTATCTCTAGTTTATTTCTCCATGCATCTACCCCATCAACTCCTCACATCAGATTTCTTAAACATTTGTGATCATGTTTAGTAGCAAAAGGAAAATCAGTAAGTCCCCATTGGCTCTTTTAAAAATGCAAATATTTTAGTCTTTTCTAGAAAATGAAATGGGGTTAAAAGCCATGGGATCATGGCTTTTAACTCTAGGCTTTCCCTCTTGTATGCTTTAAAAGCAAGAGAATCTTTTGTTTCCTCCTTACTCAGCTCCCTGGTTAGTGCTGTGTCTCCTTCTGGAATGACCTTCCTTATGTTTGTCCACCTGTCACAGCCTTAACCATCTATCCAGGCCCAATTTCATTTTCCTTTTTATAGCTTTCCAAATACCTTCTCATCCGCCACCCGAGTGTATTTACTCCATCACTTGTATTCCTGTTTTACTTTCAAAAATAAAGCCAGGTTGATGTTCTATAGATATTTATTTTCCTGCCAGTTTTAGCCATTGTCTACGAGCACTTTGTGGTCACAATGATAATGGCTTACTCCTGTTTATAAAACAGGGTTAGTTAAATATATTTGTGTTTTACTGACTCTGTTTCCAAAAATCAATCTGGATCATTATCAATTATCTTCAAAACCTGTATGTTTTACTAATATCAGCATTGATTATATATAGCAAAACAGAAAAAAAGTACATTTTAAAAAGGAATTGTACAAAAAGTGAGCACAATTGTTGAAATAAAGTTTATTTCTAAGGTGTTTCAATCATTTCCTTCCCATCTCAAAGAATAAATAGGCAAAAATGTCAATAAAGTAATTCTTAATTTCTAAGTTGAACAAAAAATCTGGCTGGCTTGAAGGATTGGACATCAAGGGGCTCCTAGACTCATTGCTCCTCGCAGCATAACAGGAAAAAAAAATTATAGTGATTTGGATTGATCTGTTTACCTGTTTTGCTTTACTCTCTTCATATTCTGCCTTGACATAGCATAAATCTTTTGTTTCTCTCTGAGTATCTTTTCTTTAGAAATAAGTAAAATAATCTTCCTTTCTCAAATTTATTAATTAATGTGACACAAAACTGTTTTTCTCTTTTGTCCCTATAATTTGGACCAGGAACGTATGTTCTGCACTTCTCAGTTCGCTTTGGCCCTTGTTCTGCTCACTTGGATTTCCTCAAGGTGTTCCCTGAGTTTTACTTCAGTTGAAGGCTAACTCTACAGGCCATAATGCAGTATCCATAGTAGAACATCTATTAGAATGGGAACAGAGGGCTGGGCATGGTGGCTCATGCCTGTAATCCTAGCACTTTGGGAGGCTGAGGCATGCAGATCACTAGAGGTCAGAAGTTCAAAATGAGCCTGGCCAACAGGTGAAACTCTGTCTCTACTAAAAATACAAAAAAATTTAGCCGGGCATGGTGCCATGCCCCTGTAATCCCAGCTACTTGGGAGGCTAAGGCAAGAGAATCTTTTGAACCCAGGAGCCAGAGGTTGCAGTGAGCCTCCTGGGCGACAGAGTGGGACTCCATCTCAAAAGAAAAAAAAAGAGAATGGGAACAGAGGGGATTCTGTGTCCTAAGGCAGGGAATCTCTGTACTATGAATCCTTTACCACAGTCCCAGAAGAATATACATATGGTTCCTTTAAATAATTTTTTAGAAATGTAATAATCCATATTAAATCATAACAGATTTTCAATGTCGATGAAACAGCTTTCTATTAAAAGAAGTTGCCATCTAAGATTTTCATAGCTAGAGAGAACTCAATTGCCAATTACCTATGCAGATAGAGATGTGTTCACAACTTTTTAAATACAATAGACTTTGATACTCATATATAAATTATATAGCATTCTTAATTATGTATCAAACATAGTATACACTGGCATAAGTTGGTTTTCTTACTCCAGGTTGATAATTTATAAATGTTTGTTAAACTGATATAAAATATATATACTATTTTGACTTTAAAAAGGATGTTTTATTTTAATGTTATCTACATTAAATTCAATATTATTATAATTGGTTTGCAGTTGAATATACTACATTCCTCACTGTAAACAACTTATGCTGCTAATTATTTAAATTTAATCTTCAGTGATATAAAAATTTAATAGAAAAAAAATCATTTCTCTAGAATTTTAAATATTACCTAAACACATGGGGAACATCAACATTTACTAACGCTATGTCACATGAAGCTTTTAGTGCACTGCAGTGATTAAAAGTATTAGGAAGTATCTGAATATGTTTTTGTGAGAGAAAGAGAAAGGAGCTGTATCATGGTTAATTCTCAGTACTCCCTTTTCCTATATTCCTATTAGACATTCTGCATTTTTTCCATGTATATCATATCAATCTATATTAATGTCAATAAAATTATAAGGTGTTTTCCAGTCAATAATGTTGATTTTTGAGGGAAGTGTTAGAAAAATGCCAAAATACACTATTTTAAAAATATATTCTTCTTAGATTGGGTCACTCATTTGACATAGTATTTTGATGGTAACCATGACTACACTGTGTGAGTTGGACTGTCCAATATCTGTTCATCTCAGCTCACTCTATTCCTGTTTACGTCAAGGAGATGCACAAAGCCATTTTGCTGTAACAGTGAAAATGACAAAATACTATAGGCACAGAGATTATAGAATAAAGGGCACTCTTCACATCTCTGCATCTTAGGGATTATTTGAAGGGTAATAAAAGCTTGCAAATTTCAGAAATGATAAAATATTAGCATAAGAAAAAAGCAGTAAGACAGTAAGTCAATACCTAAATAAAATGAATAAGTGGATACATTCAAGGTACACACACACAGGAAAAAAAAGGAAAGAAAGAAAAGCAGCCCATGAGAAAACAAAACTAATATTATTTTCAGCAGATGAGAGCTGAAAATGAACGCTTCTGGAGCCTATCAACACATTGCAAAGGAATAAACTGATTTTTTTTTTTTTTTTTTTTTTTTTTTTGAGACGGATTCTGGCTCTGTCACCCAGGCTGGAGTGCAGTGGCGTGATCTCGGCTCACTGCAAGCTCCGCCTCCCGGGTTCACACCATTCTCCTGCCTCAGCCTCCCGAGTAGCTGGGGCTACAGACGCCCACTGTCACGCCCGGCTAATTTTTTGTATTTTTAGCAGAGACGGGGTTTCACCGTGTTAGCCAGGATGGTCTCGATCTTCTGACCTTGTGATCCGCTGGTCTCGGCCTCCCAAAGTGCTGGGATTACAGGCGTGAGCCGCCGCGCCCGACCTTAAACTGATTTTTTAAAGCATAAAAATAGCAAAAATGACAAAAAAAATTATTTTAAGAAATCAGTACAAGCTCTATTTCATAGAAAAAGCTCAAGGAATAAGACAATTTTTACACAGTTATTTGCACATCTTATTGTTCAATTTAAAAATTAAAAGTAAACTAAAAGCATCAGATTCAATAACCATTCATAGATAGGCATACCTTGTTTTATTGAGCTTCACAGGTGTTATGTGTTTTATTGCAAATGGAAGGTCTGTGGCAAACCCATGTAGAGCAAATCTATTGGCACTGTTTCCCGAACAGTATTTGCTTACTTTGAGTCTGTCACATTTTGGTAATTCTCACACTTTTTCATTATTATTAGATCTGTTATGGAGATCTGTGATCAGCAATCTTTGGTGTTACTATTGTAATTGTTTTGGGTCACCACAAACTGCACTCGTATAAGATGGCCAACTTAACAAATAAATGTTTTGTGTGTTCTGACTGCTCCACTTGCCAGCCTTTACCCATCTCTCTCCCTCTTCTCATGCCTCCCTATTCCCTGAGATACAACAATATTGGAATTAGGTCAATTAATAATGCTACAATGGCCTCTAAGTGTTCAAATGAAAGGAGGAGTCATGCATCCTCACTTTAAATCAAAATCTAGAAATTATTAAGCTTAGTGAGGAAGGCATGTCAAAAGTCGAGATAAACTGAAAGCTTAACCTTTTGTATCAAACATTTAGTCAAATTGTGAATGCAAAGAAAACGTTCTTGAAGGAAATTAAAAGTGCTAATCCAGTGAACACACAAATGATAAGAAAGCAAAACAACCTTATTGTTGACATGGAGAAAGTCTGAGTAATGCAGCTAGCAGATCAAACCAGGCACAACATTCCCTTAAGCCAAAGGCTAATCCAGAGTAAGATCCTAACTTTCTTCAATTCTATAAAGGTTAAGAGAGGTGAGGAAGCTTCAGAAGAAAAGTGTGAAGCTAGCACAGATTGGTTCATGAGGTTGAAGAAAATAAGCCATCTCCATAACATAAAAGTGCAAGATGAAGCAGCAAGTGCTGATGCATAATTTACAGCAAGTTATCCAAAAGATCTAGCTAAGATCATTGATGAAGGTGACTACACTAAACAACAGATTTCCAACGTGGACAAAACAGCCCTCTATTAAAAGAAGATGCCATCTAATACTTTCATAGTCAAAAAGAAGTCAATGCCTGACTTCAAATCTTCAAGGAACAAGCTGACTTTCTTGTTAGGAGCTAATGCAACTGGTGACTATAAGTTGAAGCCAATGCTCATGGACCATTCTTAATATCTTAGGACCCTTAAGAATCATGCTAAATTTACTCTGCCTGTGCTCTTACATGAAAGCACAAAGAATGGATGACAGTATATCTGTTTACAGCATGCTTTACTGAATATATTTTAAACTCACCATTGAGACCTCCTTCTCAGAAAAAGATTTCTTTAAAAATACTTCTGCTTATTGACAATGCACCTGGTCACCCAAGAGCTCTGACATAGATGTACAAGGAAATGAATGCTGTTTTTATGCCTGCTAACACAACATCCATTCTGCAGGTCATGGATCAAGGAGTTATTTTGATTTTTCAAGTCTTCTTATTTTAAAAATATGTTTTGTAAGGCTATAGCTGCCATAGATAGTAAAGCCCTGATGAATCTGAGCATAGTAAATTGATAGTAAATTGAAAACCTTCTGGAAAGGTTTCATAATTTAGATGTCACTAAGAACATTTGTGATTCATGGGAGGAGGTGAAAATATCAATATCAGTATCAACAGGTTGAGTGGAAGAAGTTAATTCCAATCCTCATGACTGTGTTTAAAGTATTCAAGACTTTAGTGGAGAAGTAAGTGCAAAACTGGTAGGAATAGCAAGATAAGTAGAATTAGAAGTAGAGCCTGAAGATAGAATGGATTCCTGCAATCTCATGATGAAACTTGAATGGATGAAGGGTTGCTTCTTATGAATGAGCAAAGAAAGTGGTTTTTGAGGTGGAATCTACTCCTGGTGAATATGCTATGTTAAAATGACAATAAAAATTGAGAATATTACATAAACTTAGTTGATAAAACAGCAGCTGAATTTAAGAGCCTTAACTCCAATTCTGAAAGAAGGTCTACTGTAAGTAAAATGCTATCAAGCAGCATCTCATGCTACAGAGAAATTTTGTGAAAGACAATTACTGCAATAAACTGCATTTTTATTTTAAGAAATTGCCATAACCACTGTAACCTTTAGCAACCACCATCCTGACCAGTCAGCAGCCACCAACTTCAAGGCAAAATTCTTCACCAGCAAAAAGATTATGATTGGCTAAAGGCTCAGATGATGTTTAGCATTTTTTCAGCAATAAAGTATTTTTAATTAATGTATGTATACTGCTTTTTTAGACATAACGCTATTGCATACTTAACAGATTATAGTATAGTGTAAACATAACTTTTCTATGTACTGGGAGACCAAAACATTAGTGTGTTCACTTTATTCATTGTATTGCAGTGTTCTGGAACTGAATTTTGAGTATCTTCAAATTATGCCTGTAATAGGTTGAACCAACATGCATCCTGAATGTGCTCAAGCTGCTTATATATCCATGGAAACATTCTTTAAAACTATTAAACAATTTAGTGTCCTGCAAACATTATTCACTAATCTTGTTTAAATTTTGTGTCTTTTACTGGTTCTGGTGACTGTAGGCACCAGATTTTAGCTATTTTTGCCTCAGTTTCTGGATAGTTGTATCTCTTCATATGGTCTATGTATCTCTGATTTAAAAAGTAATGTATGACTCTGTTCAGGATAGCACAGTTACTTACATTTGACTCATATTACCTTCTTCAAACTTTACAAAAGATAAAGAGACAAACTTGGAAAAGAAAAAATAGAAAAAAGAAATAAATAAATAGACCAGATCTTAGCAAATAAAATTATAGAACACCAAGTTATATATAAATGTCATATAAGTAGAAAATAATATTTTAGTGTAAATGTTACTGACCACAGGTTCTTAGGCTTCTATGCAATAGAAATTAACACAAGGCCAAGCAAGTTTCCCAGACAAAGCTTTATTAGGGGCTTATGCTTGAACTCAAGGGAGACAGCACCAGAATGAGAGTTCCCTGGCTGGCTCCCTGAGAAGGGCTGCTTAGGATCTTTTATTTGGGGAGGGAGAGGGGTCGATGTTAAAGGAAAAGTAGGTAAGCATAAGCACGCAGGGGTTTCGTTCACGCAAGTGCAATGTAGAAGCATACTTCTTTATATATCTCATGATCAAAAAATGGCAGATAAGCCCCTCTCTGGACAGAGATTTTAGTACTATAATGAGGTAAGGGGTAAAGATTGGTCATTAATCTGGTCTTGTGCAGGTGATAGGGTTAAGTCCCTTGAGTAAGATTTAAGGTGGGGACACTGTGGGTATAGCACCTTGATTAAATTTATGGTGGGATGCTGCTTATCTTAGTTTCTTCAAGTCCCCTAGTCAGTGGGTAAGAAACAATATGTTAGTGGCAGTTGAGGGGCTGAGGTCTGTCCCTACTCTGTTTCATAAGTATGTTTTAAATATTACATGGGACAATCCTACCATAACCCTAAGTAGACTTGAAATGGAGCAAGAATGAAAAACAGTTTAATGGGCAGAAGCTACGGGTTTGCTGAGCACTGTTGTCTGAAAATATGTGGTATTGTGGGGCTCAGAAACCAGTATCTCCAAATCCTGTGTTTTGACATACTGAACTCAAGTAGAAGCCTCAAGGTTTCTCTAACCTTCCCCCACCCTTCACCATTTCTCCCAAAGAGGCTGAAGTTTCCTTATCTGGCTATGAAGCAGACCCACCAAGAACAATAGTTTTCCTTCCCTACCTGTAAGACCAAAAGGGTGACTATACTTGAACAGGCCTTTCTTCTTAAGATAAAGACTGCCTCAAAGGATCATATAAGTTCCAAAGAGAATTATTTATAAGCTAGTCTCCGTTCACTGATCCATTCATTCTTATATAGTAAGTATGTATTATCCCTCAATAGAATTCCTCTTCTACCCCCTCTCATAATCTGTTTTACCAGGATCTAAGCCCCCATTCTTTCTGTAACCTTAAGATAGTATACAAGTTTCTGTAACTCAATGGGAAGGACAGTATTCTGAAGGCTCCTGTGTATACACCTTAAATAAAGGTGTATGCCTTTTCTTTTATTAAACCACCTGCCTCATGTCAACAGCTTTCAGTGACCATTTAGGGGGCCAAGAACCTATGGCTTCCAGAGTATCACAAATTTTAGTGCCCATGAGACAAAGTGAACAAAATTGTCAATAAAAGCAAAGTCAGACCTATTTGGCTTTCATATTCAAGGGGGACAATGTAATGATTTGATATATGTCTACATTGTGAAATGACTTCTACAATTAATCAATACCTTCATTACCATACATACTCTGTGTGTGGCGGGGGCTTAAGGACACTTTAGATCTATTCTCTTAGCAAATTTTGAGTAAATAACACAGCGTTATTAACTATAGTCACCATGCTGTCATTAGATTTCCAGAATTAATTCATCTATAACTGAAAGTTTGTACCCTTTGACCAACATTTTCCCATTTCCCTATTGTCCCAGCTCCTGGCAACTACCATTTTACTCTGTGCTCCTATCAGTTCAACTTTTTAAAAATTATACATATGAGTTTATACAGTATTTGTATTTCTGTGTCTTGTTTATTTTACTGAGCATAATATCTTTCAGATTCATTCATGTTGTTACAAATGTCAGAATTTCCTTCAAAAAAGAACCCATTATTAATATGCTAAAAGCCACTGAATTACTTGTTTTAATGAGTAAATTTTGTGATATGTAAATTATACCTTACTAAAGCTGTTAATTAAAAAGCCCATGATATGTTTGGCTGTGTCCCCACCCTAATCTCATAATGAATTGTAGCTCCCATAATTCCCATGTGTCATTGGAGGGATGTGGTAGGAGTTAATTGAATCATGGGGGCTGATTTTTTCCAAGCTGTTCTCATGATAGAGAATAAGTCTCATGAGATCTGATGGTTATATAAAGGGCAGGTCCCCTGCACACAATTTCTTGCCTGCTGTCATGTAAGACATACTTTTGTTCCTCCTTCACCTTCTGCCATGATTGTGAGGCCTCCCCAGCCATGTGGAACTGTGAGTCAGTTAAACCTTCTTTTTTTAATACGTTACTCAATCTCAGGCACTTCTTCATAGCAGTATGAAAATAGACTAATATAGTAAATTGGTACTGGTACAATGGGGTACTGCTATTGAGATACCTGAAAATGTGGAAGCAACTTTGGAACTGGGTAACAGGCAGAGGTTATAACAGTTTGGAGGGCTCAGAAGAAGACATGAAGATGTGGGAAAGTTTGGAGCTTTCTAGAGACTTGCTGAATGGTTTTTACCAAAATGCTGATAGTGATATGGATAATGAAGTCCAGGATGAGGTGGTCTCAGATGGAGATGAGGAACTTACTGGGAAATAAAGCAAAGGTTAGTCTTGCTATGCTTTAGCAAAGAGACTGATGGCATTTTGCTGCTGCCCTAAAGATTTGTGGAACTTTGAACTTGAGAGAGATGTTTTACAGTATCTGACGGAGGATTTCTAGGCAACAATGCGTTTAGGAGGTGACTTGGGTGCTCTTAAAAGCACTGTTTTATTTATTCAGAAAGATATGGTTTGGAATTGGAACTTATGTTTCAAAGGGAAGCAGAGCATAAAAGTTGAGAAAATGTGCAGTCTGATGATGTGATAGAAAAGAAAAACACATTTTCTAAGGAGAAATTCAAGCCAGCTGCAGAAATTTGCATAAGTAACAAGGGGTCAAACGTTAATCACCAAGAAAATGGTGAAAATGTCTGCAGGGCATGTCAGAGGTCTTCATGGCATCCCTCCCATCACAGGCCCAGAGGCCTAGGAGGAAAAAATGTTTTCATGAGCTGGGCCCAGGGCCTTGCTGCTTTGTGCAGTCTTGGGACTTGGTGCTCTGCATCTAAGCTGTGGCTAAAAGGGGCCAATGTACAGCTCACGTCATTGATTCAGAGGGTGCAAGCCTCCAACCTTGGCAACTTACATATGGTGTTGGGCCTGTAGGTGCACAGAAGTCAAGAATTGAGGTTTAGGAACTTCTATCTAGATTTCAGACAATGTATGAAAATACCTGGATGTCCAGGCCAGAAGTGTGCTGCAAGTGCCAGTCGTCATGAAGACCTCTGCTAGGACAGTGCAGAATGGAAATGTGGGGTGTGAGCCCCCACACACAGTCCCCACTGGGGCACTGCCTAGTGGGATTGTGAGAAGAGGGCCACCATCCTCCAGACCCCAGAATGGTAGATCCACCAATAGCCTGACCATGCACCTGGAAAAGCCACAGATTCTCAATGCCAGCCTGTAAAACAGACAGAAGGGGAGTTGTAACCTGCAAAGCCACAGCAATAGGGCTTCCAAAGACCATGGGAACCCACCTCTTGCATCAACATGAGTTGGATGTGAGACATGAAGTAAAGGAGATCATTTTGGAGCTTTAAGATTTGATTGCCCCATTGGTTTTTGGACTTGCATGGGGACTGCAGCCCCTTTGTTTCAGCCAATATCTCCTATTGAGAATGGGTACATTTACCCAGTGGCCTGTATACTCATTGTGTCTAGGAAGTAACTACTTGCTTTTGATTTTACAAGCTCATAGGGAGAAAGGGACTTGCCTTGTCTCACATGAGACTTTGGACTGTGGACTTTTGATTTATTGCTGAAATGAGTTAAGATTTGGGAGATTGTTGGTAAGGCATGATTAGTTTTGAGATGTGAGGTCATGAAATTTGGGAGGATTCATGGGTGGAATGATATGGTTTGACTGTGTCCTCACCCAAATCTCATCTTGAATTTTAGTTCCTATAATCTCCTCGTGTCATGGGAGTGACTCAGTGTGAGGTAATTGAATCATAGGGGCAGGATTTTCCCATGCTGCTCTTGTGACAGTGAATAAGTCTCATAAGATATGATGGTTTTATAAAGGGCAGTTTCCCTCCACACACTCTCTTGCCTACCATCATATGAGACGTGCCTTTGCTCCTCCTTTGCCTTCTGCCATGATTGTGAGGCCTCCTAGCCATGTGGAACTGTGAGTCCATTAAGCTTCTTTTTCTTTAGAAATTACCCAGTCTTGGGTATTTCTTTATGGCAGTATGACAATGGACAAACACAGCCCACTAAGGCTCTTTCTAAATATGTTAAAAATTATATATACAAAAACACATCCAGTATGAGTATACTGTGTGTATATGTATACACATAGACAAATTGTGTGTGTGTGTGTGTGTGTGTGTGTGTGTGTGTAGAGAGAGAGAGAGAGAAAAGAAAGAGAAAAGGAGAGAGAGCAGGAGAGAAAGAGAGAGACAGAGAAAGTACACATTAGTGTACTAAAACAATTTCCCCAGTATGTCTGACAGACAAAGTTTAAAAATATCAAAGAAAACTTATGAACTACCTAAAGGGTATTTAGCTTATCAACTGACGTTTCCAAAGCAATACTGGGAAAAGAAGACAATGACATAGTATTTTCAACATTTTGAGAGAAATAACTCTCAACCTCAGATTCTAAACATGTACCTATCTGTCTAAAAGAAAGATCGGGGAGGGAATGCTCTGATTTCACCAAAACATTGTTCCTTCTCCTTCTGGTACATACTTAGATTATTTCCCCCACATTTGCTTGAAATTAGGTGGAATCATGTTTTAATTCTGGGCAATAGAATGTAGATAAGGCTTGTGAATACCCTATCCACATTCTTTCCTTTTTCTCTCTTTCCTTTTTCTCTCTTTCTTCCTGGAAAAATATGTAACTGAATAACCCTTCTCTTTTCTTCTTACCCTATGCTTTCACAAAGTGAAGAACTTAGATTTCTTAATGGATGTCAGAGACACAGGATAAAAGGGGATGCCCAAATCATTGAATGGAGGTGGCCTGCTGAATTCCCCCTTTTATTCAATATGAATGAGAAATAAACTTTCAAGGTATCAGACATTGAGATTCAGTGTTTTGCTTATTATGGTATCAGGAAGAATGCAAACATTTTAGGAAAAACAAAATCTGCATTTATATCCAAAAGTTGCACATTAGGAAAACTCTAGAGCAGGAATCCCCAATCCCCAGGCTGCAGACTGGTACTGGTCTGTGGCCTGTTTAGGACCCAGCCACAAAGCAGGAGGTTAACAAGGACCAGCAAACATTACCACCTGAGCTCCACCTCCTGTCAGATCAGTGATGGCACTGGATTCTCATAGGAGTGTGAACCCTATTTTGAACTGTGCATAAGAGGGATGTAGGTATGTATACTCATTAGGAGAATCTTAATGCTTTAATGCCTTATGACCTGAGGTGGAATAGTTTCATCCCAAAACAAGCCCCTGCCCGCCCCACCCCTCCACCCATGGAAAATTTGTCTTCTGTGAAACTGGTTCCTGGTGGTAGAAAGGTTGGGGACTGCTGCTATAGAGGATGTACTTCACGGGAAGGCAAAAAAAAAAAAAAAAAAAAAAAAGAAAGAAAATGAAAAGAAAAGCAGACAAGAGCAAGGACATCCTAACAATATTTGGATAAATCTCTACAAAAAGTGCTTATACATTAAAACAATACATGATATAAAAGTATAAAGGCTTCAGTTATTTAGTGGATGAAATATACATGTGGAGAAATGGAAATTTGATTAAAATAATTTGAACACTTTTGTATTATTCAAAAGTAGGGTAAAAATTCATTGTTATATATGCATATTAAAATATCTTGACTTCTAAAAAACTAGCCATGGTGTCTAAAAATTCTGTACAAATAAAAGGAAAAGTAGAAAGGAAAGACGGAATTAAAGGGAAGGAAAGAAAGAAAAAGAAAACATTCAAATAAAAAAATTTTTAAAAATACACAAAAAGAAATTAAAACCATAATAATGTAGGAAAACATATCAACATGCAATTCTACACACAGACTGTCAGAATTAATTTTTAAAAATCATCTATATGTTATACATGGAATTCACATAGAGCCAAGGTTACAGAAATAAAAGCTAAAGTGTGTGAACATGTGTATGTTGGGATAATGCTAAACAATATTTTATGAGAGATAAATTGATAGTATGGCAAAAAAGCCAAAATAAAAATAAAGCAGTTCACTTAATAATGAAACAAAATTTTAGTTCTCAAAAAAGATTCAGTACACCATGATGACCTAAACAAAGCTTAATTTTTATGGAATATGACACCCCCAAATTAGAGAACATAACATAATATTACAACACACTTGTAATATTAAAACAAAATAATTTTATACAAAGCCAACAAGCTTATTTTACCAAATTTAAAAGGGTTGGTATTTTTGAAATAACACTATCAAGCAACAATGCAATTAATTTAAAATAATATATTTAGGGATGTAAAAACACAGATCTAACATGCTTCAAATAAGAAGTCATATTTGAAATTAAAAAATATGTAGGAGATAAAAACTTGTGGATTGCCCCTAAGCACAAATACAAGAAAATAATTTTATACAAAGAAATACTAAAATTAATTAGTGAACATTGTATTTAACAAGTTATAAGAGAATAAAAAAATTGAGCAAAATAAAGTATAAGTGAAAATATAAAATAATTTTTAATAACATTACATAATTCAATTATACAAATCAGAGATAATCAACAGTGAAAAACGGGTTCTAAAGAGATTAATGAAATAGATAATTACTTGCAAAATGTATCAAGAAAATGAGTGAAGACATTAATAAGCAATGTCAGAAATACATTTTGTATAGCCACAGATGCTGTAGAGATTAAAATAAGTGCATATTAGGAGTGAAGGTTATTGTCTAAGTAAACAGGTTGAAAATATGAAAAATAAAGTAATTGAATCAGAAGGTAAAAATCTTACTTCAATAAAACACTGGTGGTATTCGGGCGGAGCAAGATGGCCGAATAGGAACAGCTCCAGTCTCCAACTCCCAGCGCCAGCGACACAGAAGACCGGTGATTTCTGCATTTTCAACTGAGGTACTGGGTTCATCTCACTGGGGAGTGCCGGATGATCCGTGCTGGTCAGCTGCTGCAGCCCGACCAGCAAGAGCTGAAGCAGGGTGAGGCATTGCCTCACCTGGGAAGCGCAAGGGGGAAGGGAATCCCTTTTCCTAGCCAGGGGAACTGAGACACACAACACCTGGAAAATCGGGTAACTCCCACCCCAATACTGCGCTTTAAGCAAACAGGCACACCAGGAGATCATATCCCACACCTGGCCGGAGGGTCCCACGCCCACGGAGCCTCCCTCATTGCTAGCACAGCAGTCTGTGATCTACTGGCAAGGCAGCAGCCAGGCTGGGGGAGGGGCGCCCGCCATTGCTGAGGCTTAAGTAGGTAAACAAAGCTGCTGGGAAGCTCGAACTGGATGGAGCTCACAGCTGCTCAAGGAAACCTGCCTGTCTCTGTAGACTCCACCTCTGGGGACAGAGCAATAACAAACGCAGCCGAAACCTCTGCAGACTCAAACGACTCTGTCTGACAGCTTTGAAGAGAGCAGTGGATCTCCCAACACGGAGGTTGAGATCTGAGAAGGGACAGACTCCCTGCTCAAGTGGGTCCCTGACCCCTGAGTAGCCTAACTGGGAGACATCCCCCACGAGGGGCAGTCTGACACCCCACACCTCACAGGGTGGAGTACACCCCTGAGAGGAAGCTTCCAAAGCAAGAATCAGACAAGTACACTCGCTGTTCAGAAATATTCTATCTTCTGCAGCCTCTGCTGCTGATACCCAGGCAAACAGGGTCTGGAGTGGACCTCAAGCAATCTCCAACAGACCTACAGCTGAGGGTCCTGACTGTTAGAAGGAAAACTATTAAACAGGAAGGACACCTACACCAAAACCCCATCAGAACATCACCATCATCAAAGACCAGAGGCAGATAAAACCACAAAGATGGGGAAAAAGCAGGGCAGAAAAGCTGGAAATTCAAAAAATAAGAGTGCATCTCCCCCGGCAAAGGAGCGCAGCTCATCGCCAGCAACGGATCAAAGCTGGACGGAGAATGACTTTGACGAGATGAGAGAAGAAGGCTTCAGTCCATCAAATTTCTCAGAGCTAAAGGAGGAATTACGTACCCAGGGCAAAGAAACTAAAAATCTTGAAAAAAAAGTGGAAGAATTGATGGCTAGAGTAATTAATGCAGAGAAGGTCCTAAACGAAATGAAAGAGATGAAAACCATGACACGAGAAATACGTGACAAATGCACAAGCTTCAGTAACCGACTCGATCAACTGGAAGAAAGAGTATCAGCGATTGAGGATCAAATGAATGAAATGAAGTGAGAAGAGAAACCAAAAGAAAAAAGAAGAAAAAGAAATGAACAAAGCCTACAAGAAGTATGGGATTATGTAAAAAGACCAAATCTGGCCGGGCGCGGTGGCTCAAGCATGTAATCCCAGCACTTTGGGAGGCTGAGACGGGAGGATCACGAGGTCAGGAGATCGAGACCATCCTGGGTAACACAGTAAAAACCCTGTCTCTACTAAAAATACAAAAAATTTAGCCGGGCGAGGTGGCAGGCGCCTGTAGTCCCAGCTACTCGGGAAGCTGAGGCAGGAGAATGGCGTGAACCCGGGAGGCGGAGCTTGCAGTGAGCTGACATCCGGCCACTGCACTCCAGCCTGGGTGACAGAGTGAGACTCCGTCTCAAAAAAAAAAAAAAAAAAAAAAAAAAAGACCAAATCTACGCCTGATTGGGATGCCTGAAAGTGAGGGGGAAAATGGAACCAAGTTGGAAAACACTCTTCAGCATATCATCCAGGAGAACTTCCCCAACCTAGTAGGGCAGGCCAACATTCAAATCCAGGAAATACAGAGAACGCCACAAAGATACTCCTCGAGAAGAGCAACTCCAAGACACATAATTGCCAGATTCACCAAAGTTGAAATGAAGGAAAAAATCTTAAGGGCAGCCAGAGAGAAAGGTCGGGTTACCCACAAAGGGAAGCCCATCAGACTAACAGGAGATCTCTCGGCAGAAACTCTCCAAGCCAGAAGAGAGGGGGGCCAATATTCAACATTCTTAAAGAAAAGAATTTTCAACCCAGAATTTCATATCCAGCCAAACTAAGTTTCATAAGTGAAGGAGAAATAAAATCCTTTACAGATAAGCAAATGCTTAGAGATTTTGTCACCACTAGGCCTGCCTTACAAGAGACCCTGAAGGAAGCACTAAACATGGAAAGGAACAACCGGTACCAGCCATTGCAAAAACATGCCAAAATGTAAAGACCATCGAGGCTAGGAAGAAACTGCATCAACTAACGAGCAAAATAACCAGTTAATATCATAATGGCAGGATCAAGTTCACACATAACAATCTTAACCTTAAATGTAAATGGACTAAATGCTCCAATTAAAAGACACAGACTGGCAAACTGGATAAAGATTCAAGACCCATCAGTCTGCTGTATTCAGGAGACCCATCTCACACGCAGAGACATACATAGGCTCAAAATAAAGGGATGGAGGAAGATTTACCAAGCAAATGGAGAACAAAAAAAAGCGGGGGTTGCAATACTAGTCTCTGATAAAACAGACTTTAAACCATCAAAGATCAAAAGAGACAAAGAAGGCCATTACATAATGGTAAAGGGATCAATTCAACAGGAAGAGCTAACTATCCTAAATATATATGCACCCAATACAGGAGCACCCAGATTCATAAAGCAAGTCCTTAGAGACTTACAAAGAGACTTAGACTCCCATACAATAATAATGGGAGACTTCAACACTCCACTGTCAACATTAGACAGATCAACGAGACAGAAAGTTAACAAGGATATCCAGGAATTGAACTCATCTCTGCAGCAAGCAGACCTAATAGACATCTATAGAACTCTCCACCCCAAATCAACAGAATATACATTCTTTTCAGCACCACATCGTACTTACTCCAAAATCGACCACGTAATTGGAAGTAAAGCACTCCTCAGCAAATGTACAAGAACAGAAATCATAACAAACTGTCTCTCAGACCACAGTGCAATCAAACTAGAACTCAGGACTAAGAAACTCAATCAAAACCGCTCAACTACATGGAAACTGAACAACCTGCTCCTGAATGACTGCTGGGTACATAACGAAATGAAGGCAGAAATAAAGTTGTTCTTTGAAACCAATGAGAACAAAGATACAACATACCAGAATCTCTGGGACACATTTAAAGCAGTGTGTAGAGGGAAATTTATAGCACTAAATGCCCACAAGAGAAAGCAGGAAAAATCTAAAATTGACACTCTAACATCACAATTAAAAGAACTAGAGAAGCAAGAGCAAACACATTCGAAAGCTAGCAGAAGGCTAGAAATAACTAAGATCAGGGCAGAACTGAAGGAGATAGAGACACAAAAAACTCTCCAAAAAATCAATGAATCCAGGAGTTGGTTTTTTGAAAAGATCAACAAAATTGACAGACCTCTAGCAAGACTAATAAAGAAGAAAAGAGAGAAGAATCAAATCGACGCAATTAAAAATGATAAAGGGGATATCACCACCGACCCCACAGAAATACAAACTACCATCAGAGAATACTATAAACACCTCTATGCAAATAAACTGGAAAATCTAGAAGAAATGGATAATTTCCTGGACACTTACACTCTTCCAGGACTAAACCAGGAAGAAGTTGAATCCCTGAATAGACCAATAGCAGGCTCTGAAATTGAGGCAATAATTAATAGCCTACCAACCAAAAAAAGTCCAGGACCAGATGGATTCACAGCTGAATTCTACCAGAGGTACAAGGAGGAGTTGGTACCATTCCTTCTGAAACTATTCCAATCAATAGAAAAAGAGGGAATCCTCCCTAACTCATTTTATGAGGCCAACATCATCCTGATACCAAAGCCTGGCAGAGACACAACAAAAAAAGAGAATTTTAGACCAATATCCCTGATGAACATCGATGCAAAAATCCTCAATAAAATACTGGCAAACCGGATTCAGCAACACATCAAAAAGCTTATCCACCATGATCAAGTGGGCTTCATCCCTGGGATGCAAGGCTGGTTCAACATTCGCAAATCAATAAACATAATCCAGCATATAAACAGAACCAAAGACAAGAACCACATGATTATCTCAATAGATGCAGAAAAGGCTTTTGACAAAATTCAACAGCCCTTCATGCTAAAAACGCTCAATAAATTCGGTACTGATGGAACGTACCTCAAAATAATAAGAGCTATTTATGACAAACCCACAGCCAACATCATACTGAATGGGCAAAAACTGGAAAAATTCCCTTTGAAAACTGGCACAAGACAGGGATGCCCTCTCTCACCACTCCTATTCAACATAGTGTTGGAAGTTCTGGGTAGGGCAATTAGGCAAGAGAAAGAAATCAAGGGTATTCAGTTAGGAAAAGAAGAAGTCAAACTGTCCCTGTTTGCAGATGACATGATTGTATATTTAGAAAACCCCATTGTCTCAGCCCAAAATCTCCTTAAGCTGATAAACAACTTCAGCGAAGTCTCAGGATACAAAATTAATGTGCAAAAATCACAAGCATTCTTATACACCAGTAACAGACAAACAGAGAGCCAAATCAGGAATGAACTTCCATTCACAATTGCTTCAAAGAGAATAAAATACCTAGGAATCCAACTTACAAGGGATGTAAAGGACCTCTTCAAGGAGAACTACAAACCACTGCTCAGTGAAACAAAAGAGGACACAAACAAATGGAAGAACATACCATGCTCATGGATAGGAAGAATCAATATCGTAAAAATGGCCATACTGCCCAAGGTAATTTATAGATTCAATGCCATCCCCATCAAGCTACCAATGAGTTTCTTCACAAAATTGGAAAAAACTGCTTTAAAGTTCATATGGAACCAAAAAAGAGCCCGCATCTCCAAGACAATCCTAAGTCAAAAGAACAAAGCTGGAGGCATCACGCTACCTGACTTCAAACTATACTACAAGGCTACAGTAACCAAAACAGCATGGTACTGGTACCAAAACAGAGATATAGACCAATGGAACAGAACAGAGTCCTCAGAAATAATACCACACATCTACAGCCATGTGATCTTTGACAAACCTGAGAGAAACAAGAAATGGGGAAAGGATTCCCTATTTAATAAATGGTGCTGGGAAAATTGGCTAGCCATAAGTAGAAAGCTGAAACTGGATCCTTTCCTTACTCCTTATACGAAAATTAATTCAAGATGGATTAGAGACTTAAATGTTAGACCTAATACCATAAAAACCCTAGAGGAAACCCTAGGTAGTACCATTCAGGAGATGGGCATGGGCAAAGACTTCATGTCTAAAACACCAAAAGCAATGGCAGCAAAAGCCAAAATTGACAAATGGGATCTCATTAAACTAAAGAGCTTCTGCACAGCAAAAGAAACTACCAACAGAGTGAAGAGGCAACCTACAGAATGGGAGAAAATTTTTGCAATCTACTCATCTGACAAAGGGCTAATATCCAGAACCTACAAAGAACTCAAACAAATTAACAAGAAAAAAACAAACAACCCCATCAAAAAGTGGGCAAAGGATATGAACAGACATTTCTGAAAAGAAGACATTCATACAGCCAACAGACACATGAAAAAATGCTCATCATCACTGGCCATCAGAGAAATGCAAATCAAAACCACAATGAGATACCATCTCACACCAGTTAGAATGGCGATCATTAAAAAGTCAGGAAACAACAGGTGCTGGAGAGGATGTGGAGAAATAGGAACACTTTTACACTGTTGGTGGGATTGTAAACTAGTTCAACCATTATGGAAAACAGTATGGCAATTCCTCAAGGATCTAGAACTAGATGTACCATACGACCCAGCCATCCCATTACTGGGTATATACCCAAAGGATTATAAATTATGCTGCTATAAAGACACATGCACACGTATGTTTATTGCAGCACTATTCACAATAGCAAAGACTTGGAATCAACCCAAATGTCCATCAGTGACAGATTGGATTAAGAAAATGTGGCATATATACACCATGGAATACTATGCAGCCATCAAAAAGGATGAGTTTGCGTCCTTTGTAGGGACATGGATGCAGCTGGAAACCACCATTCTTAGCAAACTATCACAAGAACAGAAAACCAAACACCGCATGTTCTCACTCATAGGTGGGAACTGAACAATGAGATCACTTGGACTCAGGAAGGGGAACATCACACACAGGGGCCTATCATGGGGAGGGGGGAGGGGGAGGGATTGCATTGGGAGTTATACCTGATGTAAATGATGAGTTGATGGGTGCAGCACACCAACATTGCACAAGTATACATATGTAACAAACCTGCACGTTATGCACATATACCCTACAACTTAAAGTATAATAATAATAAATAAATTAAAAAAAAAAAAAAACACTGGTACCTGAGGAGTCTATGAGCATTTCATCAAATATTTAAGGAAATCGCAGTTTCAAAATTTTCTACACTATTCCAGAGAACATAAAAAGAGGGGCTACTCTTTATCATTGTCATTTATATTAGTTGCAGAAATCTTTATTTTCAAGCCAGAGAGGCACAAACAAGATAAGAAAATTACAGGACATTCTCATTTGTGATTGTAGGTACAAAAGACAGAGAAATCCTAAAGAAAATATTGTAAAATGTATTATAACAATATTTATTTTAGCAATACAAATTTGATTTAATATTAGGCAATTTTTTAATCCCTCTTACTTTGCTCTGTAAAGGGTGGGATAGACGGGGAAAACTAAATTTTCCAGACTCCCCTGTCAACTGGCTTCTCAGTAGGAGACTCTTGCAAAAACCAAAAACAAACAAACAAAAAAACAGTAGGTAGGAGAAGAGATCTGTTCCTTAGTAATCTCTCTTTCTCTCTCTCCCCTGACCCCCTACCTCTCCATCTCCCTGCTTCATGGGCATCTCAAATTGCTGAGTCTTCTTGGGAACTCCACCTTTAGCCTTAGCATCCTCTCCTCAGTCGCCACAACTCTAGCCTGATTGTTCCCTCTTCAATGGCTGCACCACCTGGAGCAATTACAATGGCACCTCCAGCACAGCAATAGCATGTAGCTCTTGGACTCCTACAGCACCCTCCCCACTACCACAATATTCCCATCACTATTATTCTCTGGTTGCTTTAAGTTCTTTTCCTCTTTTACTGAAATATAGTAGTTTGTACGTATTTTTGGGTTACATGTGATATTTTAATACATCTATACGACATATAATGATCAAATCAAGGTAATTGAGATATCCATCATTTCAAACATTTAACCTTTCTTTGTGTTAGAAACATTATAATTATTCTGTTCTAGTTATTTTGAAATACACAATAAATTATTTTTAACTATAATTTTCCTACTGTACTATTGAATACTGGAACTTAGTATTTGATTGTGGCAATTCACTATTAACAGTTTAAAGGAGGAAAATAATATGCTCACTAGATGCAGAAAAATATTTAATAAAATTCAAAATCAACCATGATTTTTAAAATTTCAAAAACAATTTTATAGTAAATTGTGTACTGACGTGAAAAATTTAAAATTGGTATAATGTGTCTACAAAAAATGTACTTATTATACAGGTGATAAAATATCAAAATTATTTCTTTTAACAGGCCAAAGGTGTCAGCTCCCTCTCCTGATTCAGCATTCCACTACAGGTGCTATTTGTTCAGAAATACTAAAAAAACATAAATTGCCAATTATTGACAGATAATATATTTGTGGGTGTGCGGCAACTTCAAAATAAATAATAAGCTTAGAAGAAAATTTAACAAAATGTCTGGTTATAAAAAGTCAATTGGCCAGGCATGGTGGCCCACACCTGTAATTCCAGTACAGCACTTCAGGAGGCTGAGGTGGGAAGATTGCTTGAATTCAGGAGTTCAAGGTCAGCCTGGGCAATCTAGTTAGACACCATCTCTATTTTTAAATAAAATATTCTAAAAATTAAAATAAGATAATGTAGGGTATTTGTTGCCATGGGGAAACGTAGGTTGTATTTTTTATTCTATAAATATTATTTCTATTGTTTGCTATTGCCACAAAGGAACTAGAAAAATAAGAGCAAATGAAATACAAAATATCAGAAAAAAAGAAGTTATAGAAGAACAGAACTGACATCAAATAAACATAAACAGAAGTATAACCATGGAGTTGATTAAAAAATGTAAAGTTAGTTCTTTGAGAAAGACCTCTAGCCAGAGTAATAAGGATTTTTAAAACCCCACAAATTACTAATATTAGGAATAAGAGACTCAATTGTTAAAATATCTGTTCTCCCAAATTGATATGTTTCTTCAACTTTGTTACAATAAAACCCATAAGGAATTTAAAAAGTAATTCTGTAGGCTGATTTTAAAATTCTTGTGGAAATGCAAATGACCTTAAAAAAGGCAAAGCAACTTAAAAAATGTTTTTCAAAAGCAGGACCTACAGTGCCTGATATCAAGAGTATTTATAAAGCTGCAGTAACAAAAACAGTGTAGTATTGGTATCAAGATACTCAAATACATCAGTCAAAAACAATACAGAGTTCAGAAACAGACCCACACATTTGTAAAGGTGCAAAGGTAATTCAGTGGGAGAAAGGATCCTCTTTTGACAAATGATTAACAATTGGATATTAATATTATAAATATAAAAAGTGATCTATACCTTGTACAATATGCCAAAAAAAGTTCTGAAGACATAAATGTAAAACATACAACTCAAATATATTAGAGGAAATAAAAGAACATCTGTGTGACATTGAGTTAGGCAAAAATTTTTAGATTTAATACCTAAAGAAAGACCAATATAAGAAAGTCAATAGAATAGTCTTCATTGGAAATTAATAATTTCTCATAAAAAGACACTGTTAAAGAAACGGAAAGACACAGACTGGGAAAAGATATTTCTAAATCACATATTTGATAAAAGATTTATATTCAAAATATGTAAGGACTCTTAAAACTTATGAAACAAACATCCAAAAAAGCCCTTTCAGAATGGTGGAGTAAGGAACTCTGCTCTCCATAAAAACAGTAAGAAGAGTGGCATAAACTCTCAAAATCAACTTTTTCAGAATTCTAGGAATTAAAAAGGGCTTGTAACAATGTGAGGTGCATTTATTCAAGACAGACAGTTAAAGGAACAATGAGAGTTGTAGCATTTTGACTTTACCTAGTTCCAGTTTTCTGTCCTCAGATACCTTAGCCTTGAAAATTAGTAGCCTTGGAGCCACTGCAGCTGTGAAAACAAGCAACCTAGAAGCCACTTGATGGGGCAAAATAAGTTTGGAGCTCCCAAAAGGGTACACCTGAGATAATTATCACGCTTTGACCTCTCTGTCAGCTTTATGAAAAGGCACCACACAGGGCTTGCCTTTATTTGATCTGACTTAGGAGTCATATAGGGAGTAAAACCTAAACCCTAGGATGTTTGTTGATAATTCTCAGTGGCTATTGTTTAACATGGCAAATGCCTAAAGCAGTAATACTAGTTAAAACTAACAAGAGGCTGATCACAAAACTTAAGACAAACACATAAACTGGGAATTGAAATGTTTATTGAGGGCTTTGAAAAACTTCTAAATATTCTAAGGAAACCAGGACACCACATGTATGTGCAGGGCTGTTTGCATGTCTAGGAAGACGGAAGATGAGAAGGCCTTCATCTCCCCTGGCTAGCCTCAAGGTTTTGCACAGGAACAAGGTTTAAAATTGCCTACTAGAGCACTGAAGATGTTCCCTGACACATTTATTGGTTTAAGACATTTAAGGAAATCTATGTGTTATCATTAATTGACATTAATTTAAAAACGCCAACTTCAGTGACCATGCACAAGAAAGAATACAGACTTTAGAGAAAGACCTGGGAAAATAACATAAAAAGAAATAAAGAGCAATAGAAACAACAACAAAGAACAAGAGGTGGGGAAGATATTGGATTTTCCAATATGCCATATTATATTATTTAAAGTGTTCAGTTTCAACAACAACAAAATTATAAGACATGCAAACAAACTCAAGAAAGTATTGCCTATACATAGAAAAGAAAAACAGTTAATAGAAACTTTCTGAGAAATCCTAAATAATTTAAATATTATAAATATATTTGAAAAACTAAAGAAAATATTTAAAAAGTAAAAGGGATTATAGAAATGATGTCTCACTAAATGAAGCATATCAATGAAGAGATAACAATTTTTTAAAGAACCAAATAGAGATTCTAAAGTTGAAAATTACAATAACTAAAAGAAAAATTTACTAGAGATGATCAAAAGTGGAGTAAGGATGACAAAAAAGAGAATCGGCAAACCTGAAGAAAGATCAATTGGGATTACCAGTCTGAGAAACAAGAAGGAAAATAATAAAGAAAAATAAATACACCTTCAGAGATCTTTGGGGAACCATCAGGTATAACAACATATACATAACAGAAATACCAGAAGATATAGCTAAGCGAAATTATAGTAAGAATGTCTGAAAAAAGAGTGGCCAAACTTCCCAAATTTGATGAAAAACATTTATCTGTATGTCAAAAAAATTAAATGAGGCGAGATGGTAGAATAGAAGCCTTCACAATTGTCCCTCCCATAAGAACATCAATTGGGTAGCTACAAAAAAGAGTACCTCCATAAGAATCAAAAATCAGGTGAACAATAGCAGTACCTTTTTTTAATACCATACTGCTGAAAGAAGCGCTGAAGAGGGTAAGAAAGACATGCTTGAATCACCTATGCTGCATCTCCTCCATCCTCCCACCAGTCACTGCATGGCATGGATAATCTGTGCACTTGTGGGAGGAAGAGAGCAGCAGTGATTGTGACACCCTGCATAGAACTCGGTGCTGCCCTGTTGTAGTGAGAAGCAAAACAGGGCTAAACTCAGCCAATGGCCACCAACACAGGGAGCAATTAGACCAGCACTAGCCAGAGGGGCTAGTCCATCCCAGCAGTTGTAACTTGAATTTTGACAAGCCTTGCCACGACAGGCTAAGCTGCTCCGGGGTCCTGAATAAATTTCCAAGGCCATCTAGGCCACAAGGACTACAATTCCAAGGCAAGTCCTAATGCTATGCTGGGCTCAAAGCCAGTGGATGTGGGACACCAGCTGGGGAAGCTATGGAAGTGCTTGTGTCACCCCTCTCCAAAAGCTAGGTAGCTCAGCTCACAGCAACAAAAGTGACTGCTTCCTTCTGCTTTCAGGAGACGAAAGGGAAAAGCAAAGAGGACTTCAGCATCTTGAATGCCAGCTCAGCCACAGTACGAGAGGCACTGGGAAGAGACATGTGGTCTTTATTCTGTGTCTTACCTCCAAAATGATATATTTAGGTATACCCTGAGCAAGAAGGAAACTGCCTGTTTTGAAGGGAAGAACCCAGTCCTAGCAGGATTACTTACCTGTTGACTAAAGAACCCTTGGTCCCTGAAGAACCAGCAGCAATAACCAGGTAGTAAGCCATAGACCTTGGGTGAGATTCTAAGGTAGGGTGGCTTCAGGAACCAACTTGACCACAGTGGGGTAGAGCACCAAGTGAGATTTTGGGGTCCCCATTCCAAGCCTTGGCTCTTGCATGGCATTTATGGACCTACCCCAGGTCAGAGCAGAGCCCACTGCCCTGAAGGGTGAGTCCTAGGCCTGGCAGCATTCACCAAAGGCTGACTGAAGAACCCTCGGGACTTAAGTGAACATGAGTGGTAGCCTGGCAGTACCCTCCATGGGTCTGTGGTGGTGGTGGCCAGGGGGAAAGGCCCCTCTGCCTGTGAAAAGGAGAAATGAGAGTGGGAAGAACTTTGCCTTGTGGTTTGAGCACCAGTTTAGTTCTAATAAAATAGAGCACCAGGTAGACTTTTAAAGTTTTTGACTCTAGCCCCTGGCTTCCAGACAGCATCTTTGGACCCACCTAAAGCCTAGGGGAACTCTGCCCTGAAAGGAAGGACACAATCCTGGCTGGCCTCACCACCTGCTGATTGTAGAGTCCTAGGGCCTGGAGCAAACACACACATTAGCCAGGTAGTGGTTCACATTGGGCCTTGGGCGAGACACAGTCCTGTGCTGCCTTCAGGTCTGACCCAGTGCAGTCCCAGTGATGGTTGCCACAGTGATGCTTGTGTCCTTGCACCCCCTAGCTCTAGGTGGCTCAGTACAGAGAAAGAGACTCCACTTGTTTGGAAGAAAGTAAGGAAATAAAACAAGAGTCTCTGCCTGGTAATCCAGATAACTCTTTTGGATCTTATTGAAGATCACCATAGTGGTTCCTATACAAGCCTGCAAAAATCACAGCACTACTGATCTTTGGGTGCCCCCTAATGCAAATATAGCTAAGATCACAGCATTCAAGTTCCTTTAAATACTTGGAAAGCCTTCCCAAGAAGGATGGGTACAAACAAGACCAGACTGCAAAGACAAATTAACTTTTCAATTCAGAGTCTTCAATTCAAACCAGAAACTGATGAACATCCACAAGCATCAAGACCATGCAGGAAAACAGGACCTCATCAAACAAACTGAATAAGGCACCAGGAGCCAATCTTGAAAAAACAGATATATGTGGATTTTCAGAGACAGAATTTAAGATAGCTGTTTTGAGGAAATTCAAACAAATTCAAGATAAGACAGAGAAGGAATTCAGAATCTTATCAGATAAATTTAACAGAGATTGAAATGATTAAAAAGAATAAAGTGGAAATACTGGGCTTCAAAAAAGCAATTTATATACTGAACAATGCATCACAGTCTCTTAATATCAGAAATAAGCAGAAAAAATTTAGTGAGCGTGAAGATAGGCCATTTGCAAATATATGATCAGGGGAGAAAAAAGAAAAACTGCAACCTCTGCCTCCCGGGTTCAAGCCATCATCCTGTCTCAGCCTCCCAAGTGGGAGGCTGTCTCTCCCTCCTAAGTGGGAGCCTACAGGTGTTCACCACCACACCCAGTTAATTTTTGCATTTTCAGTAGAGACAAGGTTTCGCCATGTTGGTCAGGCTGGTCTCAAACTCCTGACCTCAGGTGATCCACCTACCTTGGCCTCCCAAAGTGCTGGTATTACAGGTGTGAGCCACTGTACACAGTCAATAATCTGTTTTTATCATTCAAATTATTATTTTGTCCATTCAATCTGGAAGTATTCTGCTTATATAAATTAAGTAGGAATGTGGTAGGCTTCCTCTCAATCTTACTTCTAGAAACACTGTGATTAATTAGCCAATGCCAGAGCTCTACATGAGTCAGACTATTCTGATTGCTGCTTTGCCTCTGCTGTCCATTACAGTAGCTACGCCCACCTTGCCTTTGACAGTTGAGTGCTGCCACTTGGCCCCTGCCACCTTGGGGATCCAACTATTCCCATTGTGTTCAAGTTTTGTAGTTGAGTGACTGTAGTTCCCACCATTAGATCTGACATACAGAGAAGAGCAATTACAGGGCTCTTCAAATCAAAGATTTGTGCAGGTGCTGCCCTCAGAAATCTATTTTGCAAAGCAAAGGTCAAGGGTATATTTTCTGGACCCTCCCAGCTGGAATGAGTAGGTCTAAAGTGACTAATCCACTCCACCATCCCAATCTTCCCAAGGCTTTGGATCCCTTTCTCTACATTAAACCAAGGGAGATCAGGCATTTCCAGCTCGCTCACAGTAGGCCATCTTTTAATCCATATTTCAGCTAACCAAGCAAATAAACTATTAGAACCTGTTTTAACTCATCGAGCTGCAACGTTAAATGCAGAATCACTATTTGGTGGGCCCAAATCTATAAATTCAGCCTGATCCAAACCTGTGTTCCTTCCACCATTATTCCATATCCTTAATATCCATTCCCATGCCTGTTCTCCAGATTTTTGCTTGTATAAATTAGAAAACAAAAGCAGTTCTTTTCGAGTGTGGCATACCTCCTCATAGGTCACACTCTCAACCTCACCTCTAGGAGCCCATCAGGTCTTTAGGTATAGGTCTAGAAGCAAAAAGGGGTATTGGGAGTGGATCCTGAGGAGAATCAACATTATGTTGCCTGGCAACTGCCTCAGAGGAGGCCGTTGCCTCAGGCAGCTCAGGGTTTATCTCCTAAGACAAAGGTGGAAAGCTGATGGAAGTATGGGTCGGGGAGGGGATGTTGCCACTACTGGGGATAGAGAAGCTGTTTCTTCTGGCAAGAAAAGTTCATCAGCATTTACAAAGTCAGTGTCCCCAGCTTCATCAGGGTCCTCCCACATGTCCCCCTCCAAGTTGCAGAGTTTCATTCTTTTCCGATCAATGCCCTCACTTTAACAGTAGCCACCTGGTGAGGCTGTGCATGCACCTTTTATTGCAGGTCACCTACTTGCATGATAAGAGCTTGTGTCTGTTTTTTCCACAATTACAACTCTTTCTATACAGGAGATAAGACTCGCTCATGGCAATCTTAGCAGATCTGAGACAGTATCTGCTTCTAAAACTGGGAGCTAGAATCTCTGAGCTCATCATTTTCTTTCATCACTTTGTCCAGTGAACTTAGGAGCAACCAACCAACTTTATTATGTTCCTTGGTTCTACACATATAGTCAAATCTACAATGTATAGAGTCACTAAACTCCTTGCCTCTCATGAGTGGTGAATCAGGAGTATCAAATGAATTCATTTTGCGTTAACTCTCTAAACAGTTCATGCCAAGGATTATCAGTGTTCTCCATACTATTAGAAGTAGATTCCTCAGCATTTTTGGGTTAATCATATTAAGCAGCTAACTCCAGAAACCCCAAAACCAATGAAAGAACTCTATCCTTAAAATTCTGTTCCTCTAGAACCACTCCTGTTACCAAAATCTATATTAGGGTTCTCAAGAGGAACAGAATATATATATATAAAAATTAGTATTAACTCACACAATAACAAGGTCCCACAATAACAAGGTCCCTTCCTTCCTCCTGAGGAGGAAGGAAGCCAATCCGAGTTCCAAGGCTGAAGAACTTGGTCTGATGTTTGAGCGCAGGAAGCATCCAGCACAGGAGAGATATGTATGGGAGGCTAAGGCAGTCTAACCTTATCACATTTTTCTGCCTGCTTTACATTTGCTGGCAGCTTATTAGATGGTGCCCACCCAGACTGAGGATAGATCTGCGTTTCCCAGCCCACTGACTCAAATATTAATCTCCTTTGGCAACATCCTCACAGACACACCCAGGATGAATGTATTCATCCAGGATGAATACTTTGAATCCTTCAATCCAACCAAGTTGACACTCAATATTAGTCATCTCAACTACCTCAAGGCATTTAATAATAAAACTTCCAAATGTAAAGGATAAAAAAAGAATCCCCAAAACAGCAAGAAAAAAGAAATAAATAACATGCAATGAAGTTCCAATACATATGGCAGCAGACTTTTCAGTGAAAACCTTACAGGCCAGGAGATAGTGGCATGACATATTTAAACTGCTAAAGGAAAAATATTTTTATTCTAGAATAGTATATCTTGAACAATAACTTTCAGATATGAAAGAAAAAGAAAGACATTCCCAGACAGACAAAAGCTGAGGGATTTCATTAATGCCAGACCTGTCCTACAATAAATGCTTTACCAAGAACTTTGTGTGCTTTCCACAGCAGATAGTAAATAATAATGTGCAAGTCAACACACCAAGATGAATGAATCATTCTTGGGGACTAGAGAAGTGCCACTCATTTTGCAGATAGAAGAGAATAAAATTTCAAGAACGTGAAATGGCATGCTTTACAATAGTAGATTGGACAGTCAGGAGCAAGATTGAGGAACAAAAGCCAAACCTCAATATTCTCTCATCAACTAGTAATCAGAATCAGATTATGTGAAAGTCCATTGGGAAGAAAACAAGAAATCAGGCTAATACTTCAAATAAAAAAATATGCTTGAGGAGTATTGCATTGTTTACCTTGGCTGTCATCAGCCCTTTAAGTGGCCTTGACCCAATAGGTAGTTGGAATGCTTAAGGTTGATCTAGTCCCTAAGCAAGTAAGACTTCACTGCAGTTAAAAGAAGTTGAGTACCAGGAAAGGAGAGGATGTGCCAAACCATCTGCCTTTTTTATTAATTTCACTTCTTGGTCTATAAATGGCTATTACTTTGGAAATTAAAAGAGTCACTCTGTTGTTGAAGGTACCAATTATAGAAAGAAGCAAACAAATTTACTTATGTCAGGATTTTCTTTTGTGATTTAAAATTGTTTATATTCTACACATAAATATTGAGCAAGCCTACCCACGCCCACCACCAGCATTCATTTTTCAATTCCTTACCTCAAGTCACTCAAATAATAAAAAAATAAAAAACCATAAAATAGATATACAAAAGATAAAAAACAAAAAATTATACCACCATAGAAAATAACCTTCACTAAAAGGAAGACAGGAAGGAAGAAAAGAAGGAAGAGAAGACCACAAAACAACAAACCAGAGAATAAATAACAATATGGCAGAATTAAGTCCTTACTTATCAATAACAACATTAAATGTAAATGAAATAACTTCTCCAATCAAAAGACATAGAGTGGCTTAATGGATTTTTAAAAAGACCCAATCATCTGTTGCCTACAAGAAACATACCTTACCTATAAAGACACACATAGATTGAAAGTGAAGAAATGAAAAAGATATCCCTTGCCAAATAGGGACCAAAAAATAGCAGGAGTAGCTATACTTACATCAGACAAAACAGGTTTTAAGACAAAAACTGTAACAAGAGACAAAGAAAGTCACTAATGTTAAAGGGGTCAATTCAGCAAAAGGATATAGCAATTTTAAATTAATATAGGCACCCAACACTGGAGCACCCAGATATATAAAGCAAATAATAGAGGCAAAGAGATATAGAGACTCCATTAAAATAGTAACTGGAGACTTCATTGCCCCACTTTATGGATTGGACATATTTTCTAGACAGAAAATCAACAAAGAAATATTGGACATAATCTGCACTGTCGGACAAACAGACGGAATAGATATTTACAGAACATTTTATCATATAGCTTCAGAATACACATCTTCCCCTCAGCACATGGCTGATTCTCAAGGACAGACAATATGTTAGATCATAAAGTGAGTTTTAAAACATTAAAATAATAAAATAATATTAAGCATATTGTCTAACCACAATGGAATAAAACTGGAAATTGATAATGAGGAATTTTTGAAACTATGCAAATACATGGTGTGATGGTTAATGCTGACTGTCACCTTGATTGGACTGAAGGATACAAAGTGTTAATCCTCCGTGTATCTGTGAGGCTGCGGCCAAAGGAGATGAACATTTGAGTCAGTGGGTTGGGGAGGGCAGACCCATCTTTAATCCGATGGGCACCATCTAATTAGCTTCCAGTAAATATAAGGAAGGCACAAAAATGTGAAGAGGTAAGACAGGCCTAGCCTTCCAGTCTACATCTTTCTCCCATGCTGGATGCTTCCTGCCTTTGAACATCAGACTCTAAGTTCTTCAGTTTTGGAACTCGGACTTGCTCTCCTTGCCCCTCAGCTTGCAGACAGGTCCTACTGCAGGACCTTGTGATCATGTAAGTTAATACTTAATAAACTCCCATACATATTATATAACATATATTCCATATATTATATAATATATACACTCCATATATTATATAATACATATATTTCCCTTCATATTATATATGAAATATATAAACTCCTCTTTGTTTTGGTAAGAAATTACTACACACACTGGTTAGAATGTGTAAACTATAAAAGACTGACTATATCAAGTATTGGTCAGGAGGTATATAAACTACAACTCTCATCCACAGTTGATGTGAATATGAAATGTTACTTTGGAAAATATTTTGAAAGTTTCTTTAAAAAAGTAAACAAGTACCTATCTTATGAGGTGGCCATTCTACTTCCAGATATTTGCACAAGGGAAATTAAATAGATATATCTGAACAAAGACACAGAAGCAAATGTTTATCTAAGCTTTATTTGTAATAGCCAAAAAAAAAAAAAAAAGAGAAAAACTAAAGTGTCAATTTTATCACAATAAATAAATTGTGATATATCTACACCATGAACTACTACTTGGCAGTCACAAAGAGTGGGTTATAGATACGTTTAACAATGAGAATAAAACTCATAATAGGCTGGGTGTGGTGGCTCATGCCTGGAATCTCAGCACTTTGGGAGGCCGAGGCAGACAGATCGCTTGAGGCCAGAAGTTCGAGACCAGCCTGGCCAACATGGTGAAACCCCCATCTCAACTAAACGTGCATGCGCGCACACACAGACACACACACAGACACACACACACACACACGGAAAACCTCAAAATAACTAAGCTGAGTGAAAAGAGACCAAAAAGAATACATGTTGCATTATTTTATTTTTATAAAATTATAGTGAATCAAAGAATACTGAATAACAATACAAATATAAAATAAAATTATGGAAATAAATTCAAGTAATTCAAGTAATATAGTGATGTATTACATATTGTTGACAACATTTCTTAACACCCTTTTAGAAATTATAAAACCAAAAGTATTTATGGATACCAGACCTCCTTACTTCCCAAAATACAACTGTGATGGATCCCTGTATAGGTGAGTGACTGGAGCAAGTCAGGGGAAACCAGAGGCGTTAATGAAAGAAAATGTTAAAAGAAAATTATTTTTCTCTAACCTTTCCCCTGCACTGCCTGTGGATTATTATATCCTATAATTTCATCTATTGACACCAACAGTCCAGTTGGTTGGCATCTATGTGGTTGATTTGGAAGGTGGAGTTGAAAGTTAATGAGAAAAATAAAGGCTGAACATGACTGACAAGTATTTACTCAATCATTTCCCTCTGTGTTTCCTACATCCGGCTCCTCAAGATTGATAGTTAAAGTCTGACAGTATTGCCACTTTTTGCTACTTCTTCTCCATGACTTTAAAGATGAAACTGATGAAAGAAAAGCAAACTGGTATTATTAATATTTGGTTTATTACACTTCAGTTTATCTACTTTAAGGATTCATCTCTCTTATCTCCTTGAACTCACCAAGACTGAGACAGACTAGGGTTTTGCCATCAGCCATTCCTCTATAGATATTATCAAAGTCGCTCATAGCACTGGAGACTGTGACCCAAACAAGCCAAAATAGCTATACATCTGAATAGTTCAAATAGACCTAAACAAGCCAATATAGCTATATATCTGAGTAGTTCAAATATTATTTTAAAAGATTATTTAAAAAGATTATTGTATAATATTTTATACCCTCATATACCACCATATTTGTGGAACAGGTGGGGCAATAATATAAAATAGGCAGGATAAACATATTTAATTAGATAAAGAAGCTATTATTCATATAAAGCAAGAATAGAAATCATACAAAGAACAAATTTTCATTTAGTGAAAATGTCAAGTATGAAAAAAGTTGCTATCTAAATAAAGAAATCAATATATTGAAAATCAAATATATATGGAAAACAGCAGGATTGATAAATCTTTGGAGTAAATAATAAATTAATGACATATTAAAATTGAGAAAATTTTCCATAGGGCAATAGGAAATCATACAAAGATTAAAATAGTAAATAAAATTAAGATATACAGATAATATCTTTATTTAATATATCTGTATTTTATTTTATTGTTTTTATATAATTGCACTTAGAAATAATGTTTTCTTTTTGGGATTTTCTATTCTTTTTTATTAGACGCTTTAACTTTCAATAAATATATACAATTAACTTTTCAATAAATATATACAATTTCACACAATTTAATATGGTAATACCATAAGTACTATAAATCATTTGAGCTATGTTTTGTTCTAAACCATTTAAATTATGTTTATTATTTAACTACCTATCTGGGAAAACCTTGCAAAAATCTTGTAACATTTGTGTGTGTGTGTGTGTGTGTGTGTGTATTTACATTCATTTACAAAAGAAGAGCAACTACCGATTTTCAGTTGGATATCTAGAAGACTACACTGTGGAAGCATGGTGAATCCAATACAGACAGACTCTTACCCCCAAAATGTAGCCAAATATTGAGTAATCTCAGTTTCTGAATATCATAAAAAAATGTAGGACACTTTAGACAACAAATACTGAGAAAACCTTTTGCTAGAATATATGAATAAAAAGAAATAGTAATAGGCAGAAGGAAATGATGACAGATATAAAAGTAGAAAATTGTAAGAATGCATAGGGAGCAATAAGAAAACTGTACATATATGGGTAAATGTAATAAATGTTTGCATAAAAACAATAACAATCCCTTATGAGGTTTAAAAGCATGTAGAATAAAATTCAGGACAACAATAACATAAAAGGTAGAAGGAGTTAAATAGAAAAGTTCTTGGAGGCTTTGACATTGTCAGTAAATGAAAAGTCATCTTTACATTTAAGACTACACTAATTGAAAGATGCATCTTTTGAATAACTAAAAAGTAAGAGAAGCTCTACATAAAATGTTAAAGGTAAAAAAAATGGCAGGGTAAAACAGCTTGTTGATCAATCAAAGACTGGCAAATAAAGAAGAGAAAAAAGTATATATCACAATAAAGTCAAACAGAAAGAAATATAAGACATAATACTTTTTAAAAGGTTGGTGTATTTTTATTAAGATCAAAGAAATTGAAGCAATCAACATGTCTAGATATCAAGTAAGTAGTGCCACTAATGATCATGGTTTACTCCAAAAGAATGACACCACAATTCTACATTTGTATGCAGGAAATAATACAACTTCAAAATGCATAAGGTAAAAACAAATGACAAAACTGAAAGAACAATTCAAGAAATGTACAATTGAAGTGGACATCTTTAACACATATTCCTGGATAGTTGATAGAATAAATAGAAAAATGACCAGTAAGAATACAGAAAATATAAAAAACATCATGGATGAATTTAACTGATATAAAAAAGTTAATTTTCTTTTCTTTCTTTCTTTCTTTTTTGTAGTTGAAAGATTGGAAAGAGTGGAAACAGAGCTCCCATAAAATGTGAGGGGACCCAAAGGGGGTAACTGTTGCTGGCTTGAATGCCCAGGTTTATATCCTTATCATTGTCCCTTCCGCTGTGCTCTCAGGCGATAGATGATTGGCTATTTCTTTACCTCCTGTTTTTGCCTAATTAGCATTTTAGTGAGCTCTCTTTACTACCTGATTGGTCAGGTGTGAGCTAAGTTGCAAGCCCCATGGTTAAAGGTGGATGCAGTCACCTTCCCAGATAGGCTTAGGGATTCTTAGTTGGCCTAGGAAATCCAGCTAGTCCTGTCTCTCAGTACTGCCTCTCGACAGGAAAACCCAAGTGCTCTTGGGGAGGCTGGCCGACGACCACTCTAACTGCTTCCTGCTGACGTGGGGCATAGTAGGGGTCATGCAGTTGAGATTTCCTCGGCAGGGGTGCCTTCGATGTCATTAACATCAGAGCATGGACTAGCAGGCCGGTCCAGAGGTCTGCAGAAGATCTTAGTCATGAACTGCATCTGGGGCTCCATTTGAAAAATCATTTGTAGTTTTAGAGCTTTGATTCTGGAAGAGACAAACTTAAGAAGGAGGTTAAAGATACAGGGATTGAAATATATGGCCTGTAGTGCAGGGGATTATTTCTCTGGCACACTTCAGAGGACCTGACTATCTGCTTGATAGTTTTGAAAAGGCCTGGTCCAATAAATAATAGTTTGGACATCTGATGGGTGCTATCAATGCCTAAGTGAAAGGTTTGGTGAAGGGTTTTAAGTAATTTCCATTGGTTAGTTGCAGGCAAAATATAGCAGCATCACAAAAATGTGAAAAATAAAATGCGAAGTATCATGGAATAAATCTATAAAACTAAAAACAACAAACTTTATGAATGATATTTAAAAGAACTCAAATATATGGAGGAATAAATCATCTTCATGGATTGGAAGACTTTATAAAGATTTCAATTATTCCCAGATTGGTTTACAAATTCAATGCAGGACAACTGTGGCTATTATTTTAGGGATAACAACCATACACATACATTTAGATATCAAGTGGCTGAAAAGTAAGAAAAAGAAGAATGTATTGGGATGACTGAGGTTTTGTATCTAGGTGGCGAGGAGGGTAGAGATGTCATTGTCTGACATTACATGTCCCTCTCCAGACTTTAGGTAACAAAATGCAGGCATACAGAATTAGTCACATACTTTATTTTGAAGTTTCCATATAAATATCAAAAATATTCTGAGAAATTTTAGAGACAAGAGTTTTGAAGGAAAACGTCTCCAAATTGCTGCCCTACTGCACCTTTGATAAGTTAATGAAATCTGGTTGCAAATCTAATCTATATTTATAGCAGGTTTTGCTTTATAAAAAACACCATTGATCTAATTCCAGTCATTTTCCTAACACCTCAAATAAGGCATCAAATATTTTGTCAGAACTTTGCTTTGCTAACAAAAATAAACAATTTAGGTGTATTGAGGAATTTGGAATCTTCAAATATTATTGTATCTGTGAACAGACAAGAAACTTAAAGAAAATAATTGATCAAAAAATGTTAGGATTCAAACAATACTGGCCCTATAAGTGTTGGGAGGACACTGAGGAAGTTATTAAATTTTGGAGTTCGGCTGATAGATTTCTGGATTCTATTCATATATATATGGCATTCATCTAGCACTGATGCTGCTAACTTTTAAGTCAAAAATTCCTGAGTAACTGTGGCTTTGTTGCTCACAGATCTATTCCATCATCCATCAAGCATGGAGTTTACACAAACACACACTCACATGTGTGTATATATATGTGGTCAGTATATATGTTATATATATACACACACACATATATATACACACAGACACACTGTTTTACTGTTCGCCCAAAATATATATGCATGTTATTTTGAATTAAAAGGCTTCGTAATTTAATATTGTTAAATCTATAGTATTAGGTTGGTACAAAAGTAATTGTGGTTTTGGATTGTGAATTTTAAATCATTATAACTAGGCTCAAACACATCTATATTAATCAAAATAGAAAACATTACAATCAACACAATTTGCCAACAAGAAATGTTTGCTTACTCCCATAGCGTAAAAATCCATGTTTTGGGATTCAACAAACTCTTGGAAAGCATTTTCTGCATCCTGCTGGTTGTAGAACAATTTCCCTGCAAAAAATTGTTGAGATGCCTGAAGAAGTGGTAGTTGGTTGGTGAGAGGTCAGGTGAATATGGCAATGAGGCAATTTTGCAGCCCAGTTTATTCAACATTTGAAGGGTTGGTTATGTGACATGTGGTCAGGTATTGTGGTAGAGAAGAATTGGACCTCTTTGGTTGACCAATGCCAGCGGCAGGTGCAGTTTTTGGCACATCTCATCAATTAGCTGAGCACATTTCTCAGACATAATGTTTTCTCTGGGATTCAGAAAGCTGTAGTGGATCAGGCTGGCAGGAGACCACCAAACTGTGACCATGACTTTTGTTGGTGCAAGTTCAGCTTTGGGAAGTGCTTTGAAGCTTCTTCTCCATCCAGCCAGTGAGCTGGTTTTTGCAGGTTGTCATATAAAATCCACTTTTCGTCATCTGTCACAATTCGATCCAGAAATGGTTCCTTGTTGTGTAGAATAAGAGAAGACGTCACTTCAAAACAACAAGTTTTAAAAAAATTTTTGCTCTGTTCATGAGGTACCCACTTATCAAGCTTTTTCACCTTTCCAATCTGCTTCATATGCCAAACTACTATAGAATGACTGATGTTGAGTTCTTCAGCAACTTCTCCTGTAGTTGTAAGAGGATCAGCTTCAACGATTGCTCTCAATTTGTCGTCAACTTCCAATGGCCGGCCAACTACACTCTTCATCTTCAAGCCTCTTGTTTCCTTTGCAAAACATCTTGAACCACCACTCCACTGTTACGTTCATTAGCAGTTCCTGTGCCAAATGTGTTGCTGATGATGTGCGAGTTGTCTCCGCTGCTTTACGACCCATTTTGAACCCGAATAACAAAATTGCTCGAATTTGCTTTTTATCTAATATCATTTCCAGTCTAAATAAATATAAAATAAATAACAAGTAGTAAGTCACTAGCAAAAAAAACAAATTGAGAAATGAACATTTAAATGATGTATAACCTACATTCATTTAAGAATGTATTCCAATATCAAACAGCAAATCTCAACAATGCAAAAACCACAATTACATTTGCACTACCCTAATACTGTCTGCCATTATACTTTATTTATTTATTTATTTACTTATTCTATTTTTTTTTTTATTATTATACTTTAAGTTCTAGGGTACATGTGCATAACGTGCAGGTTTGTTACATATGTATACTTGTGCCATGTTGCTGTACTGCACCCATCAACTCATCAGCATCCATCAACTCGTCATTTACATCAGGTATAACTCACAATGCAATCCCTCCCCCCTCCCCCCTCCCCATGAGAGGCCCCAGTGTGTGATGTCCCCCTTCCTGAGTCCAAGTGATCTCATTGTTAAGTTCCCACCTATGAGTGAGAACATGCGGTGTTTGGTTTTCTGTTCTTGTGATAGTTTGCTAAGAATGATGGTTTCCAGCTGCATCCATGTCCCTACAAAGGACACAAACTCATCCTTTTTTATGGCTGCATAGTATTCCATGGTGTATATGTGCCACATTTTCTTAATCCAGTCTGTCACTGATGGACATTTGGGTTGATTCCAAGTCTTTGCTATTGTGAATAGTGCCACAATAAACATACGTGTGCATGTGTCTTTATAGCAGCAAGATTTATAATCCTTTGGGTATATACCCAGTAATGGGATGGCTGGGTCATATGGTACATCTAGTTCTAGATCCTTGAGGAATCGCCATACTGTTTTCCATAATGGTTGAACTAGTTTACAATCCCACCAACAGTGTAAAAGTGTTCCTATTTCTCCACATCCTCTCCAGCACCTGTTGTTCCCTGACTTTTTAATGATTGCCATTCTAACTGGTGTGAGATGGTATCTCACTGTGGTTTTGATTTGCATTTCTCTGATGGCCAGTGATGATGAGCATTTTTTCATGTGTCTGTTGGCTGTATGCATGTCTTCTTTTGAGAAATGTCTGTTCATATCCTTTGCCCACTTTTTGATGGGGTTGTTTGTTTTTTTCTTGTAAATTTGTTTGAGTTCTTTGTAGGTTCTGGATAGTAGCCCTTTGTCAGATGAGTAGATTGCAAAAATTTTCTCCCATCCTGTAGGTTGCCTGTTCACTCTGATGGTAGTTTCTTTTGCTGTGCAGAAGCTCTTTAGTTTAATGAGATCCCATTTGTCAATTTTGGCTTTTGCTGCCATTGCTTTTGGTGTTTTAGACATGAAGTCTTTGCCCATGCCTATGTCCTGAATGGTACTACCTAGGGTTTCCTCTAGGGTTTTTATGGTATTAGGTCTAACATTTAAGTCTCTAATCCATCTTGAATTAATTTTCGTATAAGGAGTAAGGAAAGGATCCAGTTTCAGCTTTCTACTTATGGCTAGCCAATTTTCCCAGCACCATTTATTAAATAGGGAATCCTTTCCCCATTTCTTGTTTCTCTCAGGTTTGTCAAAGATCAGATGGCTGTAGATGTGTGGTATTATTTCTGAGGACTCTGTTCTGTTCCATTGGTCTATATCTCTGTTTTGGTACCAGTACCATGCTGTTTTGGTTACTGTAGCCTTGTAGTATAGTTTGAAGTCAGGTAGCGTGATGCCTCCAGCTTTGTTCTTTTGACTTAGGATTGTCTTGGAGATGCGGGCTCTTTTTTGGTTCCATATGAACTTTAAAGCAGTTTTTTCCAATTCTGTGAAGAAACTCATTGGTAGCTTGATGGGGATGGCATTGAATCTATAAATTACCTTGGGCAGTATGGCCATTTTCACGATATTGATTCTTCCTATCCATGAGCATGGTATGTTCTTCCATTTGTTTGTGTCCTCTTTGATTTCACTGAGCAGTGGTTTGTAGTTCACCTTGAAGAGGTCCTTTACATCCCTTGTAAGTTGGATTCCTAGGTATTTTATTCTCTTTGAAGCAATTGTGAATGGAAGTTCATTCCTGATTTGGCTCTCTGTTTGTCTGTTACTGGTGTATAAGAATGCTTGTGATTTTTGCACATTAATTTTGTATCCTGAGACTTTGCTGAAGTTGCTTATCAGCTTAAGGAGATTTTGGGCTGAGACAATGGGGTTGTCTAAATATACAATCATGTCATCTGCAAACAGGGACAATTTGACTTCTCCTTTTCCTAACTGAATGCGCTTGATTTCTTTCTCTTGCCTGATTGCCCTAGCCAGAAGTTCCAACACTATGTTGAATAGGAGTGGTGAGAGAGGGCATCCCTGTCTTGTGCCAGTTTTCAAAGGGAATTTTTCCAGTTTTTGCCCATTCAGTATGATATTGGCTGTGGGTTTGTCATAAATAGCTGTTATTATTTTGAGGTACGTTCCATCAATACCGAAATTCTTGAGCATTTTTAGCATAAAGGGCTCTTGAATTTTGTCAAAAGCCTTTTCTGCATCGATTGAGATAATCATGTGGTTCTTGTCTTTGGTTCTGTTTATATGCTGGATTATGCTTATTGATTTGCGAATGTTGAACCAGCCTTGCATCCCAGGGATGAAGCCCACTTGATCATGGTGGATAAGCTTTTTGATGTGCTGCTGAATCTGGTTTGCCAGTATTTTATTGAGGATTTTTGCATCGATGTTCATCAGGGATATTGGTCTAAAATTCTCTTTTTTTGTTGTGTCTCTGCCAGGCTTTGGTATCAGGATGATGTTGGCCTCATAAAATGAGTTAGGGAGGATTCCCTCTTTTTCTATTGATTGGAATAGTTTCAGAAGGAATGGTACCAGCTCCTCCTTGTACCTCTGGTAGAATTCAGCTGTGAATCCATCTGGTCCTGCACTTTTTTTGGTTGGTAGGCTATTAATTATTGCCTCAATTTCAGAGCCTGCTATTGGTCTATTCAGGGATTCAACTTCTTCCTGGTTTAGTCTTGGAAGAGTGTAAGTGTCCAGGAAATTATCCATTTCTTCTAGATTTTCTAGTTTATTTGTGTAGAGGTGTTTATAGTATTCTCTGATGGTAGTTTGTATTTCTGTGGGGTCGGTGGTGATATCCCCTTTATCATTTTTTATTGCATCTATTTGATTCTTCTCTCTTTTCTTCTTTATTAGTCTTGCTAGAGGTCTGTCAATTTTGTTGATCTTTTCAAAAAACCAACTCCTGGATTCATTGATTTTTTGGAGGGTTTTTTGTGTCTCTATCTCCTTCAGTTCTGCTCTGATCTTAGTTATTTCTTGCCTTCTGCTAGCTTTCGAATGTGTTTGCTCTTGCTTCTCTAGTTCTTTTAATTGTGATGTTAGAGTGTCAATTTTTGATCTTCCCTGCTTTCTCTTGTGGGCATTTAGTGCTATAAATTTCCCTCTACACACTGCTTTAAATGTGTCCCAGAGATTCTGGTATGTTGTCTCTTTGTTCTCATTGGTTTCAAAGAACATCTTTATTTCTGCCTTCAATTCGTTATGTACCCAGTAGTCATTCAGGAGCAGGTTGTTCAGTTTCCATGTAGTTGAGCGGTTTTGATTGAGTTTCTTAGTCCTGAGTTCTAGTTTGATTGCACTGTGGTCTGAGAGACAGTTTGTTATAATTTCTGTTTTGTACATTTGCTGAGGAGTGCTTCACTTCCAATTATGTGGTCAATTTTGGAATAAGTGCGATGTGGTGCTGAGAAGAATGTATATTCTGTTGATTTGGGGTGGAGAGTTCTATAGATGTCTATTAGGTCTGCTTGCTGCAGAGATGAGTTCAATTCCTGGATATCCTTGTTAACTTTCTGTCTCGTTGATCTGTCTAATGTTGACAGTGGAGTGTTGAAGTCTCCCATTATTATTGTATGGGAGTCTAAGTCTCTTTGTAAGTCTCTAAGGACTTGCTTGATGAATCTGGGTGCCCCTGTATTGGGTGCATATATATTTAGGATAGTTAGCTCTTCCTGTTGAATTGATCCCTTTACCATTATGTAATGGCCTTCTTTGTCTCTTTTGATCCTTGATGGTTTAAAGTCTGTTTTATCAGAGACTAGTATTGCAACCCCTGCTTTCTTTTGTTCTCCATTTGCTTGGTAAATCTTCCTCCATCCCTTTATTTTGAGCCTATGTATGTGTCTGCGTGTGAGATGGGTCTCCTGAATACAGCAGACTGATGGGTCTTGAATCTTTATCCAGTTTGCCAGTCTGTGTCTTTTAATTGGAGCATTTAGTCCATTTACATTTAAGGTTAAGATTGTTATGTGTGAACTTGCTCCTGCCATTATGATATTAACTGGTTATTTTGCTCGTTAGTTGATGCAGTTTCTTCCTAGACTCGATGGCCTTTACATTTTGGCATGTTTTTGCAATGGCTGTTACCGGTTGTTCCTTTCCATGTTTAGTGCTTCCTTCAGGGTCTCTTGTAAGGCAGGCCTAGTGGTGACAAAATCTCTAAGCATTTGCTTATCTGTAAAGGATTTTATTTCTCCTTCACTTATGAAACTTAGTTTGGCTGGATATGAAATTCTGGGTTGAAAATTCTTTTCTTTAAGAATGTTGAATATTGGCCCCCACTCTCTTCTGGCTTGGAGAGTTTCTGCCGAGAGATCTGCTGTTAGTCTGATGGGCTTCCCTTTGTGGGTAACCCGACCTTTCTCTCTGGCTGCCCTTAAGATTTTTTCCTTCATTTCAACTTTGGTGAATCTGGCAATTATGTGTCTTGGAGTTGCTCTTCTCGAGGAGTATCTTTGTGGCATTCTCTGTATTTCCTGGATTTGAATGTTGGCCTGCCCTACTAGGTTGGGGAAGTTCTCCTGGATGATATCCTGAAGAGTGTTTTCCAACTTGGTTCCATTTTCCCCCTCACTTTCAGGCACCCCAATCAGACGTAGATTTGGTCTTTTTACATAATCCCATACTTCTTGCAGGCTTTGTTCATTTCTTTTTCTTCTTTGTTCTTTTGGTTTCTCTTCTCGCTTCATTTCGTTCAATTGATCCTCAATCGCTGATACTCTTTCTTCCAGTTGATCGAGTTGGTTACTGAAGCTTGTGCATTTGTCACGTATTTCTCGTGTCATGGTTTTCATCTCTTTCATTTCGTTTATGACCTTCTCTGCATTAATTACTCTAGCCATCAATTCTTCCACTTTTTTTTTCAAGATTTTTAGTTTCTTTGTGCTGGGTACATAATTCCTCCTTTAGCTCTGAGAAGTTTGATGGACTGAAGCCTTCTTCTCTCATCTCGTCAAAGTCATTCTCCGTCAAGCTTTGATCCGTTGCTGGCGATGAGCTGCACTCCTTTGCAGGGGGAGATGCGCTCTTATTTTTTGAATTTCCAGCTTTTCTGCCCTGCTTTTTCCCCATCTTTGTGGTTTTATCTGCCTCTGGTCTTTGATGATGGTGATGTACTGATGGGGTTTTGGTGTAGGTGTCCTTCCTGTTTGATAGTTTTCCTTCTAACAGTCAGGACCCTCAGCTGTAGGTCTGTTGGAGATTGCTTGAGGTCCACTCCAGACCCTGTTTGCCTGGGTGTCAGCAGCAGAGGCTGCAGAAGATAGAATATTGCTGAACAGCGAGTGTACCTGTCTGATTCTTGCTTTGGAGGCTTCCTCTCAGGGGTGTACTCCACCCTGTGAGGTGTGGGGTGTCAGACTGCCCCTCGTGGGGGATGTCTCCCAGTTAGGCTACTCAGGGGTCAGGGACCCACTTGAGCAGGCAGTCTGTCCCTTCTCAGATCTCAACCTCCGTGTTGGGAGATCCACTGCTCTCTTCAAAGCTGTCAGAGTCGTTTGCATCTGCAGAGGTTTCTGCTGCTTTTGTTGTTTACTGTGCCCTGTCCCCAGAGGTGGAGTCTACAGAGACAGGCAGGTTTCCTTGAGCTGCTGTGAGCTCCACCCAGTTCGAGCTTCCCAGCAGCTTTGTTTACCTACTTAAGCCTCAGCAATGGCGTCGCCCCTCCCCCAGCCTCGCTGCTGCCTTGCCGCGATATCGCAGACTGCTGTGCTAGCAATGAGGGAGGCTCCGTGGGCGTGGGACCCTCCCGGCCAGGTGTGGGATATGATCTCCTGGTGTGCCTGTTTGCTTAAAGCGCAGTATTGGGGTGGGCGTTACCCGATTTTCCAGGTGTTGTGTGTCTCAGTTCCCCTGGCTAAGAAAAGGGATTCCCTTTCCCCTTGCGCTTCCCAGGTGAGGCGATGCCTCGCCCTGCTTCAGCTCTCGCTGGTCGGGCTGCAGCAGCTGACCAGCACCGATTGTCCGGCACTCCCTAGTGAGATGAACCCAATACCTCAGTTGAAAATGCAGAAATCACCGGTCTTTTGTGTTGCTCGCGCTGGGAGTTGGAGACTGGAGCTGTTCCTATTCGGCCATCTTGCTCCGCCCCCCCCATTATACTTTTTATCAATGAAATTACAGGAGTTGATCCACAATAATTTTTGATATTGTAATTGATTTTTCATGATTGAAAATGCAAGAATCACAACCTAGAATATGATAATAATTGGTCAATTAATTATAAAATTATTTTACGATATGTGATAATTATGAATTTTATATTAACATAATCTTTTAATGATTAATGTGCAATCTCTTCAGTTTTATAGTATACAAAATGCTTTCCTATATGCTCTCTCATTGACTTTCTAGGTAATTTGGTGAAGTAAATTTTAGTATATACAGATGCAGAAAATAAAGTTCAGAGAAATTAAGTTGCTTGTTAGAATATCATATAGCTTCTAAGTGTCTGATTTGAAGTCAGTATTCAAATACCCTACAAATATGTTCCTTCTTTTATTCTGTTTTTCTATGACATCATGAAAACACTGAACAGGTTTTAAATTTTATTTCCTGAAAGATTAACCCTCTATCATGTCAAAATATTCAGACTCTTTAAATTCTATTTTAACCCGAAAATGGGGTTGCACAGGGTAAGTTAGGTTGATAATGCAGACATGTTCTGATCATTTTGTAATTTCAACAGCTACTAGCTCTGGTTCTCCACAGCTCTTTTCCCACACTAAAATATCCTAGGCTCTTGAGATGCAGTAATATTTGAATGTAGACGGAAATGGATTTGTGCGTGTGTGTGTGTGTGTGAGATTCACAATGCTCTGTACAAAAATAGCCTTAATGAAAGAGAATCAGAATTTTTCACATCAATACAACAAAACACAGCATTTATGCAAATATCCCCATTGAGTGTTTCCATTATCAGACTATTCTTCATTGATTCATGCAATAACAATACCAACTTGATACCATAATGATTCAAAGAGAGCATCTCTAAAGTGTGCTTTTCCTTGAACAAATAGAACTCGGTGAATAGCTTTATTACAACAAGACTCTCCTAAACTCTCTGGATATCTTATAGCTGCTTCCATTCATAAAAATAAAGGTAAACTAGACCACAGGTAGGGAAGATACAGATGGTAGTGAAAGGCCCGAAAGAGGAAGTAGCATGAATGTGGAAGCACTGAGGTTAAAAACTTAATCTACATGAGGGGTGTTCTGAAAACTGTACATATTCAGTAAGTATGGAGTGTACATGTGACTATGACAAGAGGCAAAGCCAATAGATAAGCAGAGGTCAGAACACATAGTTGTATGATAGGCTTAGGAATTTGAAGATGGCAGATCGGATGTTTGGGAACAGTCATTTTGGATTCACTGTGGAGAACAGAATAGAGATAGGGGAGAATGAAAACAATGAGAATCAATTTGAATACATCAGCAGCATAGGTAAAATGTATTACAGGCCTGAACTATGGAAGTAGCCATAGATATGGGAAGAGTGAACGGAGGTGGAAATACCAGTACATAAAACCGTGAAATGATTCAAGCGTTCATGTAGGTGACATTTGTATATTTGAGCTTAAATTACTTGAGTCTTCTCATTTGCTTATTGTTGTTTTGTTGTTGTTCTTTGTCTTACAATATATTGTGGGCAAAACTCTAAAGAGGGCAAATTTGACTTCAGACTTCCTCCCATTCTCCAATCACATGATTTTAATTTGACTCGTTGACTACATAGTTTCCCACAGGCTAGCCCTATATACTCAAGTTTAGTTCCAAGGACATGAACAATCGCCTGAGACTTCTATTCTCTAATCAATTTAATTATTTTTTCCAAATGTTTCCTCTATGATAATTGAAAATGATAAACTAGATCAGAGATGTCCAAGATTGACTACATTAGAATCATCTGTGTTACTAAGTTGTAGGATGTCTAAGAAACTCAGAGCTATAGAAATGGAATGTATAACCATGAATGGGGCTGACTTTTAAAAACATTTCAACATTAATTCCCCAGCAAATCCTTGGGATTTTAATATGATTATCACCACAAAATACAGGCTTACAAGGTAGTTTAATAGTTTGGTTGCTGCTATATTCCCTCTTAAACAACTTATTTCATTTTGAGATCATTCTGATTTGAAGAATATGTAAGTTATAAGAAATATTTTGTAAACTGAGAAAAAAAATCATATTAAGTTTAAAGTACTAGACATGCAAGTATTTTATTGTAGGTGCTTTCTCTGTTAGAGTGGAGAGGGTGTATTGAATTCTACCTTCTCACTTTGTCCTTCATTATTGTTTCCATCTTTTTTTAGTGTTAAGATCAGCTACTCTGCCTTTATTGTAAAAGCTTCTTTTCTACAGATTACCTTGAGTGTCCTACATTCTTAACCTCAATTGGCTTCCATCTAGAGCACTTTGTGTAAGAAGCTGTATATCAACAACTGTGATATGGAATGCAGCAGCACAGGTTTCTTTGTTTCCAAAATAGGTAACGCGGGTGCTCAGGATAAGTTCTCAGTGAAGAGTCTAAACTGTTGCAATATTCAGTTGAGGTGTTACAACAATAGAGCCCTGGTATTTTAAAACACCGTCAATATGCTTTGAGAGAAATAGGTATATGTTATTATTGCCCACACTCATACAAGATCCCACCAGGCTGCCAAATAATCTACTTACTTTTTACGCATCTAATAAGTATGCTTTCTCAATGAAAGTCAGTCATAGGTAATTATGTAAAACTAATGTAGTCTGTATATTCAGTTCAGTTTTGGAGTGAATACTAACAAACTCAAAGCTATGGTTTTTAGCTTATATAGAAGAGAAAGGAAATGGAATATTTATCGAGGTCCCACTATGTTCATACTATATTCGCAAAAACACTGGGTAATGTTATTATTCTTAGATTATCAAAGAGAAAGTGGGGGCCTGGAGGATTTTTTTTTTTCCTAAATTTGCACAAACAAGAAAGCAGTGAAATTTCAAGTTTTTCCTATTGCAAATCTGTGTTCTTTCATCTGTGTGGAAGCCCTAAGTATACACTAGCCCTCTTACTTGCTTTCCTCTTTCCTTTCTCTCGGTTGTTCCTGGGATCATCTGGCTCATGATATCAGAGTTTGAAAGTTCACAACTTGCTCCTTCAAACTTCCCCCCCCAACCCCCAATCAGATGACTTGTTGTCTAGGAATTGCAATGCTGGTTTCTCACAATTTCTTTTGAACTGAATCTCTGATTATTATACTTTTCAGCAGGGTGGAAGTGGGAGAGAATGCTGTCATAGCGATGTCACCATTGCTCATATTCCTTCCAAATTCCTTCTAACTTCATCTGACTCAGTAAATTTTCTGCCCATGGCCTCTCAAATTCATGTCTTTCTCACATACAAAATATATCCATTTCATTATAATAGTCCCCCAAATCTTAACTCTTTACAGCATCAACTAAAAAAAATTAAAATCTCATCTAAATATTATCTAAATTTGATATAGGTGAATCTCAATGTATGATTTATCCTGAGGCAAATTCTTCCCCAGTTGTGAACCTATAAGTAAGTTTTGTGCTTCCCATATACAATGTAAGATAGGCATAGGATAAGCATTTCTATTCTAAAGGAAAAAATAAGAAAGGGGAAACAGATTCCAAGTAAGTTCAAAACCAAACAAGGCAAATAACATTAAATCTTCAGGCTTAAAAATAATCTTTAACTCCATGTCCCACTCTCTGAATACATTGGGATAGGGGTTGAGTCCCCAAGGCCATGGGGTTGAGGGTTTCCTTTACTGCTTTGCTAAGAATAGCACAACAGCAGCTCTCATGGATTGGAGTTGGGTAGATGTGGGCTCTTCTAGGCTGGCATTGCATGCTGGTGGCTCTATAATTATGGGTTCTCTGAGGTAGCCTCACTCACATCTCCAAAAGGCTTTTCTCTTGTGGGAACTCTCTTCAGTGGTCTTAGCCCCTTGGTGTCACCTTACTGGGAGCTTTCTGTGGCATTTCTCTGCCTGGTCCCCAAGGTTCTTCAAGGCATCTTTTAAAATCAAGGTGGAGGCAGCCATGCTTTCATAGTTCATACACTCTGTGTGCCTGCAGAGTTAGCAGCACATGGACATCTCCAAGGTTTACCACCTGGGACCATCTAAGCCACAGCTGGAGAGGCCAAGGAATGCTGTGCCAGAATGTATGGAGCAGAACCTTGAGGTCATGCTAGGCAGTGACCTCTGAGGTTCCATGGTCACCATGAGCCTCTCTCATAAAACCATCCAGCCCTCAAGGAGCTGGCACTCTGGGCCTGTAATGAGAATGACAGCCTCAAAGATCTCTGAAATGCCTTTAGGGTCATTCTTTCATTGTCTTGCTAAATAGCATCTGGCTTCCTTCCATTCATACTAATGTCATTATCAAATGTTCTCTTGGCCACACCCTTAGTATCTTCACCCTAACACATTTTTTAATTTTTTTTACAATCTGGCCAGGTTGATACTTTTAAAAATCTTTAACATTTTTTTTTTAGTTATAAATTCCATCTTTAAATTATTTCTCTCTTGCTACATTTTACTATAAGCGGCCAAGATTAGCCATGCAGCTCCTTCCACATTTTGCTTAGATATTTCTTCCATCAAATATCCTAACTCATTGCTGCAGGTTCTGTCTTCCACAAAGCACTAGGACACAGACATAATTCAGCTGAATTCTTTGCTATTTTACAACAAGGATATCCTTTCTTTCAGTTTCTAATACCTCGTTTTTCATTTCCATTGTAGACCTTGCCAGAACTAGCTCTCATGTCCATATTTCTACCAACATTATAATCATGACCACTTACGTAATCTCTATGAAGATTCAAGCTTTTTCTACACTTCTCCTCCTCTTCTAAGCCATCACCAGAAGAGCACTTTAGGGTCCAGCTTCTATCCATTACCCAGTTCCAAAGTCACTTCCAAATGGTATTTGTTAGAGAAGCACGCCACTTCTCTCTCTCTCTCTCTCTCTTTTTTTTTTTTTTCCTGGCAACCCCAGTCTGAGAAACACACCACTTCTCGGTACTAATTTCTGTCTTAGTCTATTTGTACAACCATACCAAATACTTGAGACTGGGTAGCTTATAAACAACAGAAACTGTGAGTTTTGAAGGATGAAAGTCCATGGTCACAGTTCTGGCAGATTCAGTTTCTGGCGAAGGCCTGGTCTCTACTTCAGGCCTTTTAGCTGGGAGGCCTTGTGCCTTGTAAAAGGTGCCTTTTACCTGTGTCCTCACATGGCAGAAGGGAAAAATGCTGTGTCCTCACATGGTAGAAGGCAGAGGGCAGAAGGGCAGAAGGGCCTGAACTCATTCTCTCAAGCCTGTTTATAAGAGTGCTAATCCCATCCATGAAAGTTGAGCCCTCATAACCAAATCACCTCCTAAATCCCCCATATCTTAACACATTGCACTGGCGATTAAGTTTAAATTTGAATTTTGAAGATGACACAAACATGCAATTCATAGCATCAAGAAATGTAGCATATATATTCTGCTTATCCAAGTGAACATAAGAATGTAGATATGTACATAAAATGACTGTCAATTTATCTGTTTTCATGTTTAAGTAACCTTTGTTGAAGGCAGTGAACTGAATTTTAGATATGATAGGGTCAGGCCCAAACAAAACTAATTAAACACACCGTTGATCACTTGTATTTCACTAAAAATAGACACGATCTTTAGGGACTTATAAATTCCCCAGGGATCCAAGAAAATCGTGATGGATGTACTTAATAAAAGATAATTAAAGTGTAAGAGGCAGAAAAGAATGGTCTATCTGAGTCTGAAATAAACCTTATCAATTACTTGCAGTAGTTTATAATTATTTTATTGAATTGTCAGATAATCATTTCAACTTTGTATTGACTATTAATCCCTTAATTCATATTTTCTTATTTATTCATTCATTGAATTATTTTACAAAAGAAAATGTCTGACATATAGCTAACTTATGTTTACTATGTTTTAGAAACTGTGATTGGGTTAATAATAGAACAAAGAATAAAACAGATATGGTGTTCACCATCACTAAGGCTAGATTCTGTCTGTAGAGAGACATTAAAGAAGTGATGGGGGGCGGAGCAAGATGGCCGAATAGGAACAGCTCCAGTCTCCAACTCCCAGCGCCAGCGACACAGAAGACCAGTGATTTCTGCATTTTCAACTGAGGTACTGGGTTCATCTCACTGGGGAGTGCCGGACGATCGGTGCTGGTCAGCTGCTGCAGCCCGACCAGCGAGAGCTGAAGCAGGGCGAGGCATTGCCTCACCTGGGAAGTGCAAGGGGGAAGGGAATCCCTTTTCCTAGCCAGGGGAACTGAGACACACAACACCTGGAAAATTGGGTAACTCCCACCCCAATACTGCGCTTTAAGCAAACAGGCACACCAGGAGATCATATCCCACACCTGGCCGGGAGGGTCCCACGCCCACGGAGCCTCCCTCATTGCTAGCACAGCAGTCTGTGATCTACCAGCAAGGCAGCAGCCAGGATGGGGGAGGGGCGCCCGCCATTGCTGAGGCTTAAGTAGGTAAACAAAGCTGCTGGGAAGCTCGAACTGGGTGGAGCTCACAGCAGCTCAAGGAAACCTGCCTGTCTCTGTAGACTCCACCTCTGGGGACAGGGCAATAACAAATGCAGCCGAAACCTCTGCAGACTCAAACGACTCTGTCTGACACCTTTGAAGAGAGCAGTGGATCTCCCAACACGGAGGTTGAGATCTGAGAAGGGACAGACTCCCTGCTCAAGTGGGTCCCTGACCCCTGAGTAGCCTAACTGGGAGACATCTCCCACTAGGGGCAGTCTGACATCCCACACCTCACAGGGTGGAGTACACCCCTGAGAGGAAGCTTCCAAAGCAAGAATCAGACAGGTACACTCGCTGTTCAGAAATATTCTATCTTCTGCAGCCTCTGCTGCTGATACCCAGGCAAACAGGGTCTGGAGTGGACCTCAAGCAATCTCCAACAGACCTACAGCTGAGGGTCCTGACTGTTAGAAGAAAACTATCAAACAGGAAGGACACCTACACCAAAACCCCATCAGTACATCACCATCATCAAAGACCAGAGGCAGATAAAACCACAAAGATGGGGAAAAAGCAGGGCAGAAAAGCTGGAAATTCAAAAAATAAGAGCGCATCTCCCCCGGCAAAGGAGCGCAGCTCATCGCCAGCAACGGATCAAAGCTGGACGGAGAATGACTTTGACGAGATGAGAGAAGAAGGCTTCAGTCCATCAAATTTCTCAGAGCTAAAGGAGGAATTACGTACCCAGCGCAAAGAAACTAAAAGTCTTGAAAAAAAAAGTGGAAGAATTGATAGCTAGAGTAATTAATGCAGAGAAGGTCATAAACGAAATGAAAGAGATGAAAACCATGACACGAGAAATACGTGACAAATGCACAAGCTTCAGTAACCGACTCGATCAACTGGAAGAAAGAGTATCTGCGATTGAGGATCAAATGAATGAAATGAAGCGAGAAGAGAAACCAAAAGAAAAAAGAAGAAAAAGAAATGAACAAAGCCTGCAAGAAGTATGGGATTATGTAAAAAGACCAAATCTACATCTGATTGGGGTGCCTGAAAGTGAGGGGGAAAATGGAACCAATTTGGAAAACACTCTTCAGGATATCATTCAGGAGAGCTTCCACAACCTAGTAGGGCAGGCCAACATTCAAATCCAGGAAATACAGAGAATGCCACAAAGATACTCCTCGAGAAGAGCAACTCCAAGACACATAATTGCCAGATTCACCAAAGTTGAAATGAAGGAAAAAATCTTAAGGGCAGCCAGAGAGAAAGGTCGGGTTACCCACAAAGGGAAGCCCATCAGACTAACAGCAGATCTCTCGGCAGAAACTCTCCAAGCCAGAAGAGAGTGGGGGCCAATATTCAACATTCTTAAAGAAAAGAATTTTCAACCCAGAATTTCATATCCAGCCAAACTAAGTTTCATAAATGAAGGAGAAATAAAATCCTTTACAGATAAGCAAATGCTTAGAGATTTTGTCACCACTAGGCCTGCCTTACAAGAGACCCTGAAGGAAGCACTAAACATGGAAAGGAACAACCGGTACCAGCCATTGCAAAAACATGCCAAAATCTAAAGACCATCGAGGCTAGGAAGAAACTGCATCAACTAACGAGCAAAATAACCAGTTAATATCATAATGGCAGGATCAAGTTCACACATAACAATCTTAACCTTAAATGTAAATGGACTAAATGCTCCAATTAAAAGACACAGACTGGCAAACTGGATAAAGAATCAAGACCCATCAGTCTGCTGTATTCAGGAGACCCATCTCACACGCAGACACATACATAGGCTCAAAATAAAGGGATGGAGGAAGATTTACCAAGCAAATGGAGAACAAAAAAAAGTGGGGGTTGCAATACTAGTCTCTGATAAAACAGACTTTAAACCATCAAAGATCAAAAGAGACAAAGAAAGAAGGCCATTACATAATGGTAAAGGGATCAATTCAACAGGAAGAGCTAACTATCCTAAATATATATGCACCCAATACAGGAGCACCCAGATTCATAAAGCAAGTCCTTAGAGACTTACAAAGAGACTTAGACTCCCATACAATAATAATGGGAGACTTCAGCACTCCACTGTCAACATTAGACAGATCAACGAGACAGAAAGTTAACAAGGATATCCAGGAATTGAACTCATCTCTGCAGCAAGCAGACCCAATAGACATCTATAGAACTCTCCACCCCAAATCAACAGAATATACATTCTTTTCAGCACCACATCGTACTTACTCCAAAATCGACCACGTAATTGGAAGTAAAGCACTCCTCAGCAAATGTACAAAACAGAAATTATAACAAACTGTCTCTCAGACCACAGTGCAATCAAACTAGAACTCAGGACTAAGAAACTCAATCAAAACCGCTCAACTACATGGAAACTGAACAACCTGCTCCTGAATGACTACTGGGTACATAACGAATTGAAGGCAGAAATAAAGATGTTCTTTGAAACCAATGAGAACAAAGAGACAACATACCAGAATCTCTGGGACACATTTAAAGCAGTGTGTAGAGGGAAATTTATAGCACTGAATGCCCACAAGAGAAAGCAGAAAAGATCTAAAATTGACACTCTAACATCGCAATTAAAAGAACTAGAGAAGCAAGAGCAAACACATTCGAAAGCTAGCAGAAGGCAAGAAATAACTAAGATCAGAGCAGAACTGAAGGAGATAGAGACACAAAAAACTCTCCAAAAAATCAATGAATCCAGGAGTTGGTTTTTTGAAAAGATCAACAAAATTGACAGACCACTAGCAAGACTAATAAAGAAGAAAAGAGAGAAGAATCCAATCGACGCAATTAAAAATGATAAAGGGGATATCACCACCAACCCCACAGAAATACAAACTACCATCAGAGAATACTATAAACACCTCTACGCAAATAAACTGGAAAATCTAGAAGAAATGGATAATTTCCTGGACACTTACACTCTTCCAAGACTAAACCAGGAAGAAGCTGAATCCCTGAATAGACCAATAGTAGGCTCTGAAATTGAGGCAATAATTAATAGCCTACCAACCAAAAAAAGTCCAGGACCAGATGGATTCACAGCTGAATTCTACCGAGGTACAAGGAGGAGTTGGTACCATTCCTTCTGAAACTATTCCAATCAATAGAAAAAGAGGGAATCCTCCCTAACTCATTTTATGAGGCCAACATCATCCTGATACCAAAGCCTGGCAGAGACACAACAAAAAAAAGAGAATTTTAGACCAATATCCCTGATGAACATCGATGCAAAAATCCTCAATAAAATACTGGCAAACCGGATTCAGCAGCACATCAAAAAGCTTATCCACCATGATCAAGTGGGCTTCATCCCTGGGATGCAAGGCTGGTTCAACATTCGCAAATCAATAAACATAATCCAGCATATAAACAGAACCAAAGACAAGAACCACATGATTATCTCAATCGATGCAGAAAAGGCTTTTGACAAAATTCAACAGCCCTTCATGCTAAAAACGCTCAAGAAATTCGGTATTGATGGAACGTACCTCAAAATAATAAGAGCTATTTATGACAAACCCACAGCCAATATCATACTGAATGGGCAAAAACTGGAAAAATTCCCTTTGAAAACTGGCACAAGACAGGGATGCCCTCTCTCACCACTCCTATTCAACATAGTGTTGGAAGTTCTGGCTAGGGCAATTAGGCAAGAGAAAGAAATCAAGGGTATTCAGTTAGGAAAAGAGGAAGTCAAACTGTCCCTGTTTGCAGATGACATGATTTTATATTTAGAAAACCCCATTGTCTCAGCCCAAAATCTCCTTAAGCTGATAAGCAACTTCAGCAAAGTCTCAGGATACAAAATTAATGTGCAAAAATCACAAGCATTCTTATACACCAGTAACAGACAAACAGAGAGCCAAATCAAGAATGAACTTCCATTCACAATTGCTTCAAAGAGAATAAAATACCTAGGAATCCAACTTACAAGGGATGTAAAGGACCTCTTCAAGGAGAACTACAAACCACTGCTCAGTGAAATAAAAGAGGACACAAACAAATGGAAGAACATACCATGCTCATGGATAGGAAGAATCAATATCGTGAAAATGGCCATACTGCCCAAGGTAATTTATAGATTCAATGCCATCCCCATCAAGCTACCAATGAGTTTCTTCACAGAATTGGAAAAAAGTGCTTTAAAGTTCATATGGAACCAAAAAAGAGCCCGCATCTCCAAGACAATCCTAAGTCAAAAGAACAAAGCTGGAGTCATCACGCTACCTGACTTCAAACTATACTACAAGGCTACAGTAACCAAAACAGCATGGTACTGGTACCAAAACAGAGATATAGACCAATGGAACAGAACAGAGTCCTCAGAAATACTACCACACATCTACAGCCATGTGATCTTTGACAAACCTGAGAGAAACAAGAAATGGGGAAAGGATTCCCTATTTAATAAATGGTGCTGGGAAAATTGGCTAGCCATAAGTAGAAAGCTGAAACTGGATCCTTTCCTAACTCCTTATACGAAAATTAATTCAAGATGGATTAGAGACTTAAATGTTACACCTAATACCATGAAAATCCTAGAGGAAAACCTGGGTAGTACCATTCAGGACATAGGCATGGGCAAAGACTTCATGTCTAAAACACCAAAAGCAACGGCAGCAAAAGCCAAAATTGACAAATGGGATCTCATTAAACTAAAGAGCTTCTGCACAGCAAAAGAAACTACCATCAGAGTGAACAGGCAACCTACAGGATGGGAGAAAATTTTTGCAATATACTCATCTGACAAAGGGCTAATATCCAGAACCTACAAAGAACTCCAACAAATTTACAAGAAAAAAACAAACAACCCCATCAAAAAGTGGGCAAAGGATATGAACAGACATTTCTCAAAAGAAGACATTCATACAGCCAACAGACACATGAAAAAATGCTCATCATCACTGGCCATCAGAGAAATGCAAATCAAAACCACAATGAGATACCATCTCACACCAGTTAGAATGGCGATCATTAAAAAGTCAGGAAACAACAGGTGCTGGAGAGGATGTGGAGAAATAGGAACACTTTTACACTGTTGGTGGGATTGTAAACTAGTTCAACCATTATGGAAAACAGTATGGCGATTCCTCAAGGATCTAGAACTAGATGTACCATATGACCCAGCCATCCCATTACTGGGTATATACCCAAAGGATTATAAATTATGCTGCTATAAAGACACATGCACACGTATGTTTATTGTGGCACTATTCACAATATCAAAGACTTGGAATCAACCCAAATGTCCATCAGTGACAGATTGGATTAAGAAAATGTGGCACATATACACCATGGAATACTATGCAGCCATCAAAAAGGATGAGTTTGTGTCCTTTGTAGGGACATGGATGCAGCTGGAAACCATCATTCTTAGCAAACTATCACAAGAACAGAAAACCAAACACCGCATGTTCTCACTCATAGGTGGGAACTGAACAATGAGATCACTTGGACTCAGGAAGGGGAACATCACACAGGGGCCTATCATGGGGGGGGGGAGGGGGAGGGATTGCATTGGGAGTTATACCTGATGTAAATGACGAGTTGATGGGTGCAGCACACCAACATGGCACAAGTATACATAGGTAACAAACCTGCACGTTATGCACATGTACCCTACAACTTAAAGTATAATAATAATAAATAAATTAAAAAAAAAAGAAGTGATGACATAAAAATTATAAAATTATGATTGCTAGAAATGTAATAATGAAAGCAATCATTGTATGCTGTTAAAATATATGATAGGGAAAACCAAATGTAAATTAAAGCTGGTAAATTGGGCAGTTTTGAGTCAAAACTGTGATGGGTGATGAGATATTTCTGAGATGAAGGATCTTAGTCAATCTAGTATAGTATAGCAGAGAATAAAATGGTTAAAAACTGGGTAAAAAGGATTAGGGTAGTGCTAAGTATATGATCAGGCAGACAGTCATGTGAAGAATACCTGATTGAAATATTAGATTGATGCAAAAGTAATTGCAGTTTTTGCCATCAAAATAGAAAGAAGTATTAACAGATTCCTTATTCCTAAACGAAGAGCAGAATTTAGTTATGTGAAGAAACGAATAAATGATGTTCCAGACCTGGAGAAAACTTAACGAGAGGCATAGAATTAAGGCCAGGCACTGTCATGATTGTACTGTGCTATTCATGGAATTGGCAAGTAACACTACTGGAAAGGTAGGCAGAGCCAGAAAGCCCACGAGTCTTGATGTCTTTCCTCAGTGTGGATGCCAGATGTTCTTGGTCTAGCCATATCATCGGAGTTGTAACATGTGTGTTCCAATACATGGGTCTCAGAGGGCAACTTAAAGATGGGTTTTTCACAATGATTCTGAATTCCCTAGCACATTATAGCAGAGATTTTCAATGCATGGAGATACACAGCAGTTGCCAGTTCTTTCCCTTAAATATAACAGCTACTTACTGCCACCGTGTGGAAGTCTTTAAGTTTAAATAAACATGAATATCTAACATGTTCTAATACATAGATTCTTTTAGATCTACAGTTGGAATGTAAATTTTTAAAGAGGTATGAGAAAGTCCCGTGGGTTTTTCAAGGAGAATTATCTGTATCTTCTGTGAGCCTTAGATTTACATCTGTGGCATTAAATCAGACATTAAGCTACACCTAACTCTGCATTACAGTGAATTGTAAGTATGTTTGTGCTTAAGGTTGAATTTCTTCTGATATTTATTAATCGTCTTGTTTTCTTATCATTGTTATATTACTCAGATTCTTCCATATATTTTAACCCTCCATTCCAATATCCTGCCTCTCTTGTTATTCAAGTGAGAACTGATTCCTTGAAAATCTTTATTTTTACCTCTCCACTAATATAATTTAGCTCTGTTGTTTTTCCCTACAAATACTGAACTCTTTAATGACAAATTTTCTTTGTCTCATCCTGGCTCATGTACTATCTCTGCTGTTGAAGAAAAATAGCTAATTGAATCTAAGGTATTCTATACATAACCAAAGGTTTAATGTCTTGGAGGTTATCAAACATAACTGAAACTTAAAAAGCATATAGATAAAAATAAGACCATTTAAGGCCTAATGCTATCATTTTTTGTGTGTTCTGTTTACTCTAAGACTCATATTAAGGCTTCCTTGTCCAAGAATCCCTTTATAACAGTGGAACCAAGTATACACATTACAATCACTGGGAGCATTTACAAAAATAGATTAGCTGGATAGTCCCCACCCTAGATGAATTAAATCAGAGTTCTGGCATGGGCATTGGTAATTTTTAAACCCTCCTCAACTGATTCTAACATGCAACCAGAGAACCACTGCTCTATATAAAAAAGCTTCCTTAACTGAGGACATTATAGAAACAACAAAGGAATTGATAGAGAATCAGTGGATGAGAAATATTGAATGACAACTGCATACAGGTCAATGTTCAATAGAAATCTATAAATATAAGATGGCCAGGTGCAGTTGCTGACGCCTATAATCTCAACACTTTGGGAGGCCAAGGTGGGAGGATTGCTGGAGACCAGAGTTCAAGACCAGCCTGACCAACACGGCGAAACCCTGTCTCTACCAAAAATACAAAAATATTAGCCAGGTGTGGTGGCACGTGCCTGTTGTCTCAGCCACTTGGGAGGCTGAGGTGGGACAATCCTTGAGCCTGGGAGGCAGTGGTTGCAGTGATCCAAGATCGTGCCACAACACTCCAGCCTGGGTGACAGAGAGACCGTCTCACAACAAAACAAAAACTGTGTGTGTGTGTGTATAACTGTATGTGTATATATAAACAAAAAATATATACACACACACATGTATGTACTCATATATATTTTCTTGCATTACTTCATATATATATGCTATGTAATGCAGTAAAATTTAAATTTCCTACTTTTCTTTCCAAGAAATTGGTAAAAACCCTTTGGTAAATGTAGCTAGGAGAACTGATTTTGTTTCACTATATTCCAGATTTATATTACAATTGTATTATCCAAATTCTGTGGTATCTCTTCATTTTGTTTCAGTATACTCCAGTATCAAAGCAGTTTGCAGTTGGAGAATTAGTTCAGTATGTCAATCAAGGTTCTTGTTTCTACTTAAAATTGTATTCTGCAATAATTCCCAGTCTTCATTTAACAGATAATTAATTTACCAGTGAAGTCTACTTTTTTCAAAATGTACTTTGAAAATGTCAGCTTTGGCCGGGCGCCATGGCTCACGTCTGTAATCCCAGCACTTTGGGAAGCCGAGGCAGGTGGATCACTAGAGGTGAGGAGTTGGAGAGTAGCTTGGCCAACATGGTGAAACCCCATCTCTACTAAAAATACAAAAATTAACCAGGGGTGGTGGTGGGTGCCTGTAATCCCAGCTACTGGAGGCTGAGGCACAAGAACTACTTGAATCCAGGAAGTAGAGAATTGTAGTGAGTTGAGATCGTGCTACTGCACTCCAGCCTGGACAACAGAGTCAGACTGTCTAGAAAAAGAAAGAAAGAAAGAAAAAAGTCGGCTCCTTCTCTTATATAACTGAAAAATATTTGAGCATACTCTGAACATACATCCTACATTTGGTGCCCTTGAACATACATTCAATGTTCTTGGTCACACATGGGGCGATTTTATAATAATTCTCCCTGTTGCAAGAATCATAAATTCTAAATTTCATTCTGAAAATAAATTCCCTTCTCCATTCCACAGGCTGAAACATAGTTACCATAATATTGTCTGTGTAACATAAATTTGAGTCACTGTGCTTGCAGGTATGCAAAATCGAACTATTTAACCATTTTATAGTCATTCTGATATATATGGCATAACTAGTAGATTTTTCTATTTCTAAATGAAAGTTAATATCAAATAATATTTGTTCATCTTTGGAATATGTACTTTTCTCCTCACAACCCTTTAATTCTGTCTCCCATCTATTTATGTCATTCCAGCTTTATTTTAATATTTTCAAAAAGATCTGGTAAATGAAAACAAATTAAAATATCAAGGAATATTTAAATGATTCCTCCTTTCAGTGGCACAATGGACCCTTATAGACCAATAAATTTGATTATTAAAAGAATAAATCTCTAAGAATAGATGCACTTTAAAACATGATAGGTTGGCAAAAGCAGGGACAGTAGATATTTTGTGATAAAATTTTTATTCCCCCAAACTTCTCAGGTCACTTTATTGACTTAAAATACTTGCCTTGCTCTAACTCAGAGTTGTAGTCTCAGACACTTGTAAAATGTGCCACAGACTAGGAATCGGTAGCACACACCCCTGCTCTTAAGCCTATATATGTATAAAGGTAACTTGAAAGCACAGGTCTGGCTCAGATTTATAGGGATTCATGTAAGCCATCTAGAGTTAGGGACAGATTCTTAGGAGAATACACCTAAAGTTGATCTTAAAATACAAATAGCAACACTCTAAAAAAGAGAAAGATTATTCAATTGGATGAATCAATACAGCAAAGGCAGAGAAATGGAGGACATGCTACCTTTCAGGAGCTACAAGTAGCTTGGCATTACTGAAATGTAAAATGCAAGACAAAACGTTGCTAGAGATGAGGCTGTAGAGGAGCTTAAAACCTACTGGCATGTTAAAGATCTTGAAATTTAATTTCTTGCCCCCCTTTTTTTTCAAATCATGCCTTTTGTAACCTCTCCAGAGATATCAACAAAATAGTGAGTTGCTTTTCTAGCCCCACCTCTTATTCAAATAGAGCAGCTCAGTTTCTACTTGGTTTTCATTCATACTGACAATAAATATTTTACCTAATCAAAGCTTGTTAAGGCTAAAACCAAAAATTCATACCTATATTGCCAACAATAAGAAACCAGACTTGTTTTTTAACCTGAGGATGATCATGATCAGATTTAATTGTAAGTGGATCTTTCTGGTAGTCTTTGCAGATTATGATTTCTTCTTTTTTTATTTTATTTTTTATTTCTTTATTTTTTTTATTGTACTTTAAGTTCTAGGGTACATGGGCATAACGTGCAGGTTTGTTACATATGTATACTTGTGCCATGTTGGTGTGCTGCACCCATCAACTCGTCAGCACCCATCAACTCGTCATTTATATCAGGTATAACTCCCAATGCAATCCCTCCCCCCTTCTCCCTCCCCATAATATGCCCCTGGTGTGTGATGTTCCCCTTCCCGAGTCCAGGTGATCTCATTGTTCAGTTCCCACCTATGAGTGAGAACATGCGGTGTTTGGTTTTCTGTTCTTGCGATAGTTTGCTGAGGATGATGGTTTCCAGCTGCATCCATGTCCCTACAAAGGACACAAACTCATCCTTCTTTATGGCTGCATAGTATTCCATGGTGTATATGTGCCACATTTTCTTAATCCAGTCTGTCACTGATGGACATTTGGGTTGATTCCAAGTCTTTGCTATTGTGAATAGTGCCACAATGAACATATGTGTGCATGTGTCTTCATAGCAGCATGATTTATAATCCTTTGGGTATATACCCAGTAATGGGATGGCTGGGTCATATGGTACTTCTAGTTCTAGATCCTTGAGGAATCGCCATACTGTTTTTCCATAATGGTTGAACTAGTTTACAATCCCACCGACAGTGTAAAAGTGTTCCTGTTCCTCCACATCCTCTCCAGCACCTGTTGTTTCCTGACTTTTTAATGATTGCCATTCTAACTGGTGTGAGATGGTATCTCACTGTGGTTTTGATTTGCATTTCTCTGATGGCCAGTGATGATGAGCATTTTTTCATGTGTCTGTTGGCTGTATGCATGTCTTCTTTTGAGAACTGTCTGTTCATATCCTTTGCCCACTTTTTGATTCCTAATACCATAAAAACCCTAGAAGAAAATCTAGGTAATACCATTCAGGACATAGGCATGGGCAAGGACTTCATGTCTAAAACACCAAAAGCAATGGTAACGAAAGCCAAAATTGACAAATGGGATCTAATTAAACTAAAGAGCTTCTGCACAGGAAAAGAAACTACCATCAGAGTGAACAGGCATCCTACAGAATGGGAGAAAATTTTTGCAATCTACTCATCTGACAAAGGGCTAATATCCAGAACCTACAAAGAACTCAAACAAATTTACAAGAAAAAAGCAGATTATGATTTCAAGGTCAAGATTTGTGGCCAGGAGATAAGTTAGCAGTTGAGGCCTTGAATATTAAGTGACTTGCCTAAGTGGCCATAATTACAATAAAACATTAAGATTAATTTGCTAATTACTTCGTTTCTATAACTTTTTCTTTGATAAAAGATATGCCCCTAATGAAATCATAATTAAGATGATTAATACACATTTTAATAGAGCATGTTTGTTTTTACAATTCTCAAATTATCTGCTCATCTAACCTGTGTCATATTAAGTGCTTGTCCTTGATTCCTCTATTCTTTATTCTTGATTGTCTGGGTGCTCCCTGGTCCTGCTCTGAAGGTTTCACTGATATGTGTGGTTGCCTGGGGCAATAAGTGAAACCAGGCACATGTCTTCAGCACCACCACGCCAGCCTTGCTTCTTCATCTTCTGGCTCTGGGGTCCCAAAACAACAACAGGGAACAAGCCTGGATGCACAAGTCCTTTTTAAGTCTCTAATTTCAGATTTGCTAATGTGCAAAACTAAATGAGATAATCAATCCTAGATAGAAAGGTAGAGGGAAAGATGCCACAGCTTTATAGGAAGGGCAACTAAGTCACATTGCAAAGGGGATGCATTAAAAATGGGAAGAATTTGTGGGTTTTTTTTTTTTTTTTTGCAATCTGCCACAAAGTATGTTTCGCTCAAATATGCCATATGAAATTACTTCTTTGCAAACTATCATAGTCTTTTCTATGTTGATTATGTATTAATTATACCTTAAATATTCCTTAATACACGGGCAGTAATATCACTAGTATGAAGGCATTCATAGTCACAGATTGACTTGATTTGACTTGAAATAGCTTGCCTTGGTTTCTTCACACTTTGTCCAGTACCTGCTATGGCTTCCACAGTGGCTGCCCTTAAATCAAGAGTATCTACTTACTAGTTTTGGAACTAACTAACTGGATCTTGCTTAGACTGAACTCAGCCTTGACCTCATCAAATACTACATTCAAAACAATTGAAATAGCTGTCTTAAACTGACATTAAATATAAATTAGGTTATAAACATAATTCTTGGATACGATTTTGATATGTTTACTCATAATTTCATTATTGCATTCATACAATATGTTTTTAAAACTCAAACTGGCTTCTTTGCTAAGATTTTTAGTAAGTCTTTTAAATCCTGTTTTCAAATCATGCCTTCTAAATATATCTTCATCTAATTTTCTCCTTTTGTCCTCAGCCTTACTCATGAATCTATGCTAACTCTTCATAAGATTAGTAACTCAGGGAATGTTAAATCTAGAAAAAAATTGGGGTACAATATAATCCAAAGTCTTAATTTTTTATGAAGAAAGTAAAATTTAAGTAATTGGCTTATCCAAAGTCATACAGATACTTATAGGAGATGCAGAAATCTAACTTGCCTTTCCCATTTTTTCTTCTTCGGTATTTTTGTTTCTCTAAATCACCAGATGTTCTCTTTTATTTTCAATGGTAGGGCAAGAAGCAGTATTTGATCATGGCAAGGTAATGAAGGCACAGGAATCAAGAGGAAAGTAATACTTATTATTTAAGAAGTAATACATCCCTTTGTTGAGTGATTTGTTGGTAATATGTGTGTGTGTGTGTGTGTGTGTGTGTGTGTGTGTGTGTGTGTGTGTGTGTATAATTTTCACTCAGTCTCTCAAGTAATCAACTGTATTCTCAGAACTCCGGTTTCCTAGTAGATGACGCTTCCAAGGCATGGATAAATTTGATGCTTATTTTGTTTGCAGGTTATACAATTATCCGTTGTTTTTAAGCCACTTATTTTAAGGTATGTATAATCACATTAGGAATCTTGTAGCATTTTCTAAACTCTTATATATTTTTTTGAACTCTAAAGCATCTGAATTTGGCCAAACACAACAAATCAGACTCTTTGTACTCCAGGCATTAATGCCCATCTCAAGTAATATACTTCAAAGTGTCTGTAGTCCAACTATTACCAAAAGCCTCACTGGAAAGGTGATAGTTGTGGGGAGTTATATTAAAAACATGTAGGTCATCTATCTCTCTAGATAATCTATGAGTTGTTAGATCAAGCTGTATCAGTGAAAAGGAAAATGTTGGACCACCTAGTTTTGGAGCCTTGTATAACTTCATTCAATAGTTTGCATTTTAGTGAGATGGTAGATTTCTGGGAGAGTTACTACAAAATGTTTTCCTGCTGTATCCTGGCAGGTGAGTACTCATTGCTCATTATCTCCTATGTAGCTAAGTGCCTCCCCCTTTTTTGATGGGCTCTGTAAAAAAATAAAATTATTTTAGAGCTAACCGCAAGAAAAGAAAATAATGTAGTTGTTTGGAATGACTAATTAGAACCATGTAGCTAAATATGCTTCCCTTTTTTACTTGGACTTTCAGGAAACAGAGTAAAACATATGACTCAGCTACATGATTTATGTAAGCTCTTAAGACTTCTTCAGTTGTGTATTGTTTCTCTCTCCCCAACTCAACCTATATTTCTGATCTACATTTCCATTCCCCCAATTTAATATACTACTTTTAGTTTTGATTTCTATAAGCAATTCCAAATTTATTGTAAACAAGGACTTAAAGTGTGGGTTGAATGGATGAGCGAATGGATGCGTACATAAATGCATGTATTCTGAATAACGACCATAATAGTTTTCTTCTGTCATTTTTTCTTACGTCATTATACTATTCTTTTCCATGCAGGCTTATGGCATAGGTACTGTTATTTTAGACTAGGAAACTGGAGTTTAAAAGAGTTAAATTGCTCAAGTTTAGATCAGCAATAAAAAACAATAAACAAAATAATACTAAAGCTCAGGGGTACTAATTACCGTACAATCCTCTTTACATTGTGCCATGATCCTAATAAAATTTCTTGTGAATTAGAGATAAAGTCAGCTACTGAGGTTGCATTCTTTCAGTAACATAAGTTCTCTGCAGCACAGCAATTTTAATAGACAGTCAAGTCCATGGGTTTCTGTTTTTTGAACAGAATTAAGTAATATTTTAAAATTTTTGAAGATAATATGTCATAAAATGTATATTTGACTTTTCAAGTTCATTAGCCAAAATTGAATTTATTTTGTTTTTCTCAACATGATAGTAGAAAAATATTCTACCAATACAGTTTTTATTCTTAAAGAAGAGTACATTAAATTATTTTGTGATTCTTTGCAACATCCTGATTTAATTCTCTAATCTCTATTCTTTTAGATGGAAATTATGTCTTTTAATTGAGGCATCAAGTTTTTGTTGATTAATAATAATATTAATGGTGATGATTATGGTAAACAGTATTTATAAGTTTTTATATGCCAAGCATTTATTATGTATTTTCTCATTTAATCATTTCAAAGTATTAATAGATGTGATTATTGTTATTAAAAAAATAAAGTTCAAAATGGATATATAATGTTCTGAGGAGTTCACACTACTATACAGAAGAGCAAAGCTTTGAGTCTGTGTATGGATGGCTAACTCTAATCCCCATACTCAATATATTACTACTATAACAACAAATACGACTACTGCCACTTCTACCACCACCAGCAAACATTATATAATGCTTATTCCAGCCAGATAGTGTTCTAACAGATTCATGTACATAAACTTATTTAATTCTGAACATAATCTTAGATGGTTTCTCATTTTAGAAAAAATAGAGACTCGGGGAGCTAAACTTGTTCAAAATTTCAGTTATTCAATGATAGAACCCAGATTCTCTCCTAAACAATCTCATTTAAGAAGATACGGACTTGTCTACCATTTTACATTCTCTGTCTACTTGCAGTTATTTCTTCCCTGGTTTGCTTAACAATTGTTTATGTTGTGAATAATTTTCAGAAAGAAGTGCATTCTGATTTTATGAGATGGGGCCCATTTAAATCCCATCTGGTTTGTTTACTCCCAAATTCCTCATTTTGTTGTCTAGAGATATTGACTTTATTTGTAAATTTTGTAAAAATCTCATGATACAGAGACCTGGAGGAAAGAAGAACTTGGAGATAGCTGTAGAGCTTAAGGCATATGTGTATGACTTCGCAAACTATTTTTTCATGGAAAAATACTCTCTGTAATTCTATGTGTGATTTATTTTGCTCAATTTTTAAGGCCATACTAGAGTAATTCTAGCCTCATAAAATCATTTTGGAAGTACTCTGTCCTCTTCAACTTTTTGGAAAAATTTGAGAAGGATTGGCATTAATTCTCCTTTAATGCTTGGCAGAATTCACCAGTGACACCATCTTGTCCTGGGCTTTTCTTTATTGGAAAGTTTTTGATTATTGATATGCTTACTAATTATTAGTCTGTTCATGTTTTTTATTTTTTCATTATTTATTATTGGTAAGTGGTATGCTTCTAGAAATTTGTTCTAGATTATCCAATTTGTTTGTATATGATTGCTTTTAGTTTTATGATTATTCTTGTGGTATCCATTTTAAATGCTTCTTTCATTTTACGTTTTTATTTATCTGAGTGTTCTCTTTTTTTTCTTGGTTAGTCTATATAAAGGTTTGTCAATTTTGTTTACCATCTTTAAAAAGAAAACTGTTCTATAATTTCTATTGCCTTTCAAGTCTTTATTTATGCTCTTTTCTTTATTATTTCCTTCCTTCTGCTAATTTTGGGCTTAGTATCTTCTTCTTTTTCCAGTTCTCTGAGGTGTGAAATTAGGTTGTGAGCTTGAGATTCTTCTTTTTTCATAAAGTAGGTATTTATCACTATCAGCCACCGTCTCAGAACTGCTTTTGTCGCATCCTGTAAGTTTTGGTATGTTGTAACTCCAATTTTATTTGTCTTGAGGTACTTTTAGATTTTCTCCTTGATTTCGTTTATGATCAATTGGTTGCTAAGGGGTATACTTTTTAATTTCTACATATTTGTAAATTTTCCAATTTTCATCCTGCTATTGATTTCTAATTTCATTCCTTTGTGGTTGAAACATATACTTGATATGATTTCAATTTTCTTAAATTTGTTAGACTAGTTTTATGGTCCAACATATAATCTATCTGCTTTTGGATGGAATATTCTGTACCTGTATTCTAGGTCCGTTTGATCTATAATGTTATTCAAATCCAGTATTTCCTCATTGATTTCCTGTCTAGATGATTTTTCTATTGTTGGAAAGTGGGGTATGGAAATTACCTACTATTCTTATGTTGTTACCTATTTCTCCCTTCAGTTCTATTAGTATTTGCTTTATTTATTTAGGTGCTTCGGTGTTGAGTGTGTGTGTGTGTGTGTGTGTGTGTGTGTGTGTGTGTGTGTGTGTATCATTGTATCCTCTTGGCGAACTGACCCCTTTATTATATAGTGACCTTATTTGTCTTTGTGACAAGTTTTGATTAAAGGTTTAATTGTTTTAAATATAGCCACCACTGCTCTCCTTTGGTTATCATTTGTGGGGAATATTTTTTCCATCCCCTCACTTTTACTCTGTGTATGTTCTTAAAGCTAAGGTGAGTCTCTTGTAGGAAGTATATTGTTGTATCTTGGTTTTTTATCCATTCAGCCACTTTGTAACTTTTGATTGAGAATTTAATCCATTTACATTTAATTATTGGTTGGTGAGTACTTACTATTTCCATTTTGTTGTTTTCTGACTGTTTTGTGAGACCCCAGGTCTGGCTGCTCAAGGCTGCTTTAAGTGTCTGCTTCCTGTATTCCAATTCAGCACTCCTTGGCCACCTCAGTTGTGGCTCAAGTGGCTAAGATGAGACTCAAGCTGCTGCTCCAGTGAGAACAGGTAGTAAACCTTGGTGTACATGGTGCTAATTCTGCAGACATATAAACTGCACAAGTTGTGGAGTCATGGCTTCCTCTACCTATATTTCCAAAGGATTTCTTGGAGAGTCTTGGAACCATGGCAGAACCCTGTCACAGGGGTGGAGCTGTCACAGATAGCCTTCACTAGAGCAAGGCTTACTGGAGTTGTGGGTACAGGGCTGCCCATGAAACTCCATAACTGCAAAACCTCCAGCATGCCATGCCATGCCAGCCTGGCAGAGCTTCAGGGACCCAACTCCAAACCATGAGAGCAGTATAGGCTGCACCTAGAAAAGCTATGGGGACAAGGCTACCCTGGGCTTTGGGGACCCAATCCCTGCCCAGTTGTGTCTGGAAGGAGAGACATGTAGTCAAAGAAGACTATTCTCAAGCTTCAAGATTTAATACTGTTTGCCCTGCTGGGTGTGGACTTACTGGAATTTATTATTCCTTTCTTCTTACCCATTTTTCATTTGGAATGGGACTGCCTACCCTCTGCCTGTCCCACCATTGTATTTTGGAAGCACTTAACTTGTTTGATTTCACAGTCTCACAGCTGAAGGGAAATTTGCCTCAGGATGTATTGTGCCTTGAGCAAGGTTTCACTCCTGTATGATTTAGATGAGACAATAGAATTTAAATTTAGTGCTGGAATGAGTGAAGACTTGGGGCTGTTTGGATGGAATTTAATGTATTTTGTATGTGAGAAGAAAATTAATTTTGGGGGTGGGGGCAGTGACAGAATACTATGACTTGAAGGATTTTTTTCCCTTTCTAAAATTTATATTGCAATTCAATCCTTGATGTATCAGTATCGGGAGTTGTGGCCTTTGGTAGTAGATTGAGGAATTAGGGATTAGGTGCTCTCGTAAAATAACTTGACAGAGTTACAGAGTTAGTTTGCCCCTTTTTGCCCTTCTGCCTTCCACCTTGTGAGGTAACAGTGTTCACCTCCAGAGGACACACAATATACTATCTTGAAAGCGGAGAACAGCCTTCACTAAATGCAGTAATCTTGATCTTGAGCTTTCCAGACTCCAAAACTGTGAGCAATAAACTTCTATTCTTTATAAATTACCCAGTCTGGGATAATATTCTGCTATGGAAGCCCAAATGTACTAAGAGAATCCATTAACAAATTATAGTGTCTTAGTCTCTTTGGGCTGCTATAACAAAATACCTTACACAGGATAAGTTATAAGCAACAGAAATTTATTGCTGAAAGCTGTGGAGGCTAGGAATTTCAAGATTAAGATGGTAGCATATTTGGTGTCTGGTAAGGGCCTGCTCCTCATAGATGGTGCCTTCTGTATGTGCTCACATGTTTAATGGGGCACACATTTCTTCTGCCTCTTTTATAAAGGCATTAATCTCATTCATGAGGGCAGAGCTATCCTAAAAAGTCCAACTTGTTAATACTGTCATATAGATGATTAAATTTTAACATAATGAAGTTTTGGGGACATATTCAGAGTGTGACATGTAGCTATTATTTTTAATAATTTTGCCTTTAATGTTTTTTACTGGATTTAATAAGACCCACCATTATGCTATTAAAGTATTCTGAATTTAACAACATATTTAACTTTACCAATGAGTTTTATATTTTCATATATTTTATGTTATCACTTAGCATTTTTTGGTTTCAAACTGAAGACTGCCTTTTAATATATTTTGTAAGGTGGCCCTATTGGTGATAAACTTCCTTAGCTTTTGTTTTTCTGGGAATGAACTTATCTTTCCTTCATATCTGAAACACAATTTTATACAAAAAGCCAACATTATTATTGGCGGGCATTTTTTCTTCTTTCAGCACTGTGAAAATATCATCTCATTCCCTCCTGACCTACAAGACTTCTACAGAGAAATCCACTCATAGACTTAAGGGTGTTCCCTTGTGTGTAACAAACTGCTTTGCTCTTGCGGCTTTCACAATGTTCTCTGTCTTTTGACAATTTGATTATAATGTGTCCTGGGATAATGTTGCTTGCAGTCCTTTGAGCTTCAAAAATCTGGATATGCCTGTTCCTTTCAAGATTTGAGAAGTTTTCAGCCATTATTATTTTTTTTATTTTTTAAAAAATAAGCTTTCCTTACCTTTATTTCCCTCTTCTCTTTAACTTTCATAATGTATATATATTTTTTGAGGATGTCCCAAAGGTCCTATGTGCTTTCTTCACTGCTTTTAATTATTTTTTTCTTTTTGTTCCTCTAACTGGGTATTTTCAATGACCTGTCTTTGAGTTTGCATATTCATTCTTTTGCATGTTAAAGTCAGCTGTCAGTTCACTATTAAATGTTTTTAGTTCTGGCAAGGTATTCTCCCTCTCACGGATTTCTGTTTACTTCCTTTCTACTGTTTCTATTTCATTATTAAACTTCTCATTTTGTTCACTCATTGTTTTCTAGATTTGGTTTAGTTGTTTTATCTGTGTCTCTTGTATTGCACTCAGCTTCTGTAAGATAATTATTCTGAATTATTTCTCAGTTAATTCATACATCTTTATTTCTTTGGGGTTGGTTACTGGGTCTTTGTTTTCTTTGGTAGTGTCAGTTTTGCCAGTCTCTTTGTGATCCATGTAGCTTTGCAATGGTGTTTTAATTTTGCATGTGGAGGAGATAACCCATATTCCAGATTTTATAGCTTGCTTTTGGCAAGTAAAGGCCTTCTCAGGTTGAGTGAGTGGGTTGACGGGATTACTGTAGGGACTGTAGTCAAATAGGGTTACAACTGATTATGTGGCTATTGCAGGGTAGGCAGAGGGGTCTGTGGTTGTGACCAGGGGCTTGGGCGAGTGTCAATTATGTCTTATTTCTGGAAGGGCCAGCCTGCCTTTTGCACCTTGGTCAGTAGAAATGATATGTAACACTTGATATGTACACTTCAGGGTCTGCAGTTAAGTCCACAGATAGCCGGCCTGTTACCACATGTACAGATAGTGTGGCTACTGCCAGATCCCTGGGAGGGTTTCTGCCAATTCATTGGGAATATTCCTGGGCAGGCAGCACTGACCCTGGACCATGACTAAAAGGGGCTAATACTGAATCACAGGGGGCTGCTTTAGGATCTGCAGTCAGATCCCAAGATGCCTCCTTGGGCTCCCTGGACAGGCAGGACTGTTCCTGGACCTGAAGCCAAATTACTGGGCCACCTCAAGGTCCACAGTAAGGACCTTCTGTTATCTGAGGTACAATGGGTGTGACTTCTCTCAGTCTCCTTAGTGGAATGTACTGGTGGAAGCATCAATGTCAAATGAAACCATAGAGTCCACAGGAGGACAGGACTATTTCTGGGTCTGTTTCCAGGACATAGTCAATAAGCCTGTCACTTAGGCTTGGGCTGCCTTCTCAAAATGACCTTCCTCAGTCTTGGGCTCCACTGGGATTTTGCAACCTCCTACCTGGATCCTAAAGCTCCTACAAAGGCACTTTTGTCCCTTGATGTCTGTCAAATTATGGTTACTACGTGAGGATACAAGATGAGGGCTTCCTATTTCACCTTGCTGATGTCAAAAGCCTGTAATTTTCTTATATATTACATCTCTATAACTCCATCAGCTAATGTTCAACATCTTGCTTTCAACTTAGAGAACTCAAGACAAAAACAGTCTATTAAATTTACCCAGGCATTTCCTAATTCTGTTGCTGTTTATTCCTGATTTTCCAAGTGTCTTTCTGTATACTTTCCTTATTCTCTAAATAATTTTCTTTGGCAATTCTCTTAAAATAGGTGTGATAGCCACAAATTATTTTAGTTTTACTCTACCTGAGAATGTTATTTCACTTTCATCCTGAAAGATATTTTCAGGATAAAGAATTTTTAGGTGACAATTATTTTCTTTCAACACTTTCAAAATATTGTGCCATTTCCTTCTAGTCTCCATGAGAAATATCCTGTTAGTTGAATCCTTATTTTCCTATTGGTAATATGTCATTTTTCTGGATGCTTTCAAGATTTTGTTGGTTTTTTTGTTTGTTTTCACTACTTTTATTATGATGTGTCTATGCATTACTTTCCTTGAGGCTATTCTGTTTACAGTTCTCTGAACCAATTGGACATATAAGTTTATGCATTTGCTGAAATTAGTAGGTTTTCAGCCATCATTTCTTCAAAAGTTTTTTTAACACTATGCTCTTTTTATTCCCCTCTTTCTGGAACCCTAATGACACATATTTTAGACCATGTTATTCAATTGTTTCCTGATGTTCTGTTTATTTCTTAAAATCATTATTTTCTTTGTTCAGATTCAATAAGGTTTATTGATATATCTTCAGATTCACATATTATCTTCATTTTTCTATTGTGTTCTTCTTCCAGTGAATTTTCTATTTTGGTTAGTGTATTTTTCAGTTGGTGACTTACCATTTGAGCTTTCTTTATATTATATTTTTGCTATGACATTCTATTTTAAGTTTGTTCCAAAGTTGCTCACTCAGCATTTCTTTAAAAGCTGCCTTAAAGTCTTTATTAGATAACTCCAACATCTGTATCACTTCATCATTGGCATGTGTTGGTTATCTTTTGGTGTGTAAGTTGAGATTTTCATGATTCTTTATATTCTGCTGAGTAATTTTGAATTATATCTTAGACGTTTTGAATATTATATTATGAGTCTCTGGGTTCTTTTTAAATCCTGTGGATAACGTTGATATTTCTGCAGGCACTTGTCATGTTTTGGTTGAGGCCAGAATGTCCAACTCAACTACATGGGCTATGTTCAAATGTTAGCTCAATGGTTAAAGTTTGCCCTGCTATATACATCGGTCCCCCATGTGTGGCACCCAGAGTTCAGCTTGGAAACTGTGTGGTGTATGCACATTAGCTCAATTCTCTAATTTGTATGCCAATTAGGATCAGATTCATGCATTTGTAGGTCAGGGCTTACTTTGAGTTTTTTGGCTTTGGGCAGCTGGATGTGTTTTATGTTGCAATCAGAGAAAGAATATAAAAGAAAGAGAACATGTTTGGTTTTGTGTAATGAGAAGTCTAACAAGTTAAATTCAGGACATGAAAGCACGAGAACATGAGTTCAGAAGAGACATCAAAGAGGAAATATCCATTAAGCATTTGGAATTAAAAATCTATATCACAGGAGAAATCACAGTGTTACTTCTATCCTCAAGGAAGCTAAATTCCTAGAAATGTAAAGAGCAGTCTTTTATACCCAACCCTCCATGTTAAAATCTGTGATTTGGAGCAAATATTTTGTGTGCATCAAGTGACTAATTTGAAAATGGCAGCAGTAATATATTTTTGAATACCCTTTTAGATCTTAATGAGAGGTTTTGTATGTGTGCCAATAATAATTAATACATATTTCCTTGACTCACCACCCTTTGGGGAAAAGAAATATCCTGTCCTATTACAGCTATGTTACTGCTATGCCTTTAAACCAAATGGTGCATATCTTTGTAAAGCCTGTAGGAGTTACTGATTATGAATCTCAAGGGCTCTTGTTCAAATCTGGCTTCTTTGAAGTGCAGGACATACACATACACACAGCAGGCGTAGATATTGGATGGAGACCCTGCTGAGTGGTTAAGTCTCTGCTTGCTGTGTCTAAACCATTTGGCAGGCACAACAATCTTCTTTTCCTTCACAAGCCTAAATTTGTCCCATTTGGCAAACAAATAGTAGACCTCCATCAATGCATAAAATCATCCAATCATGGTTATTGGCAACTAAAAAATTATAGAAGGGTGTGAATCAATTTAGTATCTTGTATTTCACTTCAAATCATTGAATGCCTATCTCATTTATCTTTTAGTATATATTGAAAAGATTATATATCAATGATGGATGAACATCCTAACTAATAACGTCTAGTATATTTTGGCAATAAATAATTTCAAAACCTAAGATATCTTACTTGGCCCTATGCATTTCTGTATTGAAGGTAGGAAAGTCACCGTGAACAGTGATGCAAAAATTACTGTTTATTTTTGAAATAGAAACCTGACCATATTTCTCCCTTGCCCATAAAAATTCAATTGCATATCCAATATTTGATAAAATCCATGTTTCTTTATATGGCATATAATTTTGATGCTCAAAATATGAACATCATTACTTGTGAGCTTGTTAGAAATGCAGACTATCAGGCTCTTCCCCAGACTTTTCTAGTCAGAATTTTCATTGGAATAAACACCTCAAGTAACTTTCAAGGACATTAAAATTTGAGAAGCACTACTATATATGATTCTTTAGAATGTTCCCCCAATCTGATACTTCTTTCCTTATATCTAGGATTCTTTCATCATGTTCACCAGACTAGCCTGAATATTCTAAAGCCCAGCCACAGTAATACCATCTTTCTCTGAACTTTTCCCTTTTCTTTGCCTAGGTCTTATTATCAATTCCTTCCTCAAGTGGCAATCTACATTTTTATGCCAAGTTCAAATGTCACTTCAATTTAATCTAAAAGAACTATTCTCTTCAGTTTCTGGACCAAAGGAACCAAAAAGAAAACTCTAGCACTCTTTCTTACCTCTATTGTTGCTATAATATTGTAGTTATGGATAAGGGAGGCAGTATGGCATGACGTTTAAAAATGGTGCTCTAGTGTCAAACAGTCCTAACTTTGAATCACTGCATTTATTAACTAGTGGACTTTGGAAAAGTCATTAAAATCTATGTTTTAGTCATTTTGTTTACAATATGCAAATAGTAATGGTACATATGTCATTAAGTTGTTATTGTATTTGAATTATATTATGAATGCAGGGCACAGATGCATATGTGCTAATTTTCCCCATGACTATGAATTTACCTGTTTATTTTCTCACTAGACTATGTAGATTAGGAGTTCTTTAAGGGCAAAGAGTATATGTTAGTCATTCTGTTAACGGTTCCCACTCTGCTCCTACCATGTAGTAAGCATTTAAAAAGCAAGGAAAATGAGATGCAATGCTTGCCCAAAACTACATTGCAAAGTTATGAATAGCATCAAAGCTAGAATTCATGTCTACATACTTCTAACGTGCACTCATCCCTCTGCCTGTTTCCTATACACTGTGCCTACATATACATGCATATATAGTCACACAGAAATGCTGTATATACTTTCCAAAAGTTTAAGGCACGTACTTTAGAACTTTCTCCAGAAAAATAGACATTGAACATATTTTAATGAACTTCTCACCATATTGGCTGTGGTGAGAAGTAAACATAGTTCCATAAGAAACATGAAAGACTACTAATTTAAACAAAATCCAGCCAAATCTTCTGAAATAACTAAGAATCAAGCTATCAATGTAGCTCATACATGGCTTCATGTGCTATGTCATTTCCAGTGGGACAGTGGAAAGTTTCGGTTTAAGATTTCAGAGACGAGAAAATAAAGACAGTAAGAATGAGATCAGGGTAAAAGAAAATTAGAACAAAAAAGAAGTGATCCTAAGACACGGTGATTATTTTAATACTCATCTTGTGGTCTGACAAGAAATGCTGTTAAACTAGTTTGGACAGCCTTACTGGTAGGCAATTATTTTTCTCTCTCATGCAGACCTCTATTTGTACTTGGAAATTTCATGATCATTTCTATTAGACAGTGGGAAAGAGAATTAAAGAGGAAAGTAAGGTCAGACATGTTGGCTTACACCAGTAATGCCATCACTTTTCGAGACTGAGGTGAATGGATCACTTGAGTTGAGGAGTTTGAGACCAGCCTGGGCAATAGGGTGAAACCCCATCTCTAAAAAAATACAAAAATTAGATGTCCATGGTGGCACATGCCTGTAGACCCATTTACTCAGGAGGCTGAGGTGGGAGAGTTCCTTGAGCCTAGGAGGTCAAGGCTACAGTGAGCTGAGATCATGCCACTGCACTCCAGCCTGAGCAACAGAGTAAGACCCTGTCATTAAAAAAAAGAAAAAAAAAAGATGAAAGTAAAAATAAGTTGACTACTTGTTCATAGTTCTTAGAAAATGCCTACATATAGGATGTAAAAATTTTATTGGCTAAAATTGGATTTCCTGATAAAACCTCACTGTCCAGCCCCAGAACCTACTGCTACGGATGAAGGAGAATTCATTCTTTTCATGAAGATTATTGTTTCTGCTTAGTATTAACATATTATGAATTAAAGTGCTCTTAATCAAGGAGTTCAAGCATAAATGACGTTTTCACAGCAGCTGGTTATGCTTGAATTTTAGCTCCTCTTTCTCAGTAAGATATTTTAGCAATACAACTCAAAACTGAGAGAATAATAGCTTGCATTTATTAAGCATTTGCTAGAAACCAAAAGTGACTTGTGTTCCACTGATCTTCTCTAGACAGAGCTAATGTAAGCTTTCTTGTTGTTTTTAAAGAAAAAAAAATGACATGAGCTCATACGGGTAATTCCCATTCAAATTCAGGATCATGGACTTCCATTTAATCTCCCCAATTCCGTACATCTTTCTTCCAGAGTGAGAAATCCAAGAACCCAGCAACGCTTCATAATTATTCATTCATTTTATTTCACTTTGCACACATAACATTTTCAGAATAATAATGCTAACACTACTATCTATAATATAAATACTAAAAATAGTTTAATAGTTTTTATTCTATTATTTTCATTCTCAGAATGTACAGTCAAATTACCATGGCTTAAAATCATTTGAAATAACTTCGTTCTATGTAGCTATGCCATTAACTTGAAAGATAGGTTTATTTATTTAACTGTGCTATTATTTTGTAGATTTATTTTATATACTTAGCTTTGTTTTAAAATTATTTGAAAGGTTTATATGGTTCCAGAGTCAAATCTACAAATAATTCAATTTAGAGAAGTCTAAATTCTTTTCAAAATCCAGCTATCTGTTCTCCTCTATAAGCAACTAGTTTCTCCTCAATAGAAAACCATTTCAATTTTTGACTTTAATTTTTCCTACTTTAAAAACAAATAAGCAATGCCTACCCCACACAAGACACATATTTGTATTCTTGCCTTTTGTAAACAGTAGCTTATTATATCCACCTGGTGTATCTTGTTTTGTTGACCCTTCTATACTTGATTTTCTACAGTACGTAAAAAAGAATTTAACTCCTATTAATAGGTAGATGTAGGAATTAGATAAAATAACTTGCAGAAACCGGATTTAATAGTAATTTAGTGACTGTTAGTAAAAGTTGAATATGAAGTAAGATTTTTGACATTCTTATGTGAAATTAGAAGGGATAAGTAGTAACCTTGTCTTCATATTTGGTGTGTGGTCTTGACAAGTGTGACAAGGGCTACAGGGTATAGCTTCATCTGATAAAATTGAAAATTCTTGGGGAACCAATCAATCCAACTGTGAATTTTACAAACCATATGGAAGTAGATCAAAAGAATAGCACATAATCTTCTATATGTTTTTTACAGTGCTTCTGCTGGCCAAATCATAACCTAAAAACTGGCAAGACATGCATTGTGAAGAATCATTAGACTAGAGCTGGTTTCTTGACATTAAAATGAATCTTGTAATATTTTCAAACAACTGTGTCTCTATCCCAAGGACATCACTGGCATTCCCCAAGCATTAGATTTTAAGTGTTTATAGCATCCTTGTTTCTAATAGAGTGGGAGGGAGAGAGGGAGAGAGAAAAGAGAGGAAGGATGAGAACACAGAAAAAGGGTGGAAATGAGACAACGGAAAATGCATTGGTTAATACTGTGGGCAACACATCTCATTTATTTATTTATTGACCAAATAATGTTCATTGTGGCCTTAGAATCAGGAACTAAGTCTGATAATACATAAATGTTTCCTTCACTGTCTTTGCATTTGTCTACTATTCTGACTTGAGTATTTGCCCCTAGATTTATATATGTAGGTATCACTTTATTTCTGTGGTAGACATAATAATACAGCCCACACCAAAGATGCTCAGGGTCTAATTCCTGGACCCTGTGAATATTTTACTATACATGGAAAAAGGAATTTTGGAGATGTGATTAACATTAAGGACTTTGAAAAGGGGAGAATAGCATATAAAGATGTGATGTTGGAAATAGAGAAATGTGAGAAGAGACTTGACTCATTGGCTTTAAAGATAGATAACAGACACCATGCACCAAAGAATGTGGACAACCCCTAGAGGTGGAAAAGGCAAAGAGACCTATTTTTCCTCGAGGACCTCAATACAGCCCTGCCGATATCTTACTTTTAGTCCAGTGATACCCATGTCAGACTTGTGACCTGTAAGATAATAACTTTCTGTTGTTTTAAGTCACTGTGTGGCAATTTGTTATAGTGACATTAGAAAACTAATATAATTTTTTTTCAGATCTCTGAATAACGTCACTTTTGTAAATAGGGTTTTTGTAATTTATCTATCTACAGCAATCACCAATGACTCTCTATTCCCTTGCCCCGTTTGTTTTTCTTCCTAACAACTAGTATATCTGCGATTATATAATCAGTTTATTGCTTTTCTCCCCCCAGCAACAGAAGGTAAGCTCAATGAAGGCAGATTTGTTTTTTTATCTTAGGCACCCCCAGTAACTACAAAAATGCCTGGCATACACTAAGTAGCACCCCAAAATTATTTATTGTATGAATGAGTGAATGACTTTCAATTCCATAAAATCAGTTAGTCATGTTAAATAAGAGAAACCACCTAATCCAAGGGTTCTGGAAGGTGTTTTGGGTCAGTAAATGTTAAACTGAATTAGGCATTTTTATATGTATTTATATGCTTGTCTCCCACAATGGCTTACAAAGCTGATGGCAGAAACTTGGTTGTATCTGTCCCTGGATCTGCAGCCCATAGTAGGGGCAATTTGGGGGGCAGTCATGGAGGAGGTGGATAAATGTTAATTTTTAGCTGAACATTACTGCCTTAACCTGATGTGAAATAGCTATGGGTTTTTCTGCTACCGGTGAGAGAAAAGCTGATGGAAATAATTAGAATTTTCCCCCAGAATAACCAAAAATACAATTATATGAAAGTCAATACATTTTTTAAAAGGAATAAAAAAGTACTCTTCATTTGGAAGAGCACTTTTTTTTCTTTTTTGCTTGAAAACACCGAAGATATTTGTTTTGATATTTTTAAAGGGAAGGAATCCAAGTAGTTCATAAAAGTGAAAGAAGTAAAACTAGGGCTGTCAAGACAAGACTTGAAAATATAGACTGACTCTCTAATAACTACCTGGATAACAGTTTTATAGAACAGTTGTCAATAGGTTTGCCTTTTTTTCCCCCCCCAGTAAGGTGTTTGGGATTGCTGTGACCTAATTTTGGACCCTGCTGGGATGTGTGTGTTAAGCAGTTATTTTTGCAGTTTTCTTCCATCACATTGCAGTCTCGATGTTACTGATGGACTAAACGATGGGGTCTGTGTATAAGCTATGGTAAATGAGTTCTCTCCTCCACCTCCTCCTCATTACTTCTCTTCTTGTTTTCTTCTTATCTCCTGTTTACTATCATTTCTATGCTCCATATTAGGTAGTGTGCTTGTTAATTCTGCCAGAAGGGAGCTTGTCTATTTTTACCATGCATGACAGTCATTAGCAAAATTAACTGATTTGTATTGACTTGATACTGTTTTGTTAATTGTGTGCTTTGTGACTTATGTTCTCTCATGGCACCATGTGGCTGTTCTTGGGTCTGCGCTATTTTTATTCACATACAAAACAAAAAAGATAAAAACATCAGTCAAATTCCTTCAAATGTGTAACATAGATCATCATTTCCAAGTCATTTGGGGGATTATATACATTTACAACTATGTTGCAGTTATTCTGATTTTGTCTTTTTGTACTGTTTATTTTGTAATTATTTTATTAGTTTTAGAATCGGTAAAACTAAATTCTTATCTCTAGAATATCATGATAATAGAAAGTTTAAGTGAGCATTTCATTTTAGTGGATAAATGGATAGTCTCTTAAATATGCTCACAGAACATCTTGAGTGTCAAGGTAATTCCTGGAACTTGAAAAAATACCATTTTTAAAGAAACAAAACCTGAATTTAAAGATCTTAAAATAATGAAAAATTTCCCATATAGTATGATACATTATTTTCACACAATATGTAAAAAAAAATTCCCATTAAAACGTAAGTTAGGTCATATTCTTGTGCCCAAACCCCCAGTGGCTGACCCTTTATTGAGAGTAAGAGTCTAAATGACTTTGAATGATGTCTGCCCACACTTCTCACATCCATTGTGTGTCTATCTGCTCTTGTTTGCTACCACTCACTTACGTTCTCACCCCAGCCACACTGACCTCATGGGTATTCCTTAAATATACCAATCTGGATCTCATGTTAGGTTATATATATTTTCTATTCTTGCTGGGTAGAATATTCTTCACCAAGATATTTTCTCACACTCACTTATTTCCAGATAGTTATTTGATTATTTTTAGATTTTCACTATTATGAATAATACTGTTATGAACATTTATGTACAGGTTATTTTGTGGACATATCTATATATTATCATTTCTCATGGGTAAATATATAGAAGTAAAATTGATGATTTATATAATAATTCTATATTTAACCATTTTTAAAGAAGCTATTTATTTTGAGGTAGTAGTAGATTTATATACAGTTGTAAGAAATACTGCAGAGATACCCCATGTACTCTATTTAGCCAGTTTTTCCAGTGTTAACATTTTGCAAAACAACTACAGAACAATATTACAACTGTGAAATTGACATTAATACAATGCATTGATTTTATTCAGATTTAACCTGCTTTAAAGTACTCTGTGTGTGTGTGTGTGTACTTCTTTGTAATCTACCACTACAGTCGTGTGTGTGTGTGTGTATGTTTACTTCTCTGTAATCTACCACTAGAGTCAAGATAAAATACAGTTCCATCACCACAAAGATCCCTTTTTATCCTTTTACAGCCACAGCCACCTCCCTTCCCCAACACCAACCCTTATCTGATCCCTAACAACCACTAATATGTTATTCATCTAAATAACATGTTCAAGAATGTTACATAAATTCATGAAGTATATATATATATTATTGATATCGCCTTTTTTCCTCTGTATAATTCCCTAAAGATTCATCCAAGTTATTGCTTGTGTCAATAGTTTGTTCCCTGTTATTGCTAATTAGCATTCCATTGTATGGGAATACCACAATTTGTTTAACCATTCACCTGTACAAGGACATCTGAGTTGTTTCCAATTTTTGGCTGTTATAAGTAAAACTGCTATGATTCTTTTTATTTATTTACTCTTTTTTGAGACAAACTCTCGCTCTATTGCCCATGCTGGGGTGCAGTCTCAGCTCACTGCAACCTCTGCCTCCTGGGTTCAAGTGATTCTTCTGCCTCAGTCTCTCGAGTAGCTGGGATTACAGGTGCCCGCCAACACACCCGGCTATTATTTTGTGTTTTTACTAGAGATGGGGTTTCACCACATTGACCAGGCTGGTCTTGAACTCCTGACCTCATGATTCGCCCGCCTTGGCCTCCCAAAGCGCTGGGATTACAGGCATGAGGCACCGCACCTGGCCTGCTGTGACTGTTATCATGTGTACACAGTTTTCACTTCTGTGGGACAGATACCTAAGGGTACAATTGTTTAATCACATAGTAATTGAGTGTTTAGTTTTATAAGAAATGCCAAATTGTTTTTTTTTCAATATTGGCCTTATAATATTGCATTCGCATAGGTAGTATATGAGTAATTCAATTTCTCTATATCCTCTCCAGCATTTAGTTTTTAATTTAGCCATTCATGCGAGTAAGCTACTATATCTGGTTGTTGTGTTAATTTGCATTTGCCTAAAGGTAATGTTGAACATCACTTCCTTTGCTTATTTGCCATCTGTATATCGATAAAATATCAGCACATTTTCTATTTGGAGTGTTTGATTATTTTAAGGTTGATTTTTGAGAGGTCTTACATATTCTAGGTAACAGTCCTTTTTTTGGTAATGTGTGTTTTTTTTCCTGGTCCCTAATTTATTCTTTTCACCCTCTTAATAGAGTCTTTGGCAGAGCAAATGTTTTAAATTTTGATGAGATTCAGATAATCAGTTCTTCAATTTATGGATGATGCTTCTGGTGTCCAGTCTCAGAACTCATTGCCAAGCCCTAAAACCTGAAGATTTTCTTCATTTTGTTCCCTAAAACTTTTATAGTTTTTGTTTTACATTTATTTATGTTTTTTAATTTATCTATTTATTTTATTATACTGTAAGTCCTGGGATACATGTGCAGAACATGCAGGTTTGTTATATTGGTATCCACGTGCCATGGTGGTTCACTGCCCCCATCAACCCATCTCTGCATTAGGTATTTCTCCCAGTGCTATTCCTCTCCTAGCCCCCCACCCTCTGACAGGCCTGGTGTGTGATGTTCCCCTCCCTGTGTCCATTTGTTCTCATTGTTGAACTCCTGCTTATAAGTGAGAACATGTAGTGTTCGGTTTTCTGTTCCTATGTTAGTTTTCTGCGAATTATGGTATCCAGCTTTATCCATGTCCCTGCAAAGAATATGAACTCATCCTTTTCATGGCTGCATAGTATTCCATGGTGTATATGTGCCACATTTTCTTCATCCAGTCTATCATTGATGGGCATTTGGATTGGTTCCAAGTCTTTACTATTGTGAATAGTGCTTCAATAAACATATGTGTGCTGTGTCTTTATAGTGGAATGATTTATAATCCTTTGGTTATATACCCAGTAATAGGATTGCTGGGTCAAATGGTATTTCTGGTTCTAGATCCTTGAGGAATTGCCACACTGTCTTCCACACTGGTTGAACTAATTTCTGTCTTCCACATTGGTTGAACTAATTTATGCTCCCACCAACAGTGTAAAAGCATTCCTGTTTCTCCACATACTCTCCAGCATCTGTTGTTTCCTGACTTTTTAGTGATTGCCATTGTAACTGGTGTGAGATGGTATCTCATTGTGGTTTTGATTTGCATTTCTCTAATGACCAGTGATGATGAGCTTTTTTTCATATGTTTGTTGGCTGCATAAATGTCTTCTTTTGAGTAGTGTCTGTTCATATTCTTCGCCCACTTTTTGATGGGGTTGTTTTTTTCTTGTACATTTGTTGAACTTCCTTGTAGATTCTGGACATTATCCCTTTGTCCGATGGGTAGATTGCAAAAATTTTCTCCCATTCTGTAGGTTGCCTGTTCACTGTGATGGTAGTTTCTTTTGCTGTGCAGAAGTTCTTTAGTTTAATTAGATCCCATTTGTCAATTTTGGCTTTTGTTGCCATTGCTTTTGGTGTTTTAGTCATGAAGTCTTTGCCCATGTCTACATCCTGAATGGTACTACCTAGGATTTCTTCTAGGGTTTTTTATGGTTTTAGGTCCAACATTTAAGTCTTTATTCCATCTTGAGTTAATTTTTTTATAAGGTGTAAGGAAGGGTCCAGTTTTGGTTTTCTGCATATGGCTAGCCAGTTTTCCCTGTACCATTTATTAAATAGGAAGTCCTTTCCCAATTGCTTGTTTTTGTCAGGTTTGTCAAAGATTAGATGTTTGTAAATGTGTGGAGTTATTTCTGAGGGCTCTGTTCTATTCCATTGGTCGATATATCGTTTTGGTACCAGTACCATGGTGTTTTGGTTACTGTAGCCTTAATTAAGGTAGCATGATGCCTCCAACTTTGTTCTTTTTGCTTAGGATTGTCTTGGCTATATGGGCTCTTTTTGGTTCCACATGAAATTTAAAGTAGTTTTTCTAATTTTTTGAAGAAAGTCAATGGTAGCTTAATGGGGATAGCATTGAATCTATCAATTACTTTGGGCAATATTGCCATTTTCACAATATTGATTCTTCCTATCCATGAGCATGGAATTTTTTTCATTTGTTTGTTTCCTCATTTCCTTGAGTAGTGGTTTATAGTTCCCCTTGAAGAGTGCAAAATAACCTGCTGGTATCATAATGACAGGATCAAATTCACACATAACAACATTAATCTTAAATGTAAATAGGCTAAGTGCCACAATTAAAAGACACAGACTGGCTAATTGGATAAAGATTCAGGACACATCAGTTGCTGTATTCAGCAGACCCCATCTCACATGCAAAAACACACATAGGCTCAAAATAAAGGGATGGAGAAAGATTTACTAAGCAAATGGAAAGCAAAAAAAAAAAAAAAAAGTGGGGGTGCAATCCTAGTCTCTGATAAAACTGACTTTAAACCAACAAAGATCAAAAAAGACAAAGAACGGCATTATATAATGGTAAAGGGATCAATGCAACAAGAAGAGATAACTATCCTAAATATATATGCACCCAATACAGGAGCACCAAGATTCATAAAGCAAGTTCTTAGAGACCTACAAAGAGACTTAGACTCCCACACAATAATAGTGGTAGACTTTAACACCCCACTGTCAATATTAGATCACTGAGACAGAAAGTTAACAAGGATATTCAGGCCCTGAAGTCAGCTCTGGACCAAACAGACATCTACAGAACTCTTCATCCCAAATCAACAGAATATACATTTTCCTCAGCACCACATAGCACTTATTCTAGAATTGACCACATAGTTGGAAGTAAAACACTCCTCAGCAAATGCAAAAGAATGGAAATCATAACAGACAGTATCTCAGGCCACAGTGCAATCAAATTAGAATTCAGGACTAAGAAACTCACTCAAAACTGCCCAACTACATGGACAACCTGCTCCTGAATGACAACTGGGTAAATAACAAAATGAAGGCAGAAATAAAGATGTTCTTTGAAACCAATGAGAACAAAGACACAACATATCAGAATCTCTGGGACACAGCTAAAGCAGTGTTTAAAGGGAAATTTATAGCACTAAATGCCCACTGGAGAAAGCAGGAAAGACCTAAAATCAACACAGTATATCACAATTAAAGTAACTAGAGAAGTAAGAACAAACAAATTCAAAAGCTAGCAGAAGACAGAAATAACTAAGATCAGAGCAGAACCATTGGAGATAGAGACATGAAAAACCCTTCAAAACTGAATGAATCCAGGAGCTGATTTTTTGAAAAGATTAATAAAGAAGAAAGGAGAGAAGAATCAAAGAGACACAATAAAAAATTTTTGATAAAGGAAGATCACCTCTGATCCCACAGAAATACAAACTGCCATCAGAATTCTATAAAAACCTCTACGCAAATCAACTAGAAAATCTAGAAGAAATGGATAAATTCCTGGACACATACACCCTCCCAAGACTAAACCAAGAAGCAGTTGAATCTCTGAAAAGACCAAAAACAAATTCTGAAATTGAGGCAATAATTAATAGCCTACCAACCAAAAAAAGCCCAGAACTGGATGGATTGACAGTCATAGTCTACCAGGGGTATAAGGAGGAGCTGGTACCATTCCTTCTGAAACTACTTCAAACAATAGAAAAAGAGGGACTCCTCCCTAACTCATTTTATGAGGCCAGCATCATCCTGATACCAAAATCTGGCAGAGACACAACAAAAAAAGAAAATTTCAGGCCAATATCCCTGATGAACATCGATGCAAAAATCCTCAATAAAGTACTGGCAAACCGAATCCAGCAGCACATCAAAAAGCTTATCTACCATGATCAAGTCAGCTTCATCCCTGGGATGCAAGACTGGTTCAACATACACAAATCAATAAATGTAATCATCACATAAACAGAACCAATGACAAAAACCACATAATTATCTCAATAGATGCAAAAAAGGCCTTCGATAAAATTCAACACCCCTTTGTGCTAAAAACTCTCTCAATAAACTAGGTATTGATGGAACATATCTCAAAATAAAAGAGCTGTTTATGTCAAACCCATAGCCAATATCATACTGAATGGGCAAAAGCTGGAAACATTCCCTTTGACAACTGGCACAAGACAAGGATGCCCTCTCTTGCCACTCCTATTCAACATAGTATTGAAATTTCTGGCCAGGGCAATCAGGCAACAGAAAAAAATAAAGGGTATTCAAATAGGAAGAGAGGAAGTCAAATTGTCTCTCTTTGCAGATGACATTGTTGTATATTTAGAAAGCCCCATTGTCTTAGCCCAAAATCTCCTTAAGCTGATAAGCAACTTCAGCAAAGTCTCAGAATATGTTTTACATTTAAATCCACAATTCACTGAGTTTTTAAAAATAAATTGTGAATATTATGTCAAATATATCATTTTTTTTCTTTTTTGCCTCTAGACGTATGTTTTTTCTAGTACCATTTCTTGAAAAGTCCATGCTTCTACCATTTAATTACCTTTGTACCTGTTTTCAAAAATCAGTTAAGCACACAGTATGAATCTATTTTTTGTTTCTTTATTCTGTTTCATTGATCTATTTGTCTATCCCTCTACCAACACCAAACTTTCGAGATAACTGTTGCTATGTATTAGAATTTTCAAATTTTTAATATAGGTTACCTCTACAGGATGAGCTTGAGTAATTCCAATTTTTTTCCCTTGCATTTATCTGCCACAGGTTTTATGACAGCATGATTCATTCATTCTACAAATATTAATTAAGTCCATATTTTGCTTTTTGTACTCCAGATATATTACCAAACAAAATGGGGAAGAATCTCTGACTTCTTATAGCTTATATTCTAATAAAATGGGCATAGAGTTCACAATAACCATTATAAATGTGTAATTTATATTGCATGTCAAAAGTAATAAGTACTAGGAGAAAAATCACATTAATAAAAAATAAAATAAACATCAAATTAAAAGGAATTGTGAGAAATGGAGTTTGGAATTGGGTGGGTGTGTTAGTTCTTACTGTGGTAACAAACAACTTTAACAAACTCAATGATTTACAACAGAAAAAAAAATACTTCTCACTCTCACTTGAAATGATCTGCAGCAGTAGGAAGTCAGCTCTGGCTCTGCTCCACATGTCTGGTTAATTTCAGTATCCAGATAGAAAGAATGCCATTTTTTAAGAAAAGGAAGAAACACAAATACAGTATTCCTACAGTGAGGTAAGGTGAGTATATATAATGGGAGCAACACTCTCATGCATAGTCTTATCTAATACTCTAATATACTAGAATCTACTGTCTTGGTAATGGATATTAAGTTTCCCTTTTTATTCAACATTATTCACCCCATCCCTAAGAAAGATGCCTCAAAAGTGTCACCTAACTACAGTATCAATCTTAATATTCACTTAGTGTCCACAATTTTAATATAGTTTCTATGTTTTACATATTGCTTTCCTTAAAGATATATGAATAAAATGGAAAGTTATGTCTCTATTCTCAAGATATAATGGAGAAACAAGGACATATTTATGACAATAGATACTTTCTTTGAGAAAAGGAAATAGGAGGAACATTGCCATTACTACTATGTAAAAATTCTGAAACCAAGAAATACAAGAGTTTTGTAAACTGGATGAAAAGTATTTTCTTCAAAGTAAAACTTCTCCTCTGTAAGACGAGCACCTCCATCCATTCTCTTTGAATCTTACCTCTTCCCTTTAATTTCAGTATCGTTCTCAGCCACATCTGGAAAGGAGAATATATGCTCCATTGGGAGAAGTAAATGTCTCAACCTGTTTTTGCCTGTAGAAGGTTAGGAATCCAAGAGTTATTTTAAAATTTGATAATAACAGTCTTTCATTTTTAGCTGATGGTTCATTTGGCAGTGCAATTCACTAGAAAAAAGATTTTTTTTTGGCTTTTTACCTACTTGATGGCAATTTCTTCCATATGTCAATAGACATATCAAAAAATATAGAGTATTTTAAAGATATGTTCTATAAATTTCATTCTCATTATGTTTAATTTATAAGGATAATGTGAAAGAACCTCACCATTACTTTATTTTCACTAAGACATTTTAGCCAATTGAAAGGATTTATCATTAATCCACTGAAATTATTCAGAGGCTATAGCAAATAATAAGATTGGCATGCCCTGAAGTTGGCTTTTGCTTTAAGGTTGTCTTAATTTGTCATGGTTTCTCAAAGCATTTCTTGACTTCTTCTTACCTTTTTATTATGAGACTTGCATCTTTCCATACGGTAGCTACCGAAATTTTTGGATTCTCTTTTCCCTTTCAGCATGCTTACTGGCCAGTTAATTGTTTTCTGAGTTTTTGTTTTTTAAATACCCAATCAGATGTAGCTGACAGAAACTATGTGAAGCCCAGTAATCATCAACTTACTATCTTCCTTAGGTGACATATGACAAGTGACAGTTTTACTAAATTTTCTGTACTAGATACTACAGTGACTGTTTTACTGAATGTTCTGTCACAGGATAACATGACTTTCCATAATTTGAGTGTTCAACAGGAGCTTACTCAAGACCACATTTGATTCCATGTATTGTAGGATTTTTCTTATGAAAGAAACGTACTTCTACATCAGTCAATGTACATCTCTTTATATTTTAGTAAAACAAATGGATATAAGAATAAAGTTTTATTTCTCTCTCATAACTAATTAGATCATAACAGCTCTAGTTTGCTGTTCTTCTCTACATGTCTTCTGTATTTTAGCATCCATGCTATACGAATGGCAGAGTTAAAAAAAATAAAAACTGAATATTTCAGAGGAATATTCAAAGATTAACCTAGAATATGATATACATTATGTCTTTCTGCAGTCCATTGTCCAAAGTAAGACACATCGCCAAATCCACTATCACTGGCACAAGAATATTTGTTTCTCTTACAGTGAGGCACTTGAAGTCACATGCTAACAGAGGAATGTGCATAGTTTTTTAGAGTTGCAAAATAGAATGTTTTGAAAAAGTACTGGAAACTACCATAGTAGGAAATGGTGGTGTACAACTTTAATTTAAGACCTAAGGTAAGACTTAATGAGAAGATAAGATGTAAGAAATACTTTAATGGAGGAGAGAGTATAGGTCACATGGGTATTAGGATTTACAGCCTATATAAAGACTCTGAATTAGGGACATATCTCCCATATGGAGGAAAAGTAGAGAGACCCATAAGTCTAGAGCTGAGTTAGGGAAAGTATACTCAGTAAGAGGTTAAAAACAAATATAGCCTTAAAATTCATGAGTAAATATATTCCTTCCTATGGATAATGTCTACATATCCATTATTCCATATTAAGAGTCTTGAAATAGCCTCTCAATGTGTATCATGTCTCAAGTTTCACTTACTCCTGTGTCCACGCTCCACACTATTAAATACAACTCAGAGTGTCACTCTTCTGTTCAAAATCTTCCTCTTTCTCCCCATTAGGTACTATAATATTTATAATTCTTTAAAATGGTTTACAATGTTCTTCATTATCTAACTTCAGTATCACCACAGATACAAGTTAAGTATCTCTTATTCCAAATGCTTGCAACAAGAAGTTTTTAAGATTTTGGATTCTTTTGAATTTTGGAATATTTGCATTGTACTTACTGGTTCAACATCCCTAATTCAAAAATCTAAAACACAAAATGCTCCAATGAGCATTTCCTTTGAGCATCATGTTAGTGCTCAAAAACCTTCAGATTTTATCAGTCACACAATCAGACATGAAATAATCCTCATTAATGCAAAAGAACCAAAATCATACCAACCATTCTCTCAGACCACAGCACAATAAAAATAAAATTCAAGACAAAGAAAATCACTCAAAACCATACAGTGCATGAAAATTAAACAATCTGCTCCTGAATTACTTTTAGGTAAATAATGAAATTAAGGCAGAAACCAAGAAGTTTTTTGAAACTAATGAGAATAAAGATACAACATACCAGAATCTCTGGGACACACAACTAAAGCAGTGTAAAGAGGATAATTTGTAGCACTAAACACCCACATCAAAAAGTTAGAAAGGTCTAATTGACAACTTAACATCACAACTAAAAGAACCACAGAAGAAAGAGAAAACCAACCAAAAAGCTAGCAGAAGACAAGAAATAACCAAAGGCAGAGTTGAACTGAAGGAGACTGAGACACACAAAAAATTAGAAAGATCAATGAATCCAAGAGATGTTTTTTGGAAAAAATAGTAAGATAGACCAGCTAGCTAGACTAATAAAAAAGAAATGAGAGAATTTCCAAGTAAACACAATCAGAAATGACAAAAGGGATATTTCTACTGACCCCACAGAACTAAAACCAACCATCAAAGACTATTATGAACACCTCTATTCATACAAACTAGAATTCTAGAAGAAATGAAAAAATTCCTGGATACTACACCCTCCTAAGGCTGAACCAAGAAGAAATTGAATCCCTACACAAACCAATAACAAGTTCCAAAATTGAATCAATAATAAATAGCCTACCAACCAAAAAATGACCAGAACCAGATGAATTCACAGCTGAATTCTACCAGATGTACAAAGAAGAGTTGGTACCATACCTACTAAAACTATTCCAAAAACTGAGGAGGAGGCACTTCTCTCCAACTCATACTATGAGTCCAGTATCATCCTGATACCAAACCTGGCAGAGACACAACACACAAAAAACTTCAGACGAATATCCTCAATAAACATTGATGCAAAAATTCTTGACAAAATACTAGCAAACCAAACTGAGCAGCATATCAAAAAGCTAATCCACCACGAACAAGTAGGCTTTATCCCTGGAATGCAAGATTGGTTCAACATACACAAATCAATAAAAGTGATCTATCCTTTAAGCAGAACTAAAGACAAAAACCACATCATCATCTCATTAAAGAGAAGACTTTTAATAAAATTTACCATCCTTTGTTAAAAACTCTCAACACACTACGTATTAAAGGAGCATACCTCAAAATAAACATTAAACTGAATAGGCAAAACCTGGAGGCATTCCCCTTGAACACAACTACAAGACAAGGATTCTCTCTCTTACCACCCCTTTTCAAAATATTACTGGAAATCCTTACCAGAGCAATCGGCCAAAAGAAAGAAAGGGCATCCCAATAGGAAGAGAGGAAGTCAAACTACCCCTTGTTTGCAGATGACATGATTCTATATCTAGAAAACCCCACAGTTTCACCCCCAAAGCTCCTTAAGCTGGAAAACAACTTCAGCAAAGTTTCAGGATACAAAATCAGTGTACAAAAATCACTAGCATTCCAATAAACCAAGAACAGCCAAACAAGGGCCAAACTAGGGATGTAATCCCATCACAATTGTGACAAGAAGAATAAAATACCTAGGAATAGAGCTAACCAGAAAGGTGAAAGATCTCTACAATGAGAACTACAAAACACTGCTCAAGGAAATCAGAGATGACACAAACAAATGTAAAAACATTCCATACTCATGGATAGGAAGAATTAATATTTAAATGGCTATATGCTCAACGCAATTTACAGATTCAATGCTACTTTTATTGTACTACCAATGACATGCTTCACAGAACCAGAAAAATACTATTTTAAAATTCATATGGAACCCAAAGAGAGCCCTAGCCAAGGCAATCCTAAGAAAAGAAGAGCAAAGCAGGAGTCATAAAACTACCCAACTTCAAACTCTACTACAAGGCTACAGTAACCAAAACAGCATGGTACTGATATAAAAACAGAAACATAAACAAATGGAACAGAATGGAGAGCCCAGAAATAAGGCCACACATCTAAAACCATCTGATCTTCAACAAAGCTGACAAAAACAAGCAATGGGGAAAGGCTCCCTAGTCAATAAATGGTGCTGGGATAATTGGCTAGTGATATGAAGAAAATGGAAACCGGACCCCTTCCTTACACCATAGAAAAAACAACTCAAGATGGATTAAAAACTTAAATGTAAAACCTAAAACTATCAAATACCTGGAAGAAAACTTAGGCAATACCATTCTAGACATAGGAATGAGCAAAGATTTCATGACAAAAATGTGAAAAGCAATTGCAACAAAAGCAAAAACTTTTGGCATCTCATTAAACTAAAGAGCTTCTGCATAGCAAACTACCAAAAGAGTAACCAAATAACCTATAGAATGGGAGAAAGTATTTGCAACCTATGCATCTGACAAAGGCCTAATATCCAGTATCTTTAAGAAACTTAAACATTCAAGCAAAAAACAAACCACCCCATTAAAAAGTGCACAAAGAATGTGAACACCTTCAAAAGAAGACATACATGTGGCCAACAAGCGTATGAGAAAAGCTCAATATGACTGATTATTAGAGAAATGCAAATAAAAACCACGATGAGATACTATCTCACACCAGTCAGAATGACTATTATGAAAAAGTCAAGTAATTACAGATACTGGCAAGGTTGCAGAGAAAAGGGAATTCTTATACACTGTTGGTGGGAGTGTAAATTAGTTCAACCATTGTGAAAAGCAGTGTGGCAATTCCTTGAAAAGTTAAAAACAGAACTACCATTCAACACAGCAATTCCATTACTGGGTATATACCCAAAGGAATATAAATCATTCTATCATAAAGACATGTGTATGCTCACTGCAGCACTATTCACAATAGTAAAGACATGGGATCAACCTAAATGCCCATCAATGGAAGACTAAATAAAGAAAATGTGGTACATATATGTCATGGTATACTATGCAGTCATAAAAAGAATGAGATCATGTCCTTTGCAAGAACATGGATGAAGCTGGAGGCCATTATCCTTAGCAAACTAACACAGGAACAGAAAACCAAATACCACAAGTTCTCATTTATAAGGGGGAGCTAAATGGACACAGAGAGAACACCACACATTTGGGCCTACCAGAAGTGGGAGGATGGGAGGAGAGAAAGGATTAGGAAAAGTAACTACTGGCTTAGTATCTGTGTGACAAAATAATCTGTCCATCAAATCCCCATGATACAAGTTTACCTATATAACAAAGCTGCACATGTACCCCTGAAACTCAAATACAAGTAAAACAAAAGAGAAGCTTCAGATTTTGGAGCATTTCAGATTTTGGATGTTCGCTAACCTGTACTCCAAGGCTAAGTTCTGTTATTTCCTCCAATCTCCATCTATCCTCATAATTGCATACTTCAAACATCCAGAACAATTTGTAACCCTTTGAATGTTCTACATTGTATTCCAAGCTGAGTTTGAAATGCGTTCCCTCAGCAAGGTTCAAATACATATTTGCATGAAGAATATGTAATTATTTTTAAAAATATAGTCAAGTCTCACCTCTGTGGAGAAAATGCTATGCATTCTATGGGTTTCAACAAATGTATTAATAACATGTGTCCACTATTATATCATTCTGAGAATTTTCACTGACCTAAAAATCCGTGTGCTCTGCCTATTCATCCTTCCCTGCCTCAACTACTTGACGCCACTGATCTTTTTAATGTCTCCATAGTTTTGCCTTTTCCAGAATGTCATACGGTTGAAATCATACAGTGTGCAGCTTTTCAAATTGGCTTCTTTCACTTAGTAATATGTATTTTCATTCCCTTTATGTCTTTTCATGGTTTGACAGCTCATTTCTTTTTAGCTCTGAATAATATTCTATTGTCTGGATGTAACACAGTTTATTTATCTTTTTGTCTACTGAAGGACATCTGGGTTGCTTCTAGGTTTTGGCAATTATAAATAAAGCTGCTATAAACATCTGTGTGCAAGCTTTTGTGTGGACATAAGTTTTCAGTTTCTTTGGGTAAATATCAAGCAGTGTGATTGTTAGATCGTATGATAAGAGTATGTTTAGTTTTGGAAGAAACTGCTAAACTAGCTTTCAAAGTAGCTCACCATTTTGCATTCTCACCAACTATTGAGAGTTCTTGTTGCTCCACATCATTGCCAGCAGTTGGTGTTGTCAGTGTTCTGGATTTTGGCCATTTTAATAGGTCTGTGGAGGCATCTCACAGTTGTTATAATTTGCATTTCCTTACTTACACATAATGTGGAGCATCTTTTATATGCTTATTTGCCATCTGTATATCTTCTTTGGTGAAGTATCTGTTTGTCTTTGGCCCATTTAAAAAATGTTCTTATTGTTGAGTTTCAGAGCTTTTTGTATATCTTATCAGTCCTTTATCAGATATGTCTTTTGCAAATCTTTTCTCCCAGTCTGTGCATTATCTTTTCATTCTCTTGACAGTATCTTTCACAGAGCAAAGAAAGATTTTTAATTTTACTGAAATCAAGTTTACCAATTCTTTCATGGATTGTGCCTTTGGTGTTACATCCAAAGAGTCATCTCATAACCCAAGGTCATATAGATTTTCTCCTATATTAATTTATAGGAGATTTATAGTTTTGTGTTTGTTTTAATTTCAATTCTGTGATAAATTTTGAGTTAATTTTCGTGAAAGGCATAATGTCTGTGTCTAGATTCTTTTTTTTTTTTTGCATGTGAATGTCCTGTGGCACCATTTTTGAAAACACTATCTTTTCTCCAATGCATTGCCTTTGTTCCTTTGTCAAAGAATAATTATCTGTACATATGTGGGTTTATTTCTAGGCTCTGTATTCTGTTCCATTGATTTATTTGTCTATTATTTTGCCAATACAACACTGTCTTGATTACTGAGGTTTTATAGTAAGCCATGCAGTTGGGTGGTGTCAGTCCTCCAACTTTATTCTTCTCCTTTACTATTGTTTTGACTGTTATGTTTTGATTTACTTTTTTCTCCTGTGAAATCTTCATTGTTTATGTTCTATATGTGTCCAGTTATATATTGCCCTAATAATTCTGCATAACAAATAATCACAAAGCCTTAATGGTATATAAAAATGATTAGTATTAACTCAGTGATCTTAGTTAAATTCACATTATCTGAGGTCTACTGAGGGGTTGGGTCATTCTGGACAGAATGACCAAACTGTCCAGAAGACCTTACAGCTAGGTCTTACGGCAGAGGTAGCATTCAGAAAGAGTAGAAATGTGCAAAGCTTTTTTTTAGTATGAATAATTCATATATATTTTTTTAATTTAATTTTTGATTTCTATGGGTACATAGTAGGTGTATACTTTCATGGAGTACATATGATGTTCTGATATAGGCATACAATATATAATAATCACATCACATTAATTGGGGTATTCATCACCTCAAGTATTTACTTTTTGTATTAAGAACATTTCAATACCAATCTTCTAGTTATGTTAAAATATACACTAAATTATTGTTGACTATAGTCACTCTGTTGTGCTATAAAATACTAAATCTTATTCATTCTTTCTAACTATATTTTTGTACCCACCAACAATCTTGACTTTTCCCTCCCTCCCCACTATCCTTCCCAGTCTCTACAAGACTTCTTGAGGCCTACTTTGGAACCACCACACTGTCACTTTAATCACATTATATTTTCCAAAACAAGCTTTAAAAACTAGTTCAGATTCAACTGTTGTGCAATGTCACACTAAAAGAGGCTTGGATCTAGTGAAATAATTAATTAAAATCAAAAATATAATCAGCGTATCACATTGCATTCTTATTTGTATACTTTGCTTATAATCAGTCTCCTTTGTTGTAATCTAAGCTCTAAAAAAAGAATTTTGTCTGTTTTGTTCAATGTCTTATTCAAAATGCCTGTAATTTGCCTGGCACATAACAGAAACTCAGTGATTATTTGTTGAGTAAATGGATGAACGGAAACCTTCACAACACCTTTACAGAGGCTACAAGCTCCATAAGATCAAATACTCTGCCATTATTAAAATTTTATTCATACCTGATATGATGCTAGGCAAATAAAGGCTATGTAATAAAAGTTTCTTGGATGAATAAATGAACAAAAAATAGCAATAGGTCCTAGAAACGAAATGAAAGAGAAGTTTCCTCCCGATGGTATCAACTTGCTTTCATAAACGAATTTTTCCAAATGTTTTCTTCTGATTCAAATAATTTGGAAATAGTCTTTCCAGCAAAAGACGGAGTTCAGTGCTTTTGAAATAATTATAGAAGTTTTCAGGTGCATATGGCATATAAAGATAAAGACGAGAAAGCAGCATCTGCATACGGCTAGGGAGGAAAATATGAACATTAAGATGTCCACCTAATTGGGGAGATTAATTGTAACTGTAGAAATTAAACTATAATTTGGGTTTCAGGATTATCCCTCGAGTTTCATTAAGGTTAACATGACTCACCTGTAATTGCTTCTATCAACATAGCTTTGCCAGACTGCCAGACAGAAGAGCCTATTGGCTTGGTTTAAGTCCAGGTCTCTCACAGACAAATGACCTAGAGAAGTATCATCCTTTTACTCTAAAATTAGCCTGGAGAAGATTTCAACCTGATTTCTTGACTGTCATGCTAAGTGAAAGGAATCTGGAAAAACAGACTACTTAGAATATTCCTTTATCCTTAGTTTCTTGAGTCAGATAACTTATTTTATAAAATAATTAAAAAATACATAGTGTTATGGTTTTATTGGTTTTATGCACTTTATGAAGATTCACTGAGCTGTGCCTTCTTGATTTATACTCTTTTGTATATATCATTTTATACTTTATACTTTTATATAGTTACGTCATATTTTAATAAAATATATATTTAAACAACAAATGTATTTTTATGTGCATTCTTAGAGATTTAAAGCACTTGTGAAATACTACATCAAAATTTGAAACTAATAGAAGTATGTGTTTATTTTAATTTATATTACTTTTGAAACTTATTAACCAACCTGAACTGCAATGTATTACATTAAATTGGTAACATGAATGAACTTTTGAATATACACTAATTTAGAAAAAACACAAAACTTAATTCCCATTTCCTTTGAATGCCATGAAATGCATTGTTGGCTTTCCACATCTCCTCTTTGCCTCTACTACAGCGTACTAAAGAGGTTTTTTGTATTATTTACGAACTTCTTTATAAATGCAGTCTGTTTTCTCACCATAGTGAAGAAAATAAATTAAACCTAAAGTTCAGTATTGGGACATATTATATTTTATTCTGTCTACTATTTGCATTTTATTTCCATGGAAGAGCTGATATGTTTAAGTTTTGAAGTAAAAATTCTATTTATTTGAGGATCATTTATAGATCTTCTCAATACATTCCAAAATCAATTTGTCAAAATGAGGGGAAACACTGCATGGCACATAGGTTTAAAACACTAGAGATGATTCTACGAGGTACATGATATTTAAGAAAATTATTACTCACAGCTACATAAGCATCTTTCAGTGAGAGACTAAAAAATTTGCCATGTAGCTTGAACCTAGGAGGGGGAGATTGCAGTGAGTCGAGATCGTGCTTCTGCACTGCAGCCTGGGCAACAGAGCGAGACTCTGTCTCAAAAACAAAAGAAAATAAAATTTGCCATGTAAAGGGGCTGATAAGAGAACCATTGCATTTAGAAGTTAGTTTTAACTGACTGCCAATGTTTACTTTAAGGTTGCAAAAAGAATTTAAGGACTGAATTCAAAAAAAAGAGCTGAATTTATCTGACTGTACTGTGACAACGGCAGATACATACAAACCTCCTATTCAGGCCCTTAGCTAAGTTCCAATTTCATGAGTTAGACATTCTGAGACAAAGCAGAAAGAAAGGTGTTAAAGATTAGACTTGCAAATTTCAAAATACATAGTGTCAGTCTAGTGATGTTTAAACATCCATTTAGAATAACTCACAGAGGAACTGTAGCATATTACAAAGTGGAATCATGAATATGCAATCGGCAAATGGTTCTGGAGCCTGATCACCATCTCTGTCAATTACAGCAGTCACTTTCTGTGATGGTACCTTGGCACTTTGACAGTGATTATACCTTTACATGATGTATTGCAGATATTATGCTTCAGTTGTTTATAAATAGAACCATATCTTACTCTTTTGCTGTAAGAATAGAGTGTTTTAAGTAAGGAAAATATTCCCCATAATAAATCTTCCACTTAAGTCACTCATGCATGATCAGACTGGGAATATTGTATGATGCCACTACCAAATGATAAAAGCAAGTTCCCAAATCCCTCTTTTTATTATTCCTAAATGCAAAGTAAAGTGCAGCTTTTTTCAAGGTAACTGAAAAGAACCCACACAAAGGATTCATTTACAACATAGTGTCCATCACTCTAAAGCAGTAGGCTAGTAAAAAGAGAAATCCATTTTAAAACCTGAAGCACAATGCCGAGAAAGAGGTATACAGATGTCAATCAAGGCAAAAATTATCTGACTATGAAGTAGTTTGGCTTGCTCCTTATCCTAACCAAACATTGTCTATTAGCTTATTTGTAGTCATCAACTTTGTGTAAACATGGAAACTCAAGTGGTTTTTTTACATAGTAATATTCTCCAAAGCCCATTTGCTTACATTTAAGGTAAAACTATTAGCGAGACTAAATTATCAGATAATTCCTTAGTTTCCCACTTAATTTTGTCTCTATATCTATATGAATAAAAACTCCAATATTTAAGGCTGCTACAGGGTATCTGAACGTACTCAGACACCTATACGTGCAGATAATACATATGAATATTATATTTACTTCTTTGCAAATTTTTTACCCACATAAATTTTTATAGAGCCAACTTTATATTTAGCCATTGCTCAGGAGGTCCAGAAATTCACAGTTATGGAATACTACAGCTAAATTAAACTGTGGAAAGCATATTGTTCAAATCACTTTACTCTCACCACCTTCCTGTGCAAAAATTTTCCAGACGAGAATGAAATTTGCTGCAGGTCACATAGCTAGTGTCAAAAGCAGGTTTTCAAATTAGAACTCTTGTTTCACAATCAAGTGCCATTTTCAGAAAACCAGTCTTTTTATATGTTTAACATAATTATATAAAGGAATAGTTCTGAAAGATGGAGAGAGTTAGAGAAGGGGGAGAAGTAAACCATGGGACTATGTTTCCTTGACAAAACTATAGTCTTAGACTTAACACACAAAGCTACAGAAATAACTGATGACTTGAAAATGTTCTCTCACAGTTATGGGATTTTCCCCCCAGACTAGATGAACTAAATCCTGGTACAGGACATTAATAAACAAAACAAACAAAAACAATTAGAATGGATTTAAGATGTTCTAAAAATAAATGCTTACATTTCAACTCTCGGTAAAGTCTTTCTACAGTCCACCACCATTAGTCTATAGAAGGGGAAATATTGCACAAAATAACAACCTAAAATTTAATGTTTATTTCAAGGAAATCTTTTTATATCTCTCTTGGGAGATGTAAAAAAAAGTGTGACCAAAGGTAGAAATTCAACAATACTGCCTCAGAGAAGAGAGAATGTGAAAACTACTGCCCAAAAGTGAGCAATATAAGAAAAAAAAATGGTGTGGCAATTCTGCTTCGTAAGTATCAAAAAAGAACAAATAGAGCATAGTATGCAAAAGGTAGACAAAGTGCACAGCACTGAAGAAAATATTCACGAATCAAGAGTTATACCCAATCACTTCAAAATGTAGAACAATTTGGTATGACTAATTTAGTAAGCTTAGACTTTAAGCATAGGATTGAAAGGTATATTTAATTGAGATTGCAGACTTGCAAAAACATAGATAATCACTAAAGAACAATAATCTCAAACTGACCAATAAACACAGCCAAAACTTTAGTTACTTCTGAAATTTGGAACTCATCATAGAGAAAAAGATTGGAATAACTCTAACCAATGTAGATAAAGAAGGCAAATCAATTAGGCCATTCAGAGGGAACCTGATAAATCCAGAATTAGATAAGCCTAATGAAAATAGTTATGTTTTAAGTAGAAAAGTCATCAAATGAAATCGCAGATACATTTAAATACTAATGATAAGTTCTCCTACAGTGAAGAACTATATCTGTAAATCAAAAGTACAGTATTCAAAAAAAAAAAGTAAAATCAGACACACAACATCAAGAGGTTTAGTTAAGCTGCTGTTAAAAAGAAATTAATTAACCAAGGGATAAATAAGATTGGCATCACCATAGAAACCATTAATGTAAAATGAAAAAGCAGAATTTACCAAGTTCTAAAGAAAACCAATTGTGATCCAATATTATACCCAGCTCAAACCTCATTCTGGTGTAAGGATAAAGTTGTAGATGCTCAACTATATATATATATATATATATGAAAAATGATGAATAATGAGTAATACAGCATGAATCCTTCTTATAAACAACAAAACAAAACCCTAGGACTGACAAATTTGAGCTAAATAAAAGGTAAATAAGAAGTCAAAATAATAGTGGAACGGAAAGCCATGATAAAATTATTGTAGATGACATGTGATTCCATTTAAATAGAGAACAGATACAAGATAATTTCTTAAGTTGTGGCTATATAATCAAAGTTAATGTTATAAAACATATAAAATGGAATAAATAAGGGCATGAGGTAAAGGATCTAATGTCCTTATTTTTCATATCAAAGTGAAGAGATATTGTTTAAATTTGAGAGACCATATTTAAAAAGGAAAAAGAAAAGAGATTACAACCACTCACTTTTCTTCATAATCTCATTTCTTACCTTAGGGAGAAAATCGTCTTTAAGATAGAACCTCATATAGTGAAGAAATATTTAGCTGATGGTCAACAATTACTTTATTTTTACTTAAGCTTGATTTTAAAATTAGCTTCTAGAGTGTTCACTTCAGCAGCACATAAAGTAAAAATTAGTTTGTGGGCATTATGAAGTAAAATGGTTGAATTTACCTTCCCACCAAAACAATTAAAAAGCTGAACAAATATAGGACAATTTTTTTTTTTTTTTAGAATTTGGACAGCAAGCAGCAGAAGACTGTAGTCACTGAGAGAAGCCACACAAGCAGGGTGAGCCCCAGGATCCCACTAGCTTTATATCTAGAGGCAAATTCTTAACCATGCTTAACCATTATATTAAATGGACGACAGATAGAGCACAGTGGATTTGTTGAGTTGAGAAAACAGGGATCAGATTTGAGGGAGCGTGAAATGACTAAAAACTGGGGAGATGCTGTAGAGAAGAGGGAATTACTAAGGAAACAAGCCCTAGAAATCTGTATAGGGATTCCCTTGAATACTAATCTATGCATTGATGAGGTGGAACTTTAAGAGTAATAAAATGACCCCTAGTAAGCAGAAAGCTAAAAACTTCTGAGCTTGCATAGTGCTGTGAGCCATCTGAGCTCTGGAAAGCCAGAGTGAACATTTGCTGATCACTCAATACATTCAGTAGAAACCAGAAAAGAACTATGGTATGGTAATAGGGATTACCCATCCCCAGAGTAAGAACTATTCCAAATGAGCTCTTCTAAAAGGCTTTAAAATAAGCCTGGAAGTAATCAAATTGATCCACAAGTAACAGCTGCATGCCTGTACAAAATTCAACATTTTAAAGGAAGACAACAGACCTAACACACAGCAACATACATTCAAAATATTGCGATTCCCGTAAAATAGGTATAATGATGAAAAGAAGCAGAAATATGTGAGCCTTATCCAGTAGAAAATCAAACAATGAAATTATCACAGACAGACTTTAAAACAAATATTATATGTTTAATGTGCTCAAACTGTAAAATTATACAAGAAAATAAAAAAGGAAAATAAAAATTATTTTAAAAGGACAAAGTAGAACTTCTAGAGTGGAAAAAAAAGCAAAATAAATTTACTGGATACATTTAACATTTGAATAGATACTGCAAATATAAGAAAAAAAGACTGAAAAAATTGTACAGAGCTTCAAGTGTGTGTAATATCAGGTGGTCTAACATATGGGTCTTTAGAATACAAGAAAAAGGGAAGAGAAGCATAAAATTTTTGAAGAAAATAACATCTATGGTTTCCAAGTTTAAATAAAACTCCAACCTTACTTATTCAATAATTTTACTAAACTCCAAGGAGGATAAACACAGTGAAAACCACATTAAGTCGTGCCATAATCAAATTGCTAGAAAACAGTGCTACAAAATCTTTAGAGCAATAAAGACTTCTGACTTCAGCTCCTACATGAAGTTTGCAAGTTGTGACTCTCATACCTACACCAAAGAAAAACCTAAATGAACTGAAAATCAATGAGTTTTCTCGGACTCATTAGAGAAGCAAGTTTGCAGGATAATTTATCACCACAAACTGTAGAGAGACAGGTGAATCAAGAGTCACAGTGCAAATCTTACCTGGAGTGAAAGCCACTGGAGCCACAAATTGATAAATACACTTAATTGATCATTTTGATGAAATGTTGATGACTGATTGCAGATGAGTTGAAGAGTGAGAAACTGCTGAGGCTGCAATGGGCAGGGGGCGTGGAAGGGCAGGTGGAACATTGTGTGTTTTACCTCCGGGAACCCTACCAGGACCTCACAGTGAAGATCTGAAAAAGATCCTTCTGTGGCTCTAGCAGAAGAAGGGAAAAGAAATAAGCTAACAGCATTCTTCTATTACAAATGCCTACTGTCCACAAGATAAAGCTTTGCCATAGCTTTATCCTACTTGGAGGAATGGGCTTACTCTCACTCCAACCCTCTTTAGCCTTCCTGTTTCATGCACAGTGAAAGAAGGAATCTAAGAAACACTTGTGAAGGTCAGAGCCCAGGAGCACTGGCCCAATAAAATAGCAAAATTTAATATTAATATTTTAGAATGCTTCCTCTCCTTCACAACTTACCACCAAAAAAGCAGGGCTCTAAAATAATAACATTGTATTTCAGCTAAAAGAATTGTGAGACAAAGATTCTTTGAGGAGGAATACTGAGGGAAGCCCAGGTCAACCAGTGAGACAAAAATAAGGACACTGGAGGAGTCTGAAACCTCTGACACCTGCAGACACATACACATTAAGCATAACCCATCAAACATTCAATACAGTTTAAAGCACCCAGATTAACAAAAAACTTTACACTAAACGTGTACCTCAGTTTTTATTACCTGATATATCATGTCTGACTTTAAACATGGCAAAAGGCAAGAACAGATTCTGAAGAGAAAAAAAGTATCAAAACCAGATGCAGTATATAAAGTTGATAATGGAATTATCAGAGTGGGAATTAAAATTAACTATAATTAACATATTAAAGGCTTTAATGGAAAAAGTAGAAAATTTGTTCTAAAGTTTATATGAGAAAATACAAGACCTAAAATAAATAGTCAACCTAATAATGGAGAAGAACAAAGTTGGAAGACTCACACTACCAACAAAAGGAATCAAGGCTTCTTAGAGAAATACCTAATTCTAAGATTTGGACAGTTAATATGCAAGATGAGTTTTTAGCATCTTATAGTGTTTGAAAATGAAGAAAAGTTTAAAAAGTGAAACAAATATACTAAACACAATGACGTATTATGTCAAAGAGACTAAGAGTCACCTGAAAGAGCTCCCATTGTCCAAAGCTGGAACCGTCTGAACAATAAAATAAAAAGTGGTATTGTATTATAAGCCAAAGTATAAACTACCATGTTATTATCCATGAATCCGTATTGATATGAATAAATGACTGCGTAAATAAATAGAGAAGAATGTCAAATGATATATGTAGATACTCTACCTTCAAAGAGGTGAAGCATAAATCTTTATTACTCAATTGTGAATTATGCATAGTGACTTGCTTCCAAATGGTGCTGTATGAAAAGGGAGAAAAAAGAATAACTTAACAGTAAAGAAATCCGACAATTGCTACCTCAGCCAGCTAATCACAGTTTACATCTACAATGTTATGTACACTTGGCATACTGTGATAAAATAGTTTTTCCACAATGCTTTACCTCCACGCCTTACTTCTGTGCCTTCCCTCCATGTATCCCCATCATCCCAGTCTAATTATGGGAAAGCATCACACAACTCTCATTGCAGGACATCCTTGAAAATATCTGACTGTACTCTAGAAAGCTGTTAAAGTTATAAAAACAAGATTATCAAAATTCTTGTCTGAGAGTGTCACAGCCAAGAGGAGCTTAAGAAGACATGATGACCAAAAGTAATTTGGTATTCAGATTAAATCCTGGAACAAAAAAGAACATTATGAACAAAATCAGAATAGAATATGCACATATTTAATAGTAATGTATAAATATTGCTTAATGAATTGTAACAAATATACCACACTAATGTAAAATGTTATAATAGGAAAACCTGCATTTATGGGGGTAATGGCAACTCCGTACTCTCTTCATAATTTTTCTGTAAATCTAAAATGGCTCTAAAATTAGAGTTTATTTTGAAAAAGAGAGAATAGGTACACTTATGAAGACAGGAATGAAACTAAAATTAATACAGATTGTTCATTAGACAGTAGGAAAAAATGCTTGAAGAGCTAAAAGAAGAAAACTGTAAACTTAGAATTTTATATTCATCAAAAATGTTCTCCAGATCCCTCATATTACATATAGAAACAAGACATAAATGTTTACTATCAATCTTTCTATCAGCATTGTACTGATGAACTAACTCATCAAACAAAAAGAAATATGAGCTATTAGGTTGGAAAAGTATGATAGATTGAATTTCAGCCCAAATTCTTTCTCCCTCTTTATATCTGTTCTTTTCGTATATAACTTTCAAGTACTGTCCAAGTCTGGGCAGGAAATTTTACTCAGCCCTTAATGTTGTGATTCACTATGCAATAAGCTTTGACCATGTGTTATTAGTGAACAGGACACAGAGACTTCGCACATACTTACATAATTGGACTTGTTTACCTTTGCACCTCTACTTTCACCATGAGAACTTGCCCAAGTTGTTCTGAAGAATGAATGTGGGACGTATGGAGCTTCACTGCAAATAGCCAGCCAACTGTAGACATAAAATGTATCTCAGGAAGACAAAAACAAACAAACAAACAAAATATAAACCAAACAAAAATCCCACCAAACCTAAGGCTCTGATTTCAAATTCACAATCTGAATAATTTATTATTAGAACAGTGAGTTTTAAAGTCAACTTTCTATAAAGGATTATTGTGATAATGCAGAAAAAGTAAATTTTTATTCTAAGATGATATAATATAATTGTATATAGAAAATTCAAGATAATCTATAAACCATTATAATTCAAAAATGGATTAAGGAAGTTGGTTGGATCCAAGGCTAATACAGAACATTTATTTGTGTTTGTATATACCAATAATAAACAATTATAAATAAAAATTTAAAATATGACTAATAATTTCATAAAAATTCACATAGCAATGATGCAGTAAAAGACATACAAGACTTTTGTTCTAAAAATTTTGAAACGTTATTTGGAGAAACTAAAGAATAATTAAACCATTAGAAAGCTTATGAAAGTTCAATATTAAGATGCCAAATTACTAAATATTGATCTATAAATTTAATATAGTTGCAATCAACATATCAGCAATTTTTTTGGTGTAGATTGATGAGCTGATCATAAAACTTATACAGAAACAAAAGTTCCCAAAAAAGCTAAGATAATCTTAAATAACAAAAACAACATTAGAGGTCTTATATTCCCAATTTCAAGACAGGATAAAGTTACATCAATTGAGGAGTTAATTGGGCAATGTTAGACAAATAGACCAATGGACAGAAAAGAAAACCTAGAAATATACCCACATATTTACAGTCACTCCAATATAGTCACCTAATTAGTGCAAAAGAGGATAGAATTTTCTATAAGTGACACTAGAATGTCCGGTTTTCTATATGGAAAAATTATGAACCTTGAGACTTACTTCATACCATTCTTAAATATAAATGTGAATTTGATCTTAGATCTAAATCTAAAATTAAAGCAGTCAAACTTGTGTGGGAAAAAAAAAAAAACCCTCTTCCTGACTTAGGTTTAGGCAAAGATTTCTTAAACAGGAAAAGCAATGACAACAAATATAAAAATCAACCGAATTACATTAAAATTAAAAACTTCTGTTTCTCAAAATCATGATTAAGAATTGAATAAGCAAGCCAAAGACTGGAAAAAATATTTACAATACAAGAATCTGGTAAAAGGCTTATATCCAGAACGCATAATACACTCCTACAAAACAATCAGGAAAAGGCAAACAATCCAAATTTTAAAATAGCAGAGATGATCAGGCAATTCACAAAGTAGCATATTCAAACCAAAGGTATATGAAAAGGAACTCAACTACATTACTCTCATTACTTATCAGGAAAATGAAAATTAAATTCAAACTAAGATTATAATTACACATTTGCCAGAATGCTTAAGTAAAAAATAATGAATACTAAGTGTCAGTGAAAATGTGGAGAATTTTGCTGGTGGGAGGGAACATTTTTACAATCATTTTAGAAAACTCTTTGACATTATCTACTGAAATAAAACATAGACTACTGTGTCACACAGTAATTCATCTCAGTGCATACTCAGATAAATCTGTGCATATAAACACAAAGCACATGTACAATACCCTAATAGAGTTTAATTCATAATAGCTAACACCTAGATACAATGCAAATGTCCAACAGCATAATAGATAAACAAATTGTGGTATATTCATACAAAGTAACACGGCACAATGATATTAAAAAGAACAAACTGCTGATACAGTAAATAACGTAATAAATCTCTAAAACACTAGGTTGCACAAAAGAAGCCAGGCACAAATGAATATATATTTTATTATTACAACTCCATGAATTCGAAAGTCAGGGCAAAATAACCTAATTGTAGTTTGTCATCCTAATCTTATACAGGGAATCCAAATTCTTATAAATTCTTGTTCCTGGTAAATAGCCATCTAGCAAGTCCTGACCCTGATTCTCAGCCTCTATTAAGGTCCAGATCGGCAACTATCCTCATGGAAAAATGGTAAGAAATCTTCAGCTGCTTCACCCCTCCTTGGAGAACTTTACTCTCCTCCCTGTTTTTCCCATGGATTGATTCTTCTTTAAATGGGTCTTTTGTTCCTTAAGCCTGTGAGACTACAAGAAATTCAGCTCTACTTTTCTGAAGCTTTGGCTAGTTGTTTTTACCTCCTATCTATCACAGCTTCAAAATTTAACAAAAAATATGGAAGGATAAATTGTCTCTGTGAATGATTCTCCACTGCTCCAATTTTGGGACTCTTCATTGTGGGACCATCAAAAATTCCTCTTGTTTCTCTGTCTTTCATAAGGATCCCGTCTGTCAGTAGGTTTGTCCTATTTCAGATTCCAAAACTGCACTCGGGTTTAGAATGAACCCAAGGGGATGCACATTCCCAGCTCACAGCTAAAAACTTATTTCCTTTCTCTATAGTCCTCATTGCTTCCACAGTTCACTGAATCTTTTTTTATTTTTATTTTTCCCTATCAAATAAATATATATTGACAAGTAAAATCTGTTTATATTTAAGATGTATCATGTGATGTTTTGATACGTGTATACATTGTGAAGTACTACCACACTTAAGCTCATTAATGTATCTATTACCTCATATAATTACCTTTTGTGTGTGTGGTGAGAACACTTAAGATCTATTCTCTTAGTAAATTTCAAGTTTACAGTGCATTGTTATTAACTATAATCATTATGCTGTCTATCAAATCTCCAGAACTCATTCATCTTATAACCAAAATTTGTACCCTTGGAACAAAATTCCTTCATTTTCCTCAATTTCTAGCCATTGGAGACCACCATTTTACTCTCTGTTTCTGTGAGTTAACTTCTTTATATTCCATATCAAGTGAGATCATGCAGTACTTATCTTTCTGTGTCTGGCCTATTTCACTTAGCATAATGTCCTTTAGGTTCACCATATGTCCCAAACAACAGAATTTCCTTTTCTCTTATGGTAAGTAATATTTCATTGTATATATGCACCATATATTCTTTATACAGTCAACTACAGAGCAACACTTAGGTTGTTTTCATATATTGGCCATTATGAATAATGCCGCAATGAACATGGGAGTGCAGCTATCTCTTCAAGCTACTGATTTCAATTTCTTTTGGATATATACCCAAAAGTGGAATTGGTGGATCATATGCCAGTTTTATTTTCAGTTTTTTGAGGAACCTCCATAATGTTTTCCACTACGGTTGTACCAATTTACATTCCTACCAACAGTATACAACTCTTCCCTTTATTTCACACCATTGCCAACACGTTATCATTTGACTTTTTGATAACACCCATCCTAACAGGTGTAAGGCAATATGTCATTGTGGTTTTGATTTGCATTTCCCTGATGATTAGTGATGTTGAGCACATTTTCTTGTACCTCTTGGCCATTTGTGTGTCTTCTTTGGAAAAAATGTCTAATCTGGTATTTTGTATATTTTAAAAATTTGGTTACTTGCTTTTTTACTATTAATTTGTATCAATTTACTATATATTTTGGGCACTATTCCCCTACCAGATATATAGTTTGCAAATATTTTTCCCATTCCATAGGTTGCTTTTTCATTTAGTTGATCATTTCCTTTACTTTGTAGCAACATTTTAGTTTGGGCCAGATGCGGTGGTTTATGCCTGTAATCCCAGCACTTCGGGAGGCTGAGGCGGGTGGATCACCTGAGGCCAGGAGTTCAAGGCCAACCTGGCCAACATGGTGAAACCCTATCTGTACTAAAAATACAAAAATTAGCCAGCCATCGTGGCATGCACCTGTAATCCCAGCTACTCGGGAGGCTGAGATATGAGAATTACTTGACCCTGGAAGGTGGAGGTTGCAGTGAGCTGAGATTGCACCACTGCTCTTCAGCCTGGGTGACAGAGTCAGACTCCATTTCAAAAGAGAGAGAGAAAAAAAAAAGGAAAGTTTTTAGTTTGATATAATTCCACTTAATTTTTGTTTTTGTTGCCTGTGCTTTTGGTGTTATATTTTTTAAAATGTTACCAATACCAATGTTAAGGAGCTTTTCTCCTGTTTTCATCTAGTTTTTTTTTTTTTTTTTTACAGTCTCTTTTGTACTAATTTTTTTGTATGCTTTAAAGTAAAGGTACAATTTCATTATTTTGCACGTGAATATAGTTTTTCCACCACCATTTTAAAAATAGACCATTCTTTGCTTATTTTGTATTCTTGGTGCCTTGTTGAAGATTAGTTGACCACAAGTGTGTGAATTTATTCTGTTCTGGGATTTCTGTTATGTTTCATTGGTCTATGTGTCTGTATTTATGCCAGTACTACACTGTTTTGATTACTAGCCTTATAATATACTTTAAAACCAGGTAGTATGAAGTCTCCAGCTTTGTACATCTTATCTAATTTTGCTTTGGCTATTTGAGGTTGTTTGTGGTTCTATATGAATTTAGGATTGCTTTTTCTATTTATGTGAAAAATGTGATTGGAATTTTGATGGAAATTCATTGAATATGTAGATAGCCTAATTACTAACATTAAAACATGTAAAAGTGTAAAATATCCTGGCAAAGGTAAATATATAGGTCAATTCAGAATACTCTAATACTGTAAAGTTGGTTTATAAATCATTTTTAATTTCAATATAAAATTTATAAAAGTGCTAAAAATAACATTTTTTATTAATAAACACACAAAAAAGATAAATATTGTGATATTAAAATCATAACCTTTGAAGGTAGAAGAAGAAGCAAAAATGTCAAGTTTTTGCATGCAATTGAAGTTAAGTTATTTATAGCTTAAAATAGACTGGTATAACTGCAAGGTGTTGTAAACCTCTTGGTAAACACAAAGTAAAAACTTATAGTAGATACACACACACAAAGTAAATAAACATAGAGAAAGAAATTGAAACACACCACTGCAGATCATCAAATCACAATGGAAAATAACCTGGGTCAAAGAAAGGAATAAGGGAAATACAAATGAGTCAGAAAACAATTAGCAAAATGACACTATTAAGTCCTTACATGTCAATAATTACTTTAAACATAAATGGATCTTAGAGAGGCTAAGTGGATTAGAAAAAAAAAAGACCTAAGTATATCCTGCTTACAAGAGACTCACTGTAACTTTAAGAATATACATAGGTTGAAAGTGAAGGGATGGAAAAAGATTCCTACAAATCTAAACCAAAGAAGAGATGTAGTTTTATTATTTCCAACAAAACAGGGTTCAAGTCACTGATGCTTTTAAATATTTATATCTTTGGTCATTTATCAGGGTTGTTTTTAGTTATCCTCAATGGAGGACTGACTTTCAAAATCCCATCATTCATAGAAGTAAAGTTATCCCATCTATAATATTTTGAACACAAAGCTGACAGGATTTCTGCTGGATTAGATGTGAGTTTTGAGAGAATAAAACAAATGATTTCAAGTCTTGAGTTTGAACATTTGACAGAGGACAGTTGCTATTTACTGAGAGAGGGACAGTAACTCAGAAAAATAGAGATAGGAAAATATATAACAGAAACATAAATTAATTCAAAATAGAGCAAAGGGCTAGAGAAAAGATCAAAAAGGAAGTTCTTTAAAAGACTGATATAATAAATAATTTTGTAAAGATTGAACAAGAAAAATGTCAGATGCCAAGGGTATCAGCAAAGACACTGCAAACAAATATATTAAGCAAAGTGTATGAACAATTTAAAGCAAATTTGAAAATGCATATAAAATGAAAAAATATCTAAAACAATGTAACCAATAAAAACCAATAGATATATAAATGAGAAAATTTAACTGATATTTAGACTTCATAAATTAGAAACTTTAATAGACTTGAATAGAAATATTTACCCACCAAGAAACCATAAACCTAAACCAGTTTGTTTTTCAAAATACTTTCATAATAACTTATATCAATGCTATATAACTTCTAGTAGAAAATACCTTAAATACACTTTATAAGCATTACAATAATATAAAAACCACAGACTTTCGGAAGACAAGAAAATATAGGCCTATCTAATTTAATATAAGAATTTTAAGCAAACTAGCAGCAACTGAATCCATTCACATATCAGCAAGAGACCACCTCTTCAGTTATAAAAACAAGAAAAAGCAAGGTAACTGGTGAAATCTGAATGAGACCCGAGGATTAGATGTTATTAATAGTTCAGTATTAACTTCATGCTTTTGTTTGTTATATTGGATTTCATAGGAGGATAACTTATTTGTAGAAAATATACTCTACTAGAAAGTTATGTCAAATTAGGTTAGAAATTTACTCTTAAAAAATTATTTGTAGTGGTTTTGCGACTTAATAAATTTCAGATTTTTTTCTCAAAATAAAATTTTAAAACTATATAATGGGTATGAATAGGCAAGCCACAAGCTGACCAATGAGATACAGTACTTTTACTTTATCTACATCCCCTTTCTTCAGAAATTATTTTCAAAGCAAAAGCAGCCTTCTTTTGATTTTGAGAAGGCAAACAAGTGAATAATGATGGCAGATGGAAGAGATGGAAAGAGGTTCTTAAAGCAGGCTGTATCTTTGATGTGACCATTGACCTTCCACCTCTTACGACAACACCTTGTTTCTAAGCCTCTTTTAGTATGTATTTCTAGTACTTATGGAACATTAATAGTTATATTAGTGCTTAAAATAATTCAAACGTCTCATAATCAAATAAGCTAAAATTGGGACTAAGAGTATGTTGTTAAAATTGATAAAGAACAACCCGGAAAAATATTAGGTAATAAAGAACAACTCTCTAAAAACACATTTGATATTATAAATGAAGTGGTCTGTTTTTGGGGAAAACAGATATTACTCAAAAATAAAGACTAGACTAGAAGATAAAACTGAAAAAGTCTGAATAGACTCGAGAATATAACCTGATAATCTCGTGGAAGAAACTGGGAAAAAATATTTTTAAAAATTCCTAAAGATACTTTGGTTGAGGCTCTTTTAATTGTGAATTTTCTTAAATTTAAGAAACATTTAATTCCCAGGCCAAACACACTGATTCAGAATATAAAAAACTGTGTCAAGCTACACAATATAACTCATGATGACAGAACACCAAAATCTAACAAGGAGAACCCCCTGAAATAAAACTACAGGATAATTGCACTTAAAATATATACATCATCAAATGGAAGCGAGTTAAAATCAATACTTCAAAATAATTTTATACTGATAGTGATAAAGATATACAAGCGCAGTTTGCTCGAATAAAATATATTAATATAGTAGTTAATATAATGATGAAGGAAACTGTATATTACAGTTGACAGTAAATACTGTCAACTAGGCTTTGTAAATTACATTAGATAATTGCCTTAACATAATCTTTCTCTCCTGTTCTCTCCTCTCTCCTTTTCCTCTCTTCTTTTCCCTTGGAGCTATTCCCACATTTAATACTAAAAAAAGTTTAAAAGCATTTGTTTTAATATCAAAAATAAACGATGATGGTTTCTATCCCTTTCAAAGGACACTTGAGCCTGCAAAGAGAGTGATCTATCCAGAGAGCTATATAGGAACTGAAGCATAGAGGATTGGAAATTTGCTATAAGCAAGTCATTTATAACTAGGAATCAGAGAGAATATCTAATTCCAAAAACAATCTGTTGCATTCATTTTAGTGAAGTGAGCTTAGGGAACTGTTACCAATAGTTTTCTGCAGCTAAATATAGAAGATTATGAAGACGGATACTAAGAAATCCAAGCAATAGCCTGCAGCTTCATTACAAATACCACCTGATTGAACCATTTTGTGGGGCTGTCTGTCTTCAATACTCATGTGTGCTATATCTTAGACTGAAGTGGGAAAAAATTAAGGAACTTTCAAAATGAAAACTGATTTCAAAAATTACAGCCCAGAAAGTAACAAAAAGAGCTGTCATGCTCTTTAGCAGATTTTCCTTTAATTTCTGCAGAATCTTTTGTCTTCAACCTTTGAGCCCTGTTATTGTCTCTATTGTAGTCAAACCAGGTCCTTTTTCTTCAGTATAAGTGCTAGAAAAGACACATGATGACGTTGTGCTGATTAGAGGAGAATGTGCATGTACAGCTAACTTTTGCAAGACCACAAATTGTGCAAGTTAGAATACATGAAAGCCTGCGAAAAATGACAACCAATAAATTAGTATTAGCCAAAATAAAGTTATATTATATTGTATGATAAACACATAAAAGATAGATAGGCCTAATTCTTTAACCTGTTATCAGAAGGGCAGTTATATAAAACTGTAGCCAAATATCTTTGGACGAATGAAAATGATACTGTCTCAGCCTCCATATTTGAATGGGTATACCCAGGAATATGAAGAAAATTTTGTGATGATCAGTTTCTTAAAGACTGGTGTTACGGTTTTTAAAATTCAAAACTTCATTATTTGTTTTATTTTAAAGTTTGTGTTTTGTTAAAACCTGTATCACAGACCAAAGTAAAAGGGAAAGTATATATTGTTGCTTAAGTTTGTTATTGTTTCTTTCATTCAATTCATTCATTCATTCATGTATTTATTTACTAAAAAAGAATATATCAAGTACATCTATGTGCCAGGCATTGTAAGTAACACAAAGAGGACTAATAAATGCTATCTACCTTAAAAGAATATAGTTGACATGTTACATACATTTAAATAGATTTGTTTTATTAACAAAACATGCTATAAGAGGACCCTATAATAGAAAAGTATAGTGAAATCACTTACTATCAAACAGTGAAGATTTTTGTTTAAGAGAAAAAAGTCACATCATTTGTTTTTATCAAAAAATGAAGTGTTCTTAATAATGAAGGTAGACAGATAAGAGACGTAAATGAGATAGACAAATACAAGGAAGGAAGTAAATAAAAACAGCCTCAAATCACAAACCCAGGAAACTGAAAAAAAAAAAAAAATCATTGATGTTTTCCTGGAGTCGTGTGTGTGTGTGTGTGTGTGTGTGTGTGTGTGTGTGTGTGTGTGTGTGTGTTTGTGCATATACAGATAGTGAGACGGATATGCAGATATCTCAACTGGCTGTAAAGAGTGGGCCATGATTTTCTTTTTAAAATCTGTAGATTTTAACCCATTGTCTAAAATATTGCTGTAGAGAAATAGAAGGTAACAGACTAGACTTCTAACACCTCTCACCCTAGCTCAGTTCACCTTTCTTCCTGAATATCTGAATAATAATTCTTCTTAAAAACATTTCTTAAAGATTCAATAATGGAAAGAGAAAATGTTGTGATTTGCAACATACACTGTCAAATTTTTCTGGATGGTGGTGGGATTTTTAAATTTTAAAATCTAGTAATTAATTATTTCAGGAGTTACTTATTATTTTATTTAACATTTTTACCAACTATAATTTTCCTTCTATGGTAAATTGCGATCCAGGGACACAAAGTATGGAATACTGAAATATATCTTCAATTAGCATTCTTTTAGGTTCATGTTTTTAAAATATGCACTAGGTAGGCTTATCTCAAAACTTCTTCCTAAATAATTCAACTTACAGTTTCTTGATGTTAAGTTCCTTAATAATAATTTTTCCTAATATTTGTTTCTTTAGGCAATCAATCCTCTATAATCTAATTATATGTTTATATGTACCTCAAATCTTTTCTTTTTCTTGAAAATAAGTGTTCTTGAATGATACTTTTAATGTATATAAAATGAGTTTTCCTTTTGCCTAAGTTATATTTTCTTCTAGACTGGACTCGGTTTTTTTTTTTTTCTTATAATGGTATGTCCCTAACTTCTTATTTATTTTCTTTTACTTTATCAATGTTCTCGTTATAATTAGTTAATATAACATTTCTATATGGACTATGGCATTTTCATTCATCTTTCTCATGCGTGAAAAGCTATATTTCCTGATTTTATGTAAGTACATTCTTGACTTTCTACTACATCTGATGACTGTTTTGGACTTTTTTTTTTTTTAACTTCAGTTTGAAGACAAATATGGCTGCTTTCCATTCCTTTTCCCCTAGCTTGAGGGCATGAGGCAGGTAGATGTTTATCTGAGAGTTAAAGATTTTGTGCTGCACATGAGATGTACTATCAATTCTGAGGTACTGTTAAATACCCCAATACTCACTGCACTGGGGAAGGAGAGAGCTCTTATCCTATTCCGATGATAGGAGGAGGTGGATAACTATTGGTTTGGCTTTTCTCCTGGAACAGGAGGGCACTGGATCTTTACTTCTCTCCCTATTTTCTTGCCATGTTTCACGCATTTCTTCACAGTAATGATTTCCATCACTCTTTGGTGAAACAAGGGTAGAGATAAATTAGAAAAATAAATTCTGTTCCCTTCCTTGCAGTTTTGGAATATTTCTGAGAAGGTTCAAGATGTTGTTCTTATCAATTCAACTTCAAGGGAGAGGGTAAGCTCTGTGAACCAAGTCACGCTGTATTCCTCAGCTCTGCCTCCAAACCCAGATTTTATTCCTTGTCCAATTATTTGCTACTGCTGGGGATTTTATTCATTTTCTTATTACCTTGGAAAATTGATTTTGTTGATATTTTGGGAGGGGGATCTAAATCTTTTAAATCAATTTAAGAATTCTGTTACTCATGACATTATAAACAAAACAATTGTTTTTGAAAAAATAGCTTTATGACATGCCATAGAAGTAAAATGACGCATCAATTTCTAAATATTTCTACTACGAATAATTAAGCACAAAGATACAAATGCTATAAAAGGAGTTGTCTCATTAAGAGACTACAGAAAACTTTTAGTCTACTAGGTCAAAGAAATTAGCCTCTATCATAATATGACTCAGTCATCTTCTGTAATAATATCAATTTCATTTCATTTTGGAGGACAAACTACAAACAACCATGTGTAGAATAAATAAAAACAAATTTATAATATAAAATCCCTGAACAAAGGCAGTACATGTTCATTAATTTGCAACCTTTTATAACACCCTGAGGATGTGGGTTACTGCACAAATAGGAAATAATGGGGAACTAAAGAAACACAGGAAATGCTGGAGTGGGGGAGTTAGATCTCTCTGAGGATTATAGGGAATGGCTTTAAGCGGAAGAAAGAGCCACCACATAGAGTAATATAGTTTTTTTAATCTCTAATGCTTTCTATCTCACCAAATGGTTTTTGAAAAAGGAGAAATCTTAAATTATAAAATCAAAGGATGCCTTTGAATATTCAGCTTGGAATTAGAAAAAACTGAATTCAAACTCCATCTGTGTGGATCTGGGTATTTTGTTTATGCTGTCTGAGCATTAACTGCAGGAGGGGCAAAATGGAAATGATGCTTATCTTACAGAAATATGGTGAAAATTGTGTGATATAAATATGAAGAACTGAGCACAATGTTCAACATATGTAGATATTCAATAAATCATGCCATCTAATAGCATTAGTGGTTGGTCGAATGATTTGTAACTATTATAACTACTTATGTTAGTATTATTCTACCATCTGAATACTCTTTAACTTTCTTCCCCTCTCCCACCCCGCATTCTGTCAGCAGTGGTTACAGCTTTACAAATGGATGGACTGAATTACAACGCTGTTGGTATGGTGAAGTCTGCCTAAATAAGGCACTGTGTTTTATGGTCCATCTTTGTGTAGAGTACAAATAATTTAAGTAGTAAAATTCACTCTTTAAAATAAAATTATTAGCCAAAAATTAACAGGAGGAAATTAAGTGATAGCCTAAAATCTACCCTCCATCTAAGTAGGTTTTGTCCTTTGGAAAATACATCTTCCTGGATACTTCAATCTTAATGAGGCTGCTTCCTTGGATTATCAAAAAGTCAGAAAGCAGAACTAAGTAGCACTCAGTTTTTGCATGTTTATAAAAACCTTATCTATTTTCAAAATTATAAACTAGGTCAATGCTGAACAATCTGTACCACTGGCTTAGTAAGTATGTATTTCATTTACATCTGTATAGTAGTATAGACAGAAATTATTTGTTTTGAAACCCAGGATACAAAGTCAACCCTATGCAAAATTATAAAAGACGTCTAGTTTTTCTGGCCTCAACCTCTGCCCTTCTAGTTTTGGCCCATTTTACTATTTTCTATTGCTGTGTATTACCTCCGTGTTTAACAACCATTTTCTCCAATGACCTGCTACCCTGGCCTGCCCTTCCTGACTGTCTCTGCTGAGCATTTTAATTCTGCCCATTCTCTTTTTCCGCAATTTCAAAACTTGTTTGTTGAATGCATCATTATCCCAGAGTTCTGCACTTAATTTTCAAGGTAAGAGCTAGCTAACTAGTTCCTGTGTTTGTTCTCCACCTTTACCTCAACTACTTGTAAGCTCTATGATGCCAGGAAATTTGTCTAATATTTTAGAGCCTAAGTATCAGGCATGGTATTTTTATATTGAGAATTTATTTTTATTTTTATACTAAAGCTAAATGTTTTGAAATGAGGTAAATTTATTATCCCCAGTTGTTATAAACATGAGAAAAACAAGATTCAGAAATATATATAAATTTCAAGATGACACAGACACCAAAACATGAACACACGGTGTTATAAAGTTATTTGCTTCAAAAGCTTTTAGATTTTTCATTATACTATGGTAATACTCTAATGTGTCAAATCAAAGGATGATACATAAAGGACACTGAGCCCCACGGCAGACAATTCAAAATGTTATTTTATGGTTGTTTGATTTTGCAGATGGGCAATGACTACTTTATCAATAATTAGTCTATCCAGTATATGTCCAAATATAAATATTAAATTACTTCTATACTAGTCAGAACTTCCTGGTACGTATGTCATTTTGTTTTCTGTTTGTTGGTAACTTTATAGTATTTATTTCTATTTCTTCAACAAATATGTTTTCTGCTATTTTATGTTCTTATGAAAAATACTTTATGTTCATCCATTAAAAATATGATTATGCTAGAAATACTGGCACTCCAAATCTTTCTGAACTAGAATAAATTAGTGTGATGTGGAATAATATTTAAAATTTCAAAATGTTTTGCATATTGATTAATACATGCCAGAAAAGCAAAATTGTTTTGGCTGGAAAAGTAAAATCATAGATATTTTGGACATTCCCCAAAACAAATGCCTCACTGCCTTTATCACAAGTAGAATAAAATATGATCATATTTGCTTGGAAAGGAGGATCTTTCTTTTTTACTTCAGAAATTATATATATATATTTACCCCAAGTTGTCATTTATTTTCATGAGGGGGGAAAAAGAATCCTTTATGATAGTGAAAATATATTTTTTAATACAATAGCTGCCAGCAATATACTGGTGTTGATGTTCCAAAGAGAAAAGAAAATACATGCATTCTATAATAAGCTTTCATTTGCCTGCTTAAGAAATTCTAAAGAAAATACTCCAATTCTATTCAACATTATGACTTGAGGAGTTGAAATTTTTCCATGATAAAAATATAATTTGTGTAGCCCAAACCTTGTCTATTTATAAAGGATGAAGTTTTTAGAAGCCCATATATATCAATGAATGCTCCCGTCTCTTTGAATTAAATGCTTAATTCAAATTAATGTAAGAAATTGGTGAATCATTAAATGATGAAATTTGTATCAAATGTTCATAAAAATACATTTGTATTTCCGTTCCATTTTTACTTTGCCGATTTTTTGTTTTTGTTTTTGTTTTTTTTTTTTTTTTTTTTTTTTGAGACAGGGGCTCACTCTGTCACCCAGGCTGTAGTGCCATGGTACAATCTTGACTCACTGCAGCCTCTGCCTCCCAGGTTCAGGCGATTCTCCTGCCTCAGCCTCCTATGTAGCTAGAACTACAGGTGCATGCCACCACGCCTGGCTAATTTTTGTATTTTTAGTAGGGACAGGGTTTCACCGTTTTGGCTAGGATGGTCTCGATCTCCTGACCTCGTGATCCACCTGCCTCGGCCTCCCAAAGTGCTGGGATTACAGGCATGAGCCACCACGCCCAGCCTACTTTGTAGATATTTTCTAAATGGGTTTAAGTGCACAGAAATAAAAGCTACCTACATGCAACTCTGGAGAGATTCAAAACACAGCAGAAGTAAGTTAACATGCCTAAATCCTAGAGTTGATCCACTTAGGGTAAGAATAAATGTCAGAAATCTCTTAATTGTATACAGATTGCCCAAGGCTTTAAAGATAAATTGTGAAAGCCAAAATTATCAAGAAATAAAATCTTATTTGAAGTTTATCACAAAAGTTAACAGTCCTAGTAAAAGAAGACAACAGAACTGTATAGAAAATCTGCAACTACATCAAAAAAGGGAAGTTTTATCAACTAGAATGGAAGATAGCTTTCCAACTCTTGAATACAAAAATTTCTCAGAATCCCTTGGAAAACAGACTTTCCATTCAGACTACAATCTCTTCACTGCAGTAAAACACAACAGGTGTTTAAATGAAGGGGAATGGATTTGTTAGCTGTAAAAATAAAATCAGATTATTTCCATAATGTCAATTCATATAATCCATGAACTGTCTACCATGAAAACTTTTATGTCCCAAATTTCTCAGGATTTTAGGCTATGGTCTTTCCACAAACATACAATGGGGTTAAAGCATATTGTTGGATCATCCTTTTTACTAGGTAGCTTTTGACCATTTACCAATTTCCATTTCATTTGACTAACTTCCCTGATAAAGTAGTATCTGTCTTTCTACAGAGTAAAATAATTCTGTCTTCATCAAAATCACAAGAGACATGCTTTCCTCGAACATTTAGAGGGATAAAATTATTTTAAAATAATACTGCTTAAGAGTGTATATTTTAAGATAACTACTATACCTTGTCTATCTTTGATCCTAATCTTCAATAACTGCATGTTCATACAAAATACAATTTTTACTCTATAGGAAGAGGAGTAGCCTGTTAGGAAAAGCAAATTCTTAGAGCAAGACATGAACACATCTCTTTCATAAACGCGACTTTACTTGGCGAGTCTTTTGGCTACATCACTATATGCTATTTCAACCTCTTTATCACTGGGACAGGTATTGGTGAACTCGTCCCCACTGTATGCATTAGTTAGGTATCAGTTATTTCTTCTGGAATATCAAAGTTGTGATTTTTTTTGGCCACTACCTTGACACTATGCAGTTTTGGCAGCAGGTTGCAATCAGCTAATGTCATTTCATTTTCTAGAAATTTACGTCTAGAAAACTTAACGTCCTCCATAGTATTTTCATCAATTTCATCAGAGAGAGGAGAATTCAGATATTCATCCAGTTTTCTGCAGGGTTTTCAGGAGACCCCTCTCCAGTACTTCATTAGCCTCTGGCCTGGAATTCTTGATATATGCAGAGAATTTGGCAAAGATGTCCATTCTAGCAGTATTTGATTCTGGATGTTTTGGTGAAGGCTTGAAGTATGTGGGAGGGCTTAGACTTCAATAAATGCCTCAATCTTATTTATATCAGTTTTGACTTCACTGTTGAAAGTTATGTTCCCTTCTCTTTAATTTGGAGACACTCCACCACTAACTTTTCAATTTAGAGTTAGCTTGCCATCTCTCAGGAGCCCTCACCATTGTGTGCATTCAATGTGTATAGATGGCGGAACTTGTGAGGTGCAATGTTTAATTGTTAAAATAGTAGCCATGACTTTATCAGGCAGCCCAAAACTGGGGCATAATGCACGGTACAAGGGATATTTATGTATTTTTTGGAATTTTGTAATATTTAGTAAGAGTATATGAAAGGATTGCTATTATATCAGAAATATTGTTTCAATTTAGTCTATCCTGGATATATACTAAAGAATATTACCATCAGAGAAGAGAGTTTTCTACAAAAGTCACTACAGATTTTGCTATATTTCTTTGTAGATAAGATTTTAACTTTTGCCTAAAAGCATTTATCCTTCATATCAATTGTAACATCTGACACTATGTAGGAGCTAATCGTTTAGAGGGAGGGAAGGTTTTCTCAAGATCTTCCTCAAGCATTTTGTCTTTAAAAGAGAAACTGAAGGGCACCTGATACTCTGTGTAAATGTGTTTTGTTATATGTGTTTTGCCCTGTGCCATTCATTTGGAACATTGTTGCTTTCTTCCTTTATTTTAAAAAGCTTGTGTTTAGGTAATCATAGAGCTTGCTATTTATACATCTTTTGAGCAACACTACATAAACTGATATTCAGTTGATTTAGCTATAGCAGTACAATGATTAGTAATGTAAAAATTAACACAGAAATTAACCTAAGGAATGAAGGGTGGGTTTGTCAAAATATCAAGTAAATTTTTTACTTTATATATAATAAATATATACATATATATTATATAAATATAAATAAATATATAAATATATATATACTTTATATATATATATGAGATAAAACACAGGTCATCAGCTTTCTCACTTCACCTCATTTACCTTGTATAGATGATTGTTCACTCCTTTTGGACTAAGTTATAGTTATGGTGAGTGTGTATTTACTGCAGTTTTGCCTGATCTCACTCATTGCACTTGCTTGAGTTAAATTTTTCTACAGCCATGTTGAGGAATAGCACTTCGCATGTTTTTGTTTTGTTTTTTATTTTTAATTGAAGCCCTAAACCAGAAATTATATATATATATTTTTAGGCCATAGCTTTTTTTCACTCACCAGTTCTAAAATCTTAATCATTCAATTTCTCACTAAGTGTTTTGGAAATGGATACACAAATCATTCTATACATAAGAAATGGTTCTCATGTTGACAGCTGCACCAGTAGATTGTGATGTAATATTACTTTTAACCTTCATGTCATGTGCTATTGTTGTTTTAATAGTTTATTGTGCTTGTCATTAATCTCACAAAATATCCAGAGAGGTTTTGGGGTTTTGTTTGTTTGCTTGTTTTGTTTTTCTGTTTGCCAGCAAACCATTTATTCTATTACATTTTGCTTAAAATAAAAAGAAAAATAAACTGAAACAGTATTTGAGATATGTATAGATACATAGGTATAGATATACACATTTCCTGAATTAGTCTCTTTATTTGGGTAAAATTTATATACACTGAAACACATAGATCTTAAGAGTTCAATTCAATGAGCTTTAAAGAATGTATTCACTTCTGTAGTTACTCCCAATCAAAATATGACAGGCAGGCAACCATTGTACTGATTTCAATCAATACATATGTTTTATGTTCTTTTGAACTGCACATAAATGGAGTCATAGGGAGTGTACTCTATTCTGTCTGGCTTCATTCACTCAAAATAGTATTTTTGCAATTCAACAATCAAAAGTTCATTAAGGAGAAAATCTACTCAGCAATAACTAATGGACTATTGATACAAAGTTGTGATAAACATTTTTGTATAATTCTTTTTGTGCACCATATGTGTTCCTTTTTCCCAGATAAATATCAAGATGTGAAATTTCTGGCTCACAATCTACATGTATGTTTATCTTGAGAAACTGATGAAGAATTGCCCAGAGTGGTTGGTCTATTTTATCTTACCACCACCATTATAGTATGGTCCCCGTTTGTTATACACCATAATCATAATTGATGGTTGTCAGTCTTTTGAATCTGAGACACTGTATTTGGTGTGAGAAAGTATATTGTAGTAGGGAATAAATTGCATTTTCTTCATACTATTTATATTTATGAACTTACTGGGATTTGTATACCTTCCTTTACAAAATTTCTTGTAAATTTATTTGGGATTATCTAAGTCACTATTGATATAGAAAAGTAATTTTCATATTTTGATAACAAATCCTTCAAAATACATATTGCGAATATTTCTTCAAACTTGTGTCTTGCCTTTTCACTGTTTTAACAAAATGTTTGATGAACAGAAGTATTTATTTTGAGTGGAATCCATATTATCACTTTTCTATATTTTTTATATTCTTTCTAAAATGTCTTTACCTACTCCAAATTCACGAAACTATTCTTAGGTTTTGTTTTAGAAAGACAGTTTTGGCCTTTATATATGGATACCAGTTATTCCAACACTAGTTATTGAAACTATTCTCCTTTCTCCATTGAATTACCTTGGTTTCTTGCCTATGTACAGAATCTCTGTTCTGTTCTATTGATCTATTTGTCTATTCACAAGTATATCACGTATTGTTACTTCAGACTTAAAATTTAGGCAGCTAAAATAATGCAACTTTGTTCTGTTATTCAAGTCTGTTTTGGCTATTCTAGGTTTTTTGTATTTCTATAAATTTTAGAAACAATTTTCAAAATAATGTTAGGATTTCAAGTCAAATTGCCTTGAGTCTACGGGTAAATTCAATGATAGACAAATCTTCACAAAATCAAGTCTTGTAATTCATGACCTTGGTATATCTCATTGTTAGATCTTTAATTGCCCTTAACATTTTATTGTAGTGTTCATTGTATAGATTTTATAGATATTTTAAATATTATGCCTAAGCACAGTGTTTCATGTTCTTGATGGCATATTTTTAAGATTTTATGTTCCAACTATTTTTTGCTAGTATGCAGGAATGCAAATGGCTTTTGTACATTGATTTCATATCTTGGGACCTTACCAAATTTATGTTTTAGGATTTGTTAGCATCTAGAATTTTTCACATAAACAATCATATTGTCTGTAAATAAAAACATTTTTGCTTTTATTTTCCAAACTGTATTTCTTTTGTAATTTTTTACTGCCTCCATCTGCTGAGTATGACCCTTATTATAGCACAGTGTTAAATATAAGTAGTAAAAGAGGGCAATTTATCTTTTTTCCAATCTTGGGTTAAAGCATTTAATATTTCATTATTAAATGTGACATCAGCTGTTTATTTCTGTAGATACCCTTCATCAAATTGAGGAGGTTGCCTTCTAGTTTTAGTTTGCTAACAATTAAAAAAAATTTTTTTTTTCTTATACTCTAAGTTCTGGGCTACATGTGCAGAACGTGCAGGTTTGTTACATTGGTATACACGTGCCATGGTGGTTTGCTGCACCCATCAACCCGTTCTCTACATTAGCTATTTCTCCTAATGCTATCCCTCCCCTAGCCCCCCACCCCCCGACAGGTCTGGTGTGTAATGTTCCCCTCCCTGTGTCCATGTGTTCCCATTGTTCAGCTCCCACTTACGAGAACATGTGGTGTTTGGATTTCTGTTCCTGTGCTAGCTTTCTGAGAATGATGATTTCCAGCTTTATCCATGTCCCTGAAAAGGACATGAACTCATCCTTTTTATGGCTGCATAGTATTCCATGATGTATATGTGCCACATTTTCTTTATTCAGTCTGTCATTGATGGACATTTGGGTTGGTTCCAAGTCTTTGCTATTGGGAACAGTGCCACAATAAACATATGTATGCATGTGTCTTTATAGCAGAATGGTTTATGATCCTTTGGGTATATAGCCAGTAATGGGATCGCTGGGTCAAATTGTATTTGTGGTTCTAGATCCTTGAGGAATTGCCACACTGTCTTCCAAAATGGTTGAACTAATTTACACTCCCACCAACAGTGTAAAAGCATTCCTATTTCTCCACATCCTCTCCAGCATCTATTGTTTCCTGACTTTTTAATGATCGCCATTCTAACTGGTGTGAGATGGTATCTCATTGTGGTTTTGATTTGCATTTCTCTAATGACCAGTGCTAATCAGTTTTTTTTCGGCCACATAAATGTCTCCTTTTGAGAAGTGTCTGTTCGTATCCTTTGCCCACTTTTTGATGGGGTTGTTACCTAACAATTTTTAATCATGAAGGTACTGTTAAAATTTTATCAAAAGCTTTTTACAGATTTATTAGTATGGCCATATGATTGTTCTATGTTATTCTATTCTTTGGTAGATTATATTGATCAATTTCAAATGTTGACTCAATCTTCCTGCTCTTGATAAATTCTACTTTGGGTTAATGTATGTTAATTTTTCTTCTGTAGTGTCTTTCAGTGTGTTTCAAGTTCTATTGCAATATGAATTTCTGGATTTAGAATTTCAATTTTTGTTAAGCAATGTCAACTGTGTCGTCTAATCTGGTTCTAGAGGGCACATAACTTTGCTTATCAGAGGGAGTGGTGCTCATCACATTCCATCTGTTCCCTCACCACCTTCCCCACCCCTGAAATTAGTCAGGGCTGTATGGCAGGTTTTTGGTCAATGGGCTGTGAGTGGAAGTCACCTGGGCCATTTTGAAGCCAAAGCATAAAAGACCTGGTGCATAACACTCCAGCTCACTCACTCCTCCCCTGCAAACTGTGGTTATGGGGTTTTCATGCACCAGATGATACAGTGCCAAGGTGGTGTTGTCATTCTCAGCTCACTTTCCCAAAGTCTATGTGGACCAGACCCTCAAATGTTTTACAATATAAACTGATCATAAACAGAAAATAAACTTAATACTATGAAGCCACTGAATCTTTAAGGTTACTGGTTACTGCAGCATAGAGCAGCTCAATCTGATCAATACTAATCATGGAAATTGGGAATATAACATTTTTATCATAAACAAAATTAAAACAATAAATGTTTGCAGAGATTAATGGAGTATTTATATAACACATCCAGTAGAGGTGCTTACTCAGTAAGTATCAACAGTAGCGATACACAAGATGGAAAGCATAACAATGGAAATAAAATAGTTATATTTAATAGCTAACAATCATTAAATTTCATAGGTCTCATCTTCAATGCAGTAATAGTATTTCAAGCAACTTGAAATAAGTTACTTAACTTATTTGTTATTTTACTCAACATATATTTTATTGACTATGGACTATATTCTATTCTAAGAATAAAATAGATCCTTTTCTCATTTAAGAAACAGTGAAATAAAGATTCCCGTATCTACATTTAAATGGAGCTCAGTAATCATGTAGAGACAATATGGATACAAAATTCACTGACAATTGGCTTCACCATTCCTTCCTAACCATACTCTGAAGATTGTATCCATTTTATTCATTTGCCCTTCTAAAAGCAGCACTCTTAATGTCCAGCCAACCAGTCCAAAGGCAATGAGCCAAGGGAGGAAAGGACAGCAGCAAAGGATATCACTACTCCACTGTACAATCAGTTCTTTATAAAACAGAACTGATGTGAATTGAAAACCTTCATTAAATTACCTGTTATTCAGAGGCAATCCTCTCAGCCATTTGGGAGAGAGCACAAAAATAAAGTATAAATTTCCACAAGTTTTTTCTTCCTTTCTGACCTTTCTACATAAATTAAACTATTTTACCAGACACCTCGGGGGAAGATAAATACCTTTGGCTAATACCTAAATAGGGTTGACTTCTGGTTTCTGTTCTAGCTCTAACGAAGAAATGGTGGTGACAATTCCAGAAAAGAAATTGCCAAAGATGAAAACCTTTAAAATATAACTTAAAGGTGAAGAAGACCACCTGAACTGGTCACCATGCTAGATCAAGGAAAAGGCTCAAAATATGGCAAAAGTGAGATTGCTAAGGCTGTCCAAACACTCTCACCTCCAGTTTGAAAATTCTTGATACTGATTGTGCTTTTGATTTTGTTAGCTGTCTTGGCAAGGACACTCTGCATATATGTAAAATCTATATTATGCCTGTCTAGCTGTGAGCTGTCAAATGATGTTGCACTTGCTAATTCATGGACTATTTATCTTCATGTTTATGCTCTAACAAAATGATGGCTGTTTAATTATACTACAAATGAGTTTTGCCAGCCAATTGTATGGCAGATGTTATTTACTCCCAGAACAACTGTCAGAAGACCAAAGCAGCACATCTAACAAACTAAAATGTACTGTACTGGGTTACATTTCACAGGCGACTCCCTCTATCACCTAGCCACAGGCTTTCCATTGTAATAACAATGGGAGGGACAGCATCATTGAGTATGATGCCAGCCCGAAATCTGGTTGTCAATAATGAATAGGATTAAAAGAGTTGTAACTGAGTAGATTCTACCTGGAGAATAAAACAGGGAACTGTAGTAAACATGAAAAAAAAATCCTTCAAATTTGCTAAATGCTATGGTATTACAGCATTCATTAACTAATTCCATAATGGCAGATGGGAAGAAAAAGCACCTATCGTCTCTATTTGTATGGTAACTGAGCAATAGTCACTGAAGTATAGTTTTTCTCATGAAATTTATGAATGCTTAAAGGTGGAGAGAATGCCTGTAGTTGGAGGGTACCATAACTTGAACCTAGGAAGCAAACCTACAATAAACTTGTTCTGTGTATTGTTTAAACTTTTCTAAGCTTGTAGGAACATTTTATAATGCCTACCACTTGCTTCAAATAATTTTCCAGGGAGAGCAAGCGCTGCTGTGGCCCTCTTTTATGTAGTGTGCTGGTAACATGCCAAGGTTTTTAATAAGGAGTAAAAACAAGAACTCTTAAAAGTTTAAAGCCCAATAATCTAGGAGCTAAAATCTGATTAAGTATAAAATAAACTTTCTACAATTAAATGATTCAGTGGCAGATAAAATAGAAACAGAGTCCAAGAAATAACTCTTACCAATTTAATTTTGCCTACTGCAACAAATTGGAATGGTATGTCCCTACTTTGCAAGAAAATATTGAGGCAAAAAATAGGCCCTCATTTCTTTCAGCCAGAATTACATGCCATTGTGAAAGATCAACTGCTTGACTTTCTTACTGCGGGTGATGTGAAAGATATTCCTATATAACCCCTGTCCATAGCTCATTTCTACATAACATATTGGCTTTATGAAGAGACAAGTGATTTATAATGATTTACAGACCACTAATGTATGCCCATAAATCCAATCCATTATTCCGTAGTTTCTTCCCAATTTGCCTCATTCTGGGAACAAGCAAAATGAAAGCTCTGTTTAGCTAGGGAACATGGACAACCTAGTGTTTTCTCTTTTCTGGCACTTCTTACAAGTAGGAGCCTCATGTTTGAGACACAAGCATCTGCCGACTTAGCAGGAAAACAGAGCGGCTAATCGTAGAGCTGAGGGTAGCTGTCAGATTTTGAAGCATTTATATTTACATTCCAAACCAAAATGATGAGAATTAACTTAAGAAACTCTTATCCTGGCTTCCTTATTCTTCCTTTACTTTTTCTCATGCATGCCCCTTATATATTATTATTTTACAATGAGAACATAATTTAGTAGCTACTAACATCTACAAACTGAAATTATTCTGGATTATGTGAGGAAAAAGTCACTTTTCTAACTTAACTAAGATACAGAAATATAGGGTGTTACTTAAATGAATATTAATAAAAATATTAATTATGTTCTTGATAATACAGAGTGAAACTGACATTTATAAATTGTGTATTTGCCAAAAAAAATTATACCTTCACAAGCATCTTAACTAGGCCCCTGCATTTCTCTGAATTTCCTAACAAACCTCTTCCCACCTGACAGTGGAGTTTTTATCAACTTCTGTTCAGATCATCAATAAATTATTGATAGATATGGTCTTCTTTTTCTTTTCATTCTTTCCTATTTCTTATAGGATTGTATAAATACTAATAATGAACTCCAAATATTGACTCTAGCATAAGCCAGCTACTTAAGATAGTTGCTTAAACTTGGGGATGAATGATCAAATTTATGATCTTAGTCTATTGGTTTTAAAACCCTCTACCTTTCAGTCTTAATCTGCCTCTGACTCATCTGATACCGGAAGTTCATAGGCTCCATGGTAGCAGCAGACATTGGGGATTACAAGAAGTATGCACAGTCCCTGCAACTGGAGATTTCACAGATGAAAACTACAAAGAGGAAGATACAATCCAGATAATGAGCCAAACAGGGTATATCTTCCTGAAGCACAAATATTGCCCAAATTTAGGAATATACCGCTAAAATTTGAGAAATTAAGTAATTTTATTACTGAATACTTCAAGACATTACCCTTACATTAAAACAAGTGTGATATGTTTTAGTATAAGAAAAATATCTTACTGATAAAGAATATTTAGGAGTGAGAAAGGAACTCTATTTTTTTAAAAACTACATATTCTTTTGATGCTTAGCCTAATGCAGAATGTAAAAATCAGGGGAACATTAATGACAAAGCATAAGACTAAGAGATTAACTATTAGTGAGGGACTGAATATGACATTACCCTACAAGTAGGACTGTCTTGGAGATTTCTGAGGGGAGTTGGCTATTGGATATGTGTCCAAACACATATCATAGGACCCATTTGATATAGTTAAGTAAATTTCTCAAGGCACGGCATACTGAAGATAGCTGGTAGAAAGGGAAGAGTCCAGCCTTGGGAGTGAGGCAGACCTACCAAGGTTTGTTTTGTTTTGTTTGTTTTTTACTGATTGACTGGTTATACAGTAAATTATTGAGACCTCCTAAGTCTCTATTTGTCTTTGATATAGGATTACACTGCTTACCTCAAAAAAATTGTAATGACTATTAAATAAGATAATGTTAAGTGGTCAATATGTACTCTAGACTACTTCAACATATACAGTGTGATTAAACTTTTCTAGAAACAGTAAAATTCCAGATTTATACCTTCAGTGAGATTACAAATTTGTTGAACATCACAGAACACTTAATTCTGAAATTAGGTGAATATTAAACCATAGGACACTAGAATAAAATGATTGAGATGAAAATTGTACAAATAAGACATAAGGACCCCTCCTTATTCCATTTCAAGTTACTGAGTACACAAGTTCTGAGTTTTAATACCTCATGGATTAGGCTGCAATTTAAGTCCCAAAATTTATAATAATTAACACCTTGTTTGAACTACCTCTGTCATCAGAAAACAAACCTCTTTCCTCAGTTGTGTTTTCCAAGCTTTGTTTACATTAAATGAATCACATATTTTGGAAGTTTTGCCATTTTGTTAGAATTAACTGTGTGAAACATCCACAGAATAAGAGATATAAGACAATAGATAACATGTCCATTTGTTGTTGATTCTTGCATTACAGATATCAAGAAGAATAGCACATTCTTCTATTTATGTAAAATGTGATAAACATGTATGCATAGATTTATCTAAGAAGACAATGAAGTGGTAGAAACACAAACAAACATTTAAAGTGTCAGGTAACATAAACGCATATGTTCATTTCAGCACTATTCACAATAGCAAAGGCATGGAATCAACTCATCAGTGATAGACTGGATGAAGAAACTGTGGTACATATACACCATGGAATATTATACAGCCATAAAAACAATGAGATCATGCCCTTTGCAGGAACATAGATGGAGCTGGAGGCCATTATCCTTAGCAAACCATCACAGGAACAAAAAAACAAGTACTGCATGTTCTCATATGTGGGAGCTAATTGATGAGAATACATGGACTCAAAGTGGGGGAATAACACACACTGGGGCCTAGCAGAGGGTGGAGATTGGGAGGAGGGAGAGGATGAGGAAAAATAACTAACGGGTACTAGGCTTAATACCCGGGTGATAAAATAACCTGTACAACTAACCCCCAAGACACAAGTTTACCTCTGTAATAAACCTGTCCATGTAACCCTGAACTTAAAGTTTAAAAGAAGCGTTAGGTACTGAAAGTCTATTTCCATTATAATGGTAATTTTATAATAAATAGAGCTGGTTCAATGGGTCGTCAAAGGAAAGATTGGTGAGATCTCTTCATAGCTATTTAATATAAACTTTCTAAATACATATAAACATGAGCCACAAACACAGACTAAATCACTTTTATGCATTGTTATTAAAATATTATCACCCATTAACATGAAATGGAATCCATCAGGAAAGATAGAGAAGGAAGTTAAGCAAATATACAGTGTATACAGTAACCTCTTAAATTTTAGTCACCTTTACTTTGAGATATCTGATATTTACATTGGAAATTCCTCAGAGAATCTCATACTCAGAAGATCCAAAAAGAAATCTGCTATTTTCATCTTGCAACCCCCAACCTAGTACTTAGCTTACACTCCTTTCCACATTCTTTAAATCTTGCTTTATCCCATATATCTAGTCACTCTACAGGTCCTGTTGATTCAGCCACTTTAACTCTGGAATTCTTTCTCTCTGCCCAATTCCACCTTGGCACCACTCTTTTAGACTCTGATAATTTTTTGCATGGATTATTATAACAATTGCCTAATTTGTCTCTCTGCCTCAGTCTCAACCCCAACACTCAATTGTTTAAATTGTGCCTTTCACGGCACCCTTCCTCCTACCTACTTATTATAAAGAGAAATGTATCTTTACAATGAAGAGATATGTAAATCTCGCACTCCCCACTTTAAGTGATTAAAGGTGACCTCAACAATAGTGGGGTAACCTGATGTTATATTTCTCATGACACAATGCAATATAAGACAGTTCACCAATAGTTTCTTGCCAAAAATGTATAATCATAACTTAATCATGAGGAAATAAGTTTTCAAGAATAGAATATGGGAACTTCTACAAGACAACTATCTGCTTTCTTAAAAAAAATTAATATTGGGGAAAATTCTAATTGCAATACTGCAATCTGGTTGCTTGCCAAGGACAAGGAATGTACAATTTATTTTCCCATTTTTCTTCCTTATTCTGTAAACTGTTGCATGTGAATTTTACTTTATGAAAGGTGGTAGATTAACAATCTTCAGAGAAGTGCTGGATATTTGGCACAAAATGCTTGTTGTCTGGGAGAAATGCATCACTGGTAGCTTCTCGTGGGCAGAATGTGCCGCAAACATTACCCACAATGAATGTTCTGTCACAGGGGAGACTGGGCACAAGCATCTGTTAGAGTCTTTTATGACAGATCAGTATATAGGCAATGTTGCCAGCAAGGGTTTTTCTCCATTATAAAACAACAATCTTCAGTAGAATTGGAGTCACTAAAAGCAGGAAAACAGCTTGCTTTATGAAAGATGCCACCTTTTCTGCAGCCAAGAAATCACCGATCTGATGTTAAGTTCCTGCTATTAGTCTTTCTTCAGCTGTGCAGGTGGCAACTGTTCCATGTTCCAGTTCAGCTCCCCAAGGTTACAGCTGTGAACTTGGGTAATGGTTGTGTTTATTCTCTGCCAGGCTTAAAAATCTTCAGGGTAAAGCTTTTTTCCTTTTCCTGCTGTTCATTGAAAATTCCTTCTGGAGCAGATGTGCCTCTCCCCATCTTCTGTAGTTTCTGTGTTTTTATTAAGTTCAGCAATTTTTTGTTTGTTTGTTTGTTTGTGGCCTTACTTTCTAACTACTTGTGACATAGCCAATTCTGAAGTTAGTTTCTGTATATACAAAGGCTCTTTTCATGTCATGAAAAAAAAATCGTAGTAATCTGGATGGCAAATACCTTATGCCTCGAGTATTATAAATCACTGTTGTGTTTTATATTGTAGTCTGTTTGCTTATGCCCTATCAGCCTGGGTTTAAGAATTTGGATGAATGGGACAGTAATAACCCTTATTTTTTACTATTTTATATACTCGTATTTATTTCAGGGACTCTGGCCCCTGCAAAGTGGCCTCCCTTAACCCAATCATTTATGGAAGTCTGTAAGTGGCATCCCATAGTGGCTCTTGAGTAAGTCCTGTGATTATATGGCAGGCATCATTTCTTCTCTCTGGTGTTGGCTTCCTGAAGGAGCATTAGGCATCCTCATTTCCAGCAACACTCCTACTCTTCCAATACACTAGAATCCCCACAGGTCTCAAAGTAATGTGAGGATATTCTCTGGAGTCCCCATGCAGCAAAGCTAATAGAGAATACATCCCTCCTTTTCTTCCCTCCTTTACATATGCAATTAATAATCCATCACTAGATGGTGAGGTTAGCATTGTGTTAGAACTGAAGAGAGAAAAAGAATGATGTGCTTCTGGCTTCATGTTTTTGATTTATCAGGGAAAAATACATTAAACAACTACAAGTTCACTGAGTGTCATTATTGGAGTATTACAAGGTGTAATGAATGCAAGTACTTGGGTACTAAACCAAGTCCAAGAGCTCAAAAAGGCTTCTCTGAGGCAACTGAGAACTCAGATGAGTAAAATTTAGCTAGGTGAAGAGGAAAAGATAAAGTATTCCAAGTAGAAGGAAGATACATAGTTTCAACCAGACACTATATCTGCATTGTTGGCAGCTAGCTTTTTAATGAAATGTGCTGCATATGTCAATATTTCAGAGATTTTTGTTAGTAAATATGCTCTTAAACTTCTGCTTTCAATAAAGGAAAAGGTTATAAAATGAACACTCATACACCTATCATCCTTTTGTCAGTCTGATCTATCAATTACTGAATATAGTGTTTTAACATCTCTGTGAATAAAAGAAGAACTGCCCATTTATAATTGATTTTGCATATGTTTTCAAGCCATGTTAGATATGAATTCAAGTTTAAATATTTATAAAACCCAATGAGTTTTGTGCTTATCTAGTAATAGATTTTAAGTTCTCTTTGTCTAAAATTAATACAGCTATACCAAATTTTATTTTAAAAATCTATTTTTGGGTCTTTATATTTCAAGTGTACCTAATGTAAAAAGTATATTGGCAGATTTCCTTTTTAAACTGTCTGAAAAATACCTTTTGCATTGGAGAGCTTAGGCCCATCATTGCAACTAATATATCTGCACAAATTTCTACTATTCTATTCTGGGCTTTTGGCTTATATCATTGTTTTTTCTTTGTTGCCTTCTCTTGAATTTTTAAATTGCACTTTTGAAGACATCTTCTCTATTATAGTTATTCGGGGTTTACCTTAGGTAATTTTCCATGTATACTTAACTCGATACTAAATAAAGATATTTTATATCTTTACTTTCCACAGAGTGCCTATAAAATTACAAAGGCATTAGAATTTTTAAAGCTGACTGTCCCTTTGTCCATTTAATGACACTGTTGTCAGGTATTTTAATTTTTCACTCACACATAATAATTATGAAAAATATTATTATTATAGTCTTATGCAATCAGTTTGTTTAGATTCACCAAAATGTTTATCAGTATCATTGCTTACTATTTCCCTTTGCATCTTATAAGTTCAATCTGAGATCATTTTTCTTCTGCCTTAAACTTATTTTTAATAATTGTTATTAATGAATATGTAACTTATTAGATACTCAAAAGTAGAAGTTTTTGTATTTCAATAAAATGTCTTAATTTTGTTCATATTCTTTGAGATATACTGGGCATAGGATTCTAATGTTGACAGTAATCTTTCCTCAACACATGTAAGATATTATTCTATTAGGCTAAAAAGAAATCAATTATCAATATAATATGTATACAATGTAGGTTCTCTTTATCTTTCATGTCTGTCTGTTTACTGTGATGTGTCTAGGTATAGATTTATTTTTATTTACTCTGATGCAAACACATTGGGTTTTCTGGGATTGTGGTTAATGTCTTACAACAATCCTGGAAAAAAATCTCAGCTATTCATATCTTGTTTTTGATTTTCTTTCTTTCTATTATCCTAAACTTTGAGTAGACAAATGTTAATCTTTCTCACTCTATAATCTATATGTTTTAACCTCTCTCTCATGTTTTTCCTTTTTTTTCTGGCTAACCCTAGATAATTTCCTCAGACCACAATTTCAGTTTGTTGATGCTCTTTGTAATTTTGACTACTCTGCCATTTGATTTATCTTTTCTTTTAAAAAACCTTCATATTTTCTCATTTCTACAGTGGCTCTTTAGGAAATCTGCTTGGTCATGTTTACAGCTCCCTAATCTATGCTCATTCAAGAATTCTTTTTTCTTTTAGAATATGAAATGTATTTATTGTATGTTTTTTAGATAATTCTAATACAAAATGTTTTTACATAGCCGGTTCTGCTGTTTGCTTATTTTTTTATTAGCTCAGGCATACCGGGCTAGGTGGTACAGTTGATCTTCATTTTTTCATGGGTCCTGTAATTGTGAATTTATCTACTTGCTAAAAATATATTTGTAACCCTAAAATCAATACTCATGGCACTTCTGCGGTCTTACGTGTATATACACAATGTAGCAAAAAAATTTTGAGTCAGCTGATAGAGTTGCAGCTGAGGTCAAATAAAGTGAAGTTTGCCTTTTGTTTCAGATCTCCTACTATAAAACAAGTGACCTTTTTTTGCGGTCTATTTAGGGACATATTTTTCACATTTAGGTGCTTTTTTACATTTTAAAATGGCCCACAAGCATAGTGCTAAAGTGTTTTTTAGTGCTTCTAAACAAATGAAAGTTTTAGTGTGCCTTCTGGAGAAAAGGCATCTTACTGGCTATGAGTTCAATGTTAATGAACTAGCAATATGTATTAGTTAAGGTGTCTTTAAACAGAAACATACATAATAAAAATTATGTATTTATCAGTTAATGAAAACATTATGACCACAAGCTCGTAGGAACCTAACCCCACATTTCCCTTACGAGCAATGGTTCAATATTTGCTAATCCAGTGTTCACAGCAACTTTATGCAGCGTAACTACTGCAAATAATAAGAATTGATTGCATTTTCTTACTTTGCTATGAATTCACATTCATTGGACTTTATCTGTTAAGTTATTATATAAGAAAACTTACATTTCTCCAGAAATGGTTTGTATTTTCTTTGCTGGTTGCCTGGAAGCAATACAATCCCAGGATGGCTTTAAATAAAGCTATCTGCTTGGTGTTTTATAACTAAAAAGTTTGGATGAATTTAGGCAACACAACTTTGTGGACAACCATTTATGTTTATAAATTCTCAATAGATTTTTTTTATCCTACCATGTACTACGTTGGGAAATTCAACTTTTCTTTCACTAACATTTTCTCAGAAGAGTAGCACTTTCAAGGCCCCAGATTTATGTGGGAGTCTGCTATTCTCTTTCCAGGCTGGCTCCAGGAATTATTATTTCCCACAATTTGTACAACTGTCAAAATGGAATCTCAATGTTATCAGTCTTGGTAGATTATCACAAGAAACATTCTGATTCTGGTACTTGTTTCTATCCCAGGATTCACATTTTTGCTTGTTTAAAAATAAAAAATAAAAAATCTTTGTAGATGTGTTATTAATTATAAAACCAGGGACTAATGTTTAAAAAGATTAAAATAAATTTTACCTTTCTTTTTGTTTTCTTCAAGAGATACACTTAATATGCTGGAAACACAATTCTTCTATTCCAGAGGGTTTATGATTCCAAGCTACAGCCAAAATATTAATATAGAAAGAATTGTCAGCGTAAAGCGAGGAGATCTCCCACCAAATCTTTTTTTTCTGATGCTTTCCAGTGCTGTGAATTAAGGTTATTGATATAATTATCTGATTTTCATTGGGTACTTCTTGAAAATAGGGTACATTGATGTGTCATATGAGCTGTTATGGACTATCAAATGAGATGGTGCATATGAAAACATATATCATAGTGCTGCAATATATTTGCATATTAATTAAAAGAGGGAGTGTGATCTAATACAAAGTTCCAGAGTTTTAGAATGAGAAACATTTATTTTTTATCATCTGTGAGAGCTTCAGAGAATCAAGTCTGTGCTCATGTGCTTATTTCTAAGAAGCTGGATAAAATCTCATTCCCTTCAAAGACTTATAAGCAACCACATACTTTATACTTGATTTCTGTTTATAAAATAAGGAGAACCATGGATATGCTCCTGCTCACATTATAAGAATGTTACTAACTTGATGGTTAAACTTATATGCCTTTATGTTTGCTGTCTTCATGACTCAGATTTTGCTACATTGTCATTAGTAATAATCATTGTCTTATGTTTATTGAAGTAACAGTAATATTAATAAGTGAATATCAATGCTAAGTTTGCATTCGTTATTCAATTATCTTAAAGTCCAAATAAAAAAGAAACATTACACTGTTATATTAGACTAAGCTGCATTACAATTAGCACCAAATGTGTATTATGTCTAAAACAAAATAGAGGTTTATTTCATACTCATATTACACCATTCAACATGAGTTTTCCTAGCCTGAGTCTGATTCAACTAGCTAGTCAACTATCTGTGGTTTTAGCATCTCTTACAGGCATGTTCATATACGAGCAGTGGAAGAGAAAGAAATAATAGTGGACATACCTGCTTCTTAAAGCCCTTGGGTCAAAAATGATGCTTATACCACCTTCTCATATTTCTTTGGTTGGAACCCAGTCATATGGCAAAACTCAACTGCACAGGAATCTGAGAATTTTAGCCTGCCTGTATATATGAGAAGAAAAGAAATTGGACATTTTGAGACAAGTGGCATTTTCTGCCAAACCAAAAATGAGCAATATTATCTTGCATTAAAGCAAAATTATCTTTTACATCAACATCTGAAACAGCACTAAACCATTTTCTACCTAAAGTTAAAATTAATTTACAATACACATTAATTTTTAGGAAATAAAGTGTAGTTGAGTAAAAAATAAGTGTTCTTTATGATACTTAAATTTCTTCCTAGGTAATACCTGAATAGTAAATTTAGTATATATAACTTATGTATTATATCTATGGTTGTTGAATGATGATTATCTTTTAGCTCAAAGTAAAGGTTCTGAATAGATGCATTACAGAAATTTCTTCTGTAAGTATTTAAGTTCTCAAAGAAAATGTACTTTATTATTAGTTGCCTGATTCAGAGTATTTGTGAGTAAAATAGTTAAAGTGGCTCAAATACTTGGTAGCAGAAACCTAAATAAAAGTCCGTTTAAATCAAATGTCAAGCACCATCCTTGGGCACAAATTCTTCCTGGGAGCAAAGAGGTTCAGTATGAGAGTTAAAGGAATGTGTTTTAACAATGGCATGTCGCTTTGTCAGGGATGTCTCTGTAATGACTAAGAAGCAGGTTAATAGGATGATTAGAATGAAGGCTAAATATGACAAAAGCACAAAACACTTTCTTCCTGTCATTCCTCTGAGATATGTGGGTGGCAAATATTATCTCTGTTTTGTAGACTGAAAATTGAAATAGTTTAAGCACTCAGAGGCATTTTTACTGACATTCAGATTTTTAAACAGCTGTAGTTTCTTTTTATAGATCTCTAATAGTAATTACATCAGCTTTAGGCTCCTGAAATATTTTCAAATGTCTAAGGTTGTTGAAATAATGAATGTTTCACTCTTCACTCTTTTAAGTTCTTCATAAACCCTTTAACTCTCTTTAGGTACTAAAGTGTTAGACAAAAATTTCTAATTGCAAAGAGAATACGTGAGATTTAGAGGTGTTTTTTAAAAGAGCATTTGTAAGATGTTTCTCATTATTGGCCTTTATACAACTGATACCAAAAATGGCTATTTGACACATTTATCATCTGTGTTTTTGACTAAAAAGCCAAAATGCCCAGAAAAGCCAAATCTTTATTATAATAAATTAGAAAATTGAACATCTAATCTTAAAAGCCCTATAAGTGCTAAGATAACTCTGTAGAAAATTAATCGAACTTAAATTATTTTAATGAATTAAAATCACAGTGTTCAGCAGTCGTGAGTTATATAACTAATACATCCTAACAGCAATTGTTCTCTCTCTGCCAATCGATTGACTGTTGCATAGGGATTCTGTAGATCTCATTTCTGATCACTACAATCATTTCTCAGCCTCCTGTTAAGGCCACACCCTATCACCCAAACAAATTTCCCTCAATCTATGACAATGATTATAAATATTAGTATCAACTTTCTGAACTAGAAAAAGAGCATGAGTACTGTCTATCCTGATAAGGATACTGACCTATGATCTTCATCTGGAATTCCCTGAAAGTTCACTAAAATTCTACATAACCCAAGCAGATTTGTACAAGAGTATCTAAAACTTCACTTGTTTTTATACGTGTCTCTAGGGGGAATAGATAGAAATGTATTTTATAAAAGTCAATTACTTTATCTCTCATTTATTAGAGATAAATTATGTCACTGTAAATTTTTAACAACAAAAAAAGAATTGTGGTAATAGCAATTTATCTATGGTAATTGTAAAACAAATTAAATTAATTAGAAATCCAATTATATTATCTATGTTGGCCTTCATAGCCCTTCTAAAGCAATTAGTCTTCATCTATCTTTACTTAAGAAATGATGCAATTTAGTTTTATGGCATTTTCTGTGAAACATGTTATATGATATTGCAGTTTAGAAATTTGACATTGTTCAATAATACATTGTGTGTTGCTTTGTATAGAATGAAAATTGTCAAAATAAAAATGTTCATACACATGTGGTAGATATTTAGCCCTCAAAATTAGCTTAATTTGTTTAAGGCTAATAATTGTTAATTAAATTATTTTCATAAGCAAATGAATATTTAATAAACTTAGCTTTCTGGATTCCATTACTATTTTTTTCCCAGGAGCATTTATTTCCCTTCTTTATTTGTTATAATAAACTCCAAGGATGTAAAGTTTTACTTATTACAAATAGTGGATAACCCGTTTGGATCCAATTAGCAACACCGATGACTTAGATATTTATTGGTGCTGATTTCATAATTTGTGTTGGAAAGCTATAATATAGAAAGGAAGGAAAGGAGGCAGGAAGGTAGGATGGAAGAAAGGAAGACAGAAATAAGATGTAAAAATTCTGTATGCTAAGAGAGTTCTACCAAGTGGAATACTGAAAAACAAAAACTGGACACAATCTAATGCCTATCAACTGATAAATGGATAAACAATATGTGGTATATCTGTACAATGGAGTATTATGTAGTGATAAAAATGAAGCAAATACTAACACTTGCTGTGTCATGGGTAAAACTCAGAAATGTTGTGCTACATGAAAGAAGTCAAACGTAAGAGACTAAACATTGTATTGTTGCATCTATTTATAACAACTATACAGAAAAGGTAAATTTATAAAGTAAATTCGTTTTTTAAATTTTTTTTATTTTTAGTAGAGGTGGGGTTTCATCATGTTGGTCTAGCTGGTCTCAAACTCCTGATCTCAAATGATCCGCCCGCCTTGGCCTCCCAAAATGCTAGGATTACAGGCATAAGCCACCACGCCTGGCACGTGAAAGACGTATTTATAGAGTCATGATATTTGCATCTTTTTTAGGACAGAAGATTACGTTCTAAAATATAGTTTCTCAGCATCTGCAACAATTATACCTTCTTCGTCTTTACCAAATTTAAAACTTGTTTTTGATAGATCAATCTGTGATGTACAAAACAGAAAATTAAGATGTACCCTTTGATTGGCAAAATTACCCCTTCTCTGATTAAGTTCAAAGGAAGCGAACATGTCTATAGAAGCACCTAATGTTATATAGTAAGAATAAAGAATAAAGAGAGTACTGGTTATAATCGAATGTCTAAAAAATGCAAATGCCTATCTGCACAAAAACAAAGACTTGCTCTTTGGGAGATACTGTAGATTATGGTGCAGGAAGATTATAGTGCAAAAACTGGTTTGTTATATTTTATTATATAGAGGAAAGATGGAAGAAACTAATGTTTTACATATATATACATATAGCTTATTTTTGACATAATATTGAGCATTTTTATTAACTCTAATCTTCATTTTTTAGATGAGAAAAATTATGTTCAGTGAGTGAAATATAATACATGAAGTGATACAGTCTCACTATAAAGGCTCTCATTTCTCACAAAAATAATATAAATAAGGAAAAGTTGAATATTCACTTATTTTTATAAAATGAAAAAATATACATGACAAAATTTTAGCAAATGTCAACAGAACACACTGCAGAGTATTGAAAATGGTATGCTTGGAGCATCATTTTAAAACCCGATTAATTCAAGAAGCATATATGTATTCTTAACAAATCTCTGTTTCTGCATATTTTCTGTTGTTAGTATTGCTGCCCAAGAGACAGTATAGTGGTCTGTATAAAACATCAAAGCATATCAAGTGATTTCCTTGACAGTTAATCCACTACAATAAAACATAGTTATATGCTTTTTAAGGTTTTATAAAAACCTGATCAAACCCGGAACATATGTATTCAAGGTAGTCATCTCATATTCAAGGTACTCATCTCCCATGAAACATTTTCTAAAACACTTAATCAAAATTACAAAATGTGTTCATGTCGTTGTATTAATAAAACTATTTACAGTTATTTCTTTTTCCTTTAGTTTTTAAAGGCTTGAAATATTAAGCTCATAAAGACTCTGAAATATTTTACTATTCAGTGGAGAACATTACCAGTGCCATTACCAAAATAGCATAGCAATATTTGGGCAGAGTGTGTTCTGTGATAGTAAGTTTATACATGACTAAAACACAAAAACAATATTTAACTTTCATCTCTGAGCTTAGTGAAGTGGAAACTATGCAATTTTTTCTATCATTATCTAGTAGCTTTCTGACTCTGTGGCAGCTTTTCCATAAAGTGGGTTATATAACCATAAGGGAAAATTTAAGAAGGGAACAGAAAAACTAGAATGTCAAGCCATAAAATTCTCTCTAAGCAGCTGAAATTTTAGAAAAATTTCTTTGGAGCCTTAAATTTTTTTGTCCAGATGAATATTTATATGCATGAATATCTAGTCATTTTAAAATATGTCGCTATTAAAAGCTTTGTATAGAAAGCTACTATTTAAAGCAGAAAATGTGGTTCTCACATTATAAAATCATCAGTATATTAATGAGAATCAATATACTTCTTCTAAATCTTAAAAAAAAATTTTAAGTTTTGCTCCCCCTTGAGGAAGCAAATAGCTTAGCTATGTACAGACACACACAATTGCTTTAAATAGAATAAAATACCTAGGAATACAACTTACAAGAATGTGAAGGACCTCTTAAAGGAGAACGACAAACCACTGCTCAATGAAATAAAAGAGGACACAAGCAAATGGAAGAACATTCCATGCTCATGGATAGGAAGAATCAATATTGTGAAAATGGCCATACTGACCAAGGTAATTTATAGATTCAATGCCATACCCATTAAGCTACCAATGACTTTCTTCACAGAATTGGAAAAAACTACTTTAAAGTTCATATGGAACCAAAAAAGAGCCCACATTGTCAACACAATCCTAAGCCAAAACAACAAAGCTGGAGGCTTCACGCTACCTGACTTCAAACTATACTACAAGGCTACAGTAACCAAAACAGCATGGTACTGGTACCAAAACAAAGATATAGACCAATGGAACAGAACAGGGCCCTCAGAAATAATACCACACATCCACAACCATCTCATCTTTGACAAACCTGACAAAAACAAGAAATGGGGAAAGGATTCCCTATTTAATAAATGGTGCTGGGAAAACTGGCTAGCCATATGTAGAAAGCTGAAACTGGATCCCTTCCTTATACCTTATATAAAAATTAATTCAAGATGGGTTAAAGACCTAAATGTTAGACCTAAAACCATAAAAACCCCAGAAGAAAACCTAGACAATATCATTCTGGACATAGGCATGGGCAAGGACTTCATGTCTAAAACACCAAAAGCAATGGCAACGAAAGCCAAAATTGACAAATGGGATCTAATTAAACTAAAGAGCTTCTGCACAGCAAAAGAAACCACCATCAGAGTGAAAAGGCAACCTACAGAATGGGAGAACATTTGTGCAATCTACTCATCTGACAAAGGGCTAATGTCCAGAACCTACAAAGAACTCAAACAAATTTACAAGAAAAAAACAACCCCATCAAAAAGTGGGTGAAGGATATGAACAGACACTTCTCAAAAGAAGACATGTATGCAGCCAGCAGACACATGAAAAAATGCTCCTCACTGGCCATCAGAGAAATGCAAACCAAAACCACAATGAGATACCGTCTCACACCAGTTAGAATGGCGATCATTAAAAAGTCAGGAAACAACAGGTGCTAGAGAGGATGTGGAGAAATAGGAATACTTTTATACTGTTGGTGGGACTGTAAACTACTTCAACCATTGTGGAAGACAGTGTGGCGATTCCTCAAAGATCTAGAATTAGAAATACCATTTGACCCAGCCATCCCATTACTGGGCATATACCCAAAGGATTATAAATCATGCTGCTATAAAGACACATGCACATGTAGGTTTATTGTGGCACTATTCACAACAGCAAAGACTTGGAACCAACCCAAATGTCCATCAATGATACACTGGATTAAGAAAATGTGGCACACATACACCATGGAATACTATGCAGCCATAAAAAAGGATGAGTTCATGTCCTTTGTAGGGACATGGATGCAGCTGGAAACCATCATTCTCAGCACACTATTGCAAGAACAGAAAACCAAATACCACATGTTCTCACTCATAGGTGGGAATTGAACAATGAGAACACTTGGACACAGGAAGGGGAACATCACACACTGGGGCCTGTTGTAGGGTGGGGGATGGGGGGAGGGATAGCATTAGGAGATACACCTAATGTAAATGACGAGTTAATGGGTGCAGCACACCAACAAGGCACATGTATACATATGTAAGAAACCTGCATATTGTGCACATGTACCCTAGAACATATAGTATAATAAAAAAAATAAGAATTTTAAGTGTTGCTCCCCCTTGAGGAAGCAAATAGCTTAGCTATGTACAGACACACATATATACATCAATCTTGGGGTCATACGTTATTTCATATATATATATATAAATATATACCATATATTGAAATATATTTTATATATTAAAATATAATTCATATCTATAATAAATGACAGGTGGCATCAAAATTGATTTACCACAGTGTACAAAATAAAATATTGCAAATAAACTTTGGTGTTAATAGTGGTAAATTTATGAAGGAAAATCCACATCAGTTTGCATGCCAATAATCTGTCGTTTTTAACTTCATCAATATTAGTTAAGATGTGTTCTATGAAATATATGGATAAACATCAAACAAGAGTGAAAGGGGATTCTGGGAAGTTGATGGCAGGGGTCATAGTTTTTCAATATCCTTGGATCCCCAGACAAAAACAGACTCAGCAACTAAATGGGAAAGTCAGGAATTTATGGGCAACCTGTTAATAAAATTTAGTTATGAGGTGCCTGATGGACCCCAAAATAAGTGAACTGGAAAAAAAAATCCCAATAACAGCCAGAAGTCCAGCCTACTATCACTGTCTGGAAGAGAGAAAGCACAAGAAAGCAACTGGGAATCTGAAATACTTGAGAATGGAAAAAAATCCAAATGATCAACAGGTATTTATTTTAAACCACAATGGTGTAGATTTTAGTTGTGTGCAGCAACTAAAATTGGAGAGTTTTACATACTGGAAATGTGGGTAAGTGCAAATGTGTTTAAGAAGATGTGAAGGGGCTGAAACAATCATCAAAACTGAACCCGGCAAGGATCATTCCAGAATAGCTAAAAGACATTAAGACTACGGTACAAAACGTGAAAGAAGGGAAATAAGAATTCTACAACATTCGAAATGAGACTATGCAACTCAGGATATAATTAGAAAGGATCTTTCTGGTTATGAAAACCAAACTAGAGAGAATGAAAAGAAAAAATAAATATAAAAGACTGAAACCTTTATAGAGATAGTCAAATGGATGAAATTTTTAAAAATCAAAAAGAAATTGAAAATTGTTTTAAAAATTGATTTAAGTAATGATACCTTTTTTATACCTTTTGAGATAAGTAATAATACCTTTTTTTTTTTTTTTTTACAGAAGGTAGTAAAAATAATCCAAAATACGTAATAGTTGTTTTCAGGAATAAATACAAAAACAAAGGAACACAATAAATAAAACCAATTATAATTTAAGTAACTTTCCTGAACAACTAAATAAATTGCGGTAACATCAGTGAAAATGGCTAAACAAGGAATTATAAAAGACTGTCGCCGCACAAAAGAAGTGAAGAAACTGGTAAGCACTGTCAGAAGCAACTTTATTAGCACTCTGGAAAAACTAATCATAGGTTTCTAGTAATCAGGAAAATGCTTAATTAAGGGGAAAAAAAAAACACAAGAAACTAGATTCTTGGTAGTATGTATTTGTGGCGTTTTAATTTCTCTGGGCAGCTTCCCCGACCTATGCAGCAACCTTGAACACAACAATTCTCATATTTGATATAGGTTATAGGTACCTAGCACTAGGGGGAGCAAAATAAATCTCATCTTCAAGAAAGTATGACTGTTTGTTTTGATACGTCTGCTGGCTCCCTGAAGGACCACTAGGCTTGTCTTTATTTTACTGAACTCTGAATTCTCCCGGTACTGAAGTGGCTACTAGGAAAAAAATGGTCAAAAATATTTTAAACAAATGCATTATTAATTGCCACCTAGGGCAAGGGATAACTGTTGAGGTAAACAATAGACAAAGCTAAAAGTTTGGGAGGAAAGCTTAGAAAATTAGATACTTCTGCTAATAAGGGAATTGAAAATCTTCCACATACTACTGGAGCCTCTGAGGCTACAATATACATGTTCAGAAAAAAATGTGTTAAGGCCCCAAGCTCTCAGTGTGGCTTGAATTCTACTCAGTCAGAAGTAAAGCATTAGGAGAATTGCAATCTTCCTGTCTGAATGTGAAACATGTGCTCCAACACAGAAACATGTAGGAATTGTGGGAGTTACAATTCAATATAAGATTTGTGTGGGGACACAGCCAAAGCATATCATTCGGCTCCTGGCCCCACCAAACCTCATCTTCTCACATTTCCAAACCAATCATGTCTTCCCAACTGTGCCCCAAAGCTTTAACTCATTTCAGCATTAACCCAAAAGTCCACAGTCTAAAGTCTTTTCTGAGACAAGGCAAGTCCCTTCCACCTATGAGCCTGTAAAATCAGAAGCAGGTTAGTTACTTCCTAGAAACAATGCGGGTACAAGCATTGGGTAAACATAGCTGTTCCAAATGGGAGAAACTGGCCAAAACAAAGGGGTTACAAGGCCCCATGCAAGTCCATAATTCAGCGGGGCAGTCAAATCTTAAAGCTCCAAAATGATCTCCTTAGATTCCATGTCTCTCATCCAGATCATGCTGATGCAAGAGGTGGGCTCCCATGGTCTTGGGGAGCTCGTCCCTGTGGGTTTTCAGGGAACAGCCTCCCTCCCAGCTGCTTTTATGGGCTGGTGCTGAGTGTCTGCAGCTTTTCCAGGTACCCGGTGCAAGCTGTTGGTGGATCTATCATTCTGGTTCTGGAGGATGATGGCTCTCTTCTCAAAGCTCCACTAGGTGGTGCCCTAGTAGGGACTCTGTATGGGGGCTCCAACCCCACATTTCCCTTCTGTACTGCCCTAGCAGAGGTTCTCCATGAGAGCCCCTCTCCTGCAGCAAACTTTTGCCTGGACATTTAGGCATTTCCATATACACACTGAAATCTAGGCAGAGGTTCCCAAATCCCAATTCTTGACTTCTTTGCACTGGCAGACTCAACACTATGTGGAAGCTGCCAAAGTTTGAGGCTTGCATCCTCTAAAGCCACGGCCCAAGCTCTACATTGACCCCTTTCAGCCACGGCTGGAACGACCGAGACACAGGGCACCAAGTCCCTAGACTGCATACTGCACAGTAACCCATGGGCAAGCCCACGAAACCACTTTTTCCTCCTAGGGCCTGTGGTCTTGTTATGAGAGGGGCTGCTGCTAAGACCTCTAATATACCCTGGAGACCTTTTCCCCATTGTCTTGGGGGTTAATGTTCAGCTCTTTGTTACTTACGCAAATTTCTGCAGCTGGCTTGAATTCCTCCTTTGAAAATATGATTTTCTTTTCTATCGCATTGTCAGGCTGCAAATTTCCAAACTTTTATGCTCTGCTTCTTTTGTAAAACGGAATGCCTTTAACAGCACCAAAGTCACCTCTTGAATGGTTTTTTGCTTAGAAATGTCCTCTCTCAGATATCCTAAATCATCTCTTTCAAGTTCCAAGTTCCACACATCTCTAGGCCAGGGGCAAAATGCTGCCAGTCTCTTTGCTAAAACATAACAAGAGTCACCTTTGCTCCAGTTCCCAACAAGTTCCCCATCTCCATCTTTGACCACCTCAGCCTGAATTTCATTGTCCACATTATTGTTAGCATTTTTGTCAAAGCCATTCAACAAGTCTCTAGGAAGTTTCAAACTTTCCCACATTTTCCTGTCTTCTTCTGAGCCCTCCAAACTGTTCCAACCTCTGCCTATTACCCAGTTCCAAAGTCACTTTCACGTTTTCGAGTGTCTTGTCAGCAGTGCCCTACTCTACTGGTACCAATTTACTGTATTAGTCTGTTTCCTTGCTGCGGATAAAGACATACCCAAGACTGGGCAGTTTACAAAAGAAAGAGATTTAATGGATTTACAGTTCCACATGTTTGGGGAGGCCTTACAATCATGGTGGCAGGTGAAAGGCACGTCTCACATGGCAGCAGATAAGAGAAGAGAACTTGTGCAGGGAAACTCCGATTTTTTAAAACCATCAGACCTCATGAGACCCATTCACTATCATGAGAACAGTGCAGGAAAGACCCTCCCCCATAATTCAAACACCTCCTACCAGGTTCCTCCCATGACACATGGGAATTGTGGGAGCTACAATTCAAGATGAGACACAGCCAAACTATATCTACAGGGAACAATTTTCAAGTCATTCATGAAGCCAATGTTATCTTCCCTTCTAAGGCAGAAAATGACTCCATTAGAAAAGGAAATTACAGACCAATATACCTTATGAATGTAGGTACAATAACCTCCAATAAAATACTAGCAAATTATATTTGGCATTATATTAAAAGGATTATACATCATAACCCAGTGGAATTTATTTCAAGAATGCAAAAGTGGTTCAACATATAAAAGTCAGTGAACGTAATATACCATAAAAATCCATCACAATTACATCAATTAATGTAGAAAAGGGATTTGAAAAAATCCGAAACTCCTTTACAATAAAAAACAAGCACACAATCAACTAAACATAGAAGAAAACTTCCTTAAATCAGTAAAGAGTATGGAAAGGTTTACACTAATTTCTGCAAGGGTTTTTAGGTGTGGTTTGAGCTAAAAACAGACCCAGTTGCCACTGCAGTCCCAGTTTCATGAGAGCACCTGTGAGCAGCAAAAGGCGCCCCAGTATCTTTACTACTTGAGTGAGTCTCAGAGACAGAACACTTGTACAACAAGGCAGGCAAAGCACCTTTATTAGTGATAGGCACCCAGTATAAACAGAAGCCAAGGAACCCTGATGAATCAGTCCCCCAAGTCTCACAGGAAAGCTGCCCAGACACATGGAGCTTCTTCTGTTCATGTGCCAAGTCATACTATATCTGAAGGATCATGAAACTACTCAGCTCTGGGTTTTATACACTGGACACAACTTGAATTGTTGAGCTCAAGCACTGCAGAATATTCTGTTCTAGAGGAAACAAGGACATAGTCCAGGTTGTTTCAAACATTTCTTCATTACTTTAGAAATTTATATTTTCAGTAGAATCTGCATAAAAGAGGGGGAAAAACCTACTTTGGTCAGTCAAGATTATTCAGGGACTTGTCTTCCTGTGGTGTATTTATGAAAAACTAACAGTTAACATTATACTTAATGGGTAAAGGTTAAAAGATTTCTCCTAAAGATCAAAAACAAGTCAAGGATGTTGACTCTTGCCAATTCTATCCTACATTGTACTGAAAGCTCTAGCAATGAAATTATAAAGGAAAAAATAAAATATATTTAATTGAGAAAAAATAAATAAAACTTTCTATCCAAAGGTCATGTGATTTTTACACAGAAAACTATGAAGATTACATGTACAGAAAAAAATAGGTTAGAGTGAATTAACACATTTAACAAAGTATCAGGATATAAGATCAACACACTAAAGTGAATTGTATTTCTATACATTAGCAATTAGCATTCCAGTAAGGAAATTAATGAAAAATCCATTTAAATACTATTAAAACCCTAAAATACTTACAAATAGATTTAATGAACAAGTTACAAGATATGTACACTGAATACTATAAAACACTATGAAAGCAGATTTTAGAAAACCTAAATAAATTGAAAGACATCATGTGGTATGAATTGAAATATACAGTATTGTTAAGATTAGTATTCTCCCCAAATTGATGTATCTGGGCAGTTTTCCTGAGACTTGGGGGACTGATTCACCAGGGTTCCTTGGCTTCTGTTTATACTTGGTGCCTATCACTAATAAAGGTGCTTTGCCTGCCTTGTTGTGCAAGTGTTCTGTCTCTCAGACTCACACAATTGATACAGATTGAATGCAATCTTTATCACATTTACTACCTTTTTGTAGAAATGAACATGCATATCCTAAAATTCATATGGAATTTCTTCAAGGAACGCAGAATAGCAAAACTCTCTTGATAAAAAATAATAGAGCTGGGGACTCATACTTCCTGATTCCAAAACTTACTATAAATCAACAGTAATCAAAACAGTGTGATACTATCATAAGAACAGATATAGAAAACAATGGAATAGAATGGAGAATACAGAAAATTGGCATCTATAATCAATTTATTTTTGACAAACATGCCAAGAAAATTTTTTTTTTTTTGAGATGGGGTCTCACTCTGTTGCCCAGGCTGGAGTGCAGTGGCACAATCAAGGCTCACTGCAGCCTCTACCTCCCAGGCTCAGGTGATCCTCCCACCTCAGCCCTCTGAGTAACTGAGACAACAGGCACATGCTGTCACACTTGGCTAATTTTTTGTAGGTACTGGGTTCACCATGTTGCCCAGGTTAGTCTTGAACTCCTGGGCTCAAGGGATTTTCCAGCCTTACCCTCCTAAAGTGCCAGGAACAGAAATGAGCCACTGCTCCCAGCCCCAAGAAAATTTTCTATGGTTTGAATGTGTCCTCCAATTAGCGTGTGTTGGAAACGTAATCCCTAATGTAATAGTGTTGGGAGGTGGGGCCTAATGAGAGGTGATTAGGCCATGAAGACAGAGTGAATGAATTAATGCTGCCATTGCAAGAGAGGGTTTGTTATTGCTAGGGTTTATTATTTAGCCATTATTAAAAGATTTTGGCTGTTTTCACTCTCTCCTTTTATTCTCTCTCCCCTCCTCTTTGCCCTTTCACCATGGGATGATGCAAAAAGAAGGCTCTCGCCACATGTAGCTCTTTGATCTTAGATTTCCAGCCTCCAGAATTGTGAGACAACAAATTTCTGTTCCTATGAATTTACTTAGTCTGTGGTATTCATCATATAGCACAAAATGGACTAAGACACTATTCAACTGGGAAATAATAAATTCAACAAATGGTGCTGGAACATCTGGATATTCACATACAAAAGAATAAATTTGGACATCTTTTTCATGCCACTGCAAAAATCAATTCAGTGTAAGAGCTTAAACTATAAAACTCTTAGAAGAAATGTTAGGTAAATATTTATGACCTTGTATTTGGCAATGGCTTCCTAGAGATGACCCAAAAGGACAAGCAACTAAAGAAGCAACTAAAGAGTATCATAATTAGAGCTAACAAAATTCAAAATGTTTGTGCATTAAAAAAAACTATTAGGAAGGTGAAAAGACAATTCATAGGAGATAATATTTGCAAATACCCAAAATATATGAATAACTTACATAATGCAACAACAAAAAAGAAAGCCAAATTTTAAAATGGGCAAAAATATTGAGTAGATATTTATCTGAAGAAGATATACAAATGGCCAATAAGAGCATGAAAAGATGCTCAATATCATTACTCACTGATGAAATGCAAATTAAAACCATAATGAGATACAACTTCACATTCATGAGGATGCCATAATTTAAAGAAAAAAAAACAAGAAAAATACATGGATATGAAAAAATTGCAATTCTGTATTTCTGGTGGGAACACAAAATGGTGCAGCTGTTATGGAAAAATTTGATGATCCTTACTATTCCAATTACTGCTAAATATCAATGGGAATTGAAAACAGGTATTAAAAGAAAAGTTTGTACCTCAACATTTACAGCAGCATTATTTATAACAAAAATGTGGAAATGACCCAAATGTTCATCTAATGATGAATGGTTATATTAAATATTGTATATGCATATAATGGAAAATAACTTAGCCACAAAAAGGAAAGAAGTACTGACACATGCTGCAGTATGGATGAACCTTGAAACATTATGCTAAAGAAACAATGACAGACATAAAAGTCCACATATTGTATGATTTCATTTATATGAAATGTACAGATTAATCAAATTCATAGAGGCAGAAAGCAGATTAGTGGTGGGCAGGGGCTAAGAGCAGAGTGGAATGAGAAGTGGCAGCTTAATGGCTGTCAGGTTTATTTTGGGGTGATAAATTATTCTTGAATTAGAAAGTAGTTGTGGTTTTGCAACCTTTTGAAGTACTAAAAACCACTGAATTGTACAACTTAAAAATGGTTAAAGCTGTGAATTTGATACTAGTGTAAAATAGAACTTACATAATAAAATGCATAGCTGCATACCTGAAAATACTGACTACAACAACCAACATTGAGTCATAGCCTATTAAACTTAGTTGACTTTATATAAAACTCATTTAGGCATATAAATAAAAAGAACAAATCACAAGAAAAAAAACAGATTGTTACCAGAGTTTTAATAGCAATATTTCATATTAGAAGAAAGTTGAGATGTTTAAGATACTCAAGGAAAGAAAATGGGAGCCCAACATTTTATAACTAGAAATAGGGACATTCAAGTGAAAAGGCAAAGTGATTTTTAACAGTCAAAACTCAAGAAATATGATTTCTATAAACACTTCTTGAGTAATCCGTGTAGAATGAAGTTCAGACAACAGAAAAGTAAAAAGACACGAACAGAAGATGTAGTGATCAGTATTATGTATATATTTATTATAGAACTAAATGAAATAAAGGTTAAATAAATCTAATATGTAATAAGATATTTATCTGACAATACATATATAGCACAGCTATTATAATTGAGTTCATTTGGGTATTTTATAGTTTTTCAGGTGAGATGGGAAAATTTATGGACATAAAGTCAGCTCTATTAATCTCATATATTTTAACATTTTTTGCATATTGAGTTTTATCTCCTTCTTAATTCTTAATATCATTTATTTGTTCTTGCTTTCACTTTCTTTGTTTCCTTGCTCAGTCTTGCCTAAGGTTTATCATCTTTATTAGTTTTGGCAAGGAACCAACTTCTGCCTTTGATGACACCCTATTATATTCTTCCCAATAATTTCTGTTCTTTGTTGTTTCATTTCTTTTAGTTTCTTTGCTTTTCCTTTTCCTTTTGTTGTTGTTGTTGTTGTTTCTTAAGTCAATTACTAGCACATTAGCTTTTAGCCTTTTAAAAAATACCAATAAGCCTCTTAGGGCTATAAATTTTCCTCAAAAATCACATTAGCTGCTCTCAAAGTATTGGTGAGTGTTACTTTAACTATTGTTAGTTTTCCATTGTTAGTTCTCTCTTGGGTCTGCTCAAGCTCCAGACCTCCCTGTATTTTTTCCTGGTGATCAGCCCAGGAGCTGTTAAAATCCAGCCTGTAAGTCCCTTACAGATGGTAGATATCTCTAGAGGTAAGCTTGACTCCAGCTTTCTCTTAGTGCTATATATCGTCTCTTGTCACTCGTATTCTCTGAGGGATTCACTTGAATTCTGCTACATATTTGAAAATATTATATTATGTAAAACATTTTTAGGTACTTTTACGGAAGTTTCTCTGTCCATCTCATACAGCATCTTATCAAAAATAGATGTTCAGCAATTATTCCTATAAATATCTTTTTTGTTGTTTTTTTGAGACGGAGTCTCGCTCTGTCACCCAGGCTGGAGTGCAGTGGCACGATCTCGGCTCACTGCAAGCTCTGCCTCCTGGATTCACGCCATTCTCCTGCCTCAGCCTCCCGAGTAGCTGGGATTACAGGCGCCCACCACCATGACCAGCTAATTTTTTGCATTTTTAGTAGAGATCGGGTTTCACCGTATTAGCCAGGGTGGCTTTTATGTATATTGAGTTTTATCGATCTCCTGACCTCGTGATCCGCCCGCCTCGGCTTCCCAAAGTGTTGGGATTACAGGCGTGAGCCACCGCGCCCGGCCCTCCTATAAATATCTTGATACTCTGAACATCTAAAGGGAAGAATTTGTGCCTAAATGATCCTATTTCCTAAGTTTGAAGGCCTGACATACTGCACTATATTTTGAATTGTGACTAAATGAATGTGTGTCTGGTTTCGACAAACATTTAGAAACCAAATTAAGAAAATCTATATCTACCAAAGGTCACTTATTTTAGAATATGAACACATGATTTACATTCTCAGCCTCATTTTAAATAAACATTCTAGAATCAAATTTTATTAGAATTATTTTTACATAATAAAACAGCAAACCTGTTTGATTTCTTAAAATACCCTTTAGAAGTAGCTTTTCAAACAGATTAAACTCTAAATACCACAAAGAGTTTCTGAATATTTATTTGGAAGTGCAACTTTAGGTATTGTGATCTTCTGCCTTTATCAATACTAAAACATCAAAGAGAAGAAAAATACCCTTACCACTTAAGAAACTAGGGAGAAGAGGATAGTTTTCCATGGCTGCAACACAAAGTTTATTTAAAACACACACACACACACATGTGCACACACACATACTCCCTATGTGGACACAGACACAATTTCTTTGTTGGAATCTGCCCAGTGTACAAAATTAAGTCCTTTATGTTAGCCAAAATACTATAGGACTTTTAATAACCATGATTCTTTATGTCTAATCTAAGAGATGGGACCTCCAGCCAGCTCAATTCACTGATACCCCACTGTGGTTGTGAATCGCCACTGACTCAGATGCATACCCCCCAGTGTATCCCTCACAACACATTTTCCTTAGCTTTTAAAATCTGACAGATCAATTGGGTACAATTGCACAGGTGGAACATTTAGGTTTAAGTTTTTTTTTTTTTTTCATGTTCTTTCTGTCATTTTCCCCTGAATCATTAGTCTTATTCTCCCTGCTACTAAAGGAGAATTATTTCCCCCCAAATCTCCTATTTCATTTATTTTATTCTTACATTGTCTCCTTCTCTTCTACCTCTTTCTTCCACTTCCCTCTTCTTCCTTCTAAAATACCATGTATCTTCTTTTTCTCTTTTTCTATTTGCTTCTCTGCTGTTCTCTACAGTTGTTTGATGCTAGTATTGAACTTTTCGCTTCTTTCCCTTATCAAGGTTAAATTTAATCGACTTTGTGAGAGGATATACAAGATGTCCTTCTAAATCTTGCTTCCTGTTGTCAGTCTGAAGGGGAAAAACAGCTTCAGTTGTTAAAAGGTCTAATTTCCTTAGAAGCTTGAATTGTATTCCTTTAAGTTTTGTCCTAAAGCAGATTCATTTGACTTCTAATTGATATGTCCCTGTGTTGGTCAGACGTCAGTTCTTCTTAGAGCCCAGAATAACTTTTCTCTACTTATTGCTGTTTTGGTTACTCTTTATGCTTTGTCATGTCAAAGTCACAATGCACTGACTTCTATTGACAATGGGTCTCTCTGTTTTTCTCTTCACATTTTCCATGCTGAGTGGTGTTTTCTGGATAGGGTGACTCTATACTTTTTTTATCCTGCAAAGAAATGGATGTGAGCGATCCAATTAGATAGTCACAATGTCTGTAATAGATATGTTAGTTATGAGCAGTATGTATGATGTTTCTAGGATTCTTCAGAGAGAACTGAATTACCAGCTCTGTCCTGATGCGGTTATTGTACATGTACCACATCCTTACAGCTGTTCTAAAGAGGATTCGTTTTAGTCATAGGACTAAAAGTTTGGATGTTTTTGAAATTTTAAACCTTTTCTTATGTATTATTACTATCTAACATATACCGGACATCTACCATGTGCCAGGCATTGTTCTAAATACCTTACACTATTATATCATTTAATCTCCACAGAGACTCTGTGAAGTTGATAAAATTGTCTATATTTATACCTACAGAAATGGAAGCACAAGGAGAAGTCTGAAGTCACACTCCATAGGAACCCTAGTGGTCTAGCACCAAGTCCTCAGGCTTAATTATTCTTCCACAGCGACTTGTTTGGATAATCATAGTGACCTTGATTTGGGGAATTTAACATTTATTGTCATTTAATTTTATGACTGGTGAGAATTAAGCAGTTTGATTTTAGGTTTCTTGATATTTCCCAGCAATGACGCCCAGTTTGCTGCTTTACAGGGCAGCACATTTGACTTCTCAAGATAGCATGGGGACATTTAGACTTTATTAATAGAAAAGCAGTCATAGTAATTTTATTAATGCAATATTGTTAAATTTTAGTAGGAAAAAGCAAAAATTGGGTAAGTCTAAGGAAAATTACATATAGCTATTTAGACAGTCTTACAATCTCACAAATAGAACTGTAAATAAAAACAAAAGGTGAAAATATTCTTTATGCAGATAATCCCAAAATGTATTCTAGCACTTATTAAATGTGTTATACTATTACTATTTGATGATCACTGCGCAAGGTACAATGAGGAGAGTGGCATCAATTATAGGAGAACTCCTTTCAGAGGGAGGGCTTTATGAGTGTCACCTGTGTATAGAGCTGGTCACTCTCATTCCCCTCTCAGAGTGTGAATGATGATAAAAATACCTCAAAGAATCTTTATGGAATGTCATTTAATAATAAATTCCAATGACCTCTCTAAAATCCATTTTTATCGCAGTGACTCTGTGATCAGAAATATAAGAAATGCAAATATGGATAAGATAGGAATGAAAGCAGTTAAGTGAAAATGTCAATTGCTCTGGTGGCCAAATCAAATAGCACAATATAAAAAGGGTCAGATTCATTAAGTCCTTCATTAACCAGCCCAGTGGAGTTGCTCCCAGTTCCCCATTGTCAACCGCCTATTCAACGCCAGGGATAGGCATTCTGACAACAGGATCTCATCAGCATCCTCCAAATATTTGAACTAATGTTCATTTTAAGACTTACAATGTAATAAAGAGAGATATTTAAATCTCAACGTTATTTAGAATTTAAAAGATGACTTTCAAATTTTTCCCTTAAGGTCTCCATTTTCATTTGCTGCCATCCTAAAAAATCTTATAAATTACTCATCAAGAAGTGATTCACAAGGTCACCCATTCCCAGATATCCAAAGAGCAGGGCAGGCAAAAAAAAAAAAAAAAAAAAAAACTACTCTTCTCAATTAAGTCAACCTCAGAGTTCCTGGAAAGCTTATTGACAGTTTACCCAAATAGCTATGGCAGTTTTAATGCCTTGGACTGTTTCCAACTTGCCCTTCAGTAAATGAATGAAATTTGGACAAGCATGAATTTGCAGTATTGTCATTGGCAGGGAGAATGTCAACGTATTTGTCATTCCAGAAGAATTACAAATCCCTGATTATAGCTCATCTGTGTCTACTCAGAGAAAGTCAGAGGGAGAATGGAAGAGCTCAGACATTGAGAGAAGTGGATAATTTTCTGTTTTAATGAAATAACAAAAGTCTGAGTTTGAGCCTTAGTCATCCAGGAGTTTATCTTTGTATTTCATCTTACTTGTTTCTATAGCCAGAGAATTTAAGATACATAGTGTGATCCAATGCAATTTAATGAATTGCTGTCCCACCACAATAGCTGCAGCAGTTTATCCAGACTCTTCATGAATACATCCAGTGACAGCATATCCCATCATGAAAAAGAACTACTCATTTTTCTGCTTTATATATCTAACAGTTTAAAAATAAATGAGAGCTTTCCTATTTTTGAAAAACTTCCATTCAGCTTAGTAACAACCCTAGACATACCTCATATATGTGGACAACCTTCACATATTTGGAAATAGTTGTCAGTTAGCCAGTTTCAATGATCCACTTCCCTGTGGCTAAAATCCTCAATCCTAATTCAAATTCTTAATATTGTTTTTAAATCCTTCACTACCCTGGTCACCCCCTTGGACACGATTTTGTTGTACAATAGCTTGCAACAATGTGGTATACTGCACAGTAAGAAAGAGAAAAGCAACCTCTCAGCCAGGAGGAGCCCTCACACTCACAGTAAGGCTGTGATGTTCTTCTGTTGTACATAGATAATTTACAGAATTATTTATGCAAAACAACTTTAGAAAAGTCCACTCTGTGATCATGGTGGATTAAGTTAAAACCATTCTATAGATATTACAAAGAAGTACAAAATATTCTTTGTCCTAGCTAATATGAATGCCTGCTGAATTTTTCTTTTATTTTTTCTTTTTTTTTTAACCAATTATAGCTTTAGTCTTACTTCCTTCCTCCAATCTTCTCAATAAGAAAACTATCGCAAGAACAGAAAACCAAACACCGCATGTTCTCACTCATAGGTGGGAACTGAACAATGAGATCACTTAGACTTGGGAAGGGGAACATCATACACCGGCGCCTATCATGGGGAGGGGGTAGAGGGGAGGGATTGCATTGGGAGTTATACCTGATGTAAATGACGAGTTGATGGGTGCTGACGAGTTGATGCATGCAGCACGCCAACATGGCACAAGTATACATATGTAACAAACCTGCACGTTATGCACATGTACCCTAGAACTTAAAGTATGATAATAAAAAAAAAGTCAAAAAAAAAAAAGAATTATTAAAATACCCAGTCATGGAACTGACATTTGGGTAAAAGTAAGGTTAAAAATTATAAGCAGTCATTTGATATATGATATGAGAGATTAAAATAAAGTTGTAATAATATATTATTACCATTATTATTACAAACAAAATAATAAAATCAGAGCTAGTATTTATTCATTGAGTGCTTGGTCTGGATGATGGCAGACCATGTGATAGACAATTTACCTACATTACTCTTTAACATACATGATTTATAAAAGAAGTATAGTTATCTCATTTTACAGATTAGAAAAAGTGAGATTTGTGAAATTAAGTAGCTAGCCCAAGATCTCTCTGCTAAAATTAAATTTTGAATCCACAACCTAAAATGTACAAGCCAAAATTTTATTGCCTCAGTTCAAGGCAGTAAGTAGGACTGACGTTCTTGCAGGAGTTGCATCTAACCAAGGAGGGATCCCTTTTGAAATTTGTTTGACCAAAAGATGTGATGTCTTTATTGGGCATTCTCAAAAAGTTGTCTGCGTGCCAACTATGAATCCTCTTAGTGCAGGAGGAATCCTGCTGGTCTTAGCTTAAAGATCACTTTTTGAAGAATTTCCATAAGTTTAAGCATTTAAAAAAATTTTCTATTAACTCTCAGTTCCAAATAGATGTGCCAATTCTTATATGCCCAGTATCAACTAGAAGGCTGTTCTGTATCAGCCAAGTTGTAATGTTGTTTCATCCCTCACTAAACTCCCACTGTCTCACCAAAAGTTGGAAATATTGGTACCCAGATTCTACTGTGTAACTAATCAAGATGATTGTTTGTCCCTGTAATCCTACTTTGACCAAGAGGATGATGCTATTTTATAAAAATATTTTCCGGTCTACCTTTAGAAATTCACATATTCTTCATGGTGATTTATATTGATTAAAAAAAGAAGCACAATATTCCAGTCATACTAGGTAGGAAAGGTTAGGAGCAAATTGCCCACGAAACACACAGATTTGCCTTCATGAAAAGTCTCAAAATTACAAACATTACAAAAATGACAAAAATAACTACCAATGTATCAAAGACACTGGGTGAAACTCTAATGTTAAGACTCCACATCTTTCTTAGAAAAACAAAAGAAGCAACATGTGTTATTCACCCATTCCAAAAAATATCAACCAACTCTGTCAGTAATTTCAGGAAATAGCTAATATAGACAATATCAATTTCTGAGAAAGAAAAAATTTAGTTGTGTAGTCACCAAGACAGTAACAATTTGTTTTTGGCTCCCATTTTGTGCCAAATGGTGCCACGCTAAATGCTCTGGGTATGGAAATCACTCTCTGTGAATATTCCTTAATCATGTATGATAAAAGACGGCTACAGGCAACTGACTCCCTCCAAAGTGTGAAAATAGTAGTACAAATTAGCATAAGGCCAATGATCTGTGAGAAATTAGAAATAATGTTATAGGCAAGTGAGAAATGAGTTTACTAGATGCTGAAAAGAGTGCCAAGCTAAACATCATACAATAAGAGATGTTACATATAATTACATAGCTTTATAGATTTTCATTTTAATATAGCTTCCATTTATTGTATGTTGCATGAAGGCAAAGACCATGTCAGTCTTGACCAATATTGTATTACAGTTCTCTAAGAGAACAAATGAGTGAATGGAAGAATGGAAATCTCTTCCAGCCCTGTTACAATATACATCTATTATTTGGTGTGCCTAGCATTCACTCCACATTTATCTCATAGCAGGACTTCCGTTTTCCCAAGGGACTTACAAGTTTCCTACTCTCAGCCCACTATTGAATTAGTCTTATTAGGTGATTCTGTGTTAACTCATTAGTACACTCCATCTCTCTGGATACAGAAACTAAGTCTCGGGGATTTGTGGAAAACTTTTAGGCTGGAATTTTTGGTTGTAAGAAAACCTGTGTATTTTAAAGGTTACCATATGGTAAATTCCTTGCTGAGAATGAAGTTAATATAGACTAAGAAAAAGCAACCAGAAATAGAGAGTGCATGCACACGCGCACACACACACACACACACACATATGCACTCTCTCACTCACTCACTAACTCAAAGTAAGAGAAAGAAAAAGATACAGAGAGAGCATTCTGGTGAATTTGGTTTGTTTTGGCCATTCTTGCACCTTGGTTTTCTGAGCAAATAAATTATTTTTTATGCTTGAATTATTTGCGGTAGGATTAATTTTAATCGTAATAAAAAAAAGAGTTAATAATACACTCTTCTCTGTGCAAATGGAGAAACAAGTACAGAGGAGAAAAGTGCCTTACACTTTCTTAGGTGCAATATTTTATAGTGAAAGAATTACGACTAGGACCATGGTTCTTAAACTTCCAATTCTTTCTACCATGCTCCATTGCCTTTATTAAATAATGGATTTGTTAAAGACATGGAAGATTAAGAAAAGAAATATCACAACAACTTTCTTGGAGAAAATAACCAAAAATCTACCAATTCCATAGGATGGTCTCCTTTTTCTCACTTACATTCCTCCAAATAGGAGGCAGGATTTGAATCTCTGAATTCATTTGGCCATTTAACTTTCTGCTGAGACTACCTGAAGAGGAGACAATTATACCCAAAGGGCAGTCTAACTAATAAATTAAAGTAAAATTACTCATTGAAATTCTTATTATCAAAAACAGCATTTGTCCATTTGTCAGGTAATTTGTAGTAATGTTTAGTAGTTGATAGCAATTTGTAGTAATTAAATGTCAAGCCGTTTCTTCACTTCATATTGGTTTCACTTAGTAAATTCAATACTAAGAAAAGGAATTAGTGGTTGATGGCCATGTCTGATATTTAATGCTTTAATAAGCAAAGTAAATATGGAGTTGAGAAGGAAGTAGCTAACGTACAGGGCCAGATTGCCTAAGTGGTTCTGTACTGGAGTAAAAATCTCATACTATTTTATTAGCAAACATTGAATTTGGGTAAAAGAAAAAAGAACACAAACATGGAATGCATTGGGCATTTAGTAGTTATGAATTTCCAGCTAATGTATTGGCTTTTAAGTTAAGTCCCAAATCTCCATTTTTCTAGAGGGATTAAATAATTTAAACCTATTAAGGTTCTAGGAAAGACTTTTGAGTCCATTATTTGGGTCCATAATTGTCACTGTGATGATTTATGGATCAGTAGATCAGGATAGAATCCCCCTCGCTAGAATGGAATTTGCTTTGCAATGTACTTTCATTTTAGAAGCCATAGAAAGACTTTCATTTTAGAAGACATAGAAAAAAGACTTTTATAGCCAGGATTATATTTATTATATTGAACATTATACAATTATTGAATTGCTTAATTTCAAACTCCAAAGGGCTTAAAATATCATCAATCAATTTCATATAAATGTATAAATCTTCAGAAATAAGTTTAAGTTAAGCATGTGCAAGTAAATATGTCACAAGATGCAAATTTTCAGTCCGGTGTTTAATTTTCATTTTAATGTACTGACCACTACCCTCGTCTCTCTTTCTAGCTTCTTGGCCCCTTCTCCATTGTTTCCCTGTTACCAGTTCATCCACAACTGCAGCATCTTGTAGGGGTATTGTGTATTGTTGTTTCATGACCTACTTCTCAGGGTTGTATTGTTTTTATTTTGTAAAAGCCCTTTGAAATTCCACAGCTCTAAAAATTTAAGCGCTACAGTGTTTGAAAATCAATATCATACCTTGAGTGGCCCACAAGTTTCTAGAAGAGAAATTTTTGGCATTCATTCCTTCTAAGTAAATAAAAAGGAATTTGCATATTAGTAATTTGAAATCCTAAATAATTTAAAGCACGTAGAAATGAAGCAATCATTATTCAATTGCAAGTGACAGAACTGCCCCGAATCAGTGATTATAGATGGATATATAATTTTTTCTTCTAGGCCCTTTTCATAATATGGTTATTTGTGGTCAGAGTAAATCATTGAAATCATAATATAACGCTTTTCAGTCTCTATGTGAAAGAAAATAACATTTTGAGGCCTTCAGTAAAGTAGGCTGACTGAAAGGCAGCAAAGGGAGAGAAGCTTCCTCTTACAATACTCTTCTCCAAGAACAATGTTGTGTATTCTGAAACAATTACTCCTTTCACAGTAAATAATTTGGAATAATTTTTCATAATTGATAACAATGTCTAGAAGTCATAGAAGACTGTGATAAAAGAGATTGGGCCCTGTAGACAGACAACCTTATATTCAGATCCCTGGTCTTAAGTCTACTAACTTGTGTGACGTGGGAAAATTACTTTCATCTCTTTTAGAGATGTTTATTTGTTTTCTTTCTTCCCTCCCTCCTTCCCTCCCTTCCTCCCTTCCTTCCTTCTTTCCCTCCTTCCTTCTTCCTATAAAATGAAGACAAGTTTCATCAATTTTTGATGTTGCCTTAAGGAAAAAATGTGATTACGTTCTCAAAAGCGCAGTGTTCAGCTTATGTTATAAACTTTCCCATTAGTATTCAGATAGGTATCAATTAAGGAAAAACTCACCAGTAATACTTGTAACATTTATTGAGGGCTCACTATATATTAGGCACATTTTAAGACCTATTTTGAATGCTTCCCCCTTCCCAAAATATTTAATAATATCCCCAATTACTATCATCTCTTTTTCATTTGACCGTCATAAATACCTTTTTGTATTGTGAAACTATTCACATTTATAATTGTCTTTCTTTCTTTCCTTACAAGACTGTAACTTCTTGAAAACAAATAGTCTGTTTGGACATCTTTTAGACAGGACATCTTTCAGACAGGACATCTGTCCTATCTAATCACACATTTTTAGCATAGAATTGCACTTAGTCAACAACAAATTGAATCAAGTTAAATTGAAAGAAATTAATAAACAACCCTATGCTGAGGTGTACCTTTTTCACACATGCTCACAAACACACGTGAGTACCTCTAATGATGGTGAAATTTAAGACTCAGAAAGCAGTTGCTGAAGGAAATGTTTTTGATTAATCTTGGTGAAGAATAGTGTCCTAACCTACATTCTGCAAATTACTTCTTCAACAAGTACAATACAGACTCTTTAAATGGCCTTACAATATGTCAACCGTGAATATGATTATGTTATTTTTGTTTTTAAAGCATGTGAATCTTTTTTCGATAGGCACAATGTCTGCATTTCAGCTGCTTGGCAAAATAAGAATCATAGGTAGAGCAACTTAACTGTTTTGAAGTTACAATCTAGAATATCGTTCAGTGCATTTTATAATGACTCTCATAATAAAGTCTTCTCGGAGTTCAAAGACAGGAAAGAGTTAGTTTACTAGGGAAAAGAAAAACCCAGGATTCCTTTTATTAGCTAATAAAAACCATGTAAACCTTTGTGCTTCTCTACTTTGTTAAGAGTCAGAGCTAAATTTCATGCTCAAGTAATTTACTCCCTTTTCCACACTGTATTGCATTGGCCTTGTTAAACCAGTGTTTTAATGTTTTTGTAATATCTTTGCCTTCTAGTAGAGTATGAATCCTTTTATGAAAGTAAAAATAAACAAATGAATACAATGCTTACTCTTTTTTATATCCCCACCTTCACAGTTATACTGAATGCTTTTTAATTACTGCAGTAGACTCTATGATGTCCTGCCAAAAGAACGCCTTCAATGAAAATTTGTTGCCCAGCCCATAAGTGTGCTTGGTAAACAGATTTCTGCATCTGCTCTTCCAGAATTGCCTCATCTGCAGACAGCCACATTATTTAAGTTTGTATTTCTTCCTATGGTGGCCCACAAGTAATGGCTGATCAATGATCAATGAAAATCAGGTCATCTCAATACAACTTAGACAATTCCAAGAGAACTTTCTAGCTTTAGAGAATCCCATGGGGTTGCCCTAATTTTTCATGGAGATTGTATCACAGATCAACTTCTCCCTCTGCCCAGTCCTATCTACTTACCCTATCTTTCACAAGTCAGGATCCTCTTTGGCAAAGGACCAAATAAGCTAGAGACATTAGGAATGACATCCATGCATATTTAGAGTCTCCATATTCTCCTTGATCTTGCAAGTTTGCAGAAGTGGATGAAACATCTCTATGAAAAGCTAGTATTCCCCTCTTGCTTAAAGATGATTCAGATATTACTCAAGACAACACATGCTCCTACTACCCTTTTTGGCTAGAAAATCTATAATTAGAGTTAAATCATAACATAACTCAGCTAGAGATATGATGGGAGGGTGCATTGCAAGTACCATGGCATAAAATCTGGGGAGACTTTATGACGTTAGTGGTATCAGTGATGAGAAAAGATGCCATTTAGAGATTATGGCAAGTACCAATGAGAAAATCACAACACAGATTGCTGGGAGTCTCATATGCCTTTTAAACAACAACTGTTGGCATACTACTGGACCTGCTATAGGTGGAGGAACTGACCATGGAGCACCAAGTGATAATTAAGCCACACCTATCTGTCATGAGCTGGTTTCTGTCAAACTCACTAAGCTCTAAGATCAGAATATTCTGCAACAATTTATTGAGAGTTCTAAGTGGTACATCTAGAACTAAACTCAAGCAGGATCAGAGAGTCCATGCAAGCTGTATAAGCAAATTACCAAACCACCCATGTCACCCACCAGCACCTCTCCCCCAGCTCACACCCATCACCAAAAAGAGGATCCTTATACTCAGCAAAGGGTGGAAGACAAAGCACATGACTCATTCATAAAAGGGTCAGTTCAGCATATGGGTAAAATCTGAAATTAGATAGTAGCGGCATTATAGCCCCACTCAAGGAGGGCATTGAAAGAATAGTGAGAGAAAATCCTTCCAATGTACAGATTCTTGGTCTGCGGTGGGGTTGGGGGCAGAATGTACTCAGATGTTTTGTGTCAAAAAATAAAATTAACTCAAGTTCAGAACATATGTGAATTCAAGGACAGTAGCAAATGGCTTGGCTAAGTAATTAGGAGCCTGAAGGAAGAAAGATAGGAGAAGATACTGCATAAGAAGTTCTGTAGTAGAAGCATGTAGAATGGGTACTTGGAAGAGAGCATGAAGTATGACAAAGTTTTTTTGTTGCATGCTAATACTCACTAGAGAGCAGCCACCATGGAAGAAGCACTGAACAATGAAGAAGACAAAAACTTGTCTACTTGATATTAGTCTCCGTCATCAGCTACTCCAGTGCTGGCATTATGATTACATGAAATGGCCAAGCTATACATGGGTCCAATCTCTTGGAATCTAATTAACTTAATTGATCTTGCTATTTGTGTTAGCTGGTTTTGCTACTGCAAACACAAATATCCAATTGTCATCAGTAAAGGCCAATGCTGAGTTGCCAATAGAGCAGCCTGCTTCAAGAAGACCATCTTTGTCTTTTCTTATCGTCTTCTCTGCTTGCAGGACATCAACTAATACCATTGTCTAAAGATTTAGGGAATCCTAGCTACTGGATTCCACATGACAAAATGCCTAACCAGGAAACCTTGTTTACAGCAAAGGAGGTACTAAGGCAAGCCTCTGACCATGAGATAAACTAATCATTTAACATACAGCACCACTCAGGAACTGGTAGAATAGAAATCCCGCTTGGAGGCAATGCTTTATGAGAATGCAACACAATCCTCCATGCTGTGGTATGCTCATTGAATCAGTAACATATGTAACTGTGCCTCCCCTTCACAGTAGGAAGAATACATGGGTCTAGGAACCAAGAACAAAAGAACAAGTAGGCTCACTTAAATCACTTCAAGTGACCCACCTGGGGATTTATTTTTCCTATTCCTTCTATTCTAGGCTTTGTAAGTTTAGAGGTCTTGGTTCCCAAAGGCAGGGCACTTCTGCCAGAGGACACAGCAAAGGTCACATTGAATTGTAAGCTGTGACCGCCAACTGGGAACTTTAGATCAGCAGGCAAGAATATCAGGGATCATCTTGGCAGGGGCAATAGACCATGATGCTTAGGAAGAGGTGGGGTTGCTGCTACACAGTGAAGATGGAAAGAATATGTGTGACACTCAGGTGGTCTCCTTGGGTACCTCCGGTATTCCTTTGCCTAGTTGTGAAAATAAATGGACAACAGCAACAACTTTAGTCTGAGAAAGGTGTGGTGACTAGGGACTTAGAGTCCTCAGACTCCAGCAGAAATTGTAGTAGACAGTGAATGGAATATAGACTGGATAGTGAAAGAAATGGTGAGCATCAGTTGTCCCCCTACACCCAGACCAGCTGTGGTGATAGTACCTATTGCTTCCCACAAACTTGCTTTTAAATTTTCTCCATGAATAGATGTCTAAAACAATCTCTGGGAAGCTTCCAGAAATTTTATGAAGAAAACGATCTAAGTAGGCAAGAGATGGATTGTGGGGGATTACCACATTTGACCACATGTTGGTCAAATATCCCTTCAATGAAGAAATTGTTCTCCCAGAAGCTGGGAGTGTTGACAATAGTCAGTCTTTAGCTGTCAGCCCTTTAAGGGATTATCTCAGCTGCAAAGAGCCTCCTTGCCCAAGGAAATGCCTCTTCCCTGGGTAGACTGCATCCAAAATAAATCAATTAGAAATTATAAATATCAGATCATTAGTCCAATTTAGAACAATTCTGAGGGTTATCCTAGCTCCAGAACTTCTTATGGTAACAACTATGGCTGTCACTGAGTCTACATCACAAATTGACATTTCTCTACTGATGACTACTTCTTTCTTTCTTTCACAGGTATTGATTACAAGACCACTATTTAATAAACATCCTATATGCTAAACTCTGTTTTAGAGTTTGGTTCCTGGGGTACTCAACTTGTGCACCTGCCAAACAAAACAATGATTTGTTTAAGTATTCCAGTTAATGAAAATAGATCTGATTCATTTAGGGAGTAAGGGTTTACGTTAGAATCCCAATGTATTTCTTGAATTTGTTACAAGGTATGTAAGTAGCCAACAAATCACTGACAAATTATTCAACCATCTAAAAGATTCCTATTCATAACCAATACACTCTTTAAAGTAAGAATTGGCTTTACATGTTTTTTGCTAAGTTTAAAATATGCTCAGAGTGGGTCTAAAGTAAATTTAGATGGTTATATTTTGTGTTATTTTTTAAATAACTTTTTACTGTACTCAATCTCAAAAAAGACAAGGCTTAAGAAGTTTTAATGATGCTAGAGGATCAAATATCATTTCCAGCTATTATAATTTTGCACCACTTAAATAATACTTTAAAAGACTATTCAATTTGGTTTTAAAAAATAAAAACCTTACATTTATAAACCCCAAGAACTTAATAAATATGTTACTATTTTAAGTGTAGCCAAAGCCAGGTAGTTCAAGGTACAGATACTGGACTTTGTTTCAGCCTTTGAAAACCAATAACCTAGAATAATTTCCAAAATTGTATTGTTAGATAAATTTGAAACAATGATTTTATCATTTTATTCCTTTTTAAAGTGTTTATGGAAATAAAACATAAAGAAAAGAACACATAAAATTGTGGTTAATCAATTTTCACAAAGTAAATGCAATTTTAAAATCAAAACGGGCACCTCAGAAGCCCTTCTCATGCTTTCCAAGTTGCTACTTACCTCCCCAAAGACACTTACTATTCTGACATGTCATCAGGGAATTTTGCGTATTTAAAATATTGTATAAAAACAGCCTTACGGTATGTGCTGTTTTGTACCTGGCTTATTTTATTGAACATTATGCTTGTGAGTGTTATCCACATTGTTGAACTTATGTATCATTTTCATTACTTTATAATATTTTATATGAATATTTCACATATTTTCCTAACCCATCATTCTGATTTTAATTTTTTCCAGTTTTTAGCTATTATGAAGAAAGCTGTTATGAACATTCCTGAGCATGTCTTTTGTTCTAAAATGCACTCATTTTTCTTGGGTATATAGCTAAGAGTAAAGTCAGTAGCTCATAAGACATAGAAAGTTTGAGCTTTATTAGATTCTGAATATTTTTGTTGAATACTTTTACAAAATAATTGTCCATATTTACATTTATACCAGAGTTCTAGTAGCTCCACATCTTTACCATTACTTAGCCTTTTGAGGTCTTTTCATTTAGCTGTGATTTCTGTGAAATGATAGTCCCCACAACTAAACCCACAAAGTGCTTATCATATGTACCATGCAGACAATACTTATCCCATAATGATCTGTTATTTAAACGTGTGCCAATTATGAAAGGGGAGGACCTGTTAAATAATAATTAACATTGACTAAGTATTATTTGCATGCATTTCCCTAAGTAATGTAAAACGATAGGTAATAAAAGCAACAATGAACAAGAACAATAACATTTATTGAGCACTTACGTGTGCCAGATACTTTTCTAAACAGAAGGCATGTTTTAATTCATTTAATTTGTACAGTAATCTACTTTATAGAAAACAAAATAGAGGCACAGAGAGGTTCATCACTTACCCAAGTTTACAGAGCAAGGAACTGGCAGAGTCAAGGTTTGCACCCCAAAATCTAGGTCGTCAGCCTGAGCTTCTATTATCTTCATTTGACATTCAATATGAAAACATATTCTACATTGTACATGTTTCATCGTACATTCTAAATTAATGTTTACATATTTTAGGTAATTTTCCCACATGGCCAGCAAATAGTAAAGCTAGGGTATGACTCAAAGCAGTCTGACTACAACTCCTGACCACTTGTTGCTCTCCCAACTCCCTTTGAGCTGTGGTGATCCCTATACTATTTATCACACATTCCAAGGCATAATAAGGGAGCAGTACGTATTTATTGGATTAGTGAGTAATTTTTAAATGTACATGCATAACATGGCAGAAAATACTATAACAGGATAGGAATAAGGAAAAAGAAAAAAAAAAAAGAGAAGGGAAGGAAAAAAAGCAATCTTTTATACTGAACCCACTATAATTTAGGTCAATAGGTTTCAAAGCTCCAATTGTGTCCAGAATTGGCTCCTTCTGGTGGGTTGTTGGTTTTGCTGACTTCAAGAATAAAGCAGCAGACCCTCGCAGTGAGTGTTACAGTTCTTAAAGATAGTGTGTCCAGAGTTTGTTCCTTCAGATGTTCAGATGTGTCTGGAGTGTCTTCCTTCTGGTGGGTTCATGGTCATGCTGACTTCAGGAGTGAAGCTCCAGACCTTCGCAGTGAGTGTTGCAGCTCTTAAAGGTGGCGTGTCCAGAGTTGTTTGTTCCTCCTAGTGGGCTGGTGGTCTCGCTGGCTTCAAGAACGAAACCACAGACCCTGGAGGTGAGTGTTACAGCTTATAAAGGTAATGTGGACCCAAAGAGTGAGCAGCAGTAAGATTTATTATGAGGAGCAAAAGAGCAAAGCTTCTACAGCATGGAAGGGGACCCAAGTGGGTTGCCGCTGTTGGCTCTAGTGGCCAGTTTTTATTCCCTTATTTGGCCCCGCCCATGTCCTGCTGATTGGTCCATTTTATAGAGCACTGATTGGTCCATTTTGCAGAGTGCTGATTGGTCCATTTTGAGTGCTGATTGGTGCATTTACAATCCTTTAGCTAGACACAAAGCACTGATTGGTGCGTTTTTATGGAGTGCTGAATGGTGCATTTCCAATCCTTTAGCTAGACACAGAGTGCTGATTGGTGTGTTTTTACAGAGTGCTGATTGGTGCATTTGCAATCCTCTAGCTAGACAGAAAAGTTCTCCAAGTCCCCACTCAACCCAGGAAGTCCAGCTGGCTTCACCTCTCATAATCATTTGGTGGTTACTGTCTAGAGGTCTCACTTGAAGATTTGAAAGTTCCACTAAAGCTTAGGGGGAAAAGTCATTGATATATGAATAGTTTAGGGGTGCAGGGTACAAGGAATCATATTAGCACATATTCCATGTGGATGGCATATTCTTAAGGATGACATGCTAGGACTTTCACATATGCTACTTCAAAAAGTTTGCATAATTCCCTGAAAGAAAGGTTTAATTATTTCAGATAAGGAAAATAAATAAAGTCATTGAAGCCTTGGTCTCTTCTTATATACAACATAATGACTGAATAGGAAAGCAGTGGCAAACCAATTGGAAAATGCCTAATTACACTTTTAAAGGGGACAAGTGAATGTGTGACTATCCTAGAGGTTCCAGAGGGTTATACTATCTAATAATAATGTCTCTCATCATCTATTTTTGTAGCTATTCCCCTTTCTGACCCTAATACATACTCTTGGTCTCAGAAAACTGAGTCCAATATCAGGTAGATGCATTTCAGCCTCCAGGAAAGCATGGAGGAGATCAAAATGAAAGTGTTGGCTACCTTTTCTCCCTCACAAAGGAAAGAACTTTTTTTTTTTTTTCTGTTTCTTGTGAGATGCTCACTCTATCGTCCAGGTTGGAGTGCAGTGGCACAATCTCGACTCACTGAAACCTCCACCTCCTGAGTTCAAGGGATTCTCCTGACTCAGCCTCCTGAGTAGCTGAGATTACAGGTATGTGCCACCACACCTGAATAATTTTTATATTTTTAGTAGTGATGGGATTTTGCCATATTGGACAGGCTGGTCTCGAACTCCTGGCCTCAAGCAATCCACCCGCCTTGGCTTCCCAAAGTGCTGAGAATACAGGCGTGAGCCACTGCAGCTGGCCACAAAGAACATTTTCTCGGAGATAAATCCTGTCATCTGGTTGGAGCTGTTCTGACAAAGAACCCCTGGTGTACAGTTTTATGATAAAATAGTAGTGTTTTCCAAGTTACTAGATACCCAGACTCAGATACTTTATAAACTTGCAAACATTTTCTGTATGTGCTCCATAGGATTTCAGACCTTAGAAGTATTACTTAGTGCCTATATAAAACACCTTCTATTTTTGGTTCAATAAATAGTCACGTATTTCAGGGTAATCATCTCCTTGCTGCCAGAAATACAAATCTTAGGGAAGTAGATTTTGTAAAAATGGAACACTTTTCTTCCCAGCACTATCCTTTAGTACTCAGTAATCCTGAGCACCAGGGGTATAACTGAGCAATTAACTTCTGACAATGGTATAAATTTAGGCTTGTTAAAACAAGGAGTATTAATATTCCCTCAGGTTATCACCCTGGCCTAATTTACTGAACCATAAAGTACAATAAGACACAGACCTGTAATTTTGTGGTTCACATAAAATGCCCAAGGAAAGAGACAGAGAGGGAAAAAAAAAAACCGAAAGAGAGAAAGAGAAAGAAACCCACAAACACAGTGTAAGAGCCTAATAAAGTCAACTGTATTAATCATACATTAAATAGCTAAGACTTTGCCTTTTATTTTACAACCAATAACTGCAACAATAGTTAATGACTGTGATAACTCATTATAGGCCAAGATGACATTATATTTATAATAGACTGGTCATTAAAATTCCAGAAGCCTCACCTTTTGTCTATCTCTGGCTTTTTTTTTTTTTTTCTTTTTCTTTCTTTTTTTTTTTTTTTTTTTTAAGAAAAACGACCTACTCTAGGCTTCTCTGATAGAAAAAAAGTCCAAAAATGTTTAATTATATCATTGCAATTTAGTGTCCTTATCTCTGTTGGAGGTAGTGTTATGGATGAAAAACTGTGGTTCTCTTACATGAATCTTTTGAGATACCAGATAAACCTGACAAGTCCAGCAGAGTAACAGGAATGCATTAGGAAAAACATCAACTTTAATGGTAGAGAGACTTGAGTTCAAAACTAAGTTTTGCCACTGACAAACTGTGAGACTGTAGCAAGTCTCTTCTGTGGACTTCGCTTGCCTCATCTGTAAAATAACGACAGAAATGCCTACATCTTAGGGTTCATGTCTTTAACTCAGAGCGTGACATATAGATAGTCATTCATGGTAATACATTTAAATGATAAAATAAGTATATTAGGTAATTACATAAAGTATACTAGATATATCATACTTTAAAAATATTAAGTACCTGGCATGTAGCATGATCTGAATAAATGGTGGCTTCTATCTTTGTTATGTATCGATTACTCTAGTTTACTGTGTTGGATGGTCAGCAATGTTTTTGTGAAGCAAGGAATAAAAAGCAAACCTTTTTTAAAAAGTGAGATCACATACACACACACACACACACAGAGAGCGAGAGAGAGAGAGAGAACAGATCAGAATCCATCATTTTGGATGTATACTGCTATAAGCTAACTATTTAATTCATGGTTTTACCCCATTTACTTTTTCCCTGTTTTTTCCCCACTGCAAGATCAGACTGTTAATACACTTAATGAGGCAAAGAAGCATAGCAGTATATCTGAGCAATTAAAGTCCCTTCATTTAGACAGTAATAAAACCCGCAATTGTCTCCTTTTGCCTGGAAGAACAACTTTATAGTTTATTGAATAAGTAAGATTTTGATCTAACTCTTCTCCTTAAACATCTCTGCACTTTCCTATCCTCACCTAACTCTCCAAAAGGATTCTTTAAATGGAAAGAATCACAAATCAATATTATCAGAATATATCCAGGTTGAGTACTTTCTCCAGGCAAAGTGTTATTGTAACAACCCCAACGAAACAGACTTCTCTCAGTGATGCTCAAGTTTCCATTCTTCATCAAAGGTTGCTTTTTTCTCCTTTCCTAAGTATAAAATAAACACGGTAGCATCCAAGGATAGTGATGTTTTCTCTCTATTCTACATGTTGTATTATTTCCTGGCAGTCAAGTCATCTCCCTTACCAGAGTCTTGTACTAGCAAATCCTTACCTTTACTAAATATATTCTGCTTGGCAAATGTGACCATAAGAGTTTGAAGAACACGAATAGGGCTTTTAAAAAATTTTTGAACTTTACCATTGACTTGCCCTGGGCAAATATCTTTTGGAGACACATGTACAGTTCTACATTCTCTGACTTAAAGAGGATCTGAAAAAACTGCAAAGGAGGCTCTGAAGAGTGTCATAAATTGATTAAAAGTTTGGAGATAAAGTTAATGAAGCTTTAATTCTGCTTCCAATTAAATAGGCTGAAAGGGTGATTTTGCAGACTGAGTAAGGAATGTTTCAGAAAATGGTGACATATTTCTTGTGCTCTCTAAGCACATTATAAAAGGAAACAGGTTTAAATAGCAGAATAAAGGATTTGGTAAAAGTTGTTAAATGATGGCATGCATTTCTATAAGGATGGTATCTGAAGTTACTTTTAAGTGGACTAGGTTCTTATCTGTCTGGGGGATTTAAGTAGATGTGTGTAGCCTATTACCTTCTCATGTCACTTTTTAGTCCCCTGAATCCAGTATTAACCAGTGTGGAGAAGAATAAGAACAAGAAAAAGATGGGGAAAAAGAAAAGGGGAAGAAAAAAAAAGAAAAGATGGAGGATCAGGAAAAAGAGAAGAAACAGAACCTAGGTTTCTCTACATTAAAAAAAAAAAAAAAAAAAAAATGCCTGCTGCTTCCTGTGACCAGATGAAAGAGATAGCACACCACATGCAGACACTGAACTCTCTCTCTGATCTACTTGCCAAAGTCATACTGTCATCAGCGAACAAGGCATCTTAGACATCCTAACTCACTCCATTTATAGTAAATGCTTGAGGTTTCTGAAAGAGGAAGCAACTTGACTCACTGTGATATAAAACGCTATACACTAACAAGAAAATAAAACTCACCATCACTCCTTAGGTGATAAGAGCTTATGGCACCGAAAATTATATGAACATTAAAAAGAAACACGCAAAGAGCATATTTACACATTCGTCTATTAATATCAATTCTGAACAGAGTATACGCCTTTAGAAAGCAGAAATGCCTGAAATTACCAATCAAATAGTAACATCATTGAAACTTCTCTCCCCTGCTAAAGATAAACAAACAATTCAATACCAGCTTCATAATGACCACATATTTTCAGCCACAGCAGGTTGCTGCCTAGTCCCTGAAGGAAAATGACAAATGAATGCTGTTTCATATTTTGCTTGAACAGTTTTTTCTTTCAGAGAACTATTTGCAATACGATAATGAGAAGAGCATAGCTGCAGAGAGTAGCATTTTGTAAGGATGACTACCTTTCTAGGGCACATCATCTGATACACACTTTGTTTATCCAGAGTGAACTTAGTGGTTAAAATGATTAATTGAACCCATTTTGTGTTACTCATACTAGCTCTTGCAAAGGAGGTGATTGCTATTTTTTTCTTAGTGACTCATAGAAAGACGCTAGCAGTTCACTGGCAATAAAAAAATGACATTTCTAAATTTAGCAGTTCATAAATCTTAAAAGATGCCAGCCACATCCAGCCCCCTTCTCCCATGCTCCTCCCCCAGTCCCTGCTCAAATGTGCAAAAGACTTAAATGTGCATGGAGACAAGACAGAGACTTCCTCGGGGCACATCTATCTCTTCCTCCCTCAGTACCTACCAACACCACTGTGCACTCAGATAGGAGCAATGTGTATATTTCCCAAATGATAGCTTTTATTATCCCATTAAGATGCTAAATGTGTCTGGTAAAAATACATGCAGAATATGTGAATGTTTCCAAAGGAACCCAATTCAATGAATTATTTTCAAGGGGCACTGTGGAAACTGGCAAATTTCTTCCTGTCCTCCTATGTTATCTATTCTGTGACAAGAAATATGCAATAAATCACCGGCCTTAGGAAAGAAACAAATTTTGCCTCTATCATTTTCTGTGGTTTACATAAGGTACTTACCAAATGTATCATGCCCTCCTTATGTCTTTTTGCCATTGTTCTGAGACTTCAGGACTACAATTGACCTCCAGAAATTGCACTGACATATGACTCACACAGGTAGCCTGCAACAAAGGATACAAGAGAATTAGACTTGAAGAACTAAAAATCTACATGGCTAAAAAGAGATTACTGAGCAAAGTGACATGCAAGTATTGTTTTGTAAGATAGTTGGCTAATTTTAATCCCTTCCTCTCACAACTTCCTCACTACAGAGATCTTCTCATCAGTGAACGAAGGAACCAATAGAATTGTTTTCCAGCTACTTAAAATGACTGTCTAAAAATGGTAACTTGGCAATAACTTTTTTGCTTCTATTCCATTTTTCTTCACATCTCCCATTAAAAATACACCCTGCTTCAGGTCAACAACAATGACAAAACTGTCATTTAAGAGTAAATGTATTCAGCAAGTATGAGATTATCATATCAAAAGCCCAAAATTAAAAAGGAAACTCTTTACAAAATACTAGCTTCTTAGTGGCAAAGCTGAGTAGTAGAAATATGCAAATTATGGGAAGCAGGAAGTCTTATTTAAAGTAGGGGATGAATGTTTTCTGACTGTAGAGAACTATAGACGTTTCCAAAAACCCTTCCCCACTCATATTTTCTTTCCTTCTCTATATCTAGTATCATGCTTCTACTATTTTTTCAACTTACTTACTTGTGACCCCTCCCCAAAATGCTTTTTGTTGATGCAACTTTTGGAATAAAGCCAGCAGGAGTAGCCATTTATGCCTAGTGTTCCATTATTGGACACTAAGCATGTGGGAGTTATTTACATCCTACTGCTCAAGGTCATCGCCAAGGTCTGATTGCAAAAATTCAAAGAATTGCAACCTCAGGCATACATGGATTAACTTGTATCCAGGAATGAATAATTATATTCATTTCACTGATACACAATTTTGAAAAGATTTCATGAACAAATAAATAATTCTTTCTAAAGAGATCTAGCGTTGTGGTAGGAAAAAAAATATGTTTGATACAAGTGACTAGGCTAAGCAAAACTTTCGTCTCTCTTTAATATACCGTACACTTGCATTGATAGAATTTGTCCTAAAAATGGTTTCTCAATTAGTCTCTCTTTTTGTTTTGCCCACTGTGCTTGCTATTTGTATTACACAAATAGAATGCTGTATATTTGGAAGCAATTGAGCTAAACAATTAATTCCTGACTTAGAGTATCTGTGATAAGACATTCCGAAGACCCAGGGCATGACACGTTATGCCTAGTAACTGACTCAGTTAAGTATCTCTCTGGAAAGCATGTAAACTTCACTGAATCTACTGAACACGTTTGCCTATACATTAGTAAAACATCTGGAAAACTACATATGCAATAACATAAAGGCATCTTAGTCCAGTGTACCCACTGATTTAAGAAAATAAAGCAATCAGCTTTCCAACTGGGTTCAAGATAATGGTCACTCTTTGATTGGAAAGCAACGAGGTCAGATTCTATTTCTACAAAAACTCAGATGGTTTCTAGGCTGCCCACCCCACTGAAGATCTAGTAAGGATAAATAGTGCTTCCAAGTATGTTTAAAGATAGGATGCAGAGAAGGACATGTCCAAAACACATCTTTAAGATGATAATTTTGCTGAAGTTTGCTACTGAATTTATGATGATAACTAAAATTGGTACTACTTCTTTCTACTCCCATTTCCTTGGTCTTAAAACATGGGGGGAAAAAAGCAATATCTCTCAGAATTTTTCAGTGTTGGTCTTGCATCTCAAGATGTACACAGCTATGTTTTTCTAAAAAATGGATTTTAGCTATTACGAATCATTTATAATATATGAATGATGGCTTAGGTTACTTTACAATTGGTTCACCCACCCCTGATCTCAAAGTAATTTGCAAAATAATGGGTTGGATGCTCGGAGTGCGGTGATTGTGAAATTCTTGGGGGGGGGGGTTGTTTGTTTTTGAAATTCTGGGTTGGTTGTTTGTTTGTTTGCTTGCTTGTTTCTGTTTATGGTGGTTCCTGCTGTGAAATAGTAATTTGGCTTTTCACTAACCAGTAACAAAAATCCTTCCTACTTCCCTCCCTTTCATGCTCCCTAAGGGAAAAAAATATTGGCTGGATGCTGAAGATATCCAGAATTGTTAGCAAAACAGTCATATGGTCTTTTTGTCAATATAGGACTTTAAAGTGAGGTTAAATTTGTATTTAAGAGATCTGTGTGAAGATGGTAATCCATCAGCTATGTGTGTGTGAACTGTGGGGAGGAAGCACTGACTGACTCAGGTCTCAGGTGTTGATGAACAGCCAATGTCACAGGAAACAATGATATGACAAACTGGCCTACATTGATTAAGTTGGGCTATTTTCACAGCTAACTTTAGTAAATTCAGGGCAGCAGAAAAACTAAGCTGTCAGTCCAATTCTACCCCTCTGTCCCCAGATATCACACTTGGCTCCAGAATTCTAAGAAAAGCAGATGCTCACTCTGCCCCTTATACAAAGTCACTATTTACTGGCATCAGTGCAATTTAGCTAGGCTACTTCAATCCCTTTGGACTCAAAGCTTTCAAAATAACCAGGGAAAGAGACAGACATGGCTTGTCATGACCAAACTCCTCAATAAATCAACAGGCAAAATGCTTTCCACCTAAACAGATGTTGCAAAGCAAACGTGTGAAACTAATGTAATTTTGTTTTCCCTTTTTTACTGCCTATCGCAGATCCTCCTCTGTCACAGAAATTCTACACCTGCACAGTGCAAAAAATGAGGCCTTTGATCTACTATAGTTATAATGTACATCACAGAATTTTCTTCCTCTTGAATAAGTTACAGCCATTTCTTCTTGAAAAATGTGAAATCTGAGATAATTAAAAAGAAGCTCAAGGAGCTATCCAAACCCTAATCTCTTTCCTTTATAAGAAATGGGACCAACCAACCTCTCATTAAATTAACTATAAAGAAGAAAAAAAGGATGAAAGCTCACAATACTGAAAAATACGACTTCAGTCAACCTTGTGCCAGTATCTGGGCAGCTGGAATGGGAATTTAGTTCACAGCATATTTCTGCTTTGCATTGTGAAAGAGATTACTTGGTAGACTTAGGAAAGCAGGGAAATAATATTGCCTTTTATTAATAAAAAATGAAGCTGGAAGAGATTTTAGAAATAATTTAGAGCAACATCTCACCCTTCTGATAAGCAAAGTGGGACAGAGAGCAGTTAATGATCTGCCAATGGCAAACATTTACTTAGAAACAGAGCTAAAACTGGCAAGCAAAGCTTGAAAGGGCAAGGGCTCTGGAGTCAGAGGAAGTCTCTTTGAATGCCAGCTCTGACTTAAGAAAAGTTACTTAAACTCAAGTGTAAATTCTCCAACAGTAAAACAGAATTATTAACACCTATAGTTGAAACTTAAAGAGTTACAGGATAAAATGGAATAATGCAGCACTCCATGGAAGACATTAATAAAACAAACAAACTTGCCTTCTTCAAATTAGGATCAGAACTGAACAATAGTGAAGTTATTTCTGTACTCAGACCCTGTGATAATTATCAATAACATCTAAAGAATGAGAATGCTTCCTTGGTTTAAGGTTGGTCAGTCCAAAGACATGGAAAAATAGTCTAGGCAATTATCAGCAATGACTATTCATGAATTGCCCAGGATAACAGGCACTTTGTCAGGCTGACCTGAAGATTTGATTCCCTGCACAAATAAGCAAGTGTAAAAATGGACATGGTTGCTTGAAGCATTGAGCATTTAAGTCTTAAAACTATTTCTTTTCTAGTGTGTACCAAACAAACCTTTGCTGATGTGACTTCCCATAGTAGTTTGAGTACTGAGAAAAATAGCTCAGTAAATTAAATTATTTCTATATGATTTTCATGAGAACTTTATTAGTATGAGATAGCATCTTTGAATCTGATCAAATTGGGAAATCTGATGAAACTTTATAAGCCTGCATGAATGAAAGGCAAACCCTGACTATGAAGACATAACAATAAAGATCAACCTATGTGTCTCCATAGCCAGCTAGCTTTTCCCAGATTATTCCATTCTGCATTTTAATATATCATATAGCTTTTCTATTTGTAACTTCTCTAATAACCACTTCACAAAACTTTTCAAATGACTTAGCATATATTATATTTAAAGCATACAGGGCAAAATCTTAGCATATAATGTCTCAATAAATGTTCTTTTCTTTCTTATTTTTAATCCAATGCATTGTCTTCCCCAAGGAAGTAAAGCAGAGGCTAGCTGTGGGGAAGAAGAAGAGTTCCCTAGAGGAGGTGATAATTTAAATTTTGTAATAAAGAGCAAGAAATATGTTTGGAGCAGGAGAAGGAAGAGGATAAGGGAGTAATAAGGGATAATATGAACAAAGAGCTGACAGTGAGAAAGAGTACAGGGCACTAAGGGAAATTAAAATTATTCACGGTATTTTGGAAGTTGGGAATTTATCTAGAGAGAACAGTCAGCCATTACAGGGTTTTGAAGTAGGACAGTTAATGAAGTGAGTTTTTATTTTAGAATGAATCCTCTGGCTGTAGCCTGGATGCTTAAATAGAGAGAAGTAGGACAGAAGCTTGAGACAAAGGGTCTAATTAGTAGTTTCTTTTATAACCAAAATAGGAGATTATGAATTAAGGGTATGCCAGTGCATATAGAGAAATATGGACTGATTTAATAAATGTTTAGTTGGTAAAATTTTTACCATTTTGTTGGTTTTTGTTTGAAACTGCAGACAAGATGACCTCCAGGATTATGGTTCTTGCAATTGATGGGATGCTTTTGCCCTTCTCTGTTGTTGGGAGCAGAACAGAAAGAGTAGAAGTAGAAAAAGAGTATAGATAATAGGCCAGCATGAAGTGTTTTGTGTTGGAGAGTCCTGTAGATCAATAGGTTTTTGAATTTATGAAGAGAAATTTCTAAGCTTAAGATAAAGGTTTTTAGTTATTGGGAAATAGTAGCATGGCAAACAAGAAAGATATTTAGTACCTGAGTCAATGAGCCCATATAGAATGATCAAACCTCTTCTTCATCTTTTTGAATTTTTCCAAAACTGCATATTTTAAAAGTGACATCTCTAAGATAATAGAAAATGGTGTAAAAATGTGAAGTGTTTTTGAAGTGTCATAGGCAAAATATGCAACATCATCAGTATAATAATTTAGTACTGATGGTAAGAAAGTCTGCTTAAATCCATGTGAGACAAGAAATAATTTAAGATTACAAATGGCATGTGTATTCGGCAGAATAATTCCCACCCCCAAAATATGTCCACTTTCTAATCCCTGGAATCTGTGAATATATTACAAGACAAAAGGGACTTTGCAGTTGTAATTAAGGTTAAGGACCTTGAAATGGGGATATTTTCCTAAACAATCCAGGCTAGCCCAGTATAATGACATGACTTCTTAAAAGTTGAGAACATTTCTTGTGTGTATTCAAAGAAACAGATGTTATGGCAACTAAAGCAGGGTTAGTGGGATGGGACATTAAATCTCAATCAACTGTTGTTGGCTTTGAAAATGGGAGAAGGGAGCCATGAACCAAGGAATGTAAGTCCTCTTTGGAAGGTGGAAAAGAATAAGGACATTGAGATTTTCCTAATGCCTCCAGAAAGGAAGACAGCCTAGATGACATGTTGATTTTAGTCCAATGAAACTCCTTTCAAATTTCTAAACTAAAGAAATGTGAGATAAAAATGTGTGTTGTTTAAGCCACTAAATTTTATGGTAATAATTTTATACTACCAATAGAAAATCAATATAGCATGATATAGAGGTGATGTTATATAGTAAAGAGTGTGTTAGATTGTAGGTTACAAAATCTACTTTGGAACATTTCTTCCTTCATTTATCTGACAAACTCATATTTACCAAACAAAATGTAATTCAGGCACCAACCACTCTATAAAGTAGTCCCTGACCCTTGCAAAAAGTACAATTAGTTACATATCTATACTACTTTTGTTGTTTGAATATATTTTACATTGTACATATTTGAGATTCTACCTGCCTGTTTTCACATTTGGGATTCATCCTGCAAGTGTAGGTACTTAAAAAATTGTTTGCAATATCCTAATGGGTTAGTTTTAGTTTTATATAGCACATGCCTGATAAATGTTTTAGAATTGAACTACTTATAAATTGCGTGAACTTGAGCAAGTCACTTAATCTCTTCAAACCTCTATTTTCTCATCTGTAAATAACAAAATTGATATTCATAGCTTCTCAGGAGATCAAATGAGATAATATACCTGAAGGGATTAGTGAAAAGGAAAGCACTATACACAATTCATTATTTAAAATATCTGTAAAACCCTTAGCACCGATAAATTTAGATCAGGTATTTATATCACTGCTAATAAATGCCTCAGAAGGATTCTTCCTACCCTGTGTAACAGTACCAAAGAAATAAAAATTTATCTAATAGTGGGACTTTTAAAAACACAATATAAGAAAATGTTGAGAACTAATAATACTTTTCAGCAGTACATTATTTTCATGCATAAAAATCTAGACCCAGTGGAAAAAAATAATAATTCTAAAGGGCTTTGCTGTACAAAGTTAATTTTCCAGAGACAACTTGAGGAGGAAAATATCCCCAATGGCATGGAAAGAAGCTGTAATAAGAGTAAATGATCTGGTGCAGATAATTGCAAAGATCAATGAAGAACAGGAAACACTTTGCTACCTATTAATTTAGACACTATTGTCAACGTTGGTTCACATAACATTAAGTTCCATCTATTATTCAGGAAATTAGCTATTCTTTTTTAAAGTCCTCTTTTCACCATTTCATATCAATGGATGACAGAACAGAGAATTTTCAAGTACATTATTGAGAAAAATTTTGAATGTTTTGACCATTGTACTTTTTTAGTAAAGATTATATTCTATGTATTATCCTCAAGTGCCATGGTCATCCAATCACCTAGGGTACATTCATTTTTGTTCTTGTTTTCTATCACATGTACAAAGCCACTTATCTCAAAATAACTAATCTTTCACATTCTTTTACTTTTTACTTTTCGTGAGGCATATTTCCATTGGTAGTAATGTTTTCATGCTTTTGTTATCTCCTGACTATAAAAATGAAATTATGTGCCAGTGGATCAAAGTTTTCACTCTGCACATGAAAGTTAATGGTTTTTAAAACTCCAAGCGCTTCAATCAGATAGTTTTGTAGCTAACATTAAGTTGGCTTTTGGATGGTTGACTTAGAAAGTTGGCTACCCAATGTGATGATGCCAATTCAAGTATAAAACTAAGTGATAATTATTATTCATCAATAACTACAAATAAAGAAATCATAATCATAGAAAAAAGTTTACTCTTTTTCCAACTAAATATAGAACATAAAAACTAGAAAGTATTTTTGTTTCACAGTGGCTATTTGTTTTATAAAATACATTATTATTTGAAAATGTTACAGGGATGAATATAAAACATGAAAAAGGGGTATTTTAAAATTTTCAGAGACACTAAAATAATATATAATTAAAAATTTCTAAAGAGTATAATTTGGGATTTTTGTGGCTTCTGTCTATTCAGAAGCTTTTACTTTATATTGTTTTCTTTCAATGACCTTAATGATGAATATTTTCAATCTCATTAAATGAGTTTATGAAAACTACACAGTCTGTTTCCATACCTCTTAATGTATTAATAGAAGTAGGCCATTAGAACTTTATTCCTCATAGAACTTGGAACTAACTTTTTCTTCATAACCCAAATGGAAAAATCATAGGTAGCAAATAATGACTTGGAGTAAGACAGTAAAGGATAGATATACACTCAACATTAACCTATAGGAAATCTGACTAGATGAATACAACTTTAACAAAATTGACTTAGGCAAAATGGTGAGTTCATGATTCTGATAACGAACTAAATGACTGAAAAGTGCAGATAAATTACAGCAGAGTCTAAAAGGAAAGTAAGGATATTATATGGCGAATACAGGTTTGGTGTTTGTTTAATTTCAGCTTCTTTAATGTATAACATAAATACAAAAAGACCTGTAACTTACATATGAGTTCCCTTCTCCTCTTCCTCTTCTTCTTCCTCCTCCTCCTCCTCCATTTTTCTCCTCCTCCTCCTTTTCCTTCTCTCCTCCTCCTCCTTCTTCTCCTTCCTCTTTCTTCTTCTTACCTACTCTTCATGGCATGCTGGTACCTAATAGAAGAAGAACATCATAAAATTGTTTGACTCCTCAGTCAAATTTCATTTTTAGTATTTTTTTCCATATGGGGTTGAACAAGATAGGCTTTGATATTACTAAATTCATGGGCAATTATTCTTTAAAGTCTGTTAAAAAAAAAAAGGCAAAAGTGCTACAAGGAAACGATGTTAAAATTATTTTTTCCTTTTAAATCACTTTTGTGCTGCTAGAGATGCTCTAGGAATCACAATTAAATGCTATTACTAGTAGTAGTATTGAACGAAACAAAACATGAACATTTTCTAATTTTTATTTTGTATATTTAGATGTTTATAGATATTTGACCTATTATTAAAATACCCTTGATTTATAAACAAAAATTTAACATGATCAAACATAAAAAGAACTAAGTTTCTGTTGAAATTTGCTGCTAGGATAGATGAGGACAGGACCTAGAGATAAATTACCAACAATGAAGTAAAGGGGAAGACAGGAGTCTCCACAAAAAGGAATGGATGAGCCAAAGTGAAGAGTACTGTGTGAAAACTGAACTAGAGCCTCATAAAACATCCTAAAAGCAGATGAGTTGTTGAGACTTGAGAGAGAGAAATGCAGAGGAGGACTAGAAGGTACACAGAAGATAAACCATTTTATATTGATTAATAAAAAAACTTATCAATCAATAGTTTTATGGTTACATGAAATAAAAATGAGTTAGAGATTCTGGTGGGCGTCAACAGCAATTGCTATATGGAGCCAAATACATGATGCAGTGTAAATTAACTAGCCTAATTCCAAGATACGAATGGGCCTTGATGTGTCCCATTTTTGTAAAGGGTTCATTTTCCTGGTCTATTTCATCTGAGCATCTGTTATTGTTCTGCATTTGTCACCTAGATCCTCCCAGTATAGATTAACAATACCTGAAAGAGATCTTTTCTTTCACACTTTAAAATCACATTAGAAAGACTTCGTTGAGAGTGTTTGAAATTATATTTTGAAAGGAGTGATAAGAAGCTTACCAGACAATATGCAGTGAGCTAAGGTCTCTGAAGCAAAAATGCATCACTAGCTACGTAACATCCTAGAGAAAACTCTGGACATTGTTCCACAGGAGGCTGCAGGTAGATTTGGGGCACACTAAGGGTAGGGGTATAACTTTTAAGGACAAATTTCAGTTTTGTAGCCAAGTATGTGTAGACACATACATATAACCCATATGTGTAGACACATATATATAATGAGAAGCTGAAAATATTTAATACAGTTAAATTCAGGTGTTAATTTTAATCCCTTGCCAATATAGGATAACAAAATCATCTCTGTCATTGCTTCATTTAAATCATTTTTCATCATCATAGTTTTGCACTATTCATGAATGTGCTTCAATGATCCATATGGTTCCAATTTGTATTCCAATCACCACTTCCTTATTATCACAGTTTTTATACATAATTTTTGGTGTGTCTGTCATCATTTTGCCCACATTTACATTTTCACTTAATTGACTGTAGATCTGAAACATTAGCTATTGTTATTCTTAGTTTTCTACTACCCAGACCTAGGCAGCACCAGTGTTCAAGAAAGTGTGTATTCTTCAAAATTATTCTCTGCAAATGCCAGCTAGTATTTCCCAGAAATGATTGTATCCTTACCTTTGGAAATCACACTGTGTTTTCCTTGAAATAATAGGGAGGAATCTGTAAATCACACTGGTCTTTGGCAAATAAAAACCAACTATCTGAGTGCAATTCAAAACATTAAAAAAAAAAAGTTTCTCTACAGTGCAGCCATTATTAATTCCCTGTTATTTACTGTTTTGTAGTATAAAGCCTTTCCATATCTGTAGTAAAGTAAGTAGTTTTACATAACAATGATGACTATGGGCACTGGAATTAGCAAGCCCTGGGTTTGAACCTTGGCTTTGCTACTTACTAGCTGTGTGGTACTAGGCAGGTTGACAAGTTTTGTAATCTCATTACACTCATCCTGTTTATTGAAATAATTTATGAACAATCATATGTAAAGCTCTTACCACAGGGTTTGCTATCAACTAAGTCCTGATGGCATTTGTTGTTTTCTATTGGCAGATAACCTCCATCCATTATGTAAATACTACATAAACATAGAAAGTTATTAGCAACTTATAAAATTGGTGAAATAGTAGCATTATATAACCATTGGTCTATAATGAAACTCAAATTTGAAGTAAAGTATAATCCTTGTTGGTATGCATTTACATAAAATCTGAATTAACATAAACTATCTAAAAGCCCACTATAAGTGACCTTACCCCAGTGAAGAAGGCATAATAAGAGAATATCAACTGGGATAAGCCAGAGGTATCTAGAGAAATACTAATCACTATCTATGTAATACATGTCTTAGAGAAAACTTGGGCCTCTCTTCACAGAGACAGCAGGTACTTGTTAGCCATGTCAGTGTGTATCTATTTCTACAGCTTACAGATGTCAGTCGTATTATGATCTACATAAACTGTGAACTACTGGTTTTAGGAATTCTTTGGAAATTTTTAGAAAGAGGAGAGTACTTAGCACACTGACCCAGACATCTCTCCTGAGAAAAGTGACAGGATCCACCATAAAATAGGGGTTAACATGCTTCTATAAGCAGAACCTTTCAAGTTGGCTTTTCCTGGTCAGTGCTATGCAGTTACACAGATTTAAGGTTAGCATGGATTTTCTTTCATTATTAGAATAGTTCACTCATATCATACAGCAAACGCTTTTATTCTGCAAAACAGAGCCCTACATCCTGAGATATCTCAAGATATAGACAGAGATAAATGTTAATATTTCCATAAATAAAATTGTTCTTTTGCAATCATGAATACATCAATTCCTTTTGATTTTTTTCTGAATTTCTAAATCAAAGATTAAGTCATTATTTAAAAACTCTCAAAACTCTGAATTATAGCTGTTAAAATTATGGGGTAAAAAATTACAAAGCTTTAAAAGTGACTGTTATTTTAATTTCATCATGATGTTAAGTAAGTAATTTTAAATGATAGTAAATTTTGTCACTTTCCACGCAGGGGAATGAGGAAATATACATACACAAGCACGCACGCACGTACACATACGTGTGCACACACACACACCAAGTATATACATCAATAGTATACATTTGGCAATATGTATGTGTTTTGTGTGTTTGAGTATATGTTTGAAGTATTAAAAACATGAAAGGGTGGGTAAGAAGATGAAATTATTTACCTACATTTTCTTTCACTGTAACCTCAAGCCAATGTCTGGGATTGAGATAAACTTTCGGTTTTTGTTTTTTTTGAGACGGAGTCTCGCTCTGTCGCCCAGGCTGGAGTGCAGTGGCCGGATCTCAGCTCACTGCAAGCTCCGCCTCCCGAGTTCACACCATTCTCCTGCCTCAGCCTCCCAAGTAGCTGGGACCACAGGCGCCCGCCACCACGCCTGGCTAATTTTTTGTATTTTTAGTAGAGACAGGGTCTCACCGTGTTAGCCAGGATGGTCTCGATCTCCTAACCTTGTGATCCGCCTGCCTCAGCCTCCCAAAGTGCTGGGATTATAGGCGTGAGCCACCACGCCCGGCCGATGAGATAAACTTTCAAATGCAATTAAGTAAGTTCACAATAGTATGTTTTGTTTTCGCAATATCTAGAACCTCTTAGGATATAAAAAAATTAAAAATCTTTTGGTTACAAACCTTGGTTTCAGAAATATTGCAATGTTATTATCTGGTTTTATTAATTTGTTCTCTGGTTTACAAACTTTTAACAAATGGTTATTAGGTTCTCAAATTTGTGCTAGGACTAGAGATAGAGAAATGTAAGATAAAAGACCTCCATCAGGTAGGTTTCAGTCTTCTGAGGTAAACAGAAGTAAGAAAGGGTCACCACAGATTATGATAAGTGCCCAAATAAAAGTATGTGGATACTGATGGGAGACAGAGAAATGGTTACTTTTCCATACTGGGCATTATGGAAGGCTTGAAGCTGAGTTGAAGAATGAGCAGAAGTAAGTGGCAAAGAGAAATAGAAAAGGGCTCTTCAAGCATAGAAAAAAGCAAGTGGGAAGTAGCAAAAAGTACTTGGCATTTAGGAAATAACCAATAATTCAATATAGTGGAAAGAGGGAACATATGGGAAAGTCCTGAGAAACAAGACTGTGGAAATAGGAGAAATGTTTTCAAATGTTTCACAAACTTCTCTTCCTAGGACAGAACAAGAGCACAGTTCTCCAAGCACTGAGAAGCATCTTATGTGAGGCAGCATAGCTTAATAATTTATGAGTATGGGCTCCAGAATCAAATAACCTTGATTGCAGTCTTGGTTCTGTCACCTACTAGCTAAACTGTCTTGAGTAAATGCTTTTAACTCATTGTGTCTCACAAAATCATCTGTAAAGTGAAGATTAACATAGCACCTACCTCCTGGTTTTTTGAAGATTAAAAACAGCTAATACATACAAAGCATTTAAAAGAGTGTCTGGGACATAATAAACTGTCTTCCTACTTTTATAAAGAGAACAAAGGATACAGAGTTTACAGGAGGCAGGCTTGTTTCATCCAATTATGTTATGAGAAACAATTTTGTGGAGTCAAAATAGAAACTGGGTCCTCTTGACATATTGATAAGGGAATGAAAAAGAACTCTGCTCAGAGGGAGGAGAACAATTAAAGCACCATTCATTGTTCACATGTTAGTGAAAATGAGCATATAATGTCCATTCTTTGGAAAAGGAAATTATATGGAGAAAAGGTAGGGGAAATTAATAAACCTAAGCCACAAAATGGAAGAGGACATAGGAATGACAAAATAGAGATCATGGTTAAGACCTTCTTATCTTCCCCAGAAATCTGTTCAGTTTTTAACCTGTGCATGCAGTCTTTATCTTGTACTTGTATCAGACACAGAGTAGTGAAACCTCTTAAAAGCCTTCCTCAAACCCCAGAAGAACAGTTTCCCAAGGGGATTAATAGTGCCAGCTGTGTAATGGTTTTTTCTGAGATTGGGCAAGGCAATAAAAGCACTTCATAGTAGAGGGTGTAAATCTCTATTCCAAACCATAAGGACTGAGAATCTTTGCTGCCACTATTAATTAGAGACTCTAAGATAGAAATATTCATATATTTTAACACACACATTTAACACAGATTCTCTAATACTGCAAGTCAATTATGTCAGTAACTCCCAGAGTTAGTGCAGATCCCACAGATCAAGGGCATAGTCCCCAACAAGACTGCTCTCATTTTAGATGCCAGAGGAAGAGGTCTAGGAAGGTCTTGAAGGTCCTCTCTCCATGGAATCAGGACCATGTCACCCTCCCAGCACACTGATGTGTCCCCAGTCAAGAAGGTCATTGGAGCCCCAGTGTCCAGAGTTTTTATTGGAGTCTTGCTATGCAGTGCAATTCATTGGATCATTGGCCACAGGATTTAACTCTATCTCCAACTTATCTCTCTTGCCCAGAGGTTGAACTGATACCATCTGGTTCAAAGCACCAACCTTCTAATTACATGGTTGTTTTTTCGGGCATAGCCTGCCTTCATCCTGACCCACCTTGTTAACATAAACTATCTAAAAGCCCACTATAAGTGATCTTATAAGCATAAACCCAGAGACTATTATGAACAACACAAATACTCCTATCCATTAAGAAATGTCTGGGCTTTAGAAGTTCTATCCCAGGAATCTGGGACAAAGACCAGAAAATTTTCTATTATTATACAATACACATACACATGTGCACATATATAAATATATGTATACACACATGCACATATACATATTTAAGTGTCAAGTAGCTAAATAATAGATATTTTATTTATACTGTTGGAGATACTGAAAGAATAATAAACAACCTCTAAACTTATGAAACTTAGAGTTTGATTAATGAGCTGGAGGTGGATAGAATGGTACCACAATATTTAGTACTGTCAGAATCCAGGAGGAAAAGACAAGCAAAATGGAAAAGACCAAGAGAAATCCATCACATGGCCACAAATAAAAAACATTTTCTCTAACACCAATCTCATCATTTTCACTCTTTCTCTGGCACACTTAGGCACAAAAGAGAATGAGGTCAGAATTCCATTTACTCAGTAGGTTTGCTGTCTTTAACTTAGCTTCTTTTTATAAGATCAGTAAAATTATAACGATTTGAAACATAAAATTTTGGTTCACTTGGAAGCTTTTATTAAGATAAATAGGAGAAATTTTACTAGACATTCGGAAAGAATTGAATTATTGCCTAATTATTATACTAAGAAATTCTTTTATAGAAAGAGACTTGGGCATCCAAATCATTTAGGAAACTAAAAAAATACCATTTTAAATGAATTGCTGTGGTATTTATGTATTGAAGCTCTCCAAAAAATGTATAAACTAAAAACTATAAGCCTAAAATGAATATTTAAAACCCATTAGCACATTGTTCCTTGCTAATTGTACAATTTTGTATACAGTGAAAATTTAGAATAGCTTAAGGTTTTCATGACACAAGCCATTTTGAATTTGAAATTTTGTTTAATTGCATTGCGCTCTTAATTTATTGGTTAGTACTATGTTAATACAGTCATTTAACTTTCAACTTTCTTTTTTCTAAGTTTCTTTTATTTTTAACTCCCCAAGAATCTTTAAAACAAATGATAGTGCATAGGCAAGGCACTCCAGCTCTACTTGTCTAACCCCAGATGAAAAAAGACATTAAGTGAATAAAATAATCATTAAAGCATCTTTTACAGTTGGCTGAGGGGCTGTTATGATTGGGATGGGAGGGACATTAACTTGCACATTACTCAAAGCAAAGTATAATGATATATTTTACAAGTTAAAGAGGCTTTGCATTGTAAAAGATAATTTTCAACAATATAGAGAAAAGAGCTGAGAAATTTCAGAATATCTTTCTATCTAAGTATGCTCAATTTAAATACATTCGATCTCCAGTAGGTCTTAGGAGCTGGGTACAACTGTTCACTGTGAATGCAGAACCAACATGAATATGCCTCCACCATAACAGCACACTTCTGCTTATATGATCTACTTGGGTAATCTTTTTCTAATAGAGAAGCCTATTTCATATCATGACAAAAAGCTCAGTACAGCCCCATGCTGTTGTGACAATCACATTGTAACCTTTTTTTTTGGGGGGGGGGTAGGGTGGCAAACAACAATTAAGTTAGTATTAACATGACTCAACATTGCTAAGCTTCTCTTTGGATCCCATGTTTCTGGTTCTCCAATGCCACTAATGGAGAAGGAGTATGGCCACAATAACTAGTCTTTGGCATATAATCCTCACAAAGATAAGCGGAAAGATTCAAAACCTCACTAATCTATTTTTTTCTGTTCTAAGAATATCCACAGTTTCCCAAAGGTGATTATGCATCCCCCTCACAGTTTCCCTTTTCACTAATGTCACCTAAATATTCTGCTCTATCCTATTCAGGAAACCAAAGTTCAGAGACATAAACAAAAGAGAAAAAACCCACAAAACTTCTTCAAGTCGTAGGTCTAGCAATAAGGTAAGCAGGGAATTTAACTCATATTTTCTGACACTAAAACTATTGTTCATTCTCCTGCACTAAGCTTCTACCCTAATTTATACACAATAGACTTTACCTAAGGTTAATATAATTTTGCAATCACTAGACAATTGGGATCATCTTCCTTTATCTCTGAAGGTTGGTTCTATTTGGATTATGTTGTGGTTGAGAGGTTTTATTACAGCTACCATGTATTTACCCTACCCTGAAACAATGCAAGCAATTTCAATGGAGTGCCTATTATATGCAAATCTCTGTCCAAGTACTGGTGGAGAAGACATATGTTTATGAATAAAATCATCATCAAAGGATCTCTTTGTTCATACTTTAGAGAATAATATAATATTGCGGATGCAATCTTACCTTCAGATATTGCATTGAAATATTGTCAGTGGCACAGCATCTATCCAATAACTGGCTTAACTTCCCCTAAATACAAGCTATGCTTTAGTTAAGCAAATATTTATTGAGTGCCAACCATGGACTCTGTATTTGAGGCACAATAATGAACAAGGCATGCAATGAAGGTCTTGTCCTTATCAAGTTTACACTGTAGAGGAAGATGGGATAAGCGTATACAAGAGAACAGAAAAGTGAACAAAAGAATGATAAGAGAGGTAAGGAAAATTTTAAAGAATGAAGGGATAGAGATTGAATGGGGAGGTTATTTTGAATTATATAATAATTCAATTAGATGAATTTTTTTTTCTAATTGAATTAGATGGAGAATCTTTTTCTAATGAGGTAACACTTGGACTGAGACCTGATGAATACTGAAGGAGAGTACTAGGAAGTCCCAGGCAGAGTTTTATTAGTAGCCAGAGGAATTAGGCAATAAGAGAAAGAAATAAAAGGCATCAAACTTGGAAGGGGCAAACTTAAATTGTCCCTGTTTGTGAATGACAGGAAATATATATAGAATCATATAGAGAATACACAGAAAACCCTAAAAACTTCACCAAAATACCATTAGAAGTAATAAACAACTTTGGTAAAGCTTCAGAATACAAAATTAACATACAAAATGCATAGTATTTCTATATACTACCACAAAACTATCAGAAAAAGGCATCAAGAAAATAATACCATATACAATAGCTACACACAAAAAAAGGAATAAATTTAACCAAAGAGTGGGCACACCTATATTATGATGACTATAAAACACTGATGAAAGAACTGAAGAAGACACAAATAAATGAAAAACATTCTATGTTCATGGATTGGAAGAATTAATATTGTTAAAATATCCATACTACTCAAAGCAATCTACAGACACAGTGCAATCCCTATCAAAATACAAATGACATTCTCCGCAGAATAAGAAAAAACAATTCTAAAATTTGTATGGAACACAAAAAAGACCCCTAATAGTCAAAGCAATCTTGAACAAAATAAATATAACTGGGAGTATCACATTGCCTGACTTCAAAATATACTACAAAGCTATAGTAGCCTAAAAACAGGGTACTGGCATAAAAGCAGACACATAGACCACTGGAACAGAATGCAAAGCCCAGAAATAAACCCACACATATACAGTCAACTGATCTTTGACAACGATGCCAAGATACACAATGGGAACAGAATAGTCCGTCCTACAAATGATGTTGGGAAAAGCAGATATCCACATGCAGAAGAATGAAATTGGACCTTTGTCTTACAACATATACAAAAAATGAAGTCAAAATGGGTTTAAGACTTCAATGTAAGACCCAAAACTATAAAATTATTAGAAGAAAACATAGGACAAAAGCTCCATGACATTGATCTAGGCAATAATTCTTAGATATAACTCCAAAAGCACAAACAACAACAGGAAAAATAGATAAATGGGATTACAATGAACAAATGTAATGTTCATTTTTTTCTTTGCACAGCCAAGAAAAAAAACAACAGTGAAGAGACAATCCACAGAGCATAAGAAAACATTTCCAAACTATAGATCTGATAATGTATTAACATATAAAATATATAAGAAGTCTAAACAACTCAATAACAAGAAAGCAAGTAAGCCAATTTTAAAATGGGTGAAGGACCGGAATAGACATTTCTCAAAAAGAGACATACAAATGGCCAACATGTATATGAATAATTGTTCAACATCACTAAGCATCTGCGAATGGCAAATTAAAACCACAATGAAGCCAGGCACGGTGGCTCATGTCTGTAATCCAAGTACTTTGGGAGTCAAGAGCTCAAGACCAGCCTGGCCAAGATGGTGGAACCCCGTCTCTATTAAAAATACAAAAATTAGCCGGGTGTGGTGGCAGGCACCTGTAATCCCAGCTACTCGGGAGGCTGAGGTAGGAGAACTGCTTGAACCTGGGAGGTGGAGGCTGCAATGAACCAAGATTGCACCACTGCACTCTGGCCTGGGTAACGGAGGAAGACTCCGTCTCAAAAATAAATAAATAAAAATAAAAATAAACAAAACCACAATTAGCTATCACCTCACACCTATTAGAATGGCTATTAACAAAAAGACAAAAGGAAACAAGTGTTGGGAGGATGTGAAGGAAAGGGAAAGCTGCACACTGTAATTGGGAATATAAATTCGTACAGCCATAAGGCAAACAATATTAAAGTTCATCAAAAAATAAAAAATAGAACTACCATATGATCCAGCAGTCAGCATTACTGGGTATATATCCAAAAGAAAGGACATCAGTATGTCCAGAAGAGAACAGAGCCCTGACAGTGCCTTGATTTTAGCTCTGGGAGACCCATGCCAAATTTCTGAACTATAGACTACAAAATAATAAATGCATGCTATTTTAAGATAACAAATTTATGGTAATTTGTTATGGCAATAATAGGAAATTAATGCAACACCTTTGGGATTTTTTTATCTATAATCTCTAATGTAGCATGTGTATCCGCACCTTCTCTTGTCTAATGCATGAATATTCCACGTAGGTAAGATTGGCTTAATCACTTTAGCGTCTTTCAACCTAAATATGTGGTTTTTTTGTTTGTTTGTTTGAGCCTTTTGTTTTTTAGTCTGTAGTTAATATTTTAGCTTGTGAATCTAATTTTCATACTTTTGGTATCATACTTCGGTGTTTACATAATTCCCACTGTCTGTGAGCTCTGAAATGGCCAAGTCTACGTTTCATTCAGCTAGTGCATGGCATGTGAAAGAAACCTCAAATATATGTGGAAACAAGGAAGGAAGAAAGAAAAAATGGAAAGAAGGGAGGGAGGGCGGGAGGGAAGGAAGGAAGGAAGGAAGGAAGGAAGGAAGGAAGGAAGGAAGGAAGGGAGGGAAGGAAGGATGGAAGGATGGAAGGAAGGAAGGAAGGGAGGGAGGGAGGGAGGGAGGGAGGGAAGACAGGCTATGAAGCTAAGACATGAGAAATATCATGATAGTAAATATGTAACAAAGTTCAAGTTTACAACTTCACACAAAGAACAATGTCTGCCTAGTCAAAAGTAGGCTTTTAAAAAAATATTTGCTGAAAAAATGGTCCACATGTGTTTAGTTTTGTTGTTGTCATTGTTAAATGAAAGCATATCGTTGTCTTAAATTTATTTGACCAGCACATTTAGGAGTACTGCATATTTTATCACTGAGCCTTTAACTTTTTACAAGTAAATCATGGATTTTGGTCAAAGATTCCAAAGGAACATGTATAGTCAGGAAGTAAGATATTATGAAATTTGCAAACATTTTAGCCCTTGTAAAGACAGATTGCACTTTGCTCCTATTTCAAAATAGACTTGCAATTTTATGCTGAAAGTTGGAAAAATCACCAAGGGATTGTCGATCTTACCATGAAAATTCCAATATAGTATGAATCATATGATCTTCCAAAATTGTGCAAGAAATTGTTCCTTATCCCTTTAGAAGTTTTAGTATGATTGGCAATAATGGTGTCAAACCACCTAAATGTCGTGCCTGAACTCCTGCCTCTTAACTCTATGACCGATACTGATAGAATACTTCAGGTAATTTAGTTCATAGGAGATTATTGTACCAAATTTTTCTGCTGCTTGAATTTTTCCTGTTAGACTCATCTCTCCTTAGGTAAGTTGTTGTTGTTATATTGAGCATGCAAAACTAATATGCTCCTTTAAATGGCTGACTTTTTTTTTTTTTTTTTACCAATTATCTTACAACCAACTTTGTACTCATCTGGCTTTTGCTAAAACAGAGCTGTTTATCTATAAGCTGCAACTATATTTTCCTTTCCTAGTGATTAAAACTTTGAGAGCCATATGCTCATTCTTGTCTAAGTCATATCCTTTTGGGTTTTAGCCTTAGTTTTCACTGCTATTGGCAAACAAAAGGAAATGCTTCTAATATGTTGGGCTCCCCTCTAGTGAAACCTATAAACACAAATGGGACACTCACTTCTAAAGGTGGATTTAGTTTTAAATTACCTTTCCAAAGTAGGTAAATCTCCAGGCTTCCTCTCTGATTGATCTGCCAAGCCAGCCACTTTGTTAGCATTAGCATGGCTTGAATTTGAGAACTACAGATGGTGAAGGCATATAAACTTGGTGGTGGGAAAATCAGGCTTCAATAAAGATTCCTAAGCAGCATACACTATTAAATGAATTCTTCATTTGCTTTTTGATAATAGGTACTACATGCAACTTAAATGATTTACCGTAGGAAATCTAGTCCTAGTTATACTCGCCAATCCTGGCCTGTTCAGCAGTTCTGAACACTAAGACAGAAAAACTATTTCTTTCTAAGTAGGTCAGAGATCTAAACACTACTAATGAGTTGAACACAAGGTATTTTCTATTAATAATTTATTTTATCACTGCAGTTCCGTTAGTCATTTTACATATCTGTTCTAGTTTCCATTTTACCACTATATTTATTAATATAATACAAGAAGAATTATGCCCATTTTCTTTTGTTTATATGTCATGTTTTCCTGATCTCACTGTCTCTCATTCAAGCAGAAATGTGCTGTTGATCCTGCAATCTTTAAATATTGGTCTTTCACAGAAAATGAAAAAGAAATTTCTCCTTTTTTTTCAGTTTTACTGTATCATTTTATTCTCTAAACTGACCCCTCTTAGCATCTATGATCTTTAAAATTAGCAGAAGATTTGTTTTCATTTATTGCAATGGAACTATGAAAATCAATGTAGTCTGGTTAGTTGAAATTATTTGCATTTCCTCATAAAACTATTATCCTTTAATGGGCTCATCTGTTTTCTCAAAGTTTAAAGCTGGTCACACTGAGATCTGGATAATTGCCATTATGGACATACTAGAGCGTCACCAATTATTTAAGAAAGTCAGTGATCTCATTGAAGAAAACATTCTTTAGTTATTACTTTTAACAAAATTAAATCCCTATTAAAGAGAGAAATTCATTCTAAGAAAAATTTATTTTGTCACCAAGTTGATGTTCACTATTAGCTACAAATCACGCTGCCCACAATGGATTGCATTTGGGAGAGAGGGAGGCAGAGAGGTCTGTATGTATGCTGCACAATTGTTCAAATAACTAAACATTTAAAATTTATTGTACCCCAGATGCACAATCTCACAAACTCATGGGATAAATAAACACCTAAGCCATTTATTAAGCCTACACAACAGCTATATGTTTCTTAAAATTAAATAAAGCACCTTTTAATTTTCCATAGTAAAACATACCCATTTTAGAAACTCTAAAATTTATGTATAATAGTTTATCATTTAATCATCATAAAACCCTAAGAGTTAGGTACTATCATATTCCCATTTTATTTATGGGTAAAGTCCAAAGAAAGAAAAATTAGCTCTACGTACAAAAGCCATAACTGGTAGCGCCATTGAGCCTGAACTATTATCACATTGTTTATCATGTTGGTTAAGAGAGCAAACAAAAGATATTTTGTCAGTCTAAACTTCCCTTTTAACTTGATTTGTTATATTGTCCATAGTGCCTCATATCTTCCCACTTCCATCCTGATCAAGAAATTTTCAATCTTTATGAATATACAAGAACATACAAGCAGTTTTCTTCCATAAGCTGCCTCCAATTCTCCATCTTGAAACTCATCCTGGTTTCTTCAGCACTTCATAAAAACATCTAAGTACACAAAAAATAATAGATGCCCAGCATAAAACTTTCTTTCACTTCATTTTACCTTATGAAAAAGAGCTGTCATTTTTCAAAATGTAATTTGTAAACATTTTGTATACAATATAATACATTACGAAAAAATCGGTGAATTAGATTTCCACATCACATTCAGACCTTGGCCACAATTCAGGTCATTTTATTTTAAAGTTAAATTTACTGCCTTTAGAGTTAGACAGACATAAAATGGAATTAAATTCAATAAAATTTAGTTAAATTTCCCATCATTTAATAACCCTGATACCTTCTGCAACTTATTTAATTTCCCTCTGACTTTGTTACTTTGCCCTGAAAATGAGTATATTTCATTTCTTACCTCTCAGCTTTGTTATAAGTATTAAATGAGATAATAGATTTAAAGCACCGAACTCAATACCTAGCTTATAGTACTAGTTCAATGATTATATCATACCATATAAATAGCTTAAAAGTTCTAAATTTCCTGGCCTCTTCCTACCCCAAGCTCATATTTTACTTTTAAATGGTGCAATACAATGCAAAAAACACAAAGTTTAGAGTTATATGTCTATGTGTGAAAGACGTATCATCCACTTGCAAAATGATAAATTGCTTAAATTAAATTGCTTAGCCTAAGCATTTCCCAAACTTTTTCACGTCAAGGTGCACAAAAATTAATGCTTTTTTCTGGCACACTAGGGTAAATGGAAGAAACTGTTTGAAGCCAGCCACCCCAAGTCTCATTCTGTTGCTCTTTCTCTTGATGGAAATCAACATCTCAGTCCATGCCTGTTTGACTGTGTCAAGTCCCAATTTTTTAAAACACAGCAATGATACTAAACTCACAAGGTTTTAGGGAAGATACAAAGATGCCTGAAAAACAGCTGGCATGCTGATCAGCAAATAGTGTGTTCTTAATTATCCTGGGCTCTTACTCTCCCACCATGTCCTCCATGGTGTAGTTATATGAAGCTGCCGAAAAATTCAAAAGATAGCCATGCTTTTTCGCAACTCTTTCATTTACATGTCATTCCAACTTAAGGAATGCTGTAACAATTATCTATTGCTGTGTAACAAATCACCACAAACTCAGAGACTTAAAACACACGCACGTGCACACACACACAAAAACACACACATTTACTAGCTTATTATTTCTGTGAGTCAAGGGTCCTGGCATGACTTTGCTGGGTCCTGCGCTTAGGGCCTCACAAGGCTGCAATGAAGGTGTCAGTCAGTGCACATTCTTATGTGGAAGTCTGACTGGATAAGAGTTTGCTTCCAAGTTCACTTAAATTGTTGGTCCAGGCTAGGCCACTGTACAGGTATCTAGACAATAGTAACACAGTTTAAAAGTCCTATTCAGGTAAAGAGACCAACCCCACTCAGTCACTCTCTTCTCCACCCCTATCTTTAAACTCCAAGATTGTAGGTGACAAACTAGACAAGTAACCTTTTCTCAATGCTGCTTCTCCCTAAGGTATTGATGATAAATCCCAATCACAGCAGTTGCCTGGTGGAGGACTGCAAAGAGAAATAATAGTCCTGAGCTCTCTTTCCTGAAATTAAGCCCATTTTCTTTTTCTAAATTCACTTGGACATACAAAGAGGAAAGCATGGCCTTAGGCATTCCATAGTACACATTACCAGACAGAGTAACTATACTCTCAAGGTGAAATGAGCACCCAGGGAAGATAACTAGATGTATAAAGATTGCAAGGACTACTAAAGGAAGACAAACTCAATAAGCTATCTGACCACTGGAATGGATGGATCAGTAATGTAAAATAACTGTAATACTTTAGAAGATAAGGAAATATATTAGTAACATAAGAACAAGAAATCTGAAAAGTAAACTGGTGAAAATGATTAACATAATAACTGATCAAAGACGACGATACACTTAAGAATAAATACGTGAATTGGAAGATTACATTAAAAATTCCAAGAAGGCAGAAGAAAAATATAAAAAGAGGGAAGCTATAAAATCAAAGCTAAAATATATGAAAAACAGAAGTAGAAATGATATTCTGATGTCAGAAGTTTTGCTATAAAAAGATTCACATTGAAAACATTCTTGCTGGAAAAGCTCAAGTAAGATAAAAGAATGATGTCATCAGGATTCTTAATATCCCAGACATAACGATAATCGTGAACGGTGAAATCAAGGAATGCAGAATAGGTGGCCATGCTATGTGCCTCCGTAACACCTCATACAAAGCTCTGTCACATGACTTACCATTGTTTTGCTATCATCTGCCCATGTACGTGTTTCCTCTGGTAGTCAGTAATACCTTTTAGAAAAACAAGTGTGAAATTATTTTACCTTTGTATTCTAAATTTTCACAAGCTATCACAAGTCCTGGCATACAATGGCCATTCTCTATATTCTGGCCAAATGGAACTGAGCTAATTTTTACCTACCTCTTTCCTCTCATTGATTTACTTCAGCTTTTGTGGTCTTCTGGTTTTCAGACCTCAGAACTTAGTTGACTTCAGACAGCTGTTTTACAATCAATCTGTCTAGCTGTTTAACTGTCCTGCAATTGGTCCTAATGCTGCCCCATTCTCTGACCAGTCCGCCTGGTCTTCCGACCCATTATACAGACTGGTGGAGACAAAGAGGAACATAGGATAGTCAATTCTGCTCTCCACACTATTCTTCTGTGCCTATGCTGGCACTGACATTTAGAAAAGTGTTAAGTTTTAGGTGGGATAGAGGGAATGAATGAAAGGAATGATAGAATGAGAAACACCACCATACACGTTGTACAAAGTATTGAGGGAAACGTGCTGTCAGACAGTCTTAGAAATAAGGCAGACCCTTCCTTATGTAGTCTTGTCACCAAAGTAGAATACATGTGCACACCTGAAGTAACTTTTTTGGGAGACAAATTAGATGAAAGTCTGGCCTATTCTCTGATTTTCTTGCCTTGCCTATTTAAATGTTTAGTAGTTTCCCTTGCTGTTGATGAGGAGATAGATGTAGAATTATCTCTGCAGTTAACTTTGTGTTTGAAGTTCTCACATTACTACCATCTTTCTGAGCCAATTAAGCATACCTTTATCATGCCTCCTGGTAGGGTTATTCAGCATGTGCTAAATTGTTTAATTAAAATCTGTCCTGTTTCCCTAATGCCCATTTCGAGGAATACCTTTCTCAAAATAGCAATTAAATATATAATAATCCATTACTTGGGAAGAAAAAAGAGTTGCTGAGTATCTCTGAAAGATAAACAAGTAGGCTTTCAATGATCTCATTTAAAATCTTACTTTACAAACACACAATGGCATTTTTTTCCTTTCTAACTGTGTTGGTCAAACTTATCACGCGGTCTTGTAAATTTTGGTATCTCATAATGGAAATTATCTTGTGACTATTATTAGAGTGACAGGGAAATACATAGTTACAAATACAGCAATGTTGCCAATAGGAAGGATCTATGGTATGGTAGGGAGAGTGTAGGCTTTACAGATGAGTCCTCACTAAGTCTACTATTAGTCAGGCACTCTGCCAATCTCTTTATAAATGGTCTTGCAAATTCTTACGAAGTTTACTATTATTCCCACTTCATAAATGATGACAGTGAGTCCTTGAGAGGTTTCGTCATTTACCCCAAATCACTCTGCTATTAAGTGGTGGGACAGAATTTGAGCTCAGGCTTGCCTGACTCAAAATCTGTATGTCCCACAAATGTTCCCTTCCTTCCTTTGTGGCAGAAACTGATACAGAATGCAATACCTAACATGAATTCACAAACCAAGTTGATCTATTACATGTCACATATTCCAATATTTGTCTAAACTTTACCTTACTTCTTTTTTCTAAACTCTGAATTAAATCTCTGCTCTTCCACTAACTAGTGATATGACCTTAATCTAGTAATAGCCCTACTTTGGACCTCAGGTATAGTGGGATTTTCCTAATTTTACAGTGTAAGATGCCTTCTCTAGGAGACAGCACAGCAGTCAGAACATGCCTATGGTTGCTTATAGAAATCAACACTATGTCAGAGGCCTAGAGCCTATATAGAAGAGGAAGTTGAAGTCAGTAAGCTAGACAATGAGCCCTAACCTAAGGGATAAAAGACATGAGATATGATGATTGAGGCAAATTGCTGAGATATTCAATCTTTACATTGTTGTGCACTTAGCCAAATTCTTAGCTTTCATTCCTTAAACAGGCCCTGACACAAGGTGGTTTCATATACTTTACAGAGTTCAATACATCCTGGCTTCAGTTGCCCTCCCTAATCATGCCTAATGTAGACTGGCAGAGCAGCACTTGTGAATCCTAAATAGCTAACCATTTCTGCTAGATCCATTATGTAGGGAACAGAAGACTTAATTCTCCAGTCCAGACTCTCATGCATTTTCTGCCAACAATAAATTCACTCCAAATGAAAAGAAAACATTAAATTTTAAACCTATGAATATCTTTAAATGGCGAAGATACACACCAGAATTGAATTGTCTTTGTACTTACGAAGTCTATTCAATGATTGAAAATCATTTCAAAATGGTGTTCTAAATTCAATGATTCATTTACAATTGTTCTGGGAATCTCTACTTTTGGCTGTTTTTTTCTGTGGCTAACAAAGCAATCTTTGAATATAGTAACCTAAAATTCTCTCCACACAGAAAGAAGTCGCTTAGATTTGCTGGTTCAAATTATGCTGGACTTCCAGAAATACATTTTTAACAGGCTTGGTTTACAAAGGGAATTGCTGTTAATCCCAGAGCACGTTAGTTTTCCCAAAATAGCATCATTTAAATCAAGAATCAGGAGCATAATGAAAAACAGACAGAAGTGGTATAGAAGATGCTGCTTAGGAATATGTCTTGAACAACATATGTTTGCTTATACAGGATATGTCTGATGTGGATTTAGAATCACTAAGGCAGAGACTGAATTTACAAAAGCCAGGGCATAAGGAAGGAAACATAACCAGGAATCTACTTGAAAAGGTTATTGGAACAAGTTCACTACATGTAACAGAAAAATGGGAAGGAAGACAGTATTTGAAGTGGTAGATAGGATTCAACCAGGCTCACATAGAATTCTCTCAGAAAACTAAATGAAAGGAACCTCTCAATGATAAAAACAGCTCCCTTCACTCAACTCTGCTTCTACGGGCATATCAAGGCAATAGAATCTCTCACACCAACTCGCACTTGCTTTTCATCTTTGTTTTACTTTTCTGACATTTTCAACAGTAGCCCATGGGCTCCAGCCTTGTACTAACAGGGTCTGCTTCAGGGTAACACTGCCATGTTGGAGCCTAAGTAGTAATTAGAATTGTTCAATTTTTAATTTTTTTTTTTTTTTTTTTTTTTTTTTTTGAGACGGAGTCTCGCTCTGTCACCAGGCTAGAGTGCAGTGGTGCGATCTCGGCTCACTGCAACCTCCGCCTCCTGGGTTCAAGCGATTCTCTTGCCTCAGCCTCCAGAGTAGCTGGGACTACAGGTGCCCACCACCACACATGGCTAATTTTTTGTTTTTGGATTTTTAGTAGAGACAGGGTTTCACCATGTTGGCCAGAACGGTCTTGATCTCTTGACCTCGTGATCCATCCACCTCGGCCTCCCAAAGTGCTGGGGTTACAGAGGTGAGCCACCACGCCCAGCCTGTTCACTCTTTTTTAAAGCACTAACAAACAAGTCTCCTTAAAATTTACCGAAAATGCTTTCTTTATTCCCAACCACCAGTCTTTCTGAACAACTGTATTGCAGGGTGCAATACAGTATTAAGATAATCATCCTGAAAAAGGATTGCACTTACTCCATATTTTAACATTTCTCTCCCATTCTAAATCGTTAATTATGAATTTCAAGCATTAAAAGAAAAAGCCTTGCAGCCTGTACAGAAACTCTTAAAGAGACTGTTTTCAGAAAAGTGCCGAAAGTACCTCATCTTCTCCCATAAAAGCCAGAGAAGATGATGACAGTCCAGCTGCTTGGTAAGGATTGCTCACCCTTTATGGGCTCCCAGAAGCTTCTATGCAACATAAAGAAATTCATATTTTTATTGCCTCATATTCTCTCAGCATGAAGAAGAATTTACATTTCTTAATTGGATTTCTTTCTCTCGGCATAAGAAATTGCAACAATCTCACTAGACTCCATTGCTTAACAGCCCCAAGAAGCAATTGTATAACTTATTTATAAGGCAGGGTGTAGGGCAAAGTTTTTCAGTAAAGTTCAAGGACAACTTACATCAAGATTCCTTAAAATACATTGTAAAAATCCATAGTCTTAGCCTATGCTCCAGAGCTACTGAATTAGACTCTCTAAATGTGAGACTCAGAAATCTGTGTTTAGAAAAGCTCTATATTATTTTTGTTTATTCATAAATTTGATAATTACCAATTTAACAGAAATGACAGATTTTGGAACACATCTGGGAAACTCTTTCTTTAACTGTTTCCCCTACCTCCATGCCCCACTGGAGCTGATCAGTATGAAATGGTAACTTATACCTGTGCTATTTAAGTTATAAGGGTACTACTATTTGAAAGGACCCTGAATTCATGTAGTTAAAATAATCCTCAACTTTTTAATCCATGAAGGAAACTCGGAGAGTCTTCTAAGCTCATTTTTCTATATTACAGACAGAGTATTTTCTCTACAACGTTGAATTCTGGAGGCACACTCTTAGGCCTTAAAATATAGTCTAAAATGAAACCCTGCCCCATTTCAAAGTGCCTGTGAAGATGGGCATTGTTGTTCAGGGTCTGTAATCACGTATCTGTATCGTGGTTCTGGGGTATAGTAATAGGGCCAGAGCTTAGTTGTTGATTTGGAAGTTCGGAGTAGCACTTTTTTTTGATAAAAGCACAACTATGGGGGATTGCAAAAAGAATGGTGGGCCAATCTTACTATAATTCTTGCTCTATAAGCTGCTTAGGTGCCTGTATTTGTATGAAATAATTGTATAGTTCTTAAGAGTATTAAATTGTTAAGCTGGAAACTCCCAGCTCCTCCCTGTTGATAACTACCTCATCTACTACAGAGAACTGAGCTGACTGATGAGGAAAAAAAAAAAAAAAAGAAAAAATGTGTGTGTCTCTCAGTTAATTCTAATCCTGAGTGTAGAGTATATAGTCTACATTTTCCGTATGAAAAAACAGAGAGGCTTTAGAAAGAAAATATTTTTTCCATACTTATATGTGACCAAGATAAAATTTGAGCCAAATTCTAACTGACTAGCTCTAAAGCCTGTGCTTTCTCCAAAGGAAAAGAAGAAAAACGAATGCCAGAAAAGAAGGGAAAGAGGCAGAGGAGCATATATAAGAGAGGGAAAAGGCAACCAAATAAGTTTCCATAGTAGGTTTTATTGAAATTAGGAAATTTCTAAGAGAAATTATTGTGGTGACCCCACAAGCACAGAATAGGGGCTACAGTACATGAGGCAATGTAGTTTGTCTGTAAAATCTGTTGTGATCATGCCTGTAATAAACTGCTATTTCCTAAGAAAGAGTACAGCTCTGGTATTTCATTCTGGCATTAACCCCACACAGCTACAGTGACTTACCAGCATGCCTTTATCCATTAGTATAACAGAGAGAACAAAAATATCCGCTAGCCATTCATTTCTGCAGAGTTCAAGTGTTTTGCAACAAAGTTATTTTTCTATGCTTATGCCAACTAGAGACATTTTGACTCCTACCATAACATTGTCACTAAATCTTTTCAGTTAACTGTTTCTTCTTTCTCTTGGATAAAAATAAGTTACAGTGCCTAAAAAGTAGAATTATCCTTTAAAATGTAAGTCTCCAAATAGTTTGAATCTTTATACATAGAAATTTTCATTATTAAATGTAAAGAATTCTGAAATTAGCCATCAGAGCCTATGACTATTTTCCCAATTTTTAAGTTCAGAAATTCATGTTACTGAATTCCATATTTTATTCTGTATTTTATTTTATTAAATATGGATTCCATATTTTACTAAAATTTTAGCTTCTTAAATCTTTTTTTCTTTAGGTTTTGAGAGGCAGGTGCGATGCAGTGGGCATGTAGGGGGTTGTATAATAATCGCAACCAAAAGAAAAAAAGATGCATGAGTTAGACTCAGTGGTAGCTGAAAAACATTAACAGCCAGAAAGTTTCCTTCTCAAGCTTTGAATAAATATTTTATGAAATGTCAAAAAAATTTTTCTAAAGACTAGATCTTTCTTCCTAAGAACCTTTTTGGTGTCTATGAGTGGGGGATCTATATTGACAACTCTCAAACTATAATGAAATGTATGTCACCAGTAGTATCCAACTTAGAATTGGGCACTCCAAAAAGAACCTGATTCAGTGAAATATGAAATATGGTTAGGCCCATGGGCAAGGTGAGGATGAAAGCCACTTCTTTGGGACAAAATGATTATATAATGGGCTGTTTAGGAGCTACCTTAAAAGGAAACATCCTTCTAATGCAATGAGATATTTCTAAGTTCTCTGCACCCCTAAAGCTCTTCTTGTTGCATTATTAGCTATGTGAAGCAGTCATGAAGGGGATAAATAAGGGAGTTAGTGGGGAACAGGGATCTATTTCCTCATACTCCAAAAACACTATGGCTCACTTACGTTGGTTATATATGAAATTTGAATAACATAACATCTTTTAAAAAGTAGTTCCACTAGGTGGAGGGAGATGGGTGAACAAATAGGGTCACTGTCGAAAACTTTTTGTTTACAGCACTATTGAATTAACACTTTCCCAACATTCTAGACATCTCACATCAAATAGTGGAGTTTCTATCCATTTGACTCAAACATTACTAAGTAGCAATAGCTTTCTGAAAATGTCCATTTGTTCAAGTCAACTTTTCATTAGAAATCTAAAAGAATTTTCATATAACTCTCTTAAAATTAGTATTATTTTCTCTCTATCATATACATACACACTCAATATTTTACTATACCCAGCACATCGGGAGGCCAAGGCGGACAGATCACGAGGTCAGGAGATGGAGACCATCCCGGTTAACATGGTGAAACCCCGTCTCTATTAAAAACAATACAAAAAATTAGCCAGATGTAGTGGCGGGTGCCTGTAGTCCCACCTACTCGGGAGGCTGAGGCAGGAGAATGGCGTGAATCTGGAAGGTGGAGCTTGCAGTGAGCCGAGATCACGTCACTGCACTCCAGCATGGGTGACAGAGCAAGACTCTGTCATAAATAAATAAATAAATAAATAAATAAATAAATAAATAAAATAATTATATTATAAAATAAGACATTCCTGTATGTGTATGCTAACATCAACTGATACTATTATTTGCACCTTGTCCCCTTGAAACACTTCCCTATTGTCACCAAACTCACTTTCAAAGTACTTTGTAAAGTACTGAAGAGAAAATTTAGAAAAGGGTATGAGAAAGCAATTCACATAAGAAAATAGGTAATATGACTGAAGTAATATCCATATTTGTGAGTCACAAAAGTGAACTAGAAACCACAATGCAATATCATTATTCACCTACCAATTTTACACAAATGAGAAGATAGAAGTGAAAGCACCAATTTTACCAGAAAAAAATTAATTTGGAGGACAAAGTTTAGTATGAGAACCCACTGGCATGATAATAATTCAGGAATTATACAGACTTCCCCTTGTTACGAGCAATGCTAAGCCAGATCATGTATACCAACTTGTAAAGGCAAAATCTTGCTCTCTGAGGGCAGCTGTCTTTTAAGACAAAAAGGGTGGAACTATTCTGATCATGTCTAATTAATTTTTTCCAAATTTATTAATCAGAGTGAATCACTCCATCTTCTCTGGTAGGGTAGTGAATAGAGGAGCAGAGAGAGGCAACGAGTACAGCACATGGAAGACCACATTCACCTAGAAAGAAATCAGGACTGAGGACAAGAATTCCTCTCCACACCTCCTTCCCACCCCCTCACCCTGCCAAATTCCAGTACAAAATAGTTTCACTAGTTGGTCTATCTGGCTTTGGAAAATCCAATAGTAGAGATTCATTTATTTGAATAGAGTTTCTTTTTTAATAACAAATGACCCCAGGAGGCAAAATACCAATAAATCCTATGACCTTTAGTATGTTATCAGAAATTAAAGCAGCCTTGAGAAAAGGAGAGATCAGACTGGAAAAAAGAAAAGGGGGCTGGATTACTCATTGAGATCAGATGAAGTATTTCAATACCTGGATCACAAGCTGCTTCAGGAGCTCTACTTCTGGTTTTGATAGTTTTCTTATCCTCTCAGAAACTTAGTTATCTCAGCTATAAAAATTAGATAGTTAGGGCCGGGCGCGGTGGCTCAAGCCTGTAATCCCAGCACTTTGGGAGGCCGAGACGGGCGGATCATGAGGTCAGGAGATCGAGACCATCCTGGATAACCCAGTGAAACCCCGTCTCTACTAAAAAATACAAAAAAAAATTAGCCGGGCAAGGTGGCGGGCGCCTGTAGTCCCAGCTATGCGGGAGGCTGAGGCAGGAGAATGGCATGAACCCGGGAGGCGGAGCTTGCAGTGAGCTGAGATCCGGCCACTGTACTCCAGCCTGGGCGACAGAGCCAGACTCTGTCTCAAAAAAAAAAAAAAAAAAAAAAAAATTAGATAGTTGAACTCCTTGAAACACAAGGCTCCATCCAATACTATGTACCAATTGTGGGGTAACTGGCAGTAAATAAAGAGTTAAAACTGTAGTCTCAGTTGCTGTGGGTAATAACAGGAGAGATTGCAACCTAAAGGGAATGTGCAGCATGATCAGATGCACACAATCTATTTTCCACTTCTTTAGTGTGTCTCAGCTTGTTAAGGTTAGATACAGAATTTTTTTCTGTTTTGCTTTATCTGTCAGTATAAGATAATTAAAAAGAAGTGAACTTCCTTCATCCATTTATCTTGGATGGCAAGCACACTTTCTTACCACCAAAAACATAAAACCTAGAGAAAATGCAAATTAAAATTTTTATAAATGTACATACCACGTAGTCTTATAGACATCTATGTTCCACTCTTAAGCCAGGGCCAAAGTAGAAATCTCTTTGGTCTCTCTTCACTTAGAGTAACAGAAAATACAAGACCGAGAGAGCAAACTGTGATGGAGGATTCATTATAAGCTGAAACCTGAATCACCATAATTACACACAGTTCATAAGTGCAAATGGTACCCATCTCTTGGCAGATTAAAAAGCCGAGTGATGACTAATATTGCTGAGCTAAACATGCCTGTTTCATAAGCCACTCAAATCAACACTCCTGTTATCCCTTGACACACAGGCAAAAATTGTATCTGTAAGCCTAATAAAATCTCATTTGTTTTACCTGAAGGTCCTATGAACCACCTGGTGCCTTTCTTTGCACTTCTTTTTCTCTATTAACTTATGCTTTGTAGAAATTAAGGCTTTAATATGATAATTCTTTCCACTAGCTTTTAATTATTAGGTCAATGTGTGAATTTGAAGCAAGCAGTCCAATATGAAACTATTAGGAAAAATGCTGAAAATACTGAATAATATTAGAAATTCTAGACAGTAAAATTTAGACAATAATTAGTCTTCTGATGTTTCATAAGGACAGTTTGTAGGAAATACAGGTTGAGCATCTCTAATCCAAAAATTCAAAATTTGAAATGCTCCAAAATCTAAACTTTTTGATTGCAGACATGATGCCACAAGTGGAAAATTCCACAATTGATTCATATGACAGGTCTCAGTCAAAACACAGAACTTTGTTTCAGGTAGAAAGTTATGTACAATATTGTATAAAATTGCATAAATATTGTATAATAGTTGCAACCAAAAGAAATATTCAGTTTTGTGTATACAATGTATACTAAACATAAATGAATTTTGTGTTTAGACTTGTGTCCCATCCTTAAGATGTCTTATTATGCATATGCAAATAAATATTCCAGAATCTGAAAAAAATTTGAAATCTGAGACATTTTGGTCCCAAGCATTTTGCATGAGAGATAGTCAATCTACACAGTACAATGCTAGGTTATATTCACAAAACACTTGTTCCCAACGGTCTCAACTTTTGATTAGAAAGTTGTTTTTATTGTGGTAGCTAAATCCATAAACTTTTTAGCACATCAATATGGTAACTACTACACATAAATGTAAAATTTACTTTTAGCTTTAAGTTTAATGACTTCTCTTTTAGAAAAGCCAATAGGCAATTCAATGTATGTTTTCAAATTTAAAATACTTCTGCTTAAGAGTAAGATTTAAGCTTACTGATGAGAAAAAAACTGAGACATTTCTTGAGATATAAATATTGTAGCTTTTAATTATTAAGTGTTTTCAGAAGAAAAAATTAGCAGCCAACTATTTGCTAATAAAGACTTAAGTAACATGTATTTTAAATACATTATTGGTAAACTTATACCCTTTTTCTTGAGGAAATCAACCATACCAAGAAAAACAAATCATAGAAAGTTTTGTAAGTCACGTAAAGGTTTGATCTTATCATACACCCAATTATGATGCCTCCATTGAAATTTGTTCAAGTGTGGCAGAATATGACAAAAATATTCCCAGCTTCTGTTGATGTATAGGCATAGAAAGAAAAATATCTATTGTTTGTCAAGTCACTAAAGTTTCATGCTCCCTATTTTGTTCTTTTTATCTTTTCATTCTATGCTGCCCTCTCTCATCTGGGATTAGTACCCTTATAAAAAGAGATATGAGAGGGCTTGCTTCCTTTCAGCTTTCCTCCATGTGGGAATATATGGGAAAGGCAGCCATCTGCAAACCAGGAAGCCAGCCTTCACCAGACACTAGATCTACTGACACCTTCATCTTGGACTTCCCATCCTCCAGAACTATGGGGTCACATAAGCTACTCAATGATTGGTGTATCTGTTTTAGTTGCCCAATCTAACACACATGGAGGAAAGCAGACAGGACACAAGCCCTCTCATATCTCTTTTTATAAGGAGATGAATCTCATTCCTAGGGTTCCACCCTCATGACCTAATTACCTCCCAAAGGCTCCACCTATAAATACAATAATTTTAATGATTAAACTCCAACACATTAATTTGATTTGGGGGTAAGGGTATGCAGATATTTAATCCATAGCATCCTGCAACCTCCTCTTCTCTAACCCTCCACCAACCCTTGGCAATCATGAGGAAACTAACACAAATTATATAACTATATGCTTATATTTTTTCTATCCCCATCTGTTGCTGGATCATTTTCTGTTACATCTTTGCCTTACTACCTTCCAGAATGAGTTTATCCACAGAGAGCTCACTGCTTCCCGAGACTGTTCAATTATGATTTAGACAACACTAATTACATTTCTTTTTAAAAAGACTTTTTTCCGGTGTTGAACCAAAATCTTCATCCCTTAATTTTCCTCCATAGGTTCTAGTTCTGCCACCTGTGTTCTACATAACAACTCCTTCAAAATATTAAACTTCAGATTTCACATGCTTCTGAGTTATTTGACTTTCCTCCATAACAAGTATCAACAGTTTTTTATACCATTTCTCATATAAAGGCACTCCTTGTAACGAACACTGTGGCTTCTACCCAAGGAGGAGACACCGTTCATATTTGAGGTGGTGAAGAAACTGAAACTGAATGTGAGAAGTAACAGTGAATGGGTGTGAGAAATCCAGCTGATATAATAATCCTGAAAAAACACTAATGTTAAAAGCATGTGGTTAAAGAAGATATTCTTAGGCAATTTTCATTGAAGTCCATGTAGATTTCTTGCTTTTTTGAAAGTATTTAAAAGCAAAGAATGTAATGAAAACACCTGGTTTCAAATGCCAGTTCCACGACAGCACAGATTTGTGATGTTAGGCCAACTTCTCTACTTCTCTGAGTATCATTATCTAAAAGTAGGGAAAAAGAGTCATTAATTTGAAGTTAAATGAGATAATCTTAATACATTTAAAGTGCTTTAGTCAGTGGTGAGCTTATAATAATTCACTACATATTAGTTGTTTTTATATTCACTGGAAAACAATAGTTTTTCTGTAAAGATGACGGATTGCAAAATGGGGAGGGGGGAATCAACAGATTTCATCCTTTTAACTGGGAAAGATCCTTAATACTGAGAATGGTAATAAATATGTTCCCAAATTTTGTAATTTGAATTTTTTGCTAATACCTGAATATATTTACCATTTATTAGCATCTTTTGGAAAGCCTGGAAAAGGAGCAGTTTGACAAATGAATTTAAATGACTTATTTGGAATTCTAATTTCTGATTATTCTAAAGATGGTTTTGAGGTAGTAGCTGTCAAAGATGGGACCACAAGTTACTAGTGATAAAACTAATACTATTTTCCTGAAACAAAATTGTAAAATACATTATCAGAGAATAAAGCAGTAAAAGTTAATGGTTGAAATCTGAAAATCTAAAGTTTTGATTACTGAAATAGCCATTAGCATCCAAGTTTAAATTACCACTAAGTATATTTTAAAGTGCATTTATATTCATTTATATATATATAATATATAAAGTATTATATTTAAGGTATATTTACATATAATATACAATATAAAATTTATATTTACATGTAAAAACAAATTTGTGGGTTTACATATATATAAATAAAAAGTAAAAATAATGTAAGAATTGAGTATTAGAATATTTCATATTTACTTTATGCATATAGCAAGTTATAAACACCCTATGTTTTTAATTTATCCACTTCTATTAGATTTTTAGAGATTTGATGCATCTGTGAAGAATTTAACTCCCAATGCACTGGTTTAATAATTTCATGGATAAATCCTACATGAACTAATAACCACATATTTATTGTGCATCTACTATATGCTATGTGCTGTCCAATGGACATTATATAAATCATCTCATTTAACCATCTCAACTATGAGATATAATTAAAATTGCCTGTTTTAATAAATGAGGATCAAAAGAGAAACCACAACTCTCTGAGAATAATTTACCCAAGACCTGGAGCCCAAAGGGCCAAATTTGAATCTAGGTCTGTCTGAGTCTGAAACCTATGCCTTATCGTAGGTTTGGTATGGGTATTTCAGTGAGGAGGAAGTAAGATCGTGAATATTTGCATGACCTGGAAAATTATTCTCTGGTATTCAGGTCCCACTTTTTCATGATGTAACAATGTATGACTTTCAATTTTGTTGGGAACATTTTGAAACTCTTGTGATATTTCAAAGGTTTACTATATAAAATATTGACAAGAATGCATTCCACAGGTCTTTCCAAAGAGTTCAAAGTATCTTGCTAGAGCCTCCTTATCTGTGCTTATAAGTTTTTTGTGGGTTCTAAGAAAAAGTGCTTTCTCTATAATGCAAAATACATAAGATCCATAAAATGACTTTATTAAGGAGAAAGAGACAATACCGTGCCTGATACTCTCCTGGTTCCCCTGCTTCACTACAACCTTTATTTTATTTTTACCAGATGGGGCTATATTTTCTGTTTCTTTACAAAAGAGGCTACTTGAAAAATTATATTTCAGACCTTGCACTCTACTCTGTTAAATGGGAAGTCACTGTTATGTCAAAAACAGACAAAAAGTTAATTTGGGTTTCCTAGGCTGTAGAAAATTTTAGGAGTCTCTCTCACAAATAGGGTCTCTTTTTTCACGTTACACTCTACTTCTGTTTGAAACTCTGATTATGGTAATATTAGATATCATTTTAAAATCTTGTTTTAAAAGTCTAAAATTGCTGTTCAACATATCATGTGATCCGACGAGGGTGGCTATTTGGAATGTAAGTGTTTTCATTTACCTGGCATATTTTCAGGCTACATAATCACCCTAATATGATAGTCTGATTAGAAATACTTGGAGTATATGCTTTCTGGTTACTAGATGATCATTAGAAACTACATGACTCTTTTTTTTTTTAATATGTTGACTTTAGAGAAGCCATTTCTTTTACATCTGAAATAAAATCTTCATTTTAACTTAATTCATCTAAGGTTTACCCATACAATTATTATATACATGCAGTAATTTCATGTATAAATCCTAGATAAACTAATAATCAAACATTTTCTGTAGACTTATAGAGTGCCGGTTATCTCAGAATGTGTGTTACATAAATCATTCCATTTAATCTTTTCGACAACTTTAAGGTATAACTAATATTGCCCCATTTCACAAATAAGGAATGAATGAGCAACAATGAGATTATGTGAATTATAATTTTCTCAGTCTAATAATAAATTATCAATAATATTGTATTTTAAACTAAAAACACATAATAGTTTATTTTTAAAAAAGAGAGATGGTTTAAAATAGTACATAATGTAGATTTCATGAATTTAAATAACTAATTCAACCTCTACTTTTTGAGCAAACACTCCAAGTCCTTTTGTGGCATACCAGTCACCCTGAAGCTGAGATTATAATTTATTTACACTTACTATTTATAGGACCTAGCATCCTTATCTCAGTTTCCTTGTCTGATCTATAGCTTCTCATTTGGGAAGTTCTCTGTTGCTATTTACCACCTTATAGTGTTTACTCCTATTTTTGCATTTCACACCTCCAGATTTTCTTGTAAATCCTCTAAGATGTATCTGGTTTCTTGTCTCAGTCAAACAGCCAAGTAGTCAGCACCAAAAAGTCCTTGGTGCAGAAACTGTGAACAAGAAAAGGAAACTGAGTTGGAGATCAAACTATTTGTGATCTGAATCATCCATCTCGCCATGAATGGAAACTTGTGCCATTTTCCTTTGCTCAGGATTTCTGTGTAAAATTCAAACATTTCTAAAGGAAGTAGAAAAAAACAAACTAAAACTCTGCCATGTTCCACCTCAACTCAACTGCTGATTAATGTAGTTATCCCTGTGAATTGCATGCACACTGATTATGTTTCCTGTATAACACCGGGTGGAAGATCTACTAGATTAGAAGATGGCCGTGTGCATTGGGACAAGCATGTAAATAACTGTCTGATCACTGGTCCATAATGTGAACATGGTGTTCCCTTTTCTCATCTTAAATTCCTTGAAATTATGCATTACACTCCTGCCTTCTGCTTCATCCCAGTGTGAAATAACCTAACTGGACAAGAGAATCTAGTAATAATCAAGTGCTTGGAGGTCAGAGGCTTAGCAGTGAAGATGATGTGAAATCAGTTGATAGTGTCTGAGTTCCTGAGCTGTGAAGTTAATTTTTTAATACTATTTCTAGTTAAACGGGAGCAGAGTTCTAGCTTTACAGGCTCTGTTAGATCTGAAAACAACAGTGAAGCTTTCTATCCAACCAAATAAATATTTAAAAGCCACTTACTATGTGTGATTTGGTTTGAATACCAAAAATAGCTAATATTTATTTCAGATAGTATCTTCCAGGTACTATATTAGAAACTTTACATGCATTATCACAGATAAGGAAATTAAACTTTACAGAGGTTGAGTAACATGTCCAAGCAACATAGCTGGCAAGCGGCAGAACCAAAATTTGAACATAGAACTGTTTCTTTTCAAGACATGCTCCTCAACTGCTACTCTAATACTCTTTTCCTGAAAACTACCTCCCTCTAAGGTTGTGCTATCTGCCTACAAGCTCAACGAGATACAGACATAGAGGCAAGCAAACCATTAATGAAGACAGCAAATTATAGATGCAAACAAACTTTAAGACAAAATAAGCAAAGTAAAATCCAAAAGAGATGAAGGAAAGGATAATTCCAAAAGTTATATTCATTCTGCGTTACAAGGAGCCAGAAGAAGTTGTTCCACATACTCATAGTTTCCTTTATCCTTTTAAGCTATTATTTTTCTCATCTTGCAAGAACTCCTATCTGTTACAGACATGCCAATTATCTCTCTGTATTTGTTTTTTCTTCACCAGAAAAAGACACTTGGATGTTTTAGTTTGACACATGACTACCTGGAATACAGGCTCAATTTCAATGTGAATCAATTCTGGCTTATAGAATGTAAACAGAAGTATGTGCACAATTTATAGAAAGTTATCTTAGTGGGAGGAGTATTGTGCGTGCCTTCTCTTTTTTCTAACAGGTAGAAGGTGAAGCTAGACCAGTATCTTGGGCCATGACGTGACTTGGAACTGGTGGCTACATAAGGAAGAGCAATAAAATCTATGAAGTCTGACAGAATGGGTTGCCCCACTTTCCCTAAAATGCTTACCTCAAAATTTTTAATTGACAATGAAATAAACTCAATATTGTTGATTTTTGTAATAACAATAATCAAAATCTTATAATTTAAGCTTTCTGATTCTCACCCTGAATCAAATTCTAATCAATCTACCCTCCTTTTGGGGGGCTTGTGAAATCAGTATTGATTATTGTTCTCAATGCCATCATCTGTTAACTTCTTTATTAATTGTTCATATTTATTAAAGACATAGATGGAATTTGGTCCTCGTACTTTCTCTCCACCCTAACTCCCATCATCATGATGAATAACTTCAATGTTCCTGGAATTGACCTTATTGGTTTAAGTTTTCTAAATACTGTATACATGCCATGACTTCTACCCAAAAAAATTGTGACATCTATTTTGTCTTAAACAGTAAGTCATAGAGCTTTATATGATGATAAATATCAGATGATTTTGTAAAATTAATGATATTATGTAATATTATATAACACAGTACTGAATACTGTGATAATGTACCCACTAACATGGAGGAGCTTGTTGGGCTATGACCCCCACTTTTTATAGCTAATTTCTGAGACCCTATCGTTTCCCTTTTAACCTTTATTTTTAATATTTTTGTGTGTTCGTTTGTTAGTTAACGTCCTTTCTTGTTTCAAACTAAAGGGAGTTTTTATAGCAAATTCTGAAATATATTAGTGCCTCATAGACTGGGAGAAATTCAGTACTTCGCTGATACAAGGTCCCTGTAACAACTCAGGCTTTTTTTTTTTTTTTCTATTTGTACCTATGAATATGAAATTTATAGGCTTACTGATCAAATTTCTTAACTCTGCTTTATTCACTGGACAATGCAATATAAACGCTCAGTAGACAATCTATGTGCTCACAATGGTGTCTAACTGATATTTCTTAGGTACATGGGCTTGGCTCCCAGAGGTCACTTACAAAGTGGATCCACATAAATATAAAAACATTCACATTACCTAGGTTATTATTAGTGTTCCATTTTGAAATAAGAAATCTGTGTTAATTTATTTGAGAACTTGCCATCCATTAAACATTTATTCAGCCACATTCACCAAATATTTTTTTTAGTAACCAGGCAATATAAATGACATTTGTATTAAATGTAAAAAATGTAATCATAGAATCTCTGCCAGTTGGGCATTAGGAGTTAACTTAAAAAAAAAATGTAGTTGGACTGATGTTGGGAGTGACATATTTCTCAGGTCCTTTTATCCTTTCTCATTCTTCTGTCTAGTGGATTTACTTCGGTCTATTCGTTTTTTGCTATAGCAAAGCAATTTTCAAGGTCTTGAATTTCATTTTTATGCACGGTGATTGCTATTCTTAGTCCCAAAGTATACTTCAGTGAGATATCTGATTTTGGTGATCCTTTTGTTGTTGAATCCAATATGTGTGATTATATTTTATTGTTTGGTTTTAAAAAATTTTTATGGTAGAAAAAATTATAGCAGCATATATTGAACATTAAATGAGAGAGCAAAATAATGTTATTTATGGCATAGCCATTGCCTTGCTATACTTTTTTTTTTTAAACAGTCTTGCTCTGTTGCCCAGGCTAGAGTCCAGTGGCACAATTTCAGTTCACTGCAACCTCTGCCTCCTGGATTCAAGCGATTCTCCTGCCTCAGCCTCCCAAGTAGCTAGGATTATAGATGCACACCACCACACTCAGCTAGTTTTTGTATTTTTAGTAGAGATATGGTTTCACCATGTTGGCCAGGCTGGTCTCGAACTCCTAGCCTCAACTAATCTGCCAGCCTTTGCCTCTCAAAGTGATAGGAATACAGGTGTGAGCCACCGCACCCACCCTGTACTTTGAAAGCTTGTATTTAAGTTATGAGAATCTAGCTTTGTTTTTCTGTTTGAGGTGCCATTGAAAATTCCTTTGGTGGTGCCCACAAAGCTCACAATGACCCCCTTTGATGAGAGTTGTGTCTTTGTATGTGATTGCGCTTACTATTTTTTGAGTTGGGGGAGCAAACTGGACCCAAATTGAGCCAAAGCTATTCTTTCTTAGAAATTTGGAATTGCAATTGATGAAAAAAATATTGCAGTCTTGGCTCTTGGCTGGACTCAAAAATGGGAGAGAAACGACAAATTGGGATAGTTGTATACACACACAGAAATAAAAACAAAGAAAGAAAATTTGAAGAAATAAGCTAACGTGCAGTGAGAAATAGAGACAAAGGGTAGAAACAGCAAAGCCTCCAGGATTCCTGTTCGTTTGCTTGTCTTTGAATTCTATAAGATTCCCAGGACCCTTTCTCTCTCTCTCTCTCTCTCTCTCTCTCTCTCTCTCTCTCTCTCAGGCGATACAGGTAGTGGGAAGGAGACTTAAGTCAGTACAAAGTATTTTTCTTCTATTTTTAAGACACGCGAAATAGAAAGCCAAATTATTCCTAGAACTCAAGCTCCAATCAAATGGTGATATCAGAAAAGTAATAACTCCATGAAGATAAACATTCAGCTTTTCCCAAATCCCTGGACACTCCAGCCCAGTCCATGGAGTCTGCTATAATATTTAGAAAGAGATTAAGAGTCTCATGTTGAAGGATTGTGTGAAAAGAAGAATTATCAGAAAATTGTCTCACTTAAATGTTCACAATAGATTCCACCAGTCACATTATTTCACCATGACAGAAACAAAAAGCCCACATTTGTAAGATGACCATATATAGACTCAAACACACACACACACACACACACGAAATCCACTATGTCTGTATATGTATACATGTAATCTGCACACTGTGCATATTATGTATGTGTATAACATAGTCATCTTATAATAGGTATATATGTACATATTCTTAGAATATATGTATTAATGCAATTCTATAATGATATTTATAATGAACACGACCATAGGGTATAGTTTACTCAGGACCATATCTATTTATACAACTCTGTGACATAATTTCAAATAGTACCCCATTAATTCACAAAAGTATTTATATTGGATGATAAATGATATGATCACTCATGTTCACTTTTTTTAAGTTTTAAAAAATGTAATATAGCTAGGAGTAAACTGTTACACTGAACATTAAAAACAAAAATAAAGCAATTAGTAATTTAAATTTGTAATAATTCTATGCAGTATGAATTTTATGACCCAAAAGTTTTAAGAACTAGAGTATCTCATATCTTATATTTTCCAAGGCACATCACAGGCTGTCCATGAGGTCTCACAAGGACTTGTAAAATATAATAAGTTAATACATAAGGATACTCATGAGATACACAAGTTATAGATTACTAGGTGTAAGTCCTGTGGCATTAGACTAAGACTTATCCAGCACGAGATGATGTACTAGGTGACCATTTTATAGAAAAAATGGCTGTGGTTTTACAAAATGTGTGGGTTTAAATTATTCAATTTTCAAAAAGAATTTTTTTCATAGAATTTCAAAGTTAAATGAAGATTGTGCACTTAAGAGTTGCCAAGCTTTGATTTTACCAATAAAGGATTTTACAAAAATAAACCACTTCCTTTATTAGCTTATTATAGTAAGATAGGTATTTTTAACTCCAAACAGTAGAAAGATATTTATTTCAGCAACAGTACCTTGATGTACAAAGAATAATAATAATAGAAGTTGTTTTTTTCAAGTTTTAAATCAAGAGAAATAACAATATGACAATTTGATAAAACATGATATGATACATAATTTGTCTTTACATAAACTTGCCTGAATACATTCAGCAGCAACATAAAGTAGCACTTAAATACCAGATTTGCTCAGGTACTTTATTACATCATCAAATATTGAGGGTTTTTGTTTTGTTTTGTTTGAGATGGAATCTCACTTTGTCACCCAGGCTGGAGTGCAGTCACGTGATCTTGGCTCACTGCAACCTCTGCCTCCTGATTTCAAGCTATTCTCCTGCCTCAGCCTCCTGAGTAGCTGGGACTACAGATGTGCACTACCATGTCTGGCTAATTTTTGTACTTTTAGTATAGACAGGGTTTCACCATGTTGGTCAGGCTGGTCTTGATCTCTTGATCTCAAGTGGTCCGCCTGCCTTGGTCTCCCAAAGAGCTGGGATTACAGGCATGAGCCACCATGCCTGGATATCAAATATTGAGTTTTAAAGTGGTAGGTGTATTGACAAAGCATTAAGCAAAAGTCCCCTCTATTTACATTAATTTAGGACAATATGGTGAATTGAGGGAAGAATGGAACCTTTAGCCTTCAGCATTGTAATTATTTGTCTTATCTCCTGATAGATTTAGGGATGGGGTTGCTTAGAGTATTTGATTGCTTTGGTAAATACAGTGCTCTTCACAAATATGGTGGTATTAACAAATGTGTGGTTCACCACATATTTTTTTTTTTTAACTGCCACAACAGTTGGCAATGTTCCAAATGGTGGAATCTCCATTAACCAGGGTCTCCACATCAGCAGACATGAAAGAGTGCTCCCAGTTGAAGTGAAATAGGTATTTATTGTAAACAAGAAATAAATTTATATTATCGTAAGCCATTTATGGTTGTTTATTACCACAGAATATCTATACTGTATGACAAGTTTGCCCATGTGGAGACAGAAGTATACCTGAAATGAAAGCAGGCAAATGGTCACAGAGATCAACTTATTAAATACATTCTCTAATGGCAGAAACAAATAGTAAGAAATAATCAGAGTTTTTTGATAACATAGATGATGCTGGATAATATGTGACAACTGAGTTCCAAAAACAGGATAGCAAAAGATCAAATTCTTGGTGATTATAAAGCCATGTATTCTAAGGCATATAACAAGTATTTATTTGCTTCCTCTCTAAGTGATTAGATTTCTCAGTAGCTGAAAATCACTGAACTTGAAGACAGAGTGGTTGGAGGATGATTTACTTTTAGATTGTAAGCAACCACTAACTAGAAAACTAGGATTGGCAAGTATTCAACATGTGTTCATATTGGCTTTGTTGAGGTATAATTAGCATAGGATAGAATTAATCAATTTTAACTGTACAATTTAATGTATTTTAACAAATGATGTCAAAAGAAGTGATGCATATCACCCAAATTAATCAGTTTTTTCTATTTAAATGTATTAATTAAAGTTAAAATGTAAAATAGATTTCATCGACCACATGAGCCACATTTTAAATGTTCAATAACTACAGATGGCTAGTGGCTACTGCATGTGGACAGTGAAAATTTGTAAAACAATATCGTCATCACAGAAAGTTCTTTTCAATAGTGCTAATATACAACATTTTCATCACCCACAAATGTTCTTTCATGCCCCTTTGCAGCTAAGCCTTCTCCAAAGTGGTCTTTAACAAGAATTTATCTGTTTTCTATCATTATTGTTTCATCATTTCCAGAACTTCACAAAATTTACATCATATAGTGTAGAATATATTGTGCCTGACTTTTATTACTTAACATAATACTTTTTAGATTCATCTATGTTGTTGCATTTATCAGCAAATTGTTCCTTTTTATTGCTGAGATGTGCCCTAGTGTACGGATATATCATAATTTGTTTAACCACTCATCAGTTAATAGGCATTTGAATTGCTTCAAATCTGTATTATTCTAAATAAAGCTGTTAGATTTTTTGTTATTATATACAGCATTTTTATTTAATTTTAATTTTTAAGTACCACACTGTGTGGATTTATTTTTGTTTCTCTTGGGTAAAGAGAAACAGGAGTATAATTGATAGATCATATGGTAAACAAATATTTAAAATCACACACAAAAAATGACAACATATTTTCCAAAGTGGCAGACAATTTTACATTTCTTTTATTTATTTTACTTTAAGTTCTAGGATACATGTGCAGAACGTGCAGGTTTTTTACATAGTTATACATGCGCCATGGTGGTTTGCTGCACCTATCAATCCATCATCTAGGTTTTAAGCCTGGCATGCGTTAGGTATTTCTCCTAATGCTATCCTTCCCCTTGCCCTCCACCTCCCGACAGTGTCTGTTGTCCCCTCCAGGTGTCCTCACTGTTCAACACGCACCTATGAGTGAGAAAATGAGACATTTGGTTGTCTGTTCCTGTGTTAGTTCGCTGAGAATGATGGCTTCCAGCTTCATATATGTCCTCACAAAGGACATGACCTCATTCTTTTTTATGGCTGCATGGTATTTCATGGTGCATTTGTGCAACATTTTCTTTATACACTCTATCATTCATGGGCATTTGGGTTGGTTCCAAGTCTTTGCTATTGTAAATAATGCTGCAATAAACATACATGTGCATGTGTCCTTATAGAAAAATGATTTATACTCCTCTGGTTGTATACCCAGTAATGGGATTGCTGGGTCAAATGGTATTTCTGGTTCTACATCCTTGAGGAATCGCCATACTGTCTTCCACAATGGTTGAACTAATTTACATGCCCACCAACAGTGTAAAAGCATTCCTATTTCTCCACAGCCTCACCAGCATCTACTGTTTCCTGACTTTTTAATAATCACCATTCTGACTGGTGTGAGATGGTATCTCATTGTGCTTTTGATTTGCGTTTCTCTAATGGTCAGTGATGATGAGTTTTTTTTCATATGTTTGTTGGCCGCATAAATGTCTTCTTTTGAGAAGTGTCTGTTCATATCCTTTGCCCACTTTTTGATGGGGTTGTTTGCCTTTTTCTTGTAAATTTGTTTAAGTTCCTTGTAGATTATGGATATTAACCTTTGTCAGATGGGTAGACTGCAAAAGCTTTCTCCCATTCTGTCGGTTGCCTGTTCACTCTGAAGATAGTTCCTTTTGCTGTGCAGAAGCGCTTTCATTTAATCAGATCCCATTTGTCAATTTTGGCTTTTGGTGTAATTGCTTTTGGTGTTTTAGTCATGAAGTCTTTGCCCTTGCGTATTTCCTGAATGGTATTGCCTAGGTTTTCTTCTAGGGTTGTTATGGTTTTAGGTCTAATGTTTGAGTCTTTAATTCATCTTGAGTTAATTTTTGTGCAAGTTGTAAGGAAGGGATCCACTTTCAGTTTTCTGCATGTGGCTAGCCAGTTTTCCCAGCACCATTTATTAAATAGGGAATCCTTTCCCCATTGCTTATTTTGGTCAGGTTTGTCAAAGATCAGATGGTTGTAGATGTGTGGTGTTATTTCTGAGGCCTCTATTCTGTTCCATTGGTCTATATATCTGTTTTGGTACCAGTACCATGCTGTTTTGGTTACTATAGCCTTGTAGTCAGGTAGCGTGATGCCTCCAGCTTTGTTCTTTTTTCTTAGGATTGTCTTGGCTATATGGGCTCTCTTTTGGTCCCATATTAAATTTAAAGTAATTTTTTCTAATTCTGTGAAGAAAGTCAATAGTAGATTGATGGAAATAGCATTGAATTTATAAATTACTTTGGGCAGTATGACCATTTTCACAATATTGATTCTTCCTATCCATAAGCATGGGATGTTTTTCCATTTGTGTCCTCCCTTATTTCTTTGAGCAGAGGTTTGTAGTTCTCCTTGAAGAGGTCCTTGACATTCCTTGCAAGTTGTATCCCTATGTTTTTATTGCCTTTGTAGCAATTGTGAATGGGAGTTTATTCATGATTTGGCACTCAACTTGTCTATTGTTGGTGTATAGGAATGTTTGTGGTTCTTGCACACTGATTTTGTATCCTGAGACTGCTGAAATTGCTTATCAACTTACGGAGTTTTGGGGCTGAGATGATGGGGTTTTCTATATATAGAATCATGTCATTTACAAACAGACAATTTGAATATCTCAAAATAATAAGACCTATTTGTGACAAACCCATAGCCAATATCATACTGAATGGGCAAAAGCTGGAAACATTCCCTTTGAAAACCGGCACAAGACAAGGATGCCCTCTCTTACCACTCCTATTCAACATAATATTGGAATTTCTGGCCAGGGCAATCAGGAAAGAGAAAGAAATAAAGTGTATTCAAATAGGAAGAGAGGAAGTCAAATTTTACATTTCTAATGGCAGCTGCTCTACATCCTTGCCAACACTAGGTAATGCCGGCCTTCAGTCTCTTTACCCCAGGAAAGCCTCTTTGGGGTTTTAATTTATATTTTCTTAATACACAGGTTATTGTGCATATTTTTACAAGTCTATATTTTTTGTATATTTTCTTTGGTAAAGTGTCTTCAAATGTTTCTCCCTTTTATAATTATTATTATTATATTGTTGCTATTGTTCTTATTATTGTTGGTGTAATGAATGTTCATACATTCTGGATAAAAGTTCACTATTACATAATTGTTTACAAATATTTTCTCCCTGTAGCTAGTTTTTTGTGTGCTTAAAAGTGCTTTTTAAACTCAAAGTTTTTAATTTTGACAAATTTATTAATATATTATTTTATGTCATGTTGTGTCCTAATCAAATCCAAGTTCAGTGAAATGTTCTTCCATTTCTCTACTTTTAAAATGTTTTATAGTTTTACTTCTTACACTTGATCTATCTTTAGTAAATCTTTACACATGGTTTAAAGCAAGGGACAAGGTTTAAGGTTTTTTGTTTGTTTCCTTTTGTTCTTTTCTTTTCAAAATGGATATCCAAATGTTCTAGCAATATTTGTTGAAAAGATTATCCTTTCCCCCACTGAACTGCCTTGACACTTTTGTGAAAGAAACAACCACATTAACCAAAACTAATTCCTAGATTGTTCTGTTGATCAATACAACTCCTTAGGCAAATATAACAGTCATGATTGGTGAGGCTTTAAATAAAGTCTGAAAATCAGGTAGTGTAAGTTCTTCATATTTGCTGTTTTTCAAAATTATTTTAAGTTACTTTATTTTTCATATGCATTTTAGAATCTTCTAGTATCCACAAAATGCTAGCATTTTAGTTGGTATTACACTGAATGTATAGATTAGTATAGAGAGATGTATGAGAATAACAATATTGAGTCTTCTGAACTATGAACATGTGTATATTACCTTTTTCAGGTCTTTTAATTAAAATTTCATCAAAGTTTCATAGTTTATGTATAGAGATTTATACATATTTTGTCAATTTTATCCCTAAATGTTTTATATGCTTGATGGTATTATAAATGATATTGTCTATTTAAATTTAATTTTCTATTGTTTGTGGATAGTACATAGAAATACAGTTAGTACACTTATAGTACACAAACATGCTAAATGCATTTATCGTTTTTAATTGTTTTTGGAGGATCCTTAGAATTCTCTCTATAGAATACCATGTCATTTTTAATAGAAAGTTTTAAATATACCTTTTATTACTTTTTCTCTTATTATTCTGACTACAATCACCAGTAAAATATTGAATGAAACTGGTGAAATCAGAAGACATCCTTGTCCTGCTTTTAACATTGGAAAAAAGCATTTTCTTACCATTTATTTTTTAAATTTGGTTTAGAAATTGGTCAGAATTTACCTCCTGCTTCACTGCAACTAGAAAATGGCAAAATATGTGACACAATTGTTTTCAGATATGGCAAAACAAGCAGCACACAGCAGTGAACCTGAAAGAAGGCAATGTGAGCATTAGCATTTCCCTGGCTCATTTCAGGAAGGATCTTCAAGGAAATATCACAGGAGAGCTTTCAAAATAAAAATAGATCTTATGAGTTTTGCTGACTTGTGAAAGCAATGAAAAATCTGAGAAAGCCAGGTTGGATGGAATTTATGGGAAAGAATATGAAAGTGATATAGAAGTAGAGAGAGAAAGAAGAGCAAACTACAGCAGAGGAGAACCTGTGAGTCACTGCTGAACTGAGCCAACATATTAGAAAACTACATGGCACGAGAAAAAGAACCAACAAAAAACAGGCAAAATTATCCCTGGACTTCACACAGGCCTGAAAATACACTGGGATCACACTAGTCAAAGTGGACAGACCACCTAATACAGGAGACATTGAGTAAACTCCTCACAGTATAATAGCATTAAAAGTGAGCCCAAATTAGCCTTAGAATAAAGAGTCTTATTGGCTTGTTTCAACAATTTTAAGATCGAGGCTTATTACCTGACTCCAGGTAATGAACTACAATCCCCAAAACACTCAATGGTATTTAAAGAAAGATCCCCATTCAATGGTATTTAAAGAAAGATCCCCAAATCCATTGCCCAATAATGTAAATTTCATAATGCCTAGTATGTCATGAAATAACTAGACATATGAAGAAATGGAAAAATATGACAAACCCAGGAAGAGAGATCACACAAACAGTCGCAGAAATGTCATAAATGGCAAAATTAACACAAAAAATAGTGAATACAGCTATTATAAATAAACTTAATATATTCAAAAAAGTAGAGCAAAATGTTAACATGAGGGGGAAAAGAATGGAAGGTTGAAGGGTCTATAGTAGACATTCTGGAGCTGAAAATATAACTGATAAGAAACTACACTAGTTATGATTTATGGGAGATCACAGACATAATAAGAAAAAATAGTAAATTTGAAGACCTAGGCAAAGAAATAATCCAAAATTAAATACAGAGAGAATAATTAAAATTAATGGAAGAAAAATGAGCTGAGCATCAGTTACATGTGGGGAAATATTAAGCAGGCTAATAGAAAAACAATTGGAGGCACAGAGAAGAGTAAATAGGAAGGACAAAAGAAAGTATTCAAAGAAATAATTGACAAAATTTGCCAAATTTAATAAAAATTAGAAGGTCACAGATCCAGAAACTCAATTAATCATAGGCAGAAAAAACACAAAAATAATCATATTTTTCTGTTTTTGTTTTTGTTTTTTTTGTTTTTTATATTTTTCTGTTATAGTCCCACTTTTGTAATATTATTGTCATCCACTTCTACATATGTTATAAATTCCATAGTATAATACTTTATTTCAGAGAACCAATTATCTATTAAAATTTTGAAAAAAATCAGAATAGTTACCCACACAGTTATTCTGACACTTTTCATTGCTTAATATGAATTTGTGTTCATTTTTAAGTATCATATTTCTTCAATAAATTCCCCTCAATAATTTATTTTATATTTGTTATAGTGTAACTTTACCAGTGAAAAGTTCTTACAACTTTTCTATATTTGAAAAACTCATTAATTTGTTTTTATTTTTGAAGACATTTTCTTGGTTGACAAATTTGGGTTTTATTTTGGCAATTTAAAGATGGCCTTCTCATTGCTTAACACATTGCACTGACTTCAGGAAAAGTCAAGGTAATTCTTTCAGTGTTCCCCTGTATGCAATGTTTTTTATCTGGCAATGTTTTAAAGATTTTGTATTTATATTTTATTTTTGAACAATTTTGACTATACTATGTCTGGTGTTAGTATTTTTATGTTTATCCTGCTTGGTATTCCCTGAGTTTCTTGGCTTGGCTTAATAGTTACCACTAAATTTGAATGTTTTCCAGCCACTATTTCACTAATTTTTTTAATCCAATCTTGCCTATATTTCTCGGACTTCAGATGCATGTATGGTTTGTTGTTGTTGTTGTTGTTGTTGTTGTGTACTTTGTTTCCATATGATTGAGGCTTTGTTCACTTTCATCAGATTTTTTTATGTCTGGGTATCGCTTTCTGTTCCTCTTTCTTCATGTTCATTGATCATATTTTCTGCGGTGTCCAAGTTGCTACGAAACTCATCTGTGAATATTACAATTGGGATATACTTTTCAATTTTAGAACCTAATTTTTTTACAGTTTTAATCTTAGATTACCCACACATTCACTTATTTTGCACATTTTCCTTTAAAATTTTACAAATGTTTTAAAAACTTTTAAAATTTATTTCTGCTAATATTAACAATTCTCATATCTGATTTTATTTATTTCCTTTTCTTGGATTACATTACACAATGTTGGGTTACATTTTACACAAGTCTAATAATTTATATTGTATTCTGGACATTGTAAGTAATACATTGATGAGAATGCAGACTTTTGCTGTCTTCTTTCCAAAGTATTCAGTTTTGTTTTCAAGAGCAGTTAATTTACCAGCAGATCACATTATTTTTTAAATTTTGATGAGAAAGTTTAATATGACCCACACTCTTGCACTAGAGTAGTCCTATTCATAATGCCTGGCTTTTATGGGAGTCTCAATTGAATGCCCAGCTCTCACCATACTACCTGGTCTGACCTTCTACATTTTCAAGTACTTTGGGATGTCTGGAATTGATGTTCAGCTCATTTACTAGTGGTTCTCTTCTCACTTTATAAAAGCTTTACCTGTATATGTAATCTTGGGGTTCATCCAAAGAATTAATGTTACTGCTGTGATAAGTTTTGGAGCATTTTCTCTGTGCATTTCTCACCTCTCTGTAACTCTGCCCACACCAAATTGAGCTTCTCCAGAAGCCCCAAACTTAGATCTTTAACTTTTCAGTTTAATAAAACCACTATGATATATTTGGGCTCTACTTTCTTACACTGTGGTTCAGAAAGTGCATCCCGGGTAAAATCCTAAGAAATCATAAAGGTTAGTGTTTTCTTAGGAATCATAATTCTTCACTACCTGTGGTAAAATTCCTAAAACTATAGCTTCATATAATTTGTCAAGTTTTTTGTTTTTTGTTTTTTTGAGATGGAGTCTCACTTTGTCACCCAGGCTGCAGTGCAATGGAGTGACCTCAGCTCACTGCAACCTCCACCTCCCAGGCTCAGACGATTTCTCCTGCCTCAGCCTCCCAAGTAGCTGGGATTACAGGCACGCACCACCACATGGGCCCGGCTAATTTTTTGTATTTTGAGTGGAGATGGGGTTTCACCATGTTGTCCAGGCTGGTCTTGCACTCCTGACCTCAGATGATCCCCCCACCTCAGCCTCCCAAAGTGCTGGGATTACAGGCATGAGCCATCACACAGCCTGTCCAGTTTTATGTAGCTGTTTATGTCAGGATGGCTAAAGATGTTACCCTTTATTTTAGCATGGTCAGAGCAAAAATCCACCTTAAAACAATTTTAAATCATAGGATAGATGGCTTATTTTTTTTCTCACCATTGAATTGAATTGCAGCTTAATCTCTACAAAGAGAGTGATTGTTCCCTTTTTCAAGTAAAGAAGATTTAAGAGAAATTACTTCAAAGAGGATTTATAAGGACCCCAGTCTTACACTGTACTTTATCTTCCATCTCGCTGCAACTGCTAGTGCTAATGTTAACTTGTGTAAGGGAATTTGGCTTTTTCAAATCTGCAAGCTCTAAATCAACAGCCTCTCTTGGTCAAAGTGGATTTCAGGCTGCAGACTGAAAAGACTGCTCTTAGAAATGCAACATTTCCTTCTCTTTTCACTTCCAGATCAATCTTATATAAAAGCAAGCTTATTTCATGTAATGTTAAGGGTCTAGAAGAAGGATAAGCTTCAATCATGCTTGACTGGGGTTCTGGCTCTGTGATTTTCTGGGTTTCATTCTTCTGCATGCCAGCTTTATTGCCTTGCTGACTTCCCTTATGCTGCAAACATGACTGCATCATTTCTGAGCTTTATATGTATGCACAACGCCATATAGAAGAAAGGTTACTTGTGTCACAGAATGTTTATAAAAAGCCTTGAGGGACACATAATTGGCTTAATCTAAATCACATGCTTCTCCATTGAGTCTAGATAGATCCTCATAGAAGACAGAGGATTATGTAAAAGGAAAGAAGAGCTGAACTCTTGGGAGACAATCATTCTGTTTATTACATTCATATTCTAATTTCATTTGTTTAATGTTGTATCACAAGCACTTTTCCAGTCTAAAATTTTTGGTTAAGATAATATTGACACAATAAAATATACTAAATAAATTTCACGTTTGAAAACTAACTTATTTTCTTAAAGTCTCAAAGAGTAAAAATATCTTCAGAAAGATCTGAAGAGACCCTGCTGATAGATTATTTGAGAGGGCTTATGTTTTTTTCATTATTATTATTCTAACCATGTCACTATAAAAATGATTCAAAGAAGATTATTCTAACCACCTTCTGTCATTTACAGAGAAAAATAATTTTGTTACAGTATGGTTCAATGTTCAATACAAATTTATGGAGAGACTAAATCAGTGCAACACTATTATATCAAAATTTCATTCATCAGACTATACATACTTTAAAACGTCTATCTATGTTATAGAAAATATGGATAAAATCATAATTTAGATTAGTTTACCAGGCAACCTACAGAATGGGAGAAAATTTTTACAATCTACCCATCTGACAAAGACTAATATCCAGAATCTACAAAGAACTTAAAACAAATTTACAAGAAAATATCAAACAACCCCATCAAAAAGTGGGCAAAGGATATGAACAGACACTTCTCAAAAGAAGACATTTATGCAGCCAACAGACAAATGAAAAAATGCTCATTATCACTGGCCATCAGAGAAATGCAAATCAAATTCATAATGAGATACCATCTCACACCAGTTAGAATGGCAATCATTAAAAAGTCAGGAAACAACAGGTGCTGGAGAGTATGTGGAGAAATAGGAATGCTTTTACACTTGGTGGGACTGTAAACTACTTCAACCATTGTGGAAGACAGTGTGGCAATTCCTCAAGGATCTAGAACTAGAAATACCATTTGACCCAGCCATCCCATTACTGGGCATATACCCAAAGGATTATAAATCATGCCACTCTAAAGACACATGCACACATAGGTTTATTTCGGTACTATTCACAATAGCAAAGACTTGAAACCAATCCAAATGTCCATCAATGATAGACTGGATTAAGACAATGTGGCACATATACACCATGGAATACTATGCAGTCATAAAAAACGATGACTTCATGTCCTTTGTAGGGACATGGATGAAGCTAGAAACCAATATTCTGAGCAAACTATCACAAGGACAAAAAAACCAAACACCGCATGCTCTCACTCATAGGTGGGAACTGAACAATGAGAATGCTTGGACACTGGGTGGGGAACATCACACACCAGGGCCTGTCATGGGGAGGGGGAGGAGGGAGGGATAGCATTAGGAAATATACCTAATGTAAATGATGAGTTAACAGGTGCAGCACACCAATATGGCACATGTATACATATGTAACAAACCTGCATGTTGTGCACATGTACCCTAGAGCTTAAAGTATAATAATAATAATAATAGTAAAATTAGATCAGTTTACTTACATTTCAAATAAAGGAGTTTTAGCATTTTTCAAATTATTGAAAACAGGATACTATAAATCAGTCGAAAAGTACATAATGGAAATTTATTTGTAAAGGTTAATGGTACACTGTAACGATATACAATCCTTTGTCCTATTGTTCTGTCAATCATTACTTTATAAATTATGTTCCACTAGATATGCATTATTCATTCCTCTGACCTTTTTTGTTTTATTAAATTAGTACTCAGTTCTTCCTCCCTCCCTATTCTCTTCTTTCTTTTTTCCTTTGGTTTCCTTTCTCTCCCCTCACCCCTAATTATCTCACTGCCTCAAAGACATGATAGGTAAAATGAAAAGATTTCAGTAGCAGCAATTCTATTGTCATAAAACCCCACCACTGTATCAAGTAATAGAGTATTACTATAATTGTAACCCAACTATATTCAACCTAACTTTATGCCAGAACACTGCACAACACGCTTCAGTACTATATCTTAATTATATAAGTATATCTTACATAAATTTTATCTATAACACTCATACCTATTGCTAATAGTCAAGGGAGAAATAAATCAGATAATTTATTTATATATATATACACACACACACACACACACACATATATAGTACTTAGTACATTGCCTGGACAAAGTAAATAACAAATATTAACTCTCTTCATTAAGTGTTACAAGAAAAGTACAAATAACTGTTAATTAAATTATACCTGACACAATAAATAAAATGTAGGATAAAATTCTTAACCAAAAACTCACCTATTGCAAAGCTATGCTATTCTAAAGTTCTGTGTGTCCAGTTTAGCTTGTGGATGGCACCACAGACAGTCCCCAACTAACGATAGTTCAACTTACAATTTTTAGACTTTATGATAGTGGGAAAACAATACACAGTCAGTAGAATCCTTACTTCAAGTACCCATACAACCATTTTGTTTTTCATTTTTAGTATAATATTAAATAAGTTACTTAAGAGATCCAGTATTTCATTACGAAACAGGCTTTTTGTTAGATGATTTTGCCCAAACATAGGCTAATATAAGTGTTCTGAACATATTTAAGGTTGGATAAGTATGATGTTCAGTGTGTTAGGTATATTAAATGCATTTTTAACTTAAAATATTTTTAATTTATCATGAGTTTATTGGGATGAAATTCCATCATGAGTCAAAAAATATCTGAATTCTGCACAGAAAATTAAGAGTTTTCCATTACTCCTCCCAGGAATCTAGGCTATCCCTGTTTAGGGAATTCAGGGAAAAAAATCCAATGAGTTCTATGATTGGAGCTATAAGAAATTCAATAGAGGAATCTAAATTGTATTCAAGAAAGAGATTTGGTGATTAGAAGAGGCTAAGAATTGATATTCTTAGGCTATAATTAGCATTTTAAAAGAATGAAATTCTACTCATCTTTTTGAGTTGCTTGATTTATCCTATTACTTTATTCAGATGATAAGAACAGCTGAAAATTGCACAAGATGAAATGTTTTGCATGAGGCCAAAGACTTCATAACCTTAAATAAGATTAAAGAGCTTTTCTCTTGAGAATCAACTTAGACAGACCCTGAAGTGTTTTCCTGGTCCTCTGACCTCAGACAGAGCTCTATAGCTCAGCCTCCCACTGGGCTACTGGTTACCACCCCTCACTGTGGGGCAGAATTAATTAGTGTCTCTGAAGCTCTTCCAAACTACTGTCCAAAGGACATACATAACAGTGGCCCCTCAAGCATAATCATCCTGTCAACCTTTTACCACCCCATGGCCCATTTACACGGCTGGTGTTTTAACACTTATAGTCCTGCAGTAAATTTAGCACAGCCACATGCAAAGTGTTTGTTACTGTTCTCCAGGGAGAGCATATTTAATATTTTCCTTTGCAGATTAGCAGACCCAAATTTACTCCATCCTTCCTGTTATTCCGAATAGCTTGTGTTTTGGCATACAACCTTAATAGAACTGTTTTTCTAAGCATTTGAAACATAAACAGCATCAGAACAATTTCCAGGCAAAGCACCAAATGAGGGGCTGTCGGAACAAAGAAGCACAAGCTGTAAAAGGATTGAAGATGACTACACATGCACCATTCATCATGTTTCTGTCTGAGGCACAGAGTGGGGAGAGTTTGCTGCCTCTGCTGCTCCTGGGAGTGTAGAGCCTATCAATCTAGCCATTTCAGCAATGCCCGCTATGCTTTTCACTCTTTACTCACGCTGGAGATCTGAAGTCTTTCTGCAGATGATCCCTGCCCTTCCATCTGCTTTGGCATCTGTGCTAGGAGCAGAAGCAAAGCTTCACAGCTGTGGTTTCCCTCACCCAAGCCTCCAGGACCAACTCTGCAGATGCTCTAAACACAATATAATTGGGATATTCTTTCAACTGCTGTTCATGTGTTCCTTTTGAGTTATGCAGAGAAGAAAATAAAACACATCAGAAGTAATCCTCAGAAGTTCTCCTTTTTATCAAAAGAGCCACAACAAATTACCACGCAAACAATATATCAAGATTTCTGCTAAGAATGATTCAAAGCACTGATGGTCTCCTGTGGGACACATAGGAAGAAACACTCTGTGGTACTGCAGATAAGAAAATAAATATGAATCAAAGCAATAGATTTAAAATTCTTTTTATTTTATAACTTGTTTGTGTGTGTGTCTTACTCTATATTGTGTTACTATAACAGAATAACACACACTGAGTAACTTATGAAAAAACGAAAATTTTTTCTCACAGTTCTGGACCCTGGAAAGTCCAAAGTCAAAGAGCTGGCATCTGGTCAGGGCCTTGCTGCTTCTACACATGGTAGAAGACAAAAGGACAAGAGTAAGCAAACCCACTCTCACATCTCTTTTTATAGCAGGGTTAATCAATTCATGAGGGCTCTGCCCTCATGACCTAAATACCTCCCAAAAGGTCCTAACTCCCAAAATGTTGAGTTAGGAATTAAGTTTCCAACACATACCTTTTGGGAAACATATTCAAATAATAGAATGATGCTCCTGGTTCCCCAAATTCATGTTCTTCTCATGCACAAAATACATTCATTCCGTCCGATAGTCCCAAAAGTCATAACTTGTCCCTGTATCAACTCAAATGTCTGAAGTCCAGAGTCTCATCAGAATCAGATGTGAGTGAGACTCAAGTGAATTTTATCCTGAGCCAAATTTCCCTCCAACTGTGAGTCTGTGAAAAAGGCTATCTACTTCCAAAATACAATGGTGGAGCAGGCATAGGACAGACATTCCTGTTCCCAAAGTGAGAAATGGGCAAGAGAAAAGGGATAACTGGTCCCTAGCAAGTTTAAATCCCGGTAAGAAAAACATTACATTTTAAGACTCAGAATAATCTTTCTTAAATTCATGTCTCATATTCTGGACACACTGGAGTGGGGATTTGGCATTCAAGAATTCAGGCAGCACTGCCCCTGTGACTTTATTTGGTGTAGCCCATGTAGTGGCTCTCCCAGGCTGGTGTTACACACTGGTAGCACTATAGTTCTGGAGTCTTAGGGGTGACACCCTTAGTGAGGATTCTCTGTAACGGCCCCACCACATGTGATAAACCTCTGCTACGTGTGCCTTCCCAACTTGAGGCCTGAGCCATACCTAAGTCCCACTGAGCCACCACACCTGGAGCCGCTAAGGAGTACCGAGCTAAAATGCAGGGAGAAGACGAGAGGCACCCTTAAGCACTAAACACCAGATCTCCAGGACACCCTAGGGCTATCTTTTGACATATTTCCTTCCCCAGGCCTGGGTACTTTATACCTGTGATGACAGGAGAAGCACCTGTAATCTCTAAAGTGCCTATAGGATCGTTCTCCTAATTAATTAAAAGCCTCTGGTTTTCTTCTATCCATACTAATCTCCTTGTCAATCAGTTGCTTAGCCATGTGCTTAGCTTCCCATCTTGAAAATGCTCTTTCATTCTCTACCACATGGCCAGGCTAATGATTGTTCAAATCTCTAAATTCTCTTTTCTTTTAATTATAAATTCTGTTTTTAAATAATTTCTTCCTCTCTCAATTTTACTGCATGCAGTTAAAAGACGCCATGCAGTATCTTCAACATGTTCCTTAGAAATTTCCCCACTGAACATTTTAGTACATTGCTCTTAAATCCTGCCTTCCATAAAGCCCTCGGACATGGACACAATTCAGTCAAGCTCTTTGCCACAATGTAATAAGGATGGTCTTTAATCCAGTTTCCAATACCTGTTTCTTTTTTCTGTCTGAGACCTCATCAGAATGGCCTTTACTATTTATATTTCTACCAATGTTCTGATCAAAACCATTTAATCTCTAAGATTACTTTTACTCAGACTTTTTCTACAGTTGTTACCTTATTTTGAGCCCTCACCATAATTGCCCTTAACACTCCATTTGGGGAATCTAGGTTTTTTTCTAGCCTGCTCCTTCAAATTATTCCAGCCCTTAACTACTACCCAGTTCCAAATCTGCTTCCAGATTTTCAGGTGTTATGGCAACAGCTCAACTTCACAGTACTGATTTTCTGTCTTTGAAAGTGGGTGGAGCTTCCAACACATTCTTCTTGGGGAACACATTTAAATCATAGCTGACTCAAACCTAATTCCACAGGTAAAATCAAAAGTATCAACTTAGCCATGCACAAACATGTACTGGTTTTATTTCTCCTAATACATAATATTACTTTTTTGCTGAGATCCTCCACACCTTCATAGCACATGCATTTTTTAAGCCTGCAGTTAGTAATAACTTCACTATTTCTTGTTTCTATCAGGAAGAAATTGCAAACATCTGCAGTGAATGACTTCTGAGATCACTAAGGAAGGGAAAGATCTAATCCTTCTTACTGATTTTTTTCTCTTGGATTCACCAGTATTGATAAGGAAAGGGAGAGTAAAATGTGATATTTGACACACATTCTTGGTAGGGAGAGTGTACTCTTACTTGCTTTTCTGTTAGCTCGCGATGCTAGTCCAACTCATGGTCTTGTCTATAGAATCAGTATAGGCAGGTAAGAAACCAATACATCTAAATGCATCAGACACAGTCCCATGGAACACAAGGATTTCAGGCATCAATGTGAGAAGATACAGTGCCACTTCCATCTGGGAGTCCTTTTCTGCATTCTTCTGATGAAAAATACAGTGCCACTTTCATCTGGTAGCTTCCCACTCCAATTCAGAGCCCTATGTCTGCATTCTTCTAATGAAAATGTCGAATTGCTCTTCACTAAGATGGACTTTGATAAGACTATGAAGCTCCATCTACTATCCAAAGCCCCATTTGGAGATATATAAGGATTGGTGATATCCTTTTTCTTGTCAAAGAGAAAATACAGGGAATGAGGGAGAAAAAGGGAGAGTGAGAAAAAGTTTTCTTCTTCTATTCCCACATGCTATGCCCCTACATCATCTCTCTGGCATTTTTCCTCCTTGGTGTTGTATATTTGAATTGGATCTGCATCTTCTCTCAGTCAAAAAACTCCTGTCAAGGAATGGCATACAGGGCTCCTCATTTTGGATATAACTCCAAATTTTAATAAAAGATAAACCCAGATCCATCTTTTTTCCTGAAGACTGGGGTAAAGTACAAGGGAAAAGCATTATTGCTCCAAAATATTATCCTGTCCCAACTCTTCCTCTTCAAAAAATAGATTCTTTTTCCCCTTATTTAACCCATCTTATGAGAAAAGATAGAGGAAAATGCAGGAGTTCTATTGGACTACCCCTGCTCTGCAAACTCTATGTTGGGATCTCTAGCATTTCTGTCTTTAAATCCCCAAACACCTAAATATCAGTACCTCCAAAAGCACATCCTTCCCAAAACCCAGCTTAATCTTTCCCTCAACAACAAATTCACCAAATTGCCAAAGTTATGACTTACTAAAATGAAAACGAAATACCTTACACACCACAGCATAACAGATTTTTGTGCTGCTATTCATATTACTCTTGTCTTATTTCACTCACAGTCTAGTACTTTACCATAATTACCTAAGTAGCTGAAATAATATATATGACTAAACAAAGATCCCACTTCCAATATTATTGAAATATACATAATTACAAAATATCTATGAAACTGTTAAAATTCTACACCTGACAAGGAATTACAGTTTCATTTGTTTCAGAGCAAACATGTTTGTGAAATTGAGAAAACACTCAGTAATGGAGATCAAGCTTAAAATGTTGTGGCAATCCTGCATATTAGACGCAGAAAAGACATGGGGAGCTGAAAATGCACTATTTTACCCTTGCTTTTATTCTCATATATTTTTACTGTGAATAAGCATTTATTATATGCAAATTCAAATACAGCCTAAAAGAATTCTGTAAATGATTAATTTATTAAACCATTGTTTCATAAGAATTTTAATAAGACTTTTTCATTAAAGCTTTTTAATTGAAACAAGGGAAATGGAAGAGAAACTGAAGAATATTTACAAAAATATCTAAAATAATAAAATTTGAAAGGTATGCTTCATTACTAGGACATTTATCTTTAGAGGAACAGCTAAAATATTAGACAGAGCTTCAAGCATGGTAGGAGAGGGAGGAGGGCTTGCTCCTTCCAGCACTAGCAGGCTTCTAGCTTTCTCATGCTTCTCTTGAAATAATTCTCCACCCATAAAAGAAACAGAATGGAACTGCTATAAGTAACAGTGCTGTTTGACCGTCATGAATGTGGCCTCCTTTCAAGCACAGCTCAGGTCTTACCCATGCCTGAGAAGATTTTCTTAGTTGGGAATTACCTGGTTGCATGGAAGAGAAATAAAGTTATACCAACAAAGTTAAATGGCAGGGAGAGAAGGAGTTGTTGTAAAATTGCAGGAAAATCTCAATAAGCCCCAGAAAAGGAGAGCAAACTAGGAATTTAAAATTAGCTGGAACCAAAGTAGCAACTCTTTGGAGCTAAATAGTCTTATTTTTCAGCTTTTCTCTAGATGTTTCTGCTTTATTCTCTTTCTTTCTATATGCCAGCTTTTTCTGACCTACCTTCTTATGAGGCTTCACTGGCTATGTCAGCCATAGCTTGCTTAAGTGTTCTAAAAAGAATGACCAGAGTAACTGTGCCTCAGATCCAAATTCCTGGGAAAAGAATCTAATTGGGCACTTTCAAGGCAAAGGGTAAACTCCTGCTGGATTAGCTGTGGCCAGGGAGTCTAAGTCAAATGACTACCAATGTTGTCCTTCCTAGGACTAACAGGGAAATTTGAGCTGGGCTGAATATTTGACCTAGTTTCTACCACAGGCTGTAGCTAAAAGAGCACCACAGATTTCATGTTAGCCAGGACCCCATAACACAGCTTCAAGAGAGCTAGAACCTTGCCTCACTCTTGCTGTATACAGATTAATCTGTACATCTAACTTTGTTCCCAGACTATTGAATGGTTGACATTTTACCAATTATAGTGACCAAGAAAATTGTTTTCGGAAAAGCTTTTATCCATTAATTCTTAATTTTGACATCTTTAAGCATGGGGTTAGAGTGCCACCTATATCAGTTTAGTTAAAGGATTTCATTAACAGGCCTTAATTTTGGCTGCCAGATTTACTTTACCCATAGCTCCAATTCCCTCAACTAGCTCTAGGCACACCAAGACAAAAACAAAATACTAAATAATCAGAAATCAAGGAGTATTGCCATTTTTTGAATTCTAATTCTGATACAGATTTTCTTAAGAATTTATACATCTCCCCGTCGTCTTCTTTCCCCTTCCCTTTCATTCCCTTCTCTTCTCTTCTCTTCTCTTCCTTCCCTTCCATTGCAGTCCAAAGGCCATTCAGTGGAGCCAAGCAAGGTAGGCAACCACATACTAGGGAGGTCACAGTAGTCTAGCCTGGGATGCTGGAACCCAAAAGGGATGGCTATGACATCTGTGTAGGAAAGTGGCACAGAGCCCTGAAGAGAAAAGTGAGTGGGTATCCATACAGAAGGGCACCCTAAGGTGGGTTATCAGAGTCCAATCAAGTGGTGAGCATTCCCACTTGCAGGGCAATAGTGCAAGCAGCCTGATGTTCAGAGCATGAATGAGGTAAGGAGAGTGTTCACTCAAGTGGAGAGGTAATGTAGGGGTTTGGCACAGAGTGCCAGCGCTTAAGCAAGGTGAGGGAGCATTTAGGTGCCAGGTGACGTGGATGAAGCAGTGTCAATGGCAGTTCCAATAATTACTTGAATATGTACCCAAAATGAAAACTGGATCAAGTAAATAACTATATTAACGACAATGGGAATCAAGTTTCTCATGGTCAGAAAAGGGAGAAAATGAGAATTGATCCCGTGGTGTTGGATTTAACTTGCAGATATTGGAGTAAACTCATGGTTTAAAACATGCAGAGATAAACTATGTCAAGATATATAGAGAAAAATAAATATGTTTATAGTTACATATATAAATATTTACATGTAAAGATGAAATATTTCCCCGGCCTATCTACTGAGAGGGTCAATCAGCAATACCTCCAAAACCATAAGCCTTCCTGCTTCCCAGACCTTGACTGCTAAAAGCTATTCTCCACAATAAGAAAGCATGGATTCCTGGAAAAATAGCTGATTCCACAGTGGAAGCAGACAAATATTAGATAGTGAGGAAATACTTGAAGAGTGATGAGGGCAGGGCAAAAGGACATACAATTGAGACTGAAGACACTCCTACAGAACAAATCTGGAACAATTTGACTATAAACATTAATAGTTACAGATTATAACCATTGAATAAACTTGTATCCTATGAGAACTTAGTGATATAAAAATGTAAATGGATATATTAAAATTATGATGAGGACCAGAATTTTACAAAGCCTTGAATTAGTTCTCCACAAAACACTTAATAACTACAAAGTAAAGACCAAAACAGGCTATGGGGAAAGGACTCCTTATTCCAAAAATGTTGCTAGGATAACTGGCTAGCAATATGCAAAAGATTGAAACTGGACCCCTTTCCTACAACATATACAAAGATAAACTCAAAACAGATTAAAGACTCAAATGTAAAACGCAAAACTATCAAAACCCTGGAAGACAACTTAGGCAATACCATTCTAGACATAGGGCCTGGCAAAGATTTCAGGACAAACATGACAAAAGCAACTGCAACAAAAGCAAAAATTGACAAATAGGACCTAACTAAAGTAAAGAGCTTCTGCACAGAAAAATAAACTATCAACAGAGTAAACAGACAACCTACAGAGTGGGAGAAAATGAAAACTATACATTCGACTAAGGTCTAGTATCCAGCATCTATAAGGAACTTAAACAAATTTACAAGAAAATAAAACAACTCCATTAAAAAGTGGGCAAAGGACATGAACAGACACTTTTCAAAAGAAGACACACATGTGGCCAACAAGCATATATATATATATGCTTGTGTGTGTGTATATATATATACCTCAACATCATTGATCCTTAAATGCAAATCAAAACCACAATAAGATACCATCTCACACCAGTCAGAATGGCTATTATTAAAATGTCAACAAAATAACAGATGCTGGCAAGGTTATGGAGAAAAAGGAACACTTCTACACTGTCGATGGAAGTGTAAATTAATTCAACCATTGTGGAAAGAAGTGTGGCAGTTCCTTAAAAGGCTAAAAACAGAACTACCAGTCAACCCAGCAAACCTGTTACTCAGCATATACCCAAGGGAATACAAATCATTCTATCATAAAAACACATGCACAAATATGTTCATTGCAGCACTATTCACAAAAGCAAAGACATGGAATTAACCTAAATGCCCATCAGTGGTAGACTGGTTAAGGAAAATGTGGTACAAATATACCATGGAATACTATGCAGCCATAAAAAAGAATAAGATCATGTCCTTTGCAGGAACATGGATGAAACTGGAAGCCATTATCCTGAGCAAACTAATGCAGGAACAGAAAAGTAAGTACCACATATTCTCACTTATAAGTAGGAGCTCAATGATGAGAACACCTGGACACATAGAGGGGCATAACAGACACTGGAAACTACCTGAGGGTGGAGGGTGGGATGAGGGAGAGGATAAGGGAAAATAACTACTGAGTGCAAGACTCAATACCTGGGTGACAAAATAATGTGTACAACAAACCCCCATGACATGAGTTTACCTATATATTAAAAGATACCTACACATGTACCCCTAAGGTTTAAATGAAAGTTAAAAAAAAAAAAAAAGAAAGAAATTACAAAGGCCAAACAATTTACAGTGGAAAAATCTGTCATATCCCACCTTAATCTGGTAATCAAAATGAATATTATTCATAATGAGATACATCAAAAATATGTTCCACTTGATGGCATGAGAAGAATATGGCATTACTTCTTTGATATTCTTCTCCAAAAAACACATAATTTAAATCTAGTTTATGAGGATACATCACAAACCCAAATTGTGGCATATTATATAATACAGATGGCTTGTAATCTTCAAAATCAACAGGGTCATAAAAACTAAGGAAAGTTTGAGAAAGTACTCCAGATTTAAAGGAAGTGAAGTGTAATAAAAACTAATCACAAGCCTTTTTGTTATAAAGGAAATTATTAAGAGAAGAGGTAAAACTTAAATGGGAAATCAAATGATAGTAATAAATAAATGTTAATTAATATCTGAATTTTAATACTTGGTTTTTTGTAATGTAGAAAGATTCTATTGATAAAAACAGAATATCTTTAAGTTCCAGCACTGCATGAGTTAGACTTGTGCAGGAGGTAGGAAATTAGATGCAGACAACGGAAATGAAAGGCACATAGAGTGATGAAGTCTTAGTGTTAGCTTTAAATTAATAACTTTAAATAACTAAATACATAAACTGAGAATTCTCTGCAATTAATGGAAGAAAGCATTTATTAAGCACTTTTAATACAAGTCACTGCAATATATTTATATATGTTCTCTTACTAGAAAAAGAAGAAGGAGGAGAAGGAAGAAGAAAGAATTATAATTTTCCTCATTTTCAATGCGGAAAAACAGGTAATAGAATGGTTACATGCCCAAGATTACAGCATTTAAAAAAATTAAGGCCAGTGGTATTCTAGTAAATGCTTAAGAGCTGGCTCCTTTGGGGGGAAAACCAAACAACAGCAACAACAACAATAACCAAAAACAGAAACAAAACCCTGCTTTGTAGCATTTGCCAGTTTCTGTGTTGTTCCCCATGAAGGCAAGTTTCAAGCCACCAATAACATGATGTCTCTGAACACAGGAAAAGATTCATACACTCTCCTCATCCAAGGCCAGGGCAAACCAACTTCAGGACAGCACTGGTTAAAGCCAGGCTTTGCAAACAGATTTAAGTCCACAGCCCATTATGGTATAACATCTGAATTAAACCTTGATATAAAGGGGGGAGAATCATTTCAATGTGGAGCATGGAAGTATTGAAAAAAAATTATAGGATTGCCTCCTCCCAAAACAACAGAAAACCAGAATTTAATGAGATCCATAATACTTGGCTACAGATTTCACCAATTACTAGGAAAAGAAATTTTAAAAAAATACAAAATCACACTATACATTATTTTTTACACACAAATATACATTTAATATTTGATTATATATTTATATATGAGATATGTTTGTGTATAGGTTTGGGTCATAATCCTAAAAGACAGTCTCGAATGCCACAATCCCAAATGTTGAAATTCCAAAAAATCAAAATCCCTAAAGTCTAAAATCCCCAAAATCACAATCTTGAAAGATAAAAGTCCCAAAAATATGATTCTGGAAAAATTAATTTTAAAACATTTTTAAAAGACATTTATGTAAAGTCTGACACAGAAAGTCAAATATCACATGTTCTCATTCATATGTGGAAGATTAAAAAGTTGATCACTTGCTGGTAGAGTACAGAATGATGGTTACCAAGGGCTAGGAAAAGTGGGGGTAGAAAATGAAAAGAAGTTGGTTAATGGGTACAACATATGGGTAGAAGGAAAAAGTTTCAGTGTTCCACAGCATGATAAGGTGACTATAGTTAACAATAATCTATTTTATATTTCAAAAGATTTAGAAGATTTGAAATGTTCTCAAATGATAAATATTTGAAGCAATGGATATCCTATATATCCTGATTTGATCATTACACATTGTATACATGTATCCAACTATCACATGCACCCCAAAAATACGTACAATTTTATGTACTGATTAAACAGTAAGAAAAAAATGAAATAAAATGGATCATATATGTAAAGAAATACATTTAATTACATTTCTAAAAGGAATTTATTTGGGAAACAGATAAAAACATGACAGAATACATCTTAGGCCACTTTACACAATAAAATAGGTGATAATATTATTTTTGGCAAGCATTAGCACTCACATATACTAACAACAGTCACATGATTATAACAGTTGTGAGGAGACAAATTATACTCATAGAGAAATAGGCCAAAAAGTAATATGTGTAAATGCATATCACTACGAATGGTAATTGTATGCACTCAGCTTTCTATTTTTGGTCATCTGAAATACTGTGAAAGACAATCCAATTTTTTTTGATGGGATCAATCAAAAACCACAATGGGTCACCACCACATATGAAGTCAACCAAGGAGCTGATATCTCAAGAAGTTTTATCTTTCATAAACGAAGATGTACAAAAAGGACATCTCTTAATTTACTGAGGAAGTTTCAACATTTTTATGAACACACACAATGCTTAGTCACAAAGTCAATATCATGAAAATGCATTTTTGTGCAGTCAAATTTGCAAAAAAATGCATAAAACAAGTTAGAACTCTAAAAGTCTTTATGTAATTCATACCTCCAGGATTGGAACTAATATGAAGATGTAATACATAGCAAATTGGTGTGATACGTGAAGAGGCAGAAGTTTTGCATAATTGAACAGTTTGGCAGGGGAGGGTTTTTTGTTTTGGTTTTTTTTCACCTATATTTTCACTTCTATGATCTTTGAAATACTCACTGCATTTGTAATTGGAGAGTGGTTGTGGTCTCCAAATTTTGCAAGTATATGCTGTCCAACCTTTTGCTTGGCCATTGCAATTAAGCAATTTCCTGCTTTTGCAGCACCAATAGTAATTAGCTTTTAAACATTTATCTAAGTAGCCTCATAAATTTAACATCACAGTCTTTTTTTGTGGGGGGGAGGGGGGAACATTTCCACTGTAGGAATAGATTCCCTATTGTAGGGAATACAGAAAAAGACATTATATTTGATTCCTCGCATCAAATCTGTATAAGTCAGGGTTCTTCAGAGAAATTGAAACAATAGGATATGTATAATGATATATGAAGCGATTTATTAGGGGAATTGGCGCATGTGATTATGGAGGCTAGGAAGTCCCATGACAGGCCACCTGCAAGCTGGAGAATGGGGGATGGAGCTGGTAGCACAGCTCAGTCCAAGCCCAAACACCTAAGAGTCAGGGAAGTGAAAGGTATAACTCTCAGTCTAAGACCAAATGCCTCTGGAACCAGAGGGCCACTGGTGTTAAGTTCTGGGGTCCAAGGGCCGGTGAACCCAGAGTTCTGATATCCAAGGCAGCAGAAGACAAGTCTCTGTCAGTTCTCAGAGAGACCAGCTCATCTTCTGTATTTATTTTCTCCAGGCACCTGACTAATTGGATGGTGCCTGCCAACATTAAGGGCAGACCTTCCCCACCTAGACTACTCAGACACACACACTAATCTCTGGAAACATTTTCATAGATATATCCAAAATAATGCTTTACCAGGTTTCTATGTATTCCTTAATCCAGTAAAACTGACATCTAAAATTAAGGCCACAAGTTCACCCTTTGTCAACTTGGCACCCATATGCATCTCATTAAAACATATTTAATTTCCAAATATAAGACAATAGCAAGGAAATAGTCCTGACTGGCATGATACAACTAACATGATGCAACTATCTTGCATCCAACCAAAAATGCACTAATCTCTTCTCCAGTGTTTGGCTTTCAGGATTTCAACACTTGGAATTCTAATCTTTGGAAATTGTTATTCTCAGGATTTCAGACTTAAACTTGATCTTTTAAGATTTCAGACTTTTCAGACTTGATCTTTCAAGATTTCAGCATTTAGGTTTATGTTCTTCAAGACTGTGTCTCAAGATTATGATTGGCACCTGATTAGTTGTTATATTTTATGAGATTGGTTGATTGACAATATGTAAGTAAATAGACAGATATGGACAGAAAGAGATAAAACTGAGATTGATGCATTGTAATGTGATATATTGTACATTATAGATTACATTATATTACATATTGCATATATAATATAGATATATGAGATTGTTTGACATACCTTTCAACCAGTGGTTGATTTACGTGTCACCTTGGTTGGGACCATTCTGTTTGTTTTTGTAAGGATATTTTTGAATGAGATTTACATTTAAACTGGTATAGCCAAATTGATAATCACTCACTCTTGGAGGCTACTTCTAGTTAAGTTTTTCTTTCAGAGTCAAGAAACAACTAAAGCAACAACTCTTTGACCTCCAGAATATTTATGTTTGGCAATCATTTAACTATTGCTGATATCTTTCACTCAGATTCACTGTATGTTGTCATCAAACTATCTTCCAGATTAGAAACATCAATTAGTCTTTTTTTTTTTTTCAAATGCACTGCACTTGTAAAGTTAAAAAAAAAAAGCACAAAAATTAATTTATCAGACTCTGGAGTGACCATATTTGTGGTGAAAGGGGCACTCATAAATTTAAGCAAGTCAAGCCTTCAGATAGTCCAAGCTGCTGTCAAAACTTTGTCTGTCTTAATTTTTCCCAAGACTGTACCACATGATTGCAACACCATAAATGCATCTCAATCATCTCTGGACCCCTGCCAATGTTATTCTTAGTCTGTTACTTTTTAAGTGCTGGTTTCAGATTTAAAATCTTGCTTCTTCTCTATTTGCTTCCTCTGCTTTCCCTAAACATGGCAATTATGAGTTTGTCCTCTCAATTAGTGACATCTAGAATAGATTATGGTACGATTTAGTTAATAGATAAGGAAATGCAGGCTCAGGTAAAATAATCACTCTGCCGGAGGATAGGCCCAATGATAGATAATTAGGTAGTTTGTAGAGCTGGCTTTAAAATTATCAGTTCAGGGTAGAGTACTGGGGTCAGCAGATTCTTACAACTGAATTTCTTTCCTTGGAAGACATTTATCTTCAGCAACCCTCAGACATGTTTTATATTATATTAATATGGCAACTATCTTACAATTACTGGGCATTTTTAATAAATGTCTATTTTCATAGAACATTAAACAGGCTATGCTGTTATAAATAGAACAAATGAAAAAAAAACAGCTCTGATTTTGTAGCACAGATCACATAATTGTGGATACATATAAAATACATGGAGATTGATGAAAGGAGAATATATTGTTCTGGATCTCAACAAAATTGTCAAAGTGTGGCTGTGTTCTTACTTTCTTTCTTTCTTTCACTTGCGATGGAGTCTCACTCTTGGCATCCAGGCTGGAGTGCAATGGCACGATCTCAGCTCACTGCAGCCTCCACCTGCTGGGTTCAAGCGATTCTCCTGCCTCAGCTTCCCAAGCAGCTGGGATTACAGTCACCCCCCGAACCACACCCTACTAATTTTTTTTTATTTTTAGTAGAGATGGGGTTTCACCACGTTGGCCAGGCTGGTCTCGGACTCCTTACCTCAGGTCATCCACCCACTTTGGCCTCCCAAAGTGTTGGGATTATAGGGATAAGCCACCACGTCTGGCCCTTACTTTCATTTTTAGTACATTCTTTACGCCTCATGTCCCTAAGGAGAAGGGGAACTAAGAATAGACACTTAAAAAAAGAGTTGTATAAAGCAAAAGAGACAAATAATACAATAGAAACACAACATGGGAAAACAGAGTCCCTTTCAAATTATTCTCTGGAGTAGGAACCCAACCCCTGACCCCACACCCCAACAACAGCAAGGAAGAGTTGAAAGAACTGCTCTTAGTCAATTCCTCTGGTGCCTTATTTCTTGATTGAATTTAACAACACCAATATTATCAAATAATAAAAAACTTGTTTCCATGCTGTATGTTTTTACGCATGAGTTCACCTAATCACTATAACAACTGAGTGAGGTATTATTATTCTTAATTTATAGAACAGACAATAAAAATTAGGAGATTAAATAATATTTTTAAATGTTAAGTGAGAAAGTGAGATTAAGCACTTTAACTGAGATCTTATGAAATCAAACCAGTGTGTTTCTACCATGGCTGTTTCCTCTACTCTGGAATCTGGTGAAACCAACCAATATGTGGGGCAGGCAAGAGAGAAGCAGTTACGGCGATGTAAGAATTTATATTGATCTCAAGGCTCAAGGCAACATCTCACTCAAAGAACACAGTTTAGAAATAAAAGAAATTCCAAATAATTTAAGATCTTTAGTTGCATTTTTCAAAGTACAAGGAAGGGAGCTTGCAACCCACAGTGATGCTTCTTAAAATGTCTTTTCTGTCTCTGATTAATTTTTTTTCATACTACTATTGCTCCTATGCATCAGAACTCCCAAAGTCTCTGCAAAGCCTACCTCCAAGCTCTCACCTACACATGCCTTTTCCTTTTTCCTCTTGATTTTTGTTTCTTGTTCTGCATTTCCAAGCTCTGAAAATATTTGCATAAATTACCTTATTTACTCCTAACAATGTGGCAAGATAAATATTATCCTTAGAGAGGTTGATGTACCAAAGGCCTCACATCTAGAAAATGTCTAAAGAGATGTATCTAATTTCAAAACCATATTCTTTCCAGTATACTCCAATACCAGTTTTATACATCAGAAAATCCTAGAAGCTGTTAAGAAAATATGAATTTTTAATTTTCAGATGTTTCCCCCTCTAAATAGTTAATGGCTTCATTTCAAACATATATGGGTTGGTGTCCTCTAGCCGAAACAGAACTACAATGTCTCCCATTAGAATAACCGAAAGATGCTGGTTGACATCATGAGCATCACCTGTGTTCACACTGATGCTTTACAGGAACTAAGCTTGAAACAATCCCTAGAGTGGACAGAAATCTCTGCACTCTATATGTGAGTGACCATGTGGCTTCCAAAGTTTAATGGTAAGGTCATTAGACAGCATGCTGAAACTCCTTCAGTCTTGCTTACGTAGAAATGTCTTACAAACTAGCGGGGGGTGGGAAGAAAGGAGTAGCATTTATTTTCCTACCACTTATTAACCCTTAGAAACTCTAACTTATTTTCTAAAAGGGCATTTTACTAAAAAGACAATAATTTCCCAATTTAGATATCTAACGACTGAACCCCAGTTGTGCTTATCATCATCATAGTCCTGGTCTAAGTTAAAGATAATGGTTTAGGGAATTTAAAGCCCTTAAGATTGCATATAATGGAGCCTAAGTGATCTGCATTATTGGCAATCATCCTGGAACTAATAACAGTAGTTATTGGGCCTATAATCTCCTTGGAATTAACAGCCAACATCTTTTTTTCTCAATTTGCAGGACATCATCATCACCATTAAAAGGCAGTTAAGATGATAATGTGCCACTGTAAATTCATACAGTGGGCAGCAAAGGGTTATAAATGAAGGAGCTGAGACAGCAGTTCTGACTCAGCCTATAGTCTTGAATGTTCTTTCTTTGGGGCTGCTGCTTGGAAACATTTTTTTGAGTGACAGGAGAGTGGGCATCCAAGATAAATGGTTTTTTGTTGGTTTGTTTTTGGGGATGACTCCTATCCTAATGGCACTGTAGAAATTTAGTATTTTCCCACCCAAATGACAGAGTTTCCTGTGGGACCGCTTCTGCAAGAATTTATAATAGTAACCAAGAATTTCAGAACAAAGGAATGCAATTACAGCACACAAAGAGAGTAGAAAAACAGGCCGGGGCGCAGTGGCTCATGCCTATAATCCCAGCACTTTGAAAGGATGAGGCAGATGCTTCACCTGAGGTTGGTAGCTTGAGACCAGCCTGACCAATATGGAGAAACCCCGTCTCTACTAAAAATACAAAATTAGCCGGGCATGGTGGCACATGCCTGCAATCCCAGCTACTCAGGAGGCTGAGGCCGGAGAATCGCTTGAACTCGGGAGGCAGAGATTGCGGTGAACCAAGATCGCGCCATTGCACTCCAGCCTGGAAAATAAGAGCGAAACGCTGTCTCACAAAAAAAAAAAAAAAAAAAAAAAAAAAAAAAAAAAAAGAGGGAGAGAGAGAGTAGAAAAACAGAAGGCCTAAAGAAGCAAGAGCTATACAAAACCATCCACGATAAGGCAAGGCAAGGGATGTGCAAAGTGCAGAGTAGAAAAAAAATGACAGAAATATGATTGACATCAATAACAATGTGTTGAATCCCTTCTGTGCTGCAGGCACTATGCTATGCATGGGTGATGATACAGAGAAAACAACCGACGTGGTCTCTTTCCTTGTGGAGCTTACATTTGTCTGAGAAAAGCACGTGTGGTACATATTCTACACACGTGATAAATATTTGTAAGTTATAATAAAATGAAAAGTATGAGAACATACAGCATAGGATTCTAAGCAATGAAAAATAAAACAGTAAACAGCAGTACAACAAAACATGGAGAAGTTAAATGAACCAACAAGGATTGATGGCAAGACCAATAAAGCCTTAGAAATCACCAAAATAACTGGAAATTCAATAACCTGCAGAAAAGGTAGTTAAATCATCGCCATAGTAATAATAATGATCACTGCCAATTACTTAGGTCCTGCTTTATGCCCTGCTATAAGCTTTTGTAAGACATTTTATTTTAATCTGTATGACAACCTGATTGAGTGGGTATTAGCATCCTATATTTACAGATACATAAAGTGAAATTTAGATAACTCTCCCAAAGTGATATAGCTACTAACCAGAAGTTGAATTTAAATCAGGCAAACTGTATAATCCATTCTCTTGACCAATATACTAAATTTCAATCCCCAATACCAAACAGAGAATAACACTGAGATTCAATAGCTAGATCAATTATCTTAATCAAAAAGAATATAAGGGACTAGAGTGAAGACTAGCGAATACAGGAAATACGCTGATATTCGAGAATATAAGAACATGAGTTCTTTATTACCAATATGCTATGAAGTTAGGATTGATGTTCAAATTTAGCTGACTTTGTATAGGTCACAAAGGAATAATGGTAAATAAATATAACGCATTAACTTAGCATATCTATAAATCTAAAGTATACTATTAGTTTTTCAAAACTTTGTTATTTGAATGATCTTTATTCATTTAAATGACATCCACTCCAAAACACATTTGAGGCACCTTAAACATGGAGGGTAGTAGAGTAAAATCATTTATTATTAGAAATAAAAAAACAAGAAACAAAAGTGGTATGGAATTTTCAAAAATTCTGATTGAAGAGGGATAGAAGGAAATGAGAGAATAAGATTTTGTTCTGAGCTTTGGAGAAACAAAGGCAAAGAGAGATAAGATCTGATGTGTAGGTCACGTTTTCTACTTGAAAAGCAATACATTTATTCAGAAGAAATAAGGTTTTCCTTCAACCTAAGCATTAAGAGGAATTTGACACTGTGATCTTCATACAAAGCAAATTGAGCAACATAAGGAATCCATTAATAATATTCTCCACAATTATCTTCTTATAGTATTTTCAAATAATTTCTTTTTGAAGACTTATGGAAAACAACTTTCAACGTGTCTGCCTAACCTAAAAGCCACAGGGTCTGGCTGACTCATGCCTGATACATAATTCAAGTTATGATAATAAGATTAAAAAAAGAGAATTTGACCTGCCAGTCTGACCAGTTGGGGATAGTGGGTTACACTATGGCAGAGCTTGAAATAAAAGTTGATTTCTTCAGTTGTTCCCAGGGTAACTATCTTCTTGAGACGTGGTCTTCCAGTGTTTTCTTGAATTTAATGAGATAACCAGGAGGCTTCCAAAAAAATTTTTTTCTGGTAGCTAACTTGAGTTAGTTTATTTAATTTGCAATCCATATTCTTAATTAATACATTTCTAGATTTAAGAATCATAACAAGGTATCATTTATAGAGTACCTGAATCAATATTGCTCTGGCTTACCAACTAGTTTTAACTTACAGTAACTCTGAGCCAGCCATGACCAACCCCACTTACCTTACAGAAGAAAATGTAAAAGTTTTAGAAACGATGTCTAAAGAGAAACTTGCATCACAGGTAATAAACTAACAAGGTTTTATATGCTATTTCTACCTTCTAACTACAATTTCTTAAAAAAAGCAAATAGCATTAACATTACTGGAAAAGTTACACACAAACTATAATACATATATTTTATATATATATTATACACATATATACATATGTTATACACGAACGTCAAATATATATATGTATAATAAAATAGTGTATAATTACTGAACATTAACTTTGTAGCAAGTTTTATGTTACATATTTTGCAAAAAGTTTGTCTTTTCTTGAAAGCAAACCCTTGGGGTGGGTGTGTTTTGGTATTTGACAGCCCTTTGTCTCTTATATTCTGTATCTTTTAAGATTAAAGAAGCAAATAATCACCAAAATATCAAATTTGCAAAGGAGGGCAGGGGAAGATCTTAGCATCCAGTTTGGGCCCAAGAACAATATTGCCTTTTTCTTCTTTTCTCAGGACACACGTTACCCACCAGCTCACATTAACTGATCATCTGCAGTTTCCCCCTTGTTTTCCACCCCATCTCTTCACTGCAGGAATACAGATTGGAGTTTCTTTTGGTTTGACTGGTAAAGAGATGAAAAATCTGCCTGTAAGGAGTAGGTTAAATCAAATGAAGAAAAAAAAAAGCAGAAGCAGCTAATTTTGAAAATTAAATGTTCTTTTTCCAATCAAAAGAGAGAGAAAACTTACCCACTCTTGCTTCTCCATTAATGGAGTAAGATGTGGAAAAAGAAAGCAGACTCTTGCCCTGATACCATTCTCCCCTAAACAGTAGAGCCCCTTCCCCTCTGTGGTACTCTTATTACCTATCAGTAGTATTATCTCTATTTGAGAAAAATGCATCTGAAATCGTGAATATTTTGCCCAAGTGGGTTGGAATTCAAACATACATATTTTTGAGTTCAAAACCCATAATAGAATATTTTAGAGTTATGCCATTCTGAGGACATTTTGGAGTAATAAGTAGGATCAAAACATGGGAATGATGAGTTTAGACAGAAAGAACAAAAGCAAAACAAGAACATATGTGCATTTAATTAAAATTGGGATAGGCAGCACAGTGGGTGAATGTGCTATCTTGCCAGGCAGGGGAGACAGGCATATCATCTTCTGTGTGATGTGACCTGCCTGGGCAAAACACTGGAACCCATAGGGACTCCATTCCCTCACATTGAGGGTGACTTGAAAACATGAAAGAGTTAAGCAAATTAAAAAATTCTATTTTGCTTTCTTTGCATTTGTTGTCTCTTTTTAAAACATCTTTGAAGAGCATGGTGGAGGAGAATTTGCCCAAGCTAAATTATAGTCACAAAATCAAGAGATCTCCTTTGTTTTCACCAACTCTTTCTATAATCGCGGACAAAAGCAATGTCAGTCACTGCCTTCTTGAATTCTTCAATTTCTTGCTTAAACTTACAGACTCAGCTCTGTGTGTCCTTTAACCCAGCTATGACGTAGGCATCTACCACTTACACCTTAAAAACACCAGGCAGAGGGGACTGCAGGTCTTTTCATGCTAAGCTTGGTTCCTATTGTGGCTAAGATTACTTGGCTTAAGGCCTTGCTGACAGTGGAATCCTACTGAACCTAGCTCAAATTCTAAATCTCTGCTTAGTCCCTACCCTGTTCTGGCTCTAGCCCCTAGTTCTCTAAGACCATGCTCTTGTGCTCTTGTAGATTAATTAACTATGATGTAATAATAACACTCACCTGTCTGTAAGGATACAACAGATAAATGCATCTTCTGGTGGCATACCTTTTCTACCACATTTAACTTCCTTGCATGTTGCCTCTAATCTGATGCAAGCCTGTCTTCAGTGCCCACCCCTCTGCAGTGTGTCTTATACCGAAATTATAAGCTGTTATTTCCTCCAATGCAGGTCTTTCCCTGACCTTATGTTCTCCCTTCCCCACTGGTTTGCTACCTCTAAGCCAGCACATAACACACAGAACTCATCTAATTTATGATAGCTTAATCTTTTAAACCGTGTGTTCTCCACCTATTTAATTAAAAAGGGCAGCAAAATAACAATAAAAAAAGTCTCTTTAAACTCTGAATTCCTTCACAACCATGAATTACATGCCTAATAAATGACTCCAAATGCTTCTTTAGATTTTATAAGTTTCTTCTCCCAAACCTTACACTTTCTACTTATCGTAAAATTGTAGAGCTTAGGGCCTTTATTCTCTTCAGTTTTGTTCCTTGCCTTCTTCTTTCATTTCTGTAACATCAAACTTTCTTCTAGTGGATAGAGTAATGCCTTGCATCTAAGAAGCACTCAATGTTTATCCAATTAAGTTGAAGAGATTTTCCTTAGCCAGAGAAATTATATAACAGTGCTTAGAAGGGAAGGTCAGAAGGCTATTAAAATAAAATAGAAACAGAATGATAGTGATAGCAGTGATTTAAAAAGTAAAATTCTTGATATTTTAAAAATCAAAATCCAAAAGGACTTGCTAAGAGATTGGATATTTGAGAACAGAGAGCATGGATGTCATCCAGAAGCTCCCCAAATATTTCTGTTCTCCATTTATCAGAGCAGACGGTAAAATTTTCCTTTCTGACCAGATGCTTTTCTTATTCTGGCCAATGAGTGAAAGGTCCCCCTGGACTGAGCATTTAAACGCTAGTAGCCCTCCAGAATTCCTTTTGTATTCCCCTTAGTTAACACAGAGACCAACAATGTTTGAAATGGTGACTCCTTCACCTAATGAGAAAAGACCCCAAGATCCCCATATGACTCATGATGAGTATGTAATATGAGTGAGAGAACTCTGTTGTTTAAAGCACTAAAATTTGGGATTTAATTCTTACATTAGGATAACCTTGTCTTCCTTAATGATAAAATAATGTTCCCTAGGAATACAGCACTGCTCTAACAAAACCTAAAATGTATGGCATTGGTTTTGACTGGTTCGTATGTGAAAAGGAAAGGGTTGTATTGAAGAACAGTACATTGTAGTTTATACTGTACAAAAGTAGAGTATTTGGTAAAAATGTCACCTGTGGTGATGTCAAAAGCAGATAAGAAACACAGTAAAGTTTTAGCTTAATAGGGAAATGGAATAGCAGTATGTGGTGGCTGCCATTGGCAGCACTGGGCTGAGCATTATAATATAACGATTTTTAAAAATTTACCAATTTGCAAACAGGAAAGAAAAGGAATAAGGAAGTTCCAAAATTTGAGAATTTGTAGCTCTGAAAAGAACAACTGTAAAAGAAAAGTTAAAAAGAACAACAGTAAAAAAAAATTTTATAAAGCAAATAAAAATTTATAAAATGTATTGAATGACAAAAGCCAATCAAATCTCACTTCATCAAGGATTAAACCAAGAGCCTCATCATCATACCCATTAAAAAAAAAATGCATTTTGGGAGGCTGAGGCAGGCAGATCACCTGAGGTCAACAGTTCAAGACCAGCCTGGCCAACATGATGAAACCCCATCTCTACTAAAAATACAAAAATTAGCTGGGCATGGTGGCAGGCACCTGCAATTCCAGCTACTTGGGAGGCTGAGGCAGGAGAATCGCTTGAACATGGGAGGTGGAGGTTGCAGTGAGCTGAGATCGTGCCACTGCACTCCAGCCTAGGCGACAGAGTGGGACTCTGTCTCAAAATAAAATAAAATAAAAAATTTTTAAATCTCTGAATGAATTAACAGGTTGCATAAAGTAAGGTGGTACTGGGGAAAGCCTAGAAGTTCTACAAAATGGGGCCTGAAAATGTGGTCCTCCCACCAAAGTCTCATGGGATCAAGATACCTGCAATAAAGTTGAGAAGATAAGTAAAGAGATATCACAAAGAAGACCATGGGTTTGGCTATTGGTACCTGTTCCTGACTGGAATCAAGTAAAGAAAAAGCTAAATACATTTCTGAATATGTTATTCTGGTAAAAAGGATCATCAGTTTGGATTACAAGAGGCTGTAACTGCTTAAAATCTGAAATGACTTTCTGTGCCTGTCTTATTTCACTTAGTATAATGACCTCCAGTTCTATCCATATTGTTGCAAACAAAAGAATGTCATTCTTTATGGGCTTGTACACTTGTACTGGCAGGAATCAGACTGAGAACGCTGCTCAGTCACCAACGAAAGTTTATTCTCCATCGCTCTTGTGAATATGGCCAAGGAGAATAACAAAGAAAAAGGAAAACCCCAGAGCATGGAGCTGAGAGTCATGAAGAATATTGAACCTGGGATTGATTAAAAAACAAAGTAAGCAGCATCTTTCGTCCCCAGGATAAGAGATCTTAAAATTGTTAATCAGTTGGGCTTTATATTCAGCAGAAAAGTAAAATCTCTGTGTGCCTCCCAATCTTTCCCTTTCTCAATAAAAGTACTTATTATTCCTCAATTGTATATTAGGTAAACTGTACATTAGGTTTGTATTAGTCTTCAGTTCAATGTCTACATTTTCTACATCCACAAACTTCTGTCTCTTCAAGATCATTTGTGTGATTTCCCCTCTAGTTTCCTTAGTAGTTTGCAGGGGTAGGGCGAGAAGGATGATGAGTTTTCACACACAACTTGTGAATGGAAACAATGAGCATCACTACAGGGCAAAAATTTAATTACCAGTGCAAGACTATCATTTTTCCTTCTGGCCTGGAGACCAGCAATTTTCAAGCATGTCACTACTCTACCAGTCTAGATCACTGAGTTGTTACAGAGTTCCCCACTTACCCATAGTAGGAAGCCTAGGTGAACAAAAAGCCCACGTTATTTAAGCCACTAAAATTGGAGGCTGTTTCTTACCACAACATTAATATGCCTATTCTGACTGTTATATAAAGGAACATTTCCATATCAGTATTTGTTGCAGCAAGCAATTTGTTCTTCCATAATTATGACAAAATTACGTTGTTTTATTTGTATTTTCTTTTCTTTTTTTTTTCTTTTTCTTTTTTTTTTTTTTGAGACACAGTCTCACTCTTTCACCAGGCTAGAGTTCAGTGGCATGATCTTGTGATCTTGGCTCACTGCAACCTCCGCCTCCTGGGTTTAAGCAATTCTCCTGCCTCAGCCTCCCGAGTAGCTGGGACTACAGGCGCACACCACCACAACTGGCCTTTTTTTTTTTTTTTTTTTTTTTTGTATTTTAGTAGAGATGTGGTTTCACCCATTTGCCCAGGCTGGTCTCGAACTCCTGAGCTCAGGCATTCCACCCACCTCGGCCTCCCAAAGTGCTAGAATTACAGGCATGAGCCACCATGCCTGGCCTTTATTTATATTTTCTTACTGCTTATCTTAGATAGCATGATTGGCTAAGTCAAGGTTAATAGAAGGCTTAATTTCTTAAGAGATGCCTTTATTTTCACTTTTACTAAAATACGTACTTTTTTTTGAGACAGAGTTTCGCTGTTGTTGCCCAGGCTAGCGAGCAATGGCAGGGTCTCGGCTCACTGCAACCTCCGCCTCCCAGGTTCAAGCGATTCTCCTGCCTCAGCCTCCCGAGGAGCTGGGAATTACAAATGCCCGCCACCACATCTGGCTAATTTTGTATTTTTAGTAGAGACAGGGTTTCTCCATATTGGTCAGGCTGGTCTCGAACTCCTGACCTCAGGTAATCTGCCCACCTCAGCCTTCCAAAGTGCTGGGATTACAGGCGTGAGTCACCGCACCCAGCTTAAAATTTGTACTTTTTTATTGACCATTCCTTTCTTTAAAAAACAAAATAAAATGATCAAGTGATAAAACGACTCAGCGCCACTGATAAATGTTAACCAGAGAGGTATCTGTTTGCTTTATTATTAAAAACACTTTCTTTCCAGTAAGTCAACAATGTTAGAGTAGTTCCATTTGGAATAGTCATAGGCTTAGAGTGATACGTAATCTGTTTTTCTTCTAAAATATTACACGTTAAGATTTAAAACATAATGAAAAAGTCTAGTGAAAACAAAGAAAGATCAACATAGCCACAGACTGCAGATATTCTTTTGACTCAGGATCATGAATTTATGTCAATAAGTATCATCACTGAGAAATAAGTAGATGAAACTACAAAGAACTGAAACTCTTTGGGGCAGCCAAAATTATTTGAGTCACTTAAGAACAAGGTTGCCTAACACGATTTCTTTTATGCTAGTGGAAAGTGACAGCTTCTTCTCATTCCCTACGGCCCATTTCAAATTCTGTGTTTGGAGATGTAACTCCTAAAACCTAAATCATCCTTGATTCAGAAGTCAAGAGTGTGGGTGAAAACAATCAGTTTTTCTGCTCAATCCAGTTTCAGTCAAAAATATAGATAACGAATTTATCAGGATTGATTTGTTATTCCCAGATCATAATATTCACTTTTCACTGAGCCAGTGAGGTGGTATTACATGCAGGTTTAGGTAAAAACAAAGCTCTTTTAATTATTTGGATTTCCTACCTGACCATTATCAAGTGGCCAGAATAAAAAGGATTAATTTAATTCAGTCAGCGAAATCTTTTTGGATATAGGCTAAAATCACCCAGTGACATAAAGACTGTCTATTAAGATATCTCAAACAAAGAAATTAAACTTTATTTTTTCCTCTAAATGCCTGGTTTCATGCACCCTATAGCCTCTGTTCTATAACTGAGGAATTGTTTTTGTATCTTTCACTTGAACTCTCCTATCATTTTTTTTCTTATAAGAAAGCGTGTTTTCTAGATGATACTAAAAACTGTCATTTATAATCCTCTAACATCTAGTTTCCTTAGTAGTGTGTAGAGGGAGGGAGAGAAGGATGATGAGTTTTCACAAACGACCTGTGAATGGAAACAATGCATATCACTATAGGGCGAAACTTTAATTACCAGTGCTCCTAAAGATACGTTATTCATTCAAACACTAGCTACTAGGGAGGCTGAGACAGGAGAATTGCTTGAACCCAGGAGGCAGAGTTTGCAGTGAGTGGAAATTACGCCACTGCACTCCATGCACTCCAGCCTGGGCATTGGAGCAAGACTCCATCTCAAAAAAAAAAAAAAGAAGATAATAATAAGGAGTTAAGCCTTCAAGTGAAACAGACCTTGGGAAAGTTAATGAATTTTTCAAAGGCTCCTTCTTAGGTCTGTTAAATGGGTATAACAATATCTATTACAAATAATGGCCATGTAACTTTGAATAAAATCATACGTATAATACCATATAGATGCATAAAATATAAATTAGTTGTTTGCCTAGTGATAGGTAGTGGTGGAACAATTGACAACTACTATTAGCTCAAGACAGGAATTATAAAAATAACACAGGAGTGTTTTAGGGGGTATAGATTTGTATCAGAGTCTAATAGGATTTTAGTTGGTAATAAGTTGAGAGCAAAGATAATGGTTTATAAAATGGTGGTTGCTTTAGAGCAACTACTATGTCTTGTACAAAGTAGGTATTTAATAAATGCTTCTTGAGTGACTGAACCTTCACAAATATAAATAACATGCAACGCCCATTTAGCATTTTTTTGCAAGTTTTTATGTGATGGTGGTGTTTACACCTTGAATCTACCAATTTCCTTAAAGTTTGATGTGGGTGCAGCTATGAGAGAAGGGATTGATTGTTTACTTTGGAATGCTATTTTTATTTGGAGGCTGTGTATTAGTCAGCATAAAATAGTTTTCCATAGTAAAAGGTAGTAAGCTACAACCTAAACTCCGGGGCTTCTAAATTTATTCTCAATTGGCAAAAGACATATTTTCATTTTTCAACAAGACTTAAAATGCTCAAACAGTTGCAAACAACTCTCGGAAAGAACATTTTAATGAGTCAAATGTAAATATATGTAAATAAATTAAACCCACACAAATTAACTTTCCATAAAAGCACTTATAATTAAGAGAAAATGTGTCTGACAGTAGAAATTTGGGTTTTGCTTAGCTTTAGCTAGCCAAGAAAAACAAATTATGTCCAAGATTATCCTGAATCTATTATGTCAAAATGTAGAAATATCACTAATTTCCTTGGGTTTCCACTGGCAGCGTAGCTTCCAAAATTTAAGACAAATTCCACCTGCAGCGGGAATCCATTAGTATCCAGTCCATATTTTATATATTTTTTCCCAAATTAGTGCAGTACTTAATGACAGAATAGTCTCATTTAAAGCGAAGAGGCAGAATCAGAAAGCATATATATAATCCTAATCCTTTCTCCTCCAGATTACTTCTAGCTCTATATCCCTCACATCTGTAAGCACTCCAGACCTAGGTAAATCCATCCTTAATGTCTATTCATCCATCCAACATCTGTCTGTTCTGAATATCTATCTTAACATGGATATCAACTTTTTTAAAAAATATGAACCTTCAACACAGTCATCTTTCCTGCAGATTTCTTCTCAACACCCATTTTGCCTTCTCCTTCCTCACAAAGCGACCTCCTAAGTACTCCTACCTATTTCTTATGTTAAAACTCAGATTACATCAAGAAATTTCCTATAAATAGCAGTTTCTCACAGTAGTTAATGTTTTTTTACACACTCATTAACAAAGTGACTAAGGAGAAACAAACCTAAGGCTACTTTTTAATATCGAGTTCTGAGTCCTAGCAGCATCAAGAACTCTGTAACAGTTTCAAAGAAGAAACAATGACATTGAGGAGACAATCCCTCTATTTGCTGGATAACCCCTGTGGCTATCTCTCTCCCTTAGGTACTCTAGAATCTCTCTAGCTCTGTAGAATATAACCTAGGCAACTGTTGCGTGAGTTCTGAAAGCTCAAAGCTGGCTTTTTTTTCTGAGCAGAAAGCTCCTTTTATTACAGTGTAGGCCAGATTTTCTTCGGTCCTCCCCTAGATTCTCCATAGGAGCGTAACTCAGGATGTAACAGGGTCTGTCTTCTGTGGCACTTTCCACTTGGTATCTATTTGTGCTCCAGCCAAACACATTTCTCCATAGGATAATGAGAGCTTGGGGGTCCTGCTGAGTTTTTGCTTTTGTATTCCTCGATAAATCATGCTTCACATTTCGGTGGTGTCTCTCCCTGTTCTCCAGCTTTGCAATTTTTTTTTCCATAAATATCACCTAGACCAATGACACTTCTAATAGAAGATCTCTGTCTACAGCATCTTCAGCAGATTTTTAAAAATACCTTCAATGACCCTCTGTTGGTTAAGTATTCACTGTCAGTCATTACAAACAAATTAGGCCCTGTTTTATGATACAGCAATTAATAATACAGACACTATCCGATAGCATTAAAAATACTCTAATCTGAAAGGACTCTACATTATTTAGTGTCATCTCCCACTAGTGAAAAGAGACTAACATATATAAGCATCTGTTATAAACCAGGCACCATGCATTTTAATTATCATAGTTCTTACAATCTTCCCAGTAATACTGTATAGCAAACATACATAAAGATATCAACTTTTTCCCTAATATTATTATCCTTCTCACAGATTGATTCTCAATATCTGTTGCTTTGTTTTCTCTTTTATTGCCTTAAAAAGAAAAAAAAAAGACCCTGAGATTTTAAAGATGTGCCTCCTTCCATTCCCTGCGTGCTTTCTGGCTCAGAGTAAGTGTTTAGTAAACATTTTTAAATAAGTAGATGAATAAATAAATGAAGTAAAATAAAAACAGTACCATTGTTTTGCTATTTTGAAACTGCCTTTCATCTGAGACCTTCGAAAAATTCTGCATTGTTTCCTATACAGAAAGGAATGATAGTAAACATATAGTCTTCAACAATTTCTGAGAAATACATTTAATGATCATTTTTCTCTAGCTTTTCAGTGATCTAAGAAGTTGTTCTCAAATTACCCTGTGTTTCCGTCTTCTGTCTTTAATAAATAGATTGCCAACTACCACAAAACATTAGCTTTAAAGTGGATAAAATGCTATTTGACTCAGAGGTTGGCTGAACTGCAGAAGTGTGAAGGCAATGTAAGGCCACTGATGAATTTTATTTACTGACTTAAGGAAAAAAAAATCCATCACTTAATTTATAAAGCCTGACCTAGATGAAATCCCCAAGAGCCAGACTCTTACTTGAGAATGCACATCAGTGTCTTCAAATTCGATTAGTGTGATTTTCCAAGACATAACCACAGCTCCCAGCAAAGTGTCCAGCCACTGGAAATACAATCAATCATGCCGGGCATCCTAAGCTTAATGCAAACCCCCTAGTGCATCATAGAGAGACATGAGGAAAACAACCAAAAAGAGATAAGTAAGGCCTTGCTAAGCAAGCGTAATTCACACTCAGAATTCAAAATTTATCTTCTCCCACTCAGTGGAAGAAGATTTCATGCTGACAATAAATAGTGGAGATTTGACACCTAAGCAAATCTCCTTTGGAGATATTCTTTGACAAGGTAAGATGTTAAACAAAAGAAAAAATATCTCAGATATCTTCTCGTCTTGGCATATAAATAATACAGTTGTAAAGCATCTTCAAGAGCATTCCCTTATACGTAAACAAATTAAGCAAGTGAGTGATTTATTTGAAGTTAGAAAACTCAGTGTGAGAAGGACTGAGACCCAAACTGAAGCCTTTGGACTCACAGTTAAGAGCTTTGGCCATCCTACCATGACAGATCCTAAAATATACAAAACACTACCAGTTTGGGGTGAGGACAATGAGAAAGCGGTATAAATTTCCTGCTTGTTGATAAGTTTATTCCAAAATGAAGCTCTCTTACATATAGAAAGATACTTACAGATCATCTACCCCACACCTCTGATAGTTTGTAGATGAAGAGACTAAGTTCACATAGATAAAAATATTTATTTAAGGTTACACAATTAGCCACCAAGTCTGGTCTAAAATTAAATTGTTTTAACCCTTAGCTCATTTTTCCCATGCTTCACTATGGTAAGTCATATGGTAGGACTAGGGAAGGGTGCAAGGGTGGTCCTGGTTCAGGCAAGATCTGAGACATGGATTTATCTGCTGAGTGATGTTAAGTAGCGCTGCTCAAGCCACATTTACACCATGACTTACAGGAAGGCTGAGGAGTCTCCTGGATGAATAATGCAGTCACATCCATAGCTGGACTGCGATATCACAGCAATGTCTGACAGAAGGGATGGATACCCAAATGAACTACATTGCCAGGGGAGATTGAAGAATTCCTCCTCTGTCCAACCCCCAATCATTTTCCCTGTGTGAGGGAACTATCAGGTGCAATGAGCCAAACTGAGCAACAGGGATTAGAGGTTGAGGGAGAAGCAGGTTGGGGTGAGCAGTGGCTCACACTCACTTGGCAGAATGTGTGTCATGCCCTAGGGATTCTCCAAATCACTTAAAAGAACACAATACTCTGAAATGGGGACTGAACTCCTATTATCACACAAACAGGGGCTAATAACTAATAAGATTCAAGTAATATGGTTAATGTAAACTTGCTGTCACCCACACACTAGAAATCCTTGAGCAGCTGTAGTTCTTTTAAAATGTACATGTGTGCGTATATATCTATATATATCTATATATACACACATATACACACACTCATATATGTATATATATGTTTATATATATACGTGTGTGTGTCTATATATATATAAAATAACACTGGGACATGCTTAATAAAGAGTAGTCAATGGCCCTGGAGACTCAGTGTCATGGAACTACAGAGAGTGGGCAGCACTGGGAGCTGAGCTGATCAGGAGTGTTACAATTACCAGAATGACCATCTTAGAGAAAAAGTGGTAAAATTGAAGAGCAAGGCTGAAGAATGAACTCCATAAGCAGTAACATTTCTGTTGAATTCTTGGTCATATCAGTGAGTTCTGATTTTTAATTCAGACTAGAAAAATATCCTATATCTACTGAATTTCCATATATAGACTTTCTTCTTAAAGAATACTATGGCATACAATTTTAAAATAAATTTAAATATCAGGACACTTTCTGAGATAATTAGAGAATACCTGGGGATAAACACTAGGCCTGACAATTACATGAGATATATGAGTTAAGTACTACTTTGTGTTATTTATTTCTAATATGTCTGTAAAACAATAGCTCTAAGTTTATAGTTAACTCTCTAAACAGTGGTAGATAATAATTTTTAACTGGAGAAAATATGAGATCATCCCTTTGTTTTTAATCTGGAATGGACACCAGAGACAATATGAAACTATAGAAACATCTATATACCAAGTTGTTCCTGATTTCTACTCCATGGATGACCTCAAGTTGAATGCCTTTTATAGAATCCAGTCCCCTCCCAACACGCCAGCCACAGTAAATAATTAACCAAACACAGCTTAAATACTTTAAATGTACACCAGTTCCATTTTGGCACAGCTCTAATTATTTGAGAATTTCTCCATATACTGATTCATGTTTCATTTCCCTGTATTTTCTAGCCACTTATTTTGACATAAGAGAACAGAAAAATTCAGTAAAATTATATTGACCCCACTGTAACTTGGCTGGCTTTTTAAACTTATGTATGAGGAAACTACAATTTGCACAAGTAATTTGACTCATGGCAGAACTGAAATTAAAACTCAAGCCTTCAAGCCTTAGTCCAGTGCTCTATCCACTACGGTACGTTGAACCCAAAAGTTCCTCTCACTATTGAAATGCTATGAGCTTTTTCTGTACCCCAAGGCTGTGGTTCTCTATCCTATCCAACTCAATACCCTTTTATATAAGATACATCTTAACTCCCTTTTACTCTGTTAAAATGAAATTCATGGATAATGCAACCTACCTACACACATAACTGTAAAGAGCAATATAAGTATAACAAAGTAATATATTTTAAAATATGTTGTTTTTCAATATCAATGTTTGGGCAAAACTACACCAGATTAGAATGCCTGCACATATGTGCAGAATCAGTGTAAATAAATGGCTACAGGTGCAGGCTGACTCAGGTGTGTTGTCATATCATGAGCAGCATTGTGGAGAGTGATGTGCATTTGGAAAATGATGAATAGCCCCAGGTAAAAATGAAATAAAGTGTATTTTCAACACAATTCTCACAATAGTAGCATTCCTGGAAAATTCACTTATGTTTGAACTGTGTGACATTATTTTGCATGTATAAAATAAAATGGAGTTTGTTTCTTAGTTCAAAAATTATAAACAGGTATTTCATGTACATTGATGTCCTGTGAAACATGCAGAGTTGTGAGGAAGAGGAAGACAATTTACTGTTTATGACTCAAGCATTAAAGCCATCTGGCAATCCTCGTGTCACCCACTGCCAGTAATTCCACCTCCAATTATCAGAACAATGAATATCACCCCAATAGATTTCCGAATATCTCAAGGGAGGGGAACCACCCTTATAGAAAACCAGAGCCCAGGCAATAAGTATAAGAATCACAAGAGATGTCCTGACATTTATTTCTACAGAAACGTATCAATACTCAAATAGAGCTTAAATATGAGCAAATATCTCTTTTTATATAGGAGGAAAATTTAGTGTGAATATCTCTTTTTATATAGGAGGAAAATTTAATGTGAACCTCTCTGCAGCCAAAGATAACAAAGCAGGGAGGTAGAACTCAAGCCTTCTGACTCCTGAACCAATCTTCAGAAGCCTCAGTCCTCATCCTGTGTAGCAATGTGTAGCAACGCACTGAAATCAGTTTGGAGGTATGTTGCAAGTATTTTTGTTTGTTTGTTTTTGTCAAATAAGATTTAAACTATTGCAGTTTGACATACTGTTCCATTTTATAAATAAATAAATTACTATATAATACTTATAAGGTGGGAATAGCAAAACTATTATTAACAGTGCCTAATTTATCTCTCAAAATGTTTCAATTGTCATCATAAATTACTATCATGGTTACCTTACTCCCATATCTTAGGTTTGGTCTAACACTTATTGAATGGTTTTGACTGATAGACTAATACTTTTGATTACAAATCATTCTGATAAATGTGCATTTTCTCCCCCTCAATCTGCTTTATTCCATCAATTTTCCCCCTTAAAATCTGCTCATGTTCCCCAAACTATAAGTCACATTAAAATGATTGACAATCCTTATATGTTAGAGAATGTTTTCCTTTGAGCTAATGTATATTACACATGAGAATAAATACAGTAGAATTTATTTTAGAAAATATAAGGACAAGTCTGGATTACTCATTCTGTCCCTGGTTCAGTCTGTTTCTTCATGATTAGCTAAAAAGAAGGGTTGATGGTCATACTGTCACTGCGAGGGGAAAAAATGTGTTGAGATGCAGAGGATGCTGGTAAGTGAACTGTGTGGTTGAAGCGTAATCAAAGATAAACACCCATGGGAAGTAGAAAAGGAAGAATTAGAATCAGCCATCATGGTGCATTACAAATGATCATTTTTTATGGAGATGAAGATAAATTGTCCTCAGTAAAATTAAATGGTGAGAATATTATATTACTGTTTCCAAGTTCAGTTTTCAAACCATATCAGTTTTCTAAGTCCTAGGTTTACTAAATTGGAGGAGGCAAAAACTATTTCTAACACACCATGCCACCTGTCTCTTTATTTGATAAAAATATTTGCTAAAAATAACTTTAGGAGCCTAAATACATGTGGAATACATATTAGTATTCAATTGCTGCTATAACAAATTGCCAAAAGTTTAGCAGCTTTAACCAATACAAATTCATTATCTTACTATTCTAGGTATCTGAAGTCAGATACAGGTCTCACTGGACTGAGATCAAAGTATTGGCAAGGCTGAATTTTTTTTTTCTGGAGATTCTAGAGGACATTCAGTTTTCTTGCTTTTTCTAGATTTTAAATATTACACACCTTCCTTGGTTCATGGTCCCTTTCCTCTCTCTTTAAAGCTCACGATAGTAGCTTGATTTCTCCTCTCACATTGTATTTCTCTGAATTCAGAGGTAGTCACATCTCACTCTAACCAGTGAACTTGAAGACAGATCAATAAAAATTAACCACTATAAACATAAAAAGGAAAAAAAAACATATTGCTGAATTTGTGGGAAAATATTAATAGGTCTAACATTCATGAACAGGGTACAAGGAAATTTAAAAAATAATGTGTTAAGACTTCTCAAATTTGGCTAAAGTCATAGACTTACAGATTAATAAACTCAATAAACATCAAATAAGATAAACTCAAAGAAATTCACACCAGGAACATTAGAATCAAAATGATGAAAAACAAGGATGAGGAAAAAAAAAAAAATCCCAAATGTGTATATACCTAAAAACAGAGCTCTAAAGTACATGAAGCAAAATCTAAGAGATTCAAAGGATGAGAGGAAAATTCTAGAATTAGAAGTATCACCATTTTCCTCTCAAAAATCAATACAACAAATAAAAAGGATATAGAGGAACTGAAAAACACCAGTGACCAACTCTGTCTAACGGACATTTAAGCAATATTCTAGCGAGTAATAGCAGGATACAAATTATTTTCAAAAGCACAAGAAACATTCACTCAACAGCCAGGCGCGGTGGCTCATGTCTGTAATCTCAGCACTTCGGGAGGCTGAGGAAGGTGAATCACCTAAGGTCAGGAGTTTGAGAACAGCCTGGCCAACATGGTGAAACCCCGTCTCTCCTAAAAATGTAAATATTATCCAGGTGTGGTGGCATGTGCCTGTAGTCCCAGCTACTTGTGAGGCTGAGGTAGGAGAATCTCTTGACCCTGGGAGGCGGAGGTTGCAGTGAGCCAAGATGGCGCCACTCTAATCCAGCCTGGGTGACAAAGCGAGACTCCATCTCAAAAACAAAAAAAGAAAACAAAAAAAATTTACTACACACACTAAATATCCTGAGTCATAACGTCTCAATATATTTTTAAAAATTAAAATTTTAAAAATTATATTTCTTGAGCATAATAAAATTAAACTAGAAATCAGTAATAAAACTGGGAATACCAAAATTCTTGGAAATTCACATACTTCTAAATCATGCATAAGTTAAAGAGGACACTACAAGGAAAACTAGAAAATATTTTAACTTAATAAAATTGAAAATAAAACACATCAAAATTTTAGGGATGCAACTTAAATCAGCGCTCATAGAAAAACTTAGAGCAATAAATGTTTATATTAGAAAAGAAGGAAGATCCAGATTAAATTACCTAAGAAACGATTTTAAGAAATTTTTTTAAAAGAGTAAAAATCAAGTAGAAGGAAAGAAATGATGAAGAGCAGAACATGATGAAATTTAAAGTAGAAAAGTAATAGGAATAATCAATGAAATCAAAATATCTTTAAGGAAAATATCAGTAACATTAATAATCCTCTAGCCATAAGTGGAAAAAAATAGAAGGTTCAAATTACTAATATCAGAAATAAAAGAAGTATTAGCACTACAAAGCCCACAGACATGGAAAATATAACAAGATGTTATTGTAATCAATCTCATATAATATATCTTTAACATCTTAGATGAAATGAACCAGTTCTTTGAAAGCTACAAACTACCAAAGCTCATCAAAGAGGAAATAGATGATCTGAATAGTCTTACATCTACCAAAGATATCAAAATCCCAGTTAAATGCATCCAAGGGGGAAAAAAAATGCCACAAACCCAAATGCTTTTACTGGGAAATTCTATAAAAGTTTTAAAGAAGAAACACACTAATTATATATACTTGCTTCCAGAAAATAAACAAGAAAGGAATATTTCCTAACTTATTTTATGAGACCATTTTATGAGACTCATTTTATGATACATACTCTGATACATAAACCAGTCAAAGAGAATAATTTTTTTAAAAACATGAAAGAAAAGAACATTACAGACCAATATTGCTCATGAACACGGAGGCAAAATTCCTCAATAAAATCTTAGCATAAAAAATAATAAGCCTCAATCAAATGGAATTTATCTAAAATGCAAAGCTGGTTCAATAGTTGAAAACCAGCAATATAATCCATATATTAACAGAATAAGGAATAAAACACACATGATCATGTCAACTGACAAAAGAAAAGAATTTCACAATATTCAACATCTATTCATGATTATAAAAACAAAAAGCAATTCTCAGCAAATTAAGAATTCAGAAAAATTTTCTAAATTTGAGGAAGGGAATCTGTAAACATCAGCTACCACCATACTTAATGGTGAAAGACTGAATGTTTTCACATGAGGATGGGACAAAGAGACAGATGTTCATTTATACCATGTCTATTTAATACCATAAAAATCCTAACTAGTGCAGTAAAGCAAAATAACAAATATAAATTTTAAAATAAATTTTTTTACAAACTAAAAAAATAAGCATATATGTATATTCTCACATGTTATAATCATCTACCTAGAAAATTGCAAAGCATTTATAAGAAAATTTCCTGAAACTAATAAAACAGTATAACAGAGTCACAAGACACAAGATCAACATAAAAAATTTATGTTATTATTAGAAATGAACAATTTGGAAACTGAAATAAATATTATAAAATCTGTGCATGGTTGATATGCTAAAAACTTTATGATAACACAAATCTAAGAACACCTAAATAGATAAAAGGCATATCATTCTCTTGGGTTGAAAGATATTAGGTTGATGCAAAAGTAATTGTGTTTTTTGTCATTGAAAGTAACGGCAAAAACCACGATTACTTTTGCACCAACCTAGTACAATAAGTAGAATAAAGAGTCTATTAACAGGCCCCAACAAATAAGCCAAATTGATTTCTGACAAATGGGCCAAAGCAATTAAATGGAATATTGGTTGTATTTTCAACAAATGTTGGGGAAAGTGAGCATTCTTGTACCAAAAAAAAAAAGAAAAAAAAAAGCCACAATAATCTTTCATCTGAACCTCACATCTTATACAAAGACTAACTTGAAATGGATCATAGAGTTATTTATAAAATGTAAAACTATAAAACATATAGAGGAAAACAAAAGACTAAATGTCTTCTGATCAAATGTAAACTGATCAAATCAACTCCAAAATTTTTGTATTGCAAAAGACACTGACAAAAGAATGAAAATGACTTATCTCTAGAATATATAATGAACTCCCAAAGCTCACTTGAAAAAAAAAACCCACTTTTTTAAAATGAGGAGAAAGATCTGAACAATCACTTCATCAAAGAAATTATATGATTAACAAATAAGCACATGAGTATGTGCTCAACATCACTATCCATTAAAAAAGAAGAGCTGACAATACCAAATGCTGGAAAAGATATGGAGCAAAGGGAAATGTTATAGATTGCTAATAAGAATGCAAAAGGATAAAACTCTACCACAAAAGGGTTTGTCTTTTTCTTATAAAGTTTGTATTTTTCTTATAAACTCACTTACCCAATGACACAGGAATCACATTTCTAACACAGAAAAACAAAACTTATATTCACACAAAAACATGTTCATAAACGTTCTTGTCAGCTGTACTCCTAATGATTAATACCAAAAACTAAAAACAACCTAAATGTTCTTCAAAAGGTGAGTGAATAAACAAACTAAGGTACATCTATATAACTGAATAATATTCAGCAATAAAAGGATTGAACTATTAATAAATGCAACACTATGGACAAATCTTAAAGGCATCATCCTGAATTTAAAAAGACAGTCTCAAAAAGTTATATAATTTATGATTCCAAGTATATAATGTTTTAGATGGGGGCAAAACTATAGGAATGAAGAACAGATCCACAGGTTCCAAGGGCTAAGGGTGACAGTAGGTTTGACTACAAAGAATCTGACGGAACTCTTTGACAGACTAATTGTAGTGATAGGTACATGAATCAATACATGTATTAAACTCAGAACTGTGTACCAAAAAAAGTAGTTTCCTGTATGTAAATTTTAAAAACCAATAGCAACAATCATAAAAATGAAATAAAATGAGTCCATGTCTTAATTTTTTAAGGAAAACTCTTCACATGAAATACTTTTGTTTCTTGAGTGAAATATGGAATTTTTAATAAGCATTTATCCTTTTATCCTCTTTTTTCATTTTTTTAAAATTCGTATTACCTCTGTATAGTGAATCCCTGTTGCCTACTGACTTTTAATGGCATGGTTTTATCTGTACCTAGTCTATATTCCAGGAACAAGGTATAGGAAAAAAAGGTTTACTCTAGGGTTTTCAGACAGTTTCAAATGCAGAATTTTGTCCCTGAAAACTTTTCCCAAAAATGTAAGGAGCCCTCTTTTAGGATTTGGGTTGGGACAACAAACCACAACTGCCCTGAGGCAGTTAAAAGGGAATCTTCCCACCACCAAATCTTCTCCTGTCCTTAGATCTGTGCTCTTATTTTCCTTTCATTTTGTAACTACGGAATAAATGACATTTCTCTGGTAAAATAACAATCCTTACATTTTTATTCTTTTTCCCATTTCCTCTTGGCTACCTAGGGAATAATGATAGAAGTTGGAGTTCAGAGTCTACTTGACATAGTGTAGTCAGAAAAGGTCTCTCGGAAGAAGTTAAATTTGCTCTGTGACCTGAAAGTTGAGAAAAAGCCCTTCCTTTTCCTGGAAGCAATATGGATGGAGCCGTTTGAGTACAGTATGCATCGGGGCAGATTCTAAGGTTAGTGGCAGTATACCTGGCAGAGATGCACTGGGCTAGACCATGTAGATAGAGGTTGTAGTAAAAAGTTTAGATTTTATTCCAAGTTATAGAAGAAGCGGAAAAGAGGGATAAACAATAGAATGGCATGCTCTGATCAACATTTTAGAAGTACCTCACTCTAGTGTGAAGAGAATTGATTAGAGACGGGAAGAAACAAGAGAGTAAGACAATTATCTTTTAAAAAGGTAAAAACATTTAGGAAGCTACTACAGTAAATTGAATGTGAAACAAGGTTAAAATCAGGTGGAGTTAGTAAAATGGGAGAAATGCAAGAAATGAGAGATATATTTGAAGAGAGAAAGGGAATATTTAAAATAAAATGTATTGATTCATATTCAGATATAAAAGCTTGTTCCAAAATGAAACCCAGCATCATTCCAGAGACACCATCTCTCTGATTAATCTATTTCTGTTAAAAACACATTCTCTCTGTAACCCAGGCACAAAATTTCCATCATCTTTGCCTACATATTTGTTGTCACCCTCCAGATCCAAGTTCTGTCTAGCCCTGTACCAACATCTACTTCTTGGTACCAGTCCCACTGACACTGTCAAAATTTATCCACATTAGCTCTAACTTCAATCACTACAACCCCTTTCAAATTGGCAACTCTGCTTCCACACTGTCCTGGCTTCTATCCACCCTGCAAAACTCTGACAAATAAATATTTGTAAATCAGTATATGGATTATTTTAGTCCCAACTTCAAAAGAAATTATGGCTTTTAAATATTTGGTGACTTAGATAATAATAATGGCTAAAACATACAACTTACTTGGCACAGTTTAGGTTACATTAGATTTATTAACTTTTTTAATGTTTCAAATAAGAAATAGAGTGTAATATCTGGTCAAATTATATAGCTAAAAAGTGGCAGAAAAGGCATTCAAACTCCACTATTTTAAACCAGAGTTGGTATTCTGAACCATAATATATAAGACCCAACACAGGAAGTCTAGTTCATCTTTTCTAGGTTCACTTGTCATTTGTTTCCCACATGAACCCTATCCTCCTAGTTTTCTCCTTGCACTCTAAACCAGCTTTGCTTTCTTGCCTATTCAGCACTGCTCTTTAATCGTTAAATTCAGGGGAAACAAATACATTTTTCACTCATCAAAGCCTTTATCTGGAGAATAGCCAGGATGGCCAACTAAACACAGCCAGGAGTAGCTGATCCCACCGATACCAGATCATCTAGAAGACTGGCACATTCCAAGCAGATCTTTGGAAGGAAGGCATTGAGAGTGGATGGAAGGAGAAAACAGTTGCTGGGCTGAAGAAGCAGGAAGCTGGAAACCCCTCACAGGGTTGCTGAGCACCAAGACTCTTTCCTGGCCCTGAGTGCCTCCTAGGGAAGAGAGAAATAAATAGGCATTGAGCGGCCCACTCTCACCACAGACCTCAAGAATCCTAGCTGCCGAAGACCCCATGACAACCATGGACATTGGAGCTGTCAGGGAGAGCTGCTTGGAGAGTTGGAAGGGACAAGACTCCAGGCTGTGTGAACCCCAGAGGGTTTAGCATGAAATAGCTGAAGGGGAATACAGCCAGGGATGCCCAACCCCTAAGGCTCACAACACTCCTCTAGGTGGCTTTGGCCTTTGTTGGCATTGGTACCCAGGTAGAACAGAGCTATCTTGCCTGTGAGGTGGTACCAGTATGATCTGAGCATCCCCCCGTCTTCTGATCTCTCCCAAGGTTCCTGTCTGGTCACATCCACTTGCAGCACAGCTTCAGATACACAACCAAGGTACCACCCAACAGCCAACACCATAACTCCTTTGCTGCTAGACCCTTACTAACCATCAGAGCTTCTGCAGATGGTCCCTCACTGGTGTGCACCTGCCCTCAGCCTTTCCCCATTTTGTGAGTGCACACACTCACTTGCAGCCTCCCCCATTGTTTTGCTCACGCACACATGTGTGGAACTCACCACACTGCTGCCACCAGCACACATGTCTGCACATGAAGCTCACTGACATATGCACATGTACAGACCCTGCCACCACTGGCAAGCATACATAAGCATAAAAAACACTGCCACCACACTGACAAAGTGCATTTGCTGGCATGCCCAATTAGAGTGTTTTTGCTGGCACAGCTCCCACCCCCATCAGAGTGTTGTTTCCAGGATCTGGAAACACCTCAGCTTCTTCAGCACACCAGGGGCTCAACCTTGAGGTGTCAGAGAACAAAGCTGTGGGCCTGGTTAGAGTATGCCCCTCAGGAGTGCTGAGCTTAGCCTTGCCCCGCTGAAATCATCCAGAAATGAAGCAAGTCAACTGAACTCAAACTTCTACCCTAGTCAAACCCTCAAGGACATTATAAGCAGAAAGCTCCATCCAAAGAATAGCAGCTTCTAAGATTAAAAGAACATCAGCCCACACAGATGAGAAGAACCAGTGCAAGAACACTGGCAATTCAAAAAGCCACAGTGTTTTCTTACCTTCAAATGACTCCACTAGCTCCCCAGCAATGGTTTTTAAACAGACAGGAATAACTGGAATGATAGACAAAGAATTAAGAACACAGATGATAACAAATTTGCTGAGATTCATGAGAAATTTGAAACCCAATGCAAGGAATCTAAGGAATCCAATAAAATAATAGAAGAGCTGAAAGACAAAATAGCCATTTGAAGAAAGAACCAAACTTATCTGATAGAGCTGAAAAACTCACTACTAGAACTTTTTCATACAATCAGAAGTATTAACAGCAGAATAGACCAAGCTGAGGAAAGATCTCAGAGCTTGAAGACTGGTTCTTTGAATCAATTCAGTCAGACAAAAATGAAGAATAAAAAACACTGAACAAAACCTCTGAGAAATATAGGATTACATAAACAGAACAAAGCTATAACTCATTGGTATCTCTGAAAAGGAGGAAGAGAAAGCAATCCAGTTGGAAGTCATATTTAAGGATGCTATACATGAAAATTTCCCCAACCTTGCTAGACAAGTCAACAATCAAATTCAGGAAATGTACAAAACCCCTGTAAGACACTATACAAGATGATGATCCCCAAGACACATAATCATCAAATTCTCCAAGGTCAACATGAAAAAAAATATTAAAAGCAGCTAACAGAAAGGGGCAGATCACACACAAAGGGAATTGAATAAAGCTATAGCAGAACTTTCAGCAGGAATCTTACAAGCTAGAAGAGATTGGGGACCTATATTCACCTTCTTTAAAGAAAATAAATTTCAACCAAGAATTTTATATCCAGCCAAATTAAGCTTCATAAGCAAAGAAGAAATAAAATTCTGTTTAAACAAGCAAATGCTAAGGAAATTTATTATCACCACACCTGCCTTACAAGAGGTCCTTAAGACTATTACTGGCCACTACAAAAACACACTTAACTATATAGACCATTGACATTATAAAGCAACTACATAATCAAGTCTACATAACAACTAGTTAATAACATGTTGACAGATCAAAACTGCACATATCAATATTAACCTTGAACATAAATAGGCTAAATTCTCTACTTAAAAAAACACAGAATGGCAAGTTGGATAAAGAAGCAAGACTCAACTGTATGCTGTCTTCAAGATAACCATCTCACATGCAAGGATTCTAAGTAAAGGCATGGAAAAAAATCTATCAAGCAAACAGAAAACAAATAAGAACAGGGGTTGCAATTCCAATTTCAAGAAAAAAAAATGCTTTAAATAAACAATGGTCAAAAAAAGAAAAACCCCAAACCAAAGAAGAGCATTACATAATGATAAAAAGTTCAATTCAACAAGAAAATTTAAGTATGCTAAATATATATGCACCTAACACTAGAACACCCTGATTTATAAAACTAGTTCTGAGAGACCTATGAAGATATTTAAATAAACATTTAATAATAGTGGGAGACTTCAACACCCTACTGACAGTGTTAGATCATCTAGGCAGAAAACTAACAAAGACATTTGGGACCTAAACTCGACACTTGTCAAAATAGACCTAACAGAAATCTACAGAGCACTCCACTGAACAACAACAGAATATGCAGTCTTCTTATCTGCACATGGCATATACTCTAAAATTGATCCCATGCTCGGCCATAAAGCAATTCTCAACAAATTCAAAAATCCTGAAATCAACCACACTCTGGGACTACAGGACAATCAAAATAGGAATCAATACCAAGAAGAGCTCTCCAAACCATACAATTACATGGAAATTCAACAATCTGTTCCTGAATGACTTTTGGGTAAATAATAAAATTAAAGCAGAAATGAAGAAATTATTTGAAATTCATGAAAAGAAAGATAAAACATACCAGAATCTCTGGGACACAGCTAAAGCAATTTTAAGAGGAAAGCTGAAAATGATGAATGCCAACATCAAAAAGTTAAAAAGATTTCCAATTTACAATCTAACATCAAACCTAGAGGAGCTAGAAAAACAAGAGCAAACAAACCGCAAAGCTAGCAGAAGAAAAGAAATTACCAATATCAGTGCTAAACTGAATGAAATTGGAGGTGAAAACCATACAAAACATCAAAAAAACACTGGCTTTTTTGAAAGAATAAACAAGATTGATAGACCACAAGCTAGAGTAAAGTAAAAAGAGAGAAGATCCAAATAAACACAATTAGAAATGACAAAGGGAATATTACCACTGACCCCACAGAAAAAAAATATCAGAGATAATTATTTATTTTTATTTTAAGTTCCAGGGTACATGTGCAGGATGTACGGGTTTGTTATGTAGGTAAATGTGTGCCATGGTGGTTTGCTGCACCTATCAACCCATCACCTAGGTATTAAGCTCAGCATGCATTATTTTTCCTAATGTCCTCCCTTCCCCAACACCATCCCCCAGCAGGTTCCAGTGTGTGTTGTTCCCCTCCTTGTGTCCTTGTGTTCTCATTGATCAGCTCTCACGTATAAGTGAGAACATGCGGTGCTTGGTTTCTATTCCTGTGTTAGTTTGCTGAGGATAATGGCTTCCAGTTCCATCCATGTCTCTGCAAAGGACATGATCTAATTCCTTTCTATGGCTGCATAGTATTCCATGATGAAAAATGTGTTACATTTTCTTTATCCAGTTTATCACTGATGGGCATTTGTGTTTAATTCCATGTCTTTGCTATTGTGAATAGTGCTGCAATGAACATACATGTGTCTGTATCTTTGTAACAGAATGATTTATATACCTTTGGGTATATACCCAGTTATGGGATTGTTGGGTCAAATGGTATTCTGGTCCTAGATCTTTGAGGAATTGCCACAGTGTATTCCACAATGGTCGAAATGATTTATATTCCCACCAACAGAGTAAAAGCATTCCCATTTCTGTGCAACCTCACCAGGATCTGTTGTTTTTTGACGTTTTAATCACCATTCTGACTGGTATGAGATGGTGTCTCATTTTGGTTTTGATTTGCATTTCTCTAATAATCAGTGATGTTTCAGTTTTTTTCTTTTTTAAGATGGAGTCTCGCTCTGTAACCCAGGCTGGAGTGCAATGGCATGATCTTGGCTCACTGCAACCTCTGCCTCCCAGGTTGAAGCAATTATCTTGCCTCAGCCTCCTGCATAGCTGGGACTACAGGCATGTGCCACCACATCTGTCTAATTTTTGTATTTTTTCATAGACATGGGGTTTCACCATGTAGGCCAGGCTGGTCTAGAACTCCTGACCTTGTGATCCACATGCCTCAGCCTCCCAAAGTGCTGGGATTACAGACATGAACCACTGCATCTGGCCTCAGCTTTTTTTTTCCTAAATTTGTTGGCCGCACGAATGTCTTCTTTTGAGAAGTGTCTGTTCATGTCCTTTGTCCCCTTTTTAATGGGGTGGATTTTTTTCTTGTAAATTTGTTTAAGTTCTTGTAGATTCTGGATATTAGACTTTTTTCAGATAGACAGATTGCAAAGATTTTCTCCCACTCTGTAGATTGCCTGTTTGCTCTGACTATAGTTTATTTTGTTGTACAGAAGCTCTTTAGTTTAATTAGGTTCCATTTGTCAATGTTTGCTTTTGTTGCAATTGCTTTTGGTGATTTCATCATGAAATATCTGCCAATACCTAGGTCCTAAAAGATATTGCCTAGATTTTCTTCCAGAGTTTTTATAGTTTCAGTTTTACATTTAAGTCATTAATCCATCTTGAGTTAATTTTTGCATAAGGTGTAAGGAAGGGGTCCTGTTTTAACCTTCTGCATATGGCTAGCCAGTTCTCCCAAAACCATTTATTAAATAGAGAATCCTTTCCCCATTGCTTGTTTCTGTCAGGTCTGTCAAAGATCAGATAGTTGTAGATGTGTGGTTGTATTTCTGAGTTCTCTATTCAGTTTCATTGGTCTATGCATCTGTTTTTGCGCCAGTACCATGCTGGGTTTTGTTTGTTTATTTGTTTGCTTGTTTGTTTTACTGTAGCCTTGTAGTCTAGTTTGATGCCTCCAGCTTTGTTCTTTCTGCTTAGGATTGTCTTGGCTATATGAGCTCTATTTTGGTTCCATATGAATTTTTAAATAGTTTCTTCTAATTCTGTGAAGAATGTCAATGGTAGTCTAATGGGAATGGTACTGAATCTATACATTACTTTGAGCAATATGACCATTTTCACTGTATTGATCCTTCCTATCTGTGAGCATGGAATGTTTTTCCATCTGCTTGTATCATCTCTGACTTCCCTGAGCAGTGGTTTGTAGTTCTCCCTGAAGAAGCCCTTCTCTTCTCTTGTTAGCTATATTCCTAGGTATTTCATTCTCTTTGTAGCATTGTTAGTGGGAGTTCTTCTCATGACTTGGATCTCTGTTTGCCTGTTGTTGGTGTATAGAAATGCTGTGACCTTTGCACATTAATTTTCCATGCTGAGACTTTACTGAAGTTGTTTATCGACTTAAGAAGCTTTTAGGCTGAGATGATGGGGTTTTCTGGATATAGGATCAGGTCATCTGCAAACTATTTGACTTCCTCTCTTCCTATTTGAATGCACTTTATTTCCTTCTCTTGCTTGATTGCAACAGAAGGAAATAAATAGGAGTGCTAAGAGACAGCATCCTTGTGCCAGTTTTCAAGGGGGAATGCTTCTAGGTTTTGCCCATTCAGTGTGATATTGGCTAGGGGTTTGAAAGAAATGGCTCTTATTATTGAGGTATGTTCCTTCAATAGCTAGTTTATTGAGAGTTTTTAACATAAAGGGATGTTGAATTTTATCTAAGTCCTTTTCTGCATCTATTGAGATAATTATGTAGCTTTTGGTTTTAGATCTGTTTATGTGATGAATTACATTTATTGACTTCCATATGTTGAACCAGCCTTGCATCCAGGGGTTGAAGACAACTTTTTCATTATAGATAAGCTTTTTGATGTGCTGCTGGATTTGGTTTGCCCGTATTTTATTAAGAATTTTGCATTGATGTTCATCAGGGTTATTGGTCTGAAGTTTCCCTTTTTTGTGTATCTCTACCAGGGTTTTGGTATCAGGATGATACTGGGCTCATAGAATGAGTTAAGGAGGAATCCCTGCTCTTCAATAATTTGAAGGAGTTTCAGAAGAAAGTATATCAGCTGCTCTTTGTACTTCTGGGAGTATTCAGCTGTAAACCTATCTGGTCCTGGGCTTTTTTTTTCTTTTTTCTTTTTTTTTGGTTGGTAAACTATTTATTACTGCCTCAATTTTAGAACTTGTTATTGGTCTTTTCAGGGATTCAAATTATTTCTGGTTCAGTCCTGGGAAGGGCATATGTGTCCAGGTAATTGTCCATTTCTTCTAGATTTTCTACTTTATTTGCCTAGAGCTATTTGTAGTATTCTCTGATGGTTGTTTGTATTTCTGTGGGGTCAGTGGTGATATCCCCTTTATGATTTTTTATTGTGTCTCTTTTATTCTTTTTTTCTTCTTTATTAGTCTAGATAGTGGTCTATTTTGTCTTCTTTTTCAAAAAACCAGCTCTTGGATTCATAATTTCTTGAAGGGTTTTTTTGTGTCTCTATCTCCTTCAGTTCCACTCTGAGATTGGTTATTTCTTGTCTTCTGCTAGCTTTGCAGTTCGTTTGCTCTTGGTTCTCTAGTTCTTTTAGTTGTTATATTAAGGTGTCAATTTGAGATCTTTCTAGCTTTTTGATGGGGGCATTTAGTACTATAAATTTCTTTTTATTACTGCTTTAGCTGCATCCCTGAGATTCTGGAACATTGTGTCTTTGTTCCCATTGGTTTCAAATAACTCCTTGATTTCTGTCTCAATTTCATTATTTACCCAGGAGTCACTGAGGAGTAGGTTGCTCAATTTCCATGTAGTTGTGTGGTTTTTGAGTGAGTTTCTTAATCATGTGTTTTAATTTGATTGTGCTGCGGTCTGAAAGACTGTTATTATTTCAGTTCTTTTGAATTTACTGAGGAGTGATAGTGATTTGCTTCTAATTATGTAATAAATTTTAGATTAAGTGCCATATGGCACCAAGAAGAATGTATATTCTGTTGTTTTGGCGTTGAGAGTTCTGTAGATATCAATCAGGTCCACTTGATCCAGAGCTGAATTCAATTCCTGAATATCTTTGTTAATCTTCTGTCTTGATGATCTGTCTAATATTGATAGTGGGTTGTTAAAGTCTCTCACTATTATTGTGTGGGAGTCTGTCTCTTTGTATGTCACTAAGAACTTGTTATATGAATCTGGGTGCTCATGCATTGGGTGCATATATATTTAGGATAGTTAGCTCTTCTTCTTCCCCTGTAAAAATCTCGTGAGACTTAGTCACCATCTTGAGAGGAGCACAGGAAAGACCTGTCCCCATGATTCGATTACCTCCCACTGAATTCCTCCCACAACACATGGCAATTCAAGACGAGATTTGGATGGGGACACAGCCAAACCACATCATTCCACACTCGGCCCCTCCCAAATCTCATGTGCTCACATTTCAAAACCAATCATGCCTTCCCAACAGTCCCCCAATGTCTTAACTCATTTCAGCATTAACTCAAAAGTCCACAGTCCAATATCTCATCTGAGACAAGGCAAGTCCCTTCTGTCTATGAGCCTGTAAAATCAAAAGCAAGTTAGTTACTTCCCAGATACTGTGGAGGTAGAGGCACTGGGTAAATACAGCCATTCCAAATGGGAGAAATTGGCCAAAACAAAAGGGCTACAGGCCCCATACAAGTCCAAAATCCAGCAGGCAGTTAAATCTTAAAGCTCCACAATGATCTCCTTTGACTCCATATGTCACATCCAGGTCACACTGACACAAGAGGTAGGTTCCCATGGTCTTGGGCAGCTCCACCCTGTGGTTTTGCAGGGTACAGCCTCCCTCCCAGCTGTTTTCATGGTCTGGCATTGAGTGTCTGTGGCGTTTCCTGGTGTATGGTGCAAGTTATTGGTGGATCTATCATTCTGGGGTCTAGAGGATGGCAGCCATCTTCTCACAGGTCCACTAGGTGGTGCCCCAGTAGAGACTCTGTGTGGGGCCTCCAAACCCACATTTCCCTTCTGCACTGCCCTAGCAGAGGTTCTCTAGGAGGACTCCACCCCTATAGCAAGCTTCTTCCTGGGCATCCAGGCATTTCTATACATCTTCTGAAATCTAGGCGGAGGTTTCCAAACCCGAGTTTTTGACTTCTGTGTACTCACAGGCTCAATATCATGTAGAAGCTGCCAAGGCTTGGTGTTTGGACCCTCTAAAGCCATGGTCTGAGCTCCATATTGGCCCCTTTCAGCCACAGCTGCAGCAGGTGGGACACAGGGCACCTAGTCCCTAGGCTGCACACAGCACAGGGACCCAAGACCCAGCCTACGAAACCAGGAAACCACTTTTCCCTCCTAGGCCTGCAGGCCTGTGATGGGAGGGGCTGCCATGAAGACCTCTGACATGCCCTAGAGACATTTTCCCCATTGTCTTGGGCAGTAACATTCAGCTCCTCCTTACTTATGCAAATTTCTGCAGCTGGCTTGAATTCCTCCTCAGAAAATGGGATTTTTTTTTTCTATTGCATTGTCAGGCTGCAAATTTTCTGAATTTTTATGCTCTGTTTCCTTAGAAAACTGAACGCCTTTAATAACACCCAAGTTAACTCTTGAATGCTTTGCTACTAAGAAGTTTCTTCTGCCAGATACCCTAAATCATCTCTCTCAAGTTCAAAGTTCCACAAATCTCCAGGGCAGGGGCAAAATGGGACCAGTCTCTTTGCTAAAACGTAACAAGAGTCACCTTTGCTCCAGTTTCCAACATGTTCCTCATCTCCATCTGAGACCACCTCAGCCTGAATTTCATTGTCCATATCATTGTTAGCATTTTGGTCAAAGCTATTCAACAAGTCTCTAGGGAGTTCCAAACTTTCCCACATTTTCCTGTCTTCCTCTAAGCACTCCAAACTGTTCCAACCTCTGCCTGTTACCCAGTTCCAAAGCCTCTTCCACATTTTAGGGTATCTTTGCAGCATTAACCGCCTCCCGGTACCAATTTACTGTATTAGCCTGTTTTCATGTTGCTGATAAAGACATACCTTAGACTGGGAAATTTACAAAATAAAGAGGTTTAATGGACTTACAGTTCCACATGGCTGGGGAGGCCTCACAATCATGGCAGATCTCACATGGTGGCAGACAAGAGAGAGAGACTGTGCAGGGAATTTCCCCCTTATAAAACATCAGATCTGGTGAGACTTATTCACTATCATGAGAAAAGCACAGGAAAGACCTGTCCCCATGATTCAATTATCTCCCATCAAGTCCCTCCCACAACATGCAAGAATTCAAGATGAGATCTGGGTGGGGACCCAGCCAAACCGTATTAGCAAGCAATATGATTCTATACCTAGAAAAACCTGTAGTCTCTACCCAAAGGCACCTAGATCTGATAAACATCTTCATGTTTCTGGATACAACAGAAGTTTCTGGACCAAGAAACAACATCAAGTTTCTGGATACAAAATCAATGTATAAAAATCAGTACCATTTCTATACACTGGTAGCATCCAAGATTAGAGCCAAATCAAGAACACACTCCCATTCATAATAGCCACAAAAAGAATTGAATATTTAAAAAGACAAGTAACCAGAGAAGTGAAGGAGCTCTACAGTGAGAATTACAAAACACTGCTGAAAGAAATCAGAGATGACACAATCAAATGGAAAAACATTCCATGCCCTTGAATATGAAAAATCAATATTTTTAAGATGGCCATTCTATCCAAGTCAATTTACAGATTCAATGCTATTCCTATCAAACTACCAACAACCTTTTTCACAGACTTAGAAAAAAAATCTATTCCAACATTCATATGGAACCAAAAAAGATCCCAAATAGCCAAAGCAATCCTAAGCAAAATGCACAAAGCTGGAGGCATCACACTATTCAGCTTCAAACTACACTACAAGGGTACAGTAACCAAAACAGCATTGTACTGGTATAAAAAACAGACACCTAGACTAATAGTACAGAATAGAGAGTGCAGAAACAATGCTGCACACCTACAACCATCTGATCTTTGACAAAGCTGACAATAAGAAACAATGGGAAAAGGACTCTCTATTTAATAAATGATGTAGGAATAACCAGCTATCCATATGCAGAGGATTGAAGTTTGGCCCCTTCCTTCTACCATATACAAAAATCAACTCAAGATGGATTAAAGACTTAAATGTAAAACCTAAAACTATAAAAGCCCTGGAAGAAAAACACATGACAAAGACTCCAAACGCAATTCCAACAAAAACAAAAATTGACATATGGAACCTAATTAAACTAAAGAGCTTTTGCACAGCAAAAGAAAATAGCAGCAGCGTAAACAGGCAACCCACAGAATGGGAGAAAATATTTGCAAACTATGCATCAAACAAAGGTCTAATATTCAGCTTCTATAAGGAACTTAAAGAAATTTACAAAAAAATTCTTATTAAAATGGGCAAAAGAATGCACAGACACTTCTTAAAAGAAGACATACACACAGCCAATAAGCATATTAAAAATGCTATCATTACTCATTAGAGAAATACAAATATACACATCAAAATCATAATGAGATACCATCTCACACCACTCAGAATGGCTATTATTAGAAAGTCAAAAAATACAGATTCTTATGAGGTTGCAGAGAAAAAGAGAACACTTATAACCACTGGTGAGGGTGTAAACTAAGGTGGCCACTTTGGAAAGCAGTTTGGAGATTTCTCCAAGAACCTAAAACAAAAGTAACATTTGACCTAGCAATCCCATTACTGGGTATACACCCAAAGAAATATAAATTATTTTATCATATACACACATGCATGTATATGTTCACTGCAGCACCATTCAAACTATCAAAGACAAGAAATCAACCTAAATGCCCATCAATGATAGACTAGATAACGAAAATGTGATACATAACACACCATAGAATTCTAAGCAGCCATAAAAAAGAATGAAATCATGTCCTTTGCCACTGGAGGCTATTATCCTGAGCAAACTAATGCAGGAATGGAAAAATCAAGAACTGCATGTTTTGTCTTATAAATGGGAATTAAACACTGAGTAAACATGAACACAAAGAAGGGAATAATAGACTCTGGGACCTACTTGAGGGTGGAAGGTGGGAGAGGATGAGGATCAAAAATCTACCTATCAGATACTACGCTTATTACCTGGTTGACAAAATAATCTGTACACCATACACTCATGCATGCAATTTACTCATCTAACAAACCTACAAATGTACACCTGAATCTAAAATACAAACTAGAAAAAAGAAGAACGAGGAGTCCCAGAGACACAGGTTTTATTTCCAATGATTATTTAAAAAGCTTTACCTATCCTTTATTCACTCAAAATATATTTATGTGTCAGTCTTGATTTAGGGATACATTAGTGAAAAAATAAATAAAAGCCAACCCTGTGACGCTTATGTTCTAGTAGCATAGAGGCATATAATAAAGGAATGAAAAAAGAAATGGAATAATGATGAGTTAATTTTGGAATAAACAAATATCTGAATATGAATGACTGAATTTAAATTTTGAATATTCCATTTTTACTTTCAAAATATATTTCCAGTCTGTCTTTTTCTAATTCCTGTTGATTCCTTTTATACAGTATGATAAACATAGTAAGTGTCATGGAAAACCAAAAATATATGGAGTTAAGAGGATCAAAAAACATAATGGGAGTAGTAGGTTTGGGGAGATTAGCTGGCTGCAAGACAGTTTTCAAGGTAGGTCTCATTGAGAAGGGGTGATTTGATCAAAGACTTAAAGCAGGTATGGATGCCATCTATACAGAAAAAAAGAATGAGCACACCAGAAAGAGAGAGCAGTCAGTGCTAAGCTCTTTAGTTGAGAATGCTTGAAGCATTCAATGACTCTCAAAGAGGCCAGAAAACCAGAACAAAATGAGCCAGATGATGAGCAAAAGGAAAGATGAATTCAAGCAGTACTTGGAAACCAACTTGTGCTGTTTCTCATCAGACTTGGTAAAAACTTTGTCTTTTATTCTGTGTATAATGGGAAGCTACTTCATGCAGAGTTTGACTAGACTTGGGATATGAAATGATGTAAACATTAAAAGACTCACTAACTGTGGTGTTGAGAATAGACTTCAGGGGTAAAGATGGAAGCAGACCAGTTAGAAAGCTAAAAAATTATCCAAGTGACATATAATGGAGGCTCAAACTAGGATAGTAAAAGTGGTATTATATATATACACACACACACACAATTTTAATTTATATATATATAAATATATAACATACAGAATGTATATGAGATACCTCATATAAATGGAATCCTGCAGTATTTGTCCTTCTGTGGCTGGCTTATTTCACTTAGAATAACGTCCTCACAGTTCATCAATATTGTAGCATATGACAGCATTTCCTCCTTTTTTTAAGGCTGAATATTTTATTATATATATACACACATATGGTTACATATATATTATATAGTTTTTTATATATAAATATATGTGTATACATATGCCACATTTTATTTATCCATCCATCAATAAACATTTACACTGTTTTCACCTCTTGGTTATTGTAAATAATGCTGTAATAAATATGGGAGTGCATATTTATTACACTTCTAAACCCTGTTTTCAATTCTTTTGTATTAAATACTCAGAAGTGAGATTACTGGGTCACATATGGTAGTTTTTTTTTTTTTTAAGAACTTCCATACTGTTTTTCATAGCAGCTGCATCATTTTACATTCCCACCAACACTGCAAAAAGTGTTCCTATTTTTTTTATATCCTTGTCAACACTGGTTATTTTCTGTTTGCTTTGTTTTGTTTTGTTTATAATGACCATCCTAAAAGGAGTGAGATGCTATCTCACTGTAGTTTTTATTTGATTTCCCTGATGATTTGTGATGCTGAGTATTTTTTCATATATTTGTTGGCATTTGTATGTCATCTTTGGAGAAATGTCTATTCAACTTCTTTGCCTGGTTTTTAGCAGGATTATTTGGGAATTTTTGGTCAAGTTGTAGAAATTTTTTATATACTATGGATATTAACTCCTCACCAGATATATGCATTGCAAATATTTTCTCCCATTTCATAAGTTGCCTTTTCATTGTTTTACTGTTGATTTTTTCCTTTTGCTGTGCAGCTTTTTGACTTGATACAATCCCAATTGTAGATTTCTGCTTTTGTTGTCTGTGCATTTGGTATCATATCCAAGACATCATTGGCAAGACCAATGTTATGAAGATTTCTGCTGTATTATTGTCTAAGAGTTTTATATTTTCAGTTCTTACATTGTCTTTAACATATTTTGAGTTTATTTTTGTATATCATGTATGATAAAGGTCCAATTTCATTCTCTTCCATTTGGATATCCAATTTTCCCAGTATCATTTGTAGAAAACACTATTCTGTCCTCATTGTGTAGTTTTGGCATTCTTGTTGAACACCAATTAACTGTATTATGTGTGGGTTTATTTCTGGGTTCTCTATTATGTTCCATTGGTTTATATGTCTGCCTTTTTGCCAGTATCATATGGTTTTGATTACTAAAGATTTGTAACATGTTTTAAAGGCAAGAAGTTTGAGAACTGCAGCTTCGTTCTTATTTCTTACTATTGTTTTTATGTGGGATTTTTTGTAGTTCCATGTGAATTTTAGGATTGTTTTTCCTATCTCTGAAAAAATATGACTTGGGGGTTTTTATAGGAATTGTATTGAATCTGCTGTTTGTTTGGGGTACCATATACATTTTAACAATATTAAATCTTCCAATGAAAGAGCATGGTATGTCTATTTATTTGTGTTTCTTTAAATTATTTCAGCAACAGTTTGTAGTTTTCAGCATACAAGTTTTTTGCCCTTTGTTTATTTCTACGTATTTTGTTATACTATTTGTATACTATTGTATATGCTATTACTTTCTTCTCAGATTGTTTGCTGTTAGTATATAAAAATACAACTGATTTTTGAATGTTAATTTTATATCTTGCTACTTTACTGGATTCATTTATTAGTTCTAACAGTTGTTGTGGAATCTTTAGAGTGTTCTACATATAAGATCATATCATCTATAAATGCAGACAATTTTCACATAGATAAATAATCACATATGGTTTTTGTTTGTTTGTTTGTTTTTGTTTTTTTGAGGAACTTCCATACTGTTTTTCATAGCAGCTGCATCATTTTACATTCCCAAAACAGTGCAGGAAGGGTTCCTATTTCTTCATATCCCTATCAGCACTTGTTATTTTCTGTCTGTCTGTTTGGTTTTGTTTATAATGGCCATCCTAGTAGGATCTTTTCTGCTCCTTTCTTATTTGGATGCTGTTTGTTTATTTTTCTTGCATAGTTTATCTGGCCAAGTCTCCTAGTACAGGTTGATCATTCCTAGTCCAAAGAAAATTTGAAATCTGGAATGTTACAAAACAAAAAACATTTTGAGCACCAATATGATGCCACAAATGGAAAATTCCACACCTAATGTCACGTACACAAACTTTGCTTCATGAACAAAATTATTAAAAATATGTAAAATTATCTTTAGGTATGTGTTTAAGGTGTCTATAAAACAGAAATAAAGTTATTATTCAGGACTTTGGTCCCATCCCCACAATATCTCATTATGCAGATGCAAAAATATTACAAAATCTAAAATCCAAAACACTTCTGGCACCAAGTATTTCAGATGAGGGATATCCAACCTGTATTATTTTGAAAAGAAGGGGTAACAGCTACCTTGTATGGTCCTTTATCTTAAAGGAAACTCTTTCAGTTTCCATCACTGAGTATGATGTTTACTGTGGGCTTTTTATATACAACCTTTGTTATGTTAAGGTAATTCCTTCTATTACTAGTTTTGTTAGTGTTTTATCATGAAAGGGTATTGAATTTTGCCAGATGCTTTTTCCTATCTTCTTTCCAGTTTTTCCAACCAAGAATGTCTTTCTCAAGGACCTTAGAGCCATCTCTTTGAAATGTAATCATGAAGAAAGAAAGCACCTCTATTTCCCAGTCTGTCTGGAAGAGCAAGAGACTAATTTTGATAAGTGCTAAGCAGCAAACACAAGTAACCTAATCACATTGACCAACCTCTCCACTAAAGTTCATTCTCTACTACTTCTACTTCTCCCACAGCATACCCACCTCTTGAAAATCCTCCTGCCCTTTGTTTCAGCTCAATCAGAGATTGATTCAGTTTAATCTCTCTCCCTTATTGCAAAAGTCTTGATCCCTATTGAGTGATCTTCTTGCTTGTATGTTTAACTGGCCTGCTGTAAGATTTCTTTAACACCAGTGAGCTAGAAAGAAAGTAAAGAGAATGTGATAGAAGCCAAGTAAAGAATGAGTACCAAGGGAAAGTAATTGATTGTATTAGTCCAACTATAAAGTAATACCTGAGGCTGGATAATTCATTTTAAAAAGAGGTTTAATTCACTCAAGGTTCTATGAGGTGTACAGAAAGCATAATAGAAGCATCTGCTTCTGGTAGGGGCCTCAAGAAGCTCACAATCATGGCAGAAAGCGAAGATGGAGGATGTGCATCACATGACAAGAGTAGGAGCAAGACAGAGCAAGGGAGAACTGCCAAGCTCCTTTAAACAACCAGCTCTCACATGAACTAAGAGTAAGAACTCAGTCATTACCCTAGAGATGGCAACAAGCCATTCATGAGAAGTTCACCCTCATAGCCCAAACACCTCCCATTATGCCCCACCTCCAACAATGGGAATCACATTTCAACATGAGATGTGGAAGAGACAAACATTCAAACTGTATCACTGACCAAATGCATTTGATTAATATGATGAGTACAAATAAAAGACTAATACATTTAGCAATAAGAAGGTCATTGCTAACTTTGAGAACTATTGACCTTACAATGGTTGAAATAAAAGCTAATGAGTGTACATCTGAAAGAGAATGGAAAAAGATAACACTTTCCAGGAGAAAGTAATGCAAATGGGGCAGAAAAATGACTAGTAGCTGGAAGAGGAACTTAAGAAATATTATGAAAATAAGTTTCTTCAAATAGTTATTTGAAGTGCAAAACTTATAGTTGCTTACATTTTAAGTTACAGATGCTGAATGCCTTTAGACATTTGAAGAAATATTTGTATGTAAACATTATGTTAAGTTAGAAACAAATAGTATAAATGTTAGTAATAGTACTTTGAAAATAAAACGATGCATGTCCAAATAATCCATGACTAAAACATTGAATCATGTTCACGAATTGCTAAAAATGGAAAGCTAAAAACATTTATAACTAATGACAGTAAAAGTAATAACTATCAAAACAAAAAATGGTATAGGCATACAATTTTATTGTATTTCACTGTATTGTGCTTTGCAATATTGCCACAAAATGAAGGTTTGTGGCAACCCTGCCTTGAGTAATTCTTTTGGTGCCATTTTTCTAAGAGCATGTGTTCAATTTGTGTCTCTGTATCACATGTTGGTTATTCTCCCAATATTTCCAACATTTTTATTATGTCTGTTGTAATGATCTGTGACCAATGATCTTTGATCTTTGATGTTACTATTGTAATTGTATTGAGACTTCACAAATGCACCCACATAAGACAGTGAACTTAATTGATTAATGTTTTGTGTGTTCTAAGAACTCTACTCACTAACTGTTCTCCTATCTCTTTCCCTCTCCTCAGGATTCCCTACTCCCTAAAACACAGTAATATTAAAATTAGACCAGTTAATAACCCTACAAAGACCTCTAACTGTTCAAGTGAAAGGAATGGTTGCACATTTTTAACCTGAAATTAAAAAGTAGACAATCATGCCTTACTGTGGAAGACATCTCAAAAGCTGAGATAGGCCAAAAGATAGACCTCTTGTGCCAAACAGCCAAATTGTGAGTACTAAAGGCATCACGCTACCTGACTTCAAACTATACTACAAGGCTGCAGTAACCAAAACAGCATGGTACTGGTACCAAAACAGAGATATAGACCAATGGAACAGAACAGAGTCCTCAGAAATAATACCACACATCTATAGCCATCTGACCTTTGATAAACCTGAGAAATACAAGAAATTGGGAAAGGATTCCCTATTTATAATTTATAAGATAATGCAGCAAATTATCTAGATCTAGCTAAGACAATCAATGAAGGTGGCCACACAAAACAACAAATTTTCAATGTAGACATAACAGCTTTCCACTGGAAGAAGATGTTATCTAGGGCTTTCTAGCAAGAGAGAAGTCAATGCCTGGCTTCAAAGCTTCAAAAAACAGGCTGACTCTCTTTTAGGGACTAATGCAACTGGTGACTTTAAGTCGGAGTCAATGTTAATTTACCATTCTGAAAACCCTAGAGCCCTTAAGCATTATGCTGTATTTACTCTGCCTGTGCTCTATAAATGGAACAATAAAGCCTGGATGACCACATGTCTGCTTATAGCATGGTTTATTGAATATTTTACTCAGTTCTCTGTATTTCTTTATTGTTGAGACCTACTCCTTAGAAAAAAAAAAAGAAAAAAAAAGATTTCCACAAAACATTACTGCTCATTAACGGTAACGGTCACCGAAGATCTCTGATGAAGATGTACAAGGAGATAAATGTTGTTATGCTTATCAACACAGCATCCATTCAGAAGCCCATGGATCAAGGAGTAATTTCTATTTTTAAGCATTATTATTTAAGAAATACATTTTGTAAGGCTATAGCTGCCATAGGTTGTGATTCCCATGATGGATCTGGGCACCATAAATTAAAAACCTTCCAGAAAGTATTCACCATCTTTAGATTACAAAAACAGATTTATAATATTACATAAACTCAGTAGATAAGGCAGTGACAGCATTTGAGTGGTTTGTCTTTACTTTTGAAAGAAGTTCTACTTTGGGTAAAATGCTATCTAACAGCATCACATACTGCAGAGCAATCTTTCATGAAAGAAGTCAATCAATGGGGCAAATTTCATTGTTATTTTAAGAAATTCCCACAGCCATCCCAACCTTCACCAAGCATCACCCTGATCAGCCAGCAGCAATGAACACGGAGGAAACCCTCCACCAGCAAAAGTTTATGACAGGCTGAAGCCTCGGATGATTGTTAGAATTTTTAGCAATAAAACATTTTAAATTAAGATAGGCATATTATTTTTCACATTTAATAGACTACATAAATATAAACAAAACTTCTATATGTACTGGGAAACCAAAAATTTGTGTGACTTGCTTTATTTTGATATTTACTTCATTGTGATAGTTTGAAACCAAACCCACAATATCTTGAAGTATACCTGTAATGATATGAACATTTATAATCTTAAATAAATTTCTTCAATGGCAACATGATTTTTAAAATACATCAGTTATATATTCAACTCACAGAACCAGGAAAAGAATCATGAAGTTAAATAAGAGGAAGAAAAGAAAAATACAATAAAGTAAAAACAAAGAAATGATATAAATTGTTAAAGTTTTAATTAAACCTGTCTTAGTTGGCTTAGGCTGCTATAACAAAATACCACAAATTGGGTAGCTTATAAATAGCAGAAATGTATTTCTCACAGTTCTGAAGGGTGGAAATTCAACATTAGTTTGGCAGCATGGTTGGGTTCTTGTGAGGGCCTTCTTCTAAGTTGCAGACTGCCAGTGTCTCACTATATCATCACATGGTGGAGAGTAGGGCAGAGAATGAAAGCACTCTCATGTGCCTCTTTTATGGGCATAATTTTATTCATAAGGACTCCACCTTTATGACCTCATCTACTCCTAATTATGTCTTGAAGGCCCCACCTCCTAATACCATTGCACTAGAGATTAGATCTCAAAATATGAATTTTAATGAGACACAAACATTCAGTCCATAAAATTATTCTTTGAAATGATTAGTAAGAGACAAGTCTCATGCAATTTGCATCAAGTTTGTAAAAGAAAGAAGAAACTAACAAACAATACTAAAGTATTGGGACAAAAACTTTCTGTAGCAGGACTGCTTTCTTCTGGATTTCTGGGAGATTACTGAGAAGCTGGCTGATACAACCCAGAAATGTCAGCTCTCCCTCCTTTCTTTTCTATGGATTCCCCCAGTGTAGGGTTCTTTTTTGTGAACTTTCTGGAGAAGTACTGAGAGTTTAAACACCATGTAAGAAATATGCTATCTATTAGGTCAGAGCCTGAGCTCTATATCATGTTGGCCAGGCTGGTCTCAATCTCCTGACCTCAGGTGATCTGCCTGCCTTCGCCTTTCAAAGTGCTAGGATTACAGGCATGAGCCAACACGCCCAGCCAAGTGCAGCTCTTAATGGAAGGCTGTTAAAGTACACTGTAAGAAAAGCATGTGGAGTCAGAGATATGTTGCAGCCATCTTTGAAAAACAGAATCTATCCCACTGACATTATCAATGTTCTTGAGGGTGTGACAAATCAGTTACTCTCATAAACTGCCAGTGATAATGCAGTGGTGCAGTGGCTCAGGAGGACCAGTTTGGAACAATCAAAAGGCATATACCACGTAATATAGTTTTTTCCCTACTATTTTCCCTATATACTTTCATAAATTCTAATAAATACATTTATTAAAAATTGTGATATTTTCAAAGGATATAGTATAAATTTTTCTCAATAAACTATGACATTTAATAGATATAGGCATATATATGAATATATATATATATGTTTTCATTCACAGTTCATAGCTCATAACTCTCATAGCAATTGTTATAGTATTTTGTTAAAATGTTGGGGCAATCTGGGCCTTAGAAGCGACCTCAGGAAACAAAATCTCTCTCTCTGACCCTCTCCCATGCTTTCACCTGCCCAAGTCAGGACTTCAATCTCATGTGGGTCATAAGACCCTCATTCCAGAGAGGGTCCTGCCCCATACTCTGGAGGAAGGAATGTTGCACAGAGACTAAGAAGGACCTGAACAGACAGGACTTGCTGCGTTTAGATCATACCCTTCTCATCCGATTACATTTTGACACAATTGTCCATGTTTCAGTCAACCAATTAAGTCTCCATAAAGACCCAAAGGAGAGAGTTTGGCGATTCCAGAAAGTTGACCGTGTGATTCCTCCAGATTTCTGGAGGACAGCATACCCAGGGAGGGCGTGGAAGCTCCCTGCACCTTCCCCCTTCCTTACCTTATGCATCTCTTTATCTGTAGTCTTTGTAGTATCCTTTCTAATAAACTGGCAAAAATAAGTTTTTCCCTGAGTTCTGTGAGCTGCTCCAGCAAATTAATCAAACCCAAAGAGAAGGTCGCGGGAACCACAAACTGAAGTCAGTCAATCAGAAGTTTCAGGGGCCCAGACTTGCAACTGGTGTCTGGGGTAATGGGTCCGTCTTGGGGACTGAGCCTTAAACCTGTGGGATCTGACACTATCTCTAGGTAAAGTATCTGAATTGAATTGGAGGGCACCCAACTGGTGTCTGCTGCTTGGTATATGAGGAAAAATCCCCACATATTCGGCCACAGAATTCTCCTTCTGTGATGATGATTGTTGCGTTGTGTGAGAGCAGAGGAAAACAGTTTGAGAGAGTTTTGCCCTACAGAGAAAGAAAGACAGACTTATATGTATGATTGAATATTATAAATTATTTTTTAAATAAACAGAAACTACATATACACACACAATGAATTGATCTCAAAACCAGTGTTGAGTAAGAGACTTTTGGACAAAGCTCATTTGCATGACAACTGTTTGTCATATTATCTGCAGATGTATATATTAACCTAAGTTTGGAGAAAAACTTTTGACCTGGATTTCTGCCTTCAGATATATATATCAGGGCAGATATCCCAAAAGAATCTCACTATAAAATAATTTGAAATATTGGCTAAAATATTGGAAAAAATTAACTTGGAGCTTAGCTCTTAAGCAAAGGGGTAAAACAAAGATAAAATTAGTAATACCAGAATATTAAGAATATTAATATCAGAATACTAAGCTGATACTGAAACTGCAGCTGCAGTAAAGGTATTTGTTCATCTTGGTAACAACAGTCTTCAAAGAAAGTAAAAAGGCAGTACATAATAGAGAACAAACACAATTCATTTTGAAGTCTCAAAAAGCAAAATCTACACAGAGAAACAGTGCAGGGAGATACTGACTACAAAGCATATACAAATAGAAATTTTAGGAAGGTAATAGAACTGCTCTATAGTTTGATGGTAGTAGCTACATGGTTCCTAGCATTTGGAAAAACTCATAGAACTGTACACCAAAAAGAGCAAATTTTACTAGGTGTAATTTTTTTAAATAAATAAACATCAAAAAATTACTTGAGAAATTCTCACTGTTTCCAAATTAACACACTTGACAATAACCATTGGGTTAACAAAGAAATCATAAGTGAAATTTAGAAATATTTTCAATTGAATGATAAAATGCAAGATATCAAAATCTGTGAGATGCAGCTAAAGTAGTATTTAGAAGAATATTTATTTATTTATTTATTTATACATTTATTTTTTGAGACAGGGTCTCCCTCTGTTTCCCAGGCTGGAATACATTGGCATGATCATGGATCACCGCAGCCTCTAACTCCTGAAGTGAAGACATCCTCCCACCTCAGCCCCCTGCATAGCTGCAATCACATCTGGCTTACTTTTTACTTTAAATGTGTGCATTAGAAGAAAATAATATCTAAAATAAATTATCTATGTGTCCATTGTAAGCTAGAAAATGAAGAGTAAATTAAACATTAATAAGTGGAAGTGGGGAAATAGTAAAGATCAGAACTGAGACTAATGAAATAAAAAAAGGAAAACCAATTTTTAAAAAATGACAAAAAGCTGGTTCTTTCCTCACTAATCAAAATTACCAAAAATACACATTTTACCAAATGTAAAATCTACCTCATTCATGTTGTTTTAAAATAAAAATATTTAGCAAGTAGAATTTGGCAATACATAACTTGTAAATTCTACTGACTTACCCCAGAATTGTAATGCTAGAAGGTGAAACAATCTTTATTTCCACAGAGACCAAAAATGTGTTTCATAAAATTCAAAACTATTCCTGATTTAAAAAATATTTTAAGCATGGGAATAAATATTTCCTTAACTTTATCAAAAACACTGTCAAAACAAAATCCCTCCTCAATAGTGAATAAAATTCTAAGTATATTTATATTAACATTCACCTTGCAAAATGTATTCATCTTTCAAAATTCATCTTAGATATAACCTCTCCAAATATTTTTTGGCAAATCTTTTAACACTCTCCAATAATTTGCTATTTTCTCTATAATAATATCATCTTCTACTTAATTTCTACTTAAATTTGTTCATTTAAATGTCTTTCTTCTAAATTTGAATATAAATTCCTTAAAAACCAGAACTTTGCTTTATTCTTAATAATTTTAGTTTCAACTGTTTATAGAATTTTTTAGCACATAGTGCTTAACATATGGTTCAGATTTTTTAAGTGTACATTATTTTATTTACTTTTATATCCTGAAAGTTAATATTCTTTTTATTTTAGATATTTAATAAATTTAATAATTTGCTTAAAGTTACTTAACTAAAAAGGACTGAAACTCAATTTTAGATACCTACCCAATTCAAATGTTTTCACTTTAATAACATATTGTATTAGTTGCCATTGCTGCTATCACAAATATTAAACATTTCTTGGCTTCAAACTACACAAATGTATCATTTTACAGTTCTTCCCAGTGAGATCTATGTTGGATAGATCTGTCTAAAATCAAGGTGTTGGCAGAACTGCATTCTCTTCAGCAGACTTGAGGGGAGAATCTATTTTCTTGCCTCTCTGGGTTCTGCAGGCTGCACACCTTGCTTGGCTTGTGCCTGTCTTCCATTTCAAAGCAAGCAATGGCTGGTTACGTCTTTCTCACATAACAGCACTCTGATTCTGACACTTCTGTCTCCTTTCTTCACTTTTAAGAACCTTCGTGATAACACTGGAACCACACATACAATCCAGGATAAACTCTCCATTTTAAGGTCAGCTGATTAGTAACATTAATCCTCTCCTTCCCACGCAACGTAACATATACACAGGTTCTGGGGAGTAGAACGCAGATATTTAGGGGAAGATATTATTCTTCCTACCACACAAATCCATTAATATGATCCACTTAAACGTTAATGAGTTAATGAGTAAAAATATTGAATATTAAAAGAGTCTTGAACCTATAATACTTTTAGTATATAATACTTTCAGAGTATAAATTAATATATGTACATATAAAATTCTTGGGCAAAATGTATTTCCTAGATCACAATTTACATCTAAATCAAAGGGTAAATGTTGTTCTACAAGACTCAAACCAAATTAAGTGGAAAGAAAAAGAAAAAAGAAACCATGCTATTGGATTTAAAAGAAGCAATTGTTGAGAACAGACTTTACAGCTTGTGGTGGCTTTCAATCTATTCTCCGGCAACTGTAGTATTTCCCAAGCTCCAGAGAGGCTTTCTGCTTTTAACACGGAATTAAAATGATCTTTTTTCCAATTTGCAAGGGGAAAATGAAAATTTCTTTTTCCAATTTTAACATTTTCCCCCTTAAAAAACAAACAAACAAACAAACAAACACCTTTTGGCACCTGCTGCCACATTTCCTCTATTAAACACCAGCAGATAATAAAATCAATCACTGAGTAATTGGAAAATAAGTTTTTTTAAAACAATAGTAAAATAAACCACTACCAGAGAGAGAAAGTCTTTCTCAATTTGACATCTTGTTTTTCTTATTGTTTACATGTTTTTAAAGATTATTTATGACATTTTGGAGAGATCATAAGATGAGGCCCTGTAACGCTTAGTTTTGTGCCTTCATATGTCTTTACATAAATGATTGTTTAAAACTATATTATCAGAAATCCTCAATATACATACACTGTGCTCACTGTGCTACCTCTCCTCTCTCCTATTTATATTCATACCATATCTACGTGTCAGATTTACTTCAATCTCACATGCTCCACAGCATCCCCAGATTAACACCAGCAAATGTCACCTGATCTTGTTCACTGTGTACATCTAATTATGTATAGACTTGGCTGCTATATGGTGCCAATAATAAAATCAGTGTATTATTTTCTATATACATATCCCTGTATAATTTCATATATATGTATTTCTCTATATACAAGTTTCTACTCTGAAAGCCAAATATAGCCATCTGTCTACGAATAGCTTAGTGAAATCATTAAGAGGGATAAAAGTAGAATAATTAATATTTAGCTTTCCTTACTCAAAATAAGATTTTGCAACAAAAATGGGCTTGAAAATTTGGTACTATTGAAGTGGATTTTGATACACTTCACAGTTTATATGACTGGTCCAGAGAGGAAGACAAAAGAAGGAAATTCCCACCTCTTATAATCCCAGGGATTTCGGGACCAGGTGTGGGAGGTGAGTAATTTTAGAAACTGCTAGATAAGTAGAGGGGTGGCCAAGCACATCTAGGTAGTGGCATAGTAGCAAGGAGAAAGCAAGCCTTTAGAAGCTTGCACAATGACATTTTCAACTCAGCAACCGGGCTTCCTGGCTGAGGTGGTAGTATTTCAAGATACATACACAGGTGAAGCTAAAGCCATCCTTCTGGCTTTCCATGGCCATGTGTAAGAGACCAAGAAGCCTTGCAAATGAGGGGAAAGAATAGGAAGCTTTATGGAAAATCTCTGGATCTAAAGCAAAAAGGCTATCTCTGCTGAAGATTTCAAGCTCAAAGACCAATGATGCCAGAGCCCTAGACTCCACAAGGAAGAGTGCAGTTTTATCCAGATAGCTAGAAACAGCCAGTTGCAGTGCAGAAGGCACCACTCCCAAAAGCAGACCACGTCTGCAAAATGTATCTAAAGAACAGTATGATTAGAGGTCTCCATTTTCTCCTCTGCCATGATGACACAATAAGACTCCCTTTCACTATCTGTCCCAACACTACCTGGGAATGGAGCAGATTTGAAAGACAGAGTCCCTCTCCTGAGACACCCAAGAAGAGTTTGGGTTGCATAAAAAGATAATGACATTGTTGGTTTGCCAGGAGGTCATAAGATAGGACTGAATTTCTTTCTCTTTACCCAATAGATTACACTTGCAGACAAAAAAAACCCAAAACTATATATTCATTAATTACAGTGTGGATAATGTAGGAGCCTCAAGTTGTTCATTAATTGTCTTCAATGCATGTCTTAACTTTGATATGTTTCTTCACTGGGCACAGTGCTAGTCACAAAGTAAACATTAATACTTGATTAATAGAAATAAACATATTCCCCACAAGTGTCCTTGTGGAGCTTCAGTCTACCTGTGGCTCTTAACAAAAGGTGATACTGCCTTCTTAGGAGGTTTTGGCACTATAAAGAAATGTTTTTGCTTTTCACAGTGGCTAGGAAGTGCTACAGCATTTTAGTGTTTGGGAACCCAGGGTTGCTAAATGCCAAAAAACAAACAACATTCTGCACTATAAAGCACTGTCTTACCTGAATTGCCAGCAGAACCCCCACTGAGAAACACTGATAAATGGAGGCACTATAGTTACAAATACAGGACAGATAAAATTACAAAACAAGAGAACATAACAGTATGCAAGAATAGAAAGAAAAACAAGAGAGAGACAGAGGTAAATGTGTACCAATACTGCTAAGAGATAACTACTAAAGACCACAGAATTATTTAACACCAAAACCACAGGTCATTTGGTGGTTTTCAAAATGATCACTCACTAATGTGAACTACTGCTAACTTTTGGTTCACAGACAGATGGCTCTCTTGAACTCACTTAAAAGCTCTAAGAGATGCTGGAAGACATAGCAGGCATTGGTGGCAGTGGCCATGGGGGATGGAGGCAAAGGGAAGCAGATAGAGATGGTGAAGGCAGTAGGTCAACTTCTCCTTACCCTGTACAATTAAACCTCTGAGTGAAGATGCTAGCCTTCTGACTAGTGGAAACTAGGTGGAGGCTAAATTTATAAATAATGAGTTCACAGCCCCTCTATGGCAACAGGAGGGCAAAAAGTCATAAAACAACTAAAAGCTTACCCAGGAATGTTCGTACTTTCTGTCAAAATATATGGAGAAAGACAATGGAAATCTCTTCCAATATTTCATTTTTTAACTACATGTTTACAATAACTCTTCAAAATTTGACAGTGACATCTTCAAAAGCTTCAATATGACTGGTATCCCTTCTTCAGCTTTATATATTGAACTACCAATAGTATCAGTGGATATAAAAATGACTCAGCTGTGTACAGCACATTCTAAACCTATGAAATATTTGTTGTTTTGTCCATCAAATATACAGTTTCCTCTCAAATATACACATTTTTCTATTAAATATGAACCCACAGACAAATGAAAAGAGTTTAAAACCTACTTCCTTGTATCAACCTTGCCAATAAATTTTAGTAAATTACAAACAGAAGAAACACTATACTTAAAGAGAAATAAAAATATTTTTATCCTTTGAAGCAAAGTAAAACAGCTATGTGCCTTTAGGTTCTTGGGTTCCTTGTAGTTTCTCTAATAATTAGCCTTCACACACATCCACTGACCTTGAACCACTTTTCTCTTTTCTAGGTGTTTGGATGTATATAAAAAAAAATTGCAACCACTATGAAAATAGTCACCAACTCATATAACAAAGACTGTACAGACACAGAGATAAAAAGAAAATAAAATAGTGTATAAAATGCATTGAACATATTTTGATCCCTGTTTTTTATTTCCTCCTCATTTCCCTATGGAGTTGCTATAGGATCTCAGAGATCATTAAGAGTGAATGCCTGCATTCTCTGAGCATAGATAGGAGGAAAATAGAAATCAGGATCAACTGGCTTGGAAGTGAGTTTAGTTGCAAATATGGATACAACCCATTCAATTTGCTGTTTTTAAACTCCTTTAAACTGAAAAATAATCTTCATAGCCATATTAATAAAACTGATGAGAATACAAAGAAACAAGTTCTCAGTTTGGGAGGCATTTAAACTGTTTCAGTCACTTAATATTATACTGAAATATCTACGAAGTCATATACATACATGTCACACAAAGCCAAGTTGCTCTTTGCTTAGATAATATCAGAGCCTTTGATTATTCCTTGTACAAAGATATTTAAAAAGCACCGTCCAATCCTTATTTAGAGTCCACATTATAATATCCACTCTAAAAACAAAGGCAGACTTTCAGCCAGAAAAGAAACATTAATTAATTTTTACTTCTTCATATTTGATTTTTGAGAGGAGAACAAGTAAAAATAAACCTTATCTCTTGATGGAGTACCGACACATGAGAAAACTGATTAAGAGGATTTCTTGATGGAAATTTAAAGCTTAGGAAATAACAAAGATTTTTATGAAGCCCAAACATAATTTACATATTATCATTGTAGTTTTTCCAATGAACTGAGAAATAATTTTAGGAAGTTGAAGACAAAAGAAATATTTACTTTTATTTTTGTGACTCTTTGTTACATCAACTTAATCCATACATTAATTCAAAGAGCAGGAATTAGTTTCTCTCCTGAAAAATGGTTCAGGGTTAAGATGTGGAGAGGAGAAGGGTGAATTCCTCTCTACTCCATGAAAAAATTCCCTTTTTTCTGCCATTGCCTTAAAAATTTAGGTGGACCACCACCGGCCACTTCAGCCACTTTAGAGCCCACAGAAAGAGAAAAAGAGAAAACAGAATGTTAAAGTCATGTGCCTTTTAAAAGAGTATGAGTTGGAATTTGCACACATCACATCACTAATATTTCATTGTCTGGGGTTTCACAGATGTCTACACCTAGCTACAAGGAAGGCTGGAAAGGGTACTGCTGAGACAAGCATTCATGTAAGCCAGATAAAAATTACATGGTCAGTTACTGAAAGGAAAAAAGAAAGTTTGGATACTGGGGGACAATAACAGTCTCTGACATGTGAGTGATTACCTCTCCTCAAGGGAGACCAAAGACTAGGGGTTTAGAGTAAGAGAAAGACCTAGTTTTCATTGTACTCATTTTGTTCTGTGTATATGACCTATGATATTTTCAATTTTATACCATGTGCACTTGTATTTTATTAATATTTTTTTACTTAAAATAAGTTTTTAAAAATAATTTAAGTGGTTTAAAAAGAGTTAAGAACTACTATAAATAAAAACACATAATGGCTTTTCTCAGTATCTTCCAAACTTGACACTAATTGAAGCTTAATCTTTAGCACTAAAGTACGCACATGTACATGTTTGTGCTTTAAGACATAATCACACACTTTTTAACTTTGTTAGTAGAGTGGTTAAGAGCACTGTCAGGAGTCAGATTGCTAGGTTCAAACATTGGCATCACTACAGCACCCCACTAGCTGTGTGATCTAAGGCAAATTACTTAATCGTTCTGCCCATCTTGCTTCCTCATCAATAAAAAGAGTTAATAGTAATAGTATCTCCTTCATTAGGCTGTTGCACAGATTGAATGATTTTAGAAACAATAAGTCACTTATAACAGATAATGTTTGTTATTCTTATTGATAATTATTAAAATATGTTATAGAAAACATACATAATTTCTTGCCCAATAACTATTCTCCCATTCCTTACTAATAATCTCAATTTTATTCTATATCGCAAAGTATGCAACTAAAAATATTCAGCTCCTTGCTACCCTTGGAGTTAGGCATACATATTTACCCAACTTGGCCAATGAAATTAAAACAGAAGTCACTAGGTAGGCATGCAGGTTGTTACGATACTGTCATCTGTCTTGAAACTGAAAATATATTTTTTAAAACTCTGAAAGCACTGGAAACCATCCATTATCCAATGGAGATTTATAAAGCTAGGATAAATTATCTGTATTTTGTAGTATTGGTGATATTTTTAAATTCAGATTATGGCTTCTAAAAATGAAACTCTTCTCACAAGATTTGGAGATTGCATCTATAGAACATATAAAATAATAAAGTATTCTTTCATCTAAGATTTCAGTACTATTTTTGTGATTCAGGTTTTCATTTACTCTAAACCTTTATTGGTTCCTCTTTAGAAGCAAACCATCCTTGGTTTCCAAAAGCAACAATATCTCATTTTCCATATCTACCCATAAAATGATATCACAGGACTAGCATGAGTTTATCATTTTTCTTCACATAAATTGTAGTATCCTCTTTCCCCAGTATATAATGCTTATTTTTTCCAGACTGAATAAGTTCAGCTTTTCCTAAAGGGCAACTTTACTTCATACGTAGTTTCTAAGGCAGATACAAATATTAGAGCATAAACAAGATATTTTTCATCCTAAGCAATGTTTACAGAGCATTTCTCCTTTGAGAAAGACTCTGTCTCTTCTTGTTCGCCTGACCTCGTGATCAGCCCGCCTCGACTTACCAAAGTGCTGGGATTACAGGCGTGAGCCACCGCGCCCAGCCCGATGACTGGCTAACACGGTGAAACCTCGTCTCTACTAAAAATATAAAAAATTAGCCAGGCGTGGTGGTGGGCGCCTGTAGTCCCAGCTACCCGGGAGGCTGAGGCAGGAGAATGGCATGAACCCAGGAGGCGGAGCTTGCAGTGAGCCGAGAGCGCACCACTGCACTCCAGCCTGGGCAACAAAGTGAGACTCTGTCTCAAAAAATAAAAAATAAAAAATCAACCATGTCAATAGTTAAAAACATTCTATATACAAAAGTTTAGGGGAAAAAAACTAAAATTAAGTCTTTAGAAAACTTGGAAATATTAACAATAAATTATTTATGGTGGAAATATACATACTTTATATTTTATTTTATATGCTTCTTTGTATTTGCTAAATGTTGTTCAATAAGTATTTTTATTGTCTAGGATGCTCGGTAGGGAACAGAAAAGAAAACACTCAAGACTGAGTAAAACAATATAGAAAACACTGTCTTATATTCAAAAAGTTTAGAGGTAGTAATCAAGGGATGTTAGAGCACTCCAAAATGTAAGGCACCTAGGTTTTATCCTCTCTTTTAACTCAAGAATGCATTGCTTCATTCCCCCAAGGTCATCTTATAGCCCAACATGGTTGTCAGAGCTCCAGCCATCATCTATTTTCCATGAAAGAAAAGGGAGGAAAAGCAGCAGGTCCTCCCTTTAAGAATATAAATCCAGCATGCTACTTCTGTTAACATCACTCATAGCCCCCTAACTTCAAGGGAGACTGGAAAATAAAGTATTTATTTATATATAAACTTATACCAGCCAAATATCAGTAATTATAACATCATAGGAGTTTTAAAAAATTGATACAAGTGTAACTTCTGGTTGCCTCCTTGTCTCTAACATCAACTTCTTTCTCTAGTATTTCCCCAGACTGCAATCTAAAGTATCTTCCTCAAATAGCTTATTTTTAATGACTCATAAAATAGTCTAAAATTATTATATTTGTAGACATGTCCCTTACTCTCTTTGCCTTGTCTAGCAAAGTATAATATATATACACAGTATGACTATCACTTAACGAAAACATAATTTTCTTATTGTCAATAAAAGCATTGTCTGCTTTGGCACTTCCCTTCCTAGTACTTAAAAAACAAATCTTAAAACTTAATAAGTTACTGTAATTCAGTTTAAATCAGTCTCTTCCATAGAAGCACTAAAATAATTTATAATTCATATTCTTGATATAGTGCTTGAACGAAGGGAGCAGATCTACCACCATGGAAGAGGGATAAGTGTTTTTGATCATGGAACAGTCTCCTTTGCTGCTCCATTTTAGCTAGTATTTGGATGTTAACGTCTGTTCCTCCAGTATCCACAAGAGTGTCTGCAGCTGGTATAGATCATCAGCGTTGATCTCAGCATGGGCCAGGCCAGATGACTGCTCCCAAAGCAGTCCTCTAGTTTCCCTGTTGACTAGGTCTTCACCTTACCTCTGCCTGGCACTGTAGATCTGCTAAAGTAAGGTAGTTATTCCTACTTAATCCATTTAATCCTATTTTTTATTTGAAAATGGTTTGTAGTATAGTTCTATTTTCAGGCCTTCTGAAATTTTATTTTAATTTATAAAGGGAAGCTTTTGGAACATAGAATTGCCTTTTCTCTTTTACCAAACTTAGTTTACAAGCCTACAGTGTCACAAGAAACATAAGAAAAGCAGTTTTAAACCTCTTAGCTAAAAAATGATTGTTTTAGGCATCATGCCCTTAATGCACTGCATGGAGAAGGCGCAAGGTCCTGTTATTTAAGAAGAATTATATACAAATAATTTCAATAATTTAAAAAGATTGCCCTAATATACACATCTCATGACACAACTCCTACATTATTATAAATACATCTAATATTTTTGAAGACTTATTTTGTGTCAATGCTTTTTAAGTGCTTTATAAGTGACAATTTAAACTTCCCAATAACCTTATGACTATTGTCATTCTTCTTTTGTAAATGAGGAAAATGAAATACAGATAAGTTAACTGTCCAAGATTGCACAGGTAATGTGCAAAACAAACCTGGCTCCAGAGCATGGAATACCATATTGCCTTTCATATGGCTGTGTCCTGTAGACCTAAGTGCCATCTATAGGCTGATGAGTTATAAATTCAAATCTCCTGTCTTCCCTAAATTTCAGACTGAAATATTCAGTGGTAACTGAATTTCCACTTGGATTCCTAATAGTCATCTCAAAAATAGAATCTCCCAACAAATTACTTCATTTCTTTGTAGCATCTCCTCCTGCTCACATCTGTTCCTCCTATTGTCTTTCCCATTCTAGTAAACAGCTTCATCATTTCTCCAATTGTTCAAGCCAAAATACTGGGATTGTTCTTGATTTTTATTTTCTTCTCTTGCTCCATACCCAGTCTATCAGGAGATCCTGTTGGCTCTGTCTTCAAAACATACACAGAATCCAACCACTTCTCAATATCACCGAGGCTTACCCCCCTCATCCCATGCACACCATCATCCTTCCCTTGGATTATCGAGAAGCTTACTATGTGGACCCTCTGTTTCCACTCTGTCCCTATGGGCTATTCTCATCATAGCTGCCAGAATGATCATAATTCTTATCATGATGCTCTTTTGCTTAAAACCTTCTGATGGACTTACATACCACTCAGAGTAAAAACCAAAATCCCAACAATTGATTGTGTGGCACTATGTGACCTGGTCCACCTGGTCTCTCACCTTATTTTCTACCATTCTTTTCTTTGTTAGCTCCTCCTCCATCACCTCTTCACTCATTCAACTCTAGACCCCCTGGCTTCCTTGATGTTTTTCAAATGCACCACCCACAGTTCTGTCTCTGGGCCATTGCACTTGTTCTTCCCTGCCCTGAGAGGTTCGTCCTCTAAATATCTGCTATCTTTCTTACTTCTCTTAGGTGCCTACTCTTACAATGTTACTTTATCCAAGAGGCCTTCCTGACCACGTCATATGACATAGCAGTTCACCCCACTTCCCCCATGCCCTGATTCTTTCTATTCCCCTTTCTCCGCCTTGTTTTTGTCATCCTAGCTGTAACTTCTAACAAAAATTTGTTCATCACATGCCCCTTTACGTACACTAGAATATCAGCAGGAAATGTATCTATGTCAAACACGGTCGTATCTAAGAGCCTAAAATTTACCAGATACATGATAAGTATTCAACAAATATTTGTTAAATAAATTAATGATATGCATAGCTATACAGTACCTGCTTAGAATTCCACAGAAGCTTTTTATATTTCTTGTCTTTACGTGTTCTGTTTCCTCTGCCAGCAATGCCTTTTCTCCTCTTCTGCTTAGCTAAGTCCTGCTGGTACTTCAAAACTCACTTTCAGAATTACCTTTGCCAGGAAATCTTGTCTATACTAGATCATACTCTAGCATAGTACTTATTTCCTACCACCACTTTCGATGATTCACTTGAGAGTCTCCCCATTAAACTATAATTTCCTTAAAGGCAGAAATCCTGTTTTATACAGTTTTGTACCCACTCCAATTAGCATAGTTCAAAAGACCTAAATGGTGCCCAATATATATTTCCTGAATGTACAGTCATGCATGATATAACAATGCTGCAGTCCATGATAAACTGCACATAGATACACATACAATTATGTACAGTATATAATACTTGAAAATAATAGTAAATAACTCTGTTGCTGGCTTATGCATTTATTTTACTATAAATCTTATTCTTATTTTAGAGTTTACTCCTCCTACTTATGATAAACGAAGTTAACTGTAAAACAGCCTCAGGCCAGTCCTTCAGGAAGTATTCCAGAAGGAAGCATTGTTGTCATAGGAGGTGACAGCTCCATGTGTGTTATTGCCCCTGAAGACCTTCCCCTGGGAGGAGATGTGGAGGTAGGAGACAGTGATATTGACGATCCTGACCCTGTGTAGGCCTAGGCTAATGTGTTTGTGTCTTACTTTTCAGCAAAAAAGTTTGAAAGGTAAAAAATGGAAAATTTTTAAAATGGAAAAACTTACAGAAAAAGTATATAAAGAAAGAAAATACTTGTGTATGGTTTAAAATGTGTTTTATTCTAAGCTAAGTGTTATTATAAGAAGTCAAAAAATTTAAAAAGTGTATAAAGCAAAAAAGTTACAATAAGCTAAGATTTATTATTGAAGAAATATTTGATAAATTTAGTGTAGCCTAAGTGCACAGTGTTTATAAAGTCTACAGCAGTTTACTGTAATGTCCTGGGCCTTCACATTCACTCACCACTCACTCACTGATTTACCCAGAGCAACCTTCAATCCTGCAGACTCTATTCATGGTAAATACCCTATGCAGGAGCACCATTTTTTATCTTTTATACCACATTTTTACTGCACCTTTTTATGTTTAGATATGTTTAAAAACAAAACTACTTACCATTGTGTTATAATTGCCTACAGTATTCACTACAATAACATACGGTACAGATCTGTAGCCTAGGAGCAATAGGCTATACCGTGTAACTAGGTGTGTAGTAGGCCATAGCATCTCTGTTTGCATAACTACATTCTATGGTATTTGCACAATGATGACTTCACCTAATGATGCATTTCTCAGAAGGGATTCCAATCTCTAAGTGATGTATGACTATGCCAGTCCCAAAAGCTAGAGCCAAAATATGAACCTCTCAGGAACTATTGCTGTAAGCACTAATAAGGCATACTGAGAAGGAAAACATCATTTATGGACATCCACAACCAAAAAGCAGCCAAACCACAGTACAACTTGCTCAGTAACTTTAAAAATTCCCTGGCCTATCTAAATCCTAAATTCATCTTATATTTATGATAACCTATTTCAGGTTTAATTCATGTATTTATTTTGTTTTTTTACAAATAATAATGCATTTATGCTCTTCTGAAAGTTCTTTTTCAGAGATAATTGATTTGACTTCTCCCCTTCTTACTTCTGAAAAGCACTATATAGGTTTTTTGTTTTGTTTTGTTTTGTTTTGTTTTGACAGAGTCTCGCTCTGTTATCTGGGCTGGACTGGAGTGCAGTGGCACCATCATCTCGGCTCGCTTCAACCTCCACCTTCTGAGTTCACGCAATTCTCAGCCTCCCAAATAGCTGAGACTACTGCCCACCATCATGTCCAGCTAATTTTTGTATTTTTCATAAAGACAGGGTTTTACCACATTGGCCAAGCTGGTCTTGAACTCCTGACCTCAGGTGATCTGCCTGCCTCGACCTCCCAAAGTGCTGGAATTACAGGCGTGAGCCACTGCACCTGGCCAGAGTTCTCCAATTTTCTGATTTCCCTGACTTCATGTCAGTCTTGGTGTGTGCGGGATAACATCCTGTGGCTTTTCCTGCGGCCACCGTGTTACTTGTTTGGAATAGCTTTTCAAAGACCTATTTGTTGTCTTATTGGAGAGCCTAGAATAACAGACTGACTGGAACTCCGTGGCTGTTTGTGTGATTACGTGGTGCTTGCTTTATAGTGACATTATGGGATATGGTACAAATGTAGCACACAGTAGAACTCCATAAATACCTCTTCACAGCCACACTAGATGGGCAACTCTATTCTTACAGTTTCCTACCCGGCTACTTGATGATGCTCTCACTTACCTCTTTTACCACAGAACACCACAGAGAAATTTAAGAGTCATGCCTCTATTTTCTTAATCAAATTACTGATAATACATGTTTAAACTATCAAAAAAGTAATGGTCTTGAGAATGCTGAACAGTCATCCAAAGACCCAGCTTCAAATCTTGTTATGCTAGTTTTTATATATATGATTTTTAGCATTTGTCTTTTATGATTTATCTACAAAATTTTTAAGTTGGAATAAATGACCTCTAAGACCTTTTCCTACTTTCAAAGTTTCTGCAATGCAAACTGATAGCCATAACTAATAACTTTTAATGAATCATAAATTTAAAATTTCTAGTATAAATATGAAAATAAAATTAAAATAATTTAGCATCTGTGTGGCTCCAATTTTTATCTCTCTTTTTATTAATTGGGAAATATAATAACTGTAAAGTAATTATTTTTCATCAAATTCTTTTGACTATGGATTTATTTTCATCAATCAATTGGAAGAACTGGGTGTTAAATGAAATATTTTATGTCTAGTAATGCAATGGCAAATATTGAATTAAATATCTATGAGATACTGAGATCACCTACACATAAAAAACACATAGTGTGGTGGCTCACGTCTATAATCCCAGCACTTTGGGAGGCCAAGGCGGGCAGATCATGAGGTCAGGAATCGAGACCATCCTGGCTAACATGGTGAAACCCCGTCTCCACTAAAAATACAAAAAATTAGCCGGGCGTGGTGGCGGGCACCTGTAGTCCCTGCTACTCGGGAGGCTGAGGCAGGAGAATGGTGTGAACCCAGGATGCGAAGCTTGCAGTGAGCTGAGATCACTCCAGCCTGGGCAACAGGGTGAGACTCCGTTTCAAAAAAAAAAAAAAAAAAAAAAAAAAAAACACAACATAATTTTGAAAATGTAAGCAATATTAAGTGGTGCAAAAAAACTTGAAACAAACAAAACAGCAGGAAATCACCTTTGTAAAACCCCAGATCCTTTTGGAAAATAATGGTCTAAAATGATTAGTCCAGAATAACAAGTCAAGTGCTTCTTCAGAGGAACTAACATATTTATGTAAACAAGAACAACGTGAAAATGTAATAACTCTCTACCTGCCTTGGGTCACAGCATGTAGCTTACGACTCAATCAAATAAAAGAATTGGACAGATTCTATAGGTCATGATGGAAATAATTTTCATGATTTAGCTGACAGGTTCTTTACTGTTTTCATTGTAGATAAAAGTGGAACGGAGAGATATATTACACTTCCTATCATGCTGTCAGTCTGATTTTATTCTATAGCTTTAGTTTCTTCTCTGGTTTTCTCCCTAGTTGTTTGATTTTGTTCCCAGTAAAACTGAACAACAAATCACCTGATTTGCTTCCCTTTTAAAAGGCCAGGATAGAATTGGAGTAACATGGAGCAAATGACTTTTTAATTCTTCTGGATTCGTGACTAAAAATGCATTTGATAAGTAATAATCTCCCTTTATGCAAGGTTTTGCCAGGTTCTATGATTTTGTGGAAAGGGTCACTCCACATAGTTTATGGAGACGTTTCTGTCACATATCAGCAGCGTGATCCTGGGCAATATACTGTATCTTTCTTAGCTTTATTTTCCTATTGTGAGAAATGTGAATAAAAATTGTAACTATTTTTGCAAAGTTATTATGATACTTAAACGAGATTATGTCTACAAATGACTTAATAAACCACCTTGTATTTATTCTTTCAATAAATATTTATTGAGTTTCTACTACCATTCAAGCATTAAGCCACAGTAAGCGCTCATAAATACTAGCCACTATGATGTTCCTCATCATTGGCAGCATTCTCTTATAAGGCCAGGAAGGAAATATTCCAAATCAATAATTCATATTGCAATTTCAGGAGTCCATTTGCTGGTAGAGGTGGGGTGGTTAAGTAAAAGGTCATTTTTCATCTACTTAAAAGGCATGCTTAGAAAATCAATCTATATTGCTTATTTTTTGATATCTCTTTGTTATAATTACTGGAATTGGTTCTGATTTTGAAAGCAAAAACTGAGGTTTCCTGTTCTGTAATTAGTATTTATTCATTCAATAGATTATTTTTTTAAAGGTCCCTTACTCCACTAGACAGACAAATGAACACAGGTTGCCATAAAAAAGGATATTTCAAATCTAGTTAAGGGGGACAAGATAGTTGAATACGAATCAAAATATATGATAAATGCTACATTGTTGATACAAAGTACTGAAGAAAAAGCTATATAATAGTGTATACTAAAAATAAGCCTTATAATAGCTTTAGTCTCTATGACTTCAATCTAAATTTGGAGACTGGTACTTAACCTCTCTCCCTTTTCACACAATGTGACATCATAAATCAAATCTATTCTTCAAAATGGAATTCCCAAAAAGCAAATAGAGGGCCTCAAAATTGCCATCCTTGAAAGCTACTGGTGTTCAGACATTTTATGACTTTTCTTTTAAAACTGATTGTGAAGCCTCCATTTTAGAGAATTTCTTTAGTTTTGCTTTTCTTTCTTTGTTAACAAAAGGATAGTTATTTTCAGTCAATCCCTTGACGCCAAGTGAAAAGAGAACAATCTTGTATAGGAGAATTAGATGCATTTAGAAGCTAAATACGGCACTCCTGTTAAGCAGTCTTGGAAAATTTCAAGGCAAAGGGATTCATAAGGAAATTGCAGTTGGGAAGAGAATAACAAGCATCTGAAAGCCGCAGAATAGAATGAGAGGATTAGTTACAAGTGCAGGTATAGAACCAGATAATAGAGGCACAGTGGGTGCAGTGCTGTGAGTTCTTCTGAAGAAGGTTATCACAATATAGAAATTAAAGGTAAGTTAACCCTGAACACTCCCAATATAATTAGCAAATGAGAAAAGCAGAAGAAAAGATAATAATACAGCAAAAAATCACCTAAACTTTAGGGTTTACAATTGTTTAGAAAAAAAATATTCAAAATACCCCAAGGTGGATGAGAAATGGGCAGTTACACAAGTTATTTGTCTCAGTTGCAATTAAGCTGAAACCACAAGCTAGATGACCTTGGAGGAATTCACTGTGCCTCTGTCCAAGGTCATGATCTGTACGAGACTTACAGGTACCACATTTGTGGAAGGGTAACTACACATCTCACATCCTAGGGAGCTAAGGAATATAAATTAAATAGCCAAAAGATTTTAAAACATTTCCCTCATAAAATATTTTATAATAATACCATAGAAATTAAAGCTCTGTGAAGTACTTCTATAAATAAATCCACACTGGCTATTCTAAAACGTACTTTATTCCTAAAAATATAACCCCATTTCTTGTTCAAACTCTTGGGGCTAAATTCCTGACTACCATGTTGGTCCCTCTATAGTCTCTCTCTAAGTTCCTTTGTAATCTCATGCCTTAAATTACAGTCTGTTTTCTGAGAGTGTAACTCCAGCCTGTGCTCCACTTATAAACAAAACCTAGCCGTATGTGTTCCAATGCCTACTCAACTTACCTTCCTGGATATCTTGAAGGCACTTTTTACCCAGCATACCCCAAACTGAGTACATCAAGTCTCAGGTTAACTAAATCTTACTCATCCTTTAGATTTCCAACTAAAAATCATTTCCTAAGAGTATCTACTCCTGATATCCCAGATACATGTTCAGACGGAATCATGTTTCATTACATAAATTTTAATTAAATACTCATTTAAATTAGCCTTTTCTGTTATACTATATTTTCATGGAGTCAAGAATTCCATGTCTGTCTTGTTTTCTTTTTTATCTATTTTTTATTTTGTGTTTTAAGTTCCAGGATACATGTGCAAAATGTGCAGGTTTGTTACATAGGTAAACATGTGCCTTGGTGGTTTGCTACACCTATCAACCTGTCATCTAGGTTTTAAGCCTCATATGCATTAGGTATTTGTCCTAATGCTCTCCCTCCCCTTGACCCCTACCACTTAACAGGCCCCAATGTGTGTTGTTCCCCTTCCTGTGTCCATGTGTTCTCATTGTTCAACCCCCACCTAAGAGTGAGAACATGTGGTGTTTGGTTTTCTGTTCCAGTATTAGTTTGCTGAGGATGATGACTTCCAGCTTCATCCATGTCCCTGCAAAGGACATGAACTCATTATTTTTTATGGCTGCATAGTATTCCATGGTGCATATGTACCATACTTTCTTTATCCAGTCTATCATTGATGGGCATTTGTGTTGGTTCCCTATCTTTGCTGTTGTGACTAGTCTTGCAATCAACATACGTGTGCATGTTTCTTTATAGTAGAATGATTTATATTCCTTTGGGTATATATATCCCTAATGGAACTGCTAGGTCAAATGGTATTTCTAGTTCTAGATCCTTGAGGAATCACTACATTGTCTTCCAAAATGGTTGAACTAATTTACACACCCATCAACAGTGTAAAAGTGTTCCTATTTCTCCACAACCCTGCCAGCATCTATTGTTTCCTGACTTTTTAATAATCGCCATTCTGACTGGTGTGAGAAGGTATCTCATTGTGGTTTTGATTTGCATTTCTCTAATGGTCAGTGATGTTCCAGCTTTTTTCATATGTTTGTTGGCCACATAAATGTCTTATTTTGAGAAGTGTCTGTTCATAACCATTGTCCACTTTTTGATGGGGTTGTTTTTTTCTTGTCAATTTGTTTAAGTTTCTTGTAGATTCTGGATATTAGACCTTTATCAGGTGGGTAGAATGTCAGAATATTTTCCCATTCTGTATGTTTCCTTTTCACGCTGATGCTAGTTTCTTTTGCTGGACAGAAGCTGTTTAGTTTAATTAGATCCCATTTGTCTATTTTGGCTTTTGTTGAAATTGCTTTTGGTGTTTTTGTCATAAAGTCTTTGCCCATGCCTACGTCCTGAATGCTATTGCCTAGGTTTTCTTCTAGGGTTTTTATGGTTTTGGGTTTTACATTTATGTCTTTAATCCATCTCGAGTTAATTTCTGTATAAGGTGTAAGGAAGGGATCTAGTTTCTGTTTTCTGCATATGGCTAGCCAGTTTTCCCAGCACCATTTATTAAATAGGGAATTCTTTCCTCATTTCTTGTTTTTGTCAGCTTTGTCAAAGATGAGATGGTTGTAGATGTGTGGCGTTATTTCTGAGCCCTCTGTTCTGTTCCATTGGTCTACATATCTGTTTCGATACCAGTACCATGCTGTATTGGTTACTGTAGCCTTGTAGAAAATTTTTAAAACAAAAACAATTGATACTCGCTCCCCCGAGAAATTAAACACAAGTGATCACTGCTATTCTCTCTCTCTCTCACACACACACCGCCCCCCCCCCACACACACACACACACTTGGTCTTTATATTCACACACAGGTATAATTTGCCATCTTATGGTTTCACATTCCTTATAATTACAGTTTAATATGATTTAATTCGAAGGGCTGAAATCTATTCTATTCCTTTTGTTTTCTCTCATGAAGCCAGGAAATACCTATCACTATGTTTAAGTTACAATTAACATAATTATCAAAGTCGCAGTTTGTATAAGGCACTGTACTAGAAATTCAAATTCCAAAATGTGTAAATGAAATGACCCTCCTTCTTGGACCTCAGATGGAATGAGTTGTCTGACACATGACTTGATAGAACAAAATACTGGAAAATGTTATTGACCTGAAAATCAATATAAATTACCACAATCAACTCATCACAAGGCATCTGTTCTATAAGCTCTCATAGTCCAATTGGCAAGATAAAATACATACATGTAAAGAAAACTAAAAATATAATGTAAAACATGCTAAGTGTCAAAGTTGACAATTTGAACTACAGGAATTCGGATGTTTGAGACATTGGTATAGGCTGGTATAATCATGACAAACTTCATTGAAGAAAAGATTTTCTAATTGTGTTTCAAATAAAGAGTTTGATTTATATGAACTATATGTTTTATGAATCTCCCTTTCCGTGTTCTCTTATTTTGAACAAGTGTAATTATTCAAACAGTTTCATTTTCAACCTTATTTTGTATTTTTTTTAATACTGGCATTTCCTAAGCTGGGATACCAAAGAACACTAGCCGCATACGATGTTTCATACTCTCTCTCTCCCTCTGTCTCTCTCTCTCTCACACACACACACACACACACACACACACACACACGTGTGTGATCTGGGTACAGATAAGTTTGGATTAAATATATTGCAAACTCTTGGATAATTATAAAGCTCATTAGCCATTTCAAAGGTCTAAAAATTCTCATAGCAAGTTAAATAAATTTGTTTAGTTTTATTTAACCTGGTGAATTCCACCACAGACCCCATCTGTAATAAGATGCTATTAATATACAGAGGATAGTAATTCATGGACTACGCTGAGAAATAATACAAGAGAAAATTAAACAGGTTGCTATATATACTTCATATGTTGATTCTTAGAAATATAATCAGAGACTCTTCTACAACAAGCATGTGGTTTCAGTCAGTCTATATTTTATTAGTCCTATGATTATTTTTAAAAATAACCCTAATAATTCATGTTATTGTACTCCATCTTATTTCAGAAACCATTTACTTCAATCATACAATTTTAGCCACTCCAAAATTTTAATATAATCTTTCATGATTCAAGTCATCCCATCCAATTTAGTAGTTCATCACAGATAAATTTGTAACTAAAACAGTTTTAGTACTTTGAAAATTTTATGTCTAATTATTTCATGCCACATGCCATCTGAATCTTACCCTTCCTCACATGTCTTACAATATATCTAATTAAAAGAGTTTACTTTTTGTTGTCAGTGCTATAGACCATTCTTACAAAACAAAAAGAAAGAAAAATTAGAATGCAAAATAATTGTCCTACTCTATTTCTCTGATAGCTTGGTGTTATAATTTAAATAGCTTAATAATTTCAGGCTTGAGACCTTAGGTTAATTCAGTAACATAGAATAAAGAGGAAAAACAAAATGCCATAAATAAAAACGGAAAGAAGCTTCATATCTTTTTTTTTTTTTTGAGACAGAGTCTTGCTCTGTCGCCCAGGCTGGGGTGTAGTGGCCGGATCTCAGCTCACTGCAAGCTCCGCCTCCCGGGTTTAGACCATTCTCCTGCCTCAGCCTCCCAAGTAGCTGGGACTACAGGCGCCCGCCACCTCGCCCGGCTAGTTTTTTGTATTTTTTAGTAGAGACGGGGTTTCACCGTGTTAGCCAGGATGGTCTCGATCTCCTGACCTCGTGATCCGCCCGTCTCGGCCTCCCAAAGTGATGGGATTACAGGCTTGAGCCACCGCGCCCGGCGAAGCTTCTTATCTTGAATGGGATTCACAAGTCCTTTAAAAAAGGGGAATAGATATAGAATATGTATCTAGGATATAGAAAAACAGAAAAATAGACAAATGTACAAATGACTCTAAATGTTGACTTCAGTTTCTGCTTTGTGAATTTATCCTGTCGTTTAAGTTCATTCCTCTGAACTTAACATCATGACAGCATCCTCTTCATCTCCCTCACTCCCTGCCCCAGCAAGAAAACTCTCCTCCTCATGTGCCAAAGCACATAAAGCATTTTGTGTGCTTTGGGCTTACTTTTTCATTAGAATATTTTTCAGGTTGCATTATGTATGGTGAAGTGTTTACTTGCCTGACACCACCAGACTGTCGTCTTGTTGGCTTCTTCTCCCCTAGTGCCAGGACAGTGAGGCAAAGTGAAAAGTATGTGGACTTCAGAATAAAAGAGAACATAAGGTTCAATTACTACTTGGTGACTTACTAAATGCAAGACCTTCTCTCAGTAACTTCAACTATATAATAGACTTTTTAATACCCCTCAGCATTGGAGAGATAATTAAATGAAATAGCTTGTATGAACTTCCTAACATTTGGTAGGGATTTTGTAAATGGTAGTTATTATTAGCTTCTTTATAGTAGATATACTATGTGTTCTACGAAGAATTGAAGGAAGGGAAGGGAAAGGAAGGGGAGGGGAGGGGAGGGGAGGGGAGGGGAGGGGAGTGGGGAAACACGGAAGCAGAATGGGCAACATGGTCCCAATTCCAATCACTCAGTTTTTGGTGCAGGTTCCTGGGTTTGATGAAAGTGGTTTAGGAGAGGAGGTAGGGTACTAGACAGGAAAGGAAATCTAGATATCAACCTCATCCTGCATCGTAAGTTCAAGACACTACGGGAATAAGTGATAAGAGTACTGAAAATTAGGTGGTAAAATCCAATGTTTGTTGGCAGCAAAAGAAAGTGATAAGAGTAACACAGAATCCCGACTATGCAGACTGGCTTCCAGATTCTGCATCTGAGCACATGAACTAATCCCAAGGTGGCTGGGGTGTGGTAAAGCTACAAATATGTCTATCCAGATGGGCTTGGAAATTAGATTCTGTTTAAGCTTGTATCTGGGAGCAGTTGGTGAATACAGTTGCAATAGGAATCTAGGAGAATCAGACACGGAGAAACAAGATAAAAGCTCAAAGCTGAGGGATGTGTCCAGAAACAGACACTGAAAAGTCCAAGAATTCCTGAGATGGAGTCACAGTGTGGGACAGAGTTCTACTTTTTTTCCATTTTGGAGAATGAACCCCTTAAAATGCCCTTGATCACCTCTTAATCCTCAGGGCAGGCCAGAGATCTGATCCCCCAGGCCACATATTGGGGACTTATTCAATCATCAAAGATGATACCAAACTAGAATCCAACAGTCTCCACAAATGCCCCCAGGCTTTCCCATGTCAATCTAGGATGAAATTAATAGACATTCCTATACAGTGGCAGGGAGCTATAAACTTCTCTGTGGCTTTAACAAATGCCAGGGGGTTTTGCATAGCCCACGAGCAAGTTTCTTGCAGCTTCTTTTAAGAGGAGATGAGTCATAGAGGTGAATAGCATAAGTGGGAAGAAATGTTTGGAAGGGAAATGATTGGCAAAATGCTAAAGAGGGAAGTACTGATGGAAGGGTTGCAGAGATGAGGTGAAGAAACACAGTGAAGTAAGAAGAAATTGTAATTTTCACAAATTCTGAATGGCAATTAGCATGAAAATATTTTCATATATTTGAAGTATAATACTTTAGTTGAGGTCATGAAATGAAATTAACCAGCTATCCCAAACTGATACTGAATATATAATCAACTGCTCATTCATTCTGAGGCTGGAAGAAGGGAAGTGAAAATGCTAACGCATGATTAACCCAAACTAAATTAAAGGGAAATAAGACACTTGTCCATTTTAATTTGAGCTTGTGGCTTAGCTGCTATGTGGTGACCTTTGCACTTCTGTTCCTTTTACAGACGCTTCCAATGAACAACTCTTCACGGCTGTGTAGATATGTTTTTTTTTTTTTTCCTGAAGGGAAATATCAGAAGACTGACTCTTTAGCATTATTTTAATTACACTCTGCTTGAAAGTATTATGCATGTGTGAATCTTGTGATCATGATCTTAATTAGGATCCTATTTAGATTCAGACTCAAATTGAACTAGATAATCATTTCCATTACCTGGGATTTGATATAAGGAGTGAGGTTTGTACCAGTTGTATTCGGAGTGTTGTGCAAGCCTGGGACCTTATTAGGAATGTGTTTTTCCTGCCTCTGCCTGGTTTCCTTCACTTTTCTGAAACCTGATGTGTGTGTGCACAGGGGGCAGCAAGAACATCTTGTAATGTGCCAGCCACTTTGCGGGGGGTGGGTGGGGAGGGGGAAAGGGTGGCATCATGGGAATAGAGACCATATTTTCCAAACATAGTTGAACTTGACTGTGCGCTAATGAAAGTCGCATTCTCTTTCAGGAGGCTGTTGTGGCCAATGAGATGCATTGTTTCCACCAGTCTTATTTGGCCCAGCATTCTGCTGAAATAAGGGTCATAGCTTTGCTTGAAATATTGAAGTATTTTACATAAGGAAATTTGATATGGCTAGAAAAGAAATAGTTGATTCTGTCTCAAGAAGATGTAAAAGATTATGCTGCCTGAGATCACCTACTCAGGAAAATATTTCTCTAGTTTAAAAATCACATATAGCTCATAAGTGGCCAGTAGCTCTGAGGGGATTTTCTGTATTAATATATTGTTTTTCCTTTTTAAAGATGATGAAAAATGAATTTCTAGAGGTTTGTTTCCTTGCTGTCAAGGCTGATACAAAAGAGAAGTCCAGTAATGCCCCTCTGTGGCAAAAGCACGGCATCACAGAACTAACTTATACAGCATGAAGAAACAAAACCATTTCAAGCTCACTTGGTCTCTCCATTTATAAACTAGGTGTTTTAAAATTGAACAGCCAAAATAGAAACAATCTACATTAAACCCAGCAACATAAATGATTAATAAGTGTATAATATGTTTAAATAAATCCAAGGACTGCAAAAAGCTTCTACATATTCACAAAATGCTAAAGGGGCATAATTTTAAAAGCATCAGCTTTTAATGTATAGAAAGGCTAACTTATTACTTACATTACTTACAGAAACCCATATTCTTCAGCATGAAAAAGAATCCTTTAAAGGGGCATCGATAATGCATACAATGAGAAACAATGGATTTATATTCCTTCTTTGTTTAATTCTTAGAACCTTAAATACTAAATAACTAACTTTAAAAAACTGTAGAGCAGTACAGTACTGCCTTGGAGACATTCATGCTGTAGTCTCAGAAAATTAGCTTTATTAGTGAATATATAGAGGCAGCTTCAGACAACCCATTAGTCAGAATGGAGAATGTTAGTGACTTGGTCATTTTGTCTGTATACTTTGTCTTTGTAAATGGTATTCCTTGAGGGGGGGAGGGAGGGGGGGAAGAGGGAGGGAGGGAAGGAAGGAAGGAGGGAGGGAGGGAGGGAGGGAAGGAAGGAAGGAGGGAGGGAGGGAGGGAGGGAGGGAGGGAGGGAGAGAAGGAAGGAAGGAAGGAGGGAATGAAGAAAGGAAGGAAGGAGGGCAGGAAGGAAGGAAGGAAGGAAGGAGGGAATGAAGAAAGGAAGGAAGGAGGGCAGGAAGGAAGGAAGGAAGGAAAGAGGGAAGGAAGGAAGGAAAGAGGGAGGGAAGGAAGGAAGGAGGGAGGGAAGGAAGGAAGGAGGGAGGGAAGGAAGGAAGGAAGGAAAGAAGGAAGGGTTGGTCACTACTCTCCTCTGTCAGCAGAAAAGTAGGATACTGGATGACAACTAGCTGTATTTGTTGCACCCACAGTGACACAGAGAGTACATGCTGACACTCTACTCTGGCAAGAGAGGCCCTCTGTGATGTGGCCTCAACTCATTTATTTAGTTTCACCTTCCCACCTCTCCTGACCCTTGCAACACAAGTTTCTCATAAACTAATAGTTTCTCCACATGTAACACGCCATTCCATACCTCTAAGGCCTCTGCCCATGAATTTCCTGTCCCCATACTTCTCTTGGCTAATTAAGAGTTGTCACTGAAAAGTGGGCTCATGTGCAGCATGCTCCAAGAAAGCATTTCTCACTCTCCATACTAAATGACAACATCCTCCTCTATGCTCTGTTACTACCTGTCTTACCCTTGTCATTACACTTTGCATATTATAAAGATGCTTCTCTACTCAACAAATGTTCAGGCTACAAAGATTCAATAATGTGAGAAAAGGGATATAACAAAGGAAAACAATGTCAAGTTGAACCATCATCTCTAAGGCATGAGTAATAGTGCTCTTAGTTTAGATGTTGCCTTTGAATAAGTTGATGGCTTGTTGTACATTCATTGTATTTGAAGCATTTTTTTATACATTTACCTGTAATAAAAAGTAAAATTTGAAATAGAAACATCCATATTTACAGTTTCCAAGAAGATGGAAAAGAGGAGTTAAGTTTAATCTAATTAACACAATGTCCACAATTGAGAGATAAAATGTGAATATGTATGTAAATGTATATATGTATATGCGAGTCATTTAGAGCAAATGTAAATGTAGATATGTATATACAAGTCATTTTGAACAAATGAACTTACGTAAATAATATATTCCTTAGAATCTATTTTTTGTAATTAAAAATAAGCATTTATACTGAAATATTCTATTTGTTTGACTCTTTCCATTATTAAACTGCAAGATCCATGTCTTAACTCAAGATCCTTAGTTTCCTTAACTCAAAATCCATGACTCAGTCTTCCTTCTATCTTAGCACCCAGTACAATGCCTGGTATGCAAAGTGTTTCTAACTACTTAGAAATGCTCTCATGGAATCTCACCTGGGTCACATTAAAAGAACTTACACAGTTTCACTGTCTTTCTTCTCACAGCATCACCCATGGCAGTTTTCAGAAAATATTTGTTCTCCCTGAATTTAGCTGTCTCATAAAAGTAAAAATCTGAGAATCAATAAATTAAACCAAGCTTTAAAATGTACTAATGAGGTTAATTAAGTAGTGGAATTTTCTAATATTAATGCATATGTTTCTGCAAATACAAGACCTGTTTCCTCAAAGTAGGAGAAAGAACCAAAATGTTCAGCCTGCCTCACAGCCACATAATCACATGATGTAGGTGGTACCAATTAGGTCATCCATGGAAGCGTTTTCATTTACACCTGAGCACGATGAGGGTAGCATTGGAGGCACCTGGATTTTGCAGGCATCACTGGACACAAGTTGAATTCCTAATGCAGAATTGACATTGTCGCTGGTATCATTAGTAGTGGCAGAAAAATATAGTTGCTAAAATATACTGCTTGATGGTTTCAACAGAACAGACAGTAGTTCAAGCTTAGTATAGTATTGGCCTCAAATCTGTTCCACCAGAGCTCCCAGAAAATCTGAGAGCTCTCTGATTATCTTGTAATAAATGGTCCTCAAAGTGTGGTCCAGAACCAAAAGCATCAGCATCACCTGGAAACTTGTAAGGAATTTGAAACCATAGGGTTCCATTCTAGACCTACTGAATCTGCATTTAAATAAGTTTTCCAAGTGATTATGACGCATGCTCAAGTTTGAGAATTCTTTTTTATCTGTTTGCAACTAAGACCCCTGATTGGTTTATCAACCAATCACTACCTTCATTTGTTAGGAGGCTGCATTTTGCTGGGCTACCTAATTAAAAGCCAATACAACTAATAAGGCTCATAGAAACACTGGTAGTTGACAGATTCAAAAAAAAACTAGAAAGATCAGAACATATTTTATTTGGAAATAAATGAAAACAAAATAAAATGCATTTCAATACCTTTTATTCTGAGTTAAGTAAAACTTTTATAGAAGGCTGTGTTATTGTGGTTTGTTTTTATTTATTTGACTTAATTGCTTACACTTGTAAATGAAAGAATTTGTTGAAATTTTATTATTATTATGTGCCTTCTAAAGCAATTGGCTTTGTCTAGAGCCTGAGAAATTATTTAATTCAGTCACATTTTTCTATTGTAGAATCAAAAATTAGAGTGTGAAAAGTAAAAAGGGAAGGTAATTTTGATATTTTAACTTTAAATATCTGAGTGTGTTGTTAACTAACATGTGAAAGAAGTGATTATAAATTTACTTCCAAGTTGAAAGGTAAATGGAGAACCAGTCTGCCTTGAAACATCCTACATGCCTGTCATTTTGTCTTTAATTTCCCTATTAATGATCATAAAATCTCAGGCTATAAGAGATATCACAAGTTATACCATTAAGCTATGTTTTAAAATGTTGTATTTACAACATCTCTATCAATAGTAGCTCAGTCTAATCTCACATCCTCACTAAGAAGAACAAATTACGTTTTGGAGATGGTACCCTCTTTGGACAGCTCTGATTGTTAAAAAAGTTATTTCTTATATTGAGATGTCATCTTTCTCTCTTTAACTTCGACCAATTAATCTTACATCTTACAGAGTTACACCAGAATTTTTCAAATGTCAACAATTTAAATACTTGTATATGATGCCCTTGGTATACTCTACTCTTGTCTGTAGGTCATACAGAACTTACTCCCTAAACTTCAGGGTCTGAACTCTCTTCACACAAAAGAGTCTGAAATCCCTTTATATCCAGGCTTTTTTGGATGTGTTTTAATGTGTCTAGTTACCTCTCAGTACATTCTCACTGTTAAATCTAAGCAGTCTTTAAAAAGCTGAGCCTGTGCCCATCTTCATTCTAGATTCTATTTATTTAATTGACTAATCCCCAAAACCCACATCAGCTTTGGGCACATTCACATCACGTTGTTGATTTCTAAAGATGACTGTCATCTAATACCTCTAAGCATTTTCACGCATTCTTCCCAGAAGCTATAATTTCCTCATTCTCTGCAGTTGTATTTCTGTTTTTTGACCCAAGTAGAGGACCTCACATTTGTCCCTGTTAAATTTCATTATGTTATATCAGTTTAAAATGTTCCGGCCTGTCAAGATGTTTTGGAATCTTAATTCTGTCATCCAACACATTCTATGTCCCTCTCAGCTTTGCCATCTGCAAATCTGATGAGATTTCAATCGTTATAGTTTTATCCAAGCCACTAATTCTAAAATGAGTGAATAGGATGAGACTATGGGCATAACCCTGAGGTTGTCAATAGAAATTTCTCCCCAGATGAATGCATATCTATAAATCAGGTCCTTTAGTTAATGTTCTGTCATGTCTAGCTCACTTAATTGTAAGGACTCTAAATTTATACTTATTCTTTTTATCCATGAAAATGTATGATACACTTCGCTAATTACAGAAGTACAAATACTCCATGTCAAATCTAGTAACTCTATCAAATAACTAATATCTATTATTAATTATCCAATCTAATAACGCTATCAAAGAAAGATATGGGGTAACTCTGCTTCATTTGCTTAGTGACCATGCAGTGATCCCTAGTGACTATCACTTCCTATCACTAGCCAGGATTCTAAGATTAGAGAATTATTTTCAGTTATATTATTTAGTCTTGTGATGAAACTGTAATGGCACTGGGTTGGGCATGGTGGCTCAGGTCTGCAGTCCCAGCACTTTGGGAGGCCAAGGCAGGCAAATCATGTGAGGCCAGGAGTTCGAGACCACCCTGGTCAAGATGGTGAAACCCTGACTTTACTAAAAATAATGAAATCAGCAGGGCGTGGTGGCCCACACCTGTAACCCCACCTACTTGGGAGGCTGAGGCACAAAAATCGCTTCAAATCAAGTGGCAGAGGTTGCAGTCAGCCAAGATCACTGCACTCCAGCCTCGGTGACAGAGTGAGACTCTGTCTCACAATTAAAAAAAAGAGAAAAAAAAGAAAGAAAGAAACTGTAATGGCACTAAAAGATGATATGCCAGTAAATAATCTTCACCTTTTTAAAAGTGTAAAATTTATTCTCTAAGTTTAAAAATATATGTAATATATGAATAAAATATAGGTGTAGATATATACATATATATACATAAAAACTTTTTGAAGTAGAATTTTTCAACTGAAATTAGAGCTAGGGGTGCAGTACCAGAGTTTCACTGGTTTGAAGCTCCAGATCCCTGCATCTGTCCATCAGGCTTCCCCAAAGAATCCCTCACAAGTCTCAGAAAACATTTTAAAAAGCACTGCTTTAAGCCATTTTTAGCCATTTTACCAACATGTGAATTAGTCTGTAAGTTGATTATCTAAGAAAGAGCTAGATGTGAGCAGTGTCTTTAAAAAGTACATTTTGATAAGACAGAGGAAAGGGGAGATATGTAGAACATGAAAACAAGGATTATGGCCAAACTCTCCAGTTCTTAAGGGAATGGCAAGCTAAAACCTCTGAATTTTCTGACTGACAAAATGACCAACAAGCCAGCATATGCCTTCAGATTTTAACCATGGACTTGCTTCATACATGAAAGGAAGAGCCTTTATACAATTACATGGCAAGTATGTAATGCAAATTTTCACAGGAACACTAGAACAAACACTTCTCCAATGACTATAATGAACTGGAATAGTTTGCCTGTAACAAAGTGGAAGATAAAGTGAAAAACAATTATGTACATTTTAAATTCAAACATAATCTTTTATAACAGTTGCATAACTATTTTATTTGATACACATTTATCGGGCACTTGCGCCAGGCACCCAATTAGGAACTTTTGAAAAAGGTAGCTAACTTCATTAGGCATGACACAACCTGGTGAGATATACATGAGGAAGCCAAAATTCAGAGCAGCTAAGTTTCTTGCCCAAGTTTACAAACTAGTAAAAAGTACAATCAGAATTTAAACCCAGATAAGACCTGGTCCTAATTTGTAAGAAGCTCCCTCTATAATCAAAGAGATAATTATGTAAATAATCAATTGCATAGATTATCAATTCATATTGACAGCTCTCCTAGTTTAAACAGGTCTTTCATCACCATGCTTGAGAGAAGCATGGAAAACAGAAGAAAGAGCAAGCATCAACTAGGAAAATCTATTCACACACTTAAGAGAGGCAGGTGACAGTTAACATCCTATAAAGAAAACAGCAAGTACATTTCCCTCACGTTCTATGTGTTTGAAGTACTGTCACCTAATAGGCAGCTGTACTGAAGTACGCTTACAACATCTGCTTTTAAAATAACTTGCCAGAGAACGATTTTCAAGATTCTACTCTTAAACATCTCCAAGGCTCTTGCTAATGCTGTGGTCCTGGAAATGCTAAAGACCTATTAAATCATGTTTATGTCAATGGCAGCTCTTAAAGCCTTTGGTTAATTTTTTTCATGGCAGCAAAGGGAAAGAAACAGGAACAGAATTTGGCATCAGTACATCACTGGCTTCCTTACCGTGCCAACAAGCCTGACTTGAAGCATTTGTAAAGGTTTTCAGCTGCTGCAGACCACCTCTTTGTACTCAGCAGATGGTTCGAGCAGTAGTCAAAGCAACAGAGGCCATTTTAGGCTTCAGGAAATGTAGCAGGTGTTGTGGATTCCAAAAGAAAATTATGCCCAACTTTGTCTTTTATTGTTTTCTTCTCCCTTGATGTGTGAGATATTTCCTACCCATCTCTTGCTTCTGTCTGCACTTAACATGATGGTAGAGTATGTCAATGAACTGGTGAAGAGGTTAGAAATATGTAAATATGATTGCACAGCAATAAAGAACACTTCTGGGTATCTTACGCAAAATGCTGTGAGAATTCTGTATGTTACCATATTTTCCACTTAACAGCTTATAGTATTTCCTCCTGTAAATGCATAAGTTCACCTTCCTATATAGAGTTTGACTTAGGAGTGATCTCACAGAATTTGAGATCAAAGGTGTTTTAATGAATAGGTACAAGAAAGTTTGGAAAAGTAGTTTTAGAGAAATTATAGATAGAATTAAGTTTAAAAAACTAGTATTTAAGGCTCTTGAATTACAGCCTCTTCTCTATGTGCCATTGTGCTCAAACAAGAGAAATTATTTTGATATCCCTTTCTCCCCATTTTCCTCCTTTTCTGGCCACTCCCCGCTGTGATCCTCATTTTTCTGTCCCTCATTAATTTTAATATTATGTGGGGTTCTTCTCTTGGGTCCCAATGTTTGGTGTACTATTATTTTCTCTGTTAATGTCATACAGATCTCTGGCTTAAACTAATATGCTAAGGATATTTTGTTCTGGATCCACATAACTAGCCAACTCAAAGCGATGGATCTCAACTTTAAACTCCTTTTGTTCCCGCTCCTCAGACCAAATCTAACCTTGTTTCCAAGTTTATTAAGTACAGAGCATCACATTCCACTCAGCCTTCTAAGCCAGAAACCTGGAAATTAGACTACGCTTCCCTCTCCCTTCACCCCGAACTAAATATGTCATCAAAGTTTGTCAGGTTTACCACTGAAATATATCTGAATTTTTTTAAAATTTTTACAGCCATTGCTCAGGCCCTTTTCTCTTCTTGCTTGGATTGTGCCACTAGTCTCACCTGTTCACAGTTTATTCCCTTTCTATTTCACCTAAAAGGCAATCCAACCATGTTATTTTCATACTTTTCTTTCAGTTTCCCAAAATCATTATAATAGAGCCCCAACTCCTCTACTTTTCCCAACACTCATGAACTCTACCTAAGCCACACTGAACTACTTAGTTTCTTTTATATTCTAATTTATTATATATTTCCATGCTATTTCTTCTGACTCAAATTAGATATCTTCTGGCAAGGCACAGTGGCTCATGCCTATAATCCCAGCTATTTGGAAGGCCAACATATGATGATTGCTTCAGGCTAGTAGTTTGAGACCAGCCTGAGTAACATAGCAAGACCCTGTCTCTACAAAAAAAAAACATTTAAAATTAGCCAGGTGTGGTGGTATGCACCTGTAGTCATTTAGTCCCAGGTGCTAGGCCAGCGGAGGCAGGATAATCACCTGAGCCCAGGAGTTCAAGGCTGTAGTGAGCTATGATTGCCACTGCATTACCTGGGCAACAGAGTGAGACTCTGTCCTCCCCGCAGCCCCTGCAAAAGATAGTTATCTTTCCTCTGGACAGCTTCATTGCTTTGGGAGTTTCTCCATTAAAGCTGATAACCCGAAAAACTGGGAGAAGTCTGAATAGCAGGCCAGCAAACCACATGAGTTGTAGGGGGCACAGATCACAGTCTAGTTCTCAATGATGCCTCATACTAGTTGCGTCATCTTGGGCAAGTGTTCTCATTCTCCCTGTGTCTTGTGTTTCTCATCCACAAAGTGAAATTAATAATAGTTTATACAGATTCAGATTATTGTGAGGCTGAAATGACAACACATGCAAAATGTTTATAAGGAAGCTTGGCATATTCAAAGTGTACAGTGAGCCACTGTTGCTATTAGTCATGATTGGCTTACATTTTTGTGATGTCCTTGAAGCTGGGGTGCATGGCCTTTACCTCCATACCACAGTGCCAGGTACATAGTGAGTACTCAATATACACTTTTATGAATGGGTTAACATATTTCTATAAAAATGTTTGGTGATATTCATAAACGATATTCAAGCTTCTTTAAAATAAAGATGGCTAGTTTCTTCAGTTTACTACTGTTTTGATAGTGAATCCTAAAAAAGCCAAAGATGCTTTATAATTGTGCAAACAAAAGGATGTTCTCTCTTTAAAACTGGATTGAAAAGAAGTTTAGATATCTCTTGAGCCCTCATTAGTTATTTTTTCTCTCTTATTACCTGTAAACTTATCCTAAATTCTTAGATTTTATATATTATGTCTTGTTTCATCATTCAGTTTATAATTTATTTTAAAACATGTATGTACTGTGTATGAAATATTTCATTATGGAAAATAGTCTTTCCACTGATCAATAGCTTTTATGATATTGCTTAGGAAGATGTAGGAAGAGTAGGATTTGAAGGTGATGAACTCATACATGCTCAGCTTCCCAAAACACAGGATAAACTGGCATAATATAAAAATACCAGATTCCTATTAATACATAGTAAAAAAGAATAAAAATTACAGCAGGTAACTAACACACAGCCAAGCATACCGCAGTAAATGTTAACGGTACTCAAATCTAGAGCCCTTGCCACACCGAATGATTTTTTGAAAAGCCTCTATCAAATTCTATGGCAATAATAGTGTTCATGTACTTTGCAGGTGCACCATTTATTTGTCTTTAAAGAGCTTATTTCAACTGATGAAGTCCACTGAACCGAAAGTAGTCAACAGAATACAATTTGTCTAATATTAGCCTTCAGTGTATGTAATTAAGGTGTTGATGCTGAACTGTTGGTGTTTATCACATTAGCTGGAAAGCAAACAGACATCTCCTTTAGAATGTTAGATTGGTCTAATCACTGATACAAAGAGACCCTCATATAAGCAAACACCTTGTTAAAAAAACCAATCTATTGACTAAAATGTTAATTTATTAAACAAATGCATAGGTCCTATTATAATCTATGCTAGCCTAATTAAATGTAAATTATGTAAACTAATTAGAATAACTATAAAAATACTTATTTCAGATTTGTTAAAAGAAAAATTGACAATATATTAATAGATTTCTTAATATAAACTCTCTATACTTGAGCTAGATAGGGGTAATTTTTGTTAATATAATCATTAGTATCATTTTCAAACTACATATATAGAGCCTCATCATCAAAAAAATAACCTTATAACACCATAATCAGAATGATGATAGTGGTCCAGTGAAAAACATTAAGGAGAGATGATCAATCATATTTCATGGTTGCCCTAGCCCTTCACACACCGCTGTTGGCTTTGCCTGAAAGACTTTAATCAGAAAACTCATAGTCATACTTCAATACCTAATTTCTTCTCCAACTAACTGACTAAAACTGAGTTAGCAGCTTTATTTTCAGTGACCATAAAATATTTTGTTTCTGTTTCAATTGCTCTGTTTATCACACTGTGTCATAATCTATTGATTTGTCTCTCAATTAAACTAGCTTACTTACCTCTATTTGCCTAAAGGACAACAGAATGCTAAACACACAATAAGCATGCAATTAACATTTTGAATGAATAAATAAATGAAGGAACCAATCAATGATTACAGTTTTTATCAGAGACTTTGTTTTTTAGAGAAGTTTTATGTTCACAGCAAAACTGACCAGAAAGTACAAGGAATTTTATTACACCACCCCCTCCACACACAAACTCCACCACTAGCAAGATCCCACATGACAGTGGTAGGTTTATTTTACAGTCAAGGAACCTACATTAATACCTCATTATTGCCACAGCCCACAGTTTACATTAGAGTTTACTTCCGTGTTGTACATTCTATGGGTTTGGATAAGTATATAATGAGATGTATCTACCATTATAACATCCTAAATAATAGTTTCACTGTCCTAAAAATCCTCTGTGCTCTCTCTACCCTCCTCTCTACCCACTCTCCACTGGCAACTACTGATCTTTTTACTGTCACCATAGTTCTGCCTTTCCATAATGTCACATAGTTGGAATCACACAGTATGCAGTTTTTCCAGATTAACTTCTTTCATTTAGGAATATGCATCTAAGGTTCCTCCGTGTCTTCTCATGGCTTGATAACTTATTTCTTTTAAGCACTGAATAATTTCTTGTCTAGGTGTACCACAGCTTATCCATTTATCTACTGAAGAATATCTTGCTTACTTCCAGGTTTTAGCAATTATAAGTAAGATTGCAATAGACACCTATGTGCAGGTTTTTGTGAAGACATAAGTTTTCAACTTCTTTCAGTAATTACGAAGGAGTGCAATTGCTAGATCATAAGGTAAGAGAATATTTAGGTTTCTAAGAAACTGCTCAACTGTCTTCCAAAGTATTAATAGCTTACCATTTTTCATTCCCACCAGAGATGAATGAGAGTTCTTTCTGCTACACATCCTCATCAGCATTTACTGTTGTAAGAGTTTTATATTTTGGCCATTCTAATACATGTGTCCTGGTATCTCAGTTTTATTTCACAATTCCCTAATGATGGATAATGGGAAGCATCTTTTTATATGCTTATTTGCCATCTGTATATCTTCTTTGGTGAGGAGTCTGTTCAGATCTTTGGCCCATTTTTTTAATTGGGTTTTGATTTCTTATTGTTAAGCTTTCAGAATCCTTTGTATATTTCTGTTAACAGTTCTTTATCAGATGTGTCTTTTGCAAAATTTTCTTCCAGTCTGTGGCTTGTCTGCTCATTTTCTTCATTCAGATTTTATTTAATTCTATAGGATTTCTGTTTCATACTTCTTGAAATATAGCTTTATAATGAGGACTTTTAGAATCTGTCATTCTAACGCTTCATGCCAGAATATACTATCAAATTACTATTCCATAACCCAACAATTCTCAATAAGAAATTAAAATACATTATCCAAACCTTCAGAACATCTGATTTGGTCTTCGGAATGTGGACAGAATTTTCATTGTTAAAAAATCACCACAGGTGTTTCCAACACAAGTTGTGGTCATAGAACACTTTCCAATATAACACACTTCCTTCTGGCTTGACTGGTCCAGTAGAAATCTTTGCTTCCAGCAGGAAGAATATGCAAAGGTATCAAGTGAGTTAGGTATATTTACAGTTCTCTTATTTATCTAACCTTATTATACTGTCCTTTTCATCTTTCACAGATTCCTGGGTCTCTATAATTTGGAACTGCAGTTCCTTACGTACCTCTCAAACCTGATGACAACAGATTACATTCTTGCAATGACAACTAAAAAGCCACATGAAAATTAAGCCTGTATTTCTTTTTGTATCTCTGATGTCACATCAGACCAAAACATGGTATTAAACCTTACACTACATACATGCTACTCACAATACCTACTATTACAATACATGCTCTTGTGTTCTGCCACTGTTTAAGATGCTGAGGTCTCAATGATAAGAACATGGTCCATATGTCATAATGCATACCATCTAGTAAAAACTTTTACTGGTCTTTATTTACTTCCTATCTGTCTCACCTCAGGCAGGCTTGTTTACTTATACATTATAAATTCTTCCAGAGAAAGCAAGGTTATACACTTTCTTTCATACTGTCTTAACATATTTGACTCTCTTTTGAGAGGTTTAAAAATATAGATCAATTTAAAGAATAGTACAATAAATATTCATGATTCTACCATGTAGAATTGTTAAGTATTTGTTATTTTTTATTCAAGATTTTATTAATAAAACACAGGAAAAATAGGAACAAATTCATTATTTTTAAGAAAATATCCTAAAGTACAATTTTTCTCCCAATTGACAACCTACCTCCTAACCCTACCCAATCACTGTCAAACATTTGGTATATAATTTTTTAGTCTATCGGCGTAATATTTTAATATAACCCATAAACAATATATACTATGATTCTTTATATTTAAAATGTACATAAATGCTATCTTTTTATATGTAGTTCATATATGTATCTATTTACTCCACTTTGTTTCACAAAGGAGCTTAGATTACATCAAAAATTATATATTGAATTTAAAAGTTTATGGCAGTTCAAAAGCTTCATAAACTTTCCAGCCTCCTGTGATCTGATCTTTGTTTTAAATGGATCAACTTTTCTGTAATTGGGTATATAAAATTCCAGCTCAAAAAAATAAAAGAATGCTATTTTAATGAGTTTTCTAGCAATATTAAAAATGATTTTTGTCTCCCCATTGGTGGTATGAATAAACTATTAAATAGCCGCAACTGAAAACCTCATCAAGCTTTCCAAAAAAGCTATTTTTAAAAAAGTTATGTCTTAAATACAAGCCAACAATTATAAGTGTAAAAATACAATCCCTCCAGGGAAAAAATTCTGCATCAGAAAACAAATATATATGGAAAAATATAATAAATATAATCATTGGTATAATCCAATGTACAAAATAGCAAAAAAAAATTTACATCTCTATCAACTTTACAATTTATTGAATGGTTACATGTATATGATCTCACTCCTATCTAAGATACTAATCAGAAGAAGTGGAGGATTTAAAAAAGGAGCCACCAGCTTTAACTGGTTGCATGCAGCTCAGCATCTCGAAGCCTACTGGGCTCCCTTTCCTTCTGATGTCTCTATATCTTAGCTAGTTAATTACATAATTGAAGTTGTTATTTATTTTCCTGGTGATTTCTTCCTACACAAGTTAATCAAGCATGGTGGACGGGATATAATAAAGTGAATCTTTATTTTTGACTTCTGTGTCCCTTTAAAATTTGTTCAGTTGTGAGAGATATTTCTTCCACGACCCTAGATTAAAAATCTCCAGGCCCCATGACTTTCAAAGTTCTATAACCACTTTAGATCTGAAGCACAGTCTCAATTCAAAAATTAGAGCATCATTTCCACATTCTGATCAATACACTGAATTTAATTTAAAATAGAATTGTCTTCCTTCCTACAGCCAGGGCTGTTATCAGGCATTGGAGAAGGGGAAACAGTAAGTTACTTTCCTCTCTTTCTCCATTCCTCTTTTCCCAGCATGTTAACCTTGACTTCAGGCCTCTGTATGATTGTCACAAAGAGAGAAAGAAGAGAGAAGTTAGGAAAAGACTTACTAGACCTGGCATGCTTATAAATTAACTTTGTGGCATCTGGGTCTGCTGGATGCTTAAAGCTAACTATGTCATTGAGCACATTTGTTTACTGGGAAATCCTAGTTAATCTTCACAAGGATATGTGACAAAATCATTCATCATCAGGGTTAGTAATAGCAGCACCTGGAAAAAGCAAAGGAAAGGATGACACAACAGTGCCGTAAAAGATCTGTCTGCGTCTCATGCCTGATCTTGCTAAGCCTTTCTTTGGTGCATTTTTTCTGTCTACGAGTATGTCTGAAGTATCACCTGCTCAGTAGTAAATGACCTTTGCTCTAGGAAATTTATGAGATTTTCACAAACTAAAATAGGCTCTGACAGAGTCATTTTCAATCCATCCATTACCCTCTACAGTGTAAATATCAAGTACAGGATAGAGATCCAGAGTACCCAGATTCAAATCCCAGCTCTACTGCTTACCAACCAAGTGACAATGGGCAAGTCACTTAACCTCTCTCTCCTCATCTGTGAAATGGGGAGGATGACAACAGTATCTACCATGTAACGTAGTTTCAAGGATTAAGTAAGTTAGTGCATGTGCACAGCATATAGTAAGCATCATTAAATGTCAACCATAGTATTATTAGGTGTTCATATCAAGCAGGCTGAGCCACTGTAAAAAATACCATGGACAGACAGGTCACTCACAGATAGTTTCTTATCATCACATTCACTTAAGGGATATTATTTAGAAATGCATTTTTTAAAATCCTATTAAAACAATTCCATTAAATAAATAAAGGTGTCTACACCACTGAAATTACTGTGGCACACCAGAAAATGTAAGGAAAATCAAAATCAGTTTGTGGCTAGCATGTCATGTCCTTTAGATGGAAATATTAGAACTGATGATTCAAAAACCCTTTATTTCTCCATGAGAGAAGTATACATGAAATTATTATTGAAGAATGACAACTGAAAGGCGTGATCCTTTGGTGAAATGCTTTAACCTAACAACAATATGCATAAGTGTGACAAGCATGTGATGGCATTTTAATAACATGTTTATGTTTACATAAACTGTGCCAAAATGTATCCTTACATTATCCTCTTTAAAAATATGTTATTCCATTACGGTAAATTTTGTTGTAACTTTTCTTCTCCAGTTTCATATGCACACTGCACAAATCAATTAGTAATGGGCCACAGGCATTTAAAATCATCAGTGTCTAAATCATCAAGCTGTACACTCAAAGATATGTGCACTTTTTGTATTAAATTATATTTCTATAGGAAAAATCTTATTTCAAAAGCCATCACATTTCTAATTCAGTTCCTTTGCAGGTAATTGCTTACCATTAAAGGGGAAACTCCCCATCACAATCAGCAAACAGAGGCCTTGATTACTGGTCCCAATGGACATAAATGATCCCTACCCCCATGGCCACTTTGGATAAAGATTTCCCCCAAAGGATCTGGTCCAGTGTTTCAAGATGAGAAAGATACCCAAAAATATCTGGAACAGTGTTGTAATATAAGAAGTTCAGCGGCAAATGTGTGAAGACATTAATTCCCATAATGCTTCACTGGACAGAAACGAGGTCCAATATCCCTAACCAAATAGTCTGTATGTAACACACACCAGATACTAAATTCAATTTTCTGCTTGGGTAAAATGGAATAATGGTTTGCCTCCTATTTCTATTTATGGCTAAGACTACTGATGACACGCAAAAAGAAATGTTAAAACTTCAAAAGAAAGATATTTTGATAATTTCAGCAATTGTCATTTGAAAGGTCTATAAAGTTTAAATATCTTCAAGTAACTAGACATCAACTAAAAAATCATTACTCCTAATAATGCTTATTTTTATTTGTATTAATTTATTGGATACAAGGGTAACTTTGTTACATGCATAGATCGCATACCACATACCGGTAAAGTCAGGACTTTGGGGTATCCATTACTCAAATAATGCACATTGTACCCATTAAGTAATCTCTCATCATCCAGCCACCTCCCATCCCCCGCAGGCATTCAAAAGCATTTTACAGTAGGTTAATTCTACCACTCTCCTCCTCTCAAAGTTAGCTTTCAAAATGTTTAGGACATTGCCTGTAAATTATAAAGAAAACAAAATTTACAAAAACAAAATCCATTATTCTGATCAAATGCAATATATTAAATGTATTAGAGTAATTAGAAAAAAGAGTAAAATGAGTCACAAAAATAAAATTCAGAAACTTTCATATGACAGTTATAAACTTCTGAGATTTGTGTTAGTATTACTCACATCTAGGCACATGTTGATGACATTTGGCTTTAATTTGGAGTTGAAAAAGTGATACAGACTGCTTCTTACAAGTTTAGATACTTTTTAATATAAATTAAAATTAATACAGCACTTTCAGCATTGGAATAAAAAGGAATACAGGAGTCATATCTATCTTTGCCTGCATACATTCTCATCTTGTTACAGGGTTTGTCTATAAGCCAAAATGCAGCTGCACAGCTAATTTCAGGCCTACCAGCCTTGACAACACTCCCTTTCATAAGCAGCTGGTGATTAACCATATGGGAAAGTGTGATTGAACTCCAGATGGAGTTTGCTTTTTCATATCGTTTCAGACAAGTCAATTTGGGGACAGATATCTTTAGTGCTACTGACTACTGAATCACCTATTTCTTTAAAATTAGATAGTTCTCAGGGATTTTAATGTCTTCGAGAGAAAAGTGGATTGAAACCCAGACTATGGCTTTTCTCTCTATTTGGAGTAACTACAACGAAGAGAACATAGAATTGAGTAGCATTCTCCAGGACTGACCTTAGCTAGAGCACAATCACACACATGTTCACAGAAAGAATTTCTAATGACACAATAAATGCTCTACTACTTTCTATTTATCTTGAGAAGATGAATTTATGATGCCAAATTTCAAAAGATGTCAGTGATACGATAAAACCAATGTAACTTTAATCAAAATAATTAAATGTGTTTTACTTCTAAGAAACTAAGCATACAATAATCAAAATACATAGCCTATTTTTTTCAAAAAAAACAGAAGTAGTAAATATTTCTGAAACTTATTCCAAAATGATTAGCCTATTTTTTCAAAACCTTATCAGAAGTAGTAAAGGCAATACAATAGCAAAACAAAAACAAAGCAGTAGAATTAATTTTTCTTCCTCCTAGAATAAAATAATCAATTTACCATACTTAAAATTTTTATATTTATAACCTCTGAATTTGAGAGATTTTATTCCTACTCAGAATTTACCCAATATTTCTGAATACAGTTTTACTTTACATTCTGAATAAGTTGATAAATGTCCACAGACTAAGACTCACAAAATTTTAAAGTTACAAAAATTTTACATTCATCTATATACATCATCTATGACATATATGACTATAATTTTGTAATAAATATAATACTTCAACTTCGGGCTAGAGCTTCATCACTATGATAATGTGATAAAAATCACATGATAATTTTTTATTTCACTGTCACTTCACTATCACTATTATAATAATGATATCAAATTATCACTGTTATATTTCAAGATTAATCTTTATAATGGATGAAGTAGATTTCCTTTTACACTCATCTTATGTTTTTAACAATATCACTAAAAATCTGTATTAAATTGATCATGAATCAAAGCTCAAAAACTAATGCCAAATACACTTTAAAAAAAAAATCTGGGCCGTGCGCGGTGGCTCACGCCTGTAATCCCAGCACTTTGGGGGGCCGAGGTGGGCGGATCATGAGGTCAGGAGATTGAGACCATCCTGGCTAACACAGTGAAACCCCGTCTCTACTATAAATACAAAAAAAAAAAAAAAAAAAAAACCGGCCGTGGTGGCAGGCGCCTGTAGTCCCAGCTACTCAGGAGGCTGAGGCAGAATGGCGTGAACCGGGGCAGGGGGCGAGGTGGGGGGGTAGCTTGCCGTGAGCCGAAATCGCGCCACTGCACTCCAGCCTGGGCGACAGAGAGAGACTCCGCCTCAAAAAAATAAATAAATAATCTGTACGTGTATAGTAAATCATTCATTTATCAAATCTATCTCAAGCTATAACTTTCTTTAAACTTCTTTTTTCTACATTCTAAGTCTTTGTACTAACCAAAGAGACACGGTTCACTAGCTGCTCTACCAATTTCCATAAGTGTGTGGATAATGGACTTATTATATATGATACAATCTGGTAAACACACAGTGCACAACAGACCTTCTATCACTGAATATGCAACCTGAAAGGGCACACAGATAAGAACAAACTGAAGAGGCTAACTCATGTCAGCAATGGACTCAACAATTAGTATACTGAATTCCCTCACAGATAGAAAGAAAATCAATCATATTTCTCATACAACTAATTTACCACATGTTGAAATATCTTAATGAGATACATTTCTCATATATGACTTAGGTATACGTAAATCAAACAGTTCTAAAGAACTGTACAAACAGGCTGAAATATTTACAGTATGCAACAAAACATTTACCTCATTAAACCCTGACCAACAAAAATCTAAAACAATAAGTAGCCCAACTAAATAACTCCAACCATTAGATAGATTTATTATCCCTTGTATAAATAAAAATAGAAAAAAACCCACAACATTGCTGAGAGACAGCCCAGGCTCTTCTCTCACAAAGACAAGAATGGCCTAGAAGAATTATTCAGAATAGCACTGCTAAGAATCCAATGTCATCACCCCACATCAGGTTAACTCCTACTTTTTTGAATTTTTTCATTTTAATTTTTGTAGGTACATAATAGGTATGTGTATATATTTATAGGATACATGAGATGTTTTGATGCAGGCATAGAATGCATAATAACCACTTCATGTAAAATTAGGTATCTATCCCCTCAAGTATTTATCCTTTGTATTATAAACAATCCAATTATATTCACTTAGTTATTTTAAAATTTACAGTTACATTTTTATTAACTACGGTCACCCTGTTGCACTATCAGACATAAGTCTTATTCATTCTTTCTATTTTTTTTTTTAACCCATTAATCATCCCCACCTCCCCTCTACCTTCTCACTACCATTCCCAGCCTCTGGTAACCATCCTCTGCTCTCTATCTCCATGAGTTCAATTATTTTGATTTTTAGATCTCACAAATAAGTGAGAACATGCAATTCTATGACCGTAAAATCTCTCCTTCCAACGCCAGCTATCAACATTTTTTTCAAGGACCACCACTTCCATGAAACTTTTCATCATATTTCAAGCCAATATTGATTGATGGTTTTCAGTTCTGACCTCTCAGAGAGTATGCATTGAAGTATTTGAATACAGTAAATAACAATGCTTAAAATTTCTTCCACGCCTTCCATATACCAGACCTCAAGTTAAAAGACTAGTATGCATAATTTTATTTTATTCTTACTTCAGTCATAAAAGCTAGCTGCTATTAATATCCCACATGCTATTTTACATATGAGAAAACTGAAGAGTAGAGAAATTAAGAAATGTGTGCAGAATCACATAACTAGTTAGTGGCAACGTGAAAATTCTAATCCAGCATGAGTCATCTGATTTATACTGTCTTAAATTGTGAACTAATTATTTTTGGTGTAAACATCATCTCTGCTCACATTTTAAACTTTGGTTCTTTACATCCCTCACTGCATCCAGGAGGTTGATTATAGACACAAAGTAGTTAAGAAATACTTTTCAGCTTGTAGTGAATGTAAAGGAAGATGAGAATGATACTGTCTTCTGTGCTCCCAAATTCACCCTTCTCTCTGGTCACTCCCCTCTTAGCATTCCAAATTGTCTTGTTTATTTCATACCTTTTTTTAAATTATGAAGTAAAGATGTGTTAAAATTCACTGTCAACTGAGACCATTTCACGTCTAAGAGAGAAATATAAATCAATTATCTTTTTTGGCAAGGAATAAAATTGTAATAAAACAAGTACAGTCTAATTTGCACTTGGCATTGGTTCAAGACTTTGGTACATACAAATAGAAAACAGTTTAGCACAGTAGTTAAGAGAACATTCTCTGGAGTCAAACTGTTTCCTTTCAAATCCCAACTCTACCCTACATAGTTACATGATTAAAGAAAAATTATTTACCTCTCCAACATGAAATTTTCTTATATATAAACTGAGAAGAGTATCTCCTACCTTACAGATCTTAAGATTCAATGAGATGAGTTGTATGTGGCCTCTATCAAAAGGTAAACACTTACCACTTTTTTCTATTACTACCAGTATTATGACATATGTATATGAAAAAACTGTTGGGCTATTGTGATGTTATTTGTTGAATTAAGCCAGCATCAACTTGCCAGCTTTATGAATGAGCCACCGTGAATTCTCCAACCCCAAATGAGAGATCCCAGCTGATGCTATATGTAACAGAAAAGATCTTTCTATACAGACACTTGCCCAATTTTTAAATTAATGAACAAAATTAATTACTGTAATATTTTAAAGCCACCAAGTTTTATGCTAGTTTGCTGCTCAGCAAAAGAGAAGTATTAATATTTTGATACCAAAGATGAGATGCTGCCATAATAAAAGTTCAAATATGTGCCAATGGTTTCGGAACCAGTTCGTGAGCAGAAGCTGGAGGGGCCTTCAGAAGATTGCTAGTGAAAGCTTAAAAGGCTTCAACTTCAGGGATGTTATTTGTAAGGGCCTAAAAGGAAGTGGAAAAAATATCAAGGGAAGTAAGAGGAAATGAACCCTTTACAGAAACCTTCACAATGTCCACAGCAATGTGGAAAATAGGAAATATTCAACGATCTGTTGAACTGAATAATCTAGCTATTGCAGAATATTGAAAGTAGTACCTGGATTCTTTCTGCTGCCTATGATAAAATTCCAGAGGAAGGAGATAAATGAAAGAATAAACTGTTAAATATCAAAATATAAAGGAGTCAGGACATGCTGGATTAGAAAATGAAACTGTTTCTTATCCACAAGTTCTCCCAACAGTGAATTTTTCTCAAATTAAGAAAGGGCCTCAAACCAAAGACTGAATATCAGGAGGGACTGTAATATACTTTATTAAGATGCTGTCACATAGCAGCATTCAGATAAACAAAAGCCCCTTTCTGTATCTTAAGGACATGGTGACTGGCTCATATTCATTAAATAATAGGTATTCTAACAATCTTAACAGCATTATCCCACAGCTGCCTCACAGAAAGCCCAAGGGAGAGAAAGACTTATCTCAAAAAGATGGGTGGGAGTAGTTTTTGTCTAACAGAGTGAACCTTAGAAAGAGTTATAGAAAACCCACAACGTTTTTTAAAAGAATTGATCTGGCAGAAGCACCACCAATTTGGACAACATGATACAGAGAAAGTTCAAAATGAAAATCGGTTTTTGGATGTTAAACATTATAGGCAGGAAGCAGGCTTAGAAGACTATTAAGTTGAAACTCACTTTTCCAAAAGAAAACAAAAAAGGATAATATAAATGGTGGAACAAAGTACCTAGAGGGCAGAACAAAGAGTCACACAGAACAACCTCCAAAGAATGAGTCAGCCCTAATTAGAGTGATATGATTTGGCTGTGTCCCCACTCAAATCTCACCTTGAATTATAGTTCCCATAATCCCCACATGTAGAGGGAGGGACCCGGCAGGAGGTAATTGAATCACTGGGGAGGTTTCCCCCACACTGTTCTCATGTTAGGAAATAGGTCTCACGAGATCTGATAGTTTTATAAAGGACTTTCCCCTTTGCTTGACTCTCATTCTTCTCTCTCCTGCCACCTTGTGACAAAGGACGTGTTTGCTTCCCCTTCCGCCATGATTGTGAGTTTCCTGAGGCCTCCACAGTCCTGCAGAGTGAGTTAATTAAACCTCTTTCTTTAAAAATTACCCATTCTTGGGTATGTCCTTACAGCAGCATGAGAACTAACTAATACACAGCGATTTTGGTAATATGGATCCAGCTTAAACAGAGCTGCTATGGACCTGTTGTGAGCCTTCCATTTTCCTGCTTTTGAACAAGAGTGTCTATAGCAGTTATCACATGTGTTAAAAGAGAGAATATACTGTATATTTAGTTCAAAGATATTCAGATCAAGAAGAAATATACTCAGGAGAATGTTCCTGTATTACTCCATTCTCACACTGCTATAAATAAATACCTGAAACTAGGTAATTTATAAGAAGGGGTTTAGTTGGCTCACAGTTCCATAGGCTGTACAGGAAGCATAGCTGGGGAGGCTTCAGGAAACTTTCAATCATGGCAGAAGGGGAAGCAATCATATCTTACATGACTGGAGCAGGAGGAAGAGAGCAAAGGGGGAGGTGCTACACAACTTTAAACAATCAGACCTCGTGAGAACTCACTATCATGAGAACAGCAAGGGGGAAATCTGCCCCATGATCCAACCACCTCCTATCAGGCCTCTCCTCTAACAATGGGGATTACAACTCAACATGAGATTTGGGCAGGAACACAAATTCAAACCATATCAATTCCCAAGGAATTGTGCTATCTCTGGCTTAAGTATCAAGATCTTGGACTCTGAGACTGAAGTTCATGCCACAATGGGATAAGAAATTTAGAGTTCTTGGGTAATCGATGAATGCATTTGGCATATGGAAGGAATCTAAATTGTGTGGAGCATAGGAAATTGTATTTTCTGAAGATGGTTACAACATCACTGGGTTCCACATACTCTTCTTGAAGATTTCCACTCCCCATGAAAAGGAGGAGTTTATAATCCTCTCTTTCCACCCAGATAGTCTTTTGTGATTATCTCAGTCAACATCACATGGTGGAAATGAAGTTGTATGATTTTTGATTAGTAAAGGCTAAAAAATGCCATGCGCGCTCTTAAAATCTAGCCACTATGTGGTAAGGGAACTCATGAATCTGCAGAGAGGCACACATACAGAAGACACAGGGTTCCTAGTCCCCAACCTTGACTGAGTTAGCAACCAGCAGTCTACACCAACTTCCAAGCCATGTAAGTAAGTCATTTTGAAAGAAAACCCTTTAGCTTCCCAATCAAGCAATTTCAGCTGATGCTTCATACAGCATAAACCATCTTCTTCACAAAGACATATTCAGTGGGAGATTTGTGGGAAAACACCTGATTGCTATTGTTTCAAGATACTAGGTTTAGGATGATTTGTTTCAAATAAATAGGTTACTCATACAGATTTTTAGTAAATCATAGGTGAATTGTTGCCAGGTGAAAGTTCTGGGTTTTTTATGTTACTCTTTTATCTATTTCTTACTTATTTTTTCTCAAAATTTTTCTATTAAATTTCTAATTTCAAATGACAAAACTAAAACAGATCTACTTATATGACAAGAAAAAAAATTTTAAATAATTGCTGCTATTTATAAGTAAATGCATATAAGAAAACACTTTTTAAAATGAAATCTTACTACCTAATCCCAAATAAATTTGCCCCCTTTACTCACCTAGGGAAAAACTTGCAGTTGAAAATATGAACATGGAAGCTTTTGCTTACTTATCTTCTTTGAGCTTTATCTTTTTGTTTTGCGCTAATTTTGGTTTTGTTTGCAAAATAACATTTACCTTCAATTTCTTTGACCAGTTAATCACATCCCCTTGCCAAAAAAAATGCTCATACAGACCACTAAATTTCAGTCTAGTTTACAAGCTTTTGTACTTGCAATTCTCTGTAGGAAAAAAAGGTATATTTTTCAATGCTATACATATAATTTGGCATTTTCTCCCTCTAATCAACATATTAATGTTGTCTACTTTAGACTTTATCTATTGAAATGTTTACATCATCAGTTCAGAGGATTTGAGCCATATTAAAACTTTTTCTGCACTATATTGACTCACATAGGCTGTATGCTACCCGGTCAGCTTTGTCCATATATCTGATCTGATATCTAAAATGTTTCCTCTTTTTGGCTTGGCATTTTCTTTGAAACTAATGTTTGCAGATACTGTGTTTGACCAACTTCCTTTGTACTAAGTCATTTGCAAGTAGACAATTACACATTTTCTATTGATATGAACAAACTCCATTATGTTAAAATGTTCCTTTTTTCTTTGAAGTATATTTTTTACAATAAAAAGTCAAACACATAAAGAAAAATAAGACTTTAAAAATGTAATAAATGTGCACTCATTGACAACAGCTATTTTTTGTGTATTATCTATGAGCCAGATATTTTATATATTTTGAAAAATTTGATGTATATACATGAAATGAGAGAAAATATCTGCAAATCATATACTGATAAAGGGGTTAATATACAGGATATATGAAGGTCTTCTACAACTCAACAACAAAAACTTTATTTAAAAATAAATGAAGACATTGTATTAATTTGACAGAGATGCCATTAACAAAGTACGACAGACTGGGTGGCTTAAGCAACAAAAATTTCTCACTGTTCTGGAGGCTAGCCTGACAGCAAGGTATGGCAAGGTAGATTTCTTCCAAGGCCACTCTCCTTGGCTTATAGATGGCCATATTCACCCTTTGTCTTCACATTGTCTTTACTGTGTGTGCACACCTGGGTTCAAATTCCCTCTTCTTATTAGACAGCAGGCATATCAGATCAGGGGCCACCCTAATGATCTCATTTTAACGGAATTACATCTTTCAAGACATTATCTCCAAATATGGTTGCATTTTGAGCTATTCGGGCTTTAGTATATGATTTTTAAGGGGACACAATTTATCCCATGACAGACAAGAATAGGCATTCTCCAAAGAAGATATACAAATGGCCAACAGCATGTGAAACGATGGTCAGTATCATTAATCATCAGAGGAATGCAAGTCAAACCTACGAGACATCACTTCACACCCTTTACAATGGCTACTATAATTTTTTTTAAGAAACAATAACAAGTGTTATTGGTAAACATATGGACAAATTGGAACTCTCAAGTATGACTGAGAGGAATGTAAAATGACACAATCGCTATGAAAAACAGTATGGGGGTTACTCATAAAATTTTATGTTACATATATTTTATGACAAACTATTTGTCTATGCAGATATATATATATATAGGGTAGATTTAGGAATATATATATATATTCCTATTTGCATTTTTCAGATAAGATAATAGATGCTCTGAAAGGCCAAGGTGACACACTTAGCAAGAAGCAGAACCAGTTTTCAAACCCAGGTCTCATGCTAAAGACTTGTATTTATAAAGAGACCACACTGACCCACACCAACCACACACTTCCTCAACACGGTTCAAGTATTTGATAAAGTATTGAACATTATTACAAGAGACTGTAAAATATACAGCGGTCTATTAAGAAAGTTTAATTCATTAACGCTGTATTGATCCTAATTGTTAGTAAAGCTGTTTCACTACTGCCTTTTATTTCTAGGGCAACAATGATGCAGTTTACTTTTACCAGAAGAGTTTATCCTTTCACAGAACTATCAGTGTAATGCTTTTTGTGTAAATGCTAAGAAGAAAAACACATTTCATTGCTACATATTCTTCTTTGGAAACTAGGATTTGTTTTTCTACCTTCCATGTGAGATAAATAATTATTAAACTGCTTAGGAATCTGAATTGCAAAAGATCCAAATATTTGCCCTACTTTGTAAAAGAAATTAGTATTAATGTTTATGTAAGATTTCTGAAATAAGAAGTTTTGTGCTTCATTTACACAATAGTAAGCCAAACGTTTCTAAAGCATCTAGGTTAGCTTCACAAGAGAAATTCTTTCTTCAGCCAATTTCTTTTTTACTTCATAGTTTATAAAATACAACATCTGAGATGCAAGGAAAATACAAATTAACAAAACACAGCACTAGAACCTCATATCAGTATGTAGAAGATTTATGCACATAAACTGCCAAGAACAGGTTTTGAAACAGGCCCTATAGACTTCCAGTTGCCATAGTAACTGCACAATTTTATTGAACGTAAAAGTGTAAATAGATGACCACAGCCTAGACAAATCATCAGCGTTGCCATTGTTGGCATCTGATTGGTGGAAAGAAGTAGTATGCGTTGCCACTTTCCAAAATAAAATAATCATAATCATATTTACACTCTTGTCTTCTTGGTCCATGAACATCTTTCCCTTAGAATCTTCTTCAGTGCTGCTTGACTAATTACTCAGGAAGAGAAAGGTTCCAACGAATTATTAATAATTTTGTTATTGGAACAGGTTGGAGCAATACACTGAAACAGCAATCAGTGTAAATATGGCCATCCTGCCAAACTCTTGCATTCTTTTCTCTCATTCTCTTCATCAAAAACTGTTCCTTTATTTACTTATGAAAATAAAAGGGTAGAATGGAACATAAAACCATTATTAAAAGTGCCAGCCCCCTAGGCCACCAGGGCCCTGGATTTCAAGCACAAAACCAGGTGACCATTTGGGTAGACACTGAGCTAGCTCCAGGAGTTTTTTTCATACCCCAGTGGCGCCTGGAACACCAGTGAGACAGAACTGTTCACTCCCCTGGAAAGGGGGCCAAAGCCAGGGAGCCAAGTGTTCTAGCTCAGTGGATCCCACCCGCACAGAGCCCAGCAAGCTAAGATCTACTGGCTTGAAATTCTCGCTGCCAGCACAGCATTCTGAAGTACACCTGGGACACTCAAGATTGGTGGAGGGAGGGGTGTCTGCCTCTACTGAGGTTTGAGCAGGCAGTTTTCCCCTGACAGTGTAAACAAAGCTGCCAGGAAGTTTGGACTGGGCGGAGCCCACCACAGCTTTGCAAAGCTGCTATAGCCACACTACCTCTCTAGATTCCTCCTTTCTGGGCAGGGCATCTCTGAAACAAAGGCAGCAGTCCCAGTCAGGGGCTTATAGATAACACTCCCATCTCCCTGGGACAGAGCACCTCAGAGAAGGGGCAGCTGTGGGCGCTTCAGCAGACTTAAACAGCTCTGAAGACAGCAGATCTCTCAGCACAGCGCTCGAGCTCTGCGAAAGGACAGACTGCCTCTTCAAGTTGGTCCCTGACCCCTGTGCCTCCTGAGTGGGAGATACCTCCCAGCAGGGGTTGACAGACACCTCATACAGGAAAGCTCCGCTGGCATCTGGCAGGTGCCCCTCTGGAATGAAGCTTCCAGAGGAAAGAACAGGCAACAGTCTTTGCTGTTCTGCAGCCTTCGCTGGTGATACCCAGGCAAAAAGGGTCTGGAGTGGACCTCCAGCAAACTCCACCAGACCTGCAGCTGAGGGGCCTGACTATTAGAAGGAAAACTAACAAACAGAAAGGAATAGCAACAACATCAATAAAAAGGACGCCCATACAGAAACCTCATCCAAAGGTCACCAACATCAAAGACCAAAGTTAGATAAATCCACAAAAATGAGGAAAAACCAGTGCAAAAAGGCTGAAAATTCCCAAAACCAGAATGCCTCTTCTCCAAAAGATCACAACTTCTCATCAGCAAGGGAAGAAAACTGAATGGAGGATGAGTTTGACGAAATGACAGAAGTAGGCTTCAGAAGGTGGGTAATAACAAACCCCTCTGAGCTAAAGGAGCATGGTTTAAACCATGCAAGGAAGCTAAGAACCTTGCAAAAATGTTAGAGGAATTGCTAACTAGAATAACCAGTTTAGAGAAGAACATAAATGACCCGATGAGCTGAAAAACACAGCATGAGAATTCTGTGAAGCATACACAAGTATCAACAGCCAAATCGATCAAGCAGAAGAAAGGATATCACAGATTGAAAATCAACTTAGTGAAATAAAGTGCAAAGACAAGATTAGGGGGAAAAAATGTAAAGGAACAAACAAAGCCTCCAAGAAACATGGGACTATGGGAAAGATCAAACCTACATTTCATTAGTGTACCTGAAAGTAACAGAAAGAATGAAACCAAGTTAGAAAACACTCTTCAGGATATTATCCAGGAGAGCTTCCCCAACCTAACAAGACAGGCCAACATTCAAATTCAGGAAATACAGAGAACACCACAAACATACTCCTTGAGAAGAGCAACCCCAAGACACATAATTGTCAGATTCACCAAGGCTGAAATGAAGGGAAAAAAAATGTTAAGTGCAGCCCGAGAGAAATTACCCACAAAGGGAAGCCCATCAGACTAACAGCAGATCTCTCGGCAGAAACTCTCCAAGCCAGAAGAGAGTGGGGGCCAATATTCAACATTCTTAAAGAAAGGAATTTTCAACCCAGAATTTCATATCCAGCCAAACTAAGCTTCATAAGTGAAGGATAAATAAAATACAGACAAGCAAATGGTGAGAGATTTTTGTCATCACCAGGCCTGCCTTACAAGAGCTCCAGAAGGAAGCACTAAGTATGGAAAGAAAAAAACCAGTAGCAGCTGCGCAAAAACATATCAAATTGTAAAGACCATCGACACTATGAAGAAACTGCCTCAACTAATGGGCAAAATAACCAGCTAGCATCATGACAGGATAAAATTCACACATAACAATATTAACCTTAAATGAAAACAGGCTAAATGCCCCAATTAAAAGACACAGTCTGGCAAATTGGATCAACTGTCAAGACCCGTCAGTGTGCTGTATTCAGGAGACCCATATCACGTGCAAACACACACATAGGCTCAAAACAAAGGAATGGAGGATACTTTACCAAGAAAATGGAAAGGAAAAAAAGCAAGGTTGCAATCCTAGTCTCTGATAAAACAGACTTTAAACCAACAAAGGTCAAAAAAGAAAAGAAGAGCATTACATAATGGTAAAGGGATTGATGAAAGCAAGAAGAGCTAACTATCCTAAATATATATGCACCCAATACAAGAGCACCTAGATTCATAAAGCAAGTTCTTAGAGACCTAAAATAGACTTAGACTCCCACACAATAATAGTGGGAGAATGCAACTCCCCATTGTTAATATTAGACAGATCAATGAGACAGAAAATTAACAAGGATATACAGGACTTGAACTCAGCTTTGGAACAAGCAAACCTAATAGACATCTACAGAACTCTCTACCCCAAATCAACAGAATATACGTTGTTCTCAGCACACATCCACTTATTCCAGAATTGACCACATAATTGGAAGTAAAACACTCCTCACCAATGCAAAAGAATGGAAATCATAACAAACAGTCTACCACAGTGCAATCAAATTAGAACTTAGGATTAAGAAACTCACTCAATACTGCACAACTACATGGAAACTGAACAACCTGCTACTGAATGACTACTGAGTAAATAAAGAAATTAAGTCAGAAATAAGTAAGTTCTCTGAAATCAATAAGAACAAAGACACAACATACCAGAATATCTGGGACACAGCTAAAGCAGTGTTTAGAGGGAAATTTATAGCACTAAATGCCCACAGAAGAAAGCAGAAAAGATCTAAAATTGACAAACTAACATCACAATTAAAAGAACTAGAGAAGTAAGAGCAAACAAATTCAAAAGCTAGCAGAAGACAAGAAATAACTAAGATCAGAGCAGAACTGAAGGAGATGGAGACAAGAAAAACTCTTCAAAAAATTAATGAATCCTGGAGCTGTTTTTTTTAAAAGACTAACAAAATAGATAGACCGCTAACCAGACTAATAAAGAAGAGAGAAGAATCAAATAGACACAATAAAAATGATAAAAGGGATATCACCATTGATCCCCAGAAATATAAACTACCATCAGAGAATAATATAAACACCCATACAAAAATAAACTAGAAAATCTAGAAGGAATGGATAAATTTCTGGACACATACATGCTCCCAAGACAAAATCAAGAAGGAGTGCAATCCCTGAATAGACCAATAACAAGTTCTGAAATTGAGGCAGTAATTAACAGCCTACCAACCAAAAAAGGCCCAGGACCGGACAGATTCACAGCTGAATTCTACCAGAGGTACAAAGAGGAGCTGGTGCTACTCCTTCCGAAACTATTCCAAACAATAGAAAAAGAGCGACTCCTCCCTAATTCACTTTATGAGGCCAGCATCATCCTGATACCAAAACCTGGCAGAGACACAACAAAAACAGAAAATTTCAGCCAGGCACAGTGGTGCACGCCTGTAATCCCAGGACTTCGTGAGGCTGAGACGGGTGGTTCACGAGGTCAGGAGATCGAGGCCAACCTGACTAACACGGTGAAACCCCATATCTACTAACAATACAAAAAAATAGCCGGGCATGGTAGCATGTGCCTGTAGTCCCAGCTACTTGGGAGACAAAGGTAGGAGAATCGCTTGAACCTGGGAGGCGGAGGTTGCACTAAGTCAAGACCATGCCATTACACTCCACCCTAGGCGACCGAGAGAGATTCCGTCTCAAAAACAAAAAAAAAAGAAAGAAATTTATATCAATATCCCTGATGAACATCGAGGAGAAAATCCTCAGTAAAATACTGGCAAACCAAATTCAGCAGCACATCAAAAAGCTTATCTACCACAATCAAGTCACCTTCATCCCTGGGATACAAGGCTGGATCAATATATGCAAATCAGTAAACATAATCCATCACATAACCAAAACCAATGACAAAAGCCACATGATTACCTCAATTAGATACAGAAAAGGCCTTCGATAAAATGCAACACCCCTTCACGCTAAAAACAGTCAATAAACTAGATATTGGTGGACCGTATCTCAAAATAATAAGAGCTGTTTATGACAAACCCATAGCCAATATCATACTGAATGGGCAAAAGCTGGAAGCATTCCCTTTGAAAACCGGCACAAGACAAGGATGCCCTCTCTCACTACTCCTATTCAACATAGTGTAGGAAGTTCTGGCCAGGACAATCAGGAAAGAGAACGCAAAAAAGGGCATTCAAATAGGAAGAGAGGAAGTCAAATTGTCTCTGTTTGCAGATGATATGATTATATATTTAGAAAGTCCCATTGTCTCAGCCCAAAATGTCCTTAAGCTGATAAGCAACATCCGCAAAGTCTTAGCATACAAAACCAATGTGCAAAAATCGCAAGTATTCCTATACATCAATAACAGACAAACAGAGAGCCAAATCATGAGTGAACTCCCATTCACAATTGCTAAAAAGAGAATAAAATACCTAGGAATAAAGCTTACAAGGTATTTGAAGGACCTCTTCAAGGAGAACTACAAACTATGACTCAAAGAAATAAGAGAAGACACAAACAAACAGAAAAACATTCCATACTCATGGATAGGAAGAATTAATATTGTGAAAATGGCCACACTGCCCAAACTAGTTTATAGATTCAGTGCTATCCCCATCAAGCTATCATTGACTTTCTTCATAGAATTAGAAAAACTACTTTACATTTCATATGGAACCAAAAAACCCTATATAGCCAAGACAATCATAAGCAAAAAGAACAAAGCTGGAGGCATCATGCTACCTAACTTCAAACTATACTATAAGGCTACAGTAACCAAAATAGCATGGTACTGGTACCAACACAGATATATAGACCAATGGAACAGAACAGAGGCCTCAGAAATATTGCCACACATCTGCAACCATCTGATCTTTGACAAAGCTGACAAAAACAAGCAATGAGGGAACGATTCCCTATTTAATATATGGCGTTGGGAAAACGTGCTAGACATATGCAAAAAACTGAAACTGGACGACTTTTTCACATCTTATACAAAAACTTAACTCAAGATGGATTAAAGACTTACACATAAGACCTAAAACCATAAAAACCCTAGAAGAAAACCTAGGCAACACCATTCAGGACACAGGCAAGGGCAAAGACTTCATGACTAAAACACCAAAAGCAATGGCAACAAAACCAAAATTGACAAATGGGATCTGATTAAACTAAAGAGCTGCTGCACAGCAAAAGAAACCACCATCAGAGTGAACAGGCAACCTACAGAATGGGATAAAATTTTTGCAATCTATCCATTTGACAAAACATCTGGTTAATATCCAGATCTACAAAGAACTTAAACAAATTTACAAGAAAAAAAACAAACAACCCCAACAAAAAGTGGGTGAAGGATATGAACAGCCACTTCTCAAAAGAAGACATGTATGCAGCCAACAAACATACAAAAAAATGCTCATCATCACTGGTCATTACAGAAATGCAAATCAAAACCACAATGAGATACCATCTCATGCCAGTTAGAATGGTGATCATTAAAATGTCAGGAAACAACAGATGCTGGAGAGGATGTGGAGAAATAGGAATGCTTTTACATTGTTGATGGGATTGTAAATTAGTTCAATCATTGTAGGAGACAGTGTGTCAATTCCTCAAGGATCTAGAACCAGAAATAACATTTGACCCAGCAATTCCATTACTGGGTATATACCCAAAGGATTATAAATCATTCCACTATAAAGACACATGCACACGTATGTTTATTGTGGCACTGTTCACAATAGCAAAGACTTGGAACCAACCCAAATGCCCATCAATGATAGACTGGATACAGAAAATGTGGCTCATATATGCCATGGAATACTTTGCAGCCATAAAAAAGGATGAGTTTTTGTCCTTTGTAGGGACATGGATGAAGCTGAAAACCATCCTTCTCAGCAAGCTAACACAGGAACAGAAAACAAAAAACCACATGTTCTCACTCATAAGTGGGAGTTGATCAATGGGAACACATGGACACAGGGAGGGGAACATCACACACTGGGGTCAGTCAGCAGGTGGGATCTAGGGGAGGGAGAGTATTAGGAGAAATACCTAATGTAGATGATAGGTTGATGGGTGCAGCAAACCACTATGGCACGTGTATACCTATGTACCAAATCTGCACGCTCTGCACATGTGCCCCAGAACTTAAAGTATAATTTTTTTAAAAAGTATTGAATTAACTTTCTTCATAATTTACAACAAATAATCAAGCAGAGTTCCTTGTAATATCACTTACAATCAAATATGTCAAGTGCAAGAATTATTCAGTAGGAATAAAAACTGTGGAATTTTAGATCTGTAAAAGGCATTAGAAAACCACTTAGTATAACCATTTTGTTTAACAAATGATGTGCTCGATTCCAGAGATGTTAGTCAGCTTAGCTAAAGTCACACACTTAGCCACAGAGCTGGGACCAGAACTGAATGACAATTTAAGTTTACTTATTTGTACCTTGTATTACTAAAGAAAGGACCTAGGAAAGTTGACTTACAATGCTGAGAAATGACGGAAGTTGGTACCCTGAAACAAAGCTCAATGGCAATTTTTATTGTCACTTGAAACGCCTGATTCAGTTTCCAAATAATATTACAGTAAGTAACTAGTCAGGCATGAGCAGAGGAGAGGCCCCCCTCCCATCCCCACTGGGAATGTTAGGCAACCATCAAGTGATGGTTATGCAGTTGTTGAAAGGCCTCGCTAAAATAATAATTGGTGGCAGCTGGAACCAGGGAAAGGCAGTCTCCCAATAGATAGAAAAAACCTGAAACTGGTGATCAGCAGCATCCAAATAAGATCTCAGAAGCTGGGCAAGTGGGCTCAAGCATGTGCATTAAGAGGCAAAATGGCAGAGGTCAGCTGTTATATGAACTCCTCTGGGAACACTAGGGAAGAATGTCTCAAGTGAACATGTGTAAAACTCCAGTAAAGACACGGCACATACTCCCTTCCCAAGTGCTGGCAGGCCACTGCAAGTGCATACAGCCCACACTACAAGAATCAGGGGAGAAATAATGCAAGACCCCAGAGGTATGCCACAGTATAAAACCCCAAGTCAAAAGGCCAGACTGCACACTTGATCTCTCAAACCTCTGCCTGGCCCTCTTCCAAGTGAACTTTACTTCCTTTCATTCCTCTTCTGAAGCGTTTTTTTGTTTTTGCTTTTGTTTTGGAGACGGAGTTTCACTCTTGTTGCCCAGGCTGGACTGCAATGGCACAATCTTGGCTCACTGCAACCTCCACTTTCCAGGTTCAAGAGATTCTCCTTCCTCAGCCTCTCCAGTAGCTGGGATTACAGGCATGCGCCACCAGGCTCGGCTAATTTTGTATTAGTAGAGATGGAATTTCTCCATGTTGGTCAGGCTGGTCTCGAACTCCCAATCTCAGGTGATCCACCCACCTCGGCCTCCCAATGCTCTGAAGCTTTTTAATAAACTTTCACTCCTGCTCTAAAACTTGCCTTGGTCTGTTCTTCTGCCTTATGCCCTCATTGGTCAAATTATTTCTTCTGAGGAGGCAAGAACTGAGGTTACTGCAAACCCATACGAATTTGCCACCAGTAACAATAATACTAATTTACACAAGAAAATATGGTTTATTATATATCACTGATGAAAACAAGCACTCTTACTCATAACTTCCTTTACCATGCTTCAGGACAGAAGACAAATTTCAACATATTTTACCCCACATACTCTCTTCAAAAATCCAGTACTTCTGAAATAAAATAATTGTGGAAGGTAAGGTAATACATAAAATAAACACCATATAAGGACTTGCCTTTAGCCTCTCTGTGGCATCAAGAAAACAGAAGAAAAGTGTTCTCTCACCTACTAACACCTTGAGTACATAACAAATAACATTTTGCATCTTGGAATATAGGCTGTTTATAAACATATATCAAGGATTATTAATGCTATTTTAAGTTTCTACTATTGTGTAACAAAAGGAAAGAAAAAAATGTCCGGACTGAAATTATCTATAATTCACACCATTGCAAGTAGTTATTCTAGCCCATATGGAGTGAAGATCACCCAGAGCTGAAAGTTCCAAGAGAATGTGACAAGGTGACATACAGGAGTCAAGTGCTGTATCCTGGGTTTAGTTCATTTCTTAGAGGTGCAGAACTTATGATATGAAAAGGATATACAGAAGCCACCATGCCAAAAGGGGTGAAAACTGGGGAATCAAACAAATGTTGCTGATTCAAAGTTGTTTTCCTATGATAACAAACAGCACCAAATGAGTTGCCATGGTGGAGAGCAAGCTGTGCTCAGAGACTAATTGCTGCACTTGTTAGAGTGTGCAAGAAGGTGTTTATCTGTTTTACATGTGTTTGGTGCCAAGACATCCTGGGGATCTGGAGCTGAAGCGGAAACAGAATGACAGTGTTTAGAAAACTAAACACAAAAACAAAAGGGAAGGAGAGCATTTTTTGTGAAAGTGACTTGAGTGTTAAACATATGAAAAGCCTGAGGCTTCTATCCTGGGTGATTAATTCTTCAGTCTCCTTCAGATCAACCTGTGGGAGCCCATGCTGGAATGGAGTGTATTAAGTCTGGGATTCTTTGATGTTATTTTATTTACATGGTGAATTATTCAAAGCAGGGAGGATCAGTTTAAGTGCTACCAATAGAAGTAAAAGGGAATGAACTCAGGAAAAGGAAGGAAGTGAAGCACAAAATGTGGGTGTTCAAACAGTTCCACCTGAATGGCAAAGTTTAGAATATGTACTATGGTGAATTTGCCATACTGTGTTTTTTGGCTTCAGAAATAATAACTGGATTTTGACTGACATTTTTAAAGGTTTAATGAAGGAAATACCATTGAACAACTTTGATTTTCTTCTCTCATACATCAGAGGCTTCTAAAGTCTTCCCTGGGACAGAAATTTGCTTCTCCAAATCTAAACTCAAAATATTTCTGGAATATGATTAGGGGGTAAGGTAATTTCTCCAAGCAATAAACATGGTGTTAAAAATAATTATTGTTACTCAACTGTTTTTGACATACAGAGATATTTGAGTATTAATAAACTGAAGGACAAATGCGGTATGTTTACATTTTCTATGTAATTAACATACTATGTGGATTATTTGCTATTTAAAATTGAGGAATAATATAAATAATATTCATTATGTATCATATATCATTTTGAAGCACCTATTTTACATAATCTGTATCAGACAAAAAAAAATCAAGCTGTTCAATTTTTTAAAGTTCCCTGTATTACCATAAACAATTTAAACAAAAAAAAAATGTGCTTGGCTCATGACTCTCTCTTTCTCTCTATCTCTCTCTCTATCTCCCTCCTTCTCTCTCAAGTATTTGCAAATTTCTCTAAAAGAAAGAAGTGGTAACCTTCATTTTTCACACAAGGACAATAGGTTTAAGCTACATCCACCACCGATTTTTTTAAGCCCTTCATTTTAATGTAATTTACTTTCTATTTTTTCACTGCTTTCTACCACATATAGTGTGAATGGTTCATCACTGTAGTGAAAAATATATGTCAAATCAGGATTCATGTAAATCATTAGTCCTACACTAAAAGCAAATTTCATATCCAGAAAGTATTATAACTTCTCCAAGATTAAACTTATATCTAACTTTGAAATTATACTCAATTGATCTCTAAAAGTTGACAGGAAGAAGATGCAGTTTGTACCCTCTTAGAGCTAAGAGTTTAATGCATTTAATGTTTTCTTTTTTAATCTGGCTGTCTGTGCATGTAAGGAAATACATTTGTATACATCCTTATGGCAAAGAAAAGTCAACTTGCTTGCTGAGAGGATGAACATTTGTCTCTGGTTTAATGTAAAATTTATTAAGTAAGCCAGCCATACATATTATTGGCCCAATGATTAAAGCTACATAGAAGTTCTTCTTACTAAAGCTTCTGAAACAAAAGCCAGAAAAATCCCCAAAATGGACCATTTGTTATATGTAAGAGGGTGTGTGTGTATGTCTGTGTGTATGACGTTTACTCTAAGAGTTGTAATTCTAATGCAGTACCACAGGGTTCCTCCTCGCTCTTCTATATTCTCCATTTCCATCTCTAAGCTATCTACATCCCTTCCACCAAGCACTCAGCTTCAAGAACAGAAGTGTCGTGACTCAGAGAAGTGTTTGCCACTGTCAGCTTAAGACCTTGGCTCAGAGATTTTGTCAGCAAACTGGAAAACAGATGGATCCTCATTTATTTTCAAAAGAACTGACTTCATTTGCACCAGAACATAGAGAAATTTAAACTGAAAGGCACTCTCAAGAGCAATGGAGATTGTGGTGAGGAGAGATTCATGGATCTAATGAAAATGCAGCCTAAACTGCAGGATAGACTGGCTAACCTATCAGATAGAACCTAGAAATAAGAAAACTGGGAGAAGTCTTCCAGACATCAGAACAAATATGTGAACAGCGACTGCAGAAACTATCCTATCCACTGAAGGAGCTAAAATTTGATTTAACTAGTTCGTAAAGGAATGTATGTCCAAAGTATTGCTGAAAACAAAAACTCAACTGAAAATTAGTGGACTTCAATATCTGGATGTGTAGTCTGGAAAAGAGTGGAAGAGAATTCTATAAGCACTCTTGTTATCCCTGTGCCTCCCTGCAGAGCAACATCAGAGGTCCAACATTAGAAGTCTGGGAGAACACGCTTCAGTAAAATAATCCAACCACTTACTACACAAATAAAGAAGCAAATAACAATAACAAGACCAGTAAGGAGGGGAAGAATATCCAGAATTACAATATATTATCTAAAATATAATTTCCAAAAAAACGTTTTGAGACATGCAAAGAAACAGCAAAGATCCATATATTGGTAGGGGACAGGGTGGACGGAAAGCAACAGACACTGCCTGTGAGCATGGGAAGATGTCAGATTTAGAGAAAACAATTTCAAAGCAACCATTATAAATGTGTTCGCAGAACTACAGGAAAGCATGATTAAAGAAATAAAAGGACATATGATGGCAATGCTGCACTGATTAACGAATATCAACAAAGAGACAGGAAGTTTTTAAAAAGAAAAATAGAAATGAGAAGTTAAAAAGTGCAGTAGTCCAGGTGTAGTGACGCATTGCTTGTAACTCCAGCACTTTGGAAGGCCAAGGTCTACAGATTGCTTGAGCCCAGGAGTTTGAGGCCAACCTGTGCAACATGGCAAAATCCCGTTTCTACAAAAAAAAAAAAAAAAGAAAAGAAAGAAAAGAAAACAAAAAGAAAAAAGGAAAGAAAGAAGAAATTACCGGATGTGTGGCATGTGCCTATAATCCCAGCTACTCAGGAGTCGGAGGTGGGAGGACCCCTTGATCCAGGAGGCAGAGGTTGCAGTGAGCTGAGATCTCACCACTGAACTCCAGCTTGGGCAGCAGAATGAGACCTTGTCTCAAAAAATAAATAAATAAAATAAAAAGTACAATAACTGAAATTTTTTTATAAATGCATTAGAGGTGCTGAATACTAGATTTAAAGAAAGCAAAGAATTACCAAACTTGAAGACAGATTGATAGAGATTATGTAAGCCTAAACAGAGACAAAAAATAATGAAGAAAAATACAAAGAGTTATGCAGAACATTAAGCATACCAAATGTTTATAATGGGAATACCAGAAGAAGAGGAGAAAAAGAAATAAGAATTTAAAAAATGTAATGACTGAAAGTTCCCAAATTTATTAAAAACTATAACTTACACATCCAGAAAGCTCAACATACTCTAAGTAGTATAAAATGCAGATACCCACAAACAGATCCACCATAATAAAAATGCTGAAAGTCATAGCCAAAACAAAAATGTTGAAAGCAGCAAAATAAAAATAATGCATAACTAATGCCAATGACCTTCATGACTGAAATCTCACCCCATAACCAGTGGAGACCAGGTGGCAGGAAGATAAAATATTCAAAGTTATCAGTGAAACATAAATTGTCAACCAGGAATCCTATACCTAGCAAAATTATCATTCCCAAATGGAGGTAAAATAAACAGTGTCCAAAACAAACAAACAAACAAAACAAAACCTGAGAGAATTTGTTGCTAGCACACCTGACTTACAATAAAATTAAAGGGAATTCTTCAGTCTGAAACTAAATGACCTTAGATAGCTATTCAATTCACAGAAACAAACAGCACTGGTAAGAGTAATGAGGTAATTATAGAAGATGCCATAATGACATATTTTTTCTATTTCTTTCCTTAAAAGATTTTTAAAGCACAATTGCATAAAATAATACATATAAAATGTATTGTTGGGCTTATAGCACCTGGAAATGTAATATGTGGGTAATATATTTGCCAATAGCAGTACAGAAGAAATTGGTCACAGTAAAGCTATAATGCGATAAGAAATAATGATAGGTGATAAAGTAATAATTAATATATTGTTGGCATGTAACATTAAAAGATATAACATGCACAATAATAATACCAAAAAGGGGAAATGGGAATAGAGTTATATAGAAGTAATATTTCTATGTATTATGGATATTAAGCTAGCAGAATCCGAAACTGATTCTGATAAATTAAAATGTATATGGTAAACATTGGAGAAACCACTAAAAATCAGTAACTCACAAAGTGAGAAAATCATTAATGAAGCTAAATGACACAAAAAGATATGAGGCCTATAGAAAAGGAAAAATAAAATGACAGACATAAATCTGGTACTATCAAGAATCAAATTAAATGGGAACTAACACAATTGAAAGGAAGAAATTATCAGACTAGATTAAAAAACATGATCAAACTATATGCCATCTACAGGAGAAGCATGCTAGATTCAAAAACACAAATAGTTTGAAAGTAAGAGGATGGGGATGGTGCAGTGGCTTATACCTGTAATCCCAGCATTTTTGGAGGCCAAGGTGGGCAGATTGCTTGAGCTCAGGAGTTCAAGATGAGCCTGGGCAACATGGCAAAATTCCATCTCTACAATACATATAAAAATTAGCTGATCATGGTGGTGCATGGCTGTAGTCTCACCTACTTGGGAGGCTGAGGTGGGAGGATTATTTGAGCTGGAGAGGTCAAGGCTACAGTGAGCTGTGACTGTGCTACTGCACTCCAGCCTGGATGACAGAGTGATATCCTGTCTTAGAAAAAAACAAAAAAGAAAATACTAAGAGAACAGAAAAAGGTACCTTAGGCCAGCAGCAACACAGGAAAACTGGAGTAGCTATACTAATATCAGACAAAATAGACCTTAATACAAAAGATAAACTTATCAGAGATAAAGAGAAACTTCTTAAAATAAAAGTTTTAATCTAGCAAGATACATAACTATTATCAATGTATATACATCTAACAACTAATAAAAAGTAACAACAGAGCATCAAAAAATATAAGGCAAAAACTAACCAAATGAAGGAAGAAATAGACAATCAAAATAATTGTTGGAGACTTTGATATCCTGCTTTCACTAATAGGCAAACCAACTAAACAGAAGATCAATAAAGAAATAGATCTGAACCAACCAGACCTAACAAACATTTATAAAACATTCTAGCCAACAACAGAATAGACATTCTACTGAAGTGAAAATAAATGAAATATTTTTAAGGATAAACCATGTATTAGGCCATAAAACAAACATCAATAAATTTAAAAAGACAGAAGTAATATTAAGTATGTTATCTGACTACAATACCAAAACAAAAAATAATAATAAAGAGTAATTAAACAAAATTACAAATATATGGAAATTAAACAACACCCTCTTAAACAACCAATGGGTCAAAAGAGAAATATCAAAAAGGAAACTAGAAGACATTTTGAGATGAATGAAACTAAAGACACAATGTGTCAAAACACGGGATGCAGCTAAAGTAATGTTTGCAGGAAGATTTATAGCTGTAAATGCCTTTATTAATCCAGCCTGGGCAACAGACTGAGTCTCCATCTCACAAAAATATATACAAGAGGGGGGCGGAGCAAGATGGCCGAATAGGAACAGCTCCAGTCTCCAACTCCCAGCGCGAGCGACACAGAAGACCGGTGATTTCTGCATTTTCAACTGAGGTACTGGGTTCATCTCACTGGGGAGTGCCGGATGATCGGTGCTGGTCAGCTGCTGCAGCCAGACCAGCGAGAGCTGAAGCAGGGCGAGGCATTGCCTCACCTGGGAAGCGCAAGGGGGAAGGGAATCCCTTTTCCTAGCCAGGGGAACTGAGACACACAACACCTGGAAAATCGGGTAACTCCCACCCCAATACTGCGCTTTAAGCAAACAGGCACACCAGGAGATCATATCCCACACCTGGCCGGGAGGGTCCCACGCCCACGGAGCCTCCCTCATTGCTAGCACAGCAGTCTGTGATCTACCGGCAAGGCAGCACCGAGGCTGGGGGAGGGGCGCCCGCCATTGCTGAGGCTTAAGTAGGTAAACAAAGCTGCTGGGAACCTCGAACTGGGTGGAGCTCACAGCAGCTCAAGGAAACCTGCCTGTCTCTGTAGACTCCACCTCTGGGGACAGGGCACAGTAAACAATAACAAACACAGCAGAAGCCTCTGCAGATGCAAACGACTCTGTCTGACAGCTTTGAAGAGAGCAGTGGATCTCCCAACACAGAGGTTGAGATCTGAGAAGGGACAGACTCCCTGCTCAAGTGGGTCCCTGATCCCTGAGTAGCCTAACTGGGAGACATCCCCCACTAGGGGCAGTCTGACACCCCACACCTCACAGGGTGGAGTACACCCCTGAGAGGAAGCTTCCAAAGCAAGAATCAGACAGGTACACTCGCTGTTCAGAAATATTCTATCTTCTGCAGCCTCTGCTGCTGATACCCAGGCAAACAGGGTCTGGAGTGGACCTAAAGCAATCTCCAACACACCTACAGCTGAGGGTCCTGACTGTTAGAAGGAAAACTATCAAACAGGAAGGACACCTACACCAAAACCCCATCAGTACATCACCATCATCAAAGACCAGAGGCAGATAAAACCACAAAGATGGGGAAAAAGCAGGGCAGAAAAGCTGGAAATTCAAAAAATAAGAGCGCATCTCCCCCGGCAAAGGAGCGCAGCTCATCGCCAGCAACGGATCAAAGCTGGACGGAGAATGACTTTGACGAGATGAGAGAAGAAGGCTTCAGTCCATCAAATTTCTCAGAGCTAAAGGAGGAATTACGTACCCAGCGTAAAGAAACTAAAAATCTTGAAAAAAAAGTGGAAGAATTGATGGCTAGAGTAATTAATGCAGAGAAGGTCATAAACAAAATGAAAGAGATGAAAACCATGACACGAGAAATACGTGACAAATGCACAAGCTTCAGTAACCGACTCGATCAACTGGAAGAAAGAGTATCAGCGATTGAGGATCAAATGAATGAAATGAAGCGAGAAGAGAAACCAAAAGAAAAAAGAAGAAAAAGAAATGAACAAAGCCTGCAAGAAGTATGGGATTATGTAAAAAGACCAAATCTACGTCTGATTGGGGTGCCTGAAAGTGAGGGGGAAAATGGAACCAAGTTGGAACACACTCTTCAGGATATCATCCAGGAGAACTTCCCCAACCTAGTAGGGCAGGCCAACATTCAAATCCAGGAAATACAGAGAACGCCACAAAGATACTCCTCGAGAAGAGCAACTCCAAGACACATAATTGCCAGATTCACCAAAGTTGAAATGAAGGAAAAAATCTTAAGAGCAGCCAGAGAGAAAGGTCGGGTTACCCACAAAGGGAAGCCCATCAGACTAACAGCAGATCTCTCGGCAGAAACTCTCCAAGCCAGAATAGAGTGGGGGCCAATATTCAACATTCTTAAAGAAAAGAATTTTCAACCCAGAATTTCATATCCAGCCAAACTAAGTTTCATAAGTGAAGGAGAAATAAAATCCTTTACAGATAAGCAAATGCTTAGAGATTTTGTCACCACTAGGCCTGCCTTACAAGAGACCCTGAAGGAAGCACTAAACATGGAAAGGAACAACCGGTACCAGCCATCGCAAAAACATGCCAAAATCTAAAGACCATCGAGGCTAGGAAGAAACTGCATCAACTAACGAGCAAAACAACCAGGTAATATCATAATGGCAGGATCAAGTTCACACATAACAATCTTAACCTTAAATGTAAATGGACTAAATGCTCCAATTAAAAGACACAGACTGGCAAACTGGATAAAGAGTCAAGACCCATCAGTCTGCTGTATTCAGGAGACCCATCTCACACGCAGAGACATACATAGGCTCAAAATAAAGGGATGGAGGAAGATTTACCAAGCAAATGGAGAACAAAAAAAAGCGGGGGTTGCAATACTAGTCTCTGATAAAACAGACTTTAAACCATCAAAGATCAAAAGAGACAAAGAAGGCCATTACATAATGGTAAAGGGATCAATTCAACAGGAAGAGCTAACTATCCTAAATATAAATGCACCCAATACAGGAGCACCCAGATTCATAAAGCAAGTCCTTAGAGACTTACAAAGAGACTTAGACTCCCATACAATAATAATGGGAGACTTCAACACTCCACTGTCAACATTAGACAGATCAACGAGACAGAAAGTTAACAAGGATATCCAGGAATTGAACTCATCTCTGCAGCAAGCAGACCTAATAGACATCTATAGAACTCTCCACCCCAAATCAACAGAATATACATTCTTCTCAGCACCACATCGTACTTACTCCAAAATTGACCACGTAATTGGAAGTAAATCACTCCTCAGCAAATGTACAAGAACAGAAATTATAACAAACTGTCTCTCAGACCACAGTGCAATCAAACTAGAACTCAGGACTAAGAAACTCAATCAAAACCGCTCAACTACATGGAAACTGAACAACCTGCTCCTGAATGACTACTGGGTACATAACGAAATGAAGGCAGAAATAAAGATGTTCTTTGAAACCAATGAGAACAAAGATACAACATACCAGAATCACTGGGACACATTTAAAGCAGTGTGTAGAGGGAAATTTATAGCACTAAATGCCCACAAGAGAAAGCAGGAAAGATCTAAAATTGACACTCTAACATCGCAATTAAAAGAACTAGAGAAGCAAGAGCAAACACATTCGAAAGCTAGCAGAAGGCAAGAAATAACTAAGATCAGAGCAGAACTGAAGGAGATAGAGACACAAAAAGCCCTCCAAAAAATCAATGAATCCAGAAGTTGGTTTTTTGAAAAGATCAACAAAATTGACAGACCACTAGCAAGACTAATAAAGAAGAAAAGATAGAAGAATCAAATAGACACAATAAAAAATGATAAAGGGGATACCACCACCGACCCCACAGAAATACAAACTACCATCAGAGAATACTATAAACACCTCTACGCAAATAAACTGGAAAATCTAGAAGAAATGGATAATTTCCTGGACACTTACACTCTTCCAAGACTAAACCAGGAAGCAGTTGAATCCCTGAATAGACCAATAGCAGGCTCTGAAATTGAGGCAATAATTAATAGCCTACCAACCAAAAAAAGTCCAGGACCAGATGGATTCACAGCTGAATTCTACCAGAGGTACAAGGAGGAGTTGGTACCATTCCTTCTGAAACTATTCCAATCAATAGAAAAAGAGGGAATCCTCCCTAACTCATTTTATGAGGCCAACATCATCCTGATACCAAAGCCTGGCAGAGACACAACTAAAAAAGAGAATTTTAGACCAATATCCCTGATGAACATCGATGCAAAAATCCTCAATAAAATACTGGCAAACCGGATTCAGCAACACATCAAAAAGCTTATCCACCATGATCAAGTGGGCTTCATCCCTGGGATGCAAGGCTGGTTCAACATTCGCAAATCAATAAACGTAATCCAGCATATAAACAGAACCAAAGACAAGAACCACATGATTATCTCAATAGATGCAGAAAAGGCTTTTGACAAAATTCTATAGCCCTTCATGCTAAAAACGCTCAATAAATTCGGTATTGATGGAACGTACCTCAAAATAATAAGAGCTATTTATGACAAACCCACAGCCAATATCATACTAAATGGGCAAAAACTGGAAAAATTCCCTTTGAAAACTGGCACAAGACAGGGATGCCCTCTCTCACCACTCCTATTCAACATAGTGTTGGAAGTTCTGGCTAGGGCAATTAGGCAAGAGAAAGAAATCAAGGGTATTCAGTTAGGAAAAGAAGAAGTCAAATTGTCCCTGTTTGCAGATGACATGATTGTATATTTAGAAAACCCCATTGTCTCAGCCCAAAATCTCCTTAAGCTGATAAGCAACTTCAGCAAAGTCTCAGGATACAAAATTAATGTGCAAAAATCACAAGCATTCTTATACACCAGTAACAGACAAACAGAGAGCCAAATCAGGAATGAACTTCCATTCACAATTGCTTCAAAGAGAATAAAATACCTAGGAATCCAACTTACAAGGGATGTAAAGGACCTCTTCAAGGAGAACTACAAACCACTGCTCAGTGAAATAAAAGAGGACACAAACAAATGGAAGAACATACCATGCTCATGGATAGGAAGAATCAATATTGTGAAAATGGCCATACTGCCCAAGGTAATTTATAGATTCAATGCCATCCCCATCAAGCTACCAATGAGTTTCTTCACAGAATTGGAAAAAACTGCTTTAAAGTTCATATGGAACCAAAAAAGAGCCCGCATCTCCAAGACAATCCTAAGTCAAAAGAACAAAGCTGGAGGCATCACGCTACCTGACTTCAAACTATACTACAAGGCTACAGTAACCAAAACAGCATGGTACTGGTACCAAAACAGAGATATAGACCAATGGAACAGAACAGAGTCCTCAGAAATAATACCACACATCTACAGCCATCTGATCTTTGACAAACCTGAGAGAAACAAGAAATGGGGAAAGGATTCCCTATTTAATAAATGGTGCTGGGAAAATTGGCTAGCCATAAGTAGAAAGCTGAAACTGGATCCTTTCCTTACTCCTTATACAAAAATTAATTCAAGATGGATTAGAGACTTAAATGTTAGACCTAATACCATAAAAATCCTAGAGGAAAACCTAGGTAGTACCATTCAGGACATAGGCATGGGCAAAGACTTCATGTCTAAAACACCAAAAGCAACAGCAGCAAAAGCTAAAATTGACAAATGGGATCTAATTAAACTAAAGAGCTTCTGCACAGCAAAAGGAACTACCATCAGAGTGAACAGGCAACCTACAGAATGGGAGAAAATTTTTGCAATCTACTCATCTGACAAAGGGCTAATATCCAGAACCTACAAAGAACTCCAACAAATTTACAAGAAAAAAACAAACAACCCCATCAAAAAGTGGGCAAAGGATATGAACAGACATTTCTCAAAAGAAGACATTCATACAGCCAACAGACACATGAAAAAATGCTCATCATCACTGGCCATCAGAGAAATGCAAATCAAAACCACAATGAGATACCATCTCACACCAGTTAGAATGGCGATCATTAAAAAGTCAGGAAACAACAGGTGCTGGAGAGGATGTGGAGAAATAGGAACACTTTTACACTGTTGGTGGGATTGTAAACTAGTTCAACCATTATGGAAAACAGTATGGCGATTCCTCAAGGATCTAGAACTAGATGTACCATATGACCCAGCCATCCCATTACTGGGTATATACCCAAAGGATTATAAATTATGCTGCTATAAAGACACATGCACACGTATGTTTATTGCAGCACTATTCACAATAGCAAAGACTTGGAATCAACCCAAATATCCATCAGTGACAGATTGGATTAAGAAAATGTGGCACATATACACCATGGAATACTATGCAGCCATAAAAAAGGATGAGTTTGTGTCCTTTGTAGGGACATGGATGCAGCTGGAAACCATCATTCTTAGCAAACTATCACAAGAACAGAAAACCAAACACCGCATGTTCTCACTCATAGGTGGGAACTGAACAATGAGATCACTTGGACTCAGGAAGGGGAACATCACACACTGGGGCCTATCATGGGGAGGGGGAGGGGGGAGGGATTGCATTGGGAGTTATACCTGATGTAAATGACGAGTTGATGGGTGCAGCACACCAACATGGCACAAGTATACATATGTAACAAACCTGCACGTTATGCACATGTACCCTACAACTTAAAGTATAATAATAATAAATAAATTTAAAAATATATATATATATATATAAGAAATGTCTGAAATTAATAACCTAAACTTCTGCTGAATATAAAAGAGCAAAGTAAACCTAAAGTAAGGAGAAGGAAAGTTAAACATCACAATGGAAATTAATGAAATAGAGAATAGAAAATTGAATTTCTCAAAACAATCAACAAAATTGCCAGCCTTTCCCAGTTTGACCAAAAGATAAAGGTAATACAAATTATTATAATCAGAAATAAAAGACTGGACATTACTACCAACCTTACATAAATAAAAAGGATTATAAATGAATACATTGAACAATCATACACCAACAAATTAGATAACTTAAAAGAAATAAACAGTCTTAGAAAGACACAAACTACTGAAACTGATTCATGAAGAAATAGACAATCTTAATAGACCTAGGTGAAGGTATGAAATTTATAATTTTTTTAAATAGCTGCAAAGTGGCCTAGGAAAATATGGCTTCACTGTTGATTTCTACTGAACATTCAAAGAAACCGTTCTTCACAAATTGTTCCAGAAAACAGAAGGGAACACCTCCCAACTCCCTTATTAAGGCTAGTATTACTCTGATGCCAAAATCAAAGATATTACAAGAAAAGAACTACAGATCAAAATTTTTTATGAATATAAATGCAAAATTTCTCAACAAAATACTAACATATGAAATCCAGCAGCATATTATAAGAATTATAGATTATGACCAAGTGTGATTTATTTCAAGATGCAAGGTTGTTGCATCTTACAATCAATGTAAATTATCATATCAAAATAAAATCAAATGATCATCTCAATAAATACAGAAAATAGCATATGACAAAATTCAGCACCCTTTCATGATAAAAACACTCCACACACTAGGAATAAAAGGAAATCTCCTCAAATGGATGACAAACATTTACAAAAAATCCACAATTAACATTATACTTATTGATGAAAGACTGCATTTTTCTCCCTACGATCAGGTAAAGACAAAGTAACCATCTTTAACACTTCTATTTGACATTGCACCAAGACAATTAATCAAAAAGAAAAAATAAAACACATCCAGATTGGAAAAAGAAAAACTAAGAAAAACAATTTCTGTTTATAAACAGTAACACTGTGAACAGAAAAAAATCCTAAAGAATCCATCAAAACACTATTATAATAAAGTTTCTCATCAGCAAGTTTTCAGAATATAAGATCAATATGCAAAAATTAATTGTATTCCTACCAATTTGAAGCAAATAATACAAAAATAAAACAGTTCCATTTGCGATAATAAAAAAACAGGAATAAATTTAACCAAAGAAATGCAAAACTTATGCTCTGAAAACTCAGCAACATTTAAGCTTTTAATTGTTAAAGGAAAAACTGTTGACAGAAATTGTTGAGAAAAATTAAGGAAGATCTAAATAAATGGGACAGCATCCCATATTCACAGACCAGAGACTTAACAATGGTAAAATGTTAATACAACTCAAACTAATCTATAGACTCAGTGAAATTCCCATAAAAATACAAGCTGATGCTTTAATTGAGAAACTTATTCTAAAATTTTTATGGAATTGCAAGAGGACCAGAAGAGCCTAAACAATCCTTCAAAAATGAAGCAGAAAAATGAAGGAAGACTCACACTTCTGAATTTCAAAAATACCAAAACAGCAATCAGACAGTGTGTTACTGCTATAAGGAGACATATATAGATCAATGGAAGAGAATCGGGGGTCCAGAAATAAACTCAAATGCCTATGAGAAACTGATATTTGACAAAGGTGCCAAAACCATTCAAAGAAGGAAGAATAGTTTTTTCAGCAAATTGTGCTCAAATAAATAGGTATAAGCAAAACAATAAAGTTGGACCCCTACCTCATACTATGTATAAAAATTAACTCATTTCTGGCATGAAGAGGATATAAAGTTGACTCATTATTGATAGTGGTTTAGTGTAGTTGAGTACAGTTCCCAAATGTTTATATCTCTAATAAAATGGGTATGATCTTCCCAAATATATGAGTTTATAAACAACAAAAGATATTGATTTAATAAGTTATAGTGCCTAATGCAGAGTCTCCAATGAATGGAAACATGGGGTTCTTTTAAACAAATTAGGTTCTTAGTTACCAGGAGCTTAGTATTTGGTACACAATTAGGGTAGTAATAAAGTACTGTTGCATGCCAAATATGAAAAAAAATAGAAAATTATAAATCTAAAACTCCAAAGTGAGCACTAAGGTCCTTATTTATTTCTTATGTCTTGATAATTTTTATCTTGGAATAAAATACAATTTGAATGCAGTGATAGAGAGTTTGTCAACCATGGTGGCAAGGTCATCTCTCACACAATAAATTCTGGAGTTAGACTTCCTATGTGTCAATCATACTTCCAATATTCTACTAGCTGAACAGTAAGACAAGATTTTTCATCAGAAAATGAATATGAACATAATAATTCCCCCTTTATTAAGTTATTGATAGGATACAATTACTGGTACATATTAAATACTCAATAAATAATAGTAATTGATATTTTCTTTTTCTTTAAGGTTCACCAAAGGAAAATATTGGTCTGTATTATTACATAAGTCTGATCAAAATTAGCATTTTGTTATGACTAATTTCAGTTAATGAATACAAGGAACAAACATCTGTTTTCTCTAAAATTTTAGTTCATTTTGTGAATTATATGTTATGCTGAAGGTGAGAGGAACTCTACAGTATAATTTTTCTTCAGTAATAAAAATTATTTTTTATAGAAGTCATTCAAAAAATGCAATCTGAACAGTGACTATAGCTAAGATACCATGCAAGTGCTATTGAAAGCACTTTTAGCAACAATTTTAAAGCTGCAGATGCACAATTTTAATGACTAGTGTTTAAAATAATATTAACAAGTAAACTCCAAGAAAATATTTGCATTAATAAACACAAAGAAAAATGTGAATTGGAAGGATAAATTATATACTGCAATAAATTGAGCCCAAAGAAACAGATTGTTCCATAAACTAAAAGTGAAAACATTCTGGCCAGTGATGCTCCAAGCTGTTAGTTCAAAAAGATAACTCCTAATGCCATAGAATAAACACTGTTAGTCTTTAAGTTCTGCCATTTTCCATATGATAATTATAATTCTCAAGTACTATTTTTCCTGTCATTATCTTCCCCATTACATTCATCATTACCATTATCATTGTTATAATTGCCATTTTCTCCATTAGCCAAGTATTTTAAATATTCAAAATTTCTCCATATCCAAAATATATTTTGTTCAGAGTTACATAAATATAATCCAAGTCATTCATTGACAGAGTGAAATGTCTAAAAGTATTTGGACCAAATCTCTAGCATAACTGAATCTTCAAATCAAGACCCCAATAACCCATATAGTGAGCTTGAAAATCACAAATCAAAATGTCAGACAACATCATTTGGTAATCATACACCTATGAACAATATTCCTAGTCTTGTGCTTTCAGGTCGAAGACAGGACTATATTTTCCCTTCCTCCTGCTTTAAAATTTTAAAAAATGGCTTTAATTTACTTGTACCAATGAAATGTGAGTGGAAATGATGCCTACTACATCCAAGCAGAAGGATTTAAAAACCAACTCATATTTTTTCCTCACAACTACAGAGGTAACACTCCACTCAAAACCAGACAGCAGCTAATTCATACAAGTAGTCATTGTTAAATCAAAAGGAATGTGACTAAAATTAGCTACAATTAGGCCAAATATATCTTCCATTTTAACAAACATAAAAGACCTTAATTCACCTAAGAGTAGAAAACAATTTTCAGATTGAACTGAAATATGAACCAAGTCTATATTGTACACATAGATACTACTAAAACAAGTTGATGTAGAAAGTAGATGGGATGCAATGACTCACATCTGTAATCCCAGCAATTTGAGAGGCCAAGGTAGGGGGATTGCTTGAGGCTAGGAGTTCGAGACCAGCCTGGACAACATAACAAGATCCCATCTCTAAAAAAACAGGGCGGCGTGCGTGGCGGTGCTTGCCTGTAGTCCTTGCTACTCAGAAGACTAAGGCAGGAGGAGCTTGTGAGCTGAGGAGTTCAAGGCTGCAGTGAGCCATAATTGCACCACTGTACTCCAGTCTGGGTGACAGAGCAAGACTCTGCCCCTAAAAAACAGAGAGGAAATAATAGTGAGTAAAAGGCATACCATACAGATACGCACACACAAAAAAAGAAAGGTAAAGGAATTGTGATATTACTATCACATGGATCAGCAGCGGTGAAATAATTCAGGCCAAAGTGTTAAAAGTAAAAAAAAAAAAAAAAAAAAAAATTCAAAAATGGCACCTTTGAAAATAATTTTAAATGGTGCAAATCACAATGAATATATTACAGTCATTAAAATCGAGAAACCTCATAATACAGCAACTTTTTTTTTTTTTTTGAGACGGAGTTTCACTCTTGTTGCCCAGGCTGGAGTGCAATGGCATGATCTCGGCTCACCGTAACCTCTACCTGTGGGTTCAAGCAATTCTCCTGCCTCAGCCTGCCGAGTAGCTCGGATACCAGGCATGCACCACCATACCCAACTAATTTTGTACTTTTAGTAGACACAGGGTTTCTCCATGTTGGTCAGGCTGGTCTCAAACTCCACCCGCCTTGGCCTCCCAAAGTGCTGGAATTACAGGCGTGAGCCACCGTCCCTGGCCCCAACAATTTAAAAATACAAAATAATCCAGGAAATACATGGAAAACTAGAACTATATTAGTAAGGAATAGGAATAAAATAAACATCTATTTGCTTATATTTGCAGGAAAAAACTAAGTATACAAAAGAAACTAATATAAAGGACTAAAAAGGAAGCACATCTTTTACTGTATGTATTTTTATGTTTTTTTTTTTCAAACAAGTTCATGTTAACAGGTGAAAAATAAATCAGTTAGTTATATAATTCATTGAGCTAAAATGGTTGTCATTACCACAGAGGCTTTACATTCCAAGCACTCTTCTTATATATTTATCTTTGTCGGACTCTCTGTTTGCAATTTTCACAGAACAGTACAACTCTTTTCATGGAAAGAAAAGGTCATAATTTTCCCTTTTGGTTTCCAGATGTTGGAAAGCAACATCTCCATCCAAAAGCCCATGAGTTATCAATGCTATCAATCCCATATATCCTTTGAAGTGTGAGGTCTCAGCCAGGAAGATGAATTTTACGTGCCTCTATAGTTGTAGACAGGACAGGCAAAGCATTTCAAACAAGCCCATGATGTGGTTTTATGTTTTTGACATCAGCCCACCAGGTTTGCCTGTCCTGCCTATTGTGTGCGAAAATGTTTTATCCAATTCTGACATTTTTCAAAGTGATTTTATCAGTAGTGCCTCTGGAGGACCAAATGAAAGATTGTTCAACTAGAACTAGAGGCAATGACAGTAGCAAGCCTCGGGCAACTCCTGCTCTTGGAATGTTAAAGGTCAGTGTTAAAATTCATAACATATTGTTATCTAACATTAACACTTCCACTGATATATTCTCAAAAAAAAATCCACTTTGATGTGCCTAAATCAAAGTTTGTTTCATGATCTGGTCTCTTAAAAGTGTTCCTTCATCACAAGCACAGAGTAGTCAATCCATTGGAATATTTATGCAGACATAGCCACAGGTGTGAATTAGTAGGTTCTTTGGTTCTGAGCACAGGTGACATACCAGATTTTGAAGAACAGATTGTTTTAGCTGTGACTCTAATTATAACTTATGTGGTAGTCTTTACCCTACTTACTCACACATAGCATTTTATAAACAGATGTGTCATGTAAAGGGGGTATGATCACATACACCATTAGTGCCACTCAGCTACAATCCAGTCAGGTACAATGTATATTTTTTTAATTACAAACAAGTAGCAGAGCATACACAATTTCTTAAAGCCTCATCTATCCCACAGAGGAGACTGTGCTTAGGCTGGGCATAGCTACACTGCATATAACACAGAAGAGCAACGGAAAATAATTCTACCTCCATAACCTTCTACATAGAGGAAAAGGAGCAAAGTAGTACTGCAGGGAAAAGCTAAGCCACCAAAAACCAGTAGTGGCTTCCTGGTGAGGGAAGTGGCTCTGTTAGAAATAGTTGGGGTGGGGCAGGGAGACTCAGTCTCTGGTATCAGCCTGTTCTATTGAATTAACTCAGACCTGCTGAATTGGTTTCTTGCTAAATTACCAAAAAGTGAGAAGAAATGCACCTCTATGGCCATCCACTGCCATTTCCTCTCCTTGAAATGCCTGGAGCACATTTACCTCATTGGATGTAACAAAACACTGTGCAGGCAACATTTGCAAAGTATAGACGTCTAGGTTAAGGCTGAGCTTTTCATTGGTATTCACCTCTCTCATTCCCACAGCTCTCCCCTTCAAATAAAAACATCTTCTGTTCCTCCCCCTGCCAAGCCCTACTTTCAGAAAGGGCTTTATACCTGCTCAGCACAATGCCTCAGACATAACAGGCATCCAATAACGGCTTCCTATTTAATATGATGAAGGCCACGATCGCTTATTCAAAGCTCAAAAGATAATTATTTCAATGCTCTTCTCAATCACCTTTCAGTTAATACGATCTCTTGAGTTTGAGAAGTTTGAGGAAACCACATCCAATCTGGAAACCATTGAAAAAGGGGTTGGTGTGGCAAACATCAACTGGGTTTCCTGGATGGGTAATATTTATATATTTGCTTGTAAATGGAATAAGAATGTATACTATCCCTTTTGCTTTTACTTATGTTGGGAAATAGTAATTTTATGAAAATTACTGGCTTAATGTGCTCTGGGAATTGATTTCCTATAAATGCAAATACTATTGTAGTCTTTACCTAATTCAATTTTGCAAGAAACGGGAAGGTGGGGGAACTTACCCATTTAAAGGGCTAGGGTGCCTTCCTTTTAGTTAAAGCAACTCTTGGTAACAACAAAAATGTATTTTGTTTCTAGACAGTAATTTGGTGTTTTATTACAGCTTGCCAAAGTGATACAACAGTTGGGCATGCTGGCTCTGCTTTAGCACATTTATTGCATTATACAGCAAGAAAACAGAATTTCCTCCGCAGGCAAACAGTGGTATCTGTGTTTTCTTCACCAAGATATTTAATTTGGACATGTTTTAAAATAAAATCTAAATGTAATTTTACAATTTAGTGGGCAAGTATTTTTATATAATATTTATATATTATACATAAGATACCTTCTGTTCTTCCCCCAATTAAGCCCCATTTATATATATGTAAATATATGTATACATAACAGTTAAATGTTTTATATTTGCCCACCAAATTATAAAATTACATTTATCTATGTTTTATATACCCAAATATGCATATACACAAATATATATAACATACACAGATGCATATATATTTGAATATACATGTACATACATACATTCACATACATAAATGTGTGTATATAGTGTATTCAAATATATAACACACATATATTTAAAAGAAAGAAAATATGGAAGAATGTAAACTAGATGTAAACTGGTTTTATACTTTGAGTTATCCAGGCTTATGTCTAAGTTTTACATCACACACTGGTTAGGACAGCTTGGGAGAATTACTGAACCCTTCTCAGACTGTTTACTCATTTATAAAATTGGGGTAAGTATTCTCCTCAAGATATTTGAAGGGATTAATAAAATTTAATGAAATGTCTAATATAAAGTGTTCAGCACAAGTATGGATGGCATCCACCTAGAGCACCAATCAATAAGGAAGGCCAATGTGTGACTAGAATAAATTGGAAGTTTGATACAAGTGAAATCCAGCTGCCTAAAAACGTTCCTTGTGTAATTGGACATTTGCGGTATTTCAATTCACACAGAAGCAGACAGCGCCCTCAAGTGGAAATTTTAAAAATCCCTCCTGATAGGTGGGACCCATTCTGAGCAAGGTATAAATGGCATAGTACAACTATGAGCACATACCCAGGAAGAAAACATAGCTGACGTTACCTAAAGTCTGCAGCCACCTCCATCTGAAAACCTGAATCACAAAGTTGTGTGGTGTAGCGCCATTTTCCAATAATGAATGACTTGTTTTATCATCTAAATTGTAAATATTTTTTAAAACCACAGATTTCATTTACAGAACCTTAATGGTGCTCATTGTTGAAGAAATTGGCATAGATGTATTATTACCGACTACTTAATCTACCTCCTTTCCAGCCAAGAATCCTCAGGGCTAGGTGTTATCATTCTAATTGTCAGATGAGGAGACTGGGGCATTGAAAAAAATCAACTTTGTTAACCAAGATGAAACAAAAAGTAGCAAAATCAAGAGTTAAATCTTACATCCTTGCTTTTGGCTCTGATGTCACCCAAATGCATCTTGCAGCTCAGAAAATCAGAAAACGGAGAAAGAACAAAACCCTCAGATAAATGGGAAATGTTTTGCTAACAGAAAAGAGAGACAAAAGAAAGTTCAAAGACAGTCTAAACAAAATGTTAAGATCCCACAAATTTGTCCATATGAGTTGTCTTTTTCCTTAGCGTGAAAATGACAAAAACAAATGCTGTTGTAATTACTTTATGGAATAAATATCTTATTTGGAACATCAATATTTAATTTTTATTAATAGAAAACAAGATTCTAACTGGCAAATTCAAAAAAAAAACTAAGTTTATATTTTTAAAACATCAGATTTAAGGAACTCCATTTTGACTGTGAAGTCAAATTTGTTTAGAGCCTGGCCCACAGGATGCATTTACCAAATGTTAATTTCTTGCCACCTGCTTTCATCCTCAAAGGTCATTTCTGTATTTCTCTATAGCCCAGAATATTGTTTTATGCATGCTGCGATTAAAAAATCAATTAACATTAATGGATGAATTAAGAACCCCCTCTGGCTACTCAGTTCCTAAATTCCTGGGAATATTTTTAATACTAAAGGCTCTCTTTTGCTATGGGAGGCAAAAATTGAGAAGAAATATTTCTTGCTTGTTTGGAGCCATTACTCAACAAAGAATGGGAGTGGAATAAGTACCGAAGTAATTCTTTAATGATAGCCATGACACTGCAAAACTTGGTCTTCCGAATTAAAATTAGTGCAGTCTAATACTGATCCTAATCATTCTCATATATCTGAGCCTGAGACAGTATTTTTGTATTGAGTAAATTAAGTGATTAACTCTGTTATTTTGAAAAAGTTTCAAAACTCAGAGGTTTTTTGTTTTGTTTTGTTTTTGAGATGGAGTCTCACTTTGTCACCAGGCTGGAGTGCAGTGGTGCAATCTCCACCTCCCAGGTTCAAGCGATTCTGTTGTCTCAGCCACCCGAGTAGCTAGGATTACAGGTGAGCGACACCACATCTAGCTAATTTTTGTATTTTTAGTAGAGACGGAGTTTCACCATGTTGGCCGGGATGGTCTCGGTCTCCTGACCTTGTAATCTGCCCGCCTTGGCCTCCCAAAGTGGTGGGATTACAGGCGTGAGCCACCGTGCCCGGCCCTCAAAATTTTTAAAGAAATAAAACCTTAGAGATTATGTTCATGCACCTGTTACACTGTCCAGTTCCATTTCTTTCCATTTCTAGAGGTAACTGATGTGATTATTATAGCCAGTCCATATGTTTGTACTTTAATTATATATCTACCCATAAAAAATATATTCCAGGTTCTATATTTCAGCTTAATTTTCATCAATGGAATTATAGTATACACAATTATTTCATGAGATGTTCTTTTCTAATCAGCATTTTGCCTTCAGATTTACCCATATTGATACATAAAGATCCAACTAGTTCATTGAAATTGTTGGTTATTTGGCCAATTTTATTAATAGTCTTGACATACACTGAATAGATATTTGTGTATGTTATATATGTAGTTTGTAATGTCTCTGGTTATTTTGTATTTTATTGTTAAAATTTTTAATTTTACTATAGTTCTGTTGTGGTTAAAAAAAAAAAACACTTCATCCCCCTTAGATACAAAGATAGTTACATTTTCTTCTAATAATTGGAAAGTTCTGTTTTTAACATACAGGCCTTTATTATCTCTGGGATTTACATGTGAATAGCATGATGATGTACCAGGTATGTTTCTTTATCCTTCCAGATCAACTCTTTTTCCCCATCCACTCTGTATCCCAAAAGGTTGACCTGTACAGACAAATCAAAATGTCTTGTCACCTCCAGCTTCCAGTTGGGATTAGTCAGTGAGGAATCCAAGCAAATTGGGAGAAGGGAGAAAGTGAGAACATGACTCTATAGAAGTAGAACATAACTGAAGAAAACCAATTGAAATGATTATCAACACATCTCAATAGACTCTCAGCAGCACCAAGCAATTTCCATCATCAGTTCACTCTTTTAATCTCCATGATCACCATTACACACCTTCTTTCTCCTCTTTCTCATTCTTAGTTTGTGCTTTCACCTCCTATTTTACTGAAAAAATATAAGCACGTAAAGCAGAAATGGTCCGTATTTCATCGTAAACCTACCAACCTGCTGCTTCTGTGCCTATACTCTTCTTTCCCCTTTATTACAATGGTTGTCTCTGCTCTTCTCTAAAACCATCTCCTCTAGTGGTCCCCAAAATCCCATTTCCTGTTATCACTAGAAGACTATACACCTGCCATTATTACTTCTTGTCTGCATCATTATTTATTTGTCTCTACTGCATTACTCCTATAAACACACAAACATGCCATACTATTGTCCTTAGAAGAAAAACAAACAAAACTTCCTGGACTCCATGTATCTCTTCAGCTGCCATCCTAGTTCCCTGTTACTCTTAAAAGAAAAGATTTTCAAACATATCGACTAAACTTTTTGCTTATACTTCAACTCCCATTCTCTCCTTCAGTCTACTGCAATCAGATTTTAGCCACTATTACCCTATCAAATCTTCTCTTGTTAGGGGCACTTGACAATAAGATCGTCAGATTCAATGATCCATCTCAGTTCTCAACGTATTAAACCTTTATTAGCAACGGACACAATTCATTATCCCCTATTCCCTGAAATACCTTTTTTTTTTTAATTTGGCTTCTAAGACAGTGTTCCCCCTATTTCAATAACCACTTCTTTTTGATATTCTTGGCTGGCCCCTCTTCTTCCTCATCTTTAAATGTTGGATGCTGAAGAACATCATTCTCCTGACTCTACCTATACTTTCTCCTTAAGAAATCTTACACAAACCCATTGCGTTAAATATAATAACTTCCAAATTTATCTCTCGTTTTCCTACTAGTCCTCTGACTTCTAACTTCATATATGTAACAGCTACGTGATACCTCAAGTTTGGATATCTAACAGATATCTTAAACTTAAAATGTAAAAACAAAAGTCAGCAAATAGAAAAATCACTTGCACTTTTGTTTGTTTGGTTGGTTTTGTTTTTGACAGTGCTCTGTCACCCAGGCTGGAGTGCAGTGGTATGATCAGAGCTCACTCCTACCACCTCCCAGGTTTAACTGATTCTCCCACCTCAGCCCCCCAAGTTGGTGGAACTACAGGTGTGGGCCACCATGCCCAGCTAAATTTTGTATTTTCAGTAGAGACGGAGTCTCACCTTGTTGCCCAGGCTAGACTCAAACTCCTGGGCTCAAGTGATCTGCCGACCTCAGTCTCCCAAACTCCTTGGATTACAGGCGCACACAATTGTTTAGGAGAAACAAATGCAAGCATCACTCTTGGCAATTCTATTTCCATCATACCCCATATACAGTTCATCAATAATTAAAGCATTAATCCAACCACTTTTTATCACCTCCACAGCTCCAGTCCTGGTCAAAGCCACCATCAGTCCTCAGCTAGACTACTGAATAGCATAACTGTTCTCCCTGCTTCCTCTCTTGCACTACAGAGCAGTTATTTCCTACAAAGTAAGCAGACAAATCTCTGTAAAACGTAAACCCCGTCCTCAGTTCTCTGCTCAGACTGTCCAGTGGCTTCTGAGACATCACACTAAATATTTCAGTTTATCGCTGTTGCCACCAGCACCACACTGGTCTTTCTCCAACCTCTTTTATTACATTGTGTTTTAACCACACTGTTCATTCATACTGCAAGTAAAATTAGGCTTGTTTCTGTTTCCATCCTATGTGCTTGTGGTTCTCCTTAGCCCCATACCTCTACATACCTGCCTTGCCATTTACTCTGTTGTAGTCAAATGCCATTGTATTAGTCTGTTCTCACACTGCTATAAAGACACTACCTGAGACTGGATAATTTAAAGAAAAAAGAGGTTTAATTAACTCACAGTTCTGCATGGCTGGGAGGCCTCAGGAAACTTACAATCATGGCAGAAGGTGAAGTGGAAGCAAGGCACTCCTTACACAGCAGCAGGAGAGAGGGAAGGAAAATTGCCACTTTTGAAACCATGAGATCTGGTGAGAACTCCCTCACTGTCATGAGGATAGCATGGGGGAAACAGTCCCCATGATCCAATCACCCGCCACCTGTTCCCTCCCCTGACATGTGGGAATTACAATTCAAGATGAGATTTGGGTGGGGACACAAAACCAAACCATATGAACCATCTTCTCTGAAAAGGCTTTTTCTGACCACCCAAACTGAAATAGTCATTGCTCTCACTCTCCCACCCACCAGCATTCTCTATTCTTTTATCTTGCTTTATTTTTCTTCATAACACTTAACACTACCTGATATAGTTTATATTTACTTGTCTGTTTATTATTTGTTCACACTAACTAGAATGTCAATTTCACAAGGGCATGGATCCTGACAGTCTTCTCACTGTGCACTCCCCAGTGCACAGAAGAATGCCTGGAATAGAGAAGGTGTCAATAAATTCATCACTGTATAAATGAATGAATCTTATCCCATAGTTCCATATATACTTGGGTAGGTTTCTATGACATTCCACTAACTTGATTATCTATACCTGATTGTCTATTACCACACTGTTAGTATAACTTTATAATTAGTCTAAACTATGACTACAATTACTGAATACTTACCATGTGCCATCTGATTAAAAAAATCTAATTGGATATCTAATAGGGAAATCTGATGTCTGATAGTAAATTTTTTTCTTTTCTTTTCCAGAACTGTTTTGTATCTGTTTTTTGTTTGTTTGTTTGTTTGTTTGCTTTTTATTTTTTATTTTATTTTCATTTTGAAGTGTCATTCTTAACATAAGTTCCTTAAATTTTTATTGGAATTGCATTGGATTTATAGATTAGTAATACATGTATACATAAATGGGCCAGGTACCACTCTAAATATCTTACATGCATTAATTCTTTTAGTCACCTGAGTGATCAAATGAAGTAAGTATAAAATTGTTAGCATTATACCCATTTAACTGATTTAAAAGATGAAAGCCCAGAGAAGTTAAATAACTTACCTAAGGTTATTTAGCAAGTAAGTGGTGGAGTTGGAATCTGAACTCAAGTATTCTGGCTCTTAAGCTTTTATATTTAACAAAATGTCTCCCAAATTATTTTAGGAAGAATAGACAACTTTACTAATTGAGCACTGTACTTCTATTGAGCATTCTCCATAACTATTTATTGAAGTTTTATTTTATGTTCTCTAGAAACATTTCATAATTTTTTTCAACTTTTCGTACATACTTCGTTAACTTTGATCCTAGGCATTATATAATTTTTGTTGCTGTTATGAATGTTAATTTTTTTATTCTATTATATTTTTCTAACTATTTTATATATATATATATAGAAAAGCTATTGATTTTGTTTGTGTGTTGGGTTTATAATCAGTCATCTTGTTGAATTCTTTTGTTAGTTATAATTCTAGTTTCTCTTTGATTTTTTATCATAGCAATTGAAAATAGTGAGTTATCTTTCAACAATTATTCTTTTTTTTGTATTATACTGCATTGGCTAACACTTCTGGTACAATGCTCAATAGAAGCAGTAAGAGTCACTCTTGTCACATTTCTGACTTTAAGGTCTCTCTAAACAGTTGCCATTAAGTATGATGTTTGCTGCATTAAATTAAGGAAGTTCCCTTTAAAGGCAGAAGCTGTTGGTTCTTTAATGAATAGGCATTTCCTTACAATTTTATTTGAGGTGGCAATGTGCTCAAATAAAACATATAATTTCTAGAGCTACAGTAGGTGATGTGACACTACTCTTGTCATTGAGACATGAGCAAAGTTCTGCTGGGGATTTCTGGGATAGTTTTTCTTTCCTGAGTGAGGTAGGCACCACCAAGCCATGCTCTAGAGTCAACCCATGCTTGCCAAGATAACCTATGGTGTGCATTTCTTCCCAAATCCCGTTCAGTGACATCAGTTTGATAGCTTAAAATTAGTCATGGTTCAAGTATTTATATCATGGGATTAGGCAACTGCTACAATCAGAGATGTTCACCCCCACCTGGTAGCCTGAGAATATTCTTAAATATTTATCAGTAGATGACTGGTGCCACACCTTTCTCCTTGCTGAGTCTTTCTTCTTGTTACCAAGAACACAAATGTGATGGCTGAGACTATGACAGACATATTGTGAGCAAGAGAGAACAACAGAATCACTACATGCTAACTTCTGATATCCTTGAACCACTGATTAAATGTCTCCTGAGTGATGAAATGATGTAAGTATAAAATTTACCAGCTTTACCTACTTTAGTGTGAGACAGGTCACACAGGGCACAAATTTGAGATAGAGGCTGTCCAAGTGTGAAGTTCAACTGCCAGCTCCTCTACTTTACTTGCAACATGAACTTAGATTCTTTGACCCTCTGTTCCTCAGTCTGTCCTCCGTAACATGAGGGAGACCACACGCACAAATGCACGCATACACACACACGCATACACACAAAAAGGCATATGGCAACCATTCAACAACTTAAAAGTCATAGTTTAGTAAGAATTAGTTAAAATTTCTCTTTCTTATAGCTGAAACTATTCATAGTTTTCATCCCTAGTTATCTAAAAGGTTTCTTATAAATCAGCATTGAAATTTATTAAATATTTTCTTTAGCTACAAAATTTTTCTTAATTTGTTAATGTAAAAAATTACACCAATAAGATATCTGTATATGAGGAACACATGATTAACGTAAATTCTTTTTAGATACACAAGTGACTTTGATTTCCTAATTTCCTTCATTTAAGATTTCTGCATAAATTTTCCTTTTCAGCACTTGTCATGTTTTGGAATCAACATATACCTCTAATGTGAAGTTTAATAAGCATTCTCTCTTGTTTTATATTCTAAAATATTTTTCATAAGATAGAGATTAGCTGTTCCTTGCATGTTTGGTAAACCTTGCCAGAAACACTGTGGACCTGATAGTCCAATGGAAGTATAGGCCTGCATTTTTCAAACTACATATTCCACTTATTTAATGGTGGCTTCTCAACTTTGCTAATTTTTAAATAATTCCTAAAAATGTTTATAATTGACATAAGTTTTCAAAAAATTTAGTATTCATAGTATTGTTATGATTTATTTCATCTCTACTGAATCTGTTGTTCTACCTCCTATATCACTTATAATATGTATTTATGCCTTCTCTCCTTTCTTGGTGAGTCTTTCTACAGACATTTTTCTATTTATTAATCTTCTCATAGAACAAGTTTTTGCTTTTTTTGGCCTGCACCTTTGTAATTCAATTTCTACTTTACTAATTTCTACTTCTCCCTATATAATTCCCTTCTCCTTTCTCAGATTCATTACCTACTCTTACCTAGCTTCTTCAGTTAAATTATTTGATTTCTTAAACTTTTGAAAAGCAATATATTTAAAGCTAAACATTTTCTTTTCTCAGTCTCTTAAGCTGCATCACACTGTGTAGTAGTTAATTTGTAATTATCACTCACCTCTAAGCGAGAGGTGACAACATGCTAGCAGCCCTCGTTCTCGGCGCCTCCTCGGCCTCGGTGTCCACTCTGCGGCGCTTGAGGAGCCCTTCAGCCCACCACCGCACTGTGGGAGCCCCTCTCTGGGCTGACCAAGGCCGCTGGAGCCGGCTCCCTCTGCTTGCGGTGAGGTGTGAAGGGAGAGGCGCAGGCGGGAACCCGGGCTGCGCGCGGTGTTCGCAGGTCAGCGCGAGTTCCCTAGTTCCGGGTGGGCGTTGGCTGGCGGCCCCACACTCAGCGGCCGGCCGCCGCCACCGCCGGCCCCGGTCAGTGAGGTGCTTAGCACCCGGGCCAGCAGCTGCAGAGGGTGCGCTGGGTCCCCCAGCAGTGCCGACCCGCCGGTGCTACGCTCGAATTCTCTCCGGGCCTCAGCTGCCTCCCCGCGAGGCAGGGCACGGGACCTGCAACCCGCCATGCCCGAGCATCCCCGCCCCCGCGGTGGGCTCCTGCGTCGCCCCCTGCGCCGCCGCGTCCGGTCCCGTCGACCGCCCAGTGGCTGAGGAGTGTGGGCGCACGGCAGGGGACTGACGAGCAGCTCCACCTGCGCAGCCGCGCCCAGTCTCATCGACTGCTCAAGGACTGAGGAGTGTGGGCGCAGACGCGGGACTGACTAGCAGCTCCACCTGCGCCGCCGCGCCGGGTCCCATCAACCGCCCAGAGGCTGAGGAGTGTGGGCGCAGGGCGGGGGACTGAGGAGCAGCTCCACCTGCGCCACGGGGCCGGGTCCCATGGACCGCCCAAGGACTGAGGAGTGTGGGGAGACGGCCCGGAATTGACGAGCAGCTCCACCTGCAGCCCTGCTGCGGGATCCACTAAGTGAAGCCAGCTGGGCTCCTGGGTCTAGTGGGGACTTGGAGAACCTTTATGTCTAGCTAAGGGATTGTAAATACACACAATACACCAATCTGCACCCTGTGTCTAGCTCAAGGTTTGTAAATACACCAATCAGTACTCTGTATCTAGCTAACCTAGTGGGGACTTGGAGAACTTTTCTGTCTGGCCCTCTGTGTCTAGCTAAAGGATTGTAAACACACCAGTCAGCACTCTGTGTCTAGCTCAGGGATTGTAAATGCACCAATCAGCACTCTGTAAAGTGGACCAAGCCACAGGATGTGGGTGGTGTCGGATAAGGGAGTAAAAGCAGGCTCCTGGAGCCAGCAGTGGCACCCTTGGGTACCTTTCCACAGTGTGGAAGCTTTGTTCTTTTGCTCTTTAGGATAAATCTTGATGCTGCCTACTCTTTGGATCCAAGCCACCTTTATGAGCTGTAACACACACCGTGAAGGTGTGCAGCTTCACTCCTGAAGCCAGCGAGACCCTGAACCCACTGGGGAGAAGGAACAACTCCAAACGCCCCGCCTTCAGGATCTGTAACACTCACTGAGAAGGTCTGCAGCTTCACTCCTGAAGTCAGCAAGACTAGGAACCCATCAGAAGGAACTCCGGACACACCATCTTTAAGAACTATAACACTCACCGAGAGCATCCGCAGCTTCATTCTTGAAGTCAGCGAGACCAAGAACCCACCAATTCTGGACACATAAGTATTTTTCACAATTCTGCATTGAAATTTTACTTTTACTCGTAAGTTACTAAGAGTACTTTCGTTTTACTTTCTTAGCATGTAAAAGGAGGAGGTTAGAGGAAAAAATGTTACGGTTTTTCTTCAATTTTATATCAACTTCTTAATATAATCCTGTTGTGACCAGAAAGATGGCTGGCCTGTATAATAATTGTTCTTTCAAAATTATCAGACTGCCTGAATGGCATAAAAATGAACAAATTTACAGTCTTTCTCATCTCAGTAAATAAGAATACCATTCAGTCCAGCTGTTCAGAGCAAAACTGTAGAAGCATCTTTGGTATCTTTCTTTCTTTTACACCCGAATCCCTAAGCAAATCTTATGATTTCTACATTCAAAATGTATCTGTCATCTTATTACTACCTACCACACGTCTACCTCTTTTTTTTTTTTTTTAAACAATCATCTTCTAAGCCATCATCATCTCTTATCTGGTTTGTACAACAACCTCCAAATATACTGTTTTGCTCCCTTCTTTGCCCCTTTGTTCTCCATAACGCGGCTAGAATGATCTTTTAAAATGAGGTTTTCCTATGCCAAAAATCTCCTCGACTTTATATGTTGTCTTGAACGAAATTAATGCATAGTCTGTGGGCTATGTCAATTTCCTAGTTGTGACATTGCGCTAAAATCATGCAAGATGTTACTCTTGGAGAAAAATGGGTAAAAGATATATGGAATATTTCTGTACTGTTTCTTACAATGACAATTAATTTTAAAATTATCCTAAAATAATTTTTTAAAGCTATTGAAACCAACAGTAGGTCAGCCTAAAGACATTAGGCATTTACTATTATTGATTCCCTATATTTAATATGTGCCCATGCTTTGATTCAGACTAAGAAAAAATACTGCTTCATAAAGCTGTACAATTGAAAAACTATGAAATATTTAACATTTTATATGCTTGATTTTGTTCTGTCAACTTGGCTAAGACTGGAAACTAAACTTTCCAGAATTTTCTTCCCTATATGTTTCAGTTTGAGTTGGCCCAAAGAGGAACTCTACAAGATTTACAAAACAGAAAGGAAACAGAAGTCATTACAGTTAGAAAGTCTTACAATAAAACAAAATGACAGACTCAGAGGTACCCAGCAGGTCTTAACTTGTCCTTTCTGTCTTCCACTAGAAAATTAGCTTATATTTCTAATTGCTGATCTTGCCGACCAAGAGCAGCCCAACTCCCACCAGCAGGTGCTTGGTTGGGGACGCACAGAAGTAGTAGCTACACAGAGAAAACTGCTCTCTATAGACACCTCCAAGGTGCCCTTTCTATTATGCCACTCTGGCAAGATCATGTGCACTGGGTTTTGGAGATTAAAAGTTGGAGTGGATTTATTACATGTTAACTGCTTATTCACTGCTAAATTATATTCCCCAGGAGACCCTCAAAGATGGTACCCCCGTGGTAAGGAAAGCACCATCATCATCAAGGTCCTCTGTTGTGGCTTTTCCTTGTATGCCAGGGATAACTGTGAGACTTGCGGCCAGCAAAATACTGTCCCTGAATTCACAAGGGATGATGTGATCCAGGAGTTGTGAAATCCAAGAGATGGCACTTATATTACAGGTACAAGATGGATATGAATCCTATTTAAAAAAAAAATTGTGCTGAAGCAATTACCAGAATTATGTGACCTGAAGAGATGTTTTGCATTGACTAATCAATAATTGTCTTTCTACAAATGAAAGAGGTGGGCAGGTTAATAAAGTCATACTTGGTTTGTGTAGGTGGAAGAGCTATAGATCTGATAAAGCTAAGTCTGTATCAAATTATCATTATGAAAGCAATGACCCCTCAACATACTTCTAGAGTTGAACCTGTTTATGGACCCAGAGCCTCTTTCAGAAAGTGAAGATGGGTACTCTTAAGTAGAGACTCTGCTACATTTTCAGTAATTTACATGGTAAATATTTCTCCTAGCTTTCTCCAAAAGAACCTAAACCAATTTACCAAGAGACTATACATTAAGAAAATAAAAATAACCCTACTTTTTAGAATTTACTGAACAATAACTATTCTCTAGAAACCTAAACTGCCACTGTGGTCCACCAGGCTGGATAGGTCTAAAAGAGGAGGGTAAGGTCTAATCATCAATGACATTTTGGTTCAAGTCCATCTCACAGTGAGTCTAATGGGTTCCCAAATCTATCCTACATTTATTTCCTCATTTCTGGAAAGCATCTGTGGAAGATACATATTCAAAAACTGGCAGAATTTCCACATTGGATCTCTGACCTACGTATTGAGGACTATTACAATTGGAAATGTCAAACAGAGTCTTGAGAACTTCTTTCCCTCCCAAAGCAGTGAAACAAAAGCAATAACACTTTCCTAGAGGGACTACCAAAGTTTGTGCCACAGTCAAGGGTGGAAGGGGTCCTAATACATTCCCATTCAAATCATCTGTTTGGCCTGTGGAGAAGGCAGATGGATCTTGTAGAATGACATAAACTTAATTAGGTAATAATTATAACTGCAGCTCTATTTCCAGATGTAGTTGCTTTATTGGAACAAATCAACACAGCCTCTCTTTTTTTTGTAGTTTTAGGCTGCTGATGTCATAAATACTTTTTCTCTATACTTGTTAGTAAGAACCACCAGAAGCAGCAATACACGTAGCATTCCTTAAGACTATATCAGCTATGCAGCCCTCTGCTACAATGTAGTCCATCAGGAACTTGTTTGCTTCTCCACTCTATGGGACATCAAGCGAGCCTACTACATAGATATCATTCTGATTGAACCCAATAAGCAGAAAGTAGAAAATACTTTAGATATCTTGTCCAGACATATGCATGCAAGAGGCTGGAAGAATAAACCCTATAAACATTCACAAGCATGTAATATCTGTGAAATTTGTAGGAATTAGGGCCTGGTGCATATTGAAACATACCAGATGGAAAACATGTTTCTGTATCTGACACCTGCTACCTCTAAGAGGTGGAGCTCTGTATTTTGGTTGAAATAGATAACTGGTTTGGGCATCTTACTTCAAGCCATTTACCAAATAATCCATAAGCTCTCAGTTTTGAGTCAGGCCCAGATTACAAGGTGGTTCTGCAACAGAGCTAGACTGCCATTCAACCTCTCCTGCCCCATGGGCCATATAACCCAGCAAATCCAACAGGGCTTGAGGTGTCTATGGCAGTTAGAGATCCTAAGGGAAACCTTTGACAGATCCTTATAGGTAATTCACACTATACCTCTCTCGGACTTTGGAGAAGAGTTTTGTTTTCTCACAGGAAATGATTCTCCTTTTGAGAAACAGCTTCCTCCTTTTTATAGGTTCCCACCAGAGTCCTGACACTTAGTATTGGCCATCAAATAATCACGTGACCATAGTATTCATATTAACAAAGTGTTGTCTGACTCACCAAGTGTTACGTAGCAGTACTTCAAGTGGAAACAATAGATAAATTTTCCTCCAAAGGTTTTGAAGTCACAAATAAGTTGTATGGAAAGTGGCTTAGATTCCCATGGCTTCTATTCCTGCCACACTGCCTCCTCTCTCTTATGTGGAATAGTCTATTACAGCAGAATGAGGAAGAACAATTTTATCCTTGTTCACAGATGGTTCTGCACTATTCTGGCACTATCTAAATTGGACAGCTGAGGCATTACAGGTGTGGCCTTGAAGTATAGTGGTGAAGAAAATTTTTCCAATGGGAAGAACTTCAAACTATAACCCTGATTGTTCATATTGCCTGGCAGGAGATATGGATAGAGGTACATATCTGGAATGAGTCATAAGCAGTGACTAACAGTTTGGCTGCATGGTAAGCAAGTTAGAAGAAACAAGATTGGAAAATCAGTAACAAGGTCTAGAGAAGAAGTATATAGAAAGACTTCTTTAAATGGGCACAAAATATGAAGATATTTTTGTCGTACATAAATGCTCACCAAAGAGCAACTTCCCAAGAGGAAGATCTTAAAAATCTTATGCACAAGATTACCCATTGTTTTATTCCCATAATTGCCCAGTTGGCTCATGAAGAGAATGATCATGGAAGCAGAGATGGAGCCTATGCATGGGCTCAGCAACATGGACTTCCATTCATTAAGGCCAATTTGGATAGAGCCACTGCTGACTACCCAAACTGCCAAAAGCAAATATCTACACTGAATCCCTGAAATGGCACCATTCCCTGGAGGAACCAGCTGGCCACCTGGTGGCAGGTTGATTACATTGGATCACTTCCATCATTGAAGGAGTACCTCTTTGTTCTCACGGAGGGGGAAAGAAAAACACTTATGCCAGATATGGTTTTGCCTTTCCCACTCCTAATGTTTCTACTAAAACCACCAGCTGTGGGTTTACACAATGCCTTATTCACCTTTATAGTATTCCATATGACATTACTTCTGACAAAGAAACTCATTTTATAGCAAATGAAGTGCAATGTTGGGCTCATGCTCATGCAATTTACTGGTATCCTCATGTTCCCTTCATCCTGAAACAGCTGGTCTAATAAAATTATGGAATGGTCTTTGGAAGACTCAGTTATGGCACCAGCTGGTGAAAGCACTTTATGGGGCTGCAATAATGTCTTTCTGGATGTAAGATATTCTTTGAATCAGCTATAAATATGTAGCAATGTTTCTCCTATACCCAGGATTCATGAGTCTGGGAATCACAGGGTAGATATGAGAATGAGTCCTTTCACATTAATCCTAATGATCCACTGGTAATATTTTTGTTCTCATTCTCTACAAATTTTGACCTTTCACGTTCAAAGATCTTACTTCCCAAAGAAGAAATTCATGACAGAATACAACATTGTACTGGAATTCACAGCTACCATTGGCTATTTGGGGCACCTCAGACATTGAAACAACAGGAAAGAGGCAGAGGTAGAATTCCCAGTATTCAGAAGATCCTCTAGAGCATCCCTTAGACTTTCAACATTTTGTGGTAAAAGTTCATGAAAAGCTACAACAACCTAATAGAGGCAGGGCTATAATGGTACAGACGCTTCACGAACTAGGATTTGGGTCACTCTATCAGGTAAGGAACCACAATTAACTGAGACACTTTCAGGAAGCAGATAAAATATGAACTGTGTAGTGGAAGAAAGAAGTTATAAATACTATCTGTGATCTTACGACCAGTTATGATCCCATGGCTGATCATGAGGGCTCTAGTAGATAAAAATATGTATTCATGTATTTATTGCTTCAAAGTGTATTTGTATGTGTGTGAGTTTCCCCTTTCCCCAATTCCCTAGTCTAACAAAAGATTTATTAATAGTGGTTACCTATATCTCAGGATTAAAGCTATAGGATATTCAAAGGAGCATTTGACTGAGTAAAACAGAAATGAGCATAACCCACAGATAGGTAAGTCACTTTGTGTGTTCCCTTTTGGGGAGTGGGCTAGTGTGTTTTTGTTGTACGAAAGATAGTTGTATCAACTTCAGGTAAAAGAATGATTTTGTTTTTGCTCTTATTTGGAAGTAAATATGGTTACCATATGAGACTATGAAAGCCGTGTTGACAAGGAGTACACTGTACTAGACTACACTGTCAGTTTGGTTGACATTTCTCAGAATTCCCTTTCCTGTATTGTTCAAAGTGAGACTGGTCCCCAAAAACAGGAATTATGGTGAGATTTTTAAGGCAGAAGTGAAACACAAGTCATTAAGTTTAGATACCCAGTGATTTCCAGGCTGTCTTCACTTTTCCTTACTCCACATCCAGCTTGTCTTCCTGCCTGCTGACCTCACTGACCCACGGTGGCACAGGTTCACCACCAGGTGTTTTCTCATGGACCAGCAGAGCTAGAACCTACACAGAGGCATTGGTTTCCCATAGCCTCCCTTCAGAACCCCTGGCTGGGAACTATTTGAGTGACTGGACGTGCTGAACTTCACAGAGCTTCAGTTCCCACTTGTCAGCCCACACAGTGCTTCAAGCAGATGAGTGAATCTTTCTCTTATCTGCCAATTTCCCTCTTCCAGACATTCATTTTCAGGCTCCTCCTTTGTTTATGGTAGTTTAAATTTCTATAACTTCCTTATTTCCACATATTACATGGACTTGTTTTCCTGACAACCCTAATAAATGTAGCATAAACACAAACTATGATTTTGCTGTTTATTTTCTTCAGATAGCCCTGAAAATAATCCAAATAACATATACAATAATATGTTACAAAAGTATGGCTCTCCTATGAAATGAACAACCAAACAGGAAGTCTGGAACTAAGCCTGTACACTGCTTTGATGATGGCTGCCCTTTGGGCTCCACATCCACTAAGTGGATTAAATGCAATTACAGTACTCTTTGTTGACAGACTGCCACCAGGGGGCAAAGATAATATCTTAATACAAAGTGATGACAGTGAGGCTTATTTATTTAGCATCCAGAATATAAGCATTACTGTACTCTGCCATTTATTTAAGCTTTTATCTCCATGAATCTTGCAAGTTAAATAATATCATCGTTGTTTTGCTGAGAAAAAATAAATGTCCAAAGAGTATAAGTAACCTGTCCAAGTCACATAGATAAATCCATTCTAGGTTTCCTCAATTCCAAAACAAATGCTTCTTCTAGAAAGACATATTGGTATTTACCTTACAGGAAATGTACTAATGTTTGTCTTCAGTGCTCTTCCATATCCTTTTTAAACCCCACTCATGCCTATATACCTTATACTAACCTCTAACCGTTTTATTCCCTTGTAAGTCATGCACTGTGTTCTATGTCTGTCTTTTCTGCCTACTTTCAGGAGGCTATCACATAGGCAAAATTCTGATGAGCAAAACTGCCCTGTGTTTTATTGACAAATAATCGTAGAGTGTTTTCATTTTCATGGTCTTAGAATAGAAATTCCATTACTTATTTATTTAACCAATACTTTCCATGTTTCTGATGAGCTAGAAAATGGTTCAGTCCCAATATTAAAGCAGTAATGAAAAATCCCATCAATCAGGTCTCTGATTGGTATTTTCTATGTGCATTTTTCAATGAGTACAAGATGCTTTATCATACAAGGCAGCCATTGCACTCTTGAACAGCTGTTAAAGTGAAACACTCATTCCTTATGTTCTTCTGAATACTCTATGAAATGTTTACCTCTTGGGCCCTCTATATGATACAGAATAAAGTCAATTCATTTTTGTCATATGCTAGCTCTTAAAGCATTTATCCCCTCTTTCTTCCCACCACTAATTAGTGGCTTAGGAGTTCAGGCTTCAAGCAGCATCCATGGATATGAATATCAAGATTACAAAGAACTCATTGATATACCAACATTGTCAAATAATACCAACACTGGTTGATTGGCTGTTTTTGTACACACGACAATATAGACTGTGAGCAACTTGGGGCAAAGTCTTGTATCTTAATCACTTCTTTATCTCTTGTGTCTAACACAGTACATGTCACAAATAGGTTATTATTAGAAATTATTAAATAGGTGTTGAATGAATAAATTATTAAGCTAATACTTGCTATCTTTTATTTATTTCAGTCAGTGGAAACCTAGCATTTGAGAACCTATGATATATCAGCCACTGTTCAAGGCCGTGAATGAATAAAACAGACATGAATCCTTCCTCAGACCTTGGAGTCTGAAATTGCTGAAGTGAGTACAGTAATTCCACTCCAGGTGACTCATACTAATAACCTTAGGGAGAAAAAATGCTACTGCTGAGCCTCAGTTTTCTCATATACTATTGAGTTGTTAGACAAATGACCAATTTGATAAGATTAAGTCCTTAAATCATTATAAAGGGCATGAAATGTTTAAGGCATTATATAAATTAAGTTTTATGATTATAAAACTATTTTATAAATTTGAATACTACCCAGAATTGATGTTCTTCCAAGGTCAAAAGCAATTCAGTTTCTCAGATACAAGCACATCATTATAAAACCACATACATCATGCAGTAACTCTAGGATTATTATTTAAAACCATATCTCTATTATATAATGTAACTTCCTTTAGAGCACAATATTTTACATTCAGTATCCTCTATAGGATCTAGCACTTTTCAGAAAAATAGCATTCAATAAGTGGATTGATGCAATAGAAACAACTGAAGAATCACCAAGGAATCTAACCTGAATACCATTTAGGAGATTCAAGAACCCAGTGAAATTGTATGCAAAACTGTGTGTCTGTAGGCCATTTTGTAGAGTTCTTCAGTTTTATCAGAGTCTCAAAGAGATCTATTATATATAAGAGTTTCTTACTCAGTATATATTAATTGAATTTCAACTACTTGCTAGACATTGTACTATGGTTTAGGCTTAGAATATAAAACTTTTTTATAATAAATGAATATTGAGTACATCAAAATTTTTCAAGATCTGCTTTCTTAAATTCACACCATTAAAATTAATGCATAACCTATTAAACACATTTACATCCTAAATCATCATCAGATACTCTAAAGTAACTTAATATCACATTTGCTGGCAAAATATTCCTTGGAAATACATTCTTATTGGCTTCATGAAAAAAGCCTCCATGATAATATAACCTGTGGGGGTTTAATGTATGTCTACATAGACTTACATATGTGCATATACATACACACATACGTATATACGTATAATGTTAAAAATCCTTAATGAGTCATGCTGCTCAAATAGTTTAAACAATCTCTAATTCATCAACTATCTTTTAGCGCTGCTGGGTTTCCATTTATTCCTAACAATAACAATGAAGCTACTGTCCTTCAAACAAAATGATGACGTATAAAGAAAATGTCCTAGAAATTGTTTTCTAAGCAGTTTCCTCAGGGACTTTCCACTGACTGAAATAAATAGTTTTCAAATGCGCCAGACGGAGGACAAAAATTATTTTTAAAATTGCAAGAATACCTCTGAAACTTCATGGCAGTTTTTCCCCTTTGGAAACCTTGTATCTCTCCTCAGCGATTAAGAATCAACTATCTCCAGTCAATATTTATTTGAGCAGCTATTTTAGTTTGCTGAATAAAATTATTCTTTCTTTTGAGAATGGTTGTCATATATTCTTGTCCCAAACTTATAAGAAAAGGATATTTCCCCAGATACAGACATAAGCACACTTAAAGACTGAAACTCTCATCCACAGTAGATGTGCACTTTACAGTATGAAAATTTTAATGTAGCATAATCCAAAATGACTATTTGAAAAAAAAAAAATGGTTAGTTTATTCTCTGGAAACAATGTTTCTAATTCATATATTCTACAGAGCTCAGTTGCAATTGGCGATAGTGGCCAGGAGATGGCGCAGTCTCATTTCCTAAGATTTACTTCATAGACTAATCCACAGTGTTAACTTAAAAAAGAAACGTTTTTTAATGGCACTTGTTTTCACTAATAGAAGCTAAGATTGAAAAATAAAACACTCAGAAACTGTAAATTCAAATTGCTCAAATGTTTTATTTATTACGAATCACCTATCTGCAAATAAAATACTTTAAAAATACTTTGAAAAACTTTTTTCTTTCCTGTGAACAAGGAACAGAAGAAACAGTTTTGAAGTAGTAATTATTTAAAATTGCCTTAATTGTTCAATTCGTCCTTTTGTTTTATATTATGCTGGATTGCTTTACACTTACAAATGTATTTTATCACTAAAAATGCCACTTTTCAATAAAATAAAAAGGATAGTTTTAATAAAAATTTTTACAAATGATAATTTAGGGAGAAAATTCATTAAAGTAAATATTTCCTGATATAATGTTCAAATTTACTTCTTTCACTTGATAAATGCTAATGAAGAGTTTTCAGATCTAAGACCTATTATATTGCTTGAGAAAAAAATAAAACTAGCATTTTAAGACCTCATAATCCACTCACATACTTATTGAAGTATATTAATGGATGTGTGTGTATGTGTGTGCACGTGCATGTACTACACGCTTCTGGAAAAACTCCAGAAAGGGAGAATGGGCATATACATTACAGATTGTCCTGACTTGGTCTGAAGTACAGTCTGCCACAAGTTATTGAGTCTTTACTGGAAAGGTAGGAAGAATCTCTAATCATCCCTGAAAAGGCATAATCCAAAGCTGGCCGAAAAGGCAAGGTGGGTACCAACCCAGGTGTTAGGTAGGGTGACATAAAACCAGATAACCCTCTTCCTGCAGAAGAATATGCCACCCTTAATGGACTGATACCTACTCTAGGATTTAAGCTGTAGAGATTTGAATCACCTCCATAAGAAGCAGAAGTAGTTTGAAGAGGAGAGAAAGCTGATTTATTACCTAGAGTTCCAAAACCAATTCCAGCAAGACTAAAACTTGAAGCTCTCTGAAAGGCTGTGTTTTCCAGTTCTTCTGAGTTTGCTAGGTTTCTGTTGTCCGGCTTGTGTTCTCTGCCATTTAAAACCTGTTCAATAGCTTGGACCACATCCCCTTTGCAGAACTGTAGAATGCCTTCTAGCCGGCTGCGCCTGTAATTTGGGAAAATCTTAGTAAGGATATCAAGAGGGTCTCTTGGTCTTGAGGACACTGTAGGAAGGCTTGCCTTGGTCGCAGTCAAGTCTTTGACCCATTCACTTTCATTTCCTGATTCCAGATCAGAGGATGATAAGGACCTGGGACTTTCTTCACCTCCTGATTGCTCTCCAGGATGAGGAGAGAGGACACTATCATGCTTGTTGGAATATTCTAAAATAGATGACCCGATACTTTGTTTCCCAATGACACCATTAGACCTAGGAGATGATCCCAGGTAAAGCTGATGGGATTTGGAGATCGGTTCTTCTTGTCCATTCTGGCATGACTCACATTTACTCTCTTTTTGTTCTGGAGAAGAGGGGGAAAAAAACAATCAAATATAGGGAAGACTTCCCAGAACATAGTACCGCTCACTTAAAAATAATGCCGGATAATATAATTCATTCACTCCTAATAATTAGTAATATTTATATACTCAAAGACATTTTAATGAATAAATCAAATTGAAAAGATTTTTCAGAAATGCAGGTGCTGGAATAGTCAAAAAGATACTATTATATCATTTCAGAATCACAAAGATATGCAATATTAAAATGCAGTTATATTTAGGAATCAGAAGATGAGAGTGCATTATTACCCCAAATTGTTTGCATAACACCAATATGGCACGCTGTCTGTTCTATCTTGGTTGTGTGGGATCTTCCTAAATGTCACCTAAGTTTTGTTATTATCTAAGTGATATTTTTTCAAAATGACACTATGGAAAACAAACTAAATAAAATGAACAGGGAATAAAAGGAATAATCTTAGTTTGAAAATGAATATTCTATTTAATCACTAATGCTAAATTTTAACAATTGGTTTTTTTATCTCATATTTCAGGTTAAAATTAATTTACTTGAATAATGTAAAAAAACGAAATTGTTCATTTCATTTCAAGTTTAAACCAATAAGTACTATTGCTATGTCATTCCCAAATCATACTAGAGCTCGCATATTTCATTTTATGAGAAATGATACAGATGGTATTTTTCATAATCCTCTATGAAACATGTACTTTCTTTTTGAATCCTTAAGAAATATCAATAACAGACTTTAAAAGCAAACTGTTTATAAAAGAAAATTATAAACTGTCCTATTGCAATCTATATGAATCCTCAAATTGTCTTTTAAAAACAACATATTAGGCATTTGCTTTAAATCACAACCCTCCTCCAATGTTATGGGCAATGTTCTAAAAGTACTTTTACACAAAGTTCTGGTTTTTCTATCTCAACATGTTGAGCACATTAATCAAACAAGAATATTTTAACACCCTTTACTAGGTTAACACCAGAAAAATTAAAATAGCCATATTTACTATATAACTTTTACTTTGGTTTACATTTTCTATTATCCTAGAGATATATAGGTAAGAGTAAACTGCTAAGTGGAGTGTGCAGAGTAATTCTGTCCAACTTTCTTTTTCTACCAAGTTTATGAATGTAACAAAACAAATATTGCCTAAGGCAGTGATTTGTAAATATGATTTGCAATACTTTCATGTTTTCTCCAGTTTTCTTAAGCACTCAGTTCTAAATTCTGAAGAAATAGCTATAGTTTATTTTAAAATTAAAGTGTATACAATTTAGCATTTTGAAGTTCAAAATGCTGTTCCCATAAGCATATGATGAAAAAAAGAATGTCACTACTGCAAAAATTACACTCTATAGTATTTTCAACTTTAAATAACACAGTAATACTTTTCTAATGAAATTGGCCAAGTGGAAATAGATTAGCATTAGTCCTCCATTCCACTTTACTTGTAAATATGAATGAGCATGCCCCTGAACATGTCAATTACCAACATTTCACCTCTATAGCAAGTTATGCATGAAATCATAAAATAATGTCTTGTTATATTTTACTCATCATACAATATATGTAGTGAAACACCAATTTGCATAAGATTATTTAGAAAATATGGTGTCTTTAAAATATAATACCATTTACTTCAGCTCTCCGTCTTCTCAAGTCCTACAGCTTGCTGTACTTCTATAGCATTTATCATTGTATGTTAAGCCTTGCATTGTAGTTTTTGGATACATATAGTCTGTCTTCTTTTGAATATAAGGTTCTTTTGTGTAGGAAAAGCTTGTTCACTTCTAAATCACAGTTAGTCTTTGTCTAATGAATGAGTAAACTAAATAGACTATTTTACCACAGTTCATGGCTATTGTGTAAGAGGAGCAGTCAATTCAGAAAGCTATTGAAGTAACCTTTCAACGTTAGCTTGCTTTTTATGGGGGAGGGGGCATCATCTGAGGCAAACAATAAAATAAAATAATTAGCTCTATAAAACAGAACACTTTGGCACCAACTAGAAATCACATAAATCAGTGTCTCACAGGGAGCTGTCAGCCATTTCACTATCGGTGTAGTTTCAGGAATTTACACTTTTACTTCTCTTTCATAGCACTTTTACTTAATAACTTTGCTCTTTAGCACCCTTGATCTTTCATGAGAATTGTATAAACTCTGTTTTACCTACTCAATTAGAATATGTACAAAAAGTTGACACATGTAAACACAAAATTCACTCTGAATTGAATGCCTCATGTCAATTCACAGACCAGTATTTTTCAAATGTACTATGTGAGTAGAACTTCAGGCAGCCATTGAGCGAAAAATCTGTTGAGATCTGCAGTTTTCACAATTCAAGGAAGGTTTGTAATTAATAGTTTACTGTAGAGCTATCATACAATTTCATATAATACAACTTTATAAGTTTTGTACAAGTTTTGGACTTATTAAAAAAAAAAAAAAGAAAACACCACAGTGATATTTCCACTGCTTAGTAGGCCCTGTGGAGGGCTATGAAGTTCACTAAAATATATCTCCTAACGCAGGAAATGAAGGCAACTGACTTGCAGTCAAAAAATAAGAGAAAAATAATGAAAACTCCTTGGATAAAAAACCTCTAACATTGAACTTTCAAATTCTTACTTATGGTTTTACAAATTACATTTAACGAAAACAATTCAGAGTGAAGGAAGAAAGAAAGAAAGAAAGATGACGGTTTGGTATATTTCAGTCTCTTCCCCACATCAAGCTTGCAACAAATGTTTGCCCCAACATGTAGTAAAGAACGGCATCCCCAACTATCAGAGTTTCCCACGCAAAATCAGCTCTGGTTTTACAGCTGAAAACAGTCCAGATCAGGGAGGATCACCTGGGCCTAGGGAGGTTGAGGCTGCAGTGAGCCATAATGGCGCCACTGCACTCCAGCCTGGGCAACAGCGTGAGACCCTGTCTCGAAAGAGTACAGAGCAGACTCAAACACAGGATCTCTCACTCAGCTTTTTGCTCAATGCCTGCTTGAAGTTCTATCCACACAGTGAAAAGTCAAATCAACTTCCGCATAAATAACCCTACTCCTAGGGTGAATTTGCTCATTTGTTACCATCCATGCTTCACTTTTTCATTATCTTATCACCTGAGGGAACGAACAGTAAACTCCTCCAAAGTGAAGGCGATGTGTCTCTCCCACTTATTAATGTCCATATTGCTGAGCAGTTCCCTAGAACTTAAAGTGCTTCTTTTAAACAACTATTCCTGCCCGCCTAAGGACACGGCGGGTTTCAGAGTTTCTTTCCAGAACAACCATTTCCTTGAGCAAAGAGCAAATGAAAGACCAACTCACCTTGTTTTTCCTCAGGATAATCTTGCTGGAAAACCTCGAAAGCGGGGGTCGCGGAACCACTGGCCTGTCTCAAGGCACCCTGTCCCAGCGCAGCCCCCGCCGCAGGGCCGCCCGCAGACTGTGGATTCTCGGCTCTGCCGCTGCCCCCGGGTGCCCGACCCCCGGGGGGCCCGGAGAGCCCAGAGCACAGGAGCCTCTGTAGCCCCCGGGCTTCGCTCTCCTCCTGCGCCTGCTGCCTGCGCAGCGCCACCTGGGCGGCCATGACGCGCTGTCGCTCGGCGATCAGGGTGCACTTGGCACACGCGCAGTCCCGCCAGCGACAGAAACGCTTGTGGCCCTTGAGCGCTGACACCACGCCATGGTTGCGACAGCGGGCGCACTTGGGTGTCCGCGGGTAGCCGCAGCCCACCGCGCCCACCCCCCTCTCCAGCCCGGGAGGCGGCGGGCAGCCTCCGCTTCCTGAGGTGGCAGCGGCGGCGGCGGCAGCTCGCAGAAAGAGGCTGGGCGGCCGCAGGAACGCTGGGGGAACCTGCATCCCCGATGGTACCGGCAACGCTGGGGATGGGGGCGGAGGGGCAGCCGTCACCACCAGCCCAGGGGCCAGGTGGGGTCGGCCGCTACCGCCTCGGTCTCTGCTGCCACAGTGTGACTGCTCCATTCCCGAGAAGTTTCTGGCTGGCCGTCGCAAGTGGAAAGTGCTCTGACCGCAGCTAACCCTGCTGGGAGGCTGGGGAAGCCGGGGCAGGACGCGCCGTGGTACTACTGAGCCCCACCCGCGCACGAACAAAAGTTTTGCACTCTTTCCACTCGGAGGGAGTTGGGACGACCGCATCCCAGAGCTGGAGAAGCTGAGAGGTGCAGCTGTCCCGTGAGCCTGGCAGAGTCCCGGGGCGCTAAGTTAATGCCCCTGTGCCTCCAGCCAAGAAGGAGAGGTTGGAGAGGCTACCCCGCCCACCCAGGCTCCGGGCCAAGCGCAGAAGCCAGGGGAGGGCCCGGGACAGGGAGTGGGGACCTTCTGGGAGGAGGGCGGCGGGGACTCCGTCCGATGGGCTGCAAATATCTCCTCCCCCCAAAAAAGCCCGTTTCTCCCACTTGCTTCCCCAGGAGTTCTCGACGTCTATTTTTGTAAACTAGCCTTTGCAGCCTCCCCTTTTACTGCCCTTTTAAAATTAAGCAGAGTTTGAATTTCTCCTTTTCCCGCTTCCACGCTTCTCCTAAGAAAGTATGAAGATTTGGATTTTGAGTTCTCCTTTCGTGTTCCCAGATGAAATCTTCATGTCTGCAGCAGCTTGGCCAGTGTTAGTGGGAGCCCAGCTTGATAGACTACGAATTTGTTATCCACCAGAAAGATGCTTGTTTTAAATGGGTCTTAAGACAGCATCAAAACAATGGATAATTAATTAAGGGAATTGATTCACATTCAGATTCTTTTCATGTATTCTATTTATTTACGCATGCAAATTTGGATTCTGTGTATTATATTTTAAAATGCTGCTGCTTTAAAAAAGTTATAAAACTCCTCTCTGCGCCTATTTATAGGCAGTAATTGTGTTAAAGCTGTTTCAAAAATACTTATGTCTATTGTAAAGTTTTGGAGAAAGTCGTTTAGATCATTATTTAAATATGCTGTCATAAATTCTTCACATATGAATTTAATGCCTTTAATTATAAGAAAAGATCAGAAGGAGTTTAAATCAAAAGAGCCTCTGAGAAAATTCATGAATGTTTATTCTTAATGGAAGGTAGCGTCAGCACTCTGCCAGCTCTTCAAGATCCAACCGCCTTGGATAGGTTATTCATTTTCTATCCCTAAGATAGCAAGTAATAATGATATTTTTACCATTCCATCTGTTCACATTCAGAGCAGATATTGCTGATCTACCTGGCCTTTCTCCTACCAACCTACTCAACGCCATCACCACCACTACCATCCTCTCATTCAAACATCCTATCGTAGAGGTTTTCCACCCCTCCTAAGAACTGGAACTACCTAGGGAACCTTTAAAAGAGATGGACACTCCAATCTACATAATGTATTCTGAGTCTTTTTGTCTGTGTCTTAAACTCTGAAGGTGACAATTACATACAGTGTTTAGAACTACCACTCAAGGAATTCATGAACTCTGGGTGTTCTATGATACGCAAACTTTCTCACAACTCTTTATCTTTGCTCAAGTTACTCCTGCCTAAAATGTACTGATGCCTTAACTGTGTACTCACATCCATTCTAGAGGAGATGAATTTTTAGTTCTACATGGATCATTAAAATACAATGAATTACCTAATGAGAAAGCAGTTTTCTTTTCTATTCTTTTTAGGAGCTTCTGGTTACATAATGGGAATGGTCAGCTTAATGCAAGTATGCCTTTTAAATTTTTAAAATACCTTTTAATTGTATTTTTCAATAATAACAAAGAGCAGCAAGTAAAATGTTTACCTAGAATTTAGCGATATTTTTCTGTTTTTATTTGATTTTTAAAGTTATCTTATAATTATATATATTGGTTTTCATCCAAGAAAGTAAATATTGTCTTTATATAAATGTACTTAAGTTAAATATTTGTCAATTTAAATGAAGAATTATGCAGATAATTCATACATGGCAAAAGAAATTAAGGTCTGGAAAACATTGTCTTGGTGGTTTTGGAGTCAAAAAGCATTGCTCTCAAATTCTGGCTCCACTTCTAGTAAGTTACTTTATCTAACTCTGATCCTCAATTTTCTCATTTGTAAAATGAGAATAATCGTATGGTTACTTGAGGATTAAACAAGATAACATACCTAAATCATAATGCATATAATGAGATATATATTTTACTGTTCCTAACACCTAGGTTCTTGACATATATTACTTTTTTTAATGGAAGGGTTTTAAAATAAATATTAATATTTAGGAATGATATTTCAAATGCTAAATGAGAATTTTATTATATTTTAGAAGAACTTCCTTGCCTTAAGTGAACTCAAAAACCACAGACTTGTTATATATATATTGGGCAAATATAGAAGAAAGGTATCCAAAATTGTTGGTGAACCAAAATTAGATTAGTATTAAAAATGTAACCATTTTCATAGTAAGTATCCCATCTTGGACTTTGTGTGATTGGCCTAAGAGGTGACAGTGCTTTGAGGAGAAAAGTTATTGGCCAGGAAATTAAGAGAGATGGGTTCAAATAAGTGGTGTATCTGACAGAAAGTAAGGGCACTTCCAATGACCAGATTTGTGGTGTTGAAAAGTAACTCTATCTTTTTGATCTCGGTCACTCAACTGCAAAATGAAACAGTTGGGTTAAATAATTTCTAAGATTATTTAAACTTTAATAATTTATGACTTTAATACAGACATGTCTAATACAAGATAATTGTGTTTCTAATATACTAGCAATGGAAAATCTGAAATGAAATGAAAAAAAGCTGTTTTACTCTAATTCTGAAGTAGCTCTCTATTACTATAAGACAAAATAGATTTCAGAGTAAACAATATTACTAGGAATAATATTTACTTCATGAAAACACCATAATTCTAAATACTTATGCACCTAATAACAGTGCCTCAAAATACAAGAAGCAAAAACAATTGTAAAAAGAAATAGATATATCCACAATTATAGTCAGATTTCAACATCTTCTTTCAATAATTGATAGTATAGGCAGAAAATCAGTAAAGATATATACAATTTGAACCACACTGTCAACAGATAGACCCAATGAGATATATACAGCACTCAACAACTACAGAATGCTTGTCTTTTTGAAGTGCATATGGAACATTTACCAGTCAAACATATTCTGGACTATAAAAGCAAGGCTGAATAAAAGGATTCAAGTTGTACAAAGTATGCTTTTTGACCACTATGAAATTGAATCAGAAATCAAAGAAATAAATCAAGAAAAGTCCTAAAATGTGTGGAAATTAATAACACATTTTAAAATAACCCATATTGAAAGGATAAGTATAAAGGAAAATAATATTTAAACTGAGTAAAAATGAAAATACAACATATCCAAATTTGTGGGATGCAGTTAAAACTATACTTTGGGGAGTCATTTACATCACTAAACACCTATATTAGTAATAAGAAATCTCAAATCAAGGACTTCCGTTTCCAATTTGGGAAACTAGAAGTCGAGCATTAAATTCAACCAAAATTAGTTGCAAAGGGGAAATAATTAAAAACTGAAGAGAATGTAATGAAACAGAACACAGGGAAATAACTAAAAATAAAATGTAGCCAAAATTTTTTTCTTTGAAAAGATCAATAAAACTGATCTCTAAACTAATCAAGAAATGTAAGGAATAAAACAGGTGAAAGAACTACAGATTATACAGAAAATAAAAGAGAAATATTATAGACAACTTTATGCTATTAAATTCAATAACTTAGATAAAACAAACCAATTCATTAAAAAAACACAGTTGCTCAAGAAGAAATACATAACCTGAAGCCCTTTATCCAATAAATTGACATAGCTTAAAACATTCTGAGAAAGAAAACTCAAGAATCAGATGTCTGCACTAGTGAATTTTACCAGATATTTAAGGGAGAAATACTACCAATTATACACAACCTCCTGGAAAACATTTCTTAAATCATGGAATATTTACTAGTTCTTCCTAGGTAACGCTAACATTACCCTGAAAACAAAATAAGACTAACATCACATTTTTTATAAAAGCTACAAATATCCCTCATCTATTTGTGATTAAAAAAAAAAATTCCCAGCAAACTAAGAATAGAAAGGACTTCCTCAACCTACCTAACCCATATATTTAAAAAATAGAACAAACAGCACGTTTAACGGTGAATGACTAAAAGCTTTTTTCCTAAGATCAGAAACAATACAAAGATGTTCACTCTGACCACTTCAATTCAACAATATACTGGAAATTCTGTCTAATGCAATCAGGCAAGAGAAATTAGACATTCAAATTGGAAAGAATGGTGTAAAGCTCTTCATTTGCAGGTGACATCTATTTATAAAATCCTATGAAAACAGAAAAAAAAAGCCTGCTAGAACTAAGAAGTAATTTTTGTAAGACTGCAAGATATAAGGTCAGTATAAAAAATCAGCTACATTTCTATAAACTGAAATAAAAATCAGACAATCAAGAACTGAATCTAGTAAACAACCCTATTCACAGTGGCATTCAAAATACAAAATGCTTAGGGATACATCTGATAAAAAGTATGAAACACTGAAAACTAAAAACTTTACTGACAGAAATTAAAGATCTAAACAGATGGAGACATATACCATGTTCATGGATCAGAAGACTCAACATTTTTTAAATGATAATCTTACCTAAATTGATCTATAAATTGATGCAATCCCAATCAAAATTTCAATTCTTTAAATATACACTGTCAAACTCATTACAAAATTCATATGGAAATGCAAAGACCTATAATGGCCAAAATATCTCTGAAAAAGAATAAAATTGTAAGGTTAACATTAACTTTTTTTCAATAATTATTACAAAGTTATAGTAATTGAAACAATGGAATATTGATGTAAGGATAGAAAAATCAACCATTGTGGTAGAAGAAAGAATTTAGAAAGAGAACCACAGGTAAATATACAGCTCGTTCTAGACAAAAGTGGAAAGACAACTTAGTGAAGAAAGGATAATTTTTCCCAACAAATTTTGCTATAACAATTGGATTTCTATATGCAAAACAAAACTAAATTTAAAAAGAACTTTGATCCATACCTCACACCACATAAAAATTGGCTCAAAATATAGACGTAAATATAAGTAACAAAACCATAAAACATAGAACACTTTTGTGACATTGGGTTATGCAGAGATTTCTTAGATACAACACCAAAAGTATGATCCATACTTTTGGAGTATATAAAAGAACAACTAATAAATTGTGCTTCATTAAAATTAAATATTTTTCTTCTTCAAAAGACACTGTTAAGAGAATTAAAAGTCATGCCACAGACTGGAAGAATATAGGGGCAACACATATATCTGACAAAGAACTTATATACAGAATATGTAAAGAACATTCAAAACTTGATAGGAAAAGCAGTCCTTTCAGTGGGCAAAATATTTGGATAAACATGTCATCAGGGAAGATATATGGATAGAAAATAAGCACAAGAAAATATTCTACACACCATTAGTAATGAGAGAAATGCACATTAAACCAAACATGAAATACTACCATATACATATCACAATGACTACAATTAAAAAGATTGATCATACCAAGTATTTACAAGGACATGAAGCAGCTGGGACTTTTGTACATTGCTGGTAGAAATGTAAAATAGTACAACCACCTTGGAAAATAGATTAAGAGTTTCTTAAAAATTTAAACATCATCTACCATATGATCCAATCATTACATTCCTAGTTATTTATGCAAAGGAAACATTCAAATGTCCATACAAAGACACTGACTTTTTAAAGTAGCTTTATTTGTACAGCTGCAAATTGGAAAACACCAATCATCAACAGATGAATAGATTAACAAACTGTGATGATCTATATTATAGAAAACCTTGAGAAGATGAACATGAACCTAGTCAGAAAGAAAGTATACCTGTGTTATATAATTGAGTGTGAAAAACAGAATATATCATAAGAAATTAGCCAAGAAGGCAACTGACAGAAGACTGAAAAGAAAAAAGATCATAGAATATCCTCAGCTAAACTATTGGTAAAAGAAAGGTAAAATGTATATGCAGTTTTGGAGGGAATTTTGAATTGCAATTCTCTTTTCCTGGGATTCTTTAATGCATTTGAGCATTATCATTGGATGGGAGGCCACAGTCTGCTGGATGACAGGAAGTTCAGCCCTTGGACTGTAGGTCAATAAATGGCTAGGCACCTCAGGTCTAAGCAGAAATGGGCCTCCTCTGGGATATTATTCTTTCCTGGAGTATTGTTGGGAAAGGGATGGACATGTTTGGTGATATATATAATAGAAAATAAAAGAGAATATTACAGATACAGAAAATAAAAGAGAAATATTATAGACAACTTTATGCTATTAAATTCAATAACTTAGATAGAACTAACCAATTCATTAAAAAAACACAGTTGCTCAAGAAGAAATACATAACCTGAAGCCCTTTATCCAATAAATTGACATAGCTTAAAACATTCTGAGAAAGAAAACTCAAGAATCAGATGTCTGCACTAGTGAATTTTACCAGATATTTAAGGGAGAAATACTACCAAGAAATGTCAAGTAGTTCAAGAAATGTCACTCCAAGAACCAATTCCTACCAGTAAATACATCCTCTTGGGGATACCATGAGGCTGAGGAGAGATAATTCATTACATCAAAGCTACAACGAACCACAGTATTGTGGCTCTTAGGAAATAAGACTTCCTGGGAAGACATAATCTCTGATTGCTTGCTCTGGGATGGCTGGAAACGAGTTGGAGGCTATAGACACTGTCCCCCGACTTTTAGGGGGATACAAATTGTGAAACAGAATAGAATGTGTTCTGTTTTGTTGCTTTACAAGCTCTTTCACACAAGTTGAAGATACTCACTTGGAATCATAAATAACTAAGAAATACACAAATGGAGATGTACCCTTTTTTATATGTTCTTTTCTAAATTCCTAGTACATAGTAAATGCTCAATATGTCTTTGCAAATAAAGAGTGGATGTCACAGGACTTACTTTTAAGTTGGTTGAATAGGCATTAATATCACATTACTTTGCCTTTATGTTCTAAAAACGTTTGAGAAGTAATTTCCAGCTCACTAAAAACTATTATTTTGCTGTTTTTCAACCTTGAGTTTTATATAAGTTGGAGTGTAATTTATTTTTAAAGTATGGTTTATTGTTTACTTTATTTTACAACTTTCATTAATGTTAAAAAATGTTTTTTATGTTTTTCTCATAGGAAAAATCTTATAAAACTCTACAGTTCATGCCAATGAATGCATTTCAGTATTTTTCAAAATGTTTAGATCCAAACACATATAGTTGCTTATGAATATGATGGATTAATGTGTTAGTGTATTTACTTCTACATTTTTTCTTCATATAAAAAGTTATGATATATTGTTTACATATAATACATCTAACTTAATTTTGTAACGCAAAGATTTCTCATTTTAACAGATTTTGCAAATGTCAACTTTAATAGCTATCTAATTTTCCATTATTTCGTCATAGGGTGATTACTTAATTCTTCTAGTTTTAGACATTCATAGTTTTATTTTCTCCCAGTTTTAAATAAGGAGATGAACATATGAACATAAAGCACTTTCTGTATTTCAGAGTAACTCCCTAGAATAAATTGCTATAAATACAAGTATTGAATTAAATGTTGTAAATATTTTTAAAGCTTTTGATTACGTTCTTGGCTTTTTTTTCTAACGAGGCTGTATGAATTTGAATTCTAATATACAGCTCATTTCATCATCGTCGCATGTATTTTTTTCTTTTTCCCTTAAGTGGCAGTGTTTTTTTCTTAGTAGGAAACCAATTCTGCCTTCTAAAATAACAGTGATAATCCAAAATTCCATAAGGAAAATAATTCTACAACACCTCAGTTCATAGAAAGATAATCACCATTTTGAAAATTTCTGGTTAAGTATGACTGGGGGGAATTGAAGCAAAGTGTAGCAAAAGATCCAATCATGGTAACATACCTTGCCCAATCCTTCTTTGAGTAAATTACACAGACTATTGTGAACGTGATGATTTAAACAGTTCTTTATAAAGAAGTGTTGTTGATTTAAAGACTATAACAAGAAACCTTGGTGCCATTGTGGTTAATTGTATATCTACATGTTCAAAAGCTATGCTCTTTATTTAGCTTCTTTGCCCTAATGGGACTAAGTCTACCATGTAAATAGGGCTCAGAACTTATGAAACTCTTGTTTTTTTGTTTTGTTTTGTTTTGTTTTTTAACTCATACGATATTTAAAGTAAATTCATGCTTAGGGATTGAGATAATCATTATGATTTGTCTTCCACTGAGTAGAACCCACCAATCATCTGTATGTGAAAACATTTCCTCATAATTCAGTCCTTAAATAGACAGCAATACAGTTTCATTCAGAAAGTATGTGAAAGCGCTTTATGTTGCTGTTAAAAGTTATAGCAGAATAAATAAGCACATATTAAACATTGAAGCATGCTAGTAAGAGTTTAATTAAACATTGCATCCTAAGTGAATTAAGAAAAAAAACTATAGACAACCAAAAACTTCTCTCATAAAATGTTACCATCCTAAAGAATCTTCTGTATATGACAGACATCTCTTTCTAATTATTATAGCTACTTTTTAAGAGCTGCTTATTATGTTTCATGCACTGTGGTTGGGGCTTTAGATACATTATGTCATTTAATCTTCACAGTCACCTTATTGAAGCCAATTACATTATCCTAATTTTACAAATAAGAAAACAGATTTTCAGAGGACAAATCCTCAAGGTGGTCTAATATTAAAACTCTTACTAAACTCCTGATTCTCCCCAGAAATCAGGGCAACTACCTCTGTAATACAGAGTCACAAAGAAATCTGTTAGGTAGAGTTCTTCATAGCAGAGTTATGCAGAAAAGGCACTTATTGGCTGACTCATTAGCAACCCAAAAATGCATCTATTCTTTCAGTTAACAACAGTCTCAATTTAAAAAGAATGTATGAAGTTTTAAAAAAAGATTTAAACACTTCAAAACTCCATACTTTACATGTCTCATCTTAGCAAACTTTAATAATAGCATTCTTATTCCACTTTTCTCTTTCTTCCCCACACTTCTCCTGTAAATAGAAGTAAAACAGAAATGAAACTTCTTGTTGATACTTTTACCACTGGAAATTTGAAGCATGTTTTCCCTTTACTCTCAAGAGTAACCAATTCAGATTTGATACCTTTTACTCCTTTCAAAACCTGATATTGGATTCACTGGTAGTTTTTCCCTCTCAAGGTAATTGTGGTGAGACCCTGCCGTTAGGCATTAGAAAAATACTTAAAAGCTTTCATAAAATAAATAATTGCAAAAAAGAAGTTCATAAATGCCCATTTTGGAAACCAAATTGGTTAGCTTAAAACAAAAGAAGCATTTTAATATGTTAGGTCCTACTATATTCCACTGATTGAACACAAACAAGATATACAAATCAATTCCTTAAATATCTGCAATCCCTATTTCTTCAGAAGGAATTGCTATAGGAACTACAAAAATAATTTTGCTCATTTTTGTTGTAAAATAGGATGAAACTGACTTTCAAAGATATTATACATTTCTATCATTTGTTTTTATCTTTTGCCCTGCCAGAGTCTGTCTTCTGGAGCTTTTCTTAGAAGTGTCCCAATTAAAACTCTGTGTGAGCAAAAAATGGCTTTCATTCACAACAAGGATTCTAAATAAGAGGTAAATTTGGTAAACCAGTTCCTTCCTGGCTCCTTGCCATTCACTTCTTTTGGTTTTGAAATTCATTTCTTTGTGAGCATAAGGTGGTTGTTATGAGGTGTTGTCAAGCCTCTGACAGGGTTATTGTGCATGGTAGAAGGTGGTAGTTTTTGATCAATGTCTTCAAAGTCAAAGCTTGGAAAATAATAGCTGCACATCAAAACCCAGTGCCATAATGCAGTTAACATTGGACTCTTTCAGGTGGCCCCTGGGAATGATTTAATTCTCATGTTGAGCTTTACCATAATTAGTCATTTATAATGGTGTAGTAAGATTTATGTGAAGACACATAACTTGGATTCCATTATCAAATGAGGATCAGAAAAAACATTACCAATAAATAAATAAATAAGCCTATTTGTTGATGTTTCTCCTCCCAATTTTTTTTATGAAACCCTATTGATTGCATTTCTACTCTTAAAAAATCCTTTATTGGTTCAATATCTTTAAATTATAATTATGCCTAATTCCTTAGGCCATTCATGCAATTATTTCATGATACCCTAATAAATAAAGTCACTGACCCAAACTTTCTTGTTGCACCTTTTTCTATATTCTTAGCACTTTTCCAAAAAGTCTTAAACATTTACAAATGCTTTAAAATTAGGGTGTTTTTTATGTTGTTTGTTTAGCTTTTTCCTCTAGAACATAAGGTTATTGGTAGTTTCTAAGAAGATAAAGCCATTTCATTCATACATTCATGCAAATAGTACAACTGGCATATATATCATATATATTAACATACCATATTTTATATATATATATAAAATTTCTTAAAGGAACTATAAAATCACAGGTGAAAATTACACAATATAACATTAAAAAAATCATACTTAAAAGTTAAATGTGCCATATGTTTCTCTAATACTGAGACACAATGGGGTGCATTAAGAAACTCATTAAGTCAATGAAAATGGCAGCTGAGGTGTATCGAGATATCTATTCACTTCACTTTTGAGATAGAAAAACCGAAAAATAGTGGACACATTCCATTTCTTCTCAGGTTTGAACTAATCATGTTAGCAAAGGGTCAGTGCAATACAAGATGAGAATGTGTATTTCTTCTCAGCATCTACTTTGATAAACTTCACTTTAATGATTTCTATTTTTTTGCATCAAATGCAAATATGTCTATTTCCTCTAACATTTTAAGTTTTTCTCATAAAAAAATTAAAGGTTTGCAAAAGTACCTAATAGTCGCATACAGCATGCAACAAATTTAACCTAATAAATCACTTGAGCAGTAAAGAAAATATTAATATGTTTGGTTTGATTTTATGGACTTCAGAGTAACAAGCATGCCATAATAATGTAAATCACCCTACTACAGCTTTGTGTGATTTGGGGAAAGGCCTTGATTCTCAAGGCATTAGTTTACTCTTCTGTAAAATGTAATTTTAGATTTTTTTTTAAATTTTAGTCACTTTAAGAATCTGAGTAAAGCTATGAGAATCTGAACAAACGCACATATGAACAAAATTTTACATAGTATTTCAAGCCCACATTGAGATTGAGAGACATAAAATGTTGAGAGCCATAAAGTATAGGATTCCTGAATTCTCTTCCTGGTTTAAATTTCTATAATTCTATCAGTACAACCCTCCCAATTCATAAAGCACATATGCAAAACTGAGACCATGTCTCTAAAGGTTATTATAGATGGAATTCAACACAGCATCATAGAGTGTTAGAGTTCAAAGTGCCCTTAGTATTGATTGGTTTTCTATGTTGATAGAGTACAATTAATAATATCTATATTTGCGTTTTAACAAAAAACAATAATCTGAAACAGAGTAAGAAAATAAGCCTGAAAAACATAGCACCTAGCTATTTTGGTTCAATAACAATAATTTGTATTCTTTAATTTACAGTCTTCTGATATATTTAAAATTCTCATTGAGCTGAGAAATGTTTAACAACTAAGGGGACAAAACAAACAGATTTTCCCTGCTTGGTCATCACCACACTGCAAATGTTGAAATCCCGAGGTCATTCAATTTTCATGCCTCAATAGTGAATCCAAAAGCAAAAAAGCTTCAATTCTAAATGCAAAATTTAAGCTATAACCAATAATGTCTACAAGCATGTAAAATATGGAATGATATCCTACAGTCTTTCAAATTCTAAGCTTCTGAGGGGTTGATTCCCTTTTAATGTTTTCTACAGGTATCTCTGGAATTTTAAGAAATCAGTTGAGTGGTATGAACTTTTACACATGAATTGCTTCCAAATTATTTGAACTTGTATAGTTTTTAAAATATATCCAATTTTGCTTATCTGAGGTCAGTTTCTGCTCTGCTCAAATGCCTGCTGTCCTCTTCAACCAAATGTAGTCTATCAGGCTTCACACACTGGCAGATGGAAAGATGTGTCTTTATGTCAATAGTTTCTGAGATTGTCAGGTTCTCAACAGTGCTATGGACATTTGAAATTTGATTTTAGGTTAAAATTAAGAGAATAAGTTATGATGGAAAAAAAAAACAGGTATCTTCATTCCTTGCTATCTTCTTAGTTTCTGGTTGTTGACCAATTCCTTGTCATAGGCCACCAACATGCTCTTCTTGTACCTTGCAAATTCTTCCTTCAACTCTGCTAATATGCCATTTCTTCTTACCTCTCTCCTTCACAGTCAAATCCAGAAAATTTTCTGCATATTCTATCTCCACTTCTTCACCTTATATTAAATCAAATCACACCTTTCTCACATCAAACCTTTCTCTAATCCCACATTTACACTCATTTTGTAAGGTCACCAGTGATTCTCACGCTGCCAAGTCAAAAGACTCTTTTCAGTCTTCACCTTGTAAAACACAATTGAGCTCAGAATACTTAGAATTCTCTTCTTTTGACTTGCATGATACCATAAATTCTTGTTTTTTTTCCTCTCCTACTTCTCTACTTCTCAATCTTATTCACTCACTCCTCCTTTTTCCTTTTTCACTTATAAGCTTGTCATGGTTGATTTTTCTTGTTATGATTATTTAATGTCTACCTCCTCCCCTAAGAATAGGAAACATGACTGTTTCCTTGGTATGTTGATCACCGAATTGATAACCAATAAGCATGCATTAGTGAAATGAATGAGAAATACATAGAGAAGATCAAGGTGTGACAGCTCTCATGGGCATCTGGAATCACTTTAGCAAACTGACAAAATAATTCATTTCACTACGGAGTGCTTCAAGTGTATGATCTAGGAAAAAAGCCTTAGTTTATTAATTTAGAGATCGTTGAAATAAAAAGGAATTGCCAGATATATGAAAAAGTTAATAACAATATTAATTAGTATGTAGTAATTAATTATTTGTTTAGCAGTCTATCTGTGGTCAATTCAGGTTCTCTGGGAAGCAGACATTAAGATAGAATTAGAAGAGCAAGACATTATTCTTTGGAGGAACACCTGTGAGGGATAAAGGAGAGTAGGAACAATAGTAGGTATTAGAGCTTCAGACCATGATGCATGTCTGAACACCAGCAAACAGAAAGAAGGAAGAAGGATTAGGTAGGAAAAGCCTCAAGCTGTAGTATATCTCTGAGAAAGTCTCAGTCAGGCCAGTAGGGATCCACATAGCAAAGGCTGCCCCTTAGAGGAATTCTGAGTCAGGCAGAAATGGTCCGAATCTAGGCAAGCTGAGAATCCTGGGGAGAGTGTGAAGTCAGTGTGAACGCTGTGGTGCAGGCTCTCTTGAAGGGAGAGCTAAGTGGTGCCTTCTCATGGCTTCCACAGTCTGAAGATTTTTGTGAGTCACATGTAAATAGGTGAAATGGGATAGCTTGTAACATTATTCTATGGAGAAGAGACACATTCTTAGAATTGACTTCATAATTATAAGACAAAATAATTTGTAACTTTTTTCAAAAATAACAAATACGTATAATAGTTATAGTTAAAGACTGCTGTAACTTATGAGTTCAGTTAAAGTTTGTCGAGTATCAATGTGTTGAAAACTGGGCTAAGACCTGGGGCTACAGACAAAATCTCTGCCATGTTTGACTAGGTTTTTTCTCAAAGAATGATTTTACTCTAGATTGAAATAGTAAGCAACCTATCCCATGAATTTGACAATGAGTGTTTCCAGGCACTATTTTTTTTGTAGTCACTATATTTTTTATTTTCTTTCTCAAACCACTGTTTTATTTTTTACATTGCTACCTAACTCTACATTCTGTTTACATGTTCTCTCTGCTAAAAGCAGAAAGCAAGATAGCTGAATTACTTTTTACATAAATTTCTCATGTGTTTGTTTAAGCCAAAAATATTTATCAAATGTCTACTATATGCCAAAACCGCACTAGATGTTACTTAGCAACATCATCTCATTCAATCCGCATACCATCCCAGTGAGATTGTTATCATGCCCACTCTTTTAAGGTGACAAAACAGGTGCAGAAAGTTGATATATATATGCAGATTTGCCTCATGTCAAAGCTCATTTTCTTTCTACTGGACCTGCATACTTGTTTAAGGTTACTACGTAAGGAGGGCCACTTGAGTTGTCCCATGTATTAGCAAATATAGTATCAAATATGCTAGAAAGGCATATTTCTTTTCAGTTCAGAGCCTATGAGAAATTCTAGAACTAGAAAGGTGTTCCTACTTCAAGTATTTTGGCTTTTGGCCATTTGATTCCAAATATCAAAAGAATCTCACTTTAAAAAGTTTCCTGAACGAGGCTCATGAAAACTTCAACAAAGTGTGATGAAAGTGTTCTGATGGCAGAATTAAGATGCCTACCTGAAACTTTGGCTTTAGAACAATGAAATTTATTCTTATATAATTCTATAGGAAGTATATTAATACCCGATTAAAAGTAAGAGCAGCAGTCTCAACTATTACCACTTTGTAGATTTACATAGAGTGGTTTCAAGTTACACTCTAATTTTATACTCCATTAGCTTCAAAATGACTTATATTTTGGTCTGGACAAGTTCAAATGAGATCTGGTTGCCCAAATATCCACCCACATTTTTATATATATCTCTTATCATATAAAAATATCTATCAAAAATATTTCTACATCTATTAATATAATTTATATTATTTTATATTAATTGAAAAGTGGTGTATGATTCCTGAAATGCTATCATCACATTTTCTTGTCCACTTTGGCTACTAACCTTCTCAAAGTAAAATTACTTCAGTCTACAATGCAATACATAATAATACACAATAGATTTATAAAACAGATAACAATACCAATTAAAAAACAAAATCTCAGTATTTTATCCTTTAGTGATTAAAGATAATAAATAGAAGCAGAGTAGCTAGATAAATTGGGGGTCAATAAATGCAGAATAATATTCATAATTATCTCTCAAGGTGCTCTGCCCATTAATATAATTTTAGGGAAATAACTTTTACCGCTTGTTTAAAAAAAAAAAAAAACACTGTAATTCCTCACTCTAATAACCAAAACGAAATGTAAAAAATTTGTAACAAAGAATCCTCTCTCCTTTTTTTTCAGTACACTTAAGATTCTCAGGATAATTTTTTTTCCTCTGGAATGTCAATGATAACTAACTATTTCAGCAAATGGAAAAGAAAGAATACTCAGATGGGAAGCATGGTTAATTATCAACTGGAAATGACATGAGTCAGAAAAAACAAGTTCAAACCCAACTGTCATCCATCAATAGCATAAACTTAGCAAGACTCTTAACTTCTCTCAATCTATTTCCTTTCCATGTAAAAATAGGGAGTGTACATGGGAATTAAATGAGATAATACATGCCAAAATACCTAGAGAAGTGCCTGACACATTTAGGCATTCAGAATATAAGTTGGCTTAATTATATCAGCAGTGCTAGTTATGCTGTTTCTTCTGCAAAACTGTCAAAACACAGGGAATTCTTTGCCATATTTCTTAAGATGCTGTATTACTCCATCCTTGCATTGCTATAAGGAAATACCTGAGGCTGGGTAATTTATAAATTGGCTCATGATTCTGCAGGTTGTACAGGAAACATGGTGCTGGCATCTGCTTCTGGTGAGGCCTTATGAAGATTACAATTATGGTGGAGGGGAGCCAGCATGTCACATGGTGAGAGCAAGAGCAGGGGTGGGGGTGGGGAGAGTGCCACACACTTTTAAACACCCAAATCTTGCATGGACTCACTACCACGAGGATGGCACTAAGCCATTCATGAGGGATATGCTGCCATGATCAAAATACCTCCCACCAGTCCCTACCTCTAACTCTGGGGATTACATTTCACCATGAAACCCGGAGGAGACAAATATCCAAACCATAACAGACGCTGAAAATCTAATAAAACTAGAAACCCCAGCATCAGAGAAAAGCATTACATGTGAATAAATAAATACTTTCAAAGATACCAGTTTCCACTCTGACATGTAAAACTCTTGGAATTCATAATTCCATTCTAATAAATAAAAAACTGAACAAACTGAAAAATTAGCACCTTCTTATATCCATTAGGGAAGTGAAATCACAGGGCACACTGCTGCCCCCAAAATTGAAGAAACAGGCAGGCAGACACTGTGAAGTATATATATTGGAGAAGAAAGCCAGAAGCAGAAACCTCTGTAGGAATCAGTACCAGTATAGAAAAACCTAAATTCTAATTGATGAATTGCTGGAGGCTCAATGTGCACAAGTCTGAAAATTAAAACTCTAAAAGGCAACCACATTTTTTATGAGCTTCACCTCCAAGATCTCTACCAAGTTCTCACAGGGAATACTGGAGAAAAATCCTATTTTGCTTTTGGTGGGGGCAGGGGAAATAACCATTTTGAAATATGACAAGGGTATCCTGTTCTTATTAACAAAGCCTACTCTCAAGAGAAACTGCTTTACCAGAGCCTAACCTGCTGGAGTTTTATCAAAGTGTAACCAACATGGGGAAGAGAAACATGAACTCCAGCTTCCTCTAGCCATCCTAGTCTACCTATGGGAGAAGCAAAGAAAGGACTGAGAAGTACTGGTACAATTCCCAGCCCAGAGACATAGGTTCACCAAAAGTTGACCTAAATTTAAAAATTAGGTCAGACTTAATTTAAAAAAAACAATGGGGCCAGGTGTGGTGGCTCACGCCTGTAATCCCAGCACTTTGGGAGGCTGGGGCAGGTGAATCACTTGAGGTCAGGCATTCGAGACCAGCCTGACCAACATGGTGAAACCCCATCTCCACTAAAAACATAAAATTAGCCAGGCATGGTGACGCATGCCTGTAATCCCAGCTACTTGGGAGGCTGAGGCAGGAGAATTGGTTGAACCTGGGAGGTGGAAGTTGCAGTGAGCCAAGATCATGCCATTGCACTTCAGCCTGGGCAACAAGAGTGAAACTCAATCTCAAAACAAACAACAATAACAACAAAAATGGAACACTTTTCCTCCCCCCACTTCTTACTATCACATTATAAAAGTCTATATATCAAAGTTCCTCTACCCAGTACATCATGGTTGACTTGCATACAACGCAAAAACACAGCTTGAAGAAACAGAGAAAACACAAGACGCAAATGTAGAAATGGCTGGAATATTGGAATTATGAAATTGGAAATTTAAAACAACTCTGGTTAATATGCTAAGGGCTCTAATGAAGGAAATAGAAAATATGCAAGAATATAATGTAATGTAAGCAGAAAGATGAAAATTCTAAGAAAGAATAAAAAAGAAATGCTAGAGATTTTAAAAACTGTAACAGAAATGAAGAATACCTTTGATGGACTCATTAGCAGATTGGACACACCTAGAAAATAATCTCTGAGCTTGAGGATACATCAATAGAAACTTCCAAAACTAAAAAATAGAAAAATGACAAAACAAAACACTACTAAGAAAAAAGCAAAGGACAGAAAATCCAGAATATTCAAGAACTGGGAGACAAATATGAAGGGTGTAACATAAGAGGTACTAGAAATACCTGAAGGAAAACACAAAAGAAAGGAAATAAATATCTGAAGCAATAATAACTTAGAATTTTTCCAAATTAATGTCAAACACCAAGCCACAGATCCAGGAAAGTCAAAGAACACCAAGCAGGATAAATTCCTAACCCTCCTACAGTCCCCACAAAATCACCCCAAACCACAAAAAATACAAACAAGGAAAACTAAAGCAACATCAACAACAATAGCTGCACCTAGGCATATCATTTTAAAATTTCAGAAAACTAAAGAGAGAGAAAAATCTTAGAATAAGCCAAAGTGAAATAATATTATTCTTACCTATTGAGGAACAAAGACAAAAATTACATTCCACTTCTCAGAAACCATGCAAGCAAAAAGAGAACATAATTAAATATTTAAAACGTTAGGAGAGAGAGAAAAAAATCACCAACGTCTATACCTTATTATATTAACCTTCAAAAACAAAGGAGAAATAAAACTTAGACAAAAATTAAGATGTGTTGCCAGTAAACTTGACTTGAATGAAACATTAAAGGAAGTTTTTCAGAAAGAGAATGATATACATCAGAAACTCAGATCTACATTACGAAAGGAAGAGCATTAAAGAAGAGATAAGTGAAGAGAAAAGCTTTTTTTCCATTCTTATTTGTTCTAACATAATAGTTTGTTCAAAGTAATAATAGCAGTCATGTATTTGATGGTTATAGATTATGTATAAGTGAAATGAATAACAGCAATGATGCAAAGGGCAGGAAGTAGTTAGAAATATTTTGTTATTATAAGGTACTTGCACTACCAATGTAGTAGTATAGTATTACTTGAAAATGGACTTCAATTAGTTGTAATTGTATATGCAAACTCGAAGAAGATCAGTAAAGTAAATAGGAAAAATGTAGCATTAAGGTACTAAGAAAGAAAAGAAAATGGAATTATATAAAATGTTCAAATAAACCACAAAAGGCAGAAAAAGATTGAAAGACTAAAATAGGATCCATGAACCAAGGTAATGAATAGAAAACAGTAGTACATATCATAGATAATAATCTAATGAGATCAACAATTACCAAAAATGTAAATGATCTAAATACACAATTAAAACAGAGATGGTCAGAGTGGATCAGAAAACAACTATAAGTTGTCTACCAAAAAAAACCCACTTTAAATATAAAGACACATGTTGATTAAAAGTAAAAGGATAGAAAAAGATCTACCATTGTAACACTAATAAAAAAAAGTAGAAGTACAATAATAACAATGTTCATGCTGAATGTTCCTCCAATACCAAGAAAATTGTTTTCAATACTTTAAAAGAACACTCAAACATCTACTTCCCACCTTCATGAAGTGACAGAAACTAGATTTACACTCCCTCCTGACACAATTTTAAAAGCAGACAAAAATATACTCAACGATAGTTCTTAAATGGCAGACATTAAGAATAGTAGACAGAAGGCAATTTTTTTAAAAAATGAAGAAATTGAAGGTTCATAAAAGCTAAGGAAAACATTGTTTGAAAAAAGAACATAGTTAACAATGACAACATTCAAAGAAATCAAGTAAATTTTTAAAAAATGTGTTCACTGGTTTTATTTCTTTAAAAAGTTTGGGGCATTCTTGAAAAATCAGGAATGGTTTAGGCAAAACATCACAAAATACTTTTTGTTCATAGTTTTAGTCCTGACCATAAATGCTACCATATCATTAGATCGAAGAAAAAGGAAGAAAGAAGTGCTGTAATCATTTGTTGGGACGATGTGAAAGCATCACATGAGATATGGATAGATTAGGTCGTCAACAATATGGTAACATCACATAATTTTCAACATACCCAGTTTCCATCAAAAGCCCAGGACCTATACAACTCTGATTCTGTGGTCACATCATTTCATACTATCATGTAAAAAAATTTCTCATTTATGGACTATATTCCTGTGACTGGGAGAAACTATAAGCCCTTTCAAGGATCTCCTCTATTTCATTCTTCAATTATTTATGACATTGAACATAGGTTCTGATATAAGTATGTGCTCATTAAATGTGTGTTGAGTAATGAATGAATATATTAAAGAATAAATTAAGCACATATTGATATTAAAATATTTATTAACATGTTCAATTATGCTTTATTGATTATAGTCTACATATATATTATTTTCTTCATATTTAATAATGCTTTAAGACATTCTTCTGAATCAACAGTTTGGTTCCATAAAAAATACACTAGTATTCATTAAAACTTCACTAGGGGCTGGGCATCATGGCCCATGCCTGTAATCCCAGCACTTTGGGAGGCTGAGGCACATGGATCACCTGAGGCTAGGAGTGTGAGTCCAGCCTGGTCAATACAGCAAAACCTTGTCTCTATAAAAATACAAAAATTAGCCTGGTGTGGTGGCGTGTACCTTTAGCCCCAAGCTGCTTGGGAGGCTGAGGGAGGAGGATTACTTGAGTCCCAGGTAATGAGACTGCAGTGAGCCAAGATCACACTACTGCATTCCAGCCTGGGCTTTTTTTAGGAAAAAAACAAAAAACAAAAGAAACAAAAATCACTAGGTTTTGTTTATGAAAAATGTCCATTTTCCTTATACCAGTCACAAAAGATAAAAGTTTCTCCTTTTTTCTGTAGTGGAACAATATGATATTTCATTATCTTTGTATTTCATGATGTACGTGACTCTTATTTTGTGATACCAGTTGTTTCCACATACTTCAGAGTACATCTCCCAGGCAAAATGAACAATTAGAATGATGTGACAATTTTATTGCAGCTACCAGTACAATTGTTAAAATGTACTTTATAAAAACAATGTTAGTTCAGCTTAAAATTAAATAATACCATGCTGAAATTTAGGAAAGAAAATAAAAATAATATAGTATCCACTGTGAGAGGTGAGAAAGGCTCTAAACATAGGTACAGAGTCGTGAATGACTTTTTGCTTTGAATATCTTATCTCTTGACAGTTTTATTACTTTTGCCGCTATCATGCAGCAGTAATACTTTATCCATTGACTAGTGTAATACTTAGTAATGGCATTATTGATATTAATCATCAATGTAATTACACCATGTCCCTTAGCTACTGATATGGTTTGAGGTTTTACACTCCCTTCCTTTTCAATATTACAATGTGACAACTGAGTTTCATTCCTGGCTTCATTATTTATGATGGAACTTCTGTCAAGTTGCCTAATCTATTCAGTTATCAACTTTAAAATAGGGAAAAATGGTATTTTCTTCAGTAAATATTTGTGAAGATTAAACAAGATAATTTAGTATGTATCTTCTATTACTTTCTATTACTTTCTCTTAAGGCTAAAAAATGCAAATTTCTACATTTAGTGACTAAATTCTTAAAAAGATATTCTTTGCCAAAATCACAATGTAAGAATTAACTTTTTTTGCTTGTTCAAGAGTAATAAACTGACATACAATTTGCCTTGCAGGAACTTTTGTGAGTCCGCCTTTATTTCATCAGCCCTCAAACTATTTTTATGCCTAATGCAACAGATTTTTTTCATAAATTCCCACAAAACTCTCCAGAGGCCTTTTCAACTGGCTAGCTTTTTATTCCATTTGTTCTTATATGACTCAGCTCCAATCAGTTTCTTCCAGTATCTGAAAACTGATGATAATTCAATGTTAAAATTTTTGTAATCAGAGAGGAGCCAAACAGTAAGGGATTCTGAAAAAAAAAAAGTACTAGATGGAAACTATAGGGAATATTCCAACTTGATATTTTACAACTAGTTTACTGATACTGATTTGCTGGTTACGGTGATTCAAAGAATAAAAATAGATCCAATTGGAGGAGAGCACCTGTCTACTAAACATCAGACATCCAAACCTTATTGAGGTCAGTCAGTTTTTATCTTACTGAATTCTATAACATAAAATGGGGAATTTTCACTTTTTATAATCAGAAACATTTTTGAAAATAGAAATTATGAAAATTAGGCACCAAAATATGCATATAAAATTTTGCATATCGTTTCAGTGAGTTTCAAGGACCCTCTGAAGCCCTCCTGTGGATCCTCTATGGCTACACTGACTGCAGATTTTAAAAGCTTGATTTTAAATATGATAATATACCTGAAAATTGTTATATTACTTTGGTTTTTATTTGAAATTCCTCATGGGAAAGTAAGTGATTTGCACAGAACAGATGCCTGCATATGGGCAGATGTAGCCCCCTCTCCATGCACGTTCATCAATTTATAAAACATTCATGTGTGCAGAAACAGGAGTCTGCACATTAACTCTCCTCCCTGAGCATCCCCCTGGTAAAATGGACTGAAAGGCAGCCTACCACATTGCTTAGACATTACCATATGCAAATGTAACATTAGTAGACAGTTCAGTGGTCAGTGATGTTTTATAACAGTCTCTTATCCCAAAGACATAAGGTTTAGTACAATTCCCAGGATCCCAGATATTCCTATTATATTTCCACGAAGCATTCTCCTTGGAGTCTCGTGCTCCTACACTAACCCCAAAATATGTTATTAGTAACAATCCCAACTACCAAGAAGATGCACCAGCAACACTAATGAATGCTATATTTCTTATGCATTTTACACATGTCATTTCTAGTTCTTACAACAAGGTTTGTATTATTGTCACTGTTTTATAGATGTGGAAATGAGACTTCAGAAATACTGAGTTGTTTGCCCAGTACCAAACACCAAACACACAATTTCCACTACAAAACAACAAACAAACAAACAATAGCTTCTTATAAAAATTCTTCTCTGGATATGACCCACAAAAACTTATATAACCAGACCAAATGTGCTTAGTGCCCACCAAAGTAATGAATATAAAAGATAGTATAAAATGTGTTCTCTCTGTCTGCTTAACTAGCACTGACCTAGTCTTTTTCTCTAGACATCTTTCAAAATCAATAAGTTAACAGCTACTGTCTCAGACTGCAACAATGTCTCAGGCTGCCACATTGTTAAGTCTCAGCCTCTATTTCTACACATCAATTGCTCATGCACTCATGTCTAACAGGACTCTTTACTTCCTCTCCCTCATCTGTTCTTCCTTCCCACTGCACCTCCACCCCTTCACTAAATGACAGACTGACAGACATGGCTAAGTGTATCTTGTTTAAACATCTGCTTTACTACTGATGAGTGACTGGCTTATGGGTAGGCAAGGATTTTTTCTTATCTTTCACTCAGGAATTCAGATGGTCTGATTAGGAAGTTGAACTGTTTGGAGGATCCTGACAGATGCCTCTTACTTTCTCTTCAGACTACTGTGAATGCTTAGGCATTTCACTCAGACCATTTTCAGTGGTGAAACAACTGTCTGTTTAGGTACCTGGCAATGTCAAACATATATTTAACTGAGGAATCCCACTTCCATACACAAGGATTAGTTTTCTCTCGGGAAAGAATTGCATAAAGAACCATTTATTCTGTAAATGCTGTAAGTGTGCTAAGGGTCACTTGCTGCAATTGTATAATGGAGTGATTGCCGAGAAGAATGGCTATTGAAAGAATAAAAATAAAACCCAGAGAAACCTAAAGACAGACAAAAAGTAAGAAAGAAAGCTCATGATATTTTGTTTAATAGGAAGTAGAAGAAAGAGCATGAGTTTCATAAAATAGCCCATCCATCTTTTAAGATGTGTGACTGTTTTAAAGCTCCTTTGTGAAAATAAAGAATATTTTGGGTTCAAATATCTGGAATAATAATTTTTGATTCAGTGATACAAATGAAAATAAATACAGAATTCAAAAAATACAAATTATTACACTCTAGTTAAAAACCTTTCAGGGAAGAAAAATATGACTCATTCTGACTTTACGTGCAAAGGTTACATTCTATAAAAATTAGTTACATCAGGGAGTTCTATAATACAATGTGAAAAAATTGAGGCTCAGGAGAAAGAAATCAGTTGTGGAGGGCATTAATAGAAAATAAGTACAGGAGGGAAACAAAAAGGGGAGTCAGCACTGCTACTACAAATTACTTTAGAGGATGCCCTTTATCTCTTACCTCTTCCCTCAGCTACCCACCCAAACTTGTCTCCCTTCTGCTATATTAAGCTCCTGGGCTTCTATAGAGGCTGTTTTCTCCACTAGTGTCACTCTCCAGATCTTCCCTTATGTTTCCTTCATATTTAGTTGCTCCCTCACATTAAACCGCATAATTTAAGATGCAGCTTAAACATCACCTCTTAGAAAGGGCTTCCCTATGTATGCAATTTAAAGAGCTCTACAGCCAATCTCTATCACATGACCCTATTATATTTTTATATTCTTGGGGTTTTAAATTTTTTAATGTTTCATAAAAGCTTTCTCATTCACCATTATATTTTCAGCACTTATCACATAATAGATGTTCAATAAATGTTTGCTGAATGAATCAAGTAAAAACAAAAGTAACAAGGAATCAAATAAAGGAAAAGTGTTTATTTTAATAATTTTGGGACAATTATCCTCAAAACACAAGCCCCTCCGAAAGAGCTAAGTTTAGTGAATGCATCATCACTTCTTGAATTGAAGAGAATTAGGCTGTAGGGCAAGTATGAGCTAACATGCTTTTCCAGATTCTGGAAGAGATTATGGAGAATAGTGCTTTTCCAAAACAGAGGGCCCAGATCTAGAGGACTTAGCATGTAATTGGTTGAAGTAGAAGTGCCTACCTCATCAGTGCAAATAGAGCTAATAAAGTCAGAGATAAGAAATAGAGCCTCTAATCTATATTGTCTTTCAATGAACTAACTCTGCCCCCTAAAATGCATTGCCCAAAAGATGTCAAAGTCTCACCAATTTAACAAGAACAGTTACTCATGTTTCTAATGAGTGAATAGATACTTCGAAAGATTTCATTCCAGTACTTCCACCTATGGGAATTAGATATAAATTACCTTTCCTCAGTGGAAATGTGAAGACATGGAATAAGGTTATATTCGATGGAATACTGACACATGGAATATAGTCTGTAAGTTGTTAATATTTTATTGAAAAATAGAAACAAAATCTAGGAAAGTTAAGGAAGGAGATCAAAGATGGGATGGGAAAAATGTTTGTGGTCTCTGTTCTCTTATCCGTAAGTACAACAGAAAACAAAGGAATAGAGGCAAAACAAAATTTTGTCCCATATATGATCATAAACATAGAAAACATCAAATTATCTGATTATTTCCTTTAAGAAATATTAATAACTGTGAGCTTCTTGAGGATATAGACCCAAGTGTTTTATTTTTTGAACCCTAGCCCTTTACTTGCTATAGTCTGGAACATTATAAGAGCTCAATAAGTAATCGTTGAATTGAAATTATTATACTTGAGAGACAGATGATGAAGACTTGCTTGAGACTCACTAGTTTCTTCAGAGAGCCAGAAAATATATCAGGTGTATTCTGTGCCACTTTGGGGGACATTTGCAAAGTGGAAAATTTTAAAGAGTATATAGAAACATTCTCTTAACAAATTCAGGCTAATCATGACACAATTGGTTACTTATTTATTGCATTCTACAGATGTGTGGACTAGGCAATATGACTGGAATTGCATCTGTCTGCACTGGGGCAGAGCTAGCTCTCCTAACTCTAGGTGCCTTGGAAAAAAAATTATAATACATTTCTCTCTGCAGCCCAGGAAGTAAAAACCCTCAGATATGGCATCTCTCTTCCTCCAGGATATCAGGCTGTTGGAGAAAGAACCAAGACACTGCTTGACATTCAGTACTTCTTCCAATTGGACTGGAGACTGTCTCCTGTGCTTACCTTTGTGGTACCATCCCCCTGAACGGGGCTTTTGGACATGAAATATACAAGGTGTGGCATTTTTTGTGCTTCTCACAGTTTGGCACCTCCTTCAGTTGTTGGTCTTATGTTGGCAACCTCCCTCCCAAATCATATAAACCTGGTAAATGATTATATGAGGGTACAACAGTATATGAGTCATGCAGTCCCCTGACTATGCATCAGAAAATTACTTGGGTCATTGAAGTGAATATGATTATATTACAACAAGTGAGAAGAAAAAGTGGTTTCTTCTTCTTTTCTCCTTTTCCTTCCCCTTCTTTTTTTCTTTTTTTTTTTTTTTTTTTTTTTTTGAGACGGAGTTTCACACTTATTGCCCAGGCTGGAGTGCAATGGCACAATCTTGTCGCATTGCAACCTCCGCCTCTTGGGTTCAGACAATTCTCTTGCCTCAGTCTTCCAAGTAGCTGGGATTACAGGCATGCACCATCATGCCTGGCTAATTTTGTAGTTTTAGTAGAGACAGGGTTTCTCCATTTTGGTCAGCCTGGTCTCGAACTCTTGACCTCAGGTGATCTGCCTGCCTTGGCCTCCTGAAGTGCTGGGATTATAGGCATGAGTCTCCATACCTGGCCAGCACCTTCTTGATATTTACTTTGTTTGTCAAACTTATTAAGGTATATTTACTTTGTTTGTCAAGCTTACTAAGGTATAAAAAATACATCAAAATATCTGATCATTTTCTTCTCTGCATTTAAGTGAGCTGTTAACTTCTCACAAATAAAGATAACGTAAAATGCACCCTTAATTAGAGTACAATTCAATACGTTTTGACTAATGTATATAGTCCCGGAATCACTACCAAAATCCAAATATAGAACATTTTGGTCACCTAAAAAATTCCGTTATGGCTCTTTCCAGTCAACCCCCTACTCCCATCCCTAACTTCTGCCAATAAATTATCTCGTTAAGGTCCCTATGGGTTAGGGACCTTTTTTAGAACGTCTTCTAAATGGACAGAGTATGTAGCCTTTGTATCTGGTGTCTGTTTTATGTTTTTTTTTTTTTAATTTCAACTTTTATTTTAGATTGAGGGGCAGCACGTGCAGGTTTGTTACTTGAGTATATTGCATGATGCTAAAGTTTGGGGCACAGATCCTGTCACCCAGGTAGTAATCATAGTACCTAGGTAGTTTTTCTACATATGCTCCTCTCCTTCCCTCTCCCATCTAATCGGCAGTGTCTATTGTTCCCATCTTTATATCCATATGTATTGAATTTTTAGCTCCTACTTGCAAATGAGAACATTTGATGTTTTATTCCTGCATAAATTTGCTTAGGACTATGGCCTCCAGCTGCATCCATGTTACTGCAAAGGACATGATTTAGCTCTTTTTAATGGCTGCATAGTATTCCATGGTGTGTATGTACCATATTCTCTTTATCCAGTCCACTATGGATGGGCGCCTAGGTTGATTCCATGTCTTTGCTACACAGTGATGAATGTATACGTGGGTGTATAAGTGAATGTATAAGTCTTTTTCATGGAATGATGTATTTTCCCTTGGGTACATACCAAGTAATAGGATTCCCAGGTCAAATGGTAGCTCTGTTGCAAGTTCTTTGAGAAATGTTCAAATTGTTTTCCACAGTGGCTGAACTATTTATTTTCCCGCCAATGGTGTGTAAGTATTCCCTCTTCTCTACAGCCTCACCAGTATCTATTGTTTTTGATGTTTTAGTAGTAGCCACTCTGACTGGTGTGTGATGGTTTTTCATCGTGGTTTTAGTTTGCACTTCTGTGATGATAAGTGATAATTAGTATTCTTTCATTTGTTTGTTAGCCACTTGTATGATTTCTTTGAGGAAGTGTCCATTCATGTCCTTTGCCCATTTTTAATGGGATTTTTTTTTTCTGTGGATTTGTTTAAGTTATAGATGCTGGATATTAGACTTTTGTTAGATACATCATTTACAAATATTTTCTCCCATTCTTTGGGTTATCTATTTACTCTGTTGATAGTTTCTTTTGCTGTGCAGAATCTCTTTAGTTTTATTAGGTCCACTTGTCAATTCTTGTTTTTGTTGCAATTGGTTTTGGAAACTTAGTCAAAACTTATTTGCCAAAGTTATGTCAAGAAGGGTATTTCCTAGGTTTTCTCCTAGGATTTTAATAATCCGAAGTCTTACATTTAAATCATATATATATATATCTCGATATATATATATATATATCGAGACAGAAACAGAGAAAAAGAGAGAGACTCACTCTGTTGCCTAGGCTGAAAGTGAGGTGGTACAATCAGCTCACAGCAGCTTTGAACTCCTGGGCTCAAGTGATCTTCCTCCAACAGCCTCCTGAGTAGCTGGGACAACAGGTACATTGCACCATGCCCAGCTAACTTTTTTTACAGAGAGAGATGAGGTCTCCCTATATTGCTCAGGCTGGTATCAAACTCGTAAACTTGGGTGCGGGGAGTACAGGCATGAGCCACCATGACTAGACACATTTAAATATTAAATTCATCTTGAATTAATTTTTGGATATGGTGAAAGGTAAGGGTAGTTTCATTTTCCAGCATATGGTTAGCCAATTATCCCTGTACCATTTACTGACTAGGGAGTGCTTTCCCCATTGCTTGTTTTTGTCATCTTTGTCAAAGATCAGATTATTATAGGTGTGTGGCTTTATTGCTGAGTTTTTTATTATGTTCCATTGGTCTATGTGTCTGTTTTTGTACAAGAACCATGATGTTTTGGTTCTGTAGCCTTATGGTATTATCTGAAACTGGATAGTTTGACAACTCTGGCTTTTTTCTTTTTGCTTAGAATTGCTTTGGCTATTCCGGCCAGACGCGGTGGCTCACGCCTGTAATCCCAGCACTTTGGGAGGCCGAGACGGGCCGATCACGAGGTCAGGAGATCGAGACCATCCTGGCTAACACGGTGAAACCCCGTCTCTACTAAAAATACAAAAAATTAGCCGGGAGCGGTGGCGGGCGCCTATAGTCCCATCTACTCGGTAGGCTGAGGCAGGAGAATGGCGTGAACCCGGGAAGCGGAGCTTCCAGTGAGCCGAAATCGCGCCACTGCACTCCAGCCTGGGCGACAGAGGAATAATCCTTCAAAAAAAAATTGCTTTGGCTATTCCACCTCTTGTTTGATTTCATATAAATTTTAAAACTTTAAAACTCAATCAGATGAGATCAGGCACATTTCAGGTGATACAGCCATAGACATCAAATTGCCAGAGTTCTTGCTGATTCTTTCGCATCTGGATTATTGTCCTTGGTTTCAAAAAGGAATATGTTATCAAAATATTTTTGGTGTTGTATTATAGTTTGGGCTGTGATCTAGTAGATGGTGCTTAAGAGTAACGGGCAGTAGATAGGCTGTTAGACACAGGTCTCCTCGCCACAGGGTTCTTCTATATTTCCTTGCATTTGCAGCCATGCTGTGTTATTGCTAGAGGGAAAGAGGTGACTCCTTCACCAGGTCCATTCCTGGGCCTCATGGAAGCCCTCTCTGATCACTGGCACTGCACCTGCATTTCTTCTGTTAGGTGTTCCAGGCCATAGGCCTCCCTGGGCAGAGACGGTGGTAGGGAGATAGGCTGCACCGTTTCCATGTCAATCCTGCAGAGGGAGGCACAACCTACTCTTGCTCTAGCCCATGAACTTATGCATCTCCACCCTTTCAATTGAGTGCTGGCCACAAATCTCAGCTTGGCACTCCCAAGCTGTGCACAGCAACCATGAAGTGCCAGGATCAGCTTGTGACTTTGACCTCTGGACCCTTGGAGTCGAGTTCTGTGTGCCCTAGGGAATCCAAAGTGTTCTCAGCTTGCTGGAAAAGTGAACGGGTGGAGCAAGGCAGCCAAACTGGATAGCAGAGGCTGTGCTGTGCACATGCTCCTCCAGGGCAGCCAAACAGGGGCTCTGGGAGGAGCTGGCAGGCAGGAATGCCTGCTGAACAGATGTGCCTCAGTCCCACAGGGAAATGCCCCACTTTCTCCATCGCTGTCGGTCAGCAGGGGCTAAAGCTTCTGGTAGGGAGATGGGGAGCTCTGAGGGATAGGCGCCTGTGGCCATGATCAGCCAAAGATGCACTGTGTACAAAGACCCATGGGTTCCTCAACTGCTAAAGCTCCTCTCTGTCTACTCTCTAGGAAGAACCTCCTGACAACTTAAATGTCCATGGGGGATATGGGACTTGCTGTAGCCAGGATCCCAGAGGTCCATGGCAAAGGTGGGGAGTCCCACAGTTCCTTAACTCACCCATTCCCAAGGAGCCATTTAGGGCAAGGAAGCAGCTTCAGCATTTGGGTACCCAACAAAGGGTCCTCTTCCCTCTTCAGCCTCAGTGTCTGCATCTCATCTTTATCCATTCTTGGCATTTTCTCTTTGAAGATCAGTCCAATACGTTGGTTTACGTAAAACGTTGGTTTCTCTTGATAGGGGCAGTGCTTTCTGGTTGTGTCTAGTCAGCCATCTTGCCCCCAGGGTCCTGTTTGGTTTCTATACCTAACACAGTTCTTTTACACTTCTCTCACATTACTGCTCATAAGAGTGGTTCATTCCTTTTTAAAGCTGAGGAATATTCTATTACATTGATATTTTTGATTTGTCTTTTTGCTCATCAGATAATGGATATTTAGGTTATTTCTAATTTAGGGCTATAAAGAATAAAGCTTCTATAAATACATCATACAGATCTTTGTGCAGACATCTGTTTTTATTTCTCTAGGGTAACAACTTAGGAGTGGATTTTTGCCTTGCTGTGGTAAGCAAATGTTTACCCGTCCTTTGAATCAACTTGGATAAAATATGAAGAAAAAAGAATTTTTAAAAAATGAATAAAAACTCAGGAAATATGAGATTATGTAAAGAGACCAAATCTTCAATTCTTTGGCATTCTTGAGAAAGAAAGAGAGAATAAGCAATTTGGAAAACACATTTAAAATATATTTAAAAGAAATTTTTGAACTCTTTAATAAAAGGTCAGAGCCATTCTACATTTCTGCTAGCAATATATGAGAGTTGCATTTGCTTCACGTCTTCACCAGCAATTGGTATTATCAGTCTTAAATTTTAGCTATCCTAACAGGTGTTTGGTGATACCTCATATGAGATTAATCTACATTTCTCTAATTTATAATGTTGAGCATCTTTTCATGTGCTTGTCATTTATATATCTTTGATGAATTATCATTAAAATTTTTGCCTATTCTTAAACAGATCATTCTATTGACTTGAAAGAGTCCTTTGTTCTAGACACAAATCCTTATCAAATAAAATTTTTTCAAGCTTTCCTACCATTTCCTGACTTGCCTTTAAATTTCTTAATAGTTTCTTTGGAGAACAGAGGATTTTAATTTTAATGACATTTAATATATCAATTTTCTATGACTTTAGCTTTTTATGACCCATGTATGAAATATTTGCCTAATTCAGGCTCACAAAGATTTTTGTTTTCTTCAAAATGTTCAGAATGTTAGCTTGTACATTTAGATCTATGACCCATATCAAGTTATTTTTCTGTATGGTGCAAGGTAAAAGTCATTATGTCTCATGTGGATGCCTGATTGTTCCCACACTACTTTTTTGGAAAATATAATCCTTTCCCCTTGAGTTACCTTTGCTTCTTACTGAAAGTCAATTGATGCTTGTGTATGATCTATTCATGAACTATCTATTCCATTGATTTATATGTATATCTGTACACCATACCATCCTTTATTGATTAGCATAGCTTTATAGTAGATCTCAAAGTCCAGTTGTGAGACTTTTCCTAATTCCGTCTTCTTTTGCAAAATTATTTTGCCATTTGGATTGTTTTTCTTATACATTTTGGAATATGCTTGTTGATTTTTATGTATATGCGTAAAAACCTGCTGGAATTTGATTGCATTTTTTATTGAATTCAAATATCAATTCAGGAAGAATGAACATCTATCTTCAAAATATTGACTTTTAGAATTTGTAAGTCAGTCTAAATTATCTAACGTATATCTTAATTTTATAGTTTCCAGTATACACATTTTGCATATACTTATATTTATCCCTAAATAGTCGAAGCTTTCTAAAACTTTTTAAAATAATATTTTAAAATTTTTATTTGTATGTTTTCTTTTCATTATATGAATTAAAATTGATTTTTACATTGAATTTGTGGCATTCTACCTTGCTAATTTTACTCAGTTGTAGTAATATATTTGTAAATACTTTGAGACTTTCTATGTAGGAAATTATATCATCTTCAATAGTGATAATTTTATTTCTTACTTTTAAAATGTTTGTGTCTTTAATTTATTTATTTAGGCCTTATGACTTTACCTTGCTCTCCAATGTTGAAAGTAAGTGATGATAACAGACATCTTTGCCTTCTTCTCAGGGGGAAAAATTCTCAGTCATTGTCAAGTATAATGTTACTTACAGGTTTGTTGGAGGCACACTTCATTGAGTTCAGGAGGGTCCAATTGCTGAAGTTGTTTTTTTTTAAAAAAAGATATAACTTGATTTTTGTCAAATGCTTTTCCTTTAATATGGGAAGATGACTATATGGTTCTTGTTCTCTAGTCAGTTGATACGATGAATTATTAATTGATTTTAAAATGTTGAACCAACCTTTTATTCCTATGGCAACCCCCATTTGGCTGTAACTTATTATTCATGAATTGATTAATTTAATTTGATAATATTTTGTTAAAGATTATCATGACTATATTAATGGGAATTTTTTTTGTAATACATTTGGTTTGTTATGAGTTGGGAAGAGCTCTCTATTCTTCTATTTTACGGAAGAGTACACAAAGAATAGGTATTAGTATAGCCTTAAGTCATGGAATTCAATAGGGAATCCACAGAGAAATTTAATCTCATATATATGACTGTACATATATATATATATATGACAGGTTCACGTATATAAAATTGGTTATCTGTCTCTTCTCGAATGAGCTGTTATAGTCTGTATCATTCAAGGAATTCGTCTATTGTATCTACATAGTGAATTTATGATCATTAAGTTGTTTATAATATTCCTTTATCATCTTTTTGTATATGACAGATCTTTGATGATTTCCTCTTTTTCATTTCTGGTATTGGTAATTTCTCTCTTCTTTGTTTGTTTGTTTTTGACAGAGTCTTGCTCTGTTGCCCAGACTGGAGGGCAATGGCAAGATCATGGCTCACTGCAGCCTGGAACTCCTGGACTTGGGAGATCTACCTACCTCAGTCTCCCAACTAACTAGGACTACAAGTATGTGCCACCACACCTACCTAGTTTTATTTTTTAAATTTTTTGTAGAGATGGGGTCTCGTTATGTTGCCCAGGTGGTCTTGAACTCCTGGCCTTAAGCAATTATCCTGCCTCAGACTCTCAAAGTGCTGGGATTACAAGCATGAGCTACTGTACCTGGCTTCTGCTTTCTTTGTTTATCTTGCTCGTTTTATCAACTTCCTATATTGGATGTATTCCATTTTTAAATGTATGCCTCAAATACTAACCACATATCTATTTATGGAATTATTATAATCTGGCTTATATTTTAGCTGGGTTTACACAAATTTATTTTCTCCACTGGCCTGTGAGTTTCCTGAGTGCAATGACAATGTTATTAGATAGTGCCTATTATACAGTTAACATTTCCTAAAGAACAACAGGATTCTGTTTTGGATAGCCTATGTTCTTAAAATACCGTGTGATTATTCCCCAAATGATATTTACAACCTTAGTAGGTTATTTTAAATAAGAACATCCTTCCTCTTAAGAAACTTGGTTAATTGGCATCATCATTAAGTGGCACATTGAGTTTTCAAATGTTCCATCTTTAAATATTGTTTTCCTTAAGGCTTAGGTACTCTATTTTTATCAATATTCAGCTTCATTTTTTGGTTGTGACTCTTGTTAGGTGTTGATATCTTAAGTGAGTTTATTACTCTGCAGGCATCCTAGTCTGTAGCCATGAGAAACCATAGCCCATCGAGACATTGTACATGTGGCATATATGTTCTATAACTTAATTTTTTTTTTTTTTTTGAGACGGAGTCTCGCGCTGTTGCCCAGGCTGGAGTGCAGTGGCCGGATCTCAGCTCACTGCAAGCTCCGCCTCCCGGGTTTACGCCATTCTCCTGCCTCAGCCTCCCGAGTAACTGGGATTACAGGCGCCCGCCAACTCACCCGGCTAGTTTTTTGTATTTTTTTAGTAGAGACGGGGTTTCACCGTGTTCGCCAGGATGGTCTCGATCTCCTGACCTCGTGATCCACCCGCCTCGGCCTCCCAAAGTGCTGGGATTACAGGCTTGAGCCACCGCGCCCGGCCTATAACTTAATTTAGATAAAGTAGTCTAAGACATGTTGTGATCTAGCTCCTGTGGATCCATAGAAGATACACAAGGTCATGCTTCCCTTCCTACATAATAATGAAGTTTCTTTTCTCAGAATGGAGTCAAGTGGGTTATTCAATGTGCTTGTTTGTTAATGTTTCTCTAGCAAGATCCTTAGAATCTATACTAGAAAGTAAATTTCCACATTTACAAATTGGAGATTCTTTTTCTTTCCAGGGACCTTTGGGAGATTCCTGTGGTAATATTTTCATGGTGTTTTAATCTTGGTCAGTTAGCACACTCCCATCATTGTACAGAAGATTCATGCAATGAGAATCTCTTTCTCTATATTATCTAGGTGCTACAGATATGGAGAGAAATTAGATACAATTCATTGAATTGTAAATTTCTAGGTTCTATCCTTGAGCACATCTGATTAGCTAGATGTGAAGTGGGGGCTAAATATTTGTTCTCGGCTCTTTTTTTTTCCTTAGTGAATCCAGATGATTCTAATGCAAGTTCCTGAAAGACATTTCTAGAAAAAAAAGTTCAGACTTATACTTAAGTAGACAAATCCATAGTTGTAAATTAATGGGTGCAATTGCATTTGATAAGTACCACAATAAAAACAAATTATGCAATACAGTGGAGGCCCAAAATTCAGAACTGAAATTGTCCTTGATTGGCAGGGACAATGAGATCCAAAAAGACTTCATTGAAAAGGCGACACCTAAAATAAGTCCTGGAAGATGAGTTTGACAACTGGAAAGGAAGAAGAGTAGAAGAGGAAGGGGCTTTCTCAGTGTCTGCAAAACTTGCCTGATAATTAGATTTATTTTTATGTTCATGCAACTTTTCAGATTCTTCTCTGATTCTTAGTAGAGGCCAGTTATGTTCAGTATGCATCACATGTGATTCTTATCACCAGAAATGTTTAGGAAAAGTTTATATAGAGTAGAAAGACAGCAAAGTAACTGAAACATAAAATAGTGTTGTGTAATTATAAAACTGCAGATAGTTCAGTGGAGTGAGAACATAGGATTCATGGCAAGCTGTGGCTAGATAGCTTAGGCAGCAATGTGAAAGGTGTATGAAAAGGAGAAAAGGCTGAAGGCAAACAGACAAAAACAGTAATTCAGGCAGAGTAAAATGGGATGGACATTAGCTAAGATACCATTGAAGTGGCACAGTAGGGTAGACAGAATAATTCCCGCACTACCAAGATCACAACCAAAGATGTTCAGGTTCTAATCCCCAGCATCTATGGATGTTACCTTAGCTGCAAAAAGGGACTTCGCAGGTGTGACTAAGGTTAAGGACCTTGGGATAGGGAAATTCATCAGATTGTATGTACTAATTACATGAGCCCTTAAAAATACATAGAGGAAGAAGGTAAAGGGGTGGTTTCTGAGTACTGCAATATGAGAGGAATTCAATCTACTATTCCTGGCTTTCAAAGTAGATGGAAAGAAAACATTGGACAAGGAATGTGGTAAAGAATCTGGGAAAAGCCCTCAGTCTACAGACAGAAGAAAAAAAAAAAAAAAGGACCTCAGTTCTACAAGTACAAGGAATTTAATTCTGCCAGCACAAATAAGCAAGGCGTCCTCTTCTAGAACCTAGAGAAAGTAATACAGCTTTGCCAAGACCTTGATTTCAGGCCTGTGAGACCTGTGCTGGACTTCTCACCTACAATACTATAAGATAGTAAATTTGTGTTGTTTAAGCTGCTTAAATTTGTGGTAATTTACTATTGGAGAACTATAAAACTAATACACTCAATAGAGATATTAAGACTCCAACAGGTAATAGCACACTATATATGCATTACAAATTCACTAAGTATTCCTTATAATTTTTAAATCCACAAATGGAGGACATTCCAAGGCCAAGATGAAGTAACAGAAACCAGATATACTGCCACCTGAAACAATCAAAAAAAAACAAAATGAGGCTGGGCACAGTGGCTCACACCTGTAATCCCTACACTTTAGGAGGCCGAGGCAGGTGGATCACTTGTGGTCAGGTATTCGAGGCCACCCTACTCAACATGGTAAAACTCTATCTCTATTAAAAATACAAAAATTAGCTAGGCATGGTGGCAGGTACCTGTAATCCCAGCTACTTGGAAGGCTGAGGCAGGAGAATCACTTGAACCCGGGAGGTGGAGGTTGCAGTGAGCCAAGATCGCCTCATTGCACTCCAGCCTGGGCAATGGAGTGAGACTCCCTCTCAAAAAATTAATTAATTAATTAATTTTAAAAAATGTATATGACAGTTTTGCAGACATTGGACAGTAGGTAATGAAAGACAGTGATGACTGAAAGATGGAAAGGAAGACCTATGACTACCCCAGCTTTCTATTGTGGGAGCTTCCAGGCCCTGGAGCAAGAATGGGAAATGCAGGCCGACCCTTTGAGTTGAGAAAAAGCTGAGAATTGGGAAAGAATATCGTAACTAGAGTTCTCAGGGCTGAATGCCAGAGAGGAGAAAGAGGAACACAGAGAGAACCCCTGAGATGTGCAAAGGGTCTCCCTCAGCTATTTAACAGAGTATTGATTGGTGCATGTGTGTGAGGAAACTGCACAAGAAATTGTATATGTACAACCCTTGGACTTACCTAATTCTGTAGGTTCATTTTATTTCTCCTAAAAATGTTACTACTAATAATGATTTATGGAACAAAGATATCATAAGAATGCTTCCCCTTGTTTAACAGTTGCTATATATTTTCTTTCTGAAATAATCTATATGCTTTCCAGATTCTATCCAATATACCTTCTAAGCATCTTTACAAATGTTTCTAAGTGGAGATAAAATGTCCAGAGAAATGAGATACATGAACAAAGGCATTTTGGAAAAAGAGGCTTTTTCATTATGTATTAAAGTACATATTGAAGTGTTCTCAACTGGCCCTAAAACTACTATCCCAAGAGACTTCTAAAGATTCTTTGTCAGTAAAATGTCCCAAATACAATGACAAAATTAGAATATCCTGGCCTTGAGTCCAAGTACCTGGTAATCCCAAAGGGTCCACTAAACTTGTCCCCAGAATGCCCCCAGACAAGACTTCGGCAAAATGATATTCAGGAATAATTTCCTACCACACCAAAGAGTTACAGAGCAGATTGTAAAAGATCTGGCCTTTGCTTTTGGCTTTCCCCAATCAGGTCTGAATTCTGTGCTTTCATATCAAAGAAAAAAATCTTCAAAAGGGACTTTATATACATAGAACTGTGACCGTTCTCTTTTTTTGTTTATATTTATAGTAAAATATATCTCAAAATGTGGGTCTCTCTGGGAATCTTAATTCTATTAGGCCTTACTGGTTTATGGGAAAAATAAACACATTGATCCTAACGCTCATATTTGCAGAGCAAAGCCGTGGTGGCTTGCCTGAGATTTGATGAATACGTACACTGTACCTCTTTGTTTCCGAAGAGCTGAGAGGTCTGAAAAGCCATTCAATCTTCTCAACAGCGAGACGGATTGGAAATCAGGGAAGTTCATCTAATCACAATTTTAGAGCCCACTTAATTATTAGGATGGCCACATATCTATATCCCTAGCAACTATGAATGCCGACCAAGTTCAGATTGTTTATAGATAACAAGAAGTAAGAACCCAGATAAGGTTTTAGGTGCAGAGGTAATGAAGCTGCCCTTCTGGGCATAATGGCCTGTGTGAGACTTTCCCATTGGTGACACCAAGCAGTATCTTAAGAATCACATTTTCTTTTCTCAAATAAATATAGATCTCCTTATGCAATCTTGCCTATTTCTATTTTTTGTTTGTTGCATAATACTGAGATGCCTTGGGGTTAAAATTTGATATAGCACTTATCACATCCTAATTTTCAGTAAAAGGAAATGAGAAGAGGAAGGTCTTTATGTAAAATATTCCTGCTTATTTTCCTTTTTAATGCCAGTACCATGTTTCAAAAGAGTTCTTATTAAAAGAATTATTTGTTTCTCAATCTCAGTTTGTTCTAATCCTAAATAAGCCCAACTATACTATATAATAGTATGTTTGTAACAAATAATAAAATAAAACAAAAATAAATTCAGTTCTTTTTGTGGATCATGTGGACTCACTAGATTTGATGTTTGCATTGATTGTTATATTAATTCATTTTGCTTTCAACAAATGCATGCCTGAACTGTGTTGGGTGTTAAAGATAAAAACATTTCGGCCGGGCGCGGTGGCTCAAGCCTGTAATCCCGGCACTTTGGGAGGCCGAGATGGGTGGATCACGAGGTCAGGAGATCGAGACCATCCTGGCGAACACGGTGAAACCCCGTCTCTACTAAAAAATACAAAAAAACTAGCCGGACGAGGTGGCGGGCGCCTGTAGTCCCAGCTACTAGGGAGGCTGAGGCAGGAGAATGGCGTAAACCCGGGAGGCGGAGCTTGCAGGGAGCTGAGATCCGGCCACTGCACTCCAGCCTGGGTGACAGAGCCAGACTCCATCTCAAAAAAAAAAAAAAAAAACATTTCCAGCCTCAAGAACCTTGTAATTTAGGGAGAGACATAGGCAAGTAGAATAAAAAATTCCTAAAAATAAAACATAACATGATAATTTCTAAGATAAAAATACCACTGGGATTCTAAGAGGACAGAAAAGGGTGTGTTAATGAGCCCGGAAAAGGTTAAAGAAGGCCTAGCACAAGGGGTAGCACTTGAGAAGGAGTTTTAAATTTCTAGTACTATCTGGAGTATAACTCAGCTAGTAGAGCTCCCCCGAGGAGTCTGTGATATGTGTGCAGTTTAGAGTTGTCACAATAATTGGGGAGAGTATTACATGCACTCGATGGACATGGGCGAGGGATACAAGGCATACTGCCCTGAGAGGAGATTCTTCCATAACGAAGATGTGTCCTGCAATTCACATGGTTTTTTAATATCTGGAAATTCTTACAGATAAAAACTCAATGTATAATTATCTGACATTTAAATTCAACTGTTTTATTTATAAATATAAAATATGTTTTTCATATTCACTAAATTTTGCAGAATTAAAACTACTGTATAAATTGAGAAAAAAAATTGGGAAAAATTTTAGTGAACTTTTCCAAGGTAGTCCATCAATTCATCAACAATAGTAGTCATGATACTAGTGAACCAAATATGATACATTGTACCTGTCTGCATTTACGGCTGACCCATTCTAAATGAGTCCCTATGTATACATGTGTGAATAATTTCTTTAACATGTGATATAAAAAGAACATTTTGACAATATTAAATTACAAATTGAAAATCCAAGTTTATTAATAATCAATGTAAGTATCTGACTATTTCATTTTGTCTTCAAGTATACATCAGCCTAAACATTAATATATATACCATGTTAAAATCCTTTTATTTCTCCTATAAATCAATTAGTTTTATATTGACTTTTATTTTATGAGTTATAATTACAAACAGTAAAATACAAATGTTGAGTGTACATCTTGATGAACTTTGACACATACGTACATCATACATTCAAAACTCCATCAAGATATGGAATATTTCTGTAATTCTATTCATCTCATGCCTCTTTATTGTCAATCCTCTCCCTTCTCCCCTCTTAAAGGCAACCAGTGTTCTGATTTGTAATCCCATCGATTGATTTTGCCTGCTCTTAAATATCATACACCCATCAACTCGTCATTTACATCAGGTATAACTCCCAAGTTGATGGGTGCAGCACAGCAACATGGCACAAGTATACATATGTAACAAACCTGCACGTTATGCACATGTACCCTAGAACTTAAAGTATAATAATAAAAAAATAAATAAAAATAAATAAATTAATTTAAAAAAATGTCATACAAACGGAATCACAAAGAATGCACTCTTGTATTTGAATTTACTCAATGCAGTGTTTTTGGGATGTATCCATACTGCTTTGAGTGTCAGTAGTTTCCTCCTTTTTATTGCCAAACAGTATTCCGTTGTATAACTTTTAAAGTTTTGTGTGTAGATAAATGACATTTTTGATACATTTTATTTCCAGATAGTAAAGAGAGTCTTAAATATTTGTTTTAAAGCGGTTGGGAGTATGGGGCCTGATACACTGAGAACTGCTAATACTGTGGTTAATAGCACAGAGTTTTTAAAAGAATGGTCTGATATGGTGTGGCTGTGTCCCCACCCAAATCTCATCTTGAATTGTAGCTCCCATAATTCCCATGTGTTGTGGGAACAACCCAGTGGGAGATAATTGAATCATGGAGCCAGTTTCCTTCCTATTGTTCTCGTGGTAGTGAATAAACCTCATGAGATCTGATGGTTTTATAAGGGGTTTTCCCTTTCACTTGTCTCTCATTCCCTCCCGCCTGCCACCATGTAAGATGTGCCTTTTGCCTTCCACCATGATTGTGAAGCCTCCCCAGTCACATAGAACTATGAGTTCATTAAACCTCTTTTTCTCTGTAATTTACCCAGTCTCAGGTATGTCTTTATGAAAACAGACTAATACATGGTCCAAGGTTAGAATGCAGTTCTCATTTCACTCATTCTTTGACAGTGAGTCACCTAACCTCTGTAAGTTTTGTTTACTCATCCTGCAAACTAAGGGATAATAAGAATCCCTACCTTGTTAGGTTGATGCAAGGATTAAATTAAATAACTCAAGTAATGCATAAATGCCTGACATTAAATTATTTGAGCATATGTTATGGTAAAAAATGGCTCATAAAGTATTTGGATGACTTTGTGGATCTGGCTCTCTCTGAGAATATTCATCTCCAATGAAATATACTTACTGAGTAGATTCTACTGAAGCTGGCCACTGGTAGGATTTGGCTTCTTTCCCAGCAGGAAGTCTATCTCTATCATATGGTTACTCCATACCAGTATCACTTGGTGACTGATGCTCAGATTACATTTTTCAAAAAAGATGCCTCACCTCTTACAAGCTGAAATGGAGGCCAACGTGCGGCTCAGAGAACAGAAGATAAGCCTAAGATAGAAGTAACAAAGGGATCCCTAGGGCTCACAGGTGGCATAGCCTCAGCTCCCCAGTCACATGACCATATAGAGATTTTAACTAAGGCCCAATTAGCCATAAAAAATTCCTTTGCCTGGAGTGACCTCTGAAGAATATGTGTCCATCAGGGTCAAAGTCAGGACTCACTTTCTGATGCCAGAGTAGGAGCAAGAATAGTTTTGTGTCTTTTTAGATGAGTGGTTTTTGTATAACCATATGGATTCACAGAACATGTACATGAAGGCTTCAAGCCACTTTCTATTAAGCAGAAACAAGTAAAATTTCAGTGAAATTTTGCTAAAAGGGAAATTTAAAGTTTAAAAAATTTCAGGAAGATTGCTATATAATCTTGTAGTGGAGAAGGGTCAGAGCTTTATCCAAAGAGCTTTGGGCTTCTCAAAATCTGGGTCCTTTCTTATCAGGCCCAAGGAGAATCAGAATTTCCATTGGGGTCCAAAAAGGTACCACTAGAGCAGTAGCACAAATACATGACCTATTGCTTCAGAACTTCCTAGAGATTGTCAGGCACCCTTTCCATACTGGGCCACCTGAATCTAGTTTGACTCTTCTGGAGAGTGTTATTAGGCAAGATCTAAGCAGCCTAATCACAAATGATAACCACTGTTTGAAAGTTGTGCTGACCACACTGACCAGGGAGTTAGAGATTGAATCTCTCGGGACAAAATAAACCATTATCCCTTTAAAACATGCAGCTAATAGCTAATTGCCCACATAGAACATGTGCCTAAATTCATAGAAATGTGCATAAATTCAAGAACTATAGTATAGTATTGCAGAGTTTTACACCAAAGCTCCGAAAATGTCAACTGCTTTAGACCAATGATTGTCAAATTCCAACATGCACTGGAATTACTTGGATGACTTGTTAAAACATGGATTGTTGATCCCCACTCCCAGAGTTTATGATTATTTCTTGGGTGAAATATGAAAATGTGCATTTTTAGCAACCCTTTAGGTAAGGTTGATGGTGCTGGCTGGGAAATCACACTTTGAGAACCACTACTTAGAGGAGTATCTGTGGCCAAAGAAAGACTTATTACAATGTGACTTTTGCTTGGATGCTTCTAGGACCTGAAAGGAGGAAACTATCCTGCAGACTTCTTACAAGGGAAAGTGGGTATTCGGACCATGCCTAAGCTCCAACCAGAACGAAGACCTACTTACTCTATGCTCAAGTTCTCATGATACTAAGCAACTTGCATCCTAACTTCACCTTGTCGAGGACTCCTGCTTTAACTAAGTATCATAAGTCACCTCCAGAAAGTCACTACATTTTGTCGAGGACTCCTGCTTTAACTAAGTATCATAAGTCACTCCAGAAAGTCACCAAGTTATCAACCCAGCTCTGGGTCTGAATAGCTTGGTTTTCTATATTCCCACCACTCCTGGGAACCTGTATTTAGGCCGAGGACAGTCAATCTAAACAGAGCAGTTTCCACAGATAAATCTTCGGCTGAATTATCTAAAGACAGAAAATCAGAAGAGTTCCAAGCATCAAATATTTATAGTAAATTAGAAAAAGTAGTGCAAATGCTCTGTGAAGACATATGTTTCTTCAATTTAGAAGATAGTGTAAGGTGGTTTTTTGTTTGTTTTTCAAGCTGATATAAAATACAGTCTTTTGTTCTCCAAAATTTTCTTTTCTTTTCTTTTCTTTTTTTTTTTTTTTTTTTTTTTTTTTTTTTGGAGACAGAGTCTTGCTCTGTCACCCAGGCTGGAGTACAGTGGTGCCATCTCCACTCACTGCAACCTCTGTCTCCCAGGTTCAAGCAATTCTCCTGCCTCAGCCTCCCAAGTAGCTGGGATTACAGGTTCCTGTCACCACACCTGGCTAATCTTTTTTGTATTTTTAGAAGAGACGGGGTTTCACCATGTTGGCTGGGCTGGTCTCGAATTCCGGTCAAGTGATCTGACTGCCTTGGCCTTCCAAAATGCTGGAATTACAGGCATGAGCCACCTCGCCTGACCAAGTTTCCCTTTTTGTATGAAAAAATATACACCAAAACAGTGAGCCTGCTCAAGATAAACAGCATGCATTCATAATTTTTACTTTGAAAGGCACAAATAGTGAAAATCAAAGATGTTATATTATTATTTTTCTTTTTACACGAAGATTTTAGCATGTATAGCTGGACTTGCTTGAACAATTTGTACTATCAACTACACATGTAAGAATCTGCATTAAAGAACAAATTACATTGGCTTTGGGACAAAATGAAACAATCAGTAATTCTTAGAATGTGCACAGCGTTCTCTGCCCTTCTTATCTTGGAAGACACTTACCAATAATGTTTATCTTTCTTTTGTTATTGCCTGGAACCTATGTTCCACCTTTCAGAGTGGAAGCTACGTTTGCCAAGATTAAAATTCACTTGATCTTTAGGCCTTTTGTAATGTTAGCAAAAGTAATTTCCTGATTCCTAGCAATAAGAGCCAACAAGTCCACTGAGGCAGATACATATGGGTTGAATTTCCTTTCAAAAATAAATATTGGTTTAAGCCTTAAATGAGAAAGGGCTCAGCCAAATGCATTACACTAGACTTCTGTAATATGTGGTGAAACCACCCCACACTTCCCTGTTCCCCTTTCATACTTGCAACTAACAAATCACTCTTGAACGAAGAGAGACATACTTGATTCTTTCACAAAGAATCTGGAATATGTAACTCTTCTTTTAATGGAGAACGAACTGTTTTATGGCCAAAAGAAGCTACTGAGGACACAATAGACAGATTTAAACTTGATTTATCTCACATGGGCAGGACAGGGTCAATCTGAAAAGAAGTTATTAATCTTGACATGAAAAAAAAAATAGTAAGTCCCTAGCCCTGTATCTCAAGGAACTATATAAGTTAATCTTTGAACAAACCCTAGAATGGATTTTTAAATAAGGAATGTTTTCATTTTAGGGGAAATACCATCCAGAAAACATAGAAAATTCCTAAGCTGCTATGGTTGCTTACACTGCATTTTTTAGTATTAGGTTCTTTAACAGAAAAATTTAGAAATTTCAAGTTGAAATTAAGTTTTCTGTTTCACTCCCAAAACACTTTCTCTGATGTTGCCCTACAGATGTTTAGGGAAAACAGTAAGGCCTGAAACAATAATTATTTAGGAAGTTATTTTCTCTTTTTGAAAAATTAATACCATCATTTCTATTGTTAAATTTTCTACTCTCAGTCCCAAAGTACCAATTCATTTCCCCAGAACAGTTCACATAGAGACATATACAAAAAACTTTTTGATCTTTCTCTCTTCATGCCTCAGCCAGTTTACCTTACTCTACTGAGGTGTAGAGCAAAGAATGCAAGATTCAGAATGGAGAAATGGAGAGGATCATATTCAGGCCCTGGCCCTGCTACTGACTAGCTAGGTGACCTGGCCCAAGTCACTGTGTTCAAAGGAACAAGTGATAATGATGTCTGCACACTAATCTTATGAATAGAAAATGCCATATATACATATTATTATTGCTACCAACTCTCTCCTTGAATAAGAGACTGTACCTCCAATGAGGGTCATGGCACAAAAACTGCATCTATGGCCTTTCGAACTATGGTAAAGAAATAATCATTGAAAGTTACAAGTGGATTATTTGTTTTTATTGCTGAGGAAAATGAGGTATGGAGATGTTAAATTACTTACCAAGGCCACCCAGCTAGTAGTAGAACCTTTATGTCTACCCCTATACCCAGATACTCTATTGCATTCTCTCCCAGCTAACTCTGGTTTCATGGAAAAAAGGATAAAAGGTAGAGGAGGAAGAAGTGCTTTTGAAGGATAAGGAAGAGAATAATGTCAAAAAGGAATAGGGCATAACCAGCAACACAGGGCTATCAGTCCTACAGAGGCAGAAGAACACCAAAGCACCCATGGGTGAATGAAAAGAGATTTGAGCTGGAATATGGTGCAGGAAGAATAAATGATTACCTTTGGAATGCAAAAATAGGATAAAGAAAGAATAAAATGTGGTATATGAGAGGTAGATCTCATCTGCATCACAGAAAAAACCATCAGCCATTGCTGAATTTGCACAAGTATTAAAAAAGATTACACTGTGATAGAGGTGTCTAGAGAAAATCATCTTGGTAAAGAGGAAGTACTTGAATCTATCCAATAATATCAAGATTAAGTTTGGTATATTTGATATACATATCACATATTCACCCTAGGAATTAAGCAGTCAGACAAAGTTGCTAACTCTTCTCTTGTACTAATAAGTCTACTAACCTTCTGAATCAGAAGATTTTCTTACACAATGTCTGCGGAAATAACTATCTCAAAGCAGACTTAGGTGAATAAGATATACCATAATTCTCAATTGTATTATACACTTTTGAGACTTGACAAACCTTTATTTGTATATCTGCTTCACCACTTCCTTTGAAACCTTGAGCAACTCACTTAACCTCTCTGAGCCTTCATTTCCTCATCTTCAAGATGGGAATAATAATATGCCTTTGCAGAGTGTGTACAAGTATAAACTCCGCCCAGCAGAGGGCTAGGTATGTAGCAAAAATGCCAGGTACCCTTTCAAGCTAAAGAAAGAAATGGTCCCGGAGAGAGAAGAGGTCTGAACTCATATTTTCGAGCTATTCAGTCAAAACCTTCCAAGCTTTGATTTAGTTTATTATAAGGGAATTAAGAACTGTGGCCATTTTAAAATATAATTTATCTAAATTGTAATGGGCACTGCATTAGGCACTTTTAATATGTCTTTTCATCCTCACCACATACCTTAAGGTTGATATTATTTCTATTTAAGATGAAGAAACCAACGCTCAGAAGGGCTAAGCAATAGTAGGTTACCAGGGTTAAAGTAGGGATTCTAACCCAGGTCTGAACAAAGAAAGCTACTTCAGTATTTTATTTTTACCTCATTTTTTAAGTCCAACTGGATATAATATCACGAGTGGTACATGAAACTTTTGATAGAACAGGATGCTAAAGTTTTAATTATACTTTTACACAAACACTCTCACAGTTTCCATTCAAAAACTAGTTTCCCCTCTTTTCTCTGAGTTTGAGCTGCTTGCATCTGGCCTTGACAAGGGAAAGCCTGCAACTAAATCTCAGCTCCTTCTACTTTTCAGCGAGATTCCTCCTTGGATTGATGTGGGATCATTATGAGGCAATCAATGCCAAAGATTTTTGTCAATTTTCCAGTGCCTTGGCTTAAATAAACACTTAATGTAAACGAGGGGCATGGGTAGGGAGCACACTCACTCACACAGATGCACTGTTGCACAGACACACACCTCACAAAGACACACTTTGTCATGGTTCACTTGGAAAAATCCAAATGAAAAAGGAGGAGGTGGATGAATAATAAACCAAAGGAGAAAGGGGAACTAATTTAGAGATAATGAGTGCAAGACTGCCTCAATAAAGAAGAACAACCATGTGTCATTAGGTGGCAAGCTTAGCCTTTGGGCAAGATTACACTTCGAAGCCCTGCTCCAATTACCTGTTTTTAAGCATAAGTGAAGGGGAAATATAAAGGAGAGGGAAAAATACTTATTCTCCCTAAACTGTAGTAACATTCAGAGAGAATTAACTATTGCTCTCACAAAGAGACTCTTTTTGCAATTCCAATTGTGGAAGGTAAGACTCAACCATGCCCCTATGAAACCGTGCATTCGGTCATCAGATAGAATCCCATTTTGAACAGAGGAGCAATGAAAGACTTTCTCCATATTTGCATCTTGCTACAACATCTGGGAATCTCAGAAGCCTCTGAATAAAGCAGCAAGCCTCCATCTGAGGTGACCTGCTCGCAGCATGGGTCAGTTCATGAGAATGAGCCTCTTTTGCCACTAGGCCTAATGACAGGGCAGGAAAGCCTGCTGATAAGAAAGCTGTGAGCCTCGGACAATGCACACAAAAGCCTGGTTAAGGAGCACTTCCAAAGTCATTCCTTCCTCACCCCACCAATGACCACTATGCATAAAGGTAGGCGTGGGGTGGAAGGATAAAGATGATCAAGGAAAAGAAACCATAATAAGAGGTTTATCTCTGAATGACTCAAACTTCCCCTTCCCAGATATCAACTCGATTACAACTGATTGCCTTATCTAATCCTAACCCAATTTGGGGGGTAATTGTTGGCTTGTACAAAGGTAAGCAGGAGATATTCTTTTCACAGTTGCTTGCTTTTCTCAAGTGTCTCCAGCTTCTTAAAATCCCCTTTAATAAGTATTATTCACGTGTAAGTCAGCTTCTTTTTTTTTGATGGCATAACAACAGTGTTTTTTGTAATCTGGCCAAGTACAGCCTATTTCAAAAAAAACATGTAGCTAACAGGTGTGTACTTCCTGCCCACAGGTGAAATTGGCCGCTGACCCTCTGATTCCAAAATATGTGTAAGCATTGCCTCCAGGGAGGATTGGGACTCATTTTCTTTTCCTCACTGTTTCCCACAGGAAAAGCCAAGCTTGAGAAGGAGAATTTCTTAGATGTCCTGGACGTGCTCATCCTCACCCTCTCTAGAAGATTCAAGATAGAATCATTTTAGAAAGATTTCATTGTGTGCATGTATTTGTCAGCCTAAGTAATTGTAAAAAACACAAAAGAAATTTTAATTCAAGTTTCAAATTAGCAGCAGATTCTCCTAAGTTACGTAAAAGGACGTAGAATTATTACTATAGTTACTACTTAGCTATGAGATAGGGGTTTCAAAATATGGTTTAGCCTAGTGTTTCTCAAATTTGGGGATCTGTCAGAATTTTTTCTAAAGCTTGGTAAAACACACACACACACACACACACACACACACACACAGAGAGAGAGAGAGAGAGAGAGAGAGAGAGAGGTCTAGATTTTACCCCACTGGGCCTCTATTCTCTATTAACTCTCCAGGTGATTCTGACACACACCAAAGCTTGAGAATTTCTGGTTTAGATAATCTTGAGGAACACGGGCTGATTTCTACCCACATCTCCTAATGGCATGGCATCTTCTATGCCGTAGCTACATCTGTCTTCTTTAGAGCAGAACCTCCCACATGTCAAATTTGTCCTTTCTTAGTTCCATAATCCCACCAATCACTCTGAGAATGGGGAAAACGGCCCAAAAAAGGCCAAAATTGCAAGTGCTTTGCAACTGTGGTTACATGTTCCCAAACTTCTATCTCCAGTGCTAGTCACTCTTTCTGGCAATTAGGTTCCAGATATTCAATTTCACCTGGTTGTATGATAGACACTTGAAAAGCTTGTTAAAAACCAAGTTCTTCAACTCTCCCATCAAAAGACTGCTCTTCCACCTCTAGTCCCTATTTTGGGATATAAAAGAAGAATGAATCATTATCCTTACATAATCTTTTAATCACAAAAATAGCCATGTAAGAACTCTAGCAAATCAATGTAAAACTTCAAAATCCTACCAGATTGGAAAGAATTTATGTTTATAGCTAGGCAGACCCAGGTTACAATTTCATCTCACTCACTCATAAATTAAGAATGTAGAAAAATTTATCAAAACTTTCTGAGCCTCCTTTTTTCTAAGCTCTGAAATGAGGACAATCAAACCCATACCATTTCAGTAATTAAATGAGATTTCTATAAAGTACATAAATGGACATAGACCCACAAACATTGTATTTTTTCCCTAAACAGAAAAAAAATCAGAGGTTAAGAAAGTTCAGCTAATCACTAAATTCTTCCTCGACAGATAAAGTTATGACCAGAATATATAGGTAAAGGAAATAGAAAACCCATATCTCCACAGCCTAGGAAAGAAGGGAAAATAGTATCTGGAGAATGTTTTATTATTGAAGAAAAGGGGTATTGCCTCTTTTCATTTGAGGCCATATCTAAAGAGAATATAAAAGGGACTGGAATCAGATTCCTTAACTAACAATTTTAGTGACAAAGTAGCAATGTAAGCACTCCACTATGCACTAAACAGACTGATGCAAATGTAGTAGATAATGCCTTTTTCGTCCTAAAACACAACATTTTTTCATTAAAAAACAAAAAGAACTAAAAATATTTCTGGGTTATAATGATTAGTATTTTTTACCCTAGATATATTATTCTGTACTACCATATTTAATCACTGATAATATTCCTATATAATTGCTGTAAATATGCTGCTTATTTTTAAAATTTCAAATTGTTTTATTGCCAGCATCTGCCCTCCCAGACTATTAAAAAAACATTTAACTTAAATACTCGCAGTGGGAATAAACTTCCCAGGAATACATAGTACTTCATTTTACAGCTCACAAAATTTACAAAGCAGGCACTGCTAACAACTAATGATAACTCCCCCTAAAACAAAGAAATTAGTACACAATGTTCTCAGTCTTCACCATAGCAAAATGGTGGCTATGTGTCTGCAAGACAAACTGAGATGATTAACTGAATATGCATGGAGATTAAAACCATGTGCCCTAACACATGCATGAATCCAAAAATCCTGTGATAAACATGAAGATCAAGTCGAATTCATTTTTTTATTATTACACTTTATGTTCTAGGGTACATGTACACAACGTGCAGGTTTGCTACATATGTATACATGTGAGATGGTGTGCTGCACCCATTAACTCGTCATTTACATTAGATGTATTTCCTAATGCTGTCCCTCCCTGCTCCTCCCACCCTACAACTGGCCCAGGTGTGTGATGTTCCCCTTCCTGTGTCCAAGTGTTCTCATTGTTCAATTCCCACTTATGAGTGAGAACATGCGGTATTTGGTTTTCTGTTCTTGTGATAGTTTGCTGAGAATGATGGTTTCCAGCTTCATCCATTTCCCTACAAAGGACATGAACTCATCCTTTTTTATAGCTGCATAGTATTCCATGGTGTATATGTGCCACATTTTCTTAATCCAGTCTGTCAGTGGTGTGATCATGGCTCACTGCAGCCTTGACCTCCCAAGTTCATGTGATCCTCCTTCTTCAGCCTCCCGAGTAGCTGGGACCATAGGCACATGCCACCATGCCCAGCTAATTGTTTGTATTTTCTTCATAGAGAAGAGGTTTCACCATTTTGCCCAGTTTGGTCTCAAACTCCTGATGTCAAGTGATTTGCCCAGCTAGGCCTCCCAAAGTGCTGAGTTTACAGGTGTAAGCCACCATGCTCAGCCAGCCTTTTTTTCTTTCCTTTCCTTATCTTCCCAAGTGATCAGAGAGGCACAGAAATACTCCTCTCCAAAGAAAATGGGAGATCAATGGACATTAGGGTTGGTTCCAAGTCTTTGCTATTGTGAATAGTGCTGCAATAAACATATATGTGCATGTGTCTTTATAGCAGCATGATTTATAATCCTTTGGGTCTATACCCAGTAATGGGATGGCTGGGTCAAATGGTATTTCTAGTTCTAGATCCTTGAGGAATCGCCACACTGTCTTCCACAATGGTTGAACTAGTTTACAGTCCCACCAACAGTGTAAAAGTGTTCCTATTTCTCCCCATCCCCTCCAGCACCTGTTGTTTCCTAACTTTTTAATGATCGCCGTTCTAACTGGTGTGAGATGGTATCTCATTGTGGTTTTGATTTGTATGTATCAGATGGCTAGTGATGATGAGCATTTTTTCATGTGACTGTTGGCTGCATAAATGTCTTCTTTTGAGAAGTGTCTGTTCATATCCTTTGCCCCCTTTTTGATGGGGTTGTTTTTAGTCTTGTAAATTTGTTTGATTTCTTTGTAGGTTCTGGATATTAGCCCTTTGTCAGATGAGTAGATTGCAAAAATTTTCTCCCATTCCGTAGGTTGCCTGTTCACTCTGATGGTAGTTTCTTTTGCTGTGCAGAAGTTCTTTAGTTTAATGAGATCCCATTTGTCAATTTTGGCTTTTGTGGCCATGCTTTTGGTGTTTTAGACATGAAGTCCTTGCCCATGCCTATGTCCTGAATGGTATTGCCTAGGTTTTCTTCTAGGGTTTTTATGGTTTTAGGTCTAACATTTAACTCTCTAATCCATCTTGAATTAATTTTTATATAAGGCATAAGGAAGGGATCCAGTTTCAGCTTTCTACTTATGGCTAGCCAGTTTTCCCAGCACCATTTATTAAATAGGGAATCCTTTCCCCATTTCTTGTTTTTGTCAGGTTTGTCAAAGATCAGATGATTGTAGATGTGTGGTATTATTTCTGAGGGCTCTGTTCTGTTCCATTGGTCTAGATCTCTGTTTTGGTACCAGTACCATGCTGTTTTGGTTACTGTAGTCTTGTAGTATAGTTTGAAGTCAGGTAGCGTGATGCCTCTAGCTTTGTTCTTTTGACTTAGGATTATGCCCTCTCTCACCACACCTATTCAACATAGTGTTGGAAGTTCTGGCCAGGGCAATCAGGCAAGAGAAAGAAATAAAGGGTATTCAATTAGGAAAAGAGGAAGTCAAATTGTCCCTATTTGCAGATGACATGACTGTATATTTAGAAAACCCCATCGTCGCAGCCCAAAATCTCGTTAAGCTGATGAGCAACTTCAGCAAAGACTCAGGATGTAAAATCAATGTTCAAAAATCACAAGCATTCTTATACACCAGTAACAGACAAACAGAGAGCCAAATCATGAGTGAACTCCCATTCACAATTGCTTCAAAGAGAATAAAATACCTAGGAATCCAACTTACAAGGGATGTGAAGGACCTCTTCAAGGAGAACTACAAACCACTGCTCAATGAAATAAAGAGGACACAAACAAATGGAAGAACATTCCATGCTCATGGATAGGAAGAATCAATATCGTGAAAATGGCCATAGTGCCCAAGGTAATTTATAGATTCAATGCCATCCCCATTAAGCTACCCATGACTTTCTTCAAAGAACTGGAAAAAAACTACTTTAAAGTTCATATGGAACCAAAAAAGAGCCCACATTGAACCCATTTTTTAAAGTGGGATCTAGTCTCCCTGGGGCCAAGTCACTTACTGGTAGTTCATTGGGCACTTAAGAAATCATATTCATGTCAAAAACCTAAATATCCAAAGGTATTATTATGAATCAGACTGGTGGTCTATTCTAAGATGAAAGAAAAGAATCAAAAAGGAAGTATTTTTCAAATGTCAGCTATGTGCGATATGCTTTTATTTATTTATCTCATTGATCCTATAACACCCCTGCCTTGAGAATGTTATGAATCCCAGCTTAACAGGTGGAGAAACTGAGTCTTGATGAGGGCGAGTAACTTGTCCAAGGTTGCACAGAGTAGGTGGCAAAGTTGAGACTCATATTTTTCTGACCCCAAAGTTCATGACACTTCTATTACACAATTCAGATGTATTTGATTTTTTTTTAATTACCTGTCTTTCACATTTAACTTTTCTCTGTTTTCTTACCTCTATGGACCTATGCTGAATCATTACACTCAAACATTATTGCCATTCAATTTATCATTAAGGAAAGCACTGAAAGAAATTTATACTTAAATAAATATCCAAATCCAAAATTTAAATTAATAGTACTTTATGACATTAAAAGGCATCCCAGTTGCAAGATGTTTTCACAGATATTGCCACATTTCTACCTCACTAAAGAAGAGGCCAAGGGTGCAAAGTGTTCCTCAAGAAGAGCAGAATTAAGTAGTAATAAGGAGATGGAATCAATATGCTGATCACTTTACAAGCATGGATTTTTATCTTACCAGCAACCTCGTATTCACATCTATTTTATAGATGAGGAACACAGACTCAGAGTGACATAAGTGATTGATAGTGTCAGGATGTAAATCTTCACTTGTCTTCAGAATTCTTCTCCTATGTCATGTTACTTTGCCTCTAAGCCACGTTCAAGTCAAAAGAGATACACAAAAGGAAAAAAAAGAAAACCAGAATCTTGCAAATACTTTAGACTTACCAGGCTAAACTCAAAAGATAGCTCCTCTCTCAAAACTTCCCTGATTATCTCTCTCTTTTTTTTTTTCTAATCATTTAGAATCTTTATTTTATTCTTATTGAAAAGTTCTTTTAGACATATTTATGCAAATAATTTTACTGTATATTTTTCCTGTGTATATAAATAAACTAAATTGGTTATGGTATTCCTAAAGAGAACCTTTCTAACATTGAATCTAACTTTTCTGTATGCTTTCAACTCAAAATCATCATCATCATCCATGTTTTTGCACATAATGTTATTTTATGAGTCATCAAAAACATTGGTGGTGCAACGGTTCTTAAAAGAGTGCTCCATTATCATCACCAGGATTTTATTTGAAGCCACTGACACCCATTCTGCAGTTTTTTCTGCTTATAATAGATCCTCCTTTCAACGTTATATTTTTTCTAGTTTATATTTTGTTTTGCCTTTAATATTTTAATTCACTTAGCATTTATTTAACTGTATGCTTCAATATTAGAGTCCATTCAATGGTAGTCTTTTTCCTCCTTCCTAGATTGTAAACTCCTGAGGGCAGGGACAACGTGCTACTTGTTTCCTTGCACTCTGCAGCCTGTAGCAAGTGTGTAAGACACAATATAACGTTGAAAGGAGGATCTATTGTAAGCAGAAAAACAGTGAAGAACACATAGAGACAAAAATGCAATAGATCTGTGAGTTTCTTTTCATGTTATGGGTCATTCTTTACGAATTCCTTTTCCATAATCTGTGCCAAGTTTTCTGTTGGACTGTTCCTTTCTCTGCTGATTTGTAAGAGATTTTTATATTTTAACGACACTCTCACTTTGTATACCATTTACCTTGGAAATATTTTTTCCTAGATGGCTCTTTGCTTTTGAATTTTGATCACAGGTTTTGTGATCTTATTTTTCATATTTATGTTATGTTTAATCTTTTACATTATCCTTTATTCCTTTCCTTTATTATTTTTACTTAAACCTTTTTCATTTTAATATTACATAATTATTTCAGACATTTCTCAGGTATTTTTAAGAACTTTTTTTACATTTAACATTCAAATTAATCTGGAAGTTATTTTGATATTTGTTGGAAAGTAAAAATTCTACTTAAATATTTTCCAACATTGTATTCACAGTTATTACATGAAATATAATTTATGCATTGATTTGAATGCCATCAATATTTTATGTTCAATTGTTGTATATAGTAAAATTTCTTAGCCTTCTATTCTCTTCCACTCCAGCTCTTCCTTCTTCTCCTACTCTTCTCCTTTTTGTTCACCTTCTTTTCCTGTCCTTCCTTTTCTCCTTTCCTTCCTTATAGTTACCTCACACCACGGAAAGTCTGTGAGCTATAGAATAATACAATTAGTCCTGATCTTCAGAATTAAGACTTGTACCAGTAACAGGAAAGAAAAAACTAACAACAGTCTGGTTGAGGGTAGCAGTGAAAGAGAAAGGAGAGGGACATAGGAAACACTGTGGAAAGAGAACCCGCTTGATGAAGCAATCATCTAATGGTAGGACACAGCCAGAATACCTCACAGACATCGAATGCAGTTGTCAGCATGGGTGGTAGTATTCATACGAGATAGGAGAACGCAGAAGAAGAAGGTGAGTAGGAGGAAGACAGAGAGATGCTGAGATTTGGAAGAGAATGATAATTGACCCCTCACCTTACAATCCTAAACGAATAAATCCTCACCTGTGCCTGTGACTTTGAGAATGGTGCCATGTCAACAGATAAAATAGCATTTAATGTGGAAAAGAAAAGCTTGCTGTGCCTATGATTTAACTGAAAAATCCATTAAATTAATAAGAAAATAAATATCCACACACTTTGAGAAAATCCCAGTGTCATTTTACTTACCAGACAAAATGGAAAAATATTCAAAAAGACAAAATGTGTATTATCAATAATGATATTACAGATTTTAGTTTAGTTTTTCCCTCTTTCTATGAAACACAAAATACCATGAAACAAACACACAATGTAGCATCCTGTTTTGAACACCACTGAGCTCTTGAAAACTATTTGTTTCTCTTATTTAATGATCTGCTATAGACTCTACAGCAATTATTTCTCTTGGGAGGCTGTTGAGGCTGTTAAGATTATCAGGACGCTGTATGGAAAAGGAGCATCTGGAGCCCTTTTTAGTCTTCCAAACCATTCACTTCCATGGCACTCTATCTCCCGGGTCTCTTACACATCACTGAATTCAATACTCTTCAACGAAGTGTCTCCTTCACTGAGCAGCTGCAGAGCAAAAGGAAGGATAAAGTGGGATCAGCAGACAACAGAGAGGGATAAAGGCTTGACTAACTAAGGCTTTGGGTCGGATGAAACTGTTATCTCTATTTGGTGAACCAGATGTTAACATTCCATGCTCATTCGGAGAGAGTTCTTTGACTGATTTGACAAAGGTTTTTGAGGAATGTAATTCATTAGTATGAAGACTTTGTCATGGTTCAGTAACTACAAAGCTCTCTTCATTGTGTAATCCTGACTACACCTATGCAATAGTCTCTGATTTATTACAGTAAATTGTTTTGCCTCTAAAAGGGAATTCTTCATTTACACACAGGCTCATGAATGAAAGTAGAAGTTTTTTTCTTTTTTGTTTTTGTGTTTATTTGTTTGTTTTCCCTTCTTCATCTTCATTCTCTGGTATTGACAAACTTCTCTATTTTTGCATGGATTTCTTTCTCTTTTAAAGTTTTTTTTTTTTTTTTTTACTTTTAGTTTCAGGGGTACATGTACAGGTTTATTTATTTTAGTTTCAGGGTCACATGTGCAGGTTTATTATTATATTTTAGTTTCAGAAGTACATGTACAGGGGTTTATTTAGGTAAACTGCATATCAGAGGAGTTTGGTATACAGATTATTTCATAACCCAGGTAATAACCATAACACCTGACAGGTTTTTCTCCTGATTCTCATACCTCTCTCACCTGCCACCCTCAAGTCGGCCCTGGTGTCTGCTGTTTTCTTATTTGTGTCCATATATTCACATAGTTTAGCTTTCACTTGTAAGTGAGAACGTGTAGTAATTGGTTTTCTGTTTCTGGATTTGTTTGCTTAGGATAATGTCCCCCAGCTGCAAAGGACATGATCTCACCTTTTTATGGTTGCATAATATTCCATGTTGTATAGGTACCACAATTTCTTTATCCAGTCTACCACTGATAGGCGTTTAGGATGATTCCATGTTTCTTTTCTTCTTTCTTCTGTACAATTTCTACAATTCTCATATATATATGGAGGGACAGAGAGAAAGAATGTGAATGGTAGAAATGAGAATATATATGTGTGTATGTACATAAACATATGTATATATACTTTTTGTTTGTTTTCCTTTCTACTTACTATCTGATTCATCCTCCCACTTTCCCTGAAGCATTATGACAAATAAAAATATAACTTAACTATAGCCAGGCCTGGGCCTTGGCACCAGTTTTGTCCCTAATTAACCATGTGACCTTGAACCAGTGCTCTCATTATTAAGGTGATGAGACTTTGCCCCTTTCATCTGTTGACCTCTATTATACTAAGTCAAAAAATATTTTAAAAATTAACAAATATACTCAAATTTTTATCAATTTAATGTGAATCAAGAAAAGAATGAGAGCTGCACCATTCAATTTACTAATCACCAGCAATATATGGCTATTTAAATAATTTAAAGGTAGTTAAGTAAGATAAGGTAAATAAAATGAAACAACTTTAAAAATCCAACTCCTCGGTTGCACTAGCCACATTTCAAATGCTCAACAGTTGTATTTGGCTAGTGATTAACGTCACAGACAGCTCAGAATGTAAAAAATTTACTCCATCATAGAAAGTTCTAACGGGCAGTACTTAGTTAGAACAACCTTGTATGTATAAACCACCATGCAAAATACAGACACAGAAATCACAATCCTTGCCTTCCAGAGCTTACAATTGTGATAAATAATCAGACATATTTGCAGTATTAAACAAATATATCGTTCAAGACTGCATTAGAGAGGATGTCAAAATGTAGGATATGGCCTGCTTTCTTATCAGAGACCTCCTTTACCTTCAGTTCCCACATCTATAAAATGAGACTATACTAGAAGACCTCTACATTTACTTCTGGTTTTAACTGGTTAAGATTGTATAACTGTCTGAATTTATAGGCTGACACGATTGCCTTTAGTTTAAAGGCAATTAGCTGGGCATGGTGTCATGTGCCTATGGTCCCAGCTACTCGGGACGCTGAAGAAGGAGGATCACATGAGCTTGGGAGGTCAAGGCTGCAGTGAGCCATGATCACACCACTGCATTCCAGCCTGGGTGACAGAGCAAGGCCATGTTTCAGAAAAAGAAAGAACGAAAACAGAAGTCAGGATTGCCACATGTTTTTAGTGTGAGAAAAAGCATTGTTAGAACTTCCCTGTGAATTTGGGACTAAAAGTTTACTGACTCAGTTACCTCACTAAAAATCTTGCTTAAACTCCTGAGGTTTGCCACGGTGCCCTTTCCTTATGAGATGGAGGGTTTCAGCTTTGACTCATTTAGCTGGGATATAACCAACTTTATATGGCTGTCACTCTTGAAGATTCTTGATACATCCTGAGGGCATCAGATTACCTTGTGTCCAAACTGTTCTGCAGGACCTGAAGGAAGATTTTCTTAATGAAGGTAATCGTTTTGGAGGCCTCTGCAGCCAGACTCATTTCAAACCATGTCCAAGACTGCAAAATGCCAAATGTCAGACTGACGATGCATTGTGCTAAGACCTAGCTAAACTCTTTGATTCAAAAGGATGAGTTTAAAAGAAAGAAACCAAGGGAAACTGCCATTTCCTCAAATCTAATTGAAGGTTGAGAGGGATCAAGGGAAATTTCAATAGGTTGGAAGCTAGCCCCCAGGAAAACAAATGAAAAGGGCCTGGAAGAAAGAAAGGAAGCCTTGCTGATTAGCTTCCCCTGTGGAGAACGTCTCTGCCACTTGGCTTCCTTTGATGAGATTACAGACTTCTGAAACTGGTTCCCACCAGGAAGGTAGACATGTTGAAAGAACATCCTTCTAAGTAGGCAGGGAACACATTCTTTGTCCTTGGGAAAGTACACTATTTTGCTCTCTGGAATGACTTGATCATGGTTTCAGCCCTGAGACCAGAGCTATGCTGCAGGAGATTCTGAGCCAGTCTAGTCTAAGATGAAGTTTAGGTTTATCTGGGGAAGTTGTAATAATTTCAGATAGTCACAATTATTGCATTTTTATCGTCATAAAATTCTTCAGCACTATAGAGAGACTTTAATGATTTTCTTACATCGTTTGTTCTTGAGATTGCTCCAGTTGTATTTCTCCATGGTTCTCCCCTCCCCGCTTGCCCACCCCTAATTGGGTGAAGGATCCAAGCTAACTTTGTATTGATTTGGATACCATAACCTAAGTAATAATTTCTGCCACTCTTTTTTTCATACGCCCTCAACTCTAACAGCATTCATATATACCAATTCATACTTTCATGGATGAAGATAATTAGAGTTGAAGACTTTAGTAGTCAACTTTTCAACCTAAGGAGAAAGCTCCATTCCTGACCACCAGTCATTTAAATCTTCCTTAAAACCCTCTGTCTCATGGCTTCGAAAATGACATCCAGCTTGGTTCTCCAACATGTGTGCAAATGGAAGACAAAGTTAATAATCATCAGGGTAGGCGTAGGGAAATTATGGCTCACCTACTAAGTATGCATCTGTGTTTAGGTGAGAAGCCATTGATCTCCCATTTTCTTTAGAGAGGAGTATTTCTGTGCCTCTCTGATCAGTTGGGAAGATAAGGAAAGGAAAGAAAAAAGACTGGTTGAGCATGGTGCCACATTTTTTAGTATAAGAAAAAGGATTGTTGGATGTCATTCTTTCTTCATCTGAAATGTCTTTCTTCGTCTTTCTTCGTCTGAAGCTAAAGCTGTATTTAGCTTCTCAGCTAAATACAGATGCATGCTTAGTAGGTGAGCCATAATTTCCCTACCCCTACCCTGATGAAGCTTTGGCTTCCATTTGCACACATGTTGGAGAACCAAGCTGGATGTCATTTTAGAAGCCATGAGACAGACTACTAGGAGCTTAGTAAAGGAAAAGAGGAACTTCTGAGCTTGTCCTTTTGAATTTAAAGGCTCAGCTTTTAAAATATTCCTTTGATAAACTGGTGCTGCACAATAGCCATTTTGATACTACTTTCAGGTCAACAATTGACCAAGTCATCACTTTCTCTAGTCAGTGAGGAAGTGGTTGCACAGAATTATGGCAATGCACATTTTGTTCCTTGTTATAAATAAAACATGGAATTGTACTGTTTCTGACATGAATTATCCTGCTACCTGCTATAATGTCAGTTATATTACAACGCAGTTAGCCAAAACAGACCAGACATTGTTTGGCTTCAAAGGTCTTCTTATTTTGCTTTTCCAGCTCCTATTTAAGTAAGGCACTAGCTGAAACCTGAGAAGGAGAAGCACTTCTGAGTTGGTCTACAGAGACAGCCCACTTAATTATAATCTTTATAACCAGCACTGAGAGAATGTAACACTATCCCAGTCACACAATAAATGCTAGCAATAGTCAAATGATAAAGTTTCCTTTCCTTCTTCTTATAGTTTTCCCAATGCTAGAAAGGCATCCTGTTTTGTGTGCATTTTTTAAACAATGTGCTTAAGACAGTTAAATAGTCCTATTTACAAGCACCAGAAAACAGCTGTTCAGCTCGAAGTTGTAGTTCTTGGAGGGTGCCAGGGAAATAAACACTGAGCCTCATAATGATTCTCATAAACAGTTGAATTTATCTCTTGGCAACTTTTCACAACACCTTTAGCAAACAGGGCACCCATGCGTGAAACAGAAATAATTAGGCACATGCCCCTAAGTGACAGGCTTTTGCATGCACAAGAAAGGCAGTCTTTTTCTTCGCCCACTCCCTGCTGTCCACCAACGCCTCCACCTTCAATGCCATTTGAGAAATCAATCAGCATACAGGTTCAAACAAATCTCACTCCCTCCAGAAACTCTTTTTTGCACCTCAGGATGAAGTTTTTCTTCTGGCAAATCCTCTAAAGATTCACTCCAAATGCAATGCAGGTTGTGGCAGCAAAAACACCATGTCATTGTCCTGTTTGTTCAAACAAAAGATGTGGTCTTCTGAGGTTCTTCCTAGCACCGTATGGGAGTGGTCCATAAAAACTTAAAAATTTCTTGAAGCCCTGTACATGTTAATAGATATTGTTTGTGGAGAATCCGTAGTTAGGCTGAAACTCGCAGCTCCGGATGGTGACCTCACTTCCTAGGCAACATCCAACTTCAAACTGGGTAAGTAGTTCTCCAATCATTCTAATTCCTGGACTAAACGTAGAAGAGTTGACATAAAATTCATAGGACAAGAGTTCTCCCACTTAAGTGGAGCTTATTAGACTGGAAGTATCAAATGACACCAAAATTCTAGACAAGTGCTACAGCAGGAAATATTAGGCTTTCCATCACCCAAATTAGCGCTAATGTCAGTGAGTGATAACAAAGGTCGGGGGCATGTGGGGTTGCGCTCCAGTTGAACTGTGCTCACTTTGTTAAGAAATAGTCAGCTTTTAGGGGACTTAAGATTTTCCCAGAAAATTTGTGAATTATCTCGAATATTCGTACACTACCCCAAACCCCTAGACCTAGTGTTAAACATTTTGTGAAGAGTGTTTTCTACTATTCCATTGGTATTTTAAGATTCTCCCATCTGGGCTAATATGGATAGCCCTAATATATGCAATGATGACCATCTTATTGATGCGATGGGCAATAACCAGTGTTTGGGCTTTCTGTCACAACATAGTTTGGGGAAATCTCCGAATCCCAGGATATCATTTAGCTAAAAGTGAGTCTCTCTTGCTCATGCAAAATGCTTTGTCCTTTCAGTGTTTTCATCATGAACATACAAAGTGAAGTAAGTGATGTTATCCAATTTTTCTGAAGAATGTGCTAAGATTTATAAAGGCTAAGTGATATATCTGAGGTTGCATCATTATTAAGTGTCACAGCTCGGTGTGTTCTGCCACTGTGGTACTGTTTCCAGTAGCCCACACAGGCTTCAATATACTACGCTTGAAGGTTTAGATTGTTCCTGGCACACGATAAGTATATAATGAATAACTAGCACATATTCTTTCACATATATTTAATATTAATGTTTCTTATTCTCTCTCCATTTACCTCCCTGCCTTGATGTTTTTTACATATAACTTAATTATATCGGCTTTTAGATGATAAATAAAACTATTCTATATAAAACTGTTAACCTTTACTGTTAACAGTAAAGCAGTGCTATTTGGTATTATTAAAGCCCTAGTAGGTGTGTCATTCACTTGATATATATTATTTCTCTGCCTCATAGCTACACTTATATATGTAAAATGGGCTCAGAGAGCTGAATCAGCCACAACAAAGGGTGAAATACAGACTCAGGTTCACGAGAGTGGCATTGCTTAAGGTGCTACACGTACTTAACATTTCACAAGTTTATGTGGCTGTGCAAGTAATTTCATTTTTTTAAATTATGGAATTAGAAAAGAAAGTGTTTCTAGGTATAAGTGTAAGTTTGTTTAGCAATGTGTATTTTGACATAGATGATTAGATAATTTAATAGAGATGTCTTGTAGAGCATTGAGAAGACATCAAAGAGAGACTGACAGGACATCTTTGACACCCATACCAACGTGAAGCTGAAGCTTTAAGATGCTATTAATTTTTATTGAGCAACATTTATGGAAAATGAAGGCTGAAAATACAGACTTGGGGACTATCCAAAGTTATGAAAATGTTAGAAAGAAAAATATTTCTTGAGTGCCAACAATCTACTATATATTAACCCTTTCTTTCCATAAAAACACGTGTACACTGATATGATTTTCCCCATTTTACAGACTGGAGCAAAATTGAGACCATTATATGCACTTTAATATAATAATATAGGTTATTTTATAGGTTATTAAACAATAGTTTATAATATACGACTGACTCCAAAACACATCATCTTTCTCCTAAATCCCTTTATTCCAAAGGATGAAGGGAAGACAACAAAGGAGGCAGAAAAGAATGATGAGAAATGTAAGAAAACACCCCAAATAATACAAGATTATGAAATTCAGGGATGAGATTCTGAGGGAGGAAATGATAACAGTGTTGAATGCTGCAGAGATGTTACAAAATGAAGGTAATGAGTTAAAGTCACACTTTAGTAGTTTGATTTGTCTATAATTAGAGTATCTCCGGTGATTAATATATCACACAATAATACTAAGTTCCAGGGGTTTGTTTTTATTTATGGCAGTTAAACTTTGCTGAGTGCACCAGGCAGACTGTAATCCTCCTGAGGCTCACCATCAAGACCATGTTTGCTCTTGTTTAAAGGGTAAAGCAAGAAATTTTGGATAGCTAAGCAGAAATCCATCACCAATTCTGGAAAATACATACAAATAGTACCTGTTGCTGAATCTTTGTGTAGAAATGGCTAAAATACAGTTTTAACTTAAACATGTAGATAAATTTAAACAGCAACCTGTTGCATCCACCCTCTTAAGACATGTGTCATTTAGAACGCTCTTGGCTGCAACCAGTAGAATATTCAAATTAAATTTGGCTTAATAACAGCATTTATCATCTCCCATAATAAGAAGTCTAGATATAGGACAGTTACTGGGTTAGTTCGGTTGTTTGACAATGCCATCAAGGACACAAATATTTCTATTTTCACAGTCTGCCATCCTTGGTATGATAGCTGTCTCCCCCTCAGGATGGCAAAATGGCTGTGGTAGTTCTAGGCAGACACAATCTCTTCTAGAAAAAATAAAAAGAGAACTTACCTCTCATAAGGTTCTTTTCAGTAAAGATGTATGCTTTTTCCAGAAACCTTTCAGTTAACATCCCTTCTAGTCTCCTAGACCATGTCACGTGGCCATACTCTAACTCTATAGCTCATTGACTATCAAACAGCAGTGATTCTGCCATCCCCACCCCCCAGGAACACTTAGCATGTCTGGAGACACTTTCTTCACAACTAAAGGAGTGCTACTGGCATGTAGGTACATAGAGGCTAAGGATGCTGCTAAAACATACTAAAATGCACAGGGCAGTTTTCCACAACAAAGAATTATCTGGCCCAAAATGTCAACAGTTCTAACATGGAGAAATCTCATTTCTAGATATTAAAAAAAAAAAAAAGACTATGAAATAAAGGGAAGGCGTCATCTGGCATTTTGGAAGCAAATTGTCAAAACAAGGAAGAACCTTTTGGGGAGAACAGCTTTAGTGTAAGCAAGCAACACTTTCCACTACAGTATAACAAGGGCCTTCTCTAAGGAGTTAGAAGAGGAAAGGGAAAGTGCCAAGCAAAGATAATTTGCATAGAAAGAACTAAAGTTTGGTGGGTTTGGTGGGATGGAAGATGACAAAGAAGTAAGAGAGTGAAAGCAATAAAGAAATGGCCTTTAGGTTAAATATTGAGACTTATTGTGTTCTTCAGTCTAGTTCAACTCATACATTAAACTTTTCAAAAAACGAGGCATAGTCCCACTAATAAGTCTGTTATAAATTAAATTGTGTCCCCAACAAATTCATATGAAGTGCTAGTAGCTTAGGATGTTACTTTATTTGGAGGATAGCATTTTTACAGAGGTAATCAGGTTAAAGTATGATAATTAGAGTGTGTTCCATATCCAATATGACTAGTGTTCTTATAAAAACAGAAAATTTGGACACAGGGATATGCAAAATGGAAAACAATGTGAAGAGACACCCGGAGGAGATGGACATCTACAAGCCGAAGAGATTGGTGTGGAACAGATCCTTCCCTTGAAGCCCTCAGAAAGAGCCAGCCCTGCTAACACCTTGATTTCAGATTTGTAGCCTGGAACTCTAAGGCAATAAATTTCTGCATTTAAGCCACTAGTTTGTGGTTCGAATACAGAATTGTAGAACAGAACAGCTTTTGACTTTGATAGCAAATCTCTTTGGTGGAATAGCTGAAGGAAACTGGTTTCTTTGGAATTAGACTTGGATAAAGACGCTCAGCACACATATTAAGTGAAAAAAAGGAATGGCATTCGTTAAATTATCTGTGGCTCTTGTTCTATGAAGACTGTAAGAAATAGTGGGAAATTGCTCTATCACTGTTGAAATAGTAATGCAATTGAGTGCAGTTTTATATTTTTTCCTATAGTCAGGAGTTTACCAATTTGCTAAAAGCAAAGTCTGAACATCCAGGTTTAATCCTGGCTCCACAAGTGAATTTGGGAATACTAGTTAACCTCTCTGAGTTTCAATAATTCTTATATCATAGAATTAGTAACTATGAAGTCCTTGGCCTAGTTCCTGGCACAGAACAACTTTAAGAAGTAGGTGTAATTATCAGATTAAAAACCTAGTACAGAGTATGGTAGTATGTGGTATAAACCTAACAAATGTAAATTTGGCCTGCTTAATTTTATTTTTAAAATTAATTGAGTACTTTTGCCAATGCTAACTGACTTATGTTAGCACTTTTCCATGCCTACATAATCTCATGTAATTATCATAAACCTTTAGAAATGAATGCATGATTATTAGCTATATTATCTTCATCATACAAATGTAAAAAACTGAGACTTACGGTAAGGTAATTCAGCCAAGACAACTTAGCTAATAAGTAGAAGAACCAGGCCAGGAACCTAGGTCTATATGACCCCTTTGCCCATGTTTTAATCACAACTAGAATGGCCCTCTAGTTGCTTTCTTATCAAAGAAAGGGCAGAATGATTCCACAGCTATACTTGGACCCGTAACAAATGCAAATTATCAGGAACTGTGGTGTTTATCTGAGCACATGGGGTTTTGATGTTGGCTTGTCAAGCTGTATTTCTTACATGCTGAGATGTAACAAAGGAAACCTGGTATTTAGACTTTGGGGAAAACTTACAATTAGATTTAGGAAAACATGGGAATTGTCTCCTGTGACATTTCTCAAACAACCAGGCTAGTAACTTGGTGGGTTGAGGAGGTGGGGGAGGAAAGCATTATGAGCTGAGCCAGAAAGGTCTCCTCCTTCCACCCCCTCACCCTCTGGTGCAAAAGCACAGCTGGTGCATCCGCCTGCCTTCCAGGCAATATGCTTTTTCTGACCTCAGGCTTTGGTCCATATGGCATTGCCTCCCTGAGTAGAAAAGGAAAGCTGTTTTGTTTTATTAAAAATTAGGTTCATATATACAAAGTGTTGACAACGGCATTACAGGAGTAAGAACCATTTGTTAACTTGTAACTTAGCAAGATACCCTAAGAGAAGGAAAGAGGGCTTCAAGGAGGCCTGCTTGCTGTTTGCTCAATACTAATCTCCAAAAATCCACTGCCTGAAACCAGACAAAAGACAAATTACATGGCTGTTGAGGAGTTTATTTTTCCAGATGGTCAACTTGAAGCCATACTTCACTGGCAAATTAAGTCTCCTACTACTGAGAAATCCAGCCCGATCATGTGTTTAATAAAAAGTGCAAAGTGTTCTCAAATGAATAATTTAGAAATGTGGAATATGTCAAAGGGAGTGTAAAAAGGGGAGCCCTTGGCACATATTGGGTTTTATCTTTCATGTTTGGTCAGTTGGTAAGTAAACAAAGCTGTGAAAACAACTTCCCAATTGTCCCAGGGACTCCTGCTTATATTGGTCTAATTCTTTAAAGACAGCTCTTGCCTTAGTACCTCGCAAAGATCAAGCCGTTTCTATTTCTGGATACCCAATGAGCTGATCTTCTTTAGTATTTCCCTATGGTAAGGAAATACACATGGATAGGATATATGATATACAGGATAGATTATATATATGTCATATATATTTTTTATATATAATTGTTTATAAATATATAAATATATATAATTTTATATATAATCTATCATTCTTATGCCTTTGCATCTTCACAGCTTAGCCCCCACTTATGAACGAGAACATACAATGTTTGGTTTTCCATTCATGAGTTATTTCACTTAGAATAATAGTCTTTTATTACATCCAGGTTGCTGTGAATGCCATTATTTCATTCCATTTTATGGCTGAGTAGTATTCCATGGTGTGTATATATATATATATATATATATATACACACACACACACATATATATATATATATACACACCACATTTTCTTTATCCACTCATTGACTGATGGGCATTTGGTCTGGTTCTGTATTTTTGCAATTTCAAATTTTACTGCTATAAACATACATGTGCAAATACCTTTTTTGTATAATGACTTCTTTTCCTCTGGGTAGATAGGAGTGAGATTGCTGAATTAAACGGTACATCTACTTTTAGTTTTGTTTGTTTGTTTTTGAGACAGAGTCTCACTCTGTCATCCAGGCTGGAGAGCAGTGGCACGATCTCGGCTCACTGCAAGTTCCGCCTTCCCGGGTTCATGCCATTCTCCTGCCTCAGCCTCCTGAGTAGCTGGGACTACAGGCACCTGCCACCACGCCCAGCTAATTTTTTTGTATTTTTAGTAGAGACGGAGTTTCATCATGTTAGCCAGGATGGTCTCGATCTCCTGACCTCATGATCTGCCCACCTCGGCCTCCCAAAGTGCTGGGATTACAGGCGTAAGCCACCAAGCCCGACCGACTTTTAAGTTATTTAAGGAATCTCCACACTCTTTTCCATAGAAGTTGTACTAGTTTACATTCCCACCAACAGTATAAAAGTGTTCCCTTTCCCCCCACATCCATGACAAAATCTACTTTTTTTTATTATGGCCATTATTGCAGGAGTAAGGTGGTATCACATCATGGTTTTGATTTGATAATTGGTGATGTTGAGCATTTTTCCCCATGCTTGTTGGTCATTTGTGTAGCTTCTTTTGAGAATTGTCTATTCATGTTCTTAGTGCACCTTTTGATGGGATTGTTTGTTTTTTTCTTGCCAATTTGTTTGAGTTCTTTGTAGATTCTGGATATTAGTCATTTGTCAGATGTATAGATTTTGAAGATTTTCTCCCACTGTGGGTTCTCAGTTAATGCTGCTGACTGTTTCTTTTGCTGTGCAGATGCTTTTAATTAACTTCCATCTATTTATCTTTGTTCTTGTTGCATTTACTTTTGGGTTCTTGGTCATAAAGTCATTGCCTAACCCAATGTCTAGAAAGGTTTTTCTAATGTTGTCTTCTAACATTTTTATGGTTTCAGGTTTTAGATTTAAGTCTTTGAACCATCTTGAGTTGATTTTTGTATAAGGTGAGAGATGGGAATCCAGTTTCATTCTTCTACATGTGACTTGCAAATTATCCAGCACCATTTGTTGAACAGGGTGTCCTTTCCCTACTTTTAATTTTTGTTTCCTTTGTCAAAGATCAGTTGAATATAAGTATTTGGCTTTATTTCTACATTCTTCATTCCATTTCATTGGTCTATGTGCCTATCTTTATACTAGTATCACGTTGTTTTGGTTACTGTGGCTTTGTAGTATACTTTGAAGTTGGGTAACGTGATGTCTCCAGATTTCTTCTTTTTGCTTAGTCTTGGCATAGCAATGTGGGCCCTTTTTTGGTTCCATATGAATTTTAGGATACTTTTTTCTAGTTCTGTGAAGAATGATAATGGTATTTTGATGAGAATGGCATTGAATTTGTAGATTGCTTTTGGCAGTGTAGTCACTTTCACAATATTGATTCTACACATCCATGAGCATGGAATATGTTTCCACTTGTTTGTGTCATCTATGATTTTTTCAGCAGTGTTTTATAGTTTTTCTTGTAGCGGTCTTTCACATCCTTGGTTAAGTATATTCCTACATTTTTTATTTGTTTGTTTTGCAGTTATTGTGAAACGGGTTGAGTTCTTAATTTGATTCTCAGCTTGGTCACTGTTGGTGTATAGCAAAGGTACTGATTTGTGTACATTAATTTTGTATCTTGAAACTTTGCTGGATTCATTTATCAGTTCTAGGGCTTTTTGAATGCATCTTTAGGGTTTTCTAGGTATACGATCACATCATTAGCAAACAGCGACAGTTTGACTTCCTCTTACCAATTTGGATGCCCTTTATGTCTTTTTCTTGTCTGAGTGCTCTGGCCAGGACTTTCAGTAATATATTGAATAGAAGTGGTGAAAGTGGGCACCTTTGTTTTGTTCCGGTTCTCGGGGGGACTGCTTCCAACTTTTCCCCGTTCAGTATAATGTTGGCTGTGGATTTGTCATTGATGGCTTCTGTTACCTTAAGGTATTTCCCTTCTATGCCGATTTTGCTGAGGGTTTTAATCATAAAGGAATGCAGGATTTTGTCAAATGCTTTTTCTGCATCTATTGAGATGATCATGTGATTTTTGTTTTTAATTCTGTTGATGTGGTGTATCACATGTGTTGACTTATGTATGTGTTAAACCATCCCTGCATCCCTAGTGTGAACCCCACTTGATCATGGTGGATTATCTTTTTGATATGCTGTTGGATTCAGTTCGCTAGTATTTTGCTGAGGATTTTTGCATCTATATTCATCAGGGATATTGGTCTGTAGTTTTCTCTTTTTGTTATGTCCTTCCTTGGTTTGGATATTAGGGGGATACTGGTTTCATAGAATGATTTAAGGAGGATTCTGTCTTTCTCTATCCTGTGGAATAGTGTCAACAGAATTGGTACCAACTCTTCTTTCAATGTCTAATGAATTTCCCAGGTGTTCTTTCAGCTGCCTGTATTGGGATGTCTAGATCTCTAGCAAGACCAGGGAAGTTTTCCTCAATTATTCCCTCAAACATATTTTCCAAACTTTTAGATTCCTCTTCTTCCTCTGGAAAACCAATTATTCTTAGGTTTGGACATTTAACATAGTCACAAACTTCTTGGAGGCTTTGTTCATTTTTAAAAAATGTTTATTGTTTGTCTTTGATGAATTTGGTTAATTCAAAAGCCTTGTCTTTGAACTCTGAAGTTATTTCTTTTGCTTGTCCAATTCTATTGCTGAGATTTTCCTGTGCAGTTTGCATTTCTCTAAGTGTGTCCTTGATTTCCAGAAGTTGTGACTGTTTTTTATCCATGCTATCCACTTAACTGAAAAAATTTCCTTTCATATCCTGTATCATGATTTTGATTTCATTAATTTGGGCTTTACATTTCTCTGGTACCTTTTGGATTAGCTTAATAATCAACCTTTTGAATTCTTTTTCTGGCAATTCAGAGATTTCATCTTGGTTTGAATCCATTACTGGTGAGCTGGTGTGATCTTTTGGGGGTGTGAAGAAGCCTTGTTTTGTCATATTACCAGTATTGTTTTCTGGTTCCTTCTCATTTGAGTAGACTATGTTAGAGGGAAGATATGGGATTCCAGGGCTGCTGTTCAGATTATTTTGTCCCATGGGATGTTCCCTTGATGTGGTATTCTCCCCCTTCCCCTAGGAATGGGGCTTCCTGAGAGCCTAACTGCAGTGATTGTTTTTGCTCCTCTGGGTCTAGCCACCTAGTGGAGCTACTGGGCTCCAGACTGGTACTGGGGAGTGTCTGCAAAGAGTCCTGTGATGTGATCAATCTTCAGGTCTTTCAGCCTGGATACTAGCATCTATTCTGGTGAAGGTAGCAGGGGAGTGAAGTGGACTCTGTGAGGGTCTTTGGTTGTATATTTTTTTTAGTGTGCTGGTTTTGTGTTGGTTTATCTCCAACCAGGAGGTGATGCTTTGAAGAGTGCATCAGCCAGGCACGGTGGCTCACACCTGTGATCCCAGCACTTTGGGAGGCCCAGGTGGGCAGATCACAAGGTCAGGAGATCGAGACCATCCTGGCTAACATGGTGAAACCCCGTCTCTACTAAAAATACAAAAAATTAGCTGGGTGTGGTGGCAGGCACCTGTAGTCCCAGCTACTTGGGAGGCTGAGGCAGGAGAATGGTGTGAACCTGGGAGGTGGAGCTTGCAGTGAGCTGAGATCGCACCACGCAGTGAGCCAAGATCACACTATTGCACTCTAGCCTGGGCGACAGAGCGAGACTCTGTTTAAAAAAAAAAAAGAGTGTATCAGCTGTGGTCCTATAAGAATGATGCAAACTTGTCCTAGGGATGCCTGGTTAAGTATTCAGGTTTCTCAGGTGATGGGCAGGGTCATAGAGCTCTGGAGAGACTATCACCTTTGTTTTTGGCTACCAGGGTGAATAGAGAAAAACCACCAGCTGCGGGCAGGGATAGGCATGTCTGAGCTCAGACTTTCCTTGGGTAGGGCTTGCTGAGGCTACTGTGGGGGATATGGGTATGGTTCCCAGGCCAATGGAGTTATGTTTCCAGGGGGGTTATCGCTGCCTCTGCTGAGTTATACAGATTCCCAGGGAACTGGGGGAAAGCCAGCAGTTACAGACCTCACCCTGCTCCCACATAGCTGGCAGTCCTAAAGGCTTGTCTCATTCCCACTGTGATCCCCTAACAGCAGCAAGTCTATTTCCAGGCAGCTGGAGACAAGGGCTGAGAACTTTCCTCAGACCATGGGAACCCTGCTGAGAAAGCAAGCAGACACATTTTTTTTGGCATCTCAGGGAGCCTGTAGAAGTGATCCAGTTCCTTCAAAGGGTCTGTGGATTCTTTCAGCTTTCCTGGTATGTTCCGGCAGTAGTTCTTGGAGCAAAAGTTCACGATGTGAGTCCCCACATGCTGCTCTGTTTAGCTGAGTGGGAGCTGCAAGTTAGCCCTGCCTCCGATCTGCCATCTTAACCCTAAATAACTAAAATGTGTATCTTCTAAGGCATTGATTGCATGGAGACAGAGAATGACAGAGTAAGCTATAAAAATAAAAGAAAATAAAAATCAATCCATCCGTCCTACTGTTCATCAAGTTTAGTTATTATAATCATTCATTCCATCAATGCAATTTTCCAAAGCAGAATTATATTGGGCAGCAGAAAGTAGAAGAACGAGGGAAAATGGTTCCTCAGAAATTAAGAGTCCAGTGTCTTTATGATAATAATATTGATAGTAATAATGGCAGCTCTCATTTAATTAAATAAATCCTGATTGTGTGTCAGGGAGAAGGCTAAGGACTTAACATATATTTGTGTCATTTAACTTCACTGCAACTCTATAATATTGTAATTTCCATTTCATAGATGATGAAATAGGCCTAGAGGTTTGTTATCCTGCTAGTAATTGATGGTGGAATCAGGACTCAAAACCTTCAGTCTTACTTCAGGGATCTCATGATTAACTCTTATGCTCTCATTTGTTTATTTATGAAACAAGCATTTACTGAATTCCATGCATCATCTAAATATTTGGGATTCAGAAAAAGACACTCTTCATTCAATGAACTATCCATTTATTGGGGGATGCATACATGAAAAAAAAAGTGTAACAAGCTGAAGTATGTGCTAGAAATAAGTTGTGGAAAGATGTCCAGTGGCCCAAAATAAAGTGACCTCTACTGACTCTCAGGAAGGGGGAATGGAGAGAGCTCAAAAGCAGCAAGTTAACATCTAGAATACCTACCTTTTGGCTGTCTCAAACCTAAGAGAAATGTTCTAAATAGGATTTGTTCACTAAAAATGTTTGGTTGTGCTCTTGATTTTTCCTAAGGTTCTGTTTTTAAATCCCATTAAATAGCCCTGTTTAAGATACGGTTAAAGTAGAAAAATGTATTCTATATTAAAAATTTCTTTTGTTTCTGTTCCATGTCCACAACCCCTTTTGTCCTTATGGGCCTTCTTCCTCTACTTAATAATTCCTAACAGATACACTATCTTTCATTTAGTTCCCTTGAAGCCCAGTCTCCATCCTGCTACCAAGGTGAACTTTCTAATATAAAAACCTGATATCACATATCCCTGTTAAATATCCTTTATTGTTTCCTCTTATCCTTTTTTGAGTGTGTAAATTACTTTTGTAACTTCAACTTCCTCCATACACCACCTTCATAACAACTACTTTATTCAGTGACAATTTTTTTCAGCATCTTATGCAGCCCTTCTCTAAATAATCACTGAAACCTTGTAATGTGGGAGATTTTATCCTTTTTTATAAGTGAGGGAACAGAGGATCTAAGTGATTGAGTGAGTCACTCAAGTTCATGTCACAGACTTCAGGATGACAAGCAATACTGTCTTCACCAGTAAACAGGGTGCACTTTTAGGCAATGAACTGTCTTATTCATCTCTCTGTTACCAATAATTAACAAAATGCCCGATAATGAAAGAATCAATGAATGAATAAATGAGGATGTGTTTCCAGTTCTGCTCTATATAAAATCTGGATTTTTATTCCACATTCCTTGCATCTTATTCTCTGGTTGACTGCATTTCATAGACCTCTTCAAACCCCTATTACAAAGGAAAGCCAGCCTTTGGCTCTTTCCTTTATTGGTTCTTTCCTTTATTGGACTCCATGTGAAATCACCAATCTACCTAGACTCCTCTTCCTTGTAGGTAGAAAGCCTAAGTGTGCATGATCATGCAAGTTCTCTGTTATTCACTGTTTGTAAAGGGTTGTCAAAATCTGTGTGATGTCAGTGTTTTGTGGATTCAAACTACCTCAATCCATATTACAGCTCTATCATTGTTATAAATGGCCAGACATGGAGAATTATTGTTGGAACATATAGGACAAATTAGAAAGAACAGGTGTTGCAATTGCCCCATTGAGATGTAGTGTCCACCTTAATAGGAGTTTTGGAGAATAGATAGGTTAATACATGTAGAACACTCAGAACAGTGACTGGGATAATGGAAACATTCCAACTGTTTGCTGTCACTAATATAATCCCATCTTACCTTCATGTTCATGCTGCAGTAGGTGGTGTAGATATTATTATTACCTTGATTTTACTAATAGTGGCATAAAGAAATTAAATTCCAAAGTTGCTGAATTCTAATAAGTAGAAAGCCATTTCCACAAGCTTTTGGACACATGATACACAGGAGTAAAGGGGGAACTTGAAACAATGAAGGAATATCTCTCTGAGTCAGCATGGTGAAGAAGCCCCAGATGGAAACACCCAGGTAGGGTCCTTAATAGAGTTTTATATTAGAGTTTTTCCAATTGCATTTCCACTCTGTTCATTGAGTACAGACCCTGAAGATGAAATGAATAAACTAGATTTTGAAAAAGTATATTATTTCATAAATGGTTGCCTTTAAATCACAAAATAAATTATAAAGATGCAGACAGAGGCCACTAGATATTGACTGACCCCGACTTCACCTCCACTGACTAATTTTGCTTACTAAGAACTTTATGCACATTGTCTTACTTCGTCTTATTTTTCAGATGAAGAAACTGGGAGACTACAGCTCAGTATGAGTAGAAATAGGACTCAAACCCAGGGCTGTCAGACTTGCAAACCTGTGCCCCCAAATAGTTTTCTGTCATATATATGTAATCATAAAAACAGCTCAAACTTATATTTAAGTATGGATAACTGAGAAACATTATCTTTATATTCTTTCTTGTAAGTCAAAGATTGTGACATGCTTCTTTTTGATAGTGGGCCACATGCCTTGTCCTGCTTTATCTCACTGGTAATACTCATACTACAATAGATTTTTCAGATGCCTAATATAAGGCTATCAGTTTATGCTAATTCCAAAACTAATAAGAATGTTCAAAGGAAATCAGAATGTCATTTGAAATAAAAAATATGATGCAATGTGATTTTGCCATTACACTATCAAAGACATTCCCTATATTGATAAGTGAAATTGTCTACTGTAAACAGAATCACATATGAGGCCCAAATCACGGAAGACCCGGATACTTCTTTCATTCATTAATATATCTTGAAAATCAAACTTTTCAAGGAATATTGATGGATATGTAGGGCATTTCCTGATGATTAAAGGACTTTCAGGAGCTACAGACATACAAAAGCCTACTCACATTAGTTGCTCAGTAATTCTTTAGAAATCCATGCTAATTTCCAGAGTCATTTTGCACTCATAGATTATCCTTAGGAGATCAGGAAGATAAAAGTCCTAACAAAGAACACATGAAGACCTTTTTGAATTAATATGCAAAAATGCAATCTATGTCCAGAGAAATCACAGCATAGTACTGTAAACCTTTATTATCAGACACTCATCATTTCAGAGTTGGAAGGGGCCTCTGAAGAGAAATTACAGAAACTCCGTCCCTCTTCTCCTAACTACTCTATCCACCAACAATAAAACATGAATGCACGCTCTGTGTAATATTTTTACATGAAGTTTTCCACTCTCTGTAGTCCCACTGCAGTAACTACCATTTGATATGTGAAGGCAATAGGTAGATAAGCAGCGGTATTTCATCTTAAGACTTTTGAATGAGACATAGGAACTGCAATGCACCCTCGGAGATTCTATTAGCAGCAGTGCTCATGCATTTAATAGACAATAATCTACAATCTATTCTGTGTCTTTTCTTTTATCTGTGTCTCTTTTCAACCCATCCTAACTCTACCTATTAGTAATAGTTATCTTTTAACATGCCTCGTCCAAAAAGCTTTTAATGACTATCCCAAACTATGTGACCTTTCTGAGTTTCTACAATATTTAAAGGCCAACCTTCCATAACCTTTCATATTATGTTTGTTAGATTAAAAAGTTGTTTGTACTATATTTAGTAGGATCTTATCTTTCTTCTTCCATTCTTTCTTTTAGACTTCAGTACCTACCTTCATCCAGAGCAAAGAGAGAATCTTCAGGAAATGCTTAAAGTTGGAAATTGTGATTTCATGGGAAAAGACTCATTCAGTAAGCTCACCTAAAAACCTTTATAGTGCTCAAAATTCCCACAAATTAACTGTATCTTTAGCACGTCTCATTAAAACAATTCAACTGCAAACATCATGAAGAAAGAGAAAACACCATATTCTCAGTCATGAAGATCTCAATAGGATTGCATTTGTAAAACCAACTAGTCACTGATCAACAAAGCCCTGGGTAACTGAGACCCAGAGCTAATAATTGAAATAGCTAAAAATTGCTGAAATGTATTAAGGACATGTCAGGCACAATTCTGGCTGCTTCATATGCATTGACTCATTTACTTTTTAATCACAATTGTACTATATTGGTTATGTAATCAAACATATTACAGATGAGTAAACTAAGGCACAAAAATGTTAAATAATTTGAACAGAGTTACACAGCTTGTAAAAAATGGGGGCCGGATTTGATTGCAGTTAGTCGGATCCCCATGCTCTTAACTACATTTCACTATAATTAAGTTTGAGAGAAATAAGAGGAATCAAAGTCCTGGACTCGTGAGTTCTCCACTAAGAAAGAGAGGCCTGGGTAGCACCAAGGGTAGTTAGAACACAGCATGAAACTGCTATGTGGATAACCAGGAGTGTAGCATAAGCTGCTTACTTTAGAATATTTTTATTTTTATTTTTATTTTATTTTTTGGATGGATCCTCGCTCTGTCACCCAGGCTGGAGTGCAATGGCATGATCTCAGCTCACTGTAACCTCCACCTCCCAGGTTCTAGCGATTCTCCTGCCTCAGCCTCTGGAGTTGGGATTACAGCTGGGATTACAGGTGCCCACTACTGTGCCCCGCTAACTTTTGTATTTTTAGTAGAGGCGGGGTTTCACCATGTTGGTCAGGCTGGTCTCGTACTCCTGACCTCAGGTGATCTGCCCGCCTTGGCCCTCCAAAGTGCTGGGATTACAGGCGTGTAATTTTATTTAGTGCAGAATGATTCTAGTTGCTTTTGATTTATCCATTCATTCAACAAATGATTACTGAGCATTCAATATTTGCTAGGCTCTAAGCTAGGTAATGGAAACATAAAAATTAATAAAACTCAGTTTCTTCTCTCAAGGAGCTCATTCTTATGATGTAGCAAACATTAAAAAATAATAATAAATCTTATAGTATAGGTATATAAAGTTAACCCATGAGACCAGTTGATTGCTTTTCTGTCTGAGGGAATCAAGGAAGATAATTTATATGGAAGTGATATTTTGGAAGACTTTGAAGGATGAATCTGAATTCTCTGCGTAAAGCAGAGAAAAGTCAATCCAGAAAGAATAAAAGGCAAATCTAAAGCTCAAAGATAAGAAAGTATAAAATATGTTCATAGAAATACAACAGAAGTATAGGGTTTGTGGAAGGGGATGGTGGTTCATGATCCTGGAAGGCAGGCTTGGTCCTGATGCAGGATCTTGGTGACTCATGAAGGAGTTTGTACCTGATTCTATACACAATGGGGAGACATAAAGATTTATAATTAAGGAAATAATTTCTGTATGTTGGGAAAGCTTATTCTAGGAGCAGTGTTGACTATAGGATTGAGATTAATAGAATGGAGATAGGAGGCTAGTTAGAAGGCCATTGCACTGAGATAAGACACTGAACTGAGTGTGGGTGGGAAGAGGAAAGACACGTTTTGAATTAAAATTGGAAGAACTAGATGACAAACTAGGAATGGTGGCTTGGGAATGGGAAGTAGTCAACATAATTCTTAGATTTGTAGCATTTGTGACCAAGTAAGTGATAACAACATACACTGACATGTAAAATACACTTCAAGTAAGCTGAGGGGTATGAGTCATAATTACACCAAATTGTTATGGTATCTTTTTATTTTATTTCAGACGTCAACTCAAGCTGTTATTTTCATCTTGATGAGTATCTAACTGATTCTTATCATTTGGATTTGGAGTATTGATCATAAACAGCACGTTGAATGATTTAATGACAAAACACATGTGACTACATCTGTTCCTTATGCAGTTTTCTAGGAACACCAACACCCAGAGTAGAATCCAGCTTTATCATGAAAGAACCATATCTAAAAGATGGGGCCAGTTCTACTTTCCCAAGTATTTATGCACACCTACTCCCTAAAAGAAACAACAGGTTTGAAACCTTATCCAATTCTTCAGATAAACTTGCTATACAAACTTTCAGCTGTCTGCATGTAAAATTATGTTGGCAACTTTAATCTAACATACATATTTTGATAGTTAAAACAACTCACTGGGATTTAAAGGCATTTCATAATGTTTTCAAGTATTTTGGATCATATGTTTTGGTGGCTATATAATATTCTAACCCCACTATTCCATTTGTTTATTATTAGGATGTCAATTATCATCATCAGTTATACAGACAAGCTGAATATCTCAATCACATAGATAAAGCAAACTATTTTTGAGAATATTTGTATGCTTATCTTTCAACACAACAGCTACAAAATTTGTTACACTATTATCCTCTTAACCAATCATATGTAAAAGAGTTGGTCCTAATCAATGAAATTATTACCTACTTTCATATTACCTTCCATAAATCTCAAAAATACACTGTCTCAAAAATAAAACCTACTAAGATTTTTCCCCAAAATTCAGAAACCTGACTTTTTGAGATTATTTATTACTGATATATAATAATTGCACATATGACTTTGTCCAGCAAACATGATGAAATAAGCAAACAACTGAAGAACAAAAGGAAGAATGAAATAATCTTCATTGTGAACAATAAAAATCATTTTACAAAGCAAGATTAAGCAAATGCTTAAGGATTTTTTATCTTGTCTCTAAAAACAACACTTTTAGAATTTCTTGGGGTTCACAATTGTCTTTACTCTTAACAGCAAACAAGACAAAACAAAAAACTAAACAAGACAACTATAATCTATGCTTTGATTTGGAGAGAGATTCATAGAGTAGGATAAATAATCTTTCACACAGATATTTTACTGTGAAAGATAACATTTTGATGTATTTATTCTAACTGAATCTATTTTCTGAAAACAGCTTTATTATCACCTGGTGTTAGTATCTCACTATGCTTTTCATTACATATAACTGAGTAGTATTCACAATCATTTGCCAGCCAACAAACAAAGGCACTATGTTTTTTGAAGAACAATACATGCTCTGCTAGTCTTTACACTGAATTGTTCACCTAATAGAAAATGAAAATACATACCTGTATCTTTTTGTGAGTTTCCTGTTGCTATTCCTGCTCTGAAGTAAGTGTCCTAAGTTAACCAATAAATTGGCAATCCTACTAGCTCAAAAATACTTCCCTGGGGAGATTTGTGTTAAATTAGCATTGCTGCTAAATGCTTTCAGGAAGACTATACAATTATGGCCAGATGAACACATTCCTCATACAATTTCAGGATTAATATTAGTCTCCTAACAACCTAGAAACCAAGATCATAATTACCGACTGTCATTTCCCCCCATTGTCCAGGTAACTGGCCCTCAATATATGACCAATTTGAAACCTGGGAATCTTGAGAGAAAGCATCAGGTCTGCTGTTGGAAAATTGAATTCAAGTGCAGCCCTGCACCCTGAACACTCATATTCTTCCTTTCTTTTTTTTGCTATTTGTTCATCCCTATTGTGCAGAGCTATCGTTTGTGCACACATTCTGTGTTAGATTTTCTACCCGATTGAGCTTGAAAAACCAAAGCTTAAGTACTAAATGTTTCCCTAAGGCCTGAATGGACTTAAAAGGACATAGGTGCAAAAAGAAAAGAAAGGAAAATAGGGGGAGAAAACACGGCTTGTTAAGTTGTTGCAATAATCTCATGCTGAGAATAAAGACCTTCAGAGTTAAGAGAATGAAAAACACTCTTCTAAATAGATTGCTTGCTTTTGTTGCACAGGTGGCAAGGCCTGGAAATATAAGATACGGGAACAGCAGGGCAGCCTGCTAGCATTTCATTAAGCTTAGAGAATAGCAGAATTGTGGAGTGGTTTCTTCCCACTTTACAAGAGACACAGGCTTCTTGACAACTTGGACTTCAGAGGGCTGATTTGCTGGTAAAAGAAACAGGAAATACTCTGGGAAAAGGGTATATCTCCTAACATTTTGCAGAGATTTACCCCTTTTCCCCTTTACTAAAACAAAGTCCTTTCACATGAAACATGAATTTGTGATCATCACTGTTTTGGACTTTCCATCATTAAGTAACTCTCATACCCTTAATATAAAGTCAGTGTCAAATAACATGACTTCAGAGAAAATGCTGTCTCTAAACATTGCCACTTAAAATTATATCAGGTTAATGTACCATGGCATTGGGCAATTCCATTGATTCAGGTACTAAATCACCCTACTCAATAAATGAACAATAAAACAAAATGAAAGAATACTGAATATTGGTGACCGTGAAGAACAGAGGGAAATTTAAATTAAAACATACGTGTTGGCTGCTTTCATCTGTCTCCAGTACAATGTAAAAAATAAAATTAGCTGGCCTCAACTCATAAGTTATATTTCCCTACCCAAATTTAAAGAGTTTAGGATCCTTAATCTCATGCTCCACTGATTTTAATTGGTGGTTATTTCCAATCAGATTGAGCATTTGCGTTTCCGTGTCATTTGATTTTCGAAACAACCATTTCTAACTTTGGGAATTCAATCTGAATATGAAAATCCAACTTGGGAAAGAGCAGTAGCAATTAATATTTATTGAAGGCTTAACTAAATTCCAAGTCCTTTGTGAAATTATTTTCAATGCTGCATTTTGTTTAATCCTCACAATAAATGGCTTTCTCATTTTCTGTATTTCAGGAGGAGAACGCTAATGGTGTGAAAGGTTCTCACCGGCCCAATGTCACAATTGTGTTTGGGACTTCGCAATACAACTCTACCACTGTCCCCATGCTCACCCACAATGTTAACACTTCCCTCAAATTCAAAACGCTTATGACCTCTGCATATCAGAAAGTCACAAAAACTTCTCTTTTAGTTTAAAATCACAAAGTGTCTACAAAGCAAAAGTTTTAGTATACAACGAAGGGAGGGGGCAAAAGAGAAAATTAACTCATGTTTACTGAATGTTACAATGTGCTAAATTCTGTGGTGTGTGCTTTCTATTTGCTAACTCATTTCATCTTCACCATACACAAGGAGTATCATCTCTACAATGAAAACCGAACAAAACAAAAACCTAAGGCTTTAAAGTTGTGAGGTTAAGTAAACTGCATGAGTTCTCACATTTCATAGAGAACCAGAACGTGAAACCAGGTCTGTCTACTCCTGTCTTTTCCACTTACCAACCTCTTTTTCCAACCAAACTAATTCTACCTACACCATTTTGCTTCCTCCCCTCAGCTATCAGTCTTCTCCCTACAGCAGAATCACTTGATTGGCATGTTCAGTGAGATACATGCAGTAACTCATTGAACCAGAGAAATTCCTCACTCACCTATTTATTCATCCAATCATTCATTCAGGAGTATTTATCAAGGACTTACCATCTGCCAGGTATCAAAGAATGAGATTCATCTATATTATCTTCTTAAGCTTCAGAAGAACCTTATTTTATTAATGTAAAACAGAGGCTTTGAAAACTGATTACCTGTCCTAAGGTCACAAAACTAGTATCAAGTCCCATCCACCATACTCCACTGCTTATGTTGAAAATGGCCAGAACAACACACAAAAGAAATTATGTATTAAATACAGTGTCTCCATGTGGTAAGCTAGTTCAGCATTGTTTTATAGATAAGAAAGAAAAGCGTGGATCAGAGAAAATAAATGTCTTTAAACAGATAGTTTAACGACCTTGTGGCAATGAGGACATTATTGTTTTTGAGTTTTTGACTAGCTGTTAAATTCATGTTCTTCAATATTTACTGTCTTACATAGCTCTTTAGGCTGTCAGAAAAATAATTCAAGGAAATGCAAAAGCAACATGTAAGAAATAATTTCAACTTATTCCAAAGAATGATTAAATATATGATTCGAAGTACAATGAAAGTTTAGGTAAAATAAACCAGAGGATTGTGGCTTTACATAATACATATTAGTGTAAACTTCTTTTCTATACTAATAGACAAGGTGAGAGGTCACTCTCTCTCAAAGAAATATGATTCATCTCAAAATATCTGAAGCTGGCCCCACTTGAAGTTTCTATTTCCTACCCTATCTCTCATTTACTTAATCAAAATTAGTCATTAAGCACTTTACCATGTGCAAATCACATATAACCCTAAATATTTTCTTGCACTAAAGGCCCCAGATAAATTATGGTGACAGTGGTCCAACTCTGTAAATACACTTTTAAAAACTTCTTGAACCGCACATTTACAGTAAGTGAATTTTACAGTATATAAATTAAATTTTGATAAATGTTATCCCTTTGAATTAGGCATAGGATGGAAAACTTTATAAAGACATTGTCACATAGTGAAAAGAACATAAACTTCGGAATTAGACTTAGTTTACATCTTCTCAATTTGGTTGTCTTGAACAATTCAGCTCAGAGTGTTATTTTTCTCATAGGTAAAATGAGAAAGACAATGTGTACCATCACAGAATAATAATGAAGATAAAAAGAAGTAATACAAGTGCCCAGTAGAACATAAAACCTTAAAGCTCAGCAAGTCCTTATTTTAAGAATTGATAATGGACCTTTTGGAATGGAGCTATAAAGGGATAGAGACGTTAAAGTCTTACATCCTCTCCACTACTCCAATGTTGGCTCAAGACGATAGCAGCCTCAGCCTTCATAGTGGTGGTATTCCTCACCTCCTTTAGCTGTTCATGTCATCCAAGCCAGCAGTTCCATATATCTCCTTTTTCTCACCCTTTAAGAAGTGCTCATGGCCCGGCGCAGTGGCTCACGCCTGTAATCCCAGCACTTTGGGAGGCCGAGGAGGGCAGATCACAAGGTCAGAAGTTAGAGACCAGCCTGGTCAACATAGTGAAATCCTATCTCTACTAAAAATACAAAAATTAGCTGGGTGTAGTGGTGGGTACGTGTAGTCCCAGCTACTTAGGAGGCTGAGGCAGAAGAATTGCTTGAACCCAGGAGGCAGAGGTTGCAGTGAGCCAAGACGGCGCCACTGAACTCCAGCCTGGGAGACAGCCTAGGGGACAGACAGAGACTCTGTCTCAGGGAGAAAAAAAAAAAAAAAGTGCTCACAGCCATGTCCCTGGTGAGCCTTCCAGTTGTTGTCATACAACTTCCTAAAGTTGGGTCAGGGAAGTTAGTCAATGTAGCACCATCCTTTGACAATCAGACCTGATGTTCAGACACTTCCAGTCATTCCCCATAGCCAGGCATAGATTCTGACTTGAATTCAAAGTGAGCTTTATACTTAGTAAGGATAACTCCCAGTGGTATAGGATTGAGAGGTACTGTTGAAAGTGGTTTACATTCAGCTTTTACTTGCCAGCTTACAGCAGATATTCTTATTTCTATGACTCTGTGGCTCACAGGGAACTAAATGGGAATCATCTCTTTGCATTCCACAAGAGATATGCAAAGAAAACACTAAAAGGAATTTTAAGATGCCTTCACTATTAATATTCAAAGTCAATATTTAAATTCCCAATAATGTATGCTCCAATAATTATGGAACAGTTTAGACAAAGCTTTTTAAGTAATGATATTTTTTCTGAATTTTTGACTGAGAGCAATTTACTTACCTTGTTAGGTCTAAGGATGAGATGTGACTTCATAGCCAAATATTAGTGATTCTGATTGCTAAAAAATAGAGGAACTTTTTAAGGAAAATAGCTATTCTAAAAGGTTTAAACTGTACAGATCTTACATGAAGAAACATCAGACTCTATCTATTTCCTTTCTGAAAGCTGTTACAGCTTTAGAACAATAATAACTTGTTAAAAGTCCCTGCATTTTCAACCATGGAATACCCCTTTTTGTAAAACTGCTGCATGTGTACAATGTTAGGAAAGCTAAGACAAATTGTACACCTATAAGTTGTATACCTCATTTGTGCATGTTTGAATAAACATATGGATCATAAAAAGTAGTTTGGGAAACAATATATTGTTAGCCCAACCTTCTTTGCGACAAATATATGGCATTTGCTCATTGTGATTAGTGGGATCAGTAAGGCAATTTTCCTACTTTGGACTATGCCTTTTCCATTTCTTTTGGTCTTGTTATCATTATGCTTTAATGTTTTGTTCCTCAGGCTCTATCTCCAGTTTCTTCCGTTCTTAAAAACAGTCTTTTTTGTTGATCTTGTTTATTCCTCTAGTTTTGACTACTACTTAAAATTTGATGACTACAAATTTAAGTGTTTCATACTTGAACTTTCTTTTGAATTTATTATTCATATGACCAGTTATTTATTAAAATGTGTAGCCTAATAATTCCATATATATCTCAAATAAAGTGTGTCCTAGATCAAACCAATCATCTTTTTTTTCATTTCTCAAACATGATTCTCTTTCTGTGTTCCATACTTTCTCCCACTTTTTAAGCTGAAAACTTCAGGACCTACCCAGTTCTTTCTTATCTCTTAACTACACATTCATTTGCACAACCAGGTCCTTTTAAATCCACATCTAACATTTCACTGTAATCCATCTTTGTTTTCTATCCCCTTTCTCTTATTTCTGCCCAAGTTCATCTTTCTCATAAATTGTTACAAGACCTCCTTCCCATTCATGCTATTTCCCATGCAACCTACATCTAGTTGATCCTTCCCATTGCTACTCTATTGATCTTTCTAAATACAGAAATAATCAGGTCAATTATCTGGAGACAAAAAATTACAAAACTCAGGATATGGTATTAAAAGCTCTTCATAACTTGCCTAAATGTGCCCCTCCCAAAATCTTCTCCACACATTCCCTATCATAACCTTTTGTGTTCCGCTGCTTGTCACAATTGGTTTCTCTATATTCTCTGACCAAATTGTGCATTTAGTGGACAATGAATAACAGTATTTTCTCTGAAGATGTGGTATATTAAGGACAGCCACCAAAATTCTGGGAGTCTTTTTTCCGTTTTCTTGATTTTGGCAAACATACAGAAATGATACTGTCTTTCTAAGTGCTAGCCTTAAAAGGCTCACAGCTTATGCTTCCTGTCTCCTGGAATACATGCTCTTGAAACCCTCTGCCATGCTGTGAGAAAGCCCAGGTAGTTTCATAGAAAGGACCCCAGATGGCAGCCCTAGTTGATCTGCCAACCAACAACTGGCCAACAACTTACTAAGCCAGCCACTCCAGCTGAAGCCACACTGAGTAGAAACAAGCTGTGCCTGTCAAGTCCTGCTCAAACTGAAGATTTATGAGCAAAATAAATAACTGTTGTGGTAAGCTACTATGTTTGGGGGGTTTTGATATGCAGCAATAGATACCTGACATAGCACTGAATGAATACCTTTCCATCTTTCTCTGCCTGATAAATTTCTTTTTGTTCTTAAAGATACAATTCAAATGTCATCTTACTTCAGAGTGCAAAGCCTTCCCCAGTCTGTTGAGGCAAGGTTAATTACTCCATTTTGTGCTTCTCCACTACTTAGTACATTCCCCTCTACAGTGTTGAATGTCCACCCTCCAAAAAACACTGTAAATTTCTTTTTTCTTTTTCTTTATTTCTTTTTATTATTTAATTTTCTTTTTAGAGATAGAGTTACACTCTGGTGTCACCCAGGCTAACTCACTGCAACCTCTCCGCCTCCTTGGTTGGAGCAATTCCTGTGCCTCAACCTCTCAATTCTGAGTAGCTGGAATTACAGGCTTGTGCTGCCACGCCCAGCTAACTTTTGTATTTTTAGTAGAGATGGGGATTTGCCATGCCGTCCAGGCTCGAACTTCTGACCTCATGAGATCTGCCTGCCTTGGCCTCCCAAAATACTGGGATTACAGGCGTGAACCACCGTGCCCAGACTATAAATTTCTTATGAGTAAGATTTGTATTTGTACTCTAATGACTAAAACAATTGAATTACTTGAACATTTAGTGTGGTAAGTCCTATACTGTGGTAACTTCTGTTTTTAATTTTATTCTGCTATCCACAAACATTTATTGAGCTCTGTATACCAGGCAGTATATTATGTGATAAAAATGCAGCATGAATAAGGTATAGCCTCCTGACCTTAATAATCATGTCATCACGTTATCCCAAATCACTTTTTCTGTGCTATATGGCACAGATTTCTGGGAAGTCAACCAAGTGCATGTCCAAGGGCTCAAGTACATTCAGAGATCTTACCGGGGAAAAATATTGTCCTTTCTATTGATCCTCATGAGTTCCAGGAAGAACAGATGGTGACTGTTCCAATATCTTGGCAGAAAAACCCAAAAAACTCCGCAAGAACTCTTCAAAGTTTCACAAGAAAATTAAAAGTCTACTTCCTAAATGTGTAGTAGTTAAAGTCTTCAATCACCAACACATAATATTCAAGACCTAGGCACATGCCTCAAAAATAAGTCATGACTCACCTGGGATCCAAATTTTACCAAATACTTGTTTTATCTATTTGATATATAAGAAAAACAGTGCAATGAACATGGAAACCATTGTTGCTTTCAACTCTGTATGTTCTGGGCTGAATGTATGGTCCTCAAACTACTGTCTCAAATGTCCAAGGAATAATGTTCATAAGTTCAGATTTAATATCATCTCCCCAGGTTTATAAAGAAAAAGAAAAATACCATTTGAATTAAGTTGCACTTTTACAAAATCATTATGCATTGTTTTATTTATATAGACTGTTAGCTTTTTGAGGATATGTACTTTGTCTTAGTCTATAAACCTCAATATCTAGCACAATGCCTGACCGTATATTGGGTGCTTGATAAAATAAGAGAATTAATTAACTAACTTGAACTAGTAAATATATAAACAGCAATAACTTTACCTTCAGTACACTGTCAGTAAAAGTGTCCCTGCTCAGAAAATTGTGTTTCCTCTTATCTGACAATGAGAAATACATATTCCAAGAGTTTTCCCTTTTTGTCTTAGCTATCAGGAAAGTCTGGACTAAATTTTGTGTTCCACCGTAACTTTTGTAGAGATGTCAAATTGTGAGGAAATTACGTGCATTCTTGTTCATTCAACAAAAAGATTGTTAGCTTGATTCTCATTGCCAAATATACTTCAGAGCAGTAAAGTTGCATTTCACTTAAAATCATCCATCCTTCTCAATGACATTCCCCCTCTCTCCCTTTTCCATAAATTTAAGCCAGTGAAATTCTATCATATGTATATTCTAACTTAATCTGACTTTAGGAATAGAGTCTAGAACAAAACAAAGAACACAAAAAATCAATGTGTTGAATATCTCTAGAAAGAAAAGTATTAATTCAAAATGAAAAAAATTCTTCTTAGGACCAAATGGACTACATGAAACAAAGTTCTACATCTGTGTAGCTTACCTGTGCTACACATTTATAGGCACATGGGATGGGTTGTAATACAGTGAGTTCCCTAACACAATTTAAAAACCTGACATCAGCAGTTTCTCCTACAGTACTAGCATGCTGGTTTTCAGGAAGAAAGAACTGTATCAACAGAATCAAGTAAGACCGTGGTCTCCAAGAGGCAGACAGATGGTCCTCACAACATTAGACTCACGAAAGCACACGGCTCAAAACAATTCTGATGTTACCAACTGAATATAATTCAGTACTTATGGGAGCTCACCAATAAAGAATGATAATCTCTTCTCCCTTATAAAAGGGATAAAACTGAGTTTGTTTGCACAGACTAGAGTTACAGAGAAGGCCTGAAGTATGGAGGGCTCATAAGCCTATTTGGTTACAGATATGATCTTTAACTTTCCCTAGATGAAAAAGCCAAAAATAAACATTTCATAACTTGTAATGTGTGGTTAGCAAATATAGTTGGCCCATGGTCATGTTCCCTGTAGCCCAGAATCCTGGACAGAGTCAGCTTAGCTGGATCACTGTAGCTGCTGGCTTAAAGCCTTACCCTGTAGTTTCAAAAGAACAGGGTCTTTTTTATCCACTTAGCTCAGTTGCTATAAACACTTGCTGTATGTTAAATGACTTCTCAGGTCCATCCAATCTTATTTGCACATCATTAGTCTGTGAAGGATGAAATGAATGCCTTAGGATAGCTAAGTTTGCTGAATACTGAGATCTTTGTAAATGAAAAGCCCTTCATATAAAATATTACATCAGGGCTGGCTAACATTCCTGCTTCATGAGTCATTGGGACCTCCAATACATCCTTGAAATTTCAGATTCACTAAAGACGCTTCCAGACATGTACAGCCCTTCATTTTTCTTTTTACTTTATTTATTTATGTTTTGATTTGGGTGCCAACTCTGCTAGGAGAGAATGTGCAATATTTAGCATCACAGCAAATGACCTTCATGTACATCAAAAAGGGAAAAGAAAAGCAGCAGTACAGATCAGAGGGGAAAAAAAATGTTAGTCTAAAAGCCAGAAAAAATCCATCATATATCTATGCTTTACCCTGATTTAGCATGCTCTTTTTCAAGGACCATCACTCGACTTCTCTATTTCTCATTGGTAATGGCCATATTAATACCTGATACAAGCCTTCACTTTTTACGTGCATCCAAGTCTGAGTATTAAAAAAACTGCAAATTAAAATTATATGCAGTGGTAAAATTTCCATTTTGAAAAGCTAATGCAATAACTTGATTATGATTATAAATAAGACAGATGATCACTTTTAAAAACTAAATTTTAAATTAAATCAACCACCAGTGCTTTAAAAGCCGCTGCTATGATATTATCACATTGAAGTGACTGTTGTTTCACGGCCTTTATTGTGATGATGTGTTAACTGTTGTTCTCGCACCTACCTTCACTGAGATGTCATTGAGGTAATGAATTGCAACTGCAGCAGTTACACAACAGAGAAGAAGCTTGATAGCACAAACAGTGTCACCATTGTTTCTCAGGAATACCCTAATATCATTTTTCTCTTGAAGTTTTCCTGATGTTAGATTACAGCCAAGGGGTCAAACCAATCTGGAATACTTCCTAAATTTCAGTTTCCTATCATTCTGCCTTCAGTGTTTCTGGTAGTAGATTTTACCTGAGGAAAATCAGATACTGCAGATGCTTTCAAAATATGATCTACTTTACACCAATAATACTCACCCCGATCCTTGGATTGGAATTTTTTAAATGAGGTTGAGTTTTTGTTAAGATTGAGGGGAAAGGAGGTTATTTAATATTTACGGAGTGCATTTTATGCATCAGTACCTTTATGATAAGATACATGTGTGTCTCATTTAAACTCCAAACAGCCTTGTTAAAAAGTATATCATCATCCTTGCTTTACAAATACAGCTACTGAAACTAACAGGGAGGGGTCTTACTAAATCTTTATTCTAAAAACCATTTTAAGTGACTTTCTGAAAATATTACCCACCATTCTATTGAAAATTACCAAAATATGGCAGAATTTTTTTAATTCAAGAAATTGTTGGGAAGCAGAATGTGTGAGGAATTTCTGCATAAAACGTTGATGGAGTTACGTCTCAGAAAACCAAAGCCATAAGAAAGCATAGCTCAAAATACGCAGACGTGAAAATGAAAATCATTGCAGACAGAGATAGAAATGGTTGAAAAACCTTCAGAGCCAGAGTCAGTAGATGCAGGACATCACATTTGCTCTGGGAAAGCATCAAGTGATCTTTGGAGAACTGCATAAGTCAGTGGCATTTACACCCAAGTGAAAGCCAGGATTATGAGCACTGAGACAAAAATAGAACATTGCTCCAGATAGCTGTGACTACAAGAAGTCCCCATTCCTGGCAGATAACTCATGGCGAACCCAGCAGTATGTTCTACACCTTCCCCATAAACTGGTAGCAACCTAAACAGATATGTCATCCATAGAATCGCAAGCATAATGATGATTGCACATCCAAGAGTCACTATGCTCAACACTGAAAAGACAAACGTTTTCCATAAAATAATTATAAATTCAATATGATCCCAAACCAATTCATATTAGGATCTTTATGCAACTAGACGAGGTTATTTGAAAGGGACAGTTGGGGTGACTAGCCATAACGGGTATCAAAACATACCATAAAGGTATGAAAATGCAAACAATGTATTAGCACAGGAATACAGGAATAGACGAATAATCCCTGGAAAAAACTGAAGACTTGAAAACAAAAAAGGTACGTGTGTGTGTGTGTGTGTGTGTGTGTGTATGTGTGTGTGTGTGTAATACATGAAAAAATGGATATTTAAATTAGCAGAGAAAGACTGGTTTAGTAAATAAGTCCAGTTCATCCCATACATTAATACTAGATTAGAACCCTACTGAAATACACAAAATAAATTACAGAATGATTGAATAACAACCTATAATTTTTTTTCATGGACTACTGACTTTTAATATTGAGGACTGGGAAAGGGTTTCCTAAGAAACATATACCAAACACAAACTGAAGAAAATAATTAACAGATTGGCTACGTAAAAATTTTAAAACTTATTTTTGACAAAGGTCATTATTAACAACAATAATGATGATGATAAACAGTAATATGGAGAGATATTTGCAAAATCTTTAAGAGACAAAGTAGTCATTATCACTGTATGTAAATAGCCCCTATGTTAAGAAAAAGGTAGTAAAAATTAATAAAAGATACAAATAAATAATTTATAGAAAACTTTATAATAAATATATGAAATTACACTAAATATTAATAGTAATCAGGGAAATTGAAACTAAAACAAAATTGCTTTGTAGTTTTACTCATCACATTACATAAAGATTTAAAGTTTGAAAATATTCATTTTAAGGAGAGTATGGAGAAACAGGCACTTTCATAACACACTGGTGTGAGTTTGAGGGCACACCATTTTCAGAAGGTACTTTTGTCAATATCTATCAAAATTTAATATTTTTGTAAACCACATGCATGAAACAGGTATTTCCCTTATCTAATAATAGCTTCTTACACATCTTTTTACTAAGGTAACCAATGGTGTTTGTAATGTTTCACACAATGGACAGTATTTTAAATCCTCAGCAGGATTGGTCATGATTTTAATTAATAATTTCTATTGATCAGAGAGTAGGTAAACAAATCATGGCATGACAGTTCTATGAAATAAAATGCACTTAGTATATAATGATGTATATCTATATAAACTGACAAATACCAAGGAGTCATCAAGACAAACTGTTAACAAAACAATAACCCATTTCATAATGTGTGTGGTAGTATCTCATTTATACTTTTCAAATGTATGAGTGCGCATATATATGTGAAACAGAGTGTCTGTAAATGCATAGGTAATGATGAATAAAAATACCTACTTACACCATTTCAAAAGAGGATTATAGATCCCTTTGGCTAAATTTTTGATGGTAGAGAAATGGCTGGATTTATGAGATAACTAGGAGGTTAAATCAACAGGACACAGTGATGAGTTGAACACAGAGGTGAGGAAGTGGGCAATGTAAGACTGACCACTGGGTCTATAGGAGACAGAAGAAGTTGAATAGTGGTGACATCCACTGATATTGAAAGATGACAAAATCTTGGGGAGGGTTTATGGTTTTGGTTGTGAACATGCTTATTTTCAGATGCCCATGAAGTGATGACAAGGATGCTGATGAAGTTCAGGCCTGGAACTGAAAGGAAAAACCAGGCCTGGTGATCCATAAATACATATCACCTGCACAAAGATAACTGAAGATGTAGAGAAGCTCACATAGGAAATGAGGAAAGAGGAGACCCTTGAGGTATGTCAACATTAATGGACAGACAGAAGAAGATGAGCTTGAAAGGAGGCAGAGAACAAATGGCCAGATGATAGAAAAATCAGAAAGAACTTATGGTTTAGGATCCAAAAGAACAGAAAAGTTCAAGAAGAGACTGATCAAAGATTTCAATGTCTGCTGAGGACTTAATGTCCATTGTTTTGAACATTACAAACATCATTGGTTACCTTAGTGAAAGGTTGTATAGGAAGCTATTATTTGATATGGAAATATCTCTTATAAGGTATACAGCAAATTTTAAGTTATCATCTCTCTATGTGCAGTTACCACCTAAGGTACATAAGCTTTGTCTTATAGGTATCCAAAGGCATAAAGTAAGCCTTTGAATATCAGCTAATGAAAGTTATCTAACTTTATAAGCTTCACCTAGAAAATAACATTTATTTCTCCATTCCTCATAGAAATTTCTTAAAAAGAAATTATAACATAGATAAAGCTTAGGTGATCAATGATTTTCTTTAAAATATAATACTTGCACTTCACCAGTAATTCAATTATGTAGAATCACTTTTCTTTTTTTTTTTTTTTTTTTTTTTGCTTTCAAAATTAAGAAAGCAAAATATTTAAATAAAAAATAAAACATTGGAAAACACATTGGCCAAAAACTTAGCCATCTCTTTTTAAATTTTACCCCAGCTTTTTACTAGACCTTAAAACATTTTAGCACTTATTCCATGAATAGAAATTCGCATTTAGCTTCAGTAACTTGGATATTTGTGACTAAGTGAATTTGAAGTATGAAAAACAAAAATAATTGCTGCAAACCTTCCCTCTATTTTGGCCTGGAAAAGTATCAAGCTCATACATGGCAAGATTTTCTAACATAATCTAATACACAAACCAGCTAATGCACTTGGCATTCTTCTGTAGACCCAATTTATTCATTAGTGTCATAAAATAACATTCCAGATAGGGTAATCTTATGATTTTTCTTAAAAAATTAAAGATGGGGTAATCTCTTACTTTATTTTGTTGTAAATCTTCAGAACAAAAATAGTTGAAAATAAGTATTTGTATGATTTCAGTATCAGTACTCAATGTTACATAATACCTGGGAATGAAACAAAAAAGGATATCATTCTTTTTTATTATAAAATCTCTTTAAGAAAGATTTTTCTTTCTTAGTTCTAATTAGAATTCACAAAATCCTGTTTTGTATGTGTGTATTAGCTTTAAGGCTCTTTGCAATGCTCATATAATGCCTGGAATTAGGAGACATCTGGGAACTTAGAATTTGTCAAGTTATTTCTCTTCTTGCATTTTGATTTTGAGCTCCTTGTTAAGGATAAAATTAATTTCCACATTTTTTACTGAGTATTGGTCTTTGGTGACGAATGGGCCAAAAGCAACATATGGGGACCAGAGTAAAGGTACGGGTTTGTGTGCAGAAGGCACAAGTGAGGAGATTTTGAATTTAAATTTAAGTTATTGATCAGGAGTTTGGAGTGAGGCTAACTGATCTCTGAGAAAATGTGAACAAACCTCACTGCATTTAGACTATATAATTAAGACTTACTGGTCTAAAGTTTTAATAGTTATTTTGCGAGAGCATATTTTAAATGTGACTTTTGTAATAGTCAAGTAATGATAATAATAATTTAGATTCTGAAACGCACATAATTATTTTCCTTTGTAGATCTCTCTCCCTTACAAGACTCTGAGTTCCATGGGAATAGTGATAAGATTTTGAAATTTTCTGCTTCCCCAGGGCCTAGTACAATAACTGTTAGACAATGATTGCTTAACAAAAGGCTGGGTAAATACATTAATGCATTAATCAATCAATCAATTAGAAGTCAATTCAATATACCCTTTCCAAATTCTGAACACTTATTCTACTTTATACAAATTGGTAGATAAAACATATTTTAAGGACATACCATTTATTTAGTCAATGCTTAACTATATCAAAAAAAAATTTTAAGTATATAAACAGTGGAGTTCAAGACCAGCCTGGACAACATAACGAGATCCCATTTCTACAAAAAAAAAAAAAAATTGTAATTAGCCAGGTATGGTGGTGAGTGTTTGTATTCTCATCTACTCAGAAGGCTGAGGTAGGAAGATCTCTTGAACCCAGGAGTTTGAGACTGCAGTGAGCTGTGATGGTGCCATCACCCCACTGCCCTCCAGCCTGGACAACAGAGAACCTGTATCTAAAAAAATGGGGTGGGTGATTGATAAGGACTGATTTGTTTTCAAGAAGATACAACCTAGTCAATGAAAAGACAAAGGATAGCACTATGAACAACAATAGCAGCAACAATAACAAAAACCTACCATGTGATAAGTAAAACTGTATAACAATTCAGAATAAGAAAGACATGTGGCACAGCTGCTGGCTGAGCCCAGCATAGACAGCCAACTCACAGATGTCATAACTAAATAAATGTTTATGGTTGTATGCCATTGAGATTTTATCGGTGTTTGTTGTGCAGCAGTGGTTTATTTAAGCACCTCCAATCTCCAATTTGCCATGAAATTCTGCAGTTTATTTCAAAAGTTCCTTTACCATCCTAGTCTAAGTCATCTTCCTCACTCACCTGAACAATTGCTACCACCTTGCAGTTAGTCTCCTTATGTCCATTTTTCTCTCTCTGGTTCTTTGCCCACTGCATCCAGAGTAATCTTTTACAATGCTAATTGGAATATAATTCCATCTGCTTAAAATCTTTTAACAGCTTCCCATTGAACTTAAGATAAAGTCTCACATTTTTACATGGTCTACAAGATCCTGTACATGTGTGCTGCCTATGGGTCCAGCCATGCTGCAGGTCTCTGTTTCTCACTGGACACTGTCTAGCCACCCTGGCTTTTTTTTTTTTTTTAAGTTTTAAGAACACACAATATGTCTTCCTTCTTCTGAACCTTTGCACAGATTACCCTTAGCTTGCAATGCACTTCTCCAAAGCCCACTTTTGTACCCTGATTAAATCCTACCTACCTTTCAAATTTTGCTAAAAGGTCATTTTAAAGCCCTTTCTGACTATACTCTATAAGAATGCTCCATCCTACAAAGTTCCATGGCATTTTATATTTTTCCTTATGTCACTTACCAAAATCAGTCATTATGTATTTATTAGTGCATTTACAGATTAATATCAGTGTTCTCCACCAAACTGGGATGGCAGGAATCATGTATCTCTTGTTGATCACTATATATCCAGTTTCTCTCGTATATTCTGGCCCATAATATGTGCTCAATAAATATTAGTTTAATTAATTTTGAGATACAAGGGATGTGTCCAGGTTATTTTCTATACCATGAAGTACATCAAAACTATCTGAAATATTAAATAAAAATTTTGCCTCTATTCCTCATTGCTTTGACATTGGAAGTTATCTCTATAAAAGAAGATGTATATTTATGTTCTTTTAGATTACTGCACAAGTTTTCTGCCTTCTTTGTATTCACAGTCCACAGGAGAGTGTTAGATAAATAACCTCTTACTCTCCTGTAAGGAATCCAGATTCATAAAAATTTTAAGCTTTAACCCACAACAAATTTGGGAGAAGATAGATATATAAATAAATAGGTAGGTAGGTAGGTAGGTAGGTAGGTAGGTAGATAGATAGATAGATAGATAGATAGATAGATAGATAGATAGACAGACAGACAGACAGACAGTGTATTTAGTTAGATGGGCTTGCTCATACATTTGTGGACCCACTGGAAATCAGTTGATCTGGGCATGGTTGGGGCAGCATGCAAGTTCACTTATAGCCTAGGCTCCGAGCTGATACACTGTTATGCCTCACTTTTTCTACTGGCCATAGCAAGTCACATGGCCAAACCAAAACTCAAGGGCCAGAGAAATATGCCCTGCTTCTTTAATATGAGGAACCACAGTCAAATATAAGGAACATGGGAAGGGAAAGGTTAAGGTTTAGGGTCAATATGCAATGTACCACAAGAAGTGAGGAAATAACAACATCGAAATATAACATATACATACTACCAGTTAGACATCGAAGTAGTCTAGCTAAGCTGTAGGTGTTTTCATGGCACTTGTAAAGAATGTGTTCCCTATGTTATCCTATTTTATGTTGATCTGAAAAAATAATTATGACGTTTTGTGTTGATTCGCTTTTTTGTTTTGCACTTATGTATTATGAAATGTATGCTGAGCACTCTTATTCTAGTCTTCAACTTCAAATGGGATAACATTTTTGTCTATTTAGCATAAATCATAGCACTAAAATCTACCCAAAATGTGACTGCTTCTCCATCCTATATCACTGTATTTACCATAAAATACACATATAATGAAAGTTTGAAAATATGATTCATCTTGTTCGGGAAAAAGAATTCTTCATTCCTGTGATGATAAGACTCAATTTTCAGTATGACTGGGGTCCATAAGATGGCAAAGGTTGAGAACCTCTGAACTCAATGCCTCCACAAAGTCCTGTATAGCTATTTGGATTTCAATTTGTAATTCACAACGATTCATATATTTCATAATTTCCAAATCAATATCTTGTTAGCCAACTATACTGGATCTGTAAGACTGGGCTGTATAAAAATAGTCTTTCTTAACTGTTTTCAGTCCCAATAACCATTTTTTAAATGTATTTATTCTGTTGGTGTCACAAATTATTATATGCTCCAGAGAAAACAAGGAAATTAAGCAATCTGCATTATATTACTTACAGTAGGAAACACCACATATTGAGCCACAAAAATTTAAACATTGGACACTATGTGGTATATTTAAAAGACAAATCAGTATAGGAGAAACTGAATGTATCAAATCTTTAAAAGGTTTAAGAATTGTAACCTGTGGGAGTGTCAATGAAAGTTCAGAGGAAAGTGAATGGCTATAATTAATACCTGTTAACTGCTTTTGGCCTTCAGGCTCACCCTGCCCAATGATGCATAATAATTAGAAAACATTTCATTACCAGCTGGCATCAAAGGATTAAATGTGTGTAAAAGAGCTTTGAAAACTGTAAGTTATAAAACAGGAGAGCTGTTATTTTCATTATTAGTATGAAATGACGCACCAAGTGGGCAGGCCATTTGAAACTTCACTGATAAATATTAGTGATCAATAAACTTTGAATAATGTACACACACCAGCTAAGGGAATGTATAGATTATCCCTCCCATTTATTATCAAAGCGCATGTCAAATTTGAGATTTGACTAAGAGTTTTCTAATTTTGTGAAAATAATGACACCAGTTTATTTTCAAATATAAATTCCTCATAAAATTAATATGAATAAAAGAATATACTTTCCTTATATTTTTACAGAGGAGAGAGGAATCTTCAAAGCTGTACCATATATCTATTATGTTTATGCCTACTTGCAGATTTAAAAACAAAGTGAAACAATTAATTATCAGAGAGGCTCAAATATTGCCTACTGTCATGTTAACAATAAATATTGGATGTGGTATTTCAACACATGTCTGTCATATATTTTAGTCCCATATAGATATGAGACCTCTGACAGATGTAAAATATCCAGCATTAATTCATTAAAGAGTAGATCAATAACCATTGGGTTTTCAATCAATTGTTGGATTTGCTTCTTGGGATGCTTTCCCATGTGACCTGATGACCACAGTACACCTTTCTATACTCAATAGTTAAACATAATCTATTGACTTGCTTGTCCAAAGTGCTTATGACAGGCTTGTTCCATTCAGTCATCCATCCACCCATCCATCCATTCATTCAAATGCCTTCCATGTGCCAAGTGTACAAACAATGACTAAACAATAGGATAATTATTTTAGTGAAGAATAGATCTACCTAGGAAAAGATGTAAAGTCATTTATCTGAAAATTTGTGGATGCATTTTCAGGAGTGTTCCAAGCACATTTAAGGAAGAGATATGATAGAGTGGTGGTTTGGGAGGAAACAGTTGATGGTTCTTTACGCCTGGACAGTAAAGTACAAAGATTACAGCATATGAGAAACTGACAGACCAGATAATCAGAAGCCAGATAACTGTTTATTTTACTCAAATGTAAAAGGTAAAGAGTAATTGGTCTATAGAAAATACTGGATACTTCTAGATAATATGCTAGAAAAACACAAAGGCATCTTACTAGACCTCCCTACTGAAGCATGGGGGCCACAGAATAAAAAAATAAGCAATAATTTTTATCAGCTGTGAAAACTAGAGTTGTCTCCATCTTTCTGAAATATAATGGTTTTCTGCCAAGTAAAATATTGCCTGAATGAGACAGAATTCTATACAGAAATCAATGAGTAGAAGAAACTGTAACTGAAACCAGGACTGAGAGGGCTTAGAAAATAACAGGCCAAGGCCAGTAGGGTGGAGCTTCCTTCAGGGTCAATGACCAGGAGAAGGCCAGAGGAGTGTTGGAATGTCAGCTATCTCCATTCATCAAAATAGACAAACAACAGAAAAGGAAAATGGTATTAAAAAAATCAGAGGAAACACTTTTAATAAAATCAATGAACAGCAAGAAGCAGGAGGTTAATGCAAGAAAAGTTTCAATTCATGTTCTCAATAATCAAGAAAATATTGTACTTTCTGATATCAAAGTAGACAGTCATGAAAATAGATGAGATTAGAGAGATGGCATGGAAGCTAAAAACTCAATTGTTAAATTAATAAATACAATGGAGACAGTATATAACACATACAACACATACAAGAACATGGATAATGCAATTAAAGGTTACAGGACAAACTTTTGAAATTTTCTCAGAATTCAAAATTAATAGGTAAATAAACATGATGAAAGAAAAGAGATTTGGATGGCAACAATGTGTACGGATAGTAAGACAGCATGCTCAGTACTTAAAAAACAAAATGATATTTACTGGAATAAAGCAAGACACAACTCTTCAGATAAAAAGGGTTTCCTAAGTACCAAGTACTAGTAAGAAGAATGTTGTATTTTAATACAGAAATTATTCTTATTGATAGGTTATGATTTGGGGAGGAAGAAAAATAGACAGATGCCACATGATATCCTGAATTCTTTGAGATTTATTCATGTAGTATTCAGTAACATGGAAACAAGTGTCTACCAATTTTTAGACATACAGTGAATGGGAACAATGTTTTAAATATTTTATTTTTTTAAAGTATTGCATTTTAAAAGGCTGATTGTAAGCTACTTTCTTCACAGAATTAGAAAACTCTACTTTAAATTTCATATGGAACCAAAAAAGAGCCCACATAGCCAAGACAATCCTAAGCAAAAAGAACAAAGCTGGAGGTATCATGCTACCTGACTTCAAACTATGCTACAAGGCTACAGTAACCAAAACAGCATGGGACTGGTACCAAAACAGATATATAGACCAATGGAACAGAACAGAGGCCTCAGAAATAATGCCACACATCTACAACCGTCTGATCTTTGACAAACCTGACAAAAACAAGCAATGGGGAAAGAATTCCCTATTTAATAAATGGTGTTGGGAAAACTGGCTAGCCATATGCAGAAAACTGAAACTGGACTCCTTCCTTACACCTTATACAAAAATTAACTCAAGATGGATTAAGGACTTAAATGTAAAACCTAAAACCATAAAAACCCTAGAAGAAAACCTAGGCAATACCATTCAGGACATAGGCATGGGCAAAAACTTCATGTCTAAAACACCAAAAGCAATGGCAACAAAAGCCAAAATTGACAAATGATATTTGACTAAACTAAAGAGCTTCTGCCCAGCAAAAGAAACTATCATCAGAGTGAACAGGCAACCTGAAGAATAGGGGAAAATTTTTGCAATCTATCCAACTGATAAAAGGCAAATATCTAGAATCTGCAAGGAACTTAAACAAATTTACAAGAAAAAAACAACCCCATCAAAAAGTGGGCAAAGGATACGAACAGTCACTTCTCAAAAGAAGACATTTATGCGACCAACAGACATCTGAAAAAATGCTCATCATCACTGGTCATTAGAGAAATGCAAATGAACACCACAATGAGATACCATCTCACCCCAGTTAGAATGGTGATCATTAAAAAGTCTGGAAACAACAGATGTTGGAGAGGATGTGGAGAAATAGGAATGCTTTTACACTGTTGGTGGGAGTGTAATTTAGTTCAGCCAATGTGGAAGACAGTGTGGTGATTCCTCAAGGATCTAGAACCAGAAATACCTTTTGATCCAGCAATCTCATTACTGGGTATATACCCAAAGGATTACAAATCATTCTACTATAAAGACACATGCACACATATGTTTATTGCAGCACTGTTCACAATAGCAAAGACTTGGAACCAACCCAAATGCCCATCAATGATATACTGGATAAAGAAAATGTGGCACATATACACCATGGAATACTATGCAGCCATAAAAAAGGATGAGCTCATGTCCTTTGCAGGGACATGGATGAAGCTGGAAACCATCATTCTCAGCAAAATAACACAGGAGCAGGAAACCAAACACCACATGTTCTCATTCATAAGTGGAAGTTGAATAATGAGAATACATGGACACAGGGAGGGGAACATCACACACCGGGTCCTGTTGGCGGGTTGGGGGAATAGGGGAGGGGCAACATTAGGAGAAATACCTAATGTAGGTGATGGGTTGATGGGTGCAGCAAACCACCATGGCACATGTATACCCATGTAACAAACCTGCACATTCTGTATATGTATCCCAGAACTTAAAGTACAATTTTTTTAAAAAATTCACTTTTAAAAAGGGCTTAAAATTGCAGCAAATAAGAGAAAAATTTACCTTAAAAAGATACAAAATCAATTGGTTTGGAATAAGACTTTTCTTCTATGGCATAAAATAACAGGAATCAATGGTTTGTGAAGGAAATGATTCTGATACAAGAATTGTACGTCCAATCAATTTATCTCACATGTTCAAAAGTTGCTAAAAGTTTTCTTAGATAATCAAGAACTCAGAGAACGTGACATCTATATGCTGTTGCTGAGAAACTGCTCATACATATTCTAGCTAAGAGGTGAACCCAAATGAAGAAATCAACTATAAAAATTTCAGTATTGAAGAATTAATACTGATAACATAATCCAATATGTTTGCAATTATAAATATGATAAATCTTGTCATAATTAATAATTAAAATGTATTAATAAAGTTCTTAAACTTCAAAATAAATATGAAAATTATATCTAAACATGAATCACTTAAAAAGAAATATGACTAATCTGGACCTAAATCCCAGATAACATAAAAAATTGAGGTAAGTCCATCAATGATAGACTTGATTAAGAAAATGTGGCACATATACACCATGGAATACTATGCAGCCATAAAAAAGAATAAGTTCATGTCCTTTGCAGGGTCATGGATGAAGCTGTAAACCATCATTCTGAGCAAACTATCACAAGGACAAAAAACCCAACACTGCATGTTTTCACTCATGGGTGGGAATTGAACAATGAGAACACTTGGACACAGGGCAGGGAACATCACAGCCTGGGGCCTGTTATGGGGTGAGGGGCAGTGGGAGGGATAGCATTAGGAGAAATACCTAATATAAATGACGAGTTAATGGGTACAGCAAGACAACATGGCACATGTATACTTATGTAACAAACCTGCACATTGTGCACATGTACCCTAGGAATTAAAGTATAATAAAAAAAAATTGAGATGGTAGAAAAGGAATAATTACACATCAAAGTTTCCATCATATTCAAGATAACTCATCGTCATGTTTTCATCATATTCAAAATAAATCATTGTCATCATATTCAAGATAAATCATTGACATATTTTATGCTTTATATTTATAATTACAGAAATGTATTCAATTATATTCTGTATTTCCCAAACTTTCTCACAACAAAATGCTCTGTTTATAACATTAGAAAAATAGAAAATATCTGCAAATGCAAATGAATTAAAGGAAAAACAGAAAATCAAATTATTACTCTTATGTTTTTTACATCTGCATCATTTATCTGAGTGCTGAAAATCTAGTGGAGCTTTTGTAAATCCTGAGATTTCCTTCCTTGCTTCTATATTGCCAAACACTACATTAATAAATCATAAAGAATTTAGGATATCATGTGGCCTCTTTTCTGTTTTTCTTCTTTCCCAAATCATAACCTTTCCATAAGAATAATTTCTGTATTAAAAAAAAAAAAAACATTCTGATTGCATTAAACATCGCTGGACTTTAAAGAGTTACTTTGAAATTTAATCATGTATTCTTATGGAAACAGTGTTTGATCTAAAAAGAATGCTAAAAAGTAAACTATAGCACTCAAAGGTTTATGAGAAGCTATAGAGCTTTAAGCAGGTAGGGCCATGAAACAAAAGAATGAGAAAGCATGATAGAAGAGTATAGTTAAGGTTTAACCATAGTGGAATATACTGCTGTGCAGAATATACAGCTTGAAATCCTAGGTCTCATTTTTGAAAACCAATCACAGTTACTTAGGAAATGACAATTCTTTCTCTGAGACTTAGAAGTCACTTCCTACAGTAATGTTACTGCATGTCTTGTGACACTGGGACCTTAATGTGCTCTATATCATAAGTCTTACCATGCCTCTATTTTCATTTGATCAGAATATTAAATGCAATGCCGTAACAAATCAGTTTTCTCTATCTATTAATCATAGACTCATTAGCCTGTCTAAAGTTCTTTCATAAAGAAAGAAACTGATGTTTTACAAAATATAAGCCACAGTTCTGAGGCTTACTTTTCACCTGTGTAAAGTTAAGATGTTAAATTAAGTGACCTCTGCGAGTCTCTAAGTCTCTCTGAGCTCCAAATTCTGTAATTCTACCATCTGGTCGCCTCAGGCTTTAGAGTATAGTGAAGTACTTATCATGCAGACTAATTGAAAAGTATTTATGAATAGTAAAATAAAAGCATGTAAACATTTAGATTTTTTAATTAGTATAATCTTAACTAACACACGCTTAACTTTTAAACATGATTTCCCATTCTTTTTCTTTTCCTACTCCATAAAACAAAGCATATCTCAAGTTAAGTAAACACATAGTCTTTTCAATGAACTTGTTTAAATTTGTAGCTTGGCAGTTTGTCAAAATACTGAATCTAAGGCATGAAGAAAGAATCCGAGTCTTTTGCAGAAACTACGGAAAAATAATTATAACTATAAATACTACATGCAATCTGCAGGTGATATAGTTGATTAGATCACAGTTACCATTGCAAAAAATGTGTCAAAACATGACAATCCTTCACCAAATTAGACTGTGCTCTATCATACTGATGTCAAAAGCGTTTCAAGTTTTTGAAGATCATTTACATAGTAATTTATCTAAACAGCTATACTTAGAGATTCTATTACATTCATGACTCTATACTGTGCTCAGTAAATGTAATGAATATTTTATTTAAAGTAACATGTCAAATGACATAAAAATTTGACTCTCTATACCCACCTCCACCACCTTACTGGCACCCACATTAACTCAGATCATCCAAGCACCATATATTATAAAGCAAGTGTTAATGAGATGTCAAGTTATACAGTTGAGACTTGTTACTTTGATGATCCCATGTTAGGCTTTTAAAAATGAAGCTAATTAAGCAGACCCTGAGTGTAAATTTCACTAGTATAAGGGGGAAAAATTTACATACTGAAACCGAGTTAGACTTTAATGTCCAGAGCTCTTGAAGGCTATAACCTAACTTGTGCAAATTTAAAAAGCTTCACCAAGGATAAGTTAAAAAGCAAGAACAAGATTAGAAACCTCACAGCTCAGGCTTTTTTGAGTTCTCAAAATGCATAGAATTTGCAGCTGCAAGGAAATCATGGAACTTTGGAAGGTGGAATTATTTTATAGCATTCATTTGTAGAAGTCTGGAAATAATAGAAATAGACAAAACAAATTTCTTTCCTCCTATTGGCCTAGGATTCATCACTATGGCTTTTTCTCATGGTTTTGCAGAAGGATCAAAGTATTTTAAGGAGCAAGAGAAAAAGGAAAGTGTCTTTCAAAGTTTAATAAGATTAACAATATTATAAATTAATATTTGTATAGCACTTCAAAGTTTACAAACCATATTTTTGAAGGCTAGAAAACATCGGGGATGAAATAGTCGAAAACAAACCCTCTGAGCTGAGAATGTTTAATGATTTTTCATAGGATTTTCCCCCTGATTGGAGACAAATAAATTATCTGGTTGATTCCTGCACAAGTAAGTTATTGTGCTTGCTAAATAGAATAAAATATATAGACTTTCCAATAACTGCAGTGAGACAGCCAACATTAAAAAAATAAACTTAGGAGAAAGAATTTCACTTGTTGTTAAAAAACATAGTGTTAGTAACTATACAGATCTTAATGAAAGAATCACACATCAAAACAAAAAATAAAGAGTTGAACTTCAAACAATAACATAGGCACAGTCTAAGAATAATCTACAAGAATATTATAAAACAATTAAGCCATGAGGCATCAGATCTCATTGGGAAAAAAAAAGAATTATTAGCACCCAGGGAAAAAATGAAGCCACAACAAAGCAGAAGCACTCCCTTAGTCTCAACCACCAACTTTTCTCACCAACTTTTTCATTTTCTTTGTGGGGGAAAAAAAAAAAAAAAAACTAGAAAATACCAAAACTCCACTTCATAGGATAATGTATTTATGTATAGGCTAGCTGTGTCACAAATGTAGTTCCTGCTGTGCAGTTTGTCTTCCCTTAGCCTCAATAGACCTTTTTGTTGTCATGAGAGGGTTTTGACTGAAAGAACTCCTTCAATTACTTTTATAGATGGATGTGAACTGGATAGGACCTTGGAGATTGTTAACAGTTAAGATTTGGTGTGCTTAGTGGATAAAACATCTTAATCAAGTTTAATTATTTCCAAATATTTTTAAATTATCACTAATATAATTATATTTTCTGTTCACAAAAGTAATGTGGAATAGGTTTGTCAGACATTCTACTTTACAATAATGCTATTAAGTGACTTATTCAAGCTCATTCAATTTGTTATAACTTATTCTATATTAAGTACTATACACCTAGAACTAGTTTCAAATCTAGAACATCTTGCTTTAGTTTGTACCACACTGAAGGACTAAAAGTTTTTCAACTGAAAGCAACTTAATAGCTTTCACTCTTTCATTTAATTTTAAATTTCACTATTCTCAATACCAGGCCAAATTCTGCAATTTTTTTTTTAATTCCAGTGCTTAAATCTCCTGAATTTCATTTCAGATCATATTTTACATAAAATAATACAAACCCTACAATAATCAATGTGTAATTTATATGTTCAAATGTCAGTATTCACCCCTGATTTTCCCAGTTGACTTATCAGAAAAAGGTTTAGGGAAATACCATTATGTACCCACCAAAATGCCTAAAATGTTATTAAAAGTAATGGCCAAAACCACTACTTTTGCACCAACCTAATATTAACTGAAAAATTTAAGTGTTGATAAAAACATCTAGCATCCACGCTGTTCCTAAAAGTCATTTTGGAAAACTGGATAGCATTTGCTAAAGCTGGCAAAGCAATTTATTTCTTGCTGCATATATAATAGAAACACACACACAGGAGCATCAAGAGGCATGTACAAGAAACTTCATGGTTCTGCTCATGACAGCATCACATTAGAAGCAACTTCCCACAAGCCAAATCCACCCACTGCTTATTTTGCAAATTTTCTTGACACAGTCACACCTCTTCACTTACCCATTGTCTATGGTTGCTGTCATTCTACAATGTCAAAATTGAGTAATTGCAGGGTAAAAAAATGTCCTGTAATGCCTAAAATGCTTCCTATCTTGCTATTTACAGAAGAAGTCTGATAACCCCTGATCTACAGTATATTAGCTTAAACATTTGTTAGCATAGTCATACAGTGAATACTATACAGCAGTGAAAACAAATGAACTACATGCAATAATATGGATAAATCTCACACAGATAATGTTGAGTGAAGACAGAAAATAGAAACAATATATACTGTATAATTCCATTTATGTAAATTTCAGAACATGGAAAAACTTATCTTTGGTGACACTGAATACCTCTGGGGAAAGAAAGGCAATAGCGATTGAAAGGGACATGAAGGAGTTTCTGGATGATGAAAATATTGTTAATATAAGTGTTGTTAGAAACATTTTAAAACAACTCATTTACATGTTCATTTATCTTTTGTATACTTTTTCAGTCTATATTATACTTTCCATAAAGCATAAAATTTTAAATACAAATTTTACACAGATGTAACCAAATGGAGAAAAATGTATCAGCCTTCTTTTCATAAGAAAAGTAATTGCTCAGCTACGTGGGGTGGGAAATGGGAATCAGATCCCCACTTCCACAGGGATATGGTAGACAGAATAACGAAATCACTTCCCTAATGATGTTCACATTCCAAAACCTGGAACCTATAAATATGTTAGCTTACAGGGGAAAGGGGACTTTGCAGATATTATTAAGGATAAAGACCCAATGTAATCATGCAAATCTTTAAGTGAGGAACACTTCCCAGCTACAGTCAAAAACCCAGAGGGGTGGCAGGAAAAGAAGTCAATCTACTGTTTCTGCCTTTGAAGGTGGAGGAAGGGGACCTTAAGTCAACAAATGTGAGTGGCCTCAAGAGGCTGGAAAAGGTAAGGAAACATCCTCTATTACAGCCTCGAGAAAGGAATTCAGCCCTACTGACACTGTAGTTTTATTTCAGGGAGAACCACGTTGGGATTATAACATGCAAAACTGTAAGATAATAAATGTATATGATTTAAACCATGAAGTTTGCAGTAAATTCTTAGAGGAATGATAGAAAATTCGGTCTAGAGACTAATAGGGGTGGTAGGAGAAGGGTCTGAAGGGAACAGCAGTGCCATTAAAGGTTTTTCATGAAAAAAGAGAACTAATCATTCTAAGCAGCAGTTGGGGGGCTACTTCCACTGGTTGAAAAGACGACAGGATTTAGAGGTTAAAAATCCCCAGCCTCACTGTGATCTGTACGAATGTCTCCAGCCTAATTTTCAGGATCTTATTTCTTCCCAATAAATGCCTTAACTTTAATAGAAGACGATCTGAAAGGTTGAGAATTCAACTGGTGTTGTAATATGGTTACTTGCAGAATGAGATTCTAGGTTTGGTTTTCAGAAATCTCAGCCCTGTAGCTTCAGAAGATAAGAATTTCACTTAGGACAGATACAGAAGTTTTTATATCATTTATGTGGCACTTGAGCTAAAACTTTGAAGCCCTAGCTCATCCTTCCCTTTCCCCACTTTCTCTAGAGCAGTTAGAAGCAACCAGTTATCCCATCATACTTCTTAGTTTGAATAAAATCTTCTGAGGTAGCCAATACATGATCACCCAGAAACTCCCCTTCTATAGGCACTTGATTTGGCAATATTTTGCATATGTCTTTTGCCACATTATGTCATAAACAGCAAATGCCCGCTATACCACTGAAAACAGTGTCATAAATATAAATCTAATTAGATTAGAGAACCAATTCCAAAAAAATCAGGGGCAAATTCAGAAACCTCATCCTTAAGGTACTGTCCTCTAGAATCACTTCTAGTACCAAAACTTATACCAGTAATGGTTCAGTGAGAAAATCAGAACCAGTAGAAAAAGTACATTAAGAGACTTTTACAAGAAACTGGATTACACACTGGTAAGGGATAATGAGGCAAATCCAAAATCTATAGAGAAGGTCCATCAGGAAGGACATGCTGGAACTGACTGTCATGGGCTGAAGCTGCTGTCCAAAACTGAATTTCTTTTTCTTTTGGGGAAAACTTAGCTCTGGTTTTAAAGACTTTCAACGAATTAAATCAGGCCCGTCTACATTATCTGGCATAATTCCTCTTACCTGAAGTCAATAGATAACGTATTTTATTCACATCTTCAAAATAGTGTGACAGCAACATCTAGATGAGTGTTTGATTGAATAACTATTCACTATAGCTTAGCCAAGTTGATACACCAAAAAGGCCATCACAAGGCATATGATCAAGTAATAGTAGCAGGTTGCCAAACTGCCTCCTTGGGATGGAGCAACAAAGTGTAAACCCTTTATATAATACTTCATTCTTGAGTACTCCGTTACAGTTCAGAGTCAGGGATAGACTTCTCTAGGTAGTAGAGAGTTCATTGAAAACCATCATGTTCACTCTTTCTTCTCTTCCTTTGTCCCTCAAATGGTCAGCCTTCCCTCAAATAAATGTTGAAGAAATACTTTTAAAATATGGATTTGAAGGGACACCAAGTTACTAGACTTTCCAAAATGTACACATGTCTCAATCTGGCCATGATTCTAACTGACAGATGCTACCTTATTTGGTCATACAGAAAGCAAAGCTACTTGTAAAACAACTGGCCAAAACTTAGGTAAATGATTTGTGTTAGTCATCTCAGGTTGCCATAACAGAATATCACAGACTACATTAATTTAAAAACAGGAATTAATTTTACACACTTCTGGAGACTGGAAGTTTCAGATCAAAACTGTCTGCAGGTTTGGTGTCTTCTGAGGTTTCCTTCTTGGTTTGTGGATGGCCACCTTATTTCTGTCTCCTCATATGGTCTTTTCTCTGGGTGTATGCCTGCTGTCAATCTGTGTGTCTACATTTCCTCTTCTTATAAGAAAACCACCTGGATGCATTGGTTCACACCTGTAATCCCAACACTTTGGGAGGTCGAGGCAGGAAAATCACTTTAGCCCAGGATTTTGAGACTAGCCTGGGCAATATAGAGAGACCCCCATCTCTACAAAATATAAAAATACATTAGCTGTGCATGGTGACATGTGCCTGGGTTTCAGCTACTCAAGAGGCTGAGGTGGAAGAATCAATTGAGTCTGGAGGGTTGATGCTGCAGTGAGCTGTGATCATGCCACTGCACTCCAGCCTGGACCCTTTCTAAAAACAAAAATAGGAAGAGGAAGAGGAAGAAGAAGAAGAGGAAGAGGAAGAAAGAAAGAATAAGCAAGAAGAAGCAAGAAGCAAGAAACAGAAGCAGAAGAAAAGAAAATCAGATTGAATTAGTCCCACCCTCCTAACTGCCTCACCCCTTTAAAGCTAATATCCCCAAATAAGGTCATATTTTGAGGTGCTGGGTATTAGGCCTTAAATATATGAATTTTGGAGGTGGACACAGTTTAGCCTATAATCTGATTCTTAAATTAATCAGCAGTTTAGGCATTTAGGGTGTTGATATATGTCCATCCACTTACTTGAAGGGAAAGAAAGTATTTACAATCTAGGGTAAAATGTGTAACATTCATGGTACCATTATAGTTCATATAAAATGTAAGAACTAATTCCTAGAACTAGTTCATAAATATGAATTATTTGAATTCAAATGGGAACTTCAAAACAAAATCCAAAACAGATTTCTTGTTTCAACTCAAAATTCTGAAATGTACCTCATTTACTCTTATCGTTATGCAAAGCACACACTCATTACAAATTATGCATATATCATTATTCAAGAAGAAAGAAATAAGACCACCCAGAAAGGATCAAAACCAAAAGCTCACTTTAGTCATTCTTGGTCACATACCAGTATCACTTTTTGTACTGATCAATAAATATGAGGATGCTGGGTAATACCTTCTGTATAAACAAAGTGAATTGTAAATAGTGTGAATGCGATCTGAGGCCTATTGTAAACAGATTATCATTCAGCAATTAAATCCAGGATTTCTGTGATTCCTATTTTGTCTAACTTTTATTCCTTAAGCAAGAATTCACAATATATTTAGTAGGCACTCAAATGCATTGAAGTGAATTCAAATATTTATTGGAAATGTAAAAATTTTCCTTGTTCCATAATGTATTTAATATAAGTGTTTATTTACTTGATGTAATTAAATATAAAATAAGTTAAAAGCCCTCATTAAAACTTAGGTTGAAACTGAGCCACATGTTCTTTGAGAAAAATCTTCTTCCTAAACCTTTGTGAATATACGTTAGGCTTAGGGGCAGCAATAGGCCAAGGCAGGGCATAGCCACAGAGGACAAGGGTTCAGATCACTTAGCACTAAGGGCTAATCTAACTCTATTGTTAGGCCATATCTGCAATTTATGAAATCTTTTCAAAAACATCTGTGGGTGAATTCTGGCTCTTCTTTTATCCCATTTCTAAACCATAATAATAAATTATTTATGTTTACATTGAGTATACATTTATTAAAAACCTAATCTTTTTCTAACATACTTCATGGTGCTAGGAATGCAAAATCAAATATGGATCTTACTCCATAGATTTTACTGCCTACCAGGTAGGATCCCAGCATTTTCATTTTTAACAATAAAAATTCTGCATCTTGGGAAGACCCTCAGGCAGGAAAACCAAGATAATTGGTTATACTGCTAACAGGAAATATAAGATTTCAAAAAATTTATCCTTCAGGTGCCAAGTGTTTATTATATTATGTGTTATTGAGTTATTTCAATGTTCGTTATCCCATTGGAACCTGTGGGATAAAGTGACTTTTGGTACAGATGTAGTTTTACTTGGATATGAGATGAACATCTTGAAGTCGATTATCAGGGGAGTAAAGTTGTATCATTTCAGTCAGAAATCAGAGACAGATCTCAGTAGGCATAGAGACAATTTCATTATTGGTTTCTTTGAACTCGTTCTGAAGGAAAGTAGCAGCAGGCCTTGTTAATGGAGTAAGGAGCACATGGAGGAGATCTAAAACCGAGTAGGAAGGTTTTCTCAGGGTAGACGCAAGCTGCAAGCTATCCTGTAAATCGTGTTATCTGATGTAAAGACTGGTGCAGCCTCACTGAAATATAGCAGCCTTGTATTTGTGTTATGGAAAGTCAGTGGTTCTGGCCCTTGCTTTGCTCATGTACCTTTTCTTAAGAAGCTAAAAAACGGCCAGGCGCGGTGGCTCACGCCTGTAATCCCAGCACTTTGGGAGGCCGAGACGGGCGGATCACGAGGTCAGGAGATCGAGACGAGACGGGCGGATCACGAGGTCAGGATATCGAGACCATCCTGGCTAACACGGTGAAACCCCGTCTCTACTAAAAATACATTTTAAAAAATGAGCCCGGCGTGGTGGCGGGCACCTGTAGTCCCAGCTACATGGGAGGCTGAGGCAGGAGAATGGTGTGAACCCAGGAGGCGGAGCTTGCAGTGAGTGGAGATCGTGCCACTGTACTCCAGCCTGGGCGACAGAGCAAGACTCCATCTCAAAAAAAAAAAAAAAAAAAAGAAGAAGCTAAAAAACATATTTTAGAAAGCTATGTACCTTCTCCTACCCCTAAAATATCACACAATACATAATTTTAAAACTTCTTTATTATGTTCAGACAATCGTGAAAGTAGAAAAGTAGCAAGAAACTTCATGCTAATGGTTCATTCATTACTTCTATTTATCAATGATTAACATTTTGCCATATTTGTTCAAGTATTCTAAAATAGATTAGAAACATCATGGCATTTTTCTTCCTAAATACTTCAATATGTATCACTTAATAGTGAAGGGCATTTTCCACCATATTCTAATACCTAATAGCACTGCCATAAAAATTAACAAGTGAAATTCTTAAATATCATCTAATGTAAATCTAATATAACTCCGTATTCAAATTTCCATAATTGCACCAATAAGACTTTTTCTAATTATTTTGTTTAACACAGAAGTCAAATAATATCCATACACTGCATTTGGTAGAAAAAAATTTTGCATATTATTTCAGGAAATGTTATTACTACCTAAAGCTCACATATAGTCCTAATTTTAAGAACCTGCATACTAAATCAAGATCCTGATGAGGTATTTAGCAATCTTGCTAAAAGGAAAAGAGATTCTTTCCTTTGAGGCCAGCAAGGTGGGACAACAGCAACAGTAAAATATACCCAACTAAAGATAAATCTCTTATAATAGTCCATTTTCACATTGCTATGAAGAACTACCTGAAACTGGGTGATTTATAAAGAAAAGAGGTTTAACTGCCTCAAGTTCTGCAGGCTGTACAGAAAGCATGGCTTGGGAGGCCTCAGGGAACTTACAATCATGGCGGAAGGTGAAGGGGAAACTGGCATGTCCTACGTGACTGGAGTAGGAAAAAGGGAAAAAGAGTGGGGAGGTGCTGCATATTTTTAAACAAGCAGCACTAGGGGGATGGTGCTAAAACAATAGAAACCACCCCAGTGATCCAATCACTTCCTACCAGGACCCTCCTGCAACACTGGGAATTACAATTCAACATGAGATCTGGGTGGAGACACAGAGCCAAACAGTATCATTCTGCCCCTGGCTCCTCCCAAATCTCATGTTCTTCTCACATTGCAAAATACAGTCATCCCTTCTCAACAGTTCCCTAAGACTTAACTCATTTAGCATTAACTCAAAAGTTCAAGTCCAAAGTCTCATCTGAGGCAAGTCAAGTCCCTTCCACCAGTGAACCTGTAAAATCAAAACAAGTCAGTTACTTCCAAGATAAAATGGGGTAGAGGCATTGGGTAAATGCTCCCTTTGCAAAAGGGATAAATCAGCCAAAACAAAGGCCTCCACGTCCCATGCAAGTCTGACCAGAAGGGCAGTCATTAAATCTTTAGGCTCCAAAACAATCTTCTTTGAATCCACGTCTCACATTGAAGCCACACTGAAGCAAGGGGTGGGCTCCCAAGACCTTGGGCAGCTCTGTCTCTGTGGCTCTGCAGGATACAGCCCCAGTGACTGCTTTCATGAGCTGGTATTGAGTGCCTGCAATTTTTCCAGGTACACAGTGCAAGATGTCGGTAGATCTATCGCTCTGGGTTTGAAGGACAGTAGCCCTCTTCTCACAGCTCCACTGTGCAGTGCCCCAGTGGGGACTCTGTCTGGGGGCTCCAATCCCACGTTTTCTCTCTGCACTGCCCTAGTAGAAGTTCTCCATGAGAACTCTTCCCCTTCAGCAGACTTCTGCCTAGACATCTAGGCATTTGCATACATCATCTGAAATCTAGGCAGAGGCTCCCAAGCCTCAACTCTAATCCTGTGCACACCCACAGGTCCAACACCACATGGAAGCTGCCAAGATTTGGGGCTTGAACCCTCTGAAGTCACAGCCCAAGATGTACCTTGGCCACTTTTAGCCACAGCTGCAGGTGGAGCTGCTGTGATGCAGGGCACCATGTCCTAAGGCTGCACAGAGCAACAAGGCCCTGGGTCTGGCCCAAGAAACCATTTTTTCCTCCTAGGCCTCCAGGCCTGTGACTGGAGGGGATGCTGTGAAGATCTCTGAAACACCTTGGAGGCATTTTCCCCATTGTCTTGGCTATTAACATGCAACTCCTCTTTACTTATGTAAATTTCTACAGTCGGCTTGAATTTCTTCCCAGAAAAATGGGTTTATCTTTTCTACTACATGGTCAGGCTGCAAATTTTCCAAACGTTTATGCTTGGCTTCCTTTTTACATATAAGTTGTAGTTTCAGATCATCTCTTTGATCTCTTTGTGCTCGCATATGAGATTATGTTCTTAGAAGCAGCCAGATCACATCTTTAATGCTTTGCTTCAGATAAATTTCTTCTGCCAGATACTCTAAATCATTTCTCTCAAGTTCTAAGTTCACCAGATTCCTAGAGCAGGGGCACAATGCCATCAGTCTCTTGGCTAAAGCATAGCAAGAGTGACCTTTACTCTAGTTCCTGGTAAGTTCCTCATCTCCATCTGAGACCTCAGCCTGGACTTCACTTTCCCTATCACTATCGGCATTTTGGTCAAAACCATTCAACAAGTCTCTAGCAAGTTTCAAACTTTTCCTCACCTGCCTTTCTTCTGAGCTCTCCAAAATGTTTCAACATCTGCCCATTACCGAGTTCTAAAGTCACTTCCGCATTCTCAGGTATCTGTATAGCAATGAACTGCCTCTCTAGTATCAATTATCTGTATTAGTCAATTTTCATGTTGTTATAAATAACTACCTGAGACTGGATAATTTATATTTTAAAAAGAGGTTTAATTGGCTCACAGTTTTGCAGGCTGTCCAGGAAGCATGGCTGGGGAGGCCTCAGGAAACTTACAGTCATGACAGAAGGCGAAGGGGAAGCCAATATGTCCTACATTGCTGAAGAAGAAGGAAGGGAGAGGAGGTAGGTGCTACACACTTTTAAACAAGCAACATTAGGAGGATGGTGCTGAAACAACAGAGTACCCTCATGATCCAATCACCTCCAACCAGGCCTCTCCTGCAACACTGAGAATTACAATTCAAGGTGAGATTTGGGGAAGGTCAGGACTGGGGTATGATAGTCCAACTGATCTTTCTATGTGAAGGGTTTCCCTCCATTACAACACTCAGGGACAAAGTTTTATTTTATTAAGGGAAGTGGGCCTTGCCTTTCAAAAGGTCTGTCACAGATAATCTAACCCAAGGCAAAAAGTACCAGGTAAAGTAAAATGAGAAGAATTTTGGGTAATTAAGGCAATGGTGACCATGTAAAAGCAATATTCTCCATTTCTTCCCAAATAGAATAAACAATATCATAAAGCTGCAGAAAACACAATTAGAAGACAAGGGATATCAAATTTCAAATGACCTGTGAGTAGAAGAATAAATACCAAATGTCCTTTTTCCTACCTCTACTGTCTCAAAAATGTCCAATTAAAAATAAAATAAACCAACTTTCCTACAGGTAGAAGAGTGATATCTTGAAATAGAAATTTTGTAAGCTACTCAAACTCTTAAATTTGTTGTATAAATAAATTTAGAAGCACACACAAAAAAGTCCTTATCTATAAAAGTAGTACAATAAGTAAAACAGAAAATGAGAATTAAACGAAGTTAGTTGATAAAAATTTCTCCTCACTCTTTCCCCCAAAATGCTGAAGAAGAGATGTGTAATACAACACTTCAAACTTAATTAAATATATTCAAATAACTATTGGGGGATATGAGAGAACACTTCGAATCAGCAATTCAAAACCTAAGTCAGAAATTGACAAAAAAAAAAAGAGAGAAAATCATAAAAACAAGAGTTGATTTTACTGAGAAAATCAATAAAAAGAAAGAAATTACATTAGAAAACTGTCTGCATTTTCCTGTGTCCAAGGAAGGACTGATGTGAATGCAAACATTATAAGGCAAATAGAAGAAAAGGAGAAAAAAGGCCAAGAGAATAAAAAAAAAGTAAAAATTTCAAAGAGAAAATGAAAGACAGGCAAATAAGAAATAATATATACACAGCTGAAGTTTCTGATGAAGAAAAATAATGTAACAAAACTAATATTTTAAACTATAATGAAAGAAAAATTTCTAAAAATTAAAAATAAAACACCTGACTCTGACAAAACCATACACATAGCAAGTAGATCAGTAGTTGCTATGGTTTGGAAGTTGGAGGGATGAGCTGATGAAACTCAGAGCATTTTCAGGACAATGAAACTATTCTGTGTGATACATAGTGGTGGTTACATAATACACATTTGTCAAAACCCATAGATACACAAAACACAAAAAGTTAACTCTATTGTAAATTATGAACTTTAGTTAATATGTCATTATTGTTTTATCAACTGTGACAAATGTATCACACTAAAACAATATATTAATAATAGAAAAAACTGTGAGAAGAGGGGAGAAGAGGGGGAAGAGAAAATATATGGCAACTCTCAATCCTTTTTACTCAATTATTCTAGAAACCTAAAACTGTTCTTAAGAAGTTTATTAATACATATTTAAATATCTGATTCTATTTATTGCAAGGTCTCACTGATGACAAGGGAATACTGATATACAATGATAAATTCTAAGATATATTCTAGTAAGACTATAGATTTAAATATAAATAAAAAATCTTAGGGCCCCCATTTTAAAAGAAAGATCAAATATTTACACAAGGGACCATGAATTAGACTGCCATCATATTTCCCAAAAGCAACATACAAAGCAAAGTAATAATAAAAAGGCATTTTCAACAAACTCAAGGTATAAAAGTATGAATAAAATATTGTATACCCTTCAAGTATCAAGCTATAGAAAACGGATTTTAAATTGCAAGAGTTTTAAAAATTCTGTACCCATAAGCCACTCTTTTGGAATCTACTGGAAGATAAACCTCAATAACCAAAAGTTGACTGATACAAATTCAAGAGATATATCTAAAGCAAAATAATGTTGGAAAGCTAAAAGATGGGCAATAATATAGCAAATAAATAAAAACAACAAGAAATCAGGGATAATAATACTGATAACAAAGTAAAAATTAAACCAAAAATAAAATGATTAAATGCAAAAAGTACTCTTAGCACTATTTCAGCACAATTCAAAATGTGATGTAACAACATTGAAGATCTATGCAAATATTGATGCAATGGCTATACAACATTAAATATTATACCAATATTTAAAGAGCAAAAAACTACAAAGCATGAAAAAGACATAAATACCAACACATTAATAATAGGAAAATGTAATATGTCACACTCATTAACAAAGAGATCAAGGGAAAGGGTTGGATATGAATAATATAACCAATATAATCATGAATACTTAAAAATTTTTATATGTTCATAAAAGAAAATGAACTGTTGTTTCAAGCACCTATGGAACATTTACAAAAGATTATACATTAAGTCACAAAGAAGATATTAGTGAGTTTCATAAAATAGAAATAATTAATGCAAAATTCACAGATCCCAAAACATATGATAAATTCTTTGAAAAAATAAGTGAAACCATCTTATCATCCAGAAATTATTTTTATTTAAAAATCTCCTCTGAGCAAAGAGAATTATATACCAAACTAACAGATTTTTTCCCAAAATATCATAGTTAAAATGCTACAAATGAGGATCTGTGAGACATATTTAAAGCAATGATGAGAAGAAAATCTACAGCCTTTATTACTTTGACCAATAAAAATGAAAGATAAAAGTAAATGAGATAAATTTGCAACTCACAGAGGTAGAATAAAAACAAGAAAATAAACCAAATGAAGACATGAGGTAAGAAATATATAGATAAAATCAGAAATTAAGGCAGAGAATAGAAAATTAGACTTCAAATAATCATTTTTAGAAAAAATAGGTGAACCAAAATAAAATGAGAAATCATAAATTTTAAAATGAGAAATTATAGTGAGAAACAATAATTTAAACATAATTTTTTTTTTTTTTTTGGAGACGGAGTCTTGCTCTGTTGCCCAGGCTGGAGTGCAGTGGCGCATCTCAGCTCACTGCAAGCTCCGCCTCCCAGGTTCACGCCATTCTCCTGCCTCAGCCTCCCGAGTAGCTGGGACTACAAGCGCCTGCCACCACGCCCGGCTAATTTTTTTTTGTATTTTTAGTAGAGATAGGGTTTCACCATGTTAGCCAGGATGATCACGATCTCCTGACCTCATGATCCGCCTGCCTTGGCCTCCCAAAGTGCTGGGATTACAGGCGTGAGCCACCACGCCCAGCCTAAACATAATATTTTTATGAGAAACTACTTTGTAACTTTGACATAATTTAATTTGAATACATAAACAGATAAGTTATTGAAGAACTAGTGTTTACTAAACTTGACCACATCAGTGAAAGAAGGCATAAATTGGATATTTTCCCAGGAAGAAACAGTAAGTTTTCCAAGAACTACCCGACCATGCAGTACCAAACAAAGATGACTCAAAAGTAAACTTGTACAAACTTTCAAAAATTAGATAGTCTCAATGCTACATAAATTGTTCCAGAACATTTAAAATACAGAAAATCAAGTAAAATATTGATAAAATGCTAAAAAAAAGAAAATTGCAGATCAATATAATGTATGGATATTGATGTAAAATTCTAACTAAAATATTAGCAAACAAAATAAATACTACTTTAAGAAAGTAAAATTTAATCCAGAAATGCAAACTGACTCAATATTGAATATTATTAATAATGATAGACCATTAATATAATACAGTATCTTAAAGATCTAAGGGAGAAAGTAATTTCATCATGTATAGAGATGCTTTAAAGCCTTTGACAAAATTCAACACCAGTGTCTGATAAAATATTCAACAAAATAACAATAAAAGTGTGCTTTATTCACATGATAAAATATATCAAAAGCCAGTATCTTACTAAGACAAAACTCTAGAAGCATTTCCATTAACACAAAAAACAAGATATGGTTGACCACTGTCTTCACTACTATGCAACATTGAAATTTGTGTGTTAACCAAGGCAAGTAAGCAAAACAAGTCAATTAAAGGCATAAAAAATGGTAAAGAGGAAGTAAAACTATCTCTGTTTGCAGAGGGTATGATTACAAAAGCCTTTAGAGAATCAATAATAGTAACTCAAACTATAAAAGAATTTATTAAACTAGCAGGCAATTGTCATAAAGAAATCAACAACAGCCAGGTCACAACAGCCAAGTGAAAATAGATTAAGAACCTCCAAAAAGTATCTCCTCGTAAAAACAAAATGTTTGACCAAAAAATGTCAAAATACACCTTTCAGAACTCTGGGCATTAAAGTCTTGCAGCAATCTATGAAATATGTACTCAAGAAAAACAACTCACTGGTGACATCTGTGGTGTTTTAACTTAACCCAATCCTATGGGTTAAGTGCTTTTCAATTCCACAGTAGCATTGAAAAATTACAACCTGCATTTTTTGTACTTTAAAGATAGAAGACAGCTGGACCTTTCAAAACCCCATTAGCAGAGAACTTTTATTATTTGACCTCTCTGGACCTGGTTTGGACTTCCCCCAGTACAAAAAGCTCTTTTCCCCCAGATGAGAAGGTGTTGCTGAAAACAATTTCAGGCAATGGATTAACTTTGCAGCTGCCTAAAACAGTTGATAACAATTGAGAGAAATAACAGACTAACCAAAAAGCTTAAAAAGGAAAAGCCTGGGGAATAAAATTTCCATAGGGGTTTTGAAAGCTCTGACATGTACCTGGCAATCTAGAAGTTCACATCCATGTTCAGAGCTGTGCACAGTTTTGCATATGTTCAGTCAGGAAAGACATGCAGAGGCTGCTCAAGAGGTTGTATGCAAGCAGCAAATGTAGATTAAACGAGATATCAACAGTTTCACTGAGTGTTAAACTCACACCCTAAAGTGCACAGAGAGCCACTTGGCAAAGACTGGGAGACTTACTGGTTTCAGGAACTCAAAAAAAAATTTCTTTCCAATTATTAACTCACAACTAAGCTAACAAAACAGAGACTTCAGGTTTACACATGACAAAGAATACAGACTTCATAAAATCAATTTAGAAAAGTCACACACATATATATACAAGAACTACTACTACTGAAATTTCCTTTGCAGAATTACGACAGTAAGGGAAATCTGACATACTTGATTCCATCTTGCTTCTGACCTCCAAGCTCTTCTTGGTCATTCCTAAGCATAGAGCAAGGTAACTTTGGGAGGAATTTAGTTCATAGTTTTACCTTAAAACAAAAATGATAATAGCCCTTCCCAAAACTAAACTGCCTTTGTAAAACTAACAAAAGTCTACAATGTTTGGATTATAAGAGTGGCTTGAATTCTGATAAAATAGGTATAGTTTCTATAATGTCTTACTGCTCAGAGGTCATGTGGCCAGTAAGCACAAGATCTGTAACTTTCTGAATTGCTCCTATAGATAACATCACTATTGAAGAAACTAAAATTGGTTTTTTGACATATCTTTCAGAATGACCCCACCCAGACTCATGACTTATGACTTAACTGATCCTGTGGCCCCACTCGAGGATAGAATCAGCACAGGAGGAATATATTCAACACCCCTATAGTTTTACCCCCCAACCAATCGGCAGCAACCATTCTGTTTTCCACACCCCTATAATTTCATTCCATTAACCAATAAGCAGCACCCATTTCCTAGCTCCCTGTCCACCAAATTGTCCATAAAAACTTTAAACTCCAATCCTTCAGGAAGACTAAATTTGTGTCATAACTCCAATTCTCCCATATGTGGGCCCACAATATGTCAATTAAACTCTCTACTGCAATACCATAGCCTCAGTAGACTGATTTTTGTATGTGCAGTGAGCAGGAAGAAACTGTTGGGCAATTACAACACAACAAACAATAACAAAAAAACCTTGGGAGAGGTAAAACCTGATTATCAGAATTATTACATTATATTATTTATAACATCAAATTTTCAACAAATTATGAGAAATGCAAAGAAATAAGAAAGAATAGTCCATACTCAGGAAAATAGTTACTTGAAATTGTTCCTGAAACCCAGACATTGAATTTAGTCTAAGGGACATTTGGAGTCTTTCAGGCTGAAATTAAAGGCCATTAGACAGTAACTCAAATCCACATGAAGTAGAGTCCCAGTAAATATAACAAGATCAGCATGGAAATTTAAATCTTAGAAAACATTATAAATCCAATTAGACTTGATGTAAATCTACAAAGCACTCTGATACATCCTACAGATTAGGGTGGCTGTTGTAAGTGGTGGAAAGTGAGGTCTGAGAGATAGCAGGGCCCACATCCAGATGCGGTCTTATAGGCCAAGATAAAGATTGGATATTATTCTGAACAGAATGGAATGAAATTATGTAGGATCCTTCTGCCTATTGTATGTAAGTGCATCAGGACAGGGGATGTAGGGTGAGGGGGACACTGGAAGAAAAGATACCAACTAGTTGCAGAGGTCTGGGTGAAAATTGATGGTGGCTTGGACCAAAGTTTTAGCAATACAGATCAGAAGAAGTGGCAGGATTTGGGACATATTTTAGAGGTACAGCCAACAGGATTTGCTGAGAGATTCGATATAAATTATGCAGGAAGAAGAAGAAGAATCATAAATAACTCCTAGGATTTTGGCCTGAGCAGCTGAATGGACGATGATTATGCCGTTGGTGGAGCTTGTGGGGGAACATATTTGCAGACAGATATATTGGTAGTTCAATTTTGATTACATATGTTTGATATGGCACTCGAAGGAAAGTGTTTTTGTAATTCACTTACCTTATTAGTCATATATTCTTTTGTCTCCTGATTAATAGTTTCCCTTGGCAAACCATTAACCAAACTAGTCATACCTATCAATAGTAAGCTAATCCACAAGATAGTGACTGTGCAGTAAGCTGAATCCTACATCAAAACAAGCCAGAAGTTCAAGCTGAAATATGAACCACATCCAATTGTCATGAGGCCATGTTCAACAAATGCTGTTGAGGTGAATTACTGAATAATATTAAGAGAAAGATCCCATGAATTCCAAATAATCTGATCCTGCCCAAGTAGCTGAATAATTGCCCACACCCTCAATCATATGGAATATGGGACTTATTGCCAACTATGTTTGAAACATCCTTGAAGACAGATGTCTATTGTTCCTACACAATTTTCCAGATAAAAGTGAAATTGGTTCACATTGTTTCCTTTGAAGGTACTCCTTGACCCTTCCCCACTACACAAGTTGGGTGAAATGCCCTTTTCTTATATGATCCATAGCACTCTCACCATCACATTTAGTCCACTTACTGTTTACTGTCTGCTCTCCTGCTAGATTGGATATCAGTTGAGAGCAAGAGTTGTGTCTACCCTCTACCATACCCCAAGGCCATCCAAACAGCATCCAAAGAAGAGGATGTTGGCTCCCAGGTATTAAATATTTCTATACCATGAGAAAAGCTATTCCTGCAGTAGAAAACAGTCTCTCAAATCACTTAGCTGCAGGGGGTGGGGGGGAAGGCAAACAAAAACCCTTTTAGCTAACCAAATCAGTCCTTTTATTCTGATTGTATAGATATAAAACAATTTGATTAAACATAACATACCTGGGAGGTTTTCCTATTATGAAACAATTCACTGGTCATATTGATTTCAAAATTCAAGGTATATTTCTCATTGTATTTAATTAATATATTGATTATTCCCTGAAAGATTAATTCATTTTGAAACGGTTGACCAACCCAGGTTCTGATTTCACAGGCAATAGTGAATACTCCTTTGTGTAGACCCTTTGGGAGGTAGCCAATCGCCCTCTCCTGGTAACAAACTTGAACTCACTGCATTTAATTTAATTCAAACTCCAACCCTATGAATTGGCATTTTATGGTTTGTTTCATTACTAACTTACTAACAGCAAAATCTGTCGTTGTTAATGGTTGGTCAAAAACAAACATTATTTTCCTTTAATTATTTGCTTTAAAAGATGTATTGCCTTAGTAATTTCAATATTAATTGAGCCAAAAATGTATACATTGAAATGCATTTTCAATTTGATTATAAAATGTAATGAGAAAATTCTATTTTATATGATACCAACTCAATTTTCACAAAGCTTTTCTGGAAAATAAACATTCCATGAAATAATTATTACTTATAATACATTGACTGGACTTATAATTGTACCTACTTTTCAATTGCAATATAATATTTATAATAAAATACTAGTAGCCAAAGTTTGTCTCTTCTATTGACTGTGTTGCTTTATATGCAGATGTGTTAGTTCTTTTTAGACATTTCATTTTGGATCATGTTTGTAGACCTTAGAAGTATGCCACGTCATAAAATGAGTAACATCAAAACTGAGGACCTCTCCCTCTGCCATTGTTTCATGCTGCATTCTACCCATCCCAATTCTCCACCATACACATGTTCAGTCAGACACACACACACACACACACACACACACACATATACACACAACTGGTTTCTTCATCTCTGACAGTCTACAAAATTACATCAGATAATAAGCACGTTGTTAAATGTGGGAGCATGTACCTCTACTCTACTCTTGCTCTCTGGATGATTAACTGAATTCAGCTGTGATCACAAATGCCTAAACTGTGATATTCCTAGCTATCTCACAAAGCAGCCTGGGCTAAGTGGAGTTGGATGACATTACTGGATAATCATCTCTCAATGTTCTTTTCTAAGAAGAGAATATTTGGAATGGGTGTTAAGCCAGAAAGATTAATCTGGAAATGATTGCAGCAGTTCCTTTTCCTTTAAGGGAGCTGGTTAAAAGGGATTCTAGGCAAAATTTTCTCAGACACTTTCAAACACACTAAAGGAGTTAACTTCGTATTCCCCAATGATTTTTCTTGAAGAAGTTCATTTCCCTTAATCCATTTTCTTCATCACACCTCACCTCCCAAACTACTGCCTGTTTTGAATAAGATATTAAAAAGCTAACCAGTAGTGCCTAAGAAGTGCATGAGCTCCCTCTTGTGGGTCTTGGAAGTTACTTCTGAAACTTGGAACTCCCACAACTGGAAGTCCAGGTGGAAGAACTTGTAATTTAGTCTTTGTCTCCAAGAGAAGGTGTGAAGTCTTGGCCCGTCTTCACCAACTAACAATTCATATTTCAAGCTATGCTTATTTTCACCAGCTACTTCTCTTGACTCTTCAAATTGATAGAAGCATTATTAGCATGAACAATAAAAGTTGTATTGAAGATTTATTTATATAGCCTTAACACTAGTAATTCGGTTGCCACAATAAATGCCTACCATTTGCTTCACTAAATTTACATTTAATAAAGTATATTTTGTGTAACATTATTTCACTTAAATTACACAACAACTCTGAAAACGTGGTATTATCATTCTCTGTTTCAGGTTTGGATTTAGCAGGAAACAAAAATAAACCTGCATCTTCTGGTACCAAATCCAAAATTCTTTCCATCCAATCCTTTCCCTTCCACATTCTCAGTCTTGCAATTCCTCCCCCCAGGGTGAGATTCTTTCTCAGGTTTTAAAGTCTTGGATCACAATCCTAATGTCTCATTTTTCAAAACTTTTATGCCAAATATAAAATAGTAAAACTTTTTTTATTAAAGCCTGGCTTAGAAGGCAGATGTTTCAATTTTTAAAAGTACAACAGTTAAAACTAGTATCCCTCTCTAAAGTGAAAATATTTTTAAACAACATTTTAAGATAATTTTGGTAAGTATGGGACTATGTTTGGGAACATGTTTGAAAACGATCCCTCAAAAATTGGAAACTTAAGATTTTCACTCCTATAGTCCTTTTCGCTTGATTATGCAGAAGCAACTACCAGATTTTAAGGAAAGTAGGTTGAAATCTCATTTATGCAAACAAGGTCATTGACTGAATCTTGATCAAATGATAAATGATACCTGTTACACACCAGGAAATGCATTGTAAGACTCATTACAGGGAGCTAAGTGACATTTTACTTATCCCCTGACTTCCCCAGTTCAATTTATATATTCCTACAACCAGAAGCCATTATTGAATCTGAAAACCAACTCTTTCAATTGCTGAATGTGTCCTTGCATCGGTTATTTGACCTCTCTGAGACTTTGTTTCGTTGTTTGCAAAGTTAAGTGTAGAACTTACCTCATAGGGTTATAGTAAGGACTGAATGGCCCAATGTATGAAAAGTACTTAACAGTATCTGGTACAAATTAAGAAATCTTTTTTTTTTTTTTTCTTTTTGTGAGATGGAGTCTCGCTTCACTCTTGTTGCCGAGGCTGGAGTGCAGTGGCGTGATCTGGGCTCACTGCTACCTCTGTCTCCCGGGTTCAAGCAATTCTCCTGCCTCAGTCTCCTGAGCAGCTGAAATTACAGGCACCCACCCCCATACCTGGCTAATTTTTGTAGTTTTGGTAGAGATGGGTTTTCACCAAGTTGGCCAGGCTGGCCTTTGAACTGCTGACCTCAAGTGATCCGCCCGCCTTGGCCTCCCAAAGTGCTGGGATTACAGGCATGAGCCACCGTGTCTGGCCTGTAATTCTTAATGGTAATATTAATGTTATTAATCCATGAACTCTACACATGCCTAAGTTTTTGCTGCTTGTGTACCATTCCTGATATCCAAACATCTTACCTAATTTTTTACCTCTCTTGGTACATACCTGTTTGTCCTGGTCTCTTACTCTTTGTTCTTTCTTGGTTGCCTTTTGTCATACACTGTGGCCCTTAATAGTGACTTATAGTGCCTCACTGAGCTTCCCTGCCAAGCTGACTTCCATTGCCTTAGTCACTGGCCCTGCCACATCCTCCCTGGTACAGAAGAAACTCCTAATCCTTACTCTTAAGACAAACTTACATTGCTGCTTCACCCTTTTTGTCTTGTATGAAATCAAGACAAGGATATGGGTACCAACTCTTGAATTATAGGTCTCTTTTGATAAACAACCTTTTCCCATACTTTTCTAATATTAGCCATCCAATTTACAAGTCAGATTAATAGAAACCCAGCAAGACAAGATACCATTTAGTCATTCATTCAGTCATTACTTATCTATTTAGACACAATGAAGACGAAAAAGCCTACTGCAACCAGAGTAAAGATTACTCCTCAATCCCAACTACTTTCTTCCTTCTTATCTCCATACCCATGACTCAAAAGAGCATAAACATGTAGAGGAGTGATACACGTAGAGTATTAGAACACTCATGGGAATGCTGAAAATCTCAAAAATATAAGAGAATGTCATGAACTTGCCTCAAACAAAAGGAAAGATCAAACCCCACAAAAAGGGGGGACATAAAGCAGGAATTTTAGAAGTACCAAAATAATTAATAAGAGCCAAGATACATGAAAATGCGTTTAGGTGGTATGCGAAACAAAGAGAAGGCATTTCTGCAGAATGAACATTCATTTAGGGATCACACAGAGATTTTGGCAGTGATGCCCCACACCCTTTGGTAGTGAAAAGACAGGAATTCACTAGATTAAAACAAACATTGATGACTTTTCCATGATATTCCCCATTCCGTTCTGGTTTGAATTTATTCACCAGGAATATTGAATAAAGAGCCACTTAGACATGATCTCAAAGACATGTGCACACCCACATTCATGGCAGCATTTCATACAGTAGCCAGTAGATGCAACCCAATGTCCATCAACAAATAAATGGATAAAGAAAATGTGGTATATACATACAATGGAATATTATGGGCCTTAAAAAAGAACGAAATCCTATTACATACTACGACACAGGTGAACCTTGAGGACATTAGCCTAAATGAAATAGGCCAGTCACAGAAGACAAATACTGTATGATTCCATTTATATGAGGTATTTAAAGGAATCCAATTCATAGAAACAAGAAGTAGAATGGTAGTTTCCAGGAACTAGAGGGGAGGGGAAAATGGGGAGTTGTTCAATGGATACAGAGCTGCCATTTTACAAGATAAAAATTTCTGGAGATCTGTTGCAAAACAACATGAAAATACTTAACACCACTGAGCTGCACACTTAAAACGGTTAAGATGGTAAATTTTAAGTTATGTGTTTCCTACTACCATTTTTTAGAAAATTGTTTATTGAACCTTTTGCAGCTGTGTATGTGTGTGTGCATGCATGTTTTCTTTTAGTCGAGATGAGTAAATTGCAGTAAACAACCTCCACAACTACCCCAAGCAATGGTAGTCTATCATGACCCTTCAATGTGGATGATATAGTGGCTAGGGAAACAAAGGACAATCTCCTCTTTCTCCCTCCACAGAGAAGAACGTACAGGTACACCTTACAGACCAAAGATAGCAAGCCTGCTGCTATGTTACAAGGATTAAAAGCAAATTCTATATAAGGTTGCATCCCTCATTCACTATGGCAACATGTGAAGTTGATTTGCAAGTGGTAAAGAGCATTCCTATCGTACTATATTAATCAGGGTCCAAGCTCTATTTTTTTTTCAGTATGCCCAAAAAAGTCTTTAGCCACCCATCCCCCAAAGTCTCAGTGCCTCCCCCACACCCCACCACACACACACATGCTATTCTAAAGCATCTCAGGATTCTCTTAAATAAAACTCTATTTCACCATTGTGATGACACTTCTGATAATTTTATAACTTTTGGACATTTAATCCATATAATGGCTGTATTAATTTTTGTTGATGTTCTTGCTATTTTTATAATGTCATATATGTACCTATATATCCAACTTGGCCAACTTTTGTGTTTTTTCTTTAGTAAATACAGCAGGCATGAATGTAACTCATTATCATTATATATCACAGGCTGAAATCTTTGAAAATGCAAAAGTCATTTTATAAATTTCTGCTAGTTAAATTTTTCTGCCTTTCTAAAGCCTCAACTGTAGATGCTGGTGTTTTCTGACTCTCTTTTGAGACAAATTTCATTTTAGGATTAATCACCTCATAGCAGATGGCAGCTTCATAAACTCTTACAGCCAAGTAGCAGGCACTCTGCTAAGCACTTTACAAACAGTATCTTTTTCATTCCTCACAGGAAGCCTATGAGAAAGGTATTATCATTATTAACCCTAATTTATGAATAAGAAAATTGAGATTAGAGAGATTAAATAGATTACCCATGCTCTGGTTTCTCTTCAGATCGTATAAATCTTTCACCCTTTACTAAATAGATTACTCAAAGTTACATAATAAGTAGAAGAGCAAAGATTGTAACTCATTGACCGTAAACTTTCTGTTTAGTCCAGACTCTTGCAGAAAACTTGGGTTTAATTCGTTGTTCATTTCACCAAACAAGACTATAACCTTCTCAGTAGATATCAAAATGTCTGGGTACATTCATCATTTGTTCAGTCATTGCTTTATTCATTCAATAAGCATTGTTCTAGGTACTAGGTACAGCTATGAACACACATCCTACTCTCATGGAACTCATGGTCCAGTCCATATTGAAGGGGCTCTAGTATCTGCATTGATGAGAAGAATTCTCATAGAGGGACAGGGCTGTTTGTCTTCCACGCTAGGATCAGAGAGCCAGTGCAAGACAGGTTTCATGTTGTATGCTATAGAAAAAAGCAATCACTCCTTGTGAAGAATAGTGTTTCCTCTTTTCCATTTGTATCAAAGTTTACAGACACAACTTACCTAAGTTACATGAATTTTTACAAATATGTCCTATGATATAGATTTAGTTGTGTATGAGTGTGACTTTTTTAAAAGAAGCATATATTCTGACTCTTCACATATCTTCTTAAAATCTTAAAGATAAATATATTAGGAGTATAGTTGGTACTCTTTTCCCCTACATTCCTTTCTTTTCACTTGCTCATTTGTGAGTTCAAAGAAGTTCCTTATCCAACAAATGGGCTTTCACAAAACATGCAATGATAAGAGACAAAGCCAATATCTTGACAAATGGAGATTTATTTTTCTCAGCACAACAGATTAAAAGAAAAAATGGTTAGAGCCTCCAAGTGAAAAACCCTGAAGGGGAACCACTCATAAGTTCACAAGTCTTAAAACTTCAGAATTGCCAACTCGTCAACTTTCATGCCCCATTAAATGTGCAGACTCAAAAATCCTGGATTTACCCTTGTTTTGTTTAATAAGGGTTGATTAGCTTTGCAGTTCAGCCATATAGTTCTTACGCTTTGCTCTGAAAGAATACCCATCTACTTACTGCCACTTAAAAATTCTTACTTTCTTTATAATAGCCTTTTTGGTTAATTTCAATCGGGAAGAAGAGACAATATCTCACAGCACCATTTAACACAAACTCAGTCTACAAGTACACTAAGGAGCAAGCAATCGTTTCAGCTTGTAGTTAATGAATCAAAGTTTAAGACGACAAATTGGCTCGCTGAGGCAAAATAGTTAATTAACTTTTAGTCAGAAATATTCATCTTGCTTTCCTGGCATAAACAAGTCTCATAAACTCTGTTTACTTACTCAAGTGTTTTTCTTCTCTTCTACGTCCCTAGGCATCGTTCAGAGCTCTTAATATATCATGTCAGACTATCTTCATAATTTTCATCCAATTTTTTAAGTTTTCAGCCTCTAAGACAAAAAAAAATACATCCCCTCATTAATCTGGGTTCTGTAACAGTGGAGTACACATTAAAAACGAAAAAGAAAAGAAAACCTCCAACATTAAATTCGGTAGGCTCCATGACTTTGGAGGCTAATTGAATCAGACTTCGTGTTTCTTAAAGGAAACACATTAATTTCAGATGTTCAGTTAACTCAGTTTGTTTAGCCTGTCAGGTAAAACTGCAGACTAATGTAGCAGTGACTGGTGTGTCCAATTAGCAAAGACGTTTAATGGCAACTACTCCAGACCCTCTTGCCTCTGGTACTTTACAGATGTACCATTTCCTTAAAACAAAATTTTAAATATTAGCTAATAAGAGAACTATGTCAATGGCTTTGATGAATATATAGCTGAACAGTGATTACATTATATACTCCTTAACCAATCTTCCAAACTGGCCTTTTGCTAATTTTTTCCCCAATTTTCATGTTTCTTCTGGAGAGAACACTCATACTTTCACTGGCAACAACATCTATTTGTTATCCTCTGTCATTGCCTGTGTTTTCTAAAGGAAGACTGTCTGCAGTGAATGCTTACTTTTAACAGCTACTAACAATAAATGCTGCTTAAAATTTTTTCTTTGCAGTGTTGCCACAAAGTTTACATTTTTTTTCCTAGCTCTGTGCCAGTTTTCTTAAGCCTCAAGTCATCATCATTTTATGAGATGTTTTTTCCAAAAGCAAATTATAGGTTCATAAATTAAATAAGTGTTGGACCAGAAATGGTGCTTATTTTTGAAATGACTCATTTGCGTGTCTGTATGAAAAGTCAGGTAAATGCCTTCCTACATACATTTAGAGACAAACATAGTGTGCCAGAGAAAGCAACCCTCAACTAAAATATAAATTTTGCTCCCATAAAGTTTATTTGTATGTTGTCATATTTTCCCATAAGTTAAACATATTTTAACTTATGTAAGTATTTAACTTATGTGAGTTAAACATATTTTCCCATAAAACCAATCCAAAATAAGGTTGATATTGTTTAAGTCAACAAACATTTATTGACTCCTACAATGCACCAGGTGAAGTTCTAAGAGCCAGGAGTACTAAGATGAATAAGACAGGGTGCTGTCCTCAGTATTTACAAGGTAATAGGACAGAATTTATTTTTATGGGAAATGTACTCAAAGCTTCTCCTTAAGAGTCTAAGCATGTGGTTTTTTTTCACTCTACAGATGGATACTCATATACCTCTAGCTACCACCTTCCTAACACCTGGAGCAAAGACTCTCCGACATTGTATGATAAGTGCATGAGGTATTAAGTGAAACAGAAAAGGTACTCACCCAAGATGGGAAAGGATGAGGGGAGTACGAATAGATAGAAAGCATTTCTCAATAAGATGATGGATCCATTGAATCATGAGGGATAGGTGAGATTCATTACACCACTGAGTCTCAAAAAGTGTGAACTTCAGACCATCAGCATCAACATGACTTAAGAACTTGTTAGAAATATATAACTAGGAGGTGAAACAAGACAGAAGACTAGAAAGCTGCACCAATGGTTCCCCCAGACAAGGATATTAAGTTAACAACTATCTAAATAGAAAGAGCACCTTCATAAGAACCATAAACCAGGTGAGCACTCACAGTACCTAATTTTAACTTCACATCTCAGAAAGAGGCACTGAAGAGATAGAAAAAGCAGTCCTGAATTGCGTATGCCATCCCTCTCCCACCACAGACAGAAACAGCATGGTTCACAGAGCATCTCTGGGCACTGGAGGAGGGAGAACTCAGAAATTATGAGGCATTGAACACAGTTCTTTCCTGTTAGAACAGAAAAGAGAAGAGTCCCTGACTCCCAGATGACACTTCAATACCACCTGGGGTCTGGGGGAACTCACTGACCTGAAGGGAAGGACACAGGCCTGGCTGGCTTAGCCACTGCCTGATTGTAGAGCCCCAGGTCCTTGAGCGAACATAGGCAGTAGCCAGGGAGTGGTTACAGCAGGCCTTGGGTGAGACCCAGTGCTGTGCTGGCTTCAGGTCTGACCCACTGCATTCATCATGATGGTGGTTACAGGAGCACTTGTGTCTTTCCACCTCTACTCCAGATGTCTCAAAACAGAGAGAGAGAGTCTCAGTATGTTTAGGAGAAAGTAAGGGAAGAGAACAAGAATCTCTTCCTGGTAATCCAGAGAATTCTTCTGGATGTTGTCCAAGACCATCAAGGTGATACCTCTATGAGTCTGCAAGAACCACAGTGTTACTGGGCTTGAGGTGCCCCCTAAAGCATATACAGCCTTAGATCACAACACTCAAGTCCTTTCAATTATCTGGAAAGCCTTCCCAAGAAGGATGGCTACATATAAGCTCAGACATTGAAGACTACAATAAGTACCTAACTCTTCAATGCCCAGACACCCAAGAACATCTACTAGCATCAACACCATCCAGCAAAACATGACCTCGCAAAATGAACTAAATAAGGCACCAGAGATCAATCCTAGAGAAACAGAGATTAGTGACCTTTTAGAAAGAGAATTTAAAACGGTTGTATTGAGGAAACTCAAAGAAATTCAAGATAACACAGAGAAAAAATTAGAATTCTATTAGGTAAAGTTAACAAAGAGATTGAAATAATTAAAAGGAATCAAGAAGAAATTCTGGAGCTGATAAATGCAATTGGCACACTGAAGAATGCATCAGAGTCCTTTAATAGCAAAATGGATCAAGCAAAAGAAAGAATTAGTGAGCTTGAAGACAGACTATTTGTAAATACACAGTCAGAGGAGACAAATGAGAAAGAATAAAAAACAATGAAGCAAGTCTACAGGATCTAAAGAATAGCCTCAAAAGGGCAAATCTAAGAGTTATTGACCTTAAAGGGGAGGTAGAGAAAGGAATCGGAGTAGAAACTTTATTAGAAGGAATAAAAATACAGGACTTCCTAAATCTAGAGAAAGATACCCATATGGAAGTACAAGAAGGTTATAGAACACTAAGCAGATTTAACCCAAAGAAGATGACCTCAGGGTATTTAATAATCAAAATCCCAAAAGTTAAGAACAAAGAAATGATCCCAAAAGCAGCAAGAGAAAAGAAACAAATAGCATAAAGTAGAGGCCCAATGTGTCTAGCAGCAGACTTTTCAGAGAAAATGTTACAGGGCAGGAGAGAGTGGTATGACATATTTAAAGTGATAGAGGAAAAAAAATCCTTTTAACCCTTCTAACCTAGAATCCAGTGAAAATACCTTTCAACCATGATGGAGAAATAAAGACTTTCCCAAACAAAAGTTAGGGGAGTGCATCAATTCCAGACCCATTCTAAAAGAAATATTAAAGGAAATACTTAAATCAGAAAGAAAAGGACGTTAATGAGGAATAAAGTATTACCTGAAGGTACAAAACCCACTGGTAATAGTAAATACACAGAAAGACACAGAATATTATTATTGTAACTGTGGTGTGTAAACTGCTCTTACCCTAAGTAGAGAGACTAAACAATAAACCAATTAAAAAATAATAACTAAAACAACTTTTCAAGACATAGTATAATAAGATTTAAATAGAAACGAGAAAAAGTAAAAAATGGAAGGATAAAATTAAGGTGTGGGTTTTATTAGTTTTCTTTTTGCTTGTTTGTTTATACAAATAGTAAGTTGCTAACAGTTTAAAATGAATTATAAGACAGTATTTGCAAACCTCATGATAACCTCAAGCCAGAAAACAACAGAGACACACAAAAAGCAAGAAACTATACTGTATTTAAAGAGAAAATTACTTTCACTAAAGGGAAGAGAGAGGAAAGAAAAAAAGGAAGAGAAGACCACAAAATAACCAGAAAACAGATAACAAAATGGCAAGAGTAAGTCCTGCTTATCAATAATAACATTAAATTTAATGGACTAAACTGTCCAATAAAAACACATTGACTGAATGAATGAATGAAAAAACAAGACCCATTGATCTGTTGCCTACAAGAAACACACTTCACCTATAAAGGCACACATGAACTTAAAATAAAGAGATGGAAAAAGATAATCCATGCCAATGGAAACATTAAAAAGTGTAGGAATTGTTATACTCACATCACACAAAATTGATTTCAAGACAAAAACTATAAGAAGAGGCAAAGAAGGTCACTATATGATGATAAAGGGGTCAAGTCAGCAAGAGAATGTAACAACTTTAAATATAAATGCACCCAACACTGGAACATTCAGTTATATAAACCCAATATTATTAGAGCTAATGAGAGAAATAGGCCTCAATACAATAATAGCTGGAGACATCAACATCTCATTTTCGACATTGGACAGATCTTCCAGAGAGAAAATCATCAAACATCACACTTAATCTGCACTGTAGACGAAATGAATCTAATAGATATTTACAGAACATTTCATCCAATAGCTGCAGAATATACATTTTTTTTTTTTTTTTTTTTTTTTTTTTTTTTTTTTTTTTTTTTGAGACAGAGTCTCACTCTGTCGCCCAGGCTGGAGTGCAGTGGCATGATCTCAGCTCACTGCAAGCTCTGCTTCCCGGATTCATGCCATTCTCCTGCCTCAGCCTCCCGAGTAGCTAGGACTACAGGCACCCACCACCACACCTGGCTAATTTTTTGTATTTTTAGTGGAGTTGGGGTTTCGCCATATTACCCAGGACGGTCTCGATCTTCTGACCTCATGATCTGCCCACCTTGGCCTCCCAAAGTGCTGGGATTACAGGCGTGAGCCATCACGCCCAGCCATAATATACATCTTTTTCCTCAGAACATGGATCATTCTCAAGGATAGACTGTATGTTAGGTAACAAAACAAGCCTGAAAACATTCAAAAAATTTAAATAATATCAAGCATCTTCCCTGACCACAATGGAATGAAACTAGAAATTAATAACAAGAGGAATTTTAGAAACTATACAAATATATGGAAATTAAACAATATGCTCCTGAATAACCAGTGTGTCAATAAAGAAATTAGGAAGGCAATTACAAAATTTACTGAAATAAATATTAATGGAAACACAACATATCAAAACCTATGGGATACAGTAAAAGTAGTACTAAGAGAGAACTTTATAGCTATAAGTGCCTACATCAAGAAAAAGAGGAAAAACTTCAAATGATCTAACAACACATCTTACAGAACTAGAAAAGCAAGAGCAAATACATTTGAAATGAAGAAAACAATATGAAAGATCAATGAAACAGAACAAGTTGTTTTTAAAAAACTTAAGCAAAATTGACCAACCCTTAGCCAGACTAAGAAAAAAAGAGAGAAGATTCAAATAAATAAAATCAGAAATGAACAAGGAGATATTACAACTTATATTGCAGAAACTCAAAGGTTCATTAGTGGCTACTATGAACAAATATGTGCCAATAAATTGGAAAATTTAGAAGAAATGGACAAATTCTTAGATGCAGACAACTTACCAAAACTGAACCAGGAAGAAATCCAAAACCTGAAAGACCAATAACAAGTAATAAGATTGAAGACATCAGAAGAAGTCTAGCAAAGAAAATCCCAGGACCTGAAGTCTTCACTGCTGAATTCTACCAAACATTTAAAGATGATACCAATCCTACTTGAACTATTCTGAAAAATAGAGAAGGAGGGAGTACTTCCAAACTCAATCTACGAGGCCAGTATTACTCTGAAACCAAAACCAGACAAAGACACATTAAAAAAAAAATACAGGCCAATGTTTCTGATGAATATTGATAAAAAATTATCAACAAAATCCTGGCAAACAATACATTAGAAAGGTCATATATTATGGCCCTGGGATCCAAGGACAGTTCAACAAATACAAATCAATCAACATGATACATCACACCAACAGAATGAAGAATATAATTATTTGACCATTTCAATTGATAGAGAACAAGAATTTGATAAAATTCAACATTTCTTCATGATAAAAATCCTCAAAAAACTGAGGATAGAGAAAACATACCTCAACTTAATAAATCCATATATGACAGACCCACAGCTAGTATCATACTGAATAGAGAAAATATAAAAGCCTTTCCTCTAAAATCTGGAACACAACAAGGATGCCCACTTTTAATACTGTTATTCAACATAGTACTGGAAGTCCTAGCAAGAACAATCAGACAAGAGAAGGATATAAAGGGGATCCAAATTGGAAAGGAAAAAGTCAAATTATTCTTGTCAGCTGATGATATGATCTCATATTTCTTTTTGTGTGTGTGTGTGTGTGTGTGTAATTTTTTTAAAAATTTATTTATTATTATTATTATACTTTAAGTTGTAGGGTACATGTGCATAACGTGCAGGTTTCTTACATATGTATACTTGTGCCATGTTGGTGTGCTGCACCCATCAACTCGTCATTTACATCAGGTATAACTCCCAATGCAATCCCTCCCCCCTCCCCCCTCCCCATGATAGGCCCCGGTGTGTGATGTTCCCCTTCCCGAGTCCAAGTGATCTCATTGTTCAGTTCCCACCTATGAGTGAGAACATGTGGTGTTTGGTTTTCTGTTCTTGTGATAGTTTGCTGAGAATGATGGTTTCCAGCTGCATCCATGTCCCTACAAAGGACACAAACTCATCCTTTTTTATGGCTGCATAGTATTCCATGGTGTATATGTGCCACATTTTCTTAATCCAATCTGTCACTGATGGACATTTGATGATCTCATATTTCAAACAATCTAAAGCCTCCACAAGAAAACTGAGAAACAAATTCAGTAAAGTTGCAGGATATAAAATTAACACATAAAAATTAGTAGCATTTCTACATGTCAACAGTGAACAATCTGAAAAAAAAGAATTAAAAAGTAATCCCATTTACAATAGCCACATATAAAATTAAATACCTAGTAATTAACTAAAGAAGTGAAAAATATATATAATAAAAACTATAAAACACTGGTTAAACAAATTGAAGAGGACACCAAAAATGGAAAAATATTGCATGTTCATGGATTGGAAGAATCAATATTGTTAAAAATGTCCACACTACCCAAAGCAACATACAGATTCAATGAAATTCCTATCAAAATACCAAACATTCTTCATAGAAATAGAAAAAAAAATCCTAAAATTTATATGGAGCCACAAAAGACACAGAATAGCCATACTGTCATGAGCAAAAAGAACAAAACTGGAGGAATCACACTACCTAACTTCAAATCATACTACAGAAATACAGTAACTAAAACAGCATGGTACTGGCATAAAAACAGGCATATATACCAATGGAGCAAAATAAAGAACCCAGAAATAAATTCACACACCTACAGTTAACTCATTTTCGACAAAGGTGCCAATAACTGACACAGGGGAAAAGACAGTCTCTTCAATATATGATACTGGGTAACTGGATATCCGTATGCAAAAGAATAAAACAAAGCCCCTATTTTTTACCAGATAAAAAAATCAAATCAAAATGGATTAAAGGCAAATCTAAGACATTAAACTATGAAAGTAATACAAGAAAACATTGAGGAAAATCTTCAGTACACTGGTCTGGGCAAAGATTTCTTCAGCAACACCCCACAAGCTCAAGCAACCAAAACACACATGGACAAATGGAATCACATCAAGTTAAAAACCTTCTGCACAGCAAAGAATACAATCAAGGAAATGAAGAGACAACCCACAGAATGGTAAAAATATATTTGCAAACTACCCCTCTGACAAAGGATTAATAACCAGAATATACAAGGATCTAAAACGACTATATAGGAAAAAATCTAAGAATCTGATTAAGGAATGAGCAAAAGATTTGAATAGATATTTCTCAAAAGAAGACATACCAATGGTAATCAGATATATGAAAAGGTGCTCAATATCATTGATCATCAGAGAAATGCAAATAAAAACTACAATGAGATATTTCACCCCAGTTAAAATGGCTCATATCCAAAAGACAGGCAATAACAAATGTTAGTGAGGATGTGGACAAAAGGAAAGCCTTGTACACTGATGGTGGGAATGGAAAACTGTTTGGAAGTTGTCCAAAAAAACTAAAAACTGAGTTACCATATAATCCAGGAATCCCACTACTGGTGTACACCCAAAATAAAGGAAATCATTATATCAAAGAGATATCTGCACTCTTGTGTTTGTTGTGGCACTGTTAAATAACTAAGATTTAGAAGCAACTTAAGTGTCCATCAACAGATTAATGCATAAAGAAAACATGGTACATATGCACAATGGAGTCCTATTTAGCCACCAAAAAAGAATGAGATCCAGTCATCTGCAACAACATTGAAGGAACTGAAGATAATTATGTTAAGCAAAATAAGCCAAGCACAGAAAGACAAGCATTGCATGTTCTCACTTACTGTGGGATCCAAAAATCAAAACAATTGAACTCATGGACATAGAGTGTAGAAGGATAGTTACTAGAGGCTGGAAAGGTAATGGGGGTGGGGTGGGAGATGGAGACAGTTAATTGGTACAACAAAAGTAGAAATAATGAATAACATCTCCTGTTTGATAATATAATAGGGTGGCTATAGTCTATAATAACTCAATTGTAAATTTTAAAATAACTTAGAGTATAATTGCATTGTTTGTAACTCAAAAAATAAATGCTTGAGGGGATGGATACCCCATTCTTCACTATGTAATTATTTCACATTGCATACCTGTATCAAAACATTTTATGTATCCCATAAATATACACACCTACAATGTACCCACAAAAGTGTTTTAAAATAATGTTTAAAAATTAATGAAAAATTTTAAGAAATAAAAATTACACCAAAGGAAAGAAAGAAGTATAAATTATTAGGCCTAGTCTTAGAGCTACTGAGTCAGAAGCTCTGAGGGCAAGGGTAAGCAACCTGAGTTTTAACGAACCCCCAAGGCAATACTGATGCATACAACAGTTTGAAAAGCACTGTATAGGTCAGTTTTTAAGCAATAAAGCATGAGGAAGGGCTGATGAATTTTCAGGGAGTGAATTCTGATTTCAAGCACTTAGGATAGTTGTAATAGATCTTCCAGTCGCTCTGAGTATTGGTTCTTAACAGTTCACAACTGCACTCTGCTCCTGAGACTCATTCTCAGCTCATGAGAGGTGGCTTATCTAGAAATGCCTGGCAGGGTATGCCCTTTTCAAAAATAATCCTCAACCAATGACTGAATGATATGGAGAAATAAAAGGCTAGTCCAATTACCTTAAGATAGAAAAACTTTGTGGTATTCTTCAGGTTCCAGAGCTCCCCACAGGGTCAGTTGAACCCACATGTTGGCCTGATGTCTTTCTCTGTTCCATCCTGCTTCCCTCAATCCTTTCCAGGTTTCTCCTAAGAGCACTCCCTCAATAAATTACTGGCATAGGCTGTATTTAGGAAACCTCAACCAAGGACAGTGGTACATAGTAAGAAAATGCATTGGGAACTACAGGAGGCTTGCATTGATTAAGCAAAAAGTGTAAGTAAGGGAGTGGTGAGAGAGGAGGCTAGAAGGATGAGAGGTACTTTGGGAAACAACACATAAAATCATCAAGATACCCACACACACATAAACACAGATTGAACTTCGATACATATAAAGTATTCACACAGGTGGGGAGAAGAGAAATTTCTCAGACTGCTATCTTGCATTGCCAGGAAAATATCTTTTCTATTTACAATAAACAATAATTTACATGCCATTTCTCACCATACATCAGAAATGAGGAGACTCCAAACCCAAGCCACAGGTCTGGGGCTATGTAAACATTTGTGAGGACAGATAGGTATTCTTGGAATTTTGGAAGGGAAAACAAGACTGACAAGGTGAAGAACTGGACTAACCCTCCAAGTGATGGAGAATTGTGAGAAAACAGACGCTGGAAAGAGGAGAAATCATAGAAGCCAAAGGAAGGAGATTCTGTAAGGGTCAACTGTGGGCTTCCCTTCTTCCTTCTCTGTCTTCATTCTCTTCTTTCTGTGGCTCTGGGGGCTCCTGCTAATGCAAATTACTAAGGCCATATTAAGGCATTGATGGTCAACACTTGTGATAATTAATTTTATGTGTCAATTTGAATGGGTTAAAGGGATGCCCAGACAACTGGTAAAACGCTATTTCCAGGTGTGTCTCTAAGGGTATTTCTAAAAGAGATTAGCATTTGAATCAATAGACTGAGTGAAGAAGATCCTCTCTCCAATGTGGGTGAGCGTTATCCAATCCACTGAGGATCCAGAGAGAACAAAAAGATGAAGGAACAGCAAATTTTTTTCTCCTTGATTTGGGACATCTATCTTCTCCTGCTGTCTGATAAAGGAGTGCCTTGTTCTTGGAATTTGGGGCTCACACTGAATTACTCCACAGGCTTTCCTGGTTCTCCACCTTGCAGATGGCATATTGCAGATTTCTCAGCCTTCATCATCATGTGGGCCAATTCCCGTAATATACCTTCATATATAGATATAGATATAGATATATAGATGTAGATAGATATCTGCTTCTCTGGATAACCCCCATAATATACCTTCATATATATATATATATATATATATATATATATATATATATATCTGCTTCTCTGGATAACCCTGACTAACACACTGCTCCATTGGTAAGTTATCCAGAGAAACAGATTGCTTTTTTCTGGATAAAAGCAATGGTTGCTTCTAACCAGGATCTCTTTCCAATTTGTTCCAGTGCAGTGTGGGAATCCAGTCAACCAAACTTATACCGTTCTCCTGATGCTCAAGTAAGAACATATAACTTTGAAAATGTTTTGGACTTTTTTCCTGTTAGCACAATATAAAAATAGACCAGGGAAATGTACTCAATTTGAACGTGTCTCCACCACGAGCTCCAGCTAGCGTGGTGGGAAAGAGACGGTCTCCTTCCCACTACACTAGATCCTGAAAATATAAACGACTGAAGATTTACAGCTGTCATGCTGCCACATATGGATAAGATGGGTTTCCAGAGACTATACAAGGATTCTGACAATAATGGTAGTACTAGAAGTAAAACACTTCTTTATTTTAGAATTTAGCAGTGTCTGAAGCAAAGTCTATCCTGAATTTTTCAATGTAAAACACTAAATTCCCATTTTTGCTTTCAACCACTTTGAAACAGTTCTTCTATCACTTTCAACAGAGACACCTAACTAATATAAAATATCATATATTTTTCAGAAAGTAAATATTTATTAGAATCTCATATTCTCTAGGTTTTACTCTTTTGCTGAAGGACCTTTAAATATCTTTACCTACTTCCTATTATTCATATACAGTACTGCCAAAAATGTGTTCCTACAAATATTAGTTTGGGGTGTTGATCATACAAACAGTAAAAGATAAGAGAGGTTCTATGATCATATAAATTTGGAATTTATTATCTTCCACAAATTTAAACCAGTTTCTTTACCGCAGGCCTTCTCAGAGTCTTTAAATTGTGTTTTACGAGCTAAACCTCCAGGAAATAGTGATAGTATGCCTAACTGTCCCAATTTGTTTGGCTTTGAAAATCTTATTTTTGTTGAGTAACTGTGGGACAATATTATATTAAGTACATTTCAGAAAACTGAGATTTAGTTGGAATTCTAGACCTTTACTATTTCAAATTGTTTAGGACTTAGGGACCTTTTGACTCTACCGCAAGGGCCTTTAGGCCATTCCATCTAGTGGACCGCAGAAGAACTCTATGAGAGCGTGTTTGGAGACCAGGGTGAAGGAAAATGCTAAACATAGGAGAGGTATAAATAACTGTGCTTTCCCCTGTGCCAGCATGGAAAAAGTTTTCATCATTTTTGGACATATTGTAGGTCTCCATTGTATCATGGTCATTTTTATTTTTATCACTGCATGTAGTGTCTATTTGTTAAATTTAAGGTAATATATCCATGAGAACATCTGAAATAAATTTATCAACTTAAAAAAATACTCAGAACATGAAAAGTACTATGCCAATTATTATCTTGAATACATCTGAGCAGAACAGATTTTAGAAAGTTACTTATAAGGTTTTGGCTGTACTTCCTGAAATGTTTTTGATGGGATTTTAATGTTTTAAGTCTGACAGCTGCTCCCGAAAATGGAATACTGTTTGTCAGCAAGCTACAGTTAACTCATTTCGATAAATAGGTAATTTGTTTCCTTAGAAAACAGTTGAAAGCATTCACTGACATTTGAGTAGAAAGGAAACACAGGCAGTCTGTGGTGGGGGGAGGATCAAATCTTGCACACCATCTCATCCCAAACTCTAGGAAGGTGAAAAAGACATTGGACACACAAGGGAAGATTGCTCTTGTGTCTCTAGTGAAATGGATTAAATTGCAAGTAATTCTCTTTTACCACCGGATATAGTAAAAATATGCTATAATATGGAAATCTGGTTCCTGTGTGCCATGATTTAAATGCTTTTGACTCCTTTAAAATTCATGTTGAAACTTAATTCCCAATGCAACATTATTAACAGGTGTGAACTTTAGGGGTGATTGAGTCATGAGGGCTATGCCCTCATGAATGGGATTAGGTACCCTTATAAAAGGGCTTGTGGAAGAAATTCACCCCTTTTTGCCCTTCTATCCCTTCTGCCATGTGATGATACAGTGTTCTTCCCCTCCAGAGGATGCAGCATCAAGGTGCCATCCTAGAAGCAGAGAGCAGCCCTCACCAGACATGATGCTGGTGCCTTGATCTTGGACTTCCCAGGCTCCAGAACTGGGAAAAAAATATGTTTCTCTGCTTTATAAATTACCTAGTCTAAGGTATTTTGTTATACCTGCATAAATGGACTAGGACACTCTGTGTGACATTTTCCATTTACTTTAAAGAGACATAATATCCAGAGCCTCTTTCTAGATCTCATGCCTTCATGCATTAAGAAATGCTCTTATGGTGGATGACATGAAATTCAGACATTTTCTTCCAAGGGCCTCTCAGTCAAGACAACTCCTTTTCTAACAATCCATTGATGCAGCTAGCAGTTTGCTGGGCCACATTAAAGACTTTTATTTTTCTCAAGCCTTTGGTACTCCCAATTGTCTATCTACTCCCCATGTTAGCTATACAAACACACACCATCAATTTCTGGTCAGGAAAACCCATCATAACATTTCAAAAACAGAGGTTTTCATACAAGGAACTGGGTGCAAAGGACGTTGTAAAACTGAAAGAACAAAAAGGGAACACTGAGGTAGCCCAGGAAGGAACCTGCTGCCACTTTAAGGCTAGAAGAAAGCGAATAAATGGGGCTACAACAACCTGTGAGCTTGGACCAGGAGCCCCATGGAGTTGGTTTTCAGGCTTCTGAGGAGGGAGCACACCATTCCCTGCAGGTGGTTCCTATGAGGGAGTGTGAAGACACTGGTTCTTAAAGTATTGAAAGTAATCAGATTGAATTCTACCAGAGGTACAAGGAGGAGTTGGTACCATTCCTTCTGAAACTATTCCAATCAATAGAAAAAGAGGGAATCCTCCCTAACTCATTTTATGAGGCCAACATCATCCTGATACCAAAGCCTGGCAGAGACACAACAAAAAAAGAGAATTTTACACCAATATCCCTGATGAACATCGATGCAAAAATCCTCAATAAAATACTGGCAAACCGGATTCAGCAGCACATCAAAAAGCTTATCCACCATGATCAAGTGGGCTTCATCCCTGGGATGCAAGGCTGGTTCAACATTCGCAAATCAATAAACATAATCCAGCATATAAACAGAACCAAAGACAAGAACCACATGATTATCTCAATCGATGCAGAAAAGGCTTTTGACAAAATTCAACTGCCCTTCATGCTAAAAACGCTCAATAAATTCGGTATTGATGGAACGTACCTCAAAATAATAAGAGCTATTTATGACAAACCCACAGCCAATATCATACTGAATGGGCAAAAACTGGAAAAATTCCCTTTGAAAACTGGCACAAGACAGGGATGCCCTCTCTCACCACTCCTATTCAACATAGTGTTGGAAGTTCTGGCTAGGGCAATTAGGCAAGAGAAAGAAATCAAGGGTATTCAGTTAGGAAAAGAAGAAGTCAGATTGTCCCTGTTTGCAGATGACATGATTGTATATTTAGAAAACCCCATCGTCTCAGCCCAAAATCTCCTTAAGCTGATAAGCAACTTCAGCAAAGTCTCAGGATACAAAATTAATGTGCAAAAATCACAAGCATTCTTATACACCAGTGACAGACAAACAGAGAGCCAAATCAGGAATGAACTTCCATTCACAATTGCTTCAAAGAGAATAAAATACCTAGGAATCCAACTTACAAGGGATGTAAAGGACCTCTTCAAGGTGAACTACAAACCACTGCTCAGTGAAATAAAAGAGGACACAAACGAATGGAAGAACATACCATGCTCATGGATAGGAAGAATCAATATCGTAAAAATGGCCATACTGCCCAAGGTTATTTATAGATTCAATGCCATCCCCATCAAGCTACCAATGAGTTTCTTCACAGAATTGGAAAAAACTGCTTTAAAGTTCATATGGAACCAAAAAAGAGCCCACATCTCCAAGACAATCCTAAGTCAAAAGAACAAAGCTGGAGGCATCACGCTACCTGACTTCAAACTATACTACAAGGCTACAGTAACCAAAACAGCATGGTACTGGTACCAAAACAGAGATATAGACCAATGGAACAGAACAGAGTCCTCAGAAATAATACCACACATCTACAGCCATCTGATCTTTGACAAATCTGAGAAAAACAAGAAATGGGGAAAGGATTTCCTATTTAATAAATGGTGCTGGGAAAATTGGCTAGCCATAAGTAGAAAGCTGAAACTGGATCCTTTCCTTACTCCTTATACGAAAATTAATTCAAGATGGATTAGAGACTTAAATGTTAGACCTAATACCATAAAAACCCTAGAGGAAAACCTAGGTAGTACCATTCAGGACATAGGCATGGGCAAAGACTTCATGTCTAAAACACCAAAAGCAACGGCAGCAAAAGCCAAAATTGACAAATGGGATCTAATTAAACTAAAGAGCTTCTGCACAGCAAAAGAAACTACCATCAGAGTGAACAGGCAACCTACAGAATGGGAGAACATTTTTGCAATCTACTCATCTGACAAAGGGCTAATATCCAGAACCTACAAAGAACTCCAACAAATTTACAAGAAAAAAACAAACAACCCCATCAAAAAGTGGGCAAAGGATATGAACAGACATTTCTCAAAAGAAGACATTCATACAGCCAACAGACACATGAAAAAATGCTCATCATCACTGGCCATCAGAGAAATGCAAATCAAAACCACAATGAGATACCATCTCACACCAGTTAGAATGGCGATCATTAAAAAATCAGGAAACAACAGGTGCTGGAGAGGATGTGGAGAAATAGGAACACTTTTACACTGTTGGTGGGACTGTAAACTAGTTCAACCATTATGGAAAACAGTATGGCGATTCCTCAAGGATCTAGAACTAGATGTACCATATGACCCAGCCATCCCATTACTGGGTATATACCCAAAGGATTATAAATCATGCTGCTATAAAGACTCATGCACACGTATGTTTATTGCAGCACTATTCACAATAGCAAAGACTTGGAATCAACCCAAATGTCCATCAGTGGCAGACTGGATTAAGAAAATGTGGCACATATACACCATGGAATACTATGCAGCCATAAAAAAGGATGAGTTTGTGTCCTTTGTAGGGACATGGATGCAGCTGGAAACCATCATTCTTAGCAAACTATCACAAGAACAGAAAACCAAACACCGCATGTTCTCACTCATAGGTGGGAACTGAACAATGAGATCACTTGGACTCAGGAAGGGGAACATCACACACCGGGGCCTATCACGGGGAGTGGGGAGGGGGGAGGGATTGCATTGGGAGTTATACCTGATGTAAATGACGAGTTGATGGGTGCTGACGAGTTGATGGGTGCAGCACACCAACATGGCACAAGTATACATATGTAACAAACCTGCATGTTATGCACATGTACCCTAGAACTTAAAGTATAATAATAATAAAAATAAAATAAAATAAAAATAAAAAAAGAAAGTAATCAGATGTTGCATCCAACAACTGCAGCTAGGGCTAACACTGTTTCTGGTCCCACAGTGTAGGAATGGGCAAAAGGATAAAGTCCCTTCTCCCCTGCACTCACTTTCTTGTCTCTCTAAGGTACTCCCTATTGGCAGGTTCTATAAAAGGACCACCTAGACAAAGGAGTCTGGAAAATGTAGTTTACGGGGCCCCACAGTAGTATCAAACAATGGAGCATAAGAGAGTTGACTTGGAGCTAAAGAAATTATTAAATAACCAGTCCTACACCAAACTTTCTCTCTCCCTCATAGCTAGTTCTACTCTCTTCCCTCCTGGTCCAAATCTTAACAAAAGGATAGAGGTAAAGGGCCTTGCTATGTACCAAACATTTAAGTGAATCATCCTGCGTCACAGTGCCGTTGTCATAGTGATAACAAAACCCCCTAAGGAAAAAAGTGACTGACTTTGGCAAGTTGCGTAAACTCACTGGGCAGTAGTTTTTTCTTCTGGGATAAATATAACTACCTTGGAAAGTAGAATCAAGTGCACAAATAGGTAATCTGAATATGGGGCTTAGCATAGTGCCAGAGCCATGATAGATGCACAGCAAACATTAGTTGACTTCTGTCTTTTCCTTCCCTATTCTGCATTTTTTCTTGTTGAATAAAAGGCTTTTCATATTGTTGCTGGAATTTCAGGCATCAGTAAACACCTATGAGATCACTGGCAGGGAAATGTTCCCTTTTAGCTAGAGAAGTTTTACTAGTCCAGCAGGCTAGACTCTTGTGAGTTCTAAAGAAGAGATACACAAATTGCCTACAAGGATAAATCTATGGTAAGGATATATGGGAAATAGAAAAAGAGGACTTAGCAGAACAATTTCCTGCTCAGGAATATGTAGCAAATTTCATAAGACACTGGGAAATTCTACCTAACTTTACTAGGAACAAGAACCTGTGCTTTCATGTCCTATCTTTTCTTTGCTAACCTAGCATTTGTGTTTTCCAAAACTTGTGAATTTGAATAGGTTCTATTGTTCGACTCTGCTACTGAGCATAATTCACATAAGTTCACATAATCACTTCAAAGATTATTGGCCTCCCAAACCCAGCCTACCCGTGGTTGATTCCAACACATATACCTTCCCCTTCATAATCACCATGCTACAGCTAACACAGCAAAATTTAGACTGGTCTGTGAAAGGTCATCTAATCCATTCACCAAAAAAAAAAAAAAAAAAAAAAAAAGTTATCTAAGCATTGTCTCGTAAACCAGGTCTCATTGGCTCTTTCCTTCTATCCTTGGACTTCCCAGGATTTGGTATCCTTATAAAGAAACATTTTCTACTACTCTTCCTTTATAATTATCATGTCCAAAAACCATTTTATCATTGAATGGGGCTTCATAAAACATTCTGAGCAGTGATATACCAAAAGACCACCAGGGTAAGTAAGATTTATAAAATGGAGGATACTTTGTCTTTCAGCCACATCATCACATGGATCTCAGATGTGGAAAACAAAGAAGAGGAGAAGGGACTAATGCTTCCATCTCTAAACTGAACAATTTAAATGAATGTGATATGACTTACAGAAATAGAGAAAATAGTGATAGAGTTCACTTGTGATGAATTAGTTGTTTAAAAGTGGAATAAGTTGCTTGTGCAGTGTCCAAATACATGTTTAGGCATAGAAAGATGATAGCTTAAACAGAAAATAAATGAGCCTTTTTTGTTTTATTTTTAATATAATAATTCCTAAACTTTTGTTGTCATAGATCACTTTCAGCCTCTAATGATAGCTATGGACAATCTCCTCTGGAAAAAGAAAAGAAAGAAAAATGTACGGATGTATATATATCCAAAATTATGTATACACTTTTAGGTGATTTCCAGAACTCCCAGGTAAAATTTTTCCCCTCTCCACCTCCCTGCTCCATCTAGTGAAAAAAACTTTAATAAAATAGTCTGAGTGCTGAGTCTGTAAGGCATTAGGACTTAACACTTCCTCATCTTACAGTTCATCTTCCTCAACCCAAACAAGCTAAAACTCTTTGTGTACCAAATAGCTTCTTTCCTAGCAATACTTATGAGAGAAAACAAGAAACAAAGCAGGCCAATTCCATGATAAGAGTTTCTAACCATTGCCAGCAAGAGAAAAACCCAAGGTGTTCATTTTCTCAATTACTGCAATGCTCATTTTCTTGTTGGATGGGCAAAGGCTCCTAAGCAAACCTTGGGGGTAATTGTGTATATTCTGGCATTTACAGTGTGTCCCAAGCCTGGAGGCAGCAACTAGCAATTATATTCCACTGATTAATGTGCAATTGTAAATTTATAGGCTTGATGGTCCAAAGAGGCTCCCTGCTATGTGAGATAATGAATAGGAAATTTTCAGAATAATGAGCCAAGTCAGACCTCACAAGTCTACCTGTGAGTTGAGAGTAACGAAAGAAACACACACACACACTCGCACACACACACACATGTCTGTCATTTAACAGAATTCGAGTTTGAAAGATGGAGTGTTGGAATGGAACAGCATAGTGAAAATATTCCTTGTTATTTTTGTTTCATTTCACTCACCGGCCACAGTGTTTGCAGTGGATACGAATACAGTGCTACTTCTCTCATCTCCCATGTCAGGATACCAAGACTTATTCCACCAGCTGCTGAAATAGTGCTATCTCTGCGGTCAGCCCTATACAGAATGTGCCATCAGCTGGAGAAAGCTGCCTTGTCCATGGTCAGGCCACCTTCCCAGGGAGGGAAGGGAGCAGCCAATATTCAGTGACTAATCAATGACAGATTACAAAGACCTGAGGCCTCTCATCGTAACAGGACACAAACCAGAAGGGCCAGCTCAGCCTCAAAGCCCCGTATAGTGTTGGCTAAATCCTTGGGTGACACTGCATTGCTAACCAGTTTCTCCCTCTGCCCAACCCTAGAAGACTTCCTAGTAAATCTCCTGTACTTTGCTTACTATCTGAGTCTGCTTCCCAGAGAGTTCAGCTTGCAAAAATGTCCAAGATTACTGCAAAGAAATGTTCCTAACACAAGAAATAGACCATTTAATTCAGTGTAACAAATATTTTCTGTTTGCCTACTCTGTGTAAGGCAAGTCTGAAACTACACTGAAGTAAGTTTTGTTGTTGTTTGTTTTGTTTTCTTTATAAGAATTTGTTTTGCTGTTTCTTCCATTGGTTGGCTGAGTCTTGAGTAAATTCACCTCCTTTTGGATTTTCTCTAAACTACAAAAAAAAATTATAGGCTTTAAAAAAATTTCCCCAAAGGAAAAACTGTTAATGATAAAAGTCAATAGTATTTCTATGTTACATTTGAACTTCATAATTACATGTACAGTTTGGCTACAGGTTCTAAAAGATCAGAGGAAGGCATAAAAGGACATTATAGATTAATATAGTTTGGATATTATGCCCCTGCTTCCACATCTCATGTTGTATTGTAACCCCCGGTGCTGGAGGTGGGGCCTGGTGGGAGGCATTTGAATAACGGCGGCGAATCCTTCTTGTCTGGGTGCTGTCTTTGTGATAGTGAGTTCTCACAAAGTCTGGTCATTTAACAGTGTGTGGCACCTCCCATCTCCATTTTTTCCCTCTCTTGCTCCTGCTTCTGCCATGTTATGTGCTCTGCTCCCCTTTTACAGTCCACTATAATTGGAAGACTCCTGAGACCTCCCCGGAAGCAGATGCCGCTATGCTTCCTGTACAGCCTGCAGAACCATAAGTCAATTAAAACCTGTTTTATTATAAATTTTTATAGCAGCATGAGAATGACCTAACACAGAGGTCAACTTGGTTTGATGTAAATACCATTATAAGTTATCAATACAATAAAGACAGCCACAATCTTCATTAACTGTAAAGACAGAGAGTAGTGAAATGTATGAATTATGTATAGTAAAGGATGGCCCACTTTTCAAGTGTTATATGGACATAGTTCCAAATGGTGAAGATGGACCCCACCTTAAGCAGATCTTATATCTGAAAACCCAGATTATTATGAAGGATAAATTAGAGACTAACTTTTAAAAGAATTCATTACAGGGTTTAAAAAAGTATTTTATTAAAAACATGTTCAAAATTGTAAAATATATTTATATTCAGTTTTTTCAGTGTATTGTTAAGATCCGTGTTTTAGTGTTTGGTACTTTCTTTTTTGTTTCTATCTTCTGGAAATATTTTAATTTGTACCATGGTTTTCAATTTTTTAAGCTATACTTAATATTCTCCTGCCACTTATCAGCAATGTGATCCTAGGTGGGTTATTTACCCACCGAAAGCCTCAATTTCCTCTTCCGTAAAATGAAGTTGGGAATAGCTGAGAGCTGTTGAGAAGACTAATGAGAACTATGTGAGAAAATGGAGAAAATGCCTAACACAGTCCACAATGGTTATTTGTTGTCAGTAATGCAAAGGTTTGATAAAATTTCCCCAAACAGAAATTTAAAAAGGAGTATGCCCAAATAATGGAATAAATTAGAATACATTCAAATCCCTTATAGTTTACATGGCTATATATACTTGAACAAAAAGAGAGCATTTTTTAAATAAACCTTTAACTCTATATTTACAAATAATGCTGATGCAGAAAAACTCTTTATCCCTTCTTCAAAATAGCCCAAGAAAAAGAAAACTGTTTTTCAGGTTAAGAATATTTGCATGAGTCCTCTCTACCCAAATATATAATACTCCTTTTGCATGTTGGTGCTGAATATAAAAAGGCTTTATGAAAAGAGGCAACAGTCTCACTAAGGACCCAAGTATTTTGTACTATAAGGATCTAGCAAGCGTAATAGGCCTTAAATAATCTATCTAGAAGAAATTGTGCTGTGTTTAGTAAATAATTTTGACTACTGGGATCATTTGCTTTAAAGCTGAATTTGCTTAAAAGCCTCAGGCACAATTTTAGCAGTGTCCCAAAGCACTGTAATTGGGCAATTAGTGCTTAATGATATAGAAGAAGGGTGCAGCACTATCCTACATAACATTGAAAGGAAGGTGTTGGTTGAGCTGTTAAAACCATGGAAGCATGAATTTTCTGCTGTCAGCATTGGGGGTGTGTGTGTGCTCGCGCATGTGTGTGTGTGTGTGTGTGTGTGTGTTTTAACATATAGCAATGAAAATATATTTCATCTAAAAGTAATCAGTCAGCATTTAGAAGCAAAGATGTAAAAAATGAGAAAAGAGAAGCTTCAGTTTTCATGTTCACTGAGAAATCCTGTTGAGTGTGTAGCAGATTTAAGTGTTTGGTGAGCTTTCCTTTATTATTTCCTCATCCTGTTTTATGTGTGATATTAGAGTTAAGTATGTTTTCGAGTTTTACAGTTTTAAAGCTCTTTCAGTTTAGGACTTTTCTCCTTTATGAAGGTCAGGAGTTCTGTAAAGTTTTGAAACTTTAGGAAATTGTTTCTTTATTCAAACTCTACTTCCACAAGGCCTATGTTGTGACATTGTGAAATAATCCAATTAAGCCAACATTTCAGTGTCATGCTCTCTGCTAGGTACTAGGTACATAGAAATGACATCATGTGCAAAGTAGAGACATTCACTGTGGCATTCCCGGCAATGGGTTTTTATTATAACTGTAACCCTTTATGCAACTAGTTTATGGAAAATTAGGTAATTCTTTTGCAAGGATAATGTGAAATGACCTTTCATACATTAATTATTCTGAAAAGTGACATCAAACAGAAGCACTAATTTATATGAACTTTATTTAAAAAACAAAAGAACTACTTTTCTCATGAAACCAAACTGGTTCTCAGGCATAATTCAGACTAATCCTGGTTTAGAATCAATAGCAGAGATAGGTAGTAGGACTGAAACAAGGCCAGGAATAGACCCTTGGCAATATTAAATCATGGTGATATATATTGTTGTTAAATAGTTGTATGCTTCAGATAATTATTCAATTTACCAACATAAGTATAAAGGAATAAAATGGGCTTTTAAAATACACTTGGAAACGTATGCATCACATAAAGATTGAGAAACCTGAGGTGGAATCTCAGCTCTGTCATTTGTCAACCGTACGTTGCAATTCTTTTAAGCCTGTTTCCTCACCTGTGAGTTTGGCATAGCAATGTTTGCCTTTTATTCAAACTACAGGTCATTAATACAAAAAACTTTCAAGAATTAAAATGTTATACAAACATGAGGAGGTAAACTGGCAGCCACTCTGGGTGTTTCCTTTTAATGACACATATATTTATTTTAAAATAGTACACAGAACTAAAGTAACACGCAGAACTTATTTAGAGATGTATTCACTCTCAATTCTGCTGAACCAAACCTCAGGTGGTGCTATGTCTGATGAAAAAAATGAGTGTGTTAAATTTTAAAAATCAAATCAATAATTAAATGTCCAGATAAGAAAAAAATGTCTATTTTGAGGCAAAAAGTGGAAACTAAATGTCCAAATTAAAGGACGAATTAAGGACATGTGATATGGTTAGGCTTTGTGCCCTCACCCAAATCTCATCTTGAGTGGTCATCCCCAGGTGTTGAGGGAGAAGCCTGGTAGGAGGTGACTGGATCATGAAGACAGTTTCCCCCATGCTTATTCATGATAGTTAGGGAGTTCTCTCAAGATCTGATGGTTTTATAAATGGCAGTTTTTCTTGGGCTTTTCACGTGCTCTCTCTCACCTGCCACCATGTAAGACAGGCCTGCTTCCCCTTCTGCCATGATTGTAAGTTTCCAGTGGGCTCCCCAGCCATGCAGATCTGAGTCAATTACATCTTTTTTCTTTATGAATTACTCAGTCTTGGGTATTTCTTTATAGCAGTGTGAAAATGAACTAATACACATGCATTTAGAAACAGAAAATATATGTCAGAGACCAAACACAGTGCTTCCTTCCCTAACCCTTCCCACCTGTTGCTCTCCAGGTATAGGTTAAGATGTTGATCATCCATCCATCCATCCAAGAGCTAGAAGGACTTTCTGGATAATGGTCATGTAAATATATTCCATGGCCTTATGCTTCTTTTAAATTTTTTTAAAATTTTTAAATTCAGGAGGGACATGTGCAAGTTCATTACATGGGTAAATTGTGAAATGCTGAGGTTTGGGGTTTTAACTGAACCTGTTACCCAAATGGTGAACATAATACTCAGTAGATAGTTTCTCAACACATTCCCCACCCCATTTCCCCCTTTTGAAGTTCCTAGTGTCTATTGTTCCCATCTTTATGTCCATGTACCCAATGTTTAGCTCCTACTTATAAGTGAGAACATGTGATATTTGGTTTTCTGTCTCTGCATTAAATCACGAAGGATTATGGCCTCCAGCTGCATCCATGTTGCAGCAAAAGTCATAACTTCGTTATTTTATGGCTGCATCAATTCCATAGTGTCTATGTACCACATATTCTTTATCCAGTCCACTGTTGTGTACCTAGGTTGATTCCCTGCCTTTGCTACTGTGAATAGTGCTATAATAAAGATAAGAGAGCTAGTGTCTTTTGATAGAATGATTTATTTTCCTTTGGGTATACACCCAGTAACGGGATTGCTGAGTCAAATGGTAGTTCTATTTTTAGTTCTTGAGGAAATCTCCAAACTGCTTTCCCTAGTGGCTGAACTAATTTACCTTCTCACCAAGAAGTGTGTGTAAGCATTCCCATTTACTTGCAACCTTGCCAACATCTGTTATTTTTTTGACTTTGTTTAATAATAGCCATTATGATGGGTGCGAGGTGGTATCTCATTGTAGTTTTGATTTCCATTTCTCTGATGATTAGTGACAATGAGCATTTTTTCATGTTTACTGGTAGCTTGTGTGTCTTTTGAGAAGCATTTGTTCATGTCCTTTGTGTACTTTTTAATGGAGTTGCTTGTTTTTTTCTTGATTTTCTAAGTTCCTTATAAGGAACTTATAAGGAACTATAGATTTTGGATAATAGTCCTTTGTCAGATGCACAGATTGCAGATGTTTTCTCCAATTCTGTAGGCTGTCTGTTTACTCTGTTGATAGTTTCATTTTTTGTACAGACACTCATTAGTTTAATTAGGTTTCAATTGTCAATGTTGGTTTTTGTTGTGTTTGCTTTTGAGAACTTTGTCATAAATTCTTTGCCTAGGCTAATGTCCAGAAAAGTATTTCCTGGGTTTTCTTCTAGAATTTTTATAGTTTGAGGCCCTACATTTAAATCTTTAATCCATCTATTGTCTATAGTGAGAGGTAGGGGTTGACCATGTTTCTTAAACGTCGTTCTAGTTCCAATGTCCAAATTCCTAGATAGTCTGTTTTTTTCAGTAATTAGGTTTTTTCAAACAAATTTGTAATAAAAAGATTGTTTCCATTTTTCTGAGTGGCTAGGACAAGTAAGTACATATAAAGAGTGGGTATATTCCAGTAGAAAAACTAATGTATAGCTCATACCATCCCTTGAGATTCAGATCACTTTCAAACAAAGTATAATATAGTTTTTTGTTAATGTCAAGGCTCAAGCTCAAGATTAAAAGTTGAATTGTCCTTCAAATGACTATCTCAGAGGATTAAATATCTCAACCAGCAGTTTACTATCTGAAATCTCTGGATTTCAGGGAAAATGGTAGGTCAAGAATGTCCCAAAATTGTGTGAAAAATATTGTAAATATGAGCATTTTTCTCAGAAGAGAATCCACTTCTGTCATCGGGCTCTCAAAATGCTCTAAGACACACACCAAAAAAATTGTAAGAATTATTGCCTTAGGCTAAATAAGAATGAGAATTTCAGACCTGTTAAAAATCCTGTAAAAATTGCATTTTTAATATGCCTTTATCCTGTAAAGGACAAATTGGCAAACAATCAGCAAAGGCTGCTTTTCTCTTATGTGAGGGTTTTTGTAACTTAGGCTTGGCTCTGTAATTTTGAGTGGTGATGAAAAATTATGCATTGAATTGAATCAGTGAGTAGTTCTTCAGCCACTCTATACAATCCAGACTCTAACTCATGCCATTGCTCAATTGAGCTTTTATTTCTTGGCACAAAAATAAATGTGAAGGTTTTTTTTCACCCTATACTTAAGATTAAAATGTTTTTAAAATGATTTCTCTGACTGATGCACACTGGCATTTTAATGAATTTTTTAAAATATAAGCTCCTGGCTTCCTAGCAAAGAAAGCATGACAGTAATGAAAGATTCCAATTAATAAAGCTGTCATCATTGCTTCAGTTTAACCTTGTTAAAGCATTTGTGAATGAAAGTTAAAATAAAATTCTCTGGAAGTGCTGCAAATGAAGTTATTTTGGATTAGGAAAAATATTTCTTTCCCTTTTGATGGCATTTCCTTCTTTGCTCATACATGAAGCTTCACAGAGCCTGAAAATTATCATTCTACCCCAAGCCTATGTGTCTTAGAAAGTAAATATTTTCAAAATAAATATAAGGAAGAATTACTCTACAGTGTAATATTTGTCTTCAAAATAACGACTGCTGTGGTGATGGCAACAATAACTAACATTAGTATAGGACTTTTCCAATGAAAAGTTTTTTGATGACAAAAAGACCAAATCTGTATTTCTGCCTCCAATCTTCTTCCTGAATTTTTACACATAATGACAGCTATTGATTATACATTTTCACCCTGTGTGTTCCATAATCACCTCAACCTCAATATGCACAAAGCCAAGCCAAGATATTTTTCTAATCAGACTTTCTACTTTTCCCACATTCCCAATTTTAGGAAGGACACCATCTACCCAACCTTTCGTACCAGTGGGAAAAGATCCTGGACTCCTCTTCTCCCTCGCCTCTACATTTTGTCGGTCATTCAGTCCTGTCAAGTCTATCTTCTGAAACATGTAACTTATCTTTCCCCTCTCCTACTATCTTTAACTATGATGACATCTTCCTGACTGTTCTCCCTACCTCTACTCTTACGAACGTCCAATCTATTTTTCACAATATTGACAAAGTGATTTCTTCCAAATGTTGTGATGACTAATGCTCCCACATTTAAAATCCCTCAGTGGTTCTCATTAATTTTAGGACAAAATCTTAAGCCTATAACATTATAAAAGACTCTTGCCTACCTTTTCAAATTCATCTCTCACTGTTCCTAAACACACCTTGCAAACTAAGTATACTTTATTTTCCTATTATATTATACTTGGCCTCACCTCTTTGTCTTTGCATATGGTGATTCCTCTGCCTGGAATATTTTTTTCTCTATATCCAACACTTGTCTAAAGTGATTTTCAGATAGGATTTGAGCTTCCTCCTCTCTATCTCTACAGAAGGAAAAGTCATGGTAGTAGTAATTGCTACTGGTTAATGCTAACAAAAATATTCATTGCTAATCTATGCTGAATGTTTATTATAGATGAAGCCCCATGAGAATTGTTTTACATGGATTAATTATTACCAGCCTAACTTTGAGATAAGTAATGTTGGTATCCTCATATTATAAACACTGAATCTGTGGCTTAAAGTGATTAAGAAATTTATCAGAGTTCACCAGGCTTGGAAGTTGGGGAGAATGAGATTTGAATCCAATTAGCAGATTTCAGATCTTCAGTTCTTAACCTCTTGACACAAAGCTTCATGTAGTTACAGCAGTTGCCCCAGCCTCACCACTCACTACTCCTCAGATCTACCACACCACGCACTCCAATTACAATAACCTTGTGATTCACTAAATGACATCTTTCAGGGTTCAGCAGCTTGCATATATAAGGTAGAATGCCCTTGCATTGCTTTTCTGTATTTTTCTTTTTTTTCAGGCAATCCCCTCCTAATTATTCTTGATCTAATTGGGAGGTGGGGTGGAAAGAACAGGTTACAAGCTACCATCATCATTTTTCATGGTAAGGAATTTTAATAGACCATATCTAATAAATGAAGAGATTAAAGATAAAATAGAACAGAAACTAAAACTTTCTAAATAACAAAAAATGCTAAAAATAATGGAGAGAAAGCAAATGAAAAGAACTATTAGTGAAAAACTATACATGCATATAATAGTATATCATAATATAATGGAATATAATTTAATCATATTGCTTATATCTGTAAATGTAAAGTTTAACATCATCTATTAAAAAAGAAAACTTTTTAAATTGTTAAACAAAGCAAAACCCAACTCTATGCTGCATGTGAGAGATAAATCTAAAACAAGATAATTCAGCAAGATTAAAAAATAAGGGAAGTTTGGTAAACATATACACATTCCAGGAAAACACAAATAAAAATCAGGTATTATCTTCCTATCAGGTACAATTCAGGTCAAAAATCATTAAATGATGGTAACCTTAATACCAAAAGCTCTAATTTACAATGAAAATAAAAGTTGTTAACATTTATAAAGCAAATATAAAGTTAAAACTTTTATAAGTCAGAACTACAAGGGAAGCAAGAAGAAAACAGACAGAAACCACTCATCATTATTAGGCTTTAACACACCTTCCTGTCCAAGACAAATGAAGAGACCAAAACAATAATAAGTATAAACAAAAACTAAAAACTTAATCAATAAGATAATTCTATATGAATGGATATATATTAAACTCTGAACTCCAGAAATAGAAAACACACTTTCTTTCTAAAAATTTTACCATATATTAGATCTCAGAAAATCACTAAATTTCAAAAAGATAATTAATATAAGTAGCAATCTTTGTCACAATACAACAAAGTTATAAATTAATGACAAAATAAAAAACCAAAACAGTCCCCTCTACCCAGAAACTAAAAACACCTCCTGTTAAGCCACTTCTTAGGTGAAGGAAAAATACTATTGAAAATCACAAAATGGCCAGGGTGGTGGCTCATGTTGTAATCCCACCACTTTTGGTGACTGAGGCAGGAGGATCGCTGAGGTGAGGAGTTTAAGACCAGCCTGGGCAATTTGGCCAATTAAAACATTATCTGGGCATGGTGGCTCATGCCTGTAGTCCTAGCTACTAGGAAGGTTAAGGTGGGAGGGTTCCTTTAGCCTGGGAGTTCAGGACTACAAAGAGCTGTGGTCATGCCACTACATTTCAGCCTGGGTGGCAGAGCAAGACTCTGCTTCAAAAAATAATAAATAAATAACAAAACTTATAAAAAATAAGGACTACTGCCTATGTTCCCTCAAGGCCCCAGGGCTCTATGATCAGGCAATGGCAAAACCAGCCAGGCCTGTGTCCTTCCCTTCAGGGCAATGCAGTTCCCCAGGTTCCCCAGGTCCCAGGGGGTTCCAGAGTTACCATCAGGAGTCGGAGACTATAGTCAAAAACCTTAGAAGTCTACCTGGTATTCTATTGTATTGCAGGTGAGATGGCACTCAAACCACAAGATGCAGTCCTTCCCACTCTTCCCTCCCCTTTCCACAGGCAGAGGAGCCTCACTCTGTAGCCGCTGCCACCCCAGGTTATGACGAATGATGAACAGATGAACACAGACGTTCCTTTAAGGCCCAAGGCTCTCCTAAGTCAACTTGTGGTGGATACTTCTTGGGCCTAAGACTCATTTTTCAGGGTAGTGGGCTCCCCTCTTGCCCAGGACAGGTCTAGAAATGCCAAACAAGAGTCAAGTTCTGGAAATCAGTGACCCCAAGATCCTGCTTGGTGCTCTAACCTCTTATGGCCTTGCTGGTACCAGAAGCCAGCAAGTCTCAGAGACTCACCCAAGGCCTTCAGCATAGCATCTGGATATCATTGCTTGTTATTCAAGCTCGAGAGCTCTTCAGTTAGCTGGTGATAATGCATGTCGCCAAGACTAGGTCATTTCCTTCAAGGCAGTAGGTTCCCTTCTGGCCCAGGATGTATCTAGAAATGTTGTCAGGGAACTGGGGTCTAGAATGGTGGACTCATGACTCTGACTGCTGCCCTATTCTGCTGAGGGTGAGCTGGTATCCAAGTTGCAAGATAAAGTCCCCCTGACTCTTCCCTTTCCTCTCCTCAAGGGGAAGGAAGGCATCTGTTATGGAACCACAAACTGTGCAGCCTGGGGTTAGGGGAAGGGTGATGCCAGTACTCACTTGGCTGCCCAGCTGGTGTCTCAGTAGTTGTGTGCTCCCACAGTCTACTGTCTCTGGGCCCAGTTTAGCACTAGGACTCTCCTAAGCATTACGCTCTTTATGGCCTAGTCTGCTTTTCAAGTTTATTTAGAAACATGGAGCACTGTAGCCCTCAGTAGCCAGGTTTGCGGGAACTCAAGTTCAAACCACTGGGACTGACGATTTCTCCTCTGGCTAGGGCTGGTTTAATGGACCCTCCATGTGTGAGTGTCAACTTAGTTTGGTCTGGTTTTCCTTTCTTCTCTAACAAAATGGCATTGAGTTTAATGCCTCATAATTGCCTCACAATCTCCCTTCCCCAGTGTCCAGAGAGGCTCTCTGCACTAAGCTGCTGCTGCAGGGGTGTGGGGGAGGGGTGGCACCAGTCTTTCAGAAAGGTTTTTTTCTGTCTCTGCTTATTCTGTCTTCTCTGTTTTTTTCTACTACTATCTCTTCAACGGTGCTTTCAGTGATATAAAATTAAAACTAGGTACTATGAGTGCTCACCTGATTTTTGGTTCTTATGAAGGTGTTTTTTCTGTGTAGATAGTTGTTAAATTGGTTTCCTTGCATGGGGGACACTCAATGGAGTTTTCTATTCTGCCATTTTGCTCTGCCTCCCAGGCCCTTCCGTATACTTTATATTATCTCTAGATTACTTACAATAGCTAATCAATTTAAGTGCTGTAAACATTGTTGTTACATAGTATTTATTTGTATTTTTCAATTTTTTTTAATTTTTTATAATTTAAAATTGTATTATACATTAAAAGGTACACATGTAGGTTTGTTAAATGGGTAAATAGTGTGATGTGGAGGTTTGAGGTCACAACCATCTGTCATCCAGGCAGTAAGTATCCTACCCACAGGTGGTTGTTCACCCCATGCCCCCATCACTCCCTCCCTCATGTAGTGGTCCCTAGTGTCTTTTGTCCCATCTTTATGTTCATGTGTCCTCAGTCTTTAGCTCCCACTTGTAAATGAGAATACGTGGTATTTGCTTTTCTGTTCTTGTGTTAGTTCGCTTAGGATAATGGCCTCCAGCTCCATCTGTTTACTGCAAAGGACGTGATTTTATTATTTTTAAAGGCTGCATAGTACTTCATCTTTTTTTACGTTTTTTCCTGGATCTGTTTGCTCCACAGTTGGTTGAGTGTGCACATATGAAACCTGCAGATACAGAGAGCTGACTATATAACCATTTTAATAGAAGTAAAGAAATTTGTGAAGAGTTTTCAAGGAGAAACCAAACCACCAGACTTAGCTTTCTCTAGACAATTATAAGATGCTTCAAAATCAGATAGTCCTAATACTACTTAAATTTTTCTGTTCTATAGGCAAAGGAGTGAAACATAATACGTTTTTATGAAGATAGTATAGATTAATATCAAAACCTTAAGAGTGGTAAAAATATCAAATAAAATCTCAGCAAATAGAAAGTAAAAATGCATTGTGGGGCTCATTTCTGAAAAGGCTTATTATTAACAAATACAGTAATATAATTTATTTTATGAATAGAACCAAAGAAAGAAAAAAATTATCTTCCTAAGTGTCACAAACATTTTAATTTTAAACTATTCATGATTCAAAACAAAATAATACAATTTAAATCAATTATATTTTTATATTCTCTCAACATCACAAAATGATGAGAAAGAGAGCAAGAGGAAGGCCTTGCTTTTCAGGTAAGATGACATTACACTCTTATTATAAATTCTTTATAATTAAAAGTTAAATAGCCTTTGAATAGGCAAGTAGGTGAATGGAACATAATAGACAAAATAAAAATAGATCCAAGTACATATAGAAATTTACTATGTAATAAAGGTGGCAAATAAAAATAGTGAGAAAAGTAAACTTTAAAAAATGATCTCCAGACAACCACATAAAACTTCATGGGAAAATCTAATCTAATCTAAAATTTATACTAGGCACTGTATAAAATACAAATGGATCAGAGATTTAAATATTAAAAAATAAAACTTTATGATTTCTGTGAGAAAATATAGTTTTCCTTTATAAATATGGAAAGCTTTAAATCTGGAAGAAATAAAAGGGAAGACTAACACACTCAATAAAATACCATTTTAAAAACTTTTGAATGGTAAAATATAACATGAGCAAAGACTGAAAAAATTATTAACTATGAAAAAATATTTGTAATCCCAGTACTTTGGGAGGCCGAGGTGGGTGTATCACGAGGTCAAGAGATCGAGACCATCCTGGCTAACACGGTGAAATGCCATCTCTACTAAAAAAATACAAAAAATTAGCTGGGCGTGGTAGCACATGCCTGTAGTCCTAGCCACTCAGGAGGCTGAAGCAGGAGAATTGCTTAAATCCAGGAGGCGGAGGTTGCAGTGAGATTGTGCCACTGCACTCCAACCTGGGTCATAGAGTTAGACTTCGTCTCAAAAAAAAAAAAAAAAAAAAGAAAGAGAGAAAAAATATTTGCAACCTTTATCTTAAAGGGCTACATTAGTCCATTCTCACAATTCTATAAAGGACTACCTGAAACTGGGTAATTTATGAAGAAAAAATTGTAATTGGTTTATGGTTCTGCAGGCTGTACAGGAAGCATAGCTGAGGAGGCCTCAGGATACTTACAATCATGGCAGAAGGCAAATGGGAAACCAGCATGCACTATATGGCTAGAGCAGGAGGAAGAAAGGGGGAAGTGCTACACAGTTTCAAACAACCAGCTCTCGTAAGAACTCACTTACTATTATGAGAACAGCAAGGATGTAATCCGCTCCATGATCCAATTACCTCCCATTAGGTTCCTCCCCCAGCACTGGGGATTCAAATTCAACATGAGATTTGCATGGGGCCACACAGCCAAACCATATCAGGGGTAATATCCTTAATATATTAAAAATTCTGACAATTTGTACAACAAAGAGAAACAAATCCTTTTCAGATTCAATATCTTGATTGTGGTGATAGTTAGATGATAATGCATGACTATATATATTTGTGAAAATGTATGAAAGTATACATGTATAAAGGATGAAGCTTATTGTAAATAAATTATAACTCAATAAACTTATTTCAAAGAAGATAAAATTTAACAGAAATATGGATACTATATATGAATAGACATTTGAAGATGAAGAAACACAAAAACTGCAACATTTGAAAGACATTCAACTGCACTCATAAGTGAAGTAAAACATCAAAACTACACTGTAATATAATTTTTAACTTATCAGATAGGCAAAATTCCAAATGTTGATCAACATACTCTGTTAGCAAGACTGAGGAAAGACAGATACTGTCATACACTGTTGAAGGAAATGCAAATGCTATGGCTCCTATGAATAGAATTTACTGATATTTAGTGGTATGGTCTGAAGACATACCACATACTAATGTGTTCTACAAGATTTTTATGTTGAAATACTAACTCCCCAGGTGATGGTGTTCAGAGGTGGGGACTTTGGGAGGTGATTAGGTCATGGGGATAGACCTCTTGAATGGGATTAATACCTTCATCAAAAGAGATGCGAGAGAGATTACTTGCCCCTTCTACCATGTGAGGAGACAGAAGGAAGATACCATCTATCAACCAGAAAGCAGGCCCTCACCAGATACGAAATCTGGTGACACCTTGACCTTTGACTTCTCAGCCTTCAGAACTATGAAAAATAAATATCAGTTGCGTATAAGCCACCCAGTCAACAGTATTTTGTTATAGCAGCCCAACTGAACTAAGACACCCAATGAAAGCAAGTATGTATTTACCCTTTTGCACATCAACCTCACTTTTAGGAATCTGTCCTGAAAATACACTTGCAAAGCTATGTATGTTATTCTTTCTGACATTTTTAAATAGAAAAAGATAGGAAATAAACCAAATGTTAAATAACTGGAACATCCACATGATAGAAGACTATGCAGCTGTAAAATGTAAAAAGACCAAGGTACAGAACAATGTACATGACTCACCTTTTATAAAGAAAGGAGAGGAATACAGATTAAAGTTAGAGATAGATGATGATAGATGATAGATAGATAGAGATAGATAATGGATATGGATATAATTTCTTCATTGTTAAAAAAAAAAAAAAGAAAATCCTGGAAGAATAAAGCAAAACAAATAGAAAGGATTAACTACTTTCTATCTATAGAAGAAGGGCAGAGGAAATTAGGATGAAAGCAAAAATTATCTGACATACTTTGTAATATACTTTTTGTGTTACACTCATGTAATTGTTTTTAATAATCAAGGAAACAAAAAAATGTTAAAATCCCCCAAAAGCAAATAAAAATAATAAAACAAATAAATGTAACTATATGTCAAGATGATGGTATAAACACATAAAGAAAATAATTATTCCAACTAACACCAGTATTTTGCCTATGCATTTTCAATGAGACATATGCTATGGACAAAAAGAACAAGAAAAAAAAAACCTTTATTCAGCAGTCTTTTATTAATAACTTTTTTGTAAAATAATGAAAATTAGTAATTTTGTAAAAGTTGTTAGAATCTAATATAAATTATATTTAACTATAAAATCAAATATTTTAAGTAAAATCTCTTAAATTTGAATCAGAAAATATCACTGTAAAATAATGATTTTCCCTCTTTATGGAAACATTGTTTCCTTGCCCTATTCATTAAAAAAATGCCAGAGGCAGTGGACAAATAGTAGTAATACACAGTCCTATTTCTAAGATTATAATTTCTAAATAAGTTCTAATAAAGGGAACCTTCTTTCAAAACATCTGATTCTAAGCTTAGGAAAGAAATGTTCACAAGGAGCCTGAAATATCTCTAGGTGCCAGTAAGCAAAGATATTGTCTTAGTTTATTCAGGCTTCTATAACAAAATACCACAAAGTGATGGATTATAAAACACAGAAAGGTATTTCTTACAGTTCTGGAGACTGGGGGGTCCCAGATTAAAGCATTGGCAGATTTGGTGCCTGCTGAGGGCTATCTTCTTCCTGGTTTATAGACAATGTCATGGCTCTGTCTCATCACATGATGGAAGAGGCAAGAGATCTCTTGGGGTCTCTTGATAAGCACACTATCCCATTCATTTAGGTTCCACCCTCACAACCTAATTACCACTCAAAGACCTTACCTTCAAATGTCATCACACTGGGGATGAGGTTTCAATGTATGAATTTTGGGGAACATAAAAATATAGTCTATTGCAGAGACTATCAAAGTAAAACAAGATCATGCCAAAAGAACAGAGGAGTGATAGAGCCCTCACTGGCCAAAGATGGGCCAATATTAACATCCAAAAATGATTTTAAAATGTTGATTATGTAAAAGACATGGTTTATAATAATATAAAGAAGGAGAAGGAATAGAAAAGTAGGAGAAAAGGCAGGATTAGAATGTAGAGAGGAGGGAGAAGAGAAAGAAAGACTAGTAGGAATGGAACAAAGTGAAGAAGGAAAAGAAATAAAATTTATTGGACAAGATTTTAAGTTGTTAAGGTATAAACTTTTACTCAGATAAGTAGATAATTCCAGCATTTATCCTGCCTTTGGGTGTAAAATGTATTATAAGATAACAAAATATCACCAGTAGATGAGAGAAAACTTATTCAATGCAGAAGAATTTCAGGTAGTGTACGCTGAAGAAATAATAGAATTATCAGTTTACAATCCTTAATGAAATTACTGATTCTGGCAATAGCCATTAATGAATCTTAAAACCTTTAGGCACAAGGCTAGTAGGGAATCACACACTCCCGTCATTTTAATTTACTAATGTACTAAAAGTGAGACAACCAGCACTGTTTGATTCCTGATGTGATGCAATATGAGATACCCAGCACCAACTACAAAAAATTCTTGACCCTTCCCCGTAAAAAACACTGAATCTAAAAAAGCCTTTATTCTAGCTTTCAGTCTATAGAAGCAGATGAATATAATAAATGATATTATGAGAATTACTTATTTCACCAAATTTAGATCAAGGGGATCTTAGGTTGGATTCCCTCAAAATAAAACCTTGAGAAAAGGTTTAAAGGTTATTTGTGGGATATCACTGGCAGAGAAATGAGGTAGCCACACAAGCACAGAAAAACAAGCCACTAAAAGAGTGTTATTGAGCAGGTATACCGCTGCAAGTCACTTGGGTTAAGTCCCACTAAGGGACTCTGAAATACAGAGTTATCCCAAATGAAATAGGAGATCTAGATAATTCACTCTTATCAGCCATTGGTTGAAGACTGTTGAGGATGGCTGAAGAGAGAGGGAAGTATAAACTAAGGCATGAATGAATGTTGGCATGACTGGTGGTGAGGAAAGGCAAGGAAGCTCAAAGGCAGAGTGACAGCTGCTATTTTTTTGGAGGCCACTAAGTTATTATTCATGGGAACAGTGAATGCCACAGGAATATGATAGGACAAAATAGTATTTGCTACAGTGAAATAATCTATAGGAAAACTGACATTTCAACCAAACTATGGGAAAAGGGAGTGAGATAAAGGCACTACACCAGATTAAAGGAGACTTTTAAAATACTTCAGTGAAATAACCAAATCAGCAAGTGGCTTGTTTGAACCCTGATTTAAATAAAACAAAATATATCAAGACAATTTGGAGAATTTACCTATGGAAACCCATACCCAGGCAGATTCTGAGGACTAAAAAATGTCACTTAATTGGAAAAGCTTTGTGTCATTTTTAAACCCCAAATGTATTTTAACCTCCCAATATACTGTTATTTTCTAGTATTAAAATATACTTCAATACACCTACTAATCCAGATCAGGTAGAACTTTTTGATTTATTGTGAATTGTTTTTCTCTCCTAACTAGAAAATAAGCTGTATGGTAATAGATGTTATTGACATTTTTATTCACAGATGTTTCCTAAGCACCAGAACAATGCCTAGCACATAGAAAGTACTCATTACATATTTATTGAAAGAATAACTGCATTTGGGGATTATAATATCATTCATAGCTATGGCAGTCAATATGTTGTTTTTGAAAATAAACTGGCACTGTTACAACGAAATGACCCTTTACAATTTAGGTTTAATTAGAAAATCACTCTTCCTTCTAAAACCCAAAATAAAATATACAACTTTTCCACCATCATTGCATGATTTGAAAAATAATGCAGAACAAACCAAGAAAAAGACACCTAGAGAGTGGGGTCATAGCACCATAAGAATCGAGCAGGAGTCATTCTCCAGGAGGTTGCAGTTATTAGCAGATGTTTTGCAGGACATATTCAGAAAACATATGTCCCATTTTACAGTATAACAAAGACTCACTACTTAAACTGAATGTGGTGCTATGGCACAATTATCTGGAAAAATTTAAGATTGATAATACAAGCAAGAACATTTTAGAGTAAAATAACATAATAAAAGAGGAAGCTCTAAAATAATGTTCCAGGAAAAGAACTAAAGAAAATTGTTAATTTTATTCTGACTATATTACCCATAATATAATTGTACACCGTAGTCAGGAGACACTTGGGCTTTATTATGAATCGATCTTACACAACAGTTAAAATAAACTAAGCACATATGTTGCAAATCACTAAATTTAGGACTAGGGTGTTTGTTTTTAAAAATAACCTAGGCATGCAGTCATCTTGAAGCAGGACCCACAGCTAGAGTGTCCTGTCTTGCAGCCAGTAGCCTCTGACTGCCTCTATACCTGAGGCCCTGCCATTATGGTACCTGCAGCACCAATAATCCAGCTATCTAGAGCCTAGGCCTAAAGAGATGACCACATCACTTGAACCCAATGGGCATGCTGTCCTTCAGAGAAACAAGCAGACCTGCATAGGAAACTGTACCATTGTCATTACCAATTCCCACAGACTAGACCAGTGAGACAATCACAGTCATTGCAGATAAAAATGATCGCTGAAGAATCTGTAGAAAGTCCACACTACTGAGTCCACCCAGAATCAAAGCTAACACACCATTCTTACCCAAAATCTTGGAACATATCTACACAAAAAGTCTTTTCCTCTGAAAACTACTCCAAAAAATTGGATAAACTGACTGTTTGAGTAGATGTGCAAATATCAATGCAGGAAGACAAAAAACATAAAAAATCAAGAAAATGTGACATGCCCAAAAGAAGACAGTAAATCTTCAGTAACCAAAAAGGCTATTTATGAAATGTCTAGAAAGGAGTTCAAAATAATGATCTTAAGAAAACTCAGTAAGATACAAGGGAATATACAAAAACAGTTCTATAAATTAGGAAAACAATTCATAATCTGAATGAGATTTCAACCAAGAAATAGATATCATAAAAAAATAACCAACTAGAATTATTGAAGCTAAAGAATTCAAGAACAAAATAAAAAATACAATTTAACACTTCAACAGCAGACTAAACAGAACAAAGAATTTCTGAACTTGAAGAGAGTATTTTGGAATATTCTCTTCAGAGGGAAAAAATAAGAAGAAGAAAGAATAAAGAAAGATTACAGGACTTATGGGACATCATATTATGTAGAAAACAGTTTGCATTATAGGTGTACAAGAGGAAGAAGAAATGGAAAAGACACATAAAATCTATGTAGCAAAATAATAGTTGAAAAATTACCAAGCCTTGGGAGAGAAATGGACATTCAGATCCAGGAAGTTCAAAGATTCCCAGTGAGTCTCACCTCCCTGCAGAAAATCTCTCTGAAGCACATTGTAATCAAACTGCCAAAAGTCAAAGATAAAGAGACACCCTTTAAAGCTATAAGAGAATAATGTTGTCACATAGGAATCATGATTAGACTGTCAGCATATTTCTCAGCAGAAACTTTATTTGCCAGGAGAGAGTAGAATGATATATTCAATGTGCTGTAAGAAAAAAAAAAAAAATGTCAGCCAAGAATACTATATCCAGCAAAGCTATTCTTCAGTAATGGAGAATTAAAGACCTTCTGAGACAAGCAAAACTGAGGAAATTCATCACCACTAGACTGGTCTTAAGAGAAATGCTTAAGAAAATGCTACAACTGGAAACAAAAAGCCATAATTACTATTATGAAAGTATACAACTAACTATTGCAGATAAATACATAATCATAATCAGAATATCCCAGTGCTAAAAACCTTTCAATCCTCTAGTATAAAAGTTTAAAGTCAAAAAGGAAAAAAAAAAGAACAACCCCAATTAGTGACTAAGCAACACACACAACGTAAAGTAAATTAAGGCAACCCAAATCAGAAAGTAGAGGCAAGGGAGAAAAGTCCTGAGTATTTTTATGTAAACAAAGTTATTATCAGCCTAAAACAATGTCTTATAGTTACAAGATTTTTATATTAGCCACATAATAACCAGGAAGAAAGAAATTACAGCAGATACACAAATGAGGAACAGAGAGGAAACAAAGATTAACACCACAAAAAACCACCAAACCTTGAAGTTAAAAAAGAAAGTGGAAAAAGATCAAATGACCTACAAAAGAGTCCCCCAAAAAACTAACAAAATAGTAGGAGTAAGTCATTACCTATCAGTAAGAATTCTGAATATAAATGAACTAAATTTTCAGTTAAAAGATACAGAATTGCTGAATGGATTAAAAAAATAAGACCAAACTACATGTTGTCTACAAGAGACTCACCTCACCATTGAAGACAAACAGATTGAAAGTGAATGGACTGAAGAAGATATTTCATGCAAATGGAAATAAAAAATGAGGAGTAGCCATATTTATACTAGGTAAAACTTTAAGGCAAAAATTGTAAAAAATAAAATTAAGGTTATTATATAATTCAATAAGATAAAGTATCAGTTGCAAATATATACACAGCAAACATCAGACATCCTAATATATAAAGAAAATATTAATTCTAAAGGGAGAGATAGACTGCAATATAATAGCAGAGGACTTCAACAGTTCACTTTCCACAATAGAAGATAGTCTAGACAGAAAATCAACAAAGAAAGATTGCACTTAACCCATACCATAGACCTAATGGACCTAACATACATTTACAGAACACTGACTGTAACAGCCGCATGATACCCATTCTTAAGTGCACATGAAATAGTCTCCAAGATATATCATATGATAGGCTACAAAACAAATTTTAACAAATGTAAGAAGATATAGATCGTATCAAATATTTTTTCAAACCATAATGGCATAAAACTAGAAACCAATAGCAAGAAATACAATACTCAAAACAACAAAAAATAGAAATATCAAACGATCCAGAAATCCCACCACTGGATATATATCCAAAAAGAAGAAAATTAGTATGTTTTCCTCTGCATTCCCATGTTTATTACAGCACTATTCACAATGGCCAAGATAGGGAATCAACATAAGTGTGTATCAATGGATTAATAAAGAAAATGTGGTATATATGTGAAATAGAACATTATTTATTCATAAATAGAATAAAATTATGTCATTTTCAGCAACATGAATAAGTCTAGAGGATATTGCAAGTAAAGTAAGCCAGGAAAAACAAGACAAATATTGTATGTTCTCACTAATATATTGGAACTTAAAACATTTATCTCATTAAGGCAGGTGGCAGAATGGTGATTACAAGTCTGGGAAAGGTAGGAGGATGGAGGATAAACAGAGGTTAGTTAGTGGGTGCAGAAATACAGATAGATAAAAGAAATAAGTTCTAGTGTTCAATAGCAAAGCATGGTATCTATAATAACAATAACTTATTGAATATTTCAAAATAGCATAAAAAAGAAGATTTGGAAGACTTCGAACATAAATAAATAATAAATATTTAAGGTAGTGGAAATCCCAATTACCCTGATTTAATCACTGCACATTTTATGCACATATCAAAATATCACACATCCCCATAAATCATTATTATACATCAATAAAATAAAAATTTGTGAAACCTTACAAAAGTTTTCATAGAAATTATACAACATAATTCTGAATGAACAATACATCAATAAAGAAACTAAAAATAAGTTAAAAAAAAATTTTGAGACAAGGATGAAAGGACACTATGCCAAAACCTATGGGACATAACAAAAGTAGTTTTAAAAGGGAAATTCATAGCAATATTGATGCAAAAAGAAGAAAGATTTCTAACAAACAACCTAACTTTGCAACCCAACAAACTAGGAAGTCAAGAACAAATTAAATGCAAAATTGTTTGAAGAAAGAAAGTAATACAGCTCAAAAGGGAAATACATAAAATAGGAGCCAAAAAAGAAACTCAACAAAGAGTTGTCTTTTTGAAAAGATGAACACGGGGGGCGGAGCAAGATGGCCGAATAGGAACAGCTCCAGTCTCCAACTCCCAGGGCAAGAGACACAGAAGACCGGTGATTTCTGCATTTTCAACTGAGGTACTGGGTTCATCTCACTGGGGAGTGCCGGACAATCGGTGCTGGTCAGCTGCGGCAGCCCGACCAGCGAGAGCTGAAGCAGGGCGAGGCATCGCCTCACCTGGGAAGCACAAGGGGGAAGGGAATCCCTTTTCCTAGCCAGGGGAACTGAGACACACAACACCTGGAAAATCAGGTAACTCGCACCCAATACTGCACTTTAAGCAAACGGGCACACTAGGAGATTATATCCCACACCTGGCCGGGAGGGTCCCACACCCACGGAGCCTCCCTCATTGCTAGCACAGCAGTCTACGATCTAACCACAAGGCAGCAGCAAGGCTGGGGGAGGGGCGCCCGCCATTGCTGAGGCTTAAGTAGGTAAACAAAGCCACTGGGAAGCTCGAAGTGGGTGGAGCTCACAGCAGCTCAAGGAAATCTGCCTGTCTCTGTAGACTCCACCTCTGGGGACAGGGCACAACTAAACAACAACAACAAGAAAAAAAGCAGCAGAAACCTCTGCAGACGCAAACGACTCTGTCTGACAGCTTTGAAGAGAGCAGTGGATCTCCCAACACGGAGGTTGAGATCTGAGAAGGGACAGACTGCCTGCTCAAGTGGGTCCCTGACCCCTGAGTAGCCTAACTGGGAGACATCCCCCACTAGGGGCAGTCTGACACCCCACACCTCACAGGGTGGAGTACACCCCTGAGAGGAAGCTTTCAAAGTAAGAATCAGACAGGTACACTCGCTGTTCAGCAATATTCTATCTTCTGCAGCCTCTGCTGCTGATACCCAGGCAAACAGGGTCTGGAGTGGACCTCAAGCAATCTCCAACAGACCTACAGCTGAGGGTCCTGACTGTTAGAAGGAAAACTATCAAACAGGAAGGACACCTACACCAAAACCCCATCAGTACGTCACCATCATCAAAGACCAGAGGCAGATTAAGCCACAAAGATGGGGAAAAAGCAGGGCAGAAAAGCTGGAAATTCAAAAACTAAGAGCACATCTCCCCCGGCAAAGGAGCACAGCTCATCGCCAGCAACGGATCAAAGCTGGACGGAGAATGACTTTGACGAGATGAGAGAAGAAGGCTTCAGTCCATCAAACTTCTCAGAGCTAAAGGAGCAATTACGTACCCAGTACAAAGAAACTAAAAATCTTGAAAAAAGAGTGGAAGAATTGATAGCTAGAGTAATTAATGCAGAGAAGGTCATAAACGAAATGAGAGAGATGAAAACCATGACATGAGAAATACATGACAAATGTACAAGCTTCAGTAACCGACTCGATCAACTGGAAGAAAGAGTATCAGCGATTGAGGATCAAATGAATGAAATGAAGCGAGAAGAGAAACCAAAAGAAAAAAGAAGAAAAAGAAATGAACAAAGCCTGCAAGAAGTATGGGATGATGTAAAAAGACCAAATCTACGTCTGATTGGGGTGCCTGAAAGTGAGGGGGAAAATGGAACCAAGTTGGAAAACACTCTTCAGGATATCATCCAGGAGAACTTCCCCAACCTAGTAGGGCAGGCCAACATTCAAATCCAGGAAATACAGAGAACGCCACAAAGATACTCCTCGAGAAGAGCAACTCCAAGACACATAATTGCCAGATTCACCAAAGTTGAAATGAAGGAAAAAATCTTAAGGGCAGCCAGAGAGAAAGGTCGGGTTACCCACAAAGGGAAGCCCATCAGACTAACAGCAGATCTCTCGGCAGAAACTCTACAAGCCCGAAGAGAGTGGGGGCCAATATTCAACATTCTTAAAGAAAAGAATTTTCAACCCAGAATTTCATATCCAGCCAAACTAAGTTTCATAAGTGAAGGAGAAATAAAATCCTTTACAGATAAGCAAATGCTTAGAGATTTTGTCACCACCAGGCCTGCCTTACAAGAGACCCTGAAGGAAGCACTAAACATGGAAAGGAACAACCGGTACCAGCCATTGCAAAAACATGCCAAAATCTAAAGACCATCGAGGCTAGGAAGAAACTGCATCAACTAACGAGCAAAATAACCAGTTAATATCATAATGGCAGGATCAAGTTCACACATAACAATCTTAACCTTAAATGTAAATGGACTACATGCTCCAATTAAAAGACACAGACTGGCAAACTGGATAAAGAGTCAAGACCCATCAGTCTGCTGTATTCAGGAGACCCATCTCACATGCAGAGACATACATAGGCTCAAAATAAAGGGATGGAGGAAGATCTACCAAGCAAATGGAGAACAAAAAAAAGCAGGGGTTGCAATACTAGTCTCTGATAAAACAGACTTTAAACCATCAAAGATCAAAAGAGACAAAGAAGGCCATTACATAATGGTAAAGGGATCAATTCAACAGGAAGAGCTAACTATCCTAAATATATATGCACCCAATACAGGAACACCCAGATTCATAAAGCAAGTCCTTAGAGACTTACAAAGAGACTTAGACTCCCATACAATAATAATGGGAGACTTCAACACTCCACTGTCAACATTAGACAGATCAACGAGACAGAAAGTTAACAAGGATATCCAGGAATTGAACTCATCTCTGCAGCAAGCAGACCTAATAGACATCTATAGAACTCTCCACCCCAAATCAACAGAATATACATTCTTCTCAGCACCACATCGCACTTATTCCAAAATTGACCACATAATTGGAAGTAAAGCACTCCTCAGAAAATGTACAAGAACAGAAATTATAACAAACTGTCTCTCAGACCACAGTGCAATCAAACTAGAACTCAGGACTAAGAAACTCAATCAAAACCGCTCAACTACATGGAAACTGAACAATCTTCTCCTGAATGACTACTGGGCACATAACAAAATGAAGGCAGAAATAAAGTTATTCTTTGAAACCAATGAGAACAAAGATACAACATACCAGAATCTCTGGGACACATTTAAAGCAGTGTGTAGAGGGAAATAGCTGGAAAGATCTAAAATTGACACTCTAACATCACAATTAAAAGAACTAGAGAAGCAAGAGCAAACACATTCAAAAGCTAGCAGAAGGCAAGAAATAACTAAGATCAGAGCAGAACTGAAGGAGATAGAGACACAAAAAACCCTCCAAAAAATCAGTGAATCCAGGAGTTGGTTTTTTGAAAAGATCAACAAAATTGACAGACCACTAGCAAGACTAATAAAGAAGAAAAGAGAGAAGAATCAAATAGACGCAATAAAAAATGATAAAGGGGATATCACCACCGACCCCACAGAAATACAAACTACCATCAGAGAATACTATAAACACCTCTACGCAAATAAACTAGAAAATCTAGAAGAAATGGATAATTTCCTGGACACTTACACTCTTCCAAGACTAAACCAGGAAGAAGTTGAATCCCTGAATAGACCAATAGCAGGCTCTGAAATTGAGGCAATAATTAATAGCCTACCAACCAAAAAAAGTCCAGGACCAGATGGATTCACAGCTGAATTCTACCAGAGGTACAAGGAGGAGCTGGTACCATTCCTTCTGAAACTATTCCAATCAATAGAAAAAGAGGGAATCCTCCCTAACTCATTTTATGAGGCCAACATCATCCTGATACCAAAGCCTGGCAGAGACACAACAAAAACAGAGAATTTTACACCAATATCCCTGATGAACATCGATGCAAAAATCCTCAATAAAATACTGACAAACCGGATTCAGCAGCACATCAAAAAGCTTATCCACCATGATCAAGTGGGCTTCATCCCTGGGACGCAAGGCTGATTCAACATTCGCAAATCAATAAACGTAATCCAGCATATAAACAGAACCAAAGACAAGAACCACATGATTATCTCAACAGATGCAGAAAAGGCTTTTGACAAAATTCAATAGCCCTTCATGCTAAAAACGCTCAATAAATTCGGTATTGATGGAACGTACCTCAAAATAATAAGAGCTATTTATGACAAACCCACAGCCAATATCATACTGAATGGGCAAAAACTGGAAAAATTCCCTTTGAAAACTGGCACAAGACAGGGATGCCCTCTCTCACCACTCCTATTCAACATAGTGTTGGAAGTTCTGACTAGGGCAATTAGGCAAGAGAAAGAAATCAAGGGTATTCAGTTAGGAAAAGAAGAAGTCAAATTGTCCCTGTTTGCAGATGACATGATTGTATATTTAGAAAACCCCATTGTCTCAGCCCAAAATCTCCTTAAGCTGATAAGCAACTTCAGCAAAGTCTCAGGATACAAAATTAATGTGCAAAAATCAAAAGCATTCTTATACACCAGTAACAGACAAACAGAGAGCCAAATCAGGAATGAACTTCCATTCACAATTGCTTCAAAGAGAATAAAATACCTAGGAATCCAACTTACAAGGGATGTAAAGGACCTCTTCAAGGTGAACTACAAACCACTGCTCAGTGAAATAAAAGAGGACACAAACAAATGGAAGAACATACCATGCTCATGGATAGGAAGAATCAATATCGTGAAAATGGCCATACTGCCCAAGGTAATTTATAGATTCAATGCCATCCCCATCAAGCTACCAATGAGTTTCTTCACAGAATTGGAAAAAACTGCTTTAAAGTTCATATGGAACCAAAAAAGAGCCCGCATCTCCAAGACAATCCTAAGTCAAAAGAACAAAGCTGGAGGCATCACGCTACCTGACTTCAAACTATACTACAAGGCTACAGTAACCAAAACAGCATGGTACTGGTACCAAAACAGAGATATAGACCAATGGAACAGAACAGAGTCCTCAGAAATAATACCACACATCTACAGCCATCTGATCTTTGACAAACCTGAGAGAAACAAGAAATGGGGAAAGGATTCCCTATTTAATAAATGGTGCTGGGAAAATTGGCTAGCCATAAGTAGAAAGCTGAAACTGGATCCTTTCCTTACTCCTTATACGAAAATTAATTCAAGATGGATTAGAGACTTAAATGTTAGACCTAATACCATAAAAACCCTAGAAGAAAACCTAGGTAGTACCATTCAGGACATAGGCATGGGCAAAGACTTCATGTCTAAAACACCAAAAGCAACAGTAACGAAAGCCAAAATTGACAAATGGGATCTAATTAAACTAAAGAGCTTCTGCACAGCAAAAGAAACTACCATCAGAGTGAACAGGCAACCTACAGAATGGGAGAACATTTTTGCAATCTACTCATCTGACAGAGGGCTAATATCCAGAACCTACAAAGAACTCAAACAAATTTACAAGAAAAAAACAAACAACCCCATCAAAAAGTGGGCAAAGGATATGAACAGACATTTCTCAAAAGAAGACATTCATACAGCCAACAGACACATGAAAAAATGCTCATCATCACTGGCCATCAGAGAAATGCAAATCAAAACCACAATGAGATACCATCTCACACCAGTTAGAATGGCAATCATTAAAAAGTCAGGAAACAACAGGTGCTGGAGAGGATGTGGAGAAATAGGAACACTTTTACACTGTTGGTGGGACTGTAAACTAGTTCAACCATTATGGAAAACAGTATGGCGATTCCTCAAGGATCTAGAACAAGAAGTACCATATGACCCAGCCATCCCATTACTGGGTATATACCCACAGGATTATAAATCATGCTGCTATAAAGACACATGCACACGTATGTTTATTGCGGCACTATTCACAATAGCAAAGACTTGGAATCAACCCAAATGTCCATCAGTGACAGATTGGATTAAGAAAATGTGGCACATATACACCATGGAATACTATGCAGCCATAAAAAAGGATGAGTTTGTGTCCTTTGTAGGGACATGGATGTAGCTGGAAACCATCATTCTTAGCAAACTATCACAAGAACAGAAAACCAAACACCGCATGTTCTCACTCATAGGTGGGAACTGAACAATGGGATCACTTGGACTCGGGAAGGGGAACATCACACACCGGGGCCTATCATGGGGAGGGGGGAGGGGGGAGGGATTGCATTGGGAGTTATACCTGATGTAAATGACGGGTTGATGGGTGCTGACGAGTTGATGGGTGCAACACACCAACGTGGCACAAATATACATATGTAACAAACCTGCACATTATGCACATGTACCCTAGAACTTAAAGTATAATAATAATAATAAATAAATAATAAATAAATAATAAAAAGAAAAGATGAACACAATAGAACTTTAGGTACAGTAACTTTAAATAAAAGGAAGAGAAGACCCAAATAAATAAAATCAAAGATGAAATAGAAAACATTAAAACTGGCATTACAGAAATACAAAGGATCATGGAAGACTAATGTAAACTATATACTAATAAATTTGAAAGCACAGAAGAAATGAATAAATTCCTAGAGACACACAACCTATTAAAATTGAATTATTTAAAAATGGAAAATCTGAACAAATTACTATTGTGTGAGGTAATTTAATCCATAACAAAAAGTCTTCCATCTCCCCTACAAAAAAAAAAAAAAAAAAAAAATTAGGAACTGACAGCTTCACTGCTGAATTATACCAAACATTTAGAAAAGATCTAGTCCCAATTCTTCTCAAATTATTTCAGAAAAAAGTTGAATAAATACTTCCAAACTAACGTTACAAGGCAAGCAATATCCTGATTCCAAAAAATAAATTAGAACACAACAACGCAAGAAAAAGCTGCAGGCCAATATCCCTGACAAACAGATGCAAACATTCTCAACAATATACTAGCAAACTGAATTCAACCACTCATTAAAAAGATCATTTACTATGATCAAATGGAATTCATCTAGGAATGCAAGGATAGTTCAACATACACACACAAAAAAGTGTGATATGTCACATTAAAAAGAAGACAAAACCATATGATCATTTCAATACATATATAAAAAGCATTTGACAAAATTTAATACTGCTTTATCATTTAAAAATTCTCAATAAGGTATAGAAGGTATTATCTCAACAAAGTAATGACCATATATGACAAACCCACAGATAATATCACACTGAATGGAAAAAGCTGAGGGTTTCTCTGTAAGATCATGAATAAGAATATGATGCCCACTATTAACACTTCTATTCAGTGCAGTAGAGGAAGTCCTCGCCAGAGCAATTAGACAAGAGGAGAAATAAAAGAAATCCTAATTGGAAAAAAAAGAAGTCAAATTGTTCCTGTTTGCAGATGTCATGATCTTATAGAGATAACACCCTAAAGATTTTGACAAAAATCTATCAGAACTAATAAACAAAGTCAGTAAAGTTGCAGAATATTAAACCAACATACAAATATGAGAATCATTTCTGTACAATAGTAGCAAACAATCTGAAAAAAATCAAGAAAATAATTCCAATTTCAACAGGAAATCTATTTGTATTTGAAATAGATTTCAAAATAAATAAGTAAATAAGATACCTAGGAATAAACTTAAACAAGTAGGTGAAAGATCTTTACACTGAATACTATAAAATATTGATGACAGAAATTGAAGAAGACAGAGAAATGAAAAGATATCTTACATTCATGAATGGAAAGAATTAATATTATTAGAATGACCATACTACCCAAAGCAATTTACAGATTTTATGGAATCCCTATTTGATTTGATATCAAAATATAAATGAAATTCTTCACAGAAATAGAAAAAAATCCTAAAATGACAACAACAACAACAACAAAAAAAAACAAAGCTGGTGACATCACACTACTATACTACAAAGATTTAATAATCCAAGCAGCATAGTACCAACATAAAATTGGACACATGGACCATGGAACAAAAGAGAGACCAGAAATAAAAATCACATACCTACAGTGAAATTATTTTTTTACAAAGATTCCAAGAACGTACACTGGAGGAAATACACAGTCTGTTCAATAAATGATTCAAAAATTATATATCAACATTCATAAGAATAAAACTAAACTTCTATTTCTGAACATATTTGAAAACTGACTTAAATAACATCCCAAACTGACAATACTAAAAGAAATCATATCTTAAATGCCTTAAATGACATGAAAGTGAGCAAAATTTATTAAAATAATACTTCAAACATTCAAGAAAAATAAGCAAAAGTGAACAAGTAAGTTTATCAGGTCATTCTTGCACTGCTATATAAAAAAACTTGAGACTAGTTAATTTATAAGAAAAGATATTTAATTGGCTCATGGTTCTGCAGGCAGTACATGAAGTTTAATGCCATCTGCTTCTGGGGAGTCCTCAGGAAGCTTCTGATTATGATGAGAGGCATGGGTGAGCAGTCATATCACATGGCAATAACAGGAGTAAGAGTGAAAGAAAGTCATGAAAGGAGGTGCCACACATTTTTAAACGACAAGATCTCATGAGAACTTACTATCACAAATACAGAACTAAGCCATGAGGAATCTGACCCCATGATCCAAACACCTCCCACCAGGCCCCACCTCCGGCATTGGGGATTACAATTTGATATGAGATTTGGGTGTTGACAAATATCCAAACTACATCATTCTGCCCCGGCGCCTCCCAAATCTTATGACCTTCTTACATTGCAAAACACAATCATGCCTTTCCAATGGTCCCCAAAACTCTTCACTCATTCCTGCATTAACTTAAAAGTCCAAAGTTCAAAGTCTCATCTGAGACAAGACAAGTCCCTTCCAGCTATAAGCCTGTAAAATAAAAAAAAAAACACACACACACACAAGTTATTTACTTCCAATATACAGTGGGAGTAGGCAGTGGGTAAATATTCCCATTCCAAAAGGAAGAAATCAGCCAAATACAGCTCTACTCCCGCCGCCCAAGATGCTGAAAGGAAAGGCGGCCAAGGGAAAGAAGGTGGCTCTGGCCCCTGCTGTCATGAAAAAGCAGAAGGCCAAGAAAGTGGTGAATCCTCTGTTTGAGAAAAGACCTAAGAATTTTGGCATTGGACAGGACATCCAGCCCAAAAGAGACCTCACCCGCTTTGTGAAATGGCCTCACTATATCAGGTTGCAGCAGAAGAGAGCCATCCTCTCTAAGCGGCTAAAAGTGCCTCCTGCTATTAACCAGTTCACCCAGGCCCTGGACTGCCAAACAGCTACTCAGCTGCTTAAGTTGGCCCACAAGTACAGACCGGAGACAAAGCAAGAGAAGAAGCAGAGGTTGTTGGCCCGGGCTGAGAATAAAGTTGCTGGCAAAGGGGACGTCCCCACTAAGAGACCACCTGTCCTTCGAGCAGGAGTTAACACCATCACCACCTTGGTGGAGAACAAGAAAGCTCAGCTGGTGGTGATTGCACACGACGTGGATCCCATCGAGCTGGTTGTCTTCTCGCCTGCCCTGTGTCATAAAATGGGGGTCCCTTACTGCATTATCAAGGGGAAGGCAAGACTGGGACGTCTAGTCCACAGGAAGACCTGCACCACTGTCACCTTCACACAAGTGAACTCGGAAGACAAAGGCGCTTTGGCTAAGCTGGTGGAAGCTATCAGGACCAATTACAACGACAGATACGATGAGATCCGCCGTCACTGGGGAGGCAATGTCCTGGGTCCCAAGTCTGTGGATGGTATCGCCAAGCTCGAAAAGGCAAAGGCTAAAGAACTTGCCACTAAACTGGGTTAAATGTACACTGTTGAGTTTTCTATACATAAATAATTAAAATACAAATTTTCCTTCAAAAAAAAAAAAAGAAAGAAAGGGGCTACAGGCCCCATGAAATTTCAAAACCCAGCAGGGAAATTATTCAATCTTAAAGCTCCAAAATAATCTTATTTGGCTCAATGTCCCATATCCAGGGCATACTGATGCAAAGGGTGGGTTCCCAAGGATTTGGGCAGCTCCATTCCTGTGGTTTTCAGGGTTCAGCCCCTAGGCCTGCTCCAGTGGGTTGAAGTTAAATGCTGGTTGCTTTCCCAGGTTGAGGGTGCAAGCCATTGATAGATACTAGGATCTACCATTCTGGGGTCTGAAGGATAGTAGCTTCCTTCTCACAACTCTACTAGGCAGTGCCCCAGTGAGGACTCTGTGTGTGAGCTCTAACCCCAAATTTTCCCTTGGCAATGCCTTAGTAGAGGTTCTCTGTGGGGGATCCAGTCTTGTAACAGCCTTCTGCCTGGGCACCTAGGCTTTTCCATACATCCTCTGAAATCTAGGCAGAGGATCCCAGGCCTCAACTCTTGCACATTGTGCACCCACATGCTTAAAACCATGTGGAAGCTGCCAAGGCTTATAGCTTGCACCTTCTGGAACTATGTCCAGAGCTGTACCTGGGCCCCCTTTGAGATGAGGCTGGAGCCTGAGTGGCTAAGATGTGGTGAGCTGTGTTTTGATGCTGTAAAGGGAAACAGGGTCCCGGGCCAGGCACATGAAGCCATTCTTCTCTTCTAGGCCTCTGGACCTGTGATGGGAGGGGCTGCTGCAAAGACCTCTAAAATGTCTTCAAGGTCTTCTCCCACTGTCTTGGATATTAGCACTTGGCTCTCATTTAGTTATGCAAATTTCTCTAGCAAGAAATTGCTCCACAACCTGCTTGAATTAAAAGCTTTTTCTTTCTCTGCCCCATGAACAGGCTGTAAATTTTCCAAATGTTTTTGCTCTGATTCTTTCTAAAATGTAAGTTCCAAATGTAAGTCATTCCTTTGTTCATGTGTCTGTGTACAGGCTGTTAGGAGCAGTCAGGCCACATCATAAACAATTTGTTGCTTAGAAATTTCTTCTGCCAGATACTCTGTCACTATGAAGTTCACACTTCCACAGATCCCTAGGGCATGAACAGAATGCAGCCAAACTATTTGCTAAAACATAACATGCATGACCTTAGCTTCAGTTCCCAATAAGTTCCTCATTTCCATCTGAGACCTCAGCAACCTGGAAATTCACGTTCATATCACTACCAGAATTTTGGTCATAACCATTTAACCAGTCTCTAAGAAGTTTTAAACTTTCCCTGATCTTTGTGTCTTCTTTAGAGCCATCCAAGCTCTTACAACTTCTGCCTGTTTCTCAGTTCCAAAGCTGCTTCCACATTTTCAGGCATCTTTGTAGTGATTCCCCACTGTTAGCACCAATTTTGTATTAGACCATTCTTGCACTGCTACAAAAAGTACCTGAGACTGGGTAATTTATAAGAAAAGAGGTTTAATTGGCTCATGGTTCTCCAGGCTGTATAGTAAACATAGCAACATCTACTTCTCAGAGGCCTCAGGAAGCAACCAATTATGGTGTTAGACAAAGGGGTATCAGGTACATCACACAGTGAGAATAGGAACGAGAGTTAGAGAGAGAGTGGCAGGTGGTGCCACACACTTCTCATGAAAACTCACGATCATGAAGACAGCACCAAGCCCTGAGGGATTCACTCTTATGATCTAAACACCTTCCACCAGTCCCCATCTCCAGCACTGGGGATTACAATTCCACATGAGATTTGTGTGGGGACAAATATCCAAACCCTATCAATGGGATGACATTGAACTAAAAAGCTTTTACACAGCAAAGGAAATAATAAACAGAGTGAAAAGGCAATCTACCAAATAGGAGAAAATATTTTCAAGCCAAAGTTCCAACAAAGGGCTAACATTCACCCTGTATAAGGACCTAAAACAACTCAGTAGCCACAAAACCCCCAAATAACACACTTAAAACAGGGACAATCTGGGTGTAGTGACCCATGCCTGTAATCCCAGCAGTTTGGGAAGCTAAGGCAGGTGGCTTTCTTGAGCCCAGGACTTTATGACCAGTTTGGGCAACATGGTGAAACACCATCTCTACAAAAAATAAAAATAAAAATTAGCTGGGTGTGGCGGTGCATGCCTGTAGTCCCAGCCACTCAGGAGGCAGAGGTTGGAGAATCACCTGAGTCTGGGAGGTTGAGGCTGCAGTGAGCTGTGATTATATCACTGCCCTCTAGCCTGGGCAACAGATTGGGACTCTGTCACTAAATAAATTTAATTAATTAATTAATTAATTAAAACATGCACCATATTAACCCATTCTCAAATTACTATAAACAATTACCTGAAGGCCAGGCATGGTGGTGCACACCTGTAATCCCAGCACTTTGGGAGGCCAAGGTGGTCAGATCACTTGAGCTCAGGGATTTGAGACCAACCTAGGAAACATGGCAAAACCCTGTCTCTACAAAAAAAATACACAAAAATTAGCCCCAGGTGTGGTGGTATGCACCTGTGGTCCCAGCTACTCCCCAGCTACTTGAGAGGCTGAGGTGGGAGGATCACCTGAGCCCAGAAGGTTGAGGCTGCAGTAAGCCTAAATCATGCCACTGCAATCAAGCCTGAGTGACAGAGCAAGAACCTGTCTCAAAAACAAAACAAAACAACGACAAAAAAAAACCAAAAAACAAAAAACTAAGTGAGGCTGGGTGACTTCTAAAGAAAATAGGTTTAGCTATTAGCTAATTAGCTTCCAGTTCCATGGGCTGTACAGGAACCATGGCTGGAGAGGCCTCAGGAAACTTACAATCGTGGCAGAAGGCAAAGGGGAAACAGGCATGTCCTATGTGGCTGGAACAGAAGGGAGAGAGAGAGAGCAAGGAGGTGCTACATACTTTTAAAGAACCACATCTTGTGAGAATGCACCCACTATCATGAAAACAGCAATAAGTATTACTTGAAAGACATACAAATGGTCAACCAATACATTTAAAAATGCAGAATTTCACCAATCATCAGGGAAATTTAAGTTAAAATCACAATGAAATACCATCTCATTCCAGTTAGAATGGCTACTATTGAAGAGAAAAAAAAAATTGTTGATGAGATGCAAAAAGGAACACCTACACACTATTGGCAGAATTGCAAATTAGTACAGCCACTATGCAAAACAGTATGAATTTCCCAAAATTTTAAAAATGGAACTACCATATGATCCAGTGATCCCATTGCTGGGTATATATCCAAAGCAATCGATATCAGTATGTCAAAGATAACTGCACTCCCACATTCATTGCAGCATTGTTCACAATAGCCAAAATAGGAAATCAACCTAAGTATTCATCAGTGGATAAATGAATAAAGGAAATGTGGCATATATGCACAATGAAATACTGTTCAGCCATAAGAAGAGAATAAAATCATGTCATTGGTGACAACATGGATGGACTTAGAGGACATTATGTTAAGTGAAATAAGCCAGGCACGGAAAGACAGATAGCACATGATTTCATTCATATGTGGGATCAAGAAAAAGAAAAGAGAGAAGAGAAAGGAAGAGAAAGAGAGAGAGAAAGAAAGAAAAGAAAAGAAAGGAAGGAAAGAAAGAAAAGAAATAGGGAGGGATATTATTGTGAGATATATATATATATATATATGTATACTTTATTGACCTATTGATTGGTTTTATCTCTCTGGAGAAGCCTAATACATGCCACAACATGAATGAAACTTGAGGCTATTGTGCTAAATGTAAAAAAAGCCAGTCACAAAAAATAAATACTGTATGATTCCACTTATAAGAAGTAGGTAGAGTAATCAAAATAATAGAGACATAAAATAGAATGGTGGTTGTCAAGGTCTGGGAAGAGAGAATGGGAAGGTTTTTTTATTTTTTTTCATTGGATAAGATTTCCACTTTATTATTATTATTGAAATTATTTCCACAGGTTTTTAGGGAACAGGTAGTATTTGAACCTTGAGGCTATTGTGCTAAATAAAATAAGCCACTCACAAAAAATAAATACTGTATGATTCTACTTACAAGAAGTAGGTAGAGTAATCAAAATAATAGAGACATAAAATAGAATGGTGGTTGTCAAGGTCTGGGAAGAGAGAATGGGAAAGTTTTTTCTATTTTTTTCATTGGATAAGATTTCCACTTTATTATTATTATTGAAATTATTTCCATAGGCTTTTAGGGAACAGGTGGTATTTGGAACTGAGTAAGTTCTTTAGTGGTGATTTGTGAAATTTTGGTGCACCCATCACCTGAGCAGTATACACTGAACCCAATTTGTAGTCTTTTACCCTCACCCACCTCCCACCCTTTCCTCCAAGTCCCCAAAGTCCATTGTATCATTCATATGTTTTTGCATCCTCATAGCTTAGCTCCCACTTACAAGTGAGAACATACGACGTTTGGTCTTCCATTCCTCAGTTAACTTCACTTAGAATAATAGTCTTCAGTTTCATCCAGGTTACCTCATGTATGTCTTCTATTAAAAAGTGTCTGTTCATGTCCTTTACCTACTTTTTAATGGGATTGTTTGTTTTCTCTTGTAAATTTGCTTAAGTTTTTTTATAGAGGCTGGATGTTGGATATTTATAGGATGGATAGGTTGCAAAAATCTCTCCCAATCTGCAGGTTGCCTGTTTACTGTTGATCATTTTTCTTGCTGTGCAGAAGCTCTTTAGTTTAATTAGATCCCATTTGTCAATTTTTACTTTCATTACAATTGCTTTTGATGTCTTCATCATGAAATCTTTGCCCATTCCTATGTCCAGAATGGAATTGCCCAGGTTGCCTTCCAGGGTTTTGATAATCTGGGGTTTTACATTTCAGAGTTTAATTCATTTTGCATTAATTTCTGTATATAGTTTAAAGAAGGGGTCCAGGTTCAATTTTCTGCATATAGCTAGAACTTTGGGGACTCAAGGGAAAAGACAGGAGGGGGCCAAGGGATAAAAGACTACAAATTGAGTTTAGTGTATACTGCTTGGTTGAGATACTAGCACCATTTACTGAATAGGGAATTATTTCCCCATTGCTTGTTTTTGTCAGTCTTTTTGAAAATCAGATAGCTGTAGGTGTGCAGCCTTATTTCTGGTTCTCTATTCTGTTCCTTGGTGTGTGTGTGTGTGTGTGTGTGTGTGTGTGTGTGTGTGTGTGTACCAGTACCATGCTGTTTTGTTTACTGTAGCCCAGTAGCATAGTTTGACATTGGATAATGTGATGACTTCAGCTTTGTTCATTTTCCTTAGGGTTGTCTTGGCTATTTGGGCTCCTTTTAGCTCCATATGAATTTTAAAGCAGTTTTTTCTAGTTCTGTGAAGAATGTCATTGGTGTTATAATAGGCACAGCATTGAATCTATAAATTGCTTTGGGCAGTATGGCCATTTAACACTATTTATTATTCCTATTCATGATCACGAAATGCTTTTTCACTTGTTTGTGTTATCTATGATGTCTTTGAGTGATATTTTGTACGTCTCCTTGTAGAGACTTTCATCTCCCTAGAGAGCTGTAGTCCTAGATGGTTTTTTATGGCAATTGTAAATGGAATTGCACTCCTGATTTGGCTCTTGGCTTGACTGTTGTTAGTGTATAGGAATGCTAGTAATTTTTGCACATGGATTTTGTATCCTGAGACTTTGCTGAAGTTGTTTATCAGCTTAGGGAGCTTTCTGGATGAGACTATGTGGTTTTCTAGATATAGGATTATGTCATCTGTAAAATTCCTGTCTTCCTATTTGAATGTTCTTTATTTCTTTCTTTTACCTGAGTGCTCCAGCCAGAACTTCCAATACTATGATAAATAAGAGTGGTGAGAAAGGGCAACATTGTCTTGTGCCAGTTTTCAAGGTGAATGCTTCCAGTTTTTGCCCATTCAGTATGATGTTGGCTGTGGGTTTGTCATAGATGGCTCTTATCACTTTGAGGTATGTTCCTTCAATAATATCTGATTTATTGAGAGTTTTTAATATGAAGTGATGTCGAATTTTGTTAAAAGCCTTTTCTGAGTCTACTGAGATAATCATGTGGTTTTTGTCTTTAGTTTTCTTTATGTAATGAGTTACATGTATTGATTTGTTTATGTGGAATGAGTCTTGCATCCCAGGGATAAAGCCTACTTGATCATAATGAATAAGCTTTTTGATGTGCTGCTGGATTCAGTTTTCCAGTATTTCATTGAGAATTTTTGCATTGATGTTTATGAAGGCCTGAAGTTTTCTTTTTTTGTTGTGTCTCTGCCAGGTTTTACTACAAAGATGATGCTGTTCTCATAGAATAATTTAGAGGGGAGTCTCTTCTCGATTTTTTGGTATAGTTTAAGTAGGAATGGTACGAGCTCTTCTTTTTACATGTGGTAGAATTCATCTGTGAAGCCTCTCAGGCCTGGGCTTTTTTTGTTTGGGAGGCTATTTATTACTGTTTCCATTTCAGAGGTCATTACTGGTCTGTTCAGGAATTCAATTTCTTCCTGGCTCAGTCTTGGGAGGGGTATGTGTCCAAGAATTTATCCAGTTTTTTCTAGTTCATGTGCATAGAGGTTTTCATAATATTATTTGATTGTTGTTTGTATTTGTATGGGTTTAGCGAAAATATCCCCGTTGTTTCTGATTGTGCATATTTTAATCTTCTCTCTTTTCTTTTTGTTAGTCTAGCTAGTGGTATATCTATTTTTTAAATTTTTTCAAAAAAAAAAAAAAACAGCTCTTCAATTTCCTGATCTTTTGAATGGTTTTTCATGTCTGTACTCCTTCAGTTCAGCTCTGATTTGGGTTATTTCTTGTCTTTTGCTAGCTTTGGGCTTGCTTTTCTCTTGGTTCTCTAGTTCTTTTAGTTGTGATGTTACATTGTTATATTGAGATCTTTCTAATTCTGTGATGTAGGCGTGTAGTACTAAAAATTTCCCTCTTAACACAGTCTTAGCTGTGTCGCAGAGATTCTGGTATGTTGTATCTTTGTTGTCATTACTTTCAAATAATTTTTTTTATTTCTGCCTTAATTTCATTATCCACCCAAAATCGTTCAGGAGCAGGTTATTCAATTTCCATGTAATTTTATAGTTTTGAGTGAATTTCTGTTTTTTGTGTTTTTTTTTGAGATGGAGTCTCAAGTGAATTTCTTAGTCTTGATTTCTAATTTGATTGTGCTATGGTCCAAAGAACTGTTTGTAATAATTTCAATTATTTTACATTTGCTAAGGAGTGTTTTTCTTCCAGTTATGTGACTTATTTTAAAGTAAGTTCCATGTGGTGGTGAGAAGAATGTATAACCTGCTGTTTTGTAGTGGACAGTTTTGTAGATATCTGTCAGGTCTATTTGATCCAGAGCTTAGCTCAGGTCCTGAATATCTTTGTTAATTTTTTTGTCTTGGTGATCTAATATTGTCAATAGGGTGTTAATGTCTCCCAGTATTACTGTGTGGGAGTCTATTTGAAGGTCTCTAAGAACTTGATTTATGAATATGGGTATTTCTGTACTGGGTGCATATATATTTAAGATAGTTAGGTCTTCTTGTTGAATTGAGTCCTTTACCATGATGTAATCTCCTTCTTTGTCTTTTTTGGTCTTTGTTGGTTTAAAGTCTGTTTTGTCTGAAACTAATATTGCAACCCCTGCTTTTTTCTGCTTACCAATTGCTTGGTAGATTTTTCCCCATTCCTTTATTTAGAGCCTATGAGTGTCATTGCATGTGAGGTGGGTCTTGGTTCCTTATTCAACTTGCCTCTCTGTGTCTTCTAATTGGGGCATTTAGCCCATTTACATTCAAGGTTAGTATCTATATGTATGGATTTGATCTTGTCACAATGATGTTACCTGGTTATTTTTCAGACTTGTTTATGTGATTGCTTTATAGGGTCACTGGTCTGTGTACTTCAGTGTGCTTTTGACACATGATCCAATGTTCTCTGTGCTTAGTTTCACTTCCACATATTTCCTTTCTATATTTTCCTTCAGGAGCTCTTGTAAGGCAGGTCTGGTGGTAACAAATTCCCTCAGCATTTGCTTGTATGAAAAGGACCTTATTTCTCCTTTGGTTATGAAGCTTAGTTTGGCCTGATATGAAATTCTGGCTTGGAATTTCCTTTCTTTAAGAAATTCCTTAAAGAAATTTGGCCCTCAATCTCTTCTTGCTTGTAGGGCTTCTATTGAGGGGTCCACTGTTAGTCTGATGAGGTTCCCTTTGTACATGACTCTGACCTTTCTCTCTAGCTGCCTTTAGCATTTCTTCTTTCATTTCAACACTGCAGAATCTGATGATTATATGTCTTGAGGATGCTCCTTGTGGAGTGTATTAATAGGATTCTCTAATTTTCCTGAATTTGAATGCTGACCTCTCTAGCTAGGTTGGGAAAGTTCTCATGGATGATATCCTGAAATATGTTTCCAAGTTGGTTCCCTTTTCCCCATCTCTTTCAGGGATACCAATGGGTCACAGATTTGGCCTCATTTAGTAATCCCATATTTCTTGGAGGTTTTGTTTGTTCCTCTTCATTTTTTCCCAGATCTTGTCTGACTGTCTTATTTCATAAAGAAAGTCTTCAAGCTCTGACATTCTTTCCTTCTCTTGGTCTACTCTGCTTCTAATACTTGTGATTGCATTATGAAATTTTTGTAGTAGGTTTTTCAGCTCTATCAGGTTAGTTACATTCTTTTGTATATTGGCTGTTTTGTCTCTCAGATCTTGCATTGTTTTATCATGATTTTTAGCTTCCGTGGACTGAGTTTCAGTGTACTACTAGAGCTCAATGATCTTCATTTGTATGCATATTCTGAATTGTATTTGTCATTTCAGCCATCTCAGCTGGTCAAAACCCTTGCTGAAGAGGTGATGCAGTTGCTTGGAGGAAAGAAGGCACTCTGGCTTTCTGAGTTTTCAGGGTTCTTGTGTTGGTTTCTTTTTTTCTTTGTAGGCTTCCATTCCTTCCATCTTTGAGTTTGCTGACCTTTGGATTTTTTTCTTTTCTTTTTATCATATTTGATGACCCCTGAGGGTTTTGATTGTGGCATAAAGTATATTCAACTGACTAGCTTTGTTTCTGGAACACTTTTGGGGGGCCAGTACTCAGATCCCAATTTCTGAACTGCACTCTAATTCTGCAGGACTTGTATTGGGCCCTGACTTTGTTCTGTGGCTTTTCAAGGTCAGGAAACCAATGCACTGGGGGGAGCCAAGGTGCTCCCACACTGCTGGTCATTACACTCCAAAGGGTGGTGTAGGCCAAAGTGTTTCATAGTGCAGTGACAGCAGTATTCATTCTTGTTCACATGTGCCATCAGCAGTGGTAGCAGCAGCACAGTAAGGTGTATACTCATCAGCTGCGACAGGATGCTAGTGGGTGCCTGCCTCTCTGCAGGCATTCACCACAGTGGCAGAGGCAACACAACTGGGTTGGTGGCAGAGGCACCTGCTGGTGACTGTGTGCATTTGTTCTGATGGTGGTGTTGGCTCAGGGGTGGGGCACCAGTGGGCACAGGTCTCTGTGCCTTCTCTGTGTGCCACAAGCAGGAGTTGGAAGAGGATCTTATGTTCTCTGCACTTACTTTCACTCCCCCAGCAGTGTGACTGCAAGAGTAGGGCACTGGCAGGAGTAGGGCTGAATGGCTGTGTGCCTGCCAAGGCTCTGCTTGCAATGGCTGTTGGCAGGAGGGGATGGGCTTCACCCTATTGTAGCAGTGGCAAGGCAGGGTGCACAAACAGTCACACGCTGGCAGAGCAAGGAAAGCAAAAGTTGGCCATGCAGATATGTGCCAGCAAAGTGATGTGGGGAGTTTCCACGGGCCCAGAAGAAGCTGCAGTGTGGGGAAGAAGTAGGTGGGCTGGTCATAGCCATGGGGGAAACTCTGCTGAAGTTCTCCACTGTTCAGGCACAGTCCACCAGTGCAGAAGCTATGATACAGGGCCCCAGGGCATCTGAGGCTGCCTTGAAGGCAAGCGTAGTCAGACTGGGTTCCTAGGGGAGGCCAGAAGACCAAAGGGTGCTCAGGTCAGACCAACTTATACGATGGGTCATACCACCCTGCAGAGTTCAGGACCAACAGTTCTCCTAGGGCTTAAGTCTCCTATGTGAGCAAGTTGAGCAGAGTAGGGTAGAAGAGAGAGTGATTTTTAATGGATACAGAGTTTCAGTTTTACAAGATGAGTTATCACATGGATGGTAGTAATTATTGTACAACACTAAACTGTAGACTTAAAATGATTAAGATGGTAAATTTTATGTTATGTGTACTTTACTACAAAAAAAAATTGGAAAAAAAATTGTTGTCTTCAAAATGTTGCACCCTTCTGCCTTAAAGGTATTCTGATGAGAATCTCCTTCCTGGCCATGAATACATAACAGTTGTCAGATTATCACTCTACCTATAGTTCACTAAAGGCCTAATTAATGTGAAAAATTATATATCTAGCTTTATTCCTATCACACACACACACACACACATTACTTTCAAACTTACATTCTATCTTTAGGATATGTAGAATTTCTCTCATTTCTTTGAACATGACTTACTTCCTCTCATTCAGATCCCAGAGAGCAGAACACCAGCAAACAGCCTCTGTGGTGTTCAGTTGATAAAAGTGAGTTAAGCTCCAGTATGTGAGAGAGGAAGACAGCCTCCCTCTGGAACTCACCTTTCCACTGGGGATCTGAGCATCCCAGGCTGAAGGAAAGCACTTTGTGTCTCCCACTAACTTGGGAAGAGGCTGAGAGGCTTAGAGATGCTGTAAAGGAAAGACACCATGAAAACTTGCATACGCTTTCAGTCCAGGGTCTCAGTCCAGACCCAGAAATGAGAGAAGGATGCCATTTTTAATCTGAATGCATACAATGTCAGTCATTCTTTGTCGACACAGCAGTGTGGCTACACAGGCATTTTAGTCTCAGGCCAGAGATTGGAGCACCAGCTCTCAGTGTGGCAAGGGCCTCCACAGCCAGAACTCTGGAAAATGCCTCAGCAGTAAGGCAGAAATTGTGTTTTTCCCCTATCACTAGCCTGGGGCAGGAGGAGAGCTGCTACAGCTATAATATCTCCTAAGTGGCAAGACTTGCTGCCAGGACCAGCTTGACAACCTGGAACTGATTGGTAAGTGCCATAGCTAGATTCCCGATCCTGCTCTCCTGAGATTGTAGCTCATTGGGTCCCTCTCTGTTCCACTCCTAGGCTGAAATCCAGGCATTTGGAACATTCACTTGCCTGGACCAGCAGCTTGAGCTGCCCCACCCTTCCTGGAAATAGATAATGGTGCAGGGAGGCTCTGTCTTCTCCATACCCAAGCAGATCTTTAAGAATTCAGAGCACCCGTTTGCCTTGTTCAGCAGACTGAGCCACCCTACCCTTCCTGGACATAGACTGTGATGAAGCAGAGTTTTCTCTTCTCCATGCCCAGGCAGGTCTCTGTCTCCAGGCATTTGAAGCACTCATTTACTTGGTTCAGCAGCCTGAACTGCCTCACCCTTCTTGGACCTAGATCTTGGTACAGTAGGGCTTTCTCTGTGCCCCACCCACACAAATCTCCAGGTGTTCAGAGCACCAGCTTGCTTGGATTAGCAGGCTAAGCTGTCCCACTTTTCCTGTGAAGATATCCTGGCACACCTCTCTACTCTGAGCATCTCTACATGCTCAGGCAGATCTCTAGGCATTAGGAGCACCTGCTTTTTGGCCCAGCAGCCAGAGACATTCCACCCCTCCTATGCAGAGATCTTTGTACAAGGAGGCCCTCTATACTCCACACACAAGCAGATATCCAGGCATTCAGGGCACCATTCATCTGGATCAGCAACCTGTCCTGCCCCACACTTCCTGTGCAGAGATCCTGGTACAGGGGGAATCTCTCTGCTTCATACCCAGGCAGAATGCCAGGCATTTGGAACAACCACTCATCTGGTTCAACAACCTGAGCCACCCCACCCGTCTTGGACATAGATCGTGGTGCAGCAAGTCCCTCTCTGCTTCAGGCCCAAACAGATCTCCAGGAATTCAAAGCACATGCATGCCTGGTTAATCAGTCTGTCACCCAACCCTCCTGTTTAGAGATCTTGGTTCAGGGGACCCTCTCTGCTCCATGCCTACACAGAGCTCCAGGCACTTAGAGTGCCTACGTTTCTGGATTAGAAGCTTAGGCCATTCTTCAATTTTGTGCAGAGAACCTGGAGCTGAAGTAGTGTTCCAGCTCCATCCCTAGGCACACCTGTGAGTATTTGGTGGCTACCCACAGGACTCTCCCTTGGTGCTGGTACCTTTGCCTGCCATCAGGGGACCAATAGGTAGACCTGCTCAGTCATTCCCTTTATGGTCTTTACTGCTCTGGGGCTGGTCAGGGAGTTCAGAACACTATACATGCCATGAATTGGTCTACTGTCTTAGGCAATAGGGAGTTTCTGTCAGTAAATAAAAATCAATTATATACCCAGACACAGTGGGCACAGCCAACTCTTACCTATAAATGTCATCAATAGCTTGTAGGTTGAACTCCACAGCCCAATATAAAATCAGCCAAAGTAAATGAATAAGGTTATGAAAGCAAAGCCAGAGGACCCTATCCAGCATTCTCTACAGTCATATCCCCCCAAAATGGAGGGAAAGGGGAAAATGAAAGAATAATAAAAGTAATAATAATATTAACATTATAGAGAAAGCAAGAAGAAGAAAAAAATCCTACCAACACAAAAATATTATAAAAATTTAAAGTGCTAGTGTCTCCATATGAGAAGGAACCAGCATAAGAATTCTGCCACCATGAAAAATATGAAAGGAGTGACACCACAAAATGACCACATCAGCTCTCCAGCAATGGTCCCTAACCAAAATGGAAATTCAGAAATGACACATAAAGAATTCAAAGCATGGATTGCAAGGAAGCTTAATGAGATCCAAGACAAGGTTGAAAATCAACACAAATAAATTTCTAAAGCAATCTAGAAAATGAAGAAAGAGATGAAGAAGTCAATTAGAGAGTCTGGAATTGAAAATCTCACCTAAGAAACTTCAAAATACAATTGAAAGCTGTATCAACAGACTGTATCGAGCAGAAGAAAGAAAATTTAGAACTTGAAAGCTGTTGTTTTGAGCTGACACAGACAAGAATTACAAAAAGAAGAATTTTAAAAAAATGAACAGAATACTTGAGAAACATGTAATCATTCAAAGCAAACAAACATTCAAATTATTTGGCATTCAATAATAGGAAATATATTTGAGGGAATAATTCAAGAAACTTTCTTAATCTTGCTAGACAGGTAAAAATCCAGATACAAGAAACTGATAGAACATCTGTAAGATACTATGCAAAATGAACATCACCAAGGCATACAGCCACCAGTCTGTCCAAGATCAACACTGAAGAAAACATCTTAAAGGCAGCTAGAGAAAAAGGGAAGATCATGCACAAAGGGAACCCCATTGGGCTAACAGCAGACTTCTCAGCAGAAACATTACAAGCCAGGAAACATTGGGGGCCTATTTTCAGCATTCTTAAAGAAAAAATAATTCCAACCAAGAATTTCACATTCTGCCTACCTAAGCTTCATAAGAGAAAGAGAAATAAGATCTTTTCCAGACAAGCAAGGACTAAGAGAATTCATTAGCACTACACCAGCATTACAAGAGATTCTTAAGAGAAGTCTAAAAATGGAAATGAAATAACAATATCTGCTACCACAGAAATACATGTAAATACATAGTCTGCAGACCCTATAAAGTGATCACACAATATGTGACCCTATAAAGGAACCAGAAAACAACTTCATGATAAGATCAAAACCACACATACCAATATTAGCCTTGAATGTAAATGGACTAAACACCTAATTTAAAAGACACAGAGTGGCAAGTTGAATAAAAAAAAATATCCATTAATCTGCTGTATTGAAGAGACCCATCTCACACATACACCCATACGCTCAAAGTAAAGGGTTGGAGAAAGATCAGCTGCACAAATAGAAAACAAAAAAGGGCAGGGGTTGCTATTCTTATAGCACAAAACTGACTTTCAACCAACAACTGTAAAGAAGAACAAAGAAGGGCATTCCATAATGATAAAAGGATTTAATTCAATGAGAACACTTAACTATACTAAATATATAGGCATCCAATATTTGAGCATCTATATTTATAAACTTAATAGACATCTACAGTATACTCCACCCATCAACCACAGAATATACTCGTTAGCACACAGAATATACTCTAAGATTGACTACATGCTCTACCATAAGGCAAGTCTCAATAAATTCAAAAAAAATTAAAATTATACTCTCAGACCATAGTGGAATAAAAATAGAAATCAATACTAAGTTGTCTCAAAAACCACATAATTTCTTGGAAATTAAACAACTTGTTCCTGAATGACTTATGGGTAGACAATGAAATCAAAAAAGAAATTTAAAAATTCTTTGTACTAGAGAAAAACAAAGACACAACATACAAAAATTTCTGGGATACAGCAAAAGCAGTGTTAAGAGGAAAGTTCATAACACTAAATGTCAACCTCAAGAAGTTAGAAAGATCACAAATTAATGATGCAACACTGCACCAAGCGTAACTAGGAAAACAAGAACAAACCAACCCCAAAGCTAGCAGAAGAAAATAAATAACTAAAGTCAGAGCTGAACTGAATAAAATAGATACCCAAAAACTCCATACAAAAAATCAATAAAGCCAAAAGTTGGTGATTTGAAAGGATAAACAAGATTGACTGCTAGCTAGATTAACAAAGAAAGACACTATTTAATTTTTTTTCTTAGGGGTACACCAGGCAGAATTGAGCAACTGAGATATCCTGGCAAATTTGATGAGGTCCCCAAGGTCTCTGGTTTGGAATACCTCCTCTAGCAACTACCTGAGGCTTAACATCTGCTAATTCTGTGCTACTGTAAGATAGTTCTTAGTTTACTGGGTCTGAAAAGCAGGTTTTTCTTTTAGCCTCTGGTATTTCTTAACAGTTGATGGCTATGGAATGATTACCCGATGATGTACTTTTCACCAACTGTGTGTCATCCCAGGGGTTTGTCTGTCTTAAAGAACATTCAAAGAAAAGGAATGGCTAATCATATATAAGAGATCTTGTTAGCTGAGATTTAAGGGAGACTTAGAGAAAAGCTAACAGGAAAAGGATGTGCATTGTGGAGGAAGGGGTGGCAGCCGTAACAATATAAAAATCCATTATAAATAATAAAACTAGAAAAAAGATTTATGAAAACAAGTAAATGGCAATTTTAGCTAGTGGTCAAATTCTTGGGATTTGGAGCCACAAAGATAATTATGTGGATCTGCAAGCACTCTTAGAAACAGCAAAGGGTGTTTGTCTAACAGGCTGCAGGGGCAGAGAAGTGGTAGTAATAGCCATGGAAACACCATCACTGGGACAACTGGGTGCAACGAGGGGCAGCTGGATGGCCTGTGCACGCAGTGGAAGTGGGCAGGAGTTTTAACGTAAATGATCACGTCCATGACTCTCTGCAGCTAGTTCTAAATTGAATTTTGTTTCTTTGGTATGTTTTTCACTTCAGAAATTCAAAAAAAGATTAACAAAGGAACTCACAGCATTGACGTGCTTTGGATGCTATGTAAAACGGATAAAAGAGTCATCAAGATTCAGGCATTTAAACCAATTCGCCTGCTTTACTCCTTGGGATCTTTTATTATTATTATACTTTAAGTTCTGGAGTACATGTGCAGAATGCACAGTTTTGTTACATAGGTATACACTTGGCAGAGTTCAGTTTTGGAAATAAAAAATTTATATATTCACAATGCTTTCCCTGTGTCTAATAGCTTTCAGAGGTAAGTTTTTTTCAAACATTATTATTGTGGGTGTTTGACAAGGCTAAATATGTTTTTTTTTATCAGATTTTCTTTTAAAAAGTACAACAAGAAGTCTATGGATTATCAGAGTACTTTTTAAAATTAAAGTTATTCCTTCTTTTTCTATACTTTAAGTATAAAAAAGCAAAGGATTTTTAATTTGTGCCTTCAGCTACTCCTGTTGCATTAATTTAAACTGTATTAAAAAGCCATTTCTACTTTCTAGGTATTATAAATTGTCAAGCTCCTAGTAAACAATTTTGTATCACAAAAAAAGAAAGAAGATACAAATAAGCATAATCAAAAATAACAAAAGTGATATTACTACCAATCTCACAGAAATACAAAAGATCCTCAGTGATTGACATAGTTTGTATCTGTGTCCCAATAGAAAACTCATGTTGAATTATGATCTTCAAATTTCAAGGTGGGCCTGGTGGGAGGTGATTTGATCATGGGGTCAAAGTTATCATGAATAGTTTAGCATCATTTCCTGGTGCTCTTCTCATGAGAGTGAGTGAGTTATTGTGAGATCTGGTTGTTTAAAAGTGTGTGGCACCTCCCCCATCTCTCTCTTTCTCCTGCTCCAGCCATTTGAAGTGCTGGCTCCTCCTTCACCTTCTACCATGAGTAAAGGTTTCCAAAGGTCTCCCCAGAAGCTGAGAAGATGCCAGCATCATGCTTCCTGTTCAACCTGAAGAACCATGAACCAATTAAACCTCTTTTCTTTATAAATTACCCGCTTTCAGGCATTTATTTATAGTAAGGCAAGAATGGACTAATACAGAAAATTAGTACCAAGTAGTGGGGCATTGCCATAAAGATACCTGAAAACGTGGATACACCTTTGGTATTGAGTAACTGCCAGAGGTTGGAAGACTGTGGAGGGCTCAGAAGAAGATAGGAAGATGAAAGTTTGAAACTTCTAGAGGTTGTTAAATTGTTGCGACCAAAATGCTGATGGTGATATGGACAATGAAGTCCAGGCTGAGGATCTCTCAGAGGGAGATGAGGCATTTATTGGGAACTGGAGCAAAGATCACTTTTGTTATGTATTAGCAAAGACGTTGGCTGTATTGTGGCCCTGATGTAGGGATCTGTGGAACTTTGACAGATGATGATTTATGGAACATGGCAGAATAAATTTCTAAGGAGCAAAGCTTTCAAAATGTGACCTGACTGCTTCTAACAGCATATGCTCATATGCATGAGCAAAGAAATGTCATAAAACTGGAATTTATATTTAAAAGGGAAGCAGAGCATGAAATTTGGAAAATTTGTAGCCCAGCCATGTGATAGAAAAGAAGAGCCCATTTTCAGGGGAGGAATTCAAGCAGGCTGCAGAAAGTTGCACAAGTAAAAAGGAGCCAAGTACTAATAGTCAAGACAATGAAGAAAGAGCCTAGAAGACATTTCAGAGACTTTCACAGTAGCCCCTCCTACTACAGCTGCAGAGGCCCCACAGGGAAAAATGGTTTTGTGGGCCAAGCCCAGAGCCATGCTGTCCTGCACAGTCTCCAGACACTGAGCCCTGCATCCCAGCCACTTCAGCTCCAGTCATGGCTCAAAGAGGCCCAGTACAGCTGAGACTGCTGCTCCAGAGGGTGCAAGACATAAGCCTTGGTGGCTTCCATGTGGTATTAAACCTTCAGGTACACAGAATGCAAGAATTAAGGCTTGGAAGCCACAGCCTAGATTTCAGAGGATGTATGGAAAAGCCTGGATGTCCAGACAGAAGGCTGCTGCAGGGGTGGATCCCTCATAGAGAGCCTCTACTGGGGCAATGAGGAGAAGAAATCTGGGTTGAAGCACTCACAGAGAATCTCCACTGGGGCACTGCCTAGTGGAACTGTGAGAAGACAGCCATTGTCCTCCAGACTCACAAATGGTAGATTCACTGACAGCTTGTACCCCAAGTCTGGAAAAGCCACAGGCACACAACACCAGCCCATGAGAGCAGCTGTGAGGACTGAACCCTGCAAAGCCACAGGGGTGGACCTGAGTAGGCTTTGAGAGCCTACCCATTGCACCAGTATGTCCTGGATGTGAGACATGGAGTCAAAGGAGATTATTTTGAAGCTTTAAAATTTAATGACTGCCCTGCTGGGTTTTAGACATGCATGGTGCCTGGAGACCCTTTCTTTTGGCTAATTTATCCCTTTTGGAACAGGATTATTTACCCAATGCCTGTAGCCCCATTGTATCTTGGAGAAATAAACTTGTTCTTTGATTTTACAGTCTTATCGGTAGAAGGACTTGCCTTGTCTCAGATTAGACTTGGGACTTCGGAATTTTGGGTTAATGCTGGGATGAGTTAAGACTTTGGAGAACTGTTAGAAAGGCAAGATTGTATTTTGCAATGTGAGAACGTTAGATTTGGGAGGGGCCAGGGGCAGAATGATATAGTTTGCATCTGTGTTCCCCTCCAAATCTTATGTCGAATTATAATTCCCAGTGTTGGAGGTGGAGCCTGCTGGGAGGTGATTGTATCATGCAGGTGGAGTTCCCATGAAATATTAGCCCCATCTCCTGGTCCTGTTCTCATGAAAGTGATTGAGTGAGTTTACATGAGATCTGGTTATTTAAAAGTTTGTGGCACATTCCCCTCTTTCTCTTTCTCTTTCTCTTTCTCCTGCTCTGGCCACGTGAAGTGCTGGATCCCCCTTTGCCTTCCACTATAAGTAAAGGTTTCCAGAGGTTTCCCCAGAAACCAAGCAGACACTAGCATCATGCTTCCTCTTCAGCCTGTGGAACCATAAGCCAATTAAACCTCTTTTTTTAAATAAATTACATAGTCTTAGGTATTTATTTATAGCAATATGAGAATGGACTAATACAGGGACTATTAGGATACATACTAGAAAATTTATAGGAAATTGATAAACTCCTGGAAACACACAACCTTCCAAGATTTAATCAGGAAACACTGAATAGACTAATACCAAGTTTTGAAATTGAGTTAGTAATAAAACCTACCAACTACAGAAAGCCCCAAAGCAGATGACTTTACAGCCAAATTCTACCAGATGTACAAAGAAAAGCTAGTACCAATTCTACTGGAACTATCCCAAAAAATCAAGGAGAAAGGACTTCTCCCTAAGTCATGCTATGAAACCAGCATCACTCTGATACTGAAACCTGGCAAGGAAACAACTAAACAAGAAAACTACAGGCCAATACTCCTGAGGAACATAGACATAAGAATCCTCAACAAAATCATAGCAAACCAAATTCAACAATATATCAGAAAGTTAATCCACAATGATCAAGTAGGCTTCACTCCTAGAATGCAAGGTTGGTTCAACATATGCAAATCAATAAATGAGACTCACCAAATTAACAGAAATTAACATACACACACACAAAGTTCATCTCAATGAACTTGGAAAAAGCTTTCATAAAATTCAACATACATTCATTATAATAACTCAAGAAGTTAGGCACTGAAGGAACATGCCTCAAAAATAACGAGAGCCATCTATGACAAACCAACAGCCAACATCATACTGAATGAACAAAAGCTGGAAGGCTTCTCCTTGAGAACTGGAACAAGACAAGAATGCCCACTGTCACCATTCCTATCCAACATAGTACTAAAAATGCTAGCCAGAACAACCATGCAAGAAAAATAAATAAAAGGCATTCAAATAGGAAAAGAAAAAGTCAAACTATCTCTCTTTGTTGATGATAGGTTTCTATCCTCAGACAACCGTAATACTCTGCCAAAAGGCTGTTAAAGCTGGTAAGCAATGTTAAGGTTCCAGGAAACAAAAATCAGTAGCATTCTATACACTAATAATCTTCAAGCTGAGAGCCAAATCAAGAATATAATCCCATTTACAATAGTCACAAAAATGATAAAATACTTAGGAATACATCTAGCTAAGGAGAGTCACAAAACGCTGCTAAAAGAAATCATAGAGGACACAAACAGATGGAAAAACATTTCATGTTCATGGATTGGAAGAACCAATATCATAAAAATGGTCATATTGCCCAAAGCAATCTACAAATTTAATGCTTTTCCTATCAAACTACCAACATCATTTTTTCACAGAATTAGGGGAAAAATGCCAGAATTCATATGGAACCAAAATAGAGCCTGAATAGTCAAAGCAATCCTAAGCAAAAAGAACGAAACCAGAGACATCACATTACCCAACTTAACTATACTATAGGGTTACAATAACCAAAGTAGCAAGGTACTAGTACAAAAACAGGCATGTAGACCAATGGAACAGAATAGAGAACCTAGAAATAAAGCCACACACCTACAGCCATCTAATCGTTGACAAAGTTGACAAAAATAGGCAATAAAGAAAGGTCTCTCTATTCAACAGATGGTGCTGAGATAGCTGGTGAGCCATATGAAGAAGAATGAAACTGGATCCCTACCTTCTGCATATGCAAAAATTAAGATGGATTAAAGATTCAAATGTAAGATATCAAACTATAATAATCCTAGAAGAAAACCTAGAAAACACCATTCTAGACATCTACTTTGGAAAGTTATTTATGACTAAATCCTCAAAAACAAATGCAAAGATAATTGACAGTTGGGACCAATGAAAGATCTTCTGCACAGCAAAAGAAACTATCAACGGAGTAAGAAGACAACCTACAGAATAGTAGAAAATATTTGCTGTGCATCCAAAAAAAGGTCTGATAGCCACAATCTATAAAAAATCTCAGCAATTCAACAAGCAAAAAGCAAATAACCCCATTAAAAGTGGGCAAAGATATGAACAGACACTTCCCAAAAGAAGACATACAAGTGGCCAAACAAGCACGAAAAAGTGTTCCACATCTGTAATCATCAGAGAAATGAAAAAATCAAAACCGCAATGAGATACCATCTCACACCACTCAGAATGACTATTATTAGAAAGTCAGAAAACAACAGAGGCTGGAGAAAAGGGAATGCTTACATACTGTTGGTGGCAATGTAAATTAGCTCAGCCACTATGGAAAGCAGTTTGGAGATTTCTCAATGAGAGTTACCATTCAATCCAGCAATCCCATTTCTGGGTATATACTTGAAAGAAAACAAGTTATTCTGCCAAAAGACCTATGCACTTGCATGTTCATCACAGCACTATTCACAGTGTGAAAAAAAAAAGACATGGAATCAACCCAGGTGTCCATCAATGGCAGCTTAGATAAAGTAAATGTGGTACATATACATCATGGTATACTATGCAACCATAAAAAAAAAAATTAAATCATGTCCTTTGCAGCAACATGAATACAGCTGGGGTTATTATCCTAAGCAAATTAACACAGTAACAAAAACCCAAATACCACATATTCTCACTTATAAGTGGGAACTAAACATTGGTTACTCGTAGACATAAAGATGGCAACAATAGACATTGGATATTACTAGAGGGGGAACAGAGGGAGAGGGTTAAATGTTGCTCAATACCTGGGTAATGGGATCATTTGTACCCCAAATGTCACACCACATACCCAGGTAACAAACCTGCACATGTATCCCCTGAATCTAAAATAAAAGTTGAAAATAAGTAAGTAAATAAGAAGAAATGAAAGCATGAAAAAGAAAAAAAGGCTTCAACCTTGATGTTACTTTTCTCCATGAAAATCCCATAATTCCCTATTTGGAGGTGGCTAACTCTGCCTGCTTTCATGAATTCCTCTCTCACAGCCCCAGTATGCTCTTTGCTAGTCCCTCTGTAACTCTGAGGTCCACCAGGAGAGGAGCCATATCTAACTTGTCCAATATCGTTACTACAAAATTAGCCCAGTGCCTATAAAACAACAGGCACTCAGTTAATATATATGAGATCAACAAATGGATAACTAGTTGACTAATTTTAAGGATATAGATGGAAGGCAAAATAGAATTTTGATCAAATAACACAATATGATCTGGAAATTCTTGCCTTGGCAAAACAGAGCTCAAGATTTATCTATTTCTTTAAAAATTTTACATTCTATTGATGAGGGTGTTGGGGAAAGGTTAATGCATCACATTCGCCATCATCACCTAGGCATAGCACCATAATCATTAACCATAATAGCTGACATGATGAAAGGCTTTCCAATCAGTGCTCCAAGTGCATTGTGTGTATAGTCCTCACAACAACCTCTTAACATAGATACTAATATATCCATTTTACAGATGAGGAAAACATGGCACAGGTTGGTTAGAAAGCTTGCAAAAAGGGACACAGCAGAAAGTCAGGATTGAATTCAAGAGACCTTAGCTAGTAATAAGACCCATTTCAATTGATATAAAGAGAACAGTTTTAGCACCAGGGAAATGAGAAATATGGGGAAATTATATCATGGTTTTGGTCGAAAATTGTGCACCTTCCTCCATCATGTTTAGACTAAAAAACATATCTACCCAGTCCACTGCTAGTAAAAGACTATGGGCAGGAATGTCTCCTTCAAAATGGAAGAAACTCCAATTTCAAAGTACAATTTCCAACTATAACTTCACTTTTATTTACTACTAAGTAAATAAAATCAAAGAGTTATTAAATTTTGAATGTTCTTTTTTGTTCCAGAGGTAAAATATTGATGCTAGCTAATGTAGTAATTTAATGTAAACGACTGCCTTGAAAAAATTTTAAGAATAAGAGAAAGTATGTATCAGATATGGCTCATGGATATCAAGTTCTACACAATATTATGGAGAAAAGGTCATAAAAATTTGGGAATACCCGGTGAAAGTTTGAAAAGAATCATAACTGCAGGCCTTCTCATAGCTTTATTATGCTATTCATTGTGAACCTTCATATATAATATGCAATGTTACCTATGCTATTTAATCATAAAATAATTTCCTTAGGGAGTTTTTTTAGGATTTGCATGCTACTGAATTTATTGGGGGAATTATTGGTCTAGCAAATGATAATACTCTTATTTTAAAATACTTACAGTTTAGCCATTGGAAAATCATCATCTGGTTTTTACCAACTAAACATAGTACCATATGAAAATGGTACAGAACCATCTATTAATTGCTATGAACACTGATATTTGGAAAAGCTATTAAAACTGATTTATTCCAACATCCCACCCAGGGTGAAGGATAAAATGAAAATTAAGATTCAGTTTAACTTTCCCAGTTAAGGTTTGGTTCAACTTAACCATGTAATATTCTTATGCTGAAAGATTAAAAGGACTAGAGAAAAATACCCCGCTGGAAAGAAATCAACACTACTTTACAGAAATAGAGCTACCTCACTAAGCTAATTATAAAGGGAAAAACCTAAGGTAACACTATAATAAAACATGAATTTCTATTATTGTTTTCCTTTAATGGAACTAAATATAATTAACAGTAACTCAGCATCCTGTAAGAAATTATGTCAGGAAATTAACAATGAACTTGAGCCTATGTAGACGACACATTTCAGGTCTCCGGTGGTCCGTCATTAATGAACATCTAGTAATAGTACATAATTAGCCAACATCTATAGAATTCAAAAACACATGCTCGACAAAAGCATAGAGAACCAGTCAGTGACACAGATCAGAGTAATTCAGGGGCCAAAATTATGAGAAATTCAAATGAAAATGGGTCTTTCAAGTTGGTGCCTGTTCCTTCCATTTAACAGATGAAGAAAATGAGACCCAAAGAAGACAGGTAACTTACCAAGGTTACCAAAACCATAATGGTTTTGACTCTGCTTTTGACTTTCATGTGAACTTGGTAAGTGTAAAATTGGTTATGTTGAACAAATTGCAGTTGCTGATATTCACTGTTTTAATGTACAAAAATTATTTTTAAAATAAAAAAAGAAAAAGGAAAGAGAAGAAAAAGAAAACTTCCCCACTGCTAGTCCAGGACTTTTTTCACAGAATGCCAGACCTTCGGTGTCTGCCACCACATTGCACTTAAAAGAAAAGAGGGTGGGGGTGGGAGGGTGAAGAAAGATTTGGGGTTTTGAGTCTCAACTACCAAATAGAGATTTTACTTAAATATTTAAAATTGTCTCTAAGTATTGGGAAACTGAAAGAAATAAAGTATAAAACCTTTCCACTTCAAAAATAATAAGGTAAACAGTAGAGCAAATAATTCATTGGAGAATGAATGAAATTAAATAATTGATGCGAATAATGCGCCAGTTTGCAATCTTTAAAAAACAAAACAAAACAAAAAAACTTCAAATTATTTTGAGTACAATCAGAGCATTGGTAACAGTAGTTCTTGCTTCTTTTGAGTTTCCCTGCAAGGCTTCTTGGCTCCACCTAGTGTCAAACATCAAAAACACACGATTAAATGGCAGAAATCAGCGTAACTGTACGGCTGGTTTCTTCTTTTCCTTAGAAAAGCAAGCTACCACCTGCAGAGTTATTAGCCTCTTCTGCCTAATAGGAAGCTGTGAACGCATTTAAATTTATTTAAACTTCAAAGTTCATGACAACCTTTTATAGTTGGACCTGTCTACACAATCATATTCTGAAAACCTGATTTCAAAAATGAATAAATTGTATATTCAACCCAATATATAATTTTTTTATTTCATTCCATAGACCTTATTGAGCAACTCGTTTGTACCAGGCAATGTACAATGGACTAAGGATAGTAAATAAAACATAACATGATTGTGGAGAAGAGAAATAAGGAATCAAATAAAATGGAATATATTAGGTGCTTATTGACTGAAATGATTTTTAATAATAATAGGTGTCCAAGTGAAGATTAAAGAGAAAAAGCATGGCTTGCAGAATAAACAGTCTTGTCATAGCTTTTAAGCACAGAATGAGAGCCTTTGAAGAGTTGAATACAGCAGGGGGCGCTGAGAGATGGCAATAGTTCAGAGGTAGGTTCTGAAGTCAAATGGGCCTAGTCCTGACTCTGCTATTTCGCTTCTCTGTGATTTGGTTTTCACATTTGTTAAACTGGGATAATAATGGTATCTCTCACATTGGGTAGTTGTAAGGATAAAAAAAATTAATACACAGAATGCACTTAGAACAGTGCCTGGCACATTGTGAGCTCAACATCACTGGTTGCACCTATTTTCGCTGGAGTTTAAATGCTGTGGACTAAAATGGGAGGCAGTCACCAATGATGCACAAATTCTCAATTTGTGAACAAATGTGAACTGACACCCTTCTCTCTCCACTTACATGTTCTATAGTGGAGCCAGCTCACTAATGCTCACAACCAGAAGTTTATTTACGGTGGGGAAGTCTAGAGAACCAGCCAACTTAGAGATGATCACTTTCATCTTTCAGCCCTAGTATGAGAAAAATGTATGCCAGAACTTCTCTGTATACCTTAAAGTGACCAAGGATTCAGTGGTTACTTGAGGCCAAGAGTCTCAGAGTGGAGAACTCTGTGGTTCTTGCAGTCTCCTCTTTGCCAGGACAGAGGATGGTTGACAGGGAAGATACAGAAGTTTGACAAAAGACCACAAGTCCAGAAGAATTACCTCTTGTATCTGCCAAAGTTTATTTTCTGATGTTTCTCACATCTTCTGATACAGTCTTGTATTCTTTCCACCAGGAAACAAAGAAAGAACCAAAATAAGAGGAGAAAAAGAAGAGAAAAAGGAAGAAGAGAAAGAAGAGGAGGACAGAAACTATATATATTGAGTGCTTATGTCCTAAGCATTTTATATGTATCAATCTCCTTAATTAACGCAACAACCCTATGAGATAGGCCTATTATTATTTACATCTTATAAATGAGAAAACTGAAACTGAGGCCCAGGGAGATTAAACAGCTTACCCAAAGTCACACAGCTGGTAAGTGGAGCAGTGTATCTCTAATACTTTTTAACTACCGCACTTACTGTTTTTCATGAACCTTCAATCCTCAAAGGCCTTCAGAATGATGGACCACCCAATCAGGCTTGCCTTCCTCATTATCCTTCCCATCTGCTGCCCAGACCTCCTGCCTAAATAGCCGTTCTTTCAAACTGGCTAAATTCAGCTAGGTAATAAAAACTATACATGCACATGTATGTACGCGTGTTTGCATTTGAGCAGATTGGCATTAAAATAAAGAAGAATTCTAATTCAGCCAAAACACACTTGTATGTACATGCACACACATACACACACACAAACACACACACACACCCCTACCTTAACACCTAATTCTCCTAGAAATATTTGACTTTTCAGAGATTGTTAATTCGAATTGTTCCTGAGTAAAATTTCTCAAAATTTCTCATAAAGTCTAAATTTCCCTTGAGAACACGTTACCTCATTTCTGCAGCCTTATCTTCACTACCCATAGACATCCAGAATTGGTTTTTCTATAAGGACTGAAGGAGGCAGACCAAGTGAAAGTAAAGTCTCAGATTTTGAAAAAAATAGAATGGGTCAAAACTCAACAGAATGACTTTGTTACACTAAGAATTTAGTGTTTGACCCTAAGAATCTCTGGATATTACTTTTTTCAATAGATATGTATGTTTATATTGTAAGAGCATTTCAGATCCCACCAAAGCTGGGCTATAAAAATAACAAAGAAAAATGGAAATAAATAATAAGGATTATGTGGAAACATAACAAGATATACAAAAGTTATTATAATGTAATCCACTCAAAATCTCCTTTTTGCAATATGTGAGGTTACTTTCTTACATCAACCAAACACACATCAAGATATCTTTGTTTTGTAGATACTACTACACACAGTAGAAGAAATACTAGACAGGCAATGACTACATGGACTTTCAAAACTAGTGTCTCATTCTAAATCCAATTAGACTCATCTAGTGCACCACCTGCATTTTCTTTTTTTTTTTTTTTTTTTTTGAGGCAGAGTCTCGCTCTGCCGCCCAGGCTGGAGTGCAGTGGCGTGATCTTGGCTCACTGCAAGCTCCGCCTCCCGGGTTCATGCCATTCTCCTGCCTCAGCCTCCCGAGTAGCTGGGACTACAGGCGCCCGCCACCTCGCCCGGCTATTTTTTTTTTTTTTTTTTTTTTTTTTTTTTTTGTATTTTTTTAGTAGAGACGGGGTTTCACCGTGTCAGCCAGGATGGTCTCGATCTCCAGACCTCGTGATCCGCCTGTCTCGGCCTCCCAAAGTGCTGGGATTACAGGCTTGAGCCACCGCACCCGGCCACCACCTGCATTTTCTTATTTCTCACTTCTGTTGAGACTGCCCAAGTCACTATTTTGATTTAAAATTTACAAAAGAAACATTCTCTGAAGATACCTGGCAAATACGGTCACTGATACGTCTATACCTAGAGTTTCTTAAATAGAAATGCAATCTGCAGATGCCCACCAACCTGAGTTACAGATGTTTTTATAGCCCCATTTTCTTAGAGACAAGAGGAGAGTATAGGGGTTTTCTCTTAGCGTTACACAAATGTTTTGAAAGCATGTACTATACAAGACATTATAGTAGACAATGAAATATAAGACTGAATAAAACATAATCTCTAATCTTAAGGACCTTGATGTCTACTTGAGGAAATAAAACATATTAATTTTATTAAACATGTGTTATGTTAAGGCAATGATACTGAGTGCTAATAAAATGTGGGCTACTTTCCCTTGAGAAGCATGATCTGGTGGTGAGAAATAAATTGACAGTTTAGCATAGTAAATGTTACAACAGTCATACACAGAGTAATATAAGTGTGCAATGAAGATGAGGATGAGGAAATGAGAGAGAGGTCACCCGGCAGGTTGCCTAAGATAAACCTTAAAGGATGAGTGAGAATTAGAGGTTTGCAGAGTAAAGCAGTTAGGAATTAACTAGATTTTTTTTTAGTGGAGAAAGAAAATCCAGAAAGCAGAAGAGGTCCAAAAATGGGAGTTGAATGAAATAGCCAAATATCTGAAAGACGGCTTTTGGTAAAGGCTACTAAAAAGGTATTACAAAGAACTATAAGAGTTCAGAAAGAAGAGAAATTACTTCTGACTGGAAGGATCTGGGAAAGGTTAACCAAACAATTCACAAGTTAAATTGAAAAGAATCAAGCTAAATGAACAGCAATTTCAATTTTGAAAAAGCAATATTAATCACATATAAAATACAAAACCAATTTTAAAACCATGCTATAATAACTATCAATATGTAGTCCTGGAAATTTCAATTACCTGGGAGTTTTACAATTGCGAAGACATTGTGCCAGCCTAATATGGTAAAAGAAGGAAAAATTCAAATCCTCATTAAGCTTGATTAATACTCTGGTGCTTACGAATACCACATTTTAGCACTCCTTAATACCTTCCTTAATAGTTCACTAGTAGGTAAGGCTTAGTCACATGTCAAGAGTAAGGTCTATGGAACTGCACATGATTCACTGACAAGAATCTAGAGAACAGACTTCAATTTTTTATTAGTTCTCAGCCCACAAACTGAGGGCTTGAAAAAAATCTTTTCATTGCACAACAGATATCTGTTGTGAGGGAATTTGTACCATGGGATTTGAACTATTATAAGTGCACGAAATATATGTTAAAAACCTACACTGAATGGCCTGTTTAAGAAGAAAAATAATTTTTTGAATGGAGAAAAATGAAGATTATTTTAAGAAATCTTTCTTACAAACCAAGATTTGCTAAATTGAAACCGTCAGTAACCAAAAATAATCAGAGGCAAATGAGATTCCCCAGAGGGCTACTAAGCAAAACAAAAGTTTTGTCAAGGGAAATGTGGAGTATGTTCAAGTGCAGAATGAGTCATAGGGTCATTGACTTTTTAATTAGAAGGGTTGAGTTTCAGCCATCTGATACTGAATGCCCTGCATGAACCAAGCACCTTGCTATACACTAGAAATAAACAAAGCAGATATGTCCCTATTCTCATTGAGTATACATTTCTAGTGAGGACACAGACAATAAATGAACAAATAAAACCACAAACACATGTTTAGAAATTATAATAGGAAGGAGGAGTGAAAGGAGAGAGAATAAAGGAAGAGACTAAATTTAGATTAAGGTCAGAAATAATCTCTCTGATAAAGCAATATTTATGTTGATACCAAAGGATGAATAGGAAGGAATTAGCCAAATGAAGAATAAAAAAAGGAGTCCAAAAAAAAGAAAACTTGTGTCTAGTGTCAAAAGGTAGAAAAGAGCTCAGTGAATTCAAAAAGTGTTTTTGAAATGAATGGGTAGGAATATAATGAGCAAGGCAAGAGTGACCCAAGATAAATCTGAAGGAGTGAGTAGGCTAGAGTGGCTCTTTGAGACTGAATAAAATGTTTCAACTTTGTTACATACAGTGAGGATCTTAGAAATCACCTTGTCTAAATTTACATTAAATGAAAAATATAGATATCAACAGCTTCCATGTCAACGAGCTGAACATGTCACTTCTCAAACCCATGATTATCAGGGAATTTACTGCTAAAATAGCCAGTTTTGATGCTGCTTATGATAAGTATCAGAAACTCTGCCTATACAAGCTATTTTGTGTGATTTACCTTGATCTTATAGAACAGGTTTGTATGAAAGATCCAGGGCAAGTCAGTAGATCCGAATTACAAAGCTGTGAGATGTGGTTAGCTCCAAAGACTCAGATGACGATGGATCAGAGTGGCATTTGCGGGGCTCTGGGCGAGACAGTGAACACTTTTGCCCAGAAGACCACTACAGCAAGGGCCATGTCGAAGGCATGGGGTGAGGTGAGGGGAGTAGACAGGGGATTTTAAAAATTATTTAATATCTTCCAGATACTAGACACTATGGGAGTTGTCTTCAGTTTCATGTCATCATCACAACCACCTTATGAACTAAGTATAATCACCTTCATTTACAAATGAGGAAAGGGAAACTCAGATTATTAGGCCCTCATCTGTGAGGACAGAACTGGAAAGAAGTCTTTCACCACCAGGATTTGAAAAAGACCTGCCCTCTTTCCACTGATGAAGATGCTGCCCAGTAAAATTCAAGCCCAAACAGAATAAAGAGGTTAAAAATTCCCTTTCATGTAGACCTTTGTCTTTAGTATTACCCTCAAAATGTCCACCCAAAGCAGGCTATCAATATATGTTAATTAGTTGATGAATTGACATGATTGTGACCATTCTGCAGTCTTTAAAAGGAGATCTATTTGTGTCAATAAACAATGAGCTCATTAAAAACTACCCATAAAACAATTAGGCCAAGGGAATTTTGTCTGGTTAACAGTGAAAGTAGCAGGTGAGGATTTAGCTGCAGAGTCTGGAAGGAGCCTGTTTATCCTCCAGGACCATAGCAGTTTTGTCTTCAGGCTTAAGATAAATCACTGCAAGTGTGAAGGTATTCAGAAAAATAGGTTCTGCCATTGCTACTATGTCCTGAAGTTTCTTTCAGTTTGCTTTTGAAGAACACAGCCACTAAATGACCGCTAGATGTCCTCAAAGTTAAAAAAATATATAGATATGGCAGGAAAGTACTTCAGCACTTTTAGGAACTACACTGACTTATTTGTCTAGATTATTTGACTCCTGAGCTCTAAGCGAGATAGAGGGATTTGGTAGTTAAACACGAACATCCGACCTCTGTAAATGAAATAGAGTTCTGTAAAGGAAAGGACATTTAGTAACTTCTCATTTTCATTTTAATTAGGATTTGTATTACTCTCCTTCAGGAAAGCAGGCCAAAGAGACTGAATGAGCATTGGAAACATTATCCTCACCAACACTGACCAATCACCTGAAGAGCACTACAAGTGAAGAACACCTGGGGGCCAGCTACTTAGCAATTTCAAATGTACAGAACCTGTGCTCTGGCCTATCTTTTAACATCAAAACAGCTGGAAAAAAAAAATTGAATAGTTAGATTGCCATTTCCTGAAATAGAAGCTGCAATATCTTTGGTTTTTTTGTTATGATATTAGTTAATGAAAAACACAATTTAGCAAAGTATGTCCCCAAGTTCGTCTTTTAAATAAACTCAGACTTCTGTAGTCCCCATTTGTCTCTACAGGCTCAGAGGCCCATTTCCTCCTCGCCCCTTACCTTCCTTTTAATCTCTTTTTCTTTTCCAGTCCTTTTCCCGTCTTTAGTTCTTCTGTCTCTCCTCTTCATTTTTTCCACTCTTTTAACAGTATCTTAGTTCACCATTTTTATACACAAAAATCAACTTCCTGATTATGATTTTTAATATATTCAACTGAAAGAATAAGCACTTGCCATGGTTTTCAAGAGTCAGGAAAAGGAAACAAAAAGAGGAGGAAAAGGAAGAATAAAGAAAGAAGAGGAGGAATGAGAAAAAGAGAAAAAGATTAGAAAACAGGCGGTTCTATCTGTACTTGCTCGAAACTTGAGAAGAAAAATTAGGTTACAGAGAGTTGGGGGTCCGGGGGGTAAGAGCCATAGAAAGCTGTTTTCCTTCATTTTCTCTGCCTCCTGGAGCACTGGCCTCCTATATCATGTGTTAGGAATTTCTAATCTTACCACAGCCAGATGACTCATGCCCACTGACTGAGTCTGTAGACTTCTACAAAACACCTGAAAAGATAAATTTTAATTGAGAAAACAATCTCTCACTCCAGGCTATGCTTTCAAGATAGGTAGGGGGATTTTCAGCATTTATTTCCATTTTGTTCACTGAAGATTCATAGACCTTAATCTTAATTTCAAACATAGTTGTGTCTGACAGCCAGAGACTATTTTCAAATCAAGCGATAAACTGGCATGGACTAAGACTTGCTTCTGCCTAGGAATAAAGTCTGAAATGAGTCAAAGTTGTCCTGATTTGGGACACAAAGCATGAGGTTACTGTTGGGGGACACCTTGTCTCCTTGCAGAAGCTAGCTCATCAAACTGGCCTTCCCCTCACTCACTTCACTAACTGCAGGTTGCCCTTTGGGGATGTGTTGTTTATCTCCCTCAGGACTAAAGTGACTTTTGAACTGAAGTATCTGAGTGCAAGTCACTAAATAAAAAAAAAAAAAATTGAGAAATGTGGGGTCCACAGCATCCCATTTAAAGTGTGTTAACTAAACCCATAGTAATAATAATAATACCAGCATGCCTCTTCTTTTTCGTATAAAAACAAATAGAGAAAAAGAATCAAGGAAGTATTTTCTGAATGTATACATAGAAGCCTGGACATAGAAGTAAACCATGCACGTGAGCCGAGATTGCACCACTGCACTCCAGCCTGGGCGAGAGAGCGAGACTCCATCTCAAAAAAATAAAATAAAATAAAAAATAAAAATAAAAAAAAGAGAAGTAAACCATCATGCACACAAACAAGTAACCACCTATCCAACTTTTGCTTCCAAGATAAAAAGTAACATTAAGTGAGCACTTAGAATATTACTGAACCTGTGCTAGAGGATCTACAAGCATTAGTTCTAAAACTCTAAACAGCTGTAAAAGGTGTATATAATTATTTATATCTACAATCAGAAAAGCTAATGCTTAGAGAAGTTTGAACTTTCTTAGAAATAAATAGTTATTTCTTCTGACATAACTTGAACGAGGCCCTGTGCATGCCTGACAGCCTGAGAGACCTGGGAATTAGGAAAAACCTGAACTTGAAATAAAGATGGGAAATCAGGCCTTTTATTATTTCTTGGATCTTCAGAAACTGAAATTCCCAATATGTCTCAGTATATAGAGAAAGGAAACACTCTGTGATCATCCCTGTTCTTGTCTCTTTCTTTCTTTTAGGAGATTATCCATATTCTGTTCCAGTAAACTCCATTTCCCATGGAATGAAGTCTTCCCAAAGCATCCATTAGCACAGAGCTAGTGGGCAGAGCTTCAAGGCTTGACCAAGAATGGTCCAATCTGAAGTCTGAACTCCTTCTCTTCTGCAAGACTAACTTGCCAGTGCTGGTGCCCCTTATTCTGCTGCCATAAAGACCAATTTTTAAGGGTAGAAAGGCTGAAGTTTTTAAGAGTAGAAAGGCTGAAACTTTTTAAAATTGGAGTGCTCTTGTATGAATAGAGGAGAGAAATGATTAAATGTCAATAGAATGAAGGAAAATGGACTCCCAGAGCCAACTCCCTTTCAAAAGTAGCTTGTCTGTAGCACCATAACCCATTGCCGAGATAGTCCCTGAGATTATTTATTTCAATGCTACTTAAAGTGTAGTCCAAGGACCTACCAATCACAAATTGTTAATTAATTTGCAGTCAGCAATGAGATAAGAACAAAAATTGAGTGTATGTAGAAACCTTTGATATTGCCACATCATCCAGGCAAAAGATTTCATAGGTCCAAAGATATCTGTGTGCCTGGATTGGGAAGTAGAACAATTGGGCCTTCAGGACCAACAGTTTATAAAGCACTAGTTTACTACATTAGGGTCTTGATAGGTGTCTCCAGGTTTCCCTTTTAAGTATTAAGAATTAGTCAAAAAAAATTCAAGTTTATCGTCTTGCTTCCCAAATAGAACCAGTCCCAATAGAACAAATAGTCCCAGGGTGGGACTCTGTTTTGTTCACTGTTCCATCTCCACTTCCCAGAATCATGCTTATTGCTTAAAGAGTATTTGTTGAATGACTGAAATATACTCATCCACCTCAGTGGGAAATGCCCAAGTCTTGTCAGAAGTTTCCCTAGACCACTTTGAAAACTCAGAGACTATAAGACTCCAGTGGTGGCCCATCCTCTGCCACCAGCCTTTGTACTTACCTTATTGCCATCTACAGCCTCCTTACCAAACCCAGCCCTGTATCTCCCCAGGAGGACAGGCAGAAATTATCTCCACTTATTTTTCTAGATAAGCTTCAAAATAATTTGGGCACATCTCCTAAAAGAGGTCCACTGAGATTTTGATTGACATTACTTTAAATAAATATATTATCTTTCCTTTGAAAGGAAACATATCCTAATAACACAGAGTAGTCTCAATCACGAGCATGATATGCCTATATTTCTTGTATTCATTTATTTATAACTCACAGTAAAATTTTATAGTTTTTCATATAGTTTCCATACATATATTGTTAAGCTAATTTCTGGGCTGCTTTATTTTCACAGTTGCTGTTGTGTTTGGGCATCTTTCCATGCCTTTTTCTTTTCTTTTCTTCTTTTCAAATTTTATTTTATTTCCCAGGGTACACATTCAGGATGTGTAGGTTTGTTACATAGGTAAACATGTATTATGGTGGTTTGCTGCACAGATCAACCCATGACCTAGGTATTAAGCCCAGATTGCATTAGCTATTATTCCTGGTGCTCTCCCTCCTCCCACCCTCCATCCTCCAAAAGACCCCAGTGTGTTTTGTTCTCCCCTATGTGTCCATGTGTTCTCATCAATCAACTCCCAGTTATAAGTGAGAACACACAGTGTTCGGTTTTCAGTTCCTGTGGTAGTTTGCTGAATATAATGGCTTCAGTACCATCCGTGTCCCTGCTGAGGACACGATCTCATTCCTTTTTATGGCTGCACAGTATTCTATGGTATATATGTACCACATTTTATCAAGCCTATAATTGGTGGGCATTTGGGTTGATTTCACATCTTCGCTATTGTGAATAGTGCTGCAATGAACATACTTCTGCATGTATCTTTATAATAGAATGATTTCTATTCCTTTGGGTATCTACCCAGTAATGGGGATTGCTGAGTTTAATGGTATTTGGTCAATAGTCTGTGTGTCTATTCCATTGGTCTATGTGTCAAATGGTATTTGACCCAGCAATCCCATTACTGGGTATATACCCAAGGAATATACCTCTAGGTCTTTGAGGAATCACCACACTGTCTTCCACCATGGTTGAACTAATTTATATTCCCACTGACAATATAAAAGCATTCCTTTATCTCCACAACCTCACCAGCATTTGTTTCTTGACTTTTTAATAAGTGCCATTCTGACTGACATGAGATGGCATCTCACTGTGATTTTGATTTGCATTTTTCTAGTGATCAGCGACGCTGAGCTTTTTTTCATGTTTGTTGGCCACATGAATATCTTCTTTTGAGAAGTATCTGTTCATGTCCTCTGCCCACTTTTTAATGGGGTCGTTGGTTTTTTCCTTCTAAATTTGCTTAAGTTCCTTGTAGACTCTGGATATTAGATCTTTGTCAGATGAATAGATTGCAAATTTCTTCCCATTCTGTAGGTGGTCTGTTCACTCTGATGATAGTTTATTTTGCTGTGAGGCTCTTTAATTCTGTCCCATTTGTCAATTTTTGCTTTTGTTGCTATTGCTTTTGGCATTTTCATCATGAAATATTTCCCCATTCCTGTGTCCTGAATGGTATTGCCTAGATTTTCTTCTAGGGTTTTTATAGTTTGGGGTTTTACATTTAAGTCTTTAACACATCTTGACCATCTTGAGTTCATTTTTGTATAAGGTGTAAGTAAGGGATCCAGTTTTAATTCTCTACATATGGCTAGACACTTATCACAGCACCATTCACTAAATAGGGAATCCTTTCCCCATTGCCTGCTTTTGTCAGGTTTGTCAAAGATCAGATGGTTGTAGGTGTGCAGTCTTACTTCTGAGTTCTCTATTCTGTTCCATTGGTCTATGTGTCTGTTTGTGTGCCAGTACCATGTCATCTTGGTTACTGTAGCTTTGTAGTATAGTTTGAAGTTGGGTAGCATGATGCACCAAGCTTTGTTCTTTTTGCTTAGAATTGTTGTGGATATGCAGGCTCTTTCTGGGTTCCATAAGAATTTTAAAATAGTTTTGTATAATTATGTGAAGAGTATCAATGATAGTTTAATGGGAATAGCATTGAATCTATAAATTACTTTGAGCAGTATGGCTACTTTCATGATATTGATTCTCCCTATCCATGAGCATGGAACGTTTTTTCCATTTATTTGTGTCCTCTCTGATTTCTTGGAGCAGTAGTTCTCCTTGAAGGGGTCCTTCATTTCCATTGTTAGCTCTTTTCTCAGGTATTTTATTCTCTTTGTAGCAATTGTGAATGGGAGTTCATTCAAGATTGGGCTCTCTCCTTGTCTATTGTTAGTGTATAAGGAATGCTAGAAAATTTTGTACATTGATTTTTGTATTCTGAGACTGCTGAAGTTGCTTATCAGCTTATGAAGCGTTTGGGCTGAGACTATGGGGTTTTCTCAATATAGGATCATGTCATCTGCCAGCAAAGATAATTTGACTTCCTTTCTTCCTATTTGAATACACTTTATTTCTTTCTCTTGCCTAATTGCCTGGCCAAAACTTATAATACTACGTTGAATAGGAGTGGTGAGAGAGGGCATTCTTGTTTTGTGCCAGTTTTCAAGGAGAATGCTTCCAGCTTTTGCCAATTCAGTATGATATTGGCTGTGGGTTTGTCATAGATAGCTTTTATCATTTTGAGGTACGTTTCTTCAATACCTGGTTTATTGAGAGTTTTTAATATGAAATGGTGTTGAATTTTGTCAAAAGCCTTTTCTAAGTGTATTGAGATAATCATGTGGTTTTCGTCTTTCATTCTGTTTATGTGATAAATCACATTTATTAATTTGTGTATGTTTAACCAATCTTGCATTCCAGGGTTGAAACCAACTTGATCATGGCGGATAAATTTTTTGATGTGCTGCTGTATTCAGTTGGTTGCCAGTATTCTCTTGAGGATGTTTGTACTAATGTTCATTAGGGATATTGGCCTGAAGTTTTCATTCTTTGCTGTATCTCTACCAGGTTTTGGTATCAGGATAATGTTGACCTCATAAAATGAGTTAGGGAGGAGTCCCTCCTTTTTAATTGTTTGGACTAGTTTCAGTAAAAATGACATGAGCTCTTCTTTTTACATGTGGTAAAATTCAACTTTGAATCTGTCTGGTCCTGGGCTTTCTGTTGTTGTTGGTGGTGGTGGTGGTAGTGGTTGTGGTAGGCTATATATTTGAGAACTTGCTGCTGGTCTAGTCAGGGGTTCAATTTCTTTCTTGTTCAGTCTTGGAAGGTACATATGTCCAAGAATTTATCCATTTCTTCTAGATTTTCTAGTTTATGTGAATAGAGGTATTTAAAGTATTCTCTAATGGTTGGTTGTATTTCTGTGGTGTCAGTGGTAATATCCCCCTTATCATTTCTGATTGTGTTTATTTGAATCTTTTCTCTTTTCTTCTTTATTAGTCTAGCTATTGGTCTATTTGATTAATTTTTTTCATAAACCACTTTCTGAATCCATTGATTTTTTTTTTTGAAGGGTTTTTGTGTCTCTGTCTCCTTCAGTTCCACTCTGCTCTTCATTATTTCTTGTCTTCTGCTACCTTTGGCATTTGTTTGCTCTTGGTTCTCTAGTTCTTTTAGTTGTAATGATATGGTGTCAACTTGAGATCTTTCTAGCTTTGTGATGTGGGCATTTACTGCTATAAATTTCCCTCTTACACTACCTTAGCTGTGACCCAGAGATTCTGATACGTTGTGTCTTTGTTCTCATTACTTTCAAAGAAGCTCTTGATTTCTGGCTTAATGATATAGGCATTTACTGCTATAAATTTCTCTCTTACTCTACCTTAGCTGTGACCCGGAGATTCTGGTACGTTGTGTCTTTGTTTTCATTACTTTCAAAGAAACTCTTGATTTCTGGCTTAATTTAATTATTTACCCAAAAGTCATTCATGTGCAGATTGTTCAATTTCCATAAAATTTTATGGTTTTGAGTGAATTTCTTAATCTTGAGTTCTAGTTTGATTGTACTGTGGTCTGGGAAACTGTTTGGTATGGTTTCAGTTCTTTTGCACTTGCTGAGGAGGGTTTTACTTCGATTATGTGATCAATTTTAGAGTAAATAACATGTGGTAATGAGAAGAATGTATATTCGGTTAGTTTTTGCTGGAAAGTTCTGTAGGTATTTATCAGATCCATGTGATCCAGAGCTGAGTTTAAGTCCTGAATATCTTTGTTAATTTTCTGTCTCAGTAATCTAATATTGTTAGTGGGGTGTTAAAGTCTTCTACTATTAATGTGTGAGAGTCTAAGTTTCTTTGAGTGTCTCTACGAACTTGTTTTATGAATCTGGGTGCTTCTGTATTGTATGTATATATATTTAGAATAATTAGCTCTTCTTGTTGAATTGAACCCTTTATCATTATGTATGTCCTTCTTTGTCTTTTTTCTTTGTTGGTTTAAAGTCTGTCTTCCCAGAAACTAGGATTGTGACCCCTGCTTTTTTCTGCTTTCCATTTGCTTGGTAAATTTTCCTCCATCACTTTATTTTGAGTCTATGTGTGTCTTTGCAGATGAGATGAGTCGCTTGAAGACAGCACAGTGATGGGTCTTGACTCTTTATCCAACTTGCCATTCTGTGTCCTTTAATTGGGGCATTTAGCCCATTTACATTTAAAGTTAATATTGTTATATGTGAATTTGATTCCGTTGTCATGATGCTTGCTGGTTATTTTGCAGTCTTCTTTATGTGGTTGCTTCATAGTGTCACTAGTCTTTGTACATCAGTGTGTTTTTGTAGTGGTTAGTAATGGTCTTTACTTTGCATATTTTGTGCTTCCTTCAGAAGCTCTTGCAAGGCAGGCCTGGTGGTGATGGATTCCCTCAGGATTTGCTTGTCTGAAAATAATTTTATTTCTCCTTTGCTTATCTGTTGGGAAAAAGGCTGAGTGTAGGGGAAAAAAAGTGAGGCGGGGCAGGCATGTCTGACATAATGTCCTCGGGAATGTGTCTAGACTTGCTGGCTCCTTGCTTCTAGCTCTCCTAGGCTCCTAGATCGATTGTATTCCCATTATCTCAAATAGCAGAACATGTTCCTTATAAATGCTAAACCATCACAGCTGTAGATCATGTGCCTGCCCTTTTCACCCCCACATTCTTACCACCTGTTCCTTTGTTGGTTTACCAATAAATAGCATGGGCTCCCAGAGCTCAAGACCTTCTCAGCCTCTACGATTGCGATGGCCCCCTGGTCCCACTTTACTTCTCAAACTGTCCTTTTCTCAATGCTTTGACTCTGCCAGACTTCGTTGCCTCCATGACCTGGTGTTGAGTCTGATCACTCCAATATTATCAAACTTAGTTTGGCCAGATATGAAATTCTGGGTTTGAAGTTCTTTTCTTTAAGAATGTTGAGTCTCTTCTGGCTTGTAGGGTTTCCACTGAGAGATCTACTGTTTGTTTGAAGGCTCCCGTAGGAGGTGTCCAGAGACCCCTGGTCTCACCAAGAGAGGAGGAATGGGATCAGTAACTCACTTAAGGAAGCAGTCCATTTGCCCCTTGGCAGAGCAAGTATGCTGTGCTGACCACCTGGCCTCTCCAGAGCCAGCAGTCTGGAAAAAATAAGTTGGCTGAACCACAGAGACAGCTGGCTGCCCCTCCCACCAGGGACTTCATCCCAAGGAGAGATCAGAGTTCAGTTCATATAATCCTGGCTGGAGTTGCTGAAATTTGGCAACGAGTGAGGAGGGATGGATGTAGGTCCCACTTAAAGAAGCAGACTGGGGCCATGCACGGTGCCTCACACCTGTAATACCAGCACTTTGGGAGGCTGAGGTGGGCAGATCACAAGGTCAGGAGTTCGAGACCAGTCTGGCTAACACAGTGACACTCTATCTCTACTAAAAATACAAAAATTGGACAGGCACAGTGGCTCATGCCTGTAATCCCAGCACTTTCAGAGGCTGAGGCAGGCAGATCACCTGAGGTCAGGAGTTCAAGGCCAGCCTGGCCAATATGATGAAACCCTGTCTCCACTAAAAATACGAAAATTAGCCAGGTGTGGTGGTGCACACCTGTAATCCCAGCTAGTCAGGAGGCTGAGGCAGAAGAATCACTTGAACCCGGGAGGCAGAGTTTGCAGTAAGCTAAGATCGGGCCACTGCACTCCAGCCTGGGTGACAGAGCCAGACTCCATCAAGAAAAAAAAAAAAAATTAGCTGGGCGTGGTGGCGGGCACCTTTAATCCCAGCCACTCCGGAGGTTGAGGCAGGAGAATCGTTTGAACCCAGGAGGCTGAGATTGCAGTGAGCCGAGTTCAGGCCATTGAACTCTAGCCTGGGTGACAGGGTGAGACTCCGTCTCAAAAAAGAAAAAAAGGTCGGGCTCAGTGGCTCATGCCAGTAATCCTAGCACTTTGAGAGGCGGACGCGGGCAGATCACAAGGTCAGGAGATCGAGACATCCTGGCTAACACGGTGAAACCTTGTCTCTACTAAAAAATATTTAAAAATTAGCCAGGTGTGGTGGTGGTCGCCTGTAGTCCCAGCTACTTGGGAGGCTGAGGCAGGAGAATGACATGAACCTGGGAGGTGGAGGTCGCAGTGAGCCGAGATCACGCCTCTGCAATCCAGCCTGGGCGACAGAATGAGTCTCAACAACAACAACAAAATAAAAATAAAAATAAAAAATAAGCCAGAAGCAGCAGACTGGCCATGATCAGGAACAACAGCTGTACTGCATTGTGGGCAATTTCTTCTGGTCCCAGTGCCAGCAGGCTGGAGCATCAGACTGGAACCACAGATATGGCGGCTGCCCCCCCACCCCAAAAAAAAACTCCTCGGTCTCAGGCCCTTTCCAGCCTACTGCTGCTGGCCAGTTGGAATTCCAAGCCAGTGGTTCTTAACTTGTGAGGTGACATGGGAATGGGGCCTGCAGAACAATGTTACTGTGCTCACTGGATTCAGCCCCCTTCATAGTGGATGCACAGGATTCCTTGCTGGAATTCCTAGGGCTAGAGTATGCAAAACTCCTGAGTTTCCCTACCTGCCATAGTGAGTGAGCAGCCACTCTGCTGGGGCTCCGCACAACTCTGTGCTTCATCCCCAAGGCTCTCATGTGAGAATCTGGATACCTCAGTTGAAGGTGCAGAATTTCCTTGCCATTTTGTGAGAGCTGCAGACCACAACTGCTTCTGATTGGGCATCTTGGTCCTTCCCCGCCTTTTTATCTTCTAACTGTTGGGATAGAAGAATGAAATCAATTTGCAAATGTTTATTTTTTAGTCATTCTATTCAACTAATTCTAAGAATTTTTTATTTGAATAATTTGGGCATAATATCACATTGTCAACAACTGAAATTGTATCTTCTGTTTTCATCCTCTAGGTGTCCCTCTCTCTGAGTTCTGTTTCTTTTCGCGTTCAGCAGAGTGAATTATTCTTCAAATATACCATTGTTAAGGAAGATAACTTAGGATGCAATAGACTACCTAAAAAACAAAATCATGAAAGTGATTTTCTCATCTCAATCTGGGATGCTGCCCATGCCATAAAGTTCTCAATGCTTGTATCAGGGATGGACAAAAAGAGAAACAATCATTGTCAATACTTTATGAGCCAAGAGAAAGAAGAAAAAATTGAAGTATAAATTTAAACAAAATGGAAGAAGAGAATTGATAAATAATAAAAATTGATTGAAATAATTTAAGAAATAATTTAAGGAGCACTAGTTTACTTCACTAGAGTCTTAGTATCACTGGGTCTCCTTTATAAAGCCTAAGAATCATGAAGCAAAAGATACTTGTAAAGAGATATTTTCTATCTACCAACAGAATATTTTCTGTAGTTTGTGAACACTATAGACCCTAAAATAAACTGATATTAAATAATATTTATATTAGGTTGGTACAAACATAATTGAGATTTTGCCATTGATAATAATAGTAATTTCTGAATTTAGGTGTCAATGCTATATTTGAGATGAAACATAAAAGTGATTGGCCACTATCCACATATTTTTTTAAAAGATTAATGGGTTTCTTAAGCTCAAGCAATTTAGTCACAGAGTACCTGGCCATTCTTAATGAGAGTCAGAGCTATTCCCCACCTGCCTGATAAAAGAAGGAACCCAATGAACATTTCTTCAGTTGTATCTGAAGAGACCGACTGCAAGAACTGCCTTTCCTCTCTCGCCTGGGTGAAAAGGGGTTGCCACAGTTTTCTTAGAGATACAGAGACTATGGAAACAATTCCACCTTCACATCTCTGCTACCAGCATGCACCTAACCCTGACTAGAGTGTGAGCAAATGTAATTTGTAACTTGTCTGTATTAAGCCTTTACTCAGTGAAGAATAATACTCCCTTAACAATTTTGAAATTCTAAGCTTCCCATCAAGAAGATTGGGGGCTGGGAGGTTTCATTTCTATGTCTGAAAAGTCCTGGAACTCTGAAGCCAATGTAATAAATTGAATGTCCTTCTAGGTTGATAACACCCCGGATCTTGTCAAAAAGAAACACAAATCCTTTCTGGAACTTAGGGCATTCTTATCATCATCCCTTTAGTAGTAAAAAAAATTATGATCAGCCAAATATGAGGAATTAGAATTTGTCAAAAATGAGCAAAGGATGTGAGAAAGTAAATAAATAGAATTTCAGTTATAAATAGATAATAATACATATATAATCTAAATACCAGGTTATAATGAAACAAAGAAAGAATTGGTAAACTATGAGCAAGGTCTGAATAAATTATACTTACTAATTCACAGAGAGAAAAAGCATTGGGAATGATATATTTAAAGACAAGGGGGATAGATTGAAAAAAGTCTAGTAATTGTACAATTACAGTTCCAAAAAGATAAAATAGAGAATGAGATTGTATTAGTCATCTACTGCCATGTAACAAATTATCCCAAAATTTAGCTGCTTGAAACAACAAGCATAAGTTGCTTCTCATGGTTTCAGAGTGTGAGAAATCTATAAGCAGCTTACCTGAGTAGTTTTAATGCAGGCTCTCACGTGAGGTTGTCATGCTGTCAGCCAATGCTGCAGTTATCAAGAACTTGACTAGTTCAATTCACCAGGATCATATACAAATTCTAAATATGTATATACATATCAACATAGCCTCATAATATATACAGCAAAAAAATTAACAAAGCTACCAGAAAAAGTTGATAAAATTCACCATCAATAAGTGGAATTTTAACATGCTTTCTACAAGATGAGTAGATAAAGCAAACCAAAATTATGATAGGAATAAAGAATATGTGAGCAGCTTAATTAATAATTCATCTAATGGGCACAAATCAAACCCTGCATTTCTAATGATAAGAGAATATACATTCTTTTCCAGCATAAATGAAACCTTTATAAAAATTGGTCACACATCAGTCCATAAAAAAACTCTCAGTAAATTTCAGTACGTGTCATTCAGACCATGTTGTATGTCCTTAGTGCCATAATATCTGAAATCAGTAAAAATAATTATTACAAGAAAATAGATTTGGGGAAAATCATAAACCAACTTTATTAAATAATTAACGGATCAAACAAAAAGTCCTAATGAAAGTTAGAATATACCTAGGACTGGACTACAACACTTACAAGAGCAAGGGCCATGTCTGTTTCTTTAATAAATATACACTCTAGCACTTAGCTGGGATTTCATGGATAGTTGCCAAATAAATATATGAATAGATTTAAAACATTATTAAAAATATTTTATGTAAATTTTTAAATACCATAAAAAGTTGAAGTAACTATTTTTATGAATTATGTTTGTAATTAGAAAAAAGAAAAAACATTAGTTATAAAATAAAAGTAGGAAGTAATCAGTCTTCACCAGCATAACCTAGACACATATGAATGCTGTTGTCTCAGAAAATGAATCATATATTACAGCAAGTTAAATGGCATGGAAATGTTATACTCAGTCAAATCTCCACTCCACACCAAAAACAAATGGGGACCAGAGAGAATAACTGTCTTTCTCAGGATCTGATGACAATGTCCCATGTCTACATAATGTGTCTTCCAGACCTACATGATTCCTGCTTTCACACATCGTGATCTCTCCCTGCACACACCTGGCAAGGGGGTGAAGAGTTCTGAAGAACTTGACATGAGAGTAATAACCACAGCCATTTACAGGAGTGGCTTGCTATGTGAGCCTAATTAAATTACAACAAAATCATGTATGTTACTAGGAAATTCTCAGCTGAACACAAATATAAATTGTATTTATTCACAAAATGATATTACCTTGGTGTACTTATTCTTCATAATTTCTACCATTTTTATATACTCCCAGGGAAACATTGGCACAAATATTCCTGAACTGCCTATGTGAGTGATCCAAAGAGGAAATAGGATACCAGAGCTCGATAATAAGTATTTATTCTAATTGAGGATTATTAAAATCCTAGGCACTGGGTTGACTAGCATGTTTTTTCAAATTTCTTTCTATAGATTTGTTTTTTCACTGTGAGATGTGAAAAGAGATCTTCCAAGCTCAGATCCAAAACTGTCTACCATGCTTCCCTGCCCAAGTGCCTCTCTGAACATGCTGTTGGAATTCAGAAAGACTGTTTATGAGTCCATTTTTTTACAGAAAAGAAATTTTCTAAGAAGCAGGTAGGGGGGTGGGTGCAGTCGTTTGAGATTCTCAGCTCTCAGCATGTTAGAAAAGTTCTTTGGGGCCGGGCGCGGTGGCTCAAGCCTGTAATCCCAGCACTTTGGGAGGCCGAGACGGGCGGATCACGAGGTCAGGAGATCGAGACTATCCTGGCTAACACAGTGAAACCCCGTCTCTACTAAAAATACAAAAACTTAGCCGGGCGAGGTGGCGGGCGCCTGTAGTCCCAGCTACTCGGGAGGCTGAGGCAGGAGAATGGCGTGAACCCGGGAGGCGGAGCTTGCAGTGAGCTGAGATCCGGCCAATGCACTCCAGCCTGGGTGACAGAGCGAGACTCCGTCTCAAAAAAAAAAAAAAAAAAAAAAGAAAGAAAAGAAAAGTTCTTTGGGGATAAAATATTATAATGGATTTCTTAATTTAAACATCTTTGGATTTTTAAAATAAACCCTATTTTGTTATTATTGGATTAATACAGTGCTAAATTAAAACTGTAGAGCCTTGGGAAGGGAAGAAAAACTCTTTTAGAATTGGAAAAGAGATTTCATCTTCAAATTTCCATATTAATTTTAAAATATATCCTTTCATCATGAGTTCCTAAAGACTACATACATGCAAACAATATATAATTTTTAGAACTTTACTTTGAGAATTTTTAGTGCTCACCAATTAACTACGTCTAAAAGTCCTCATCTTTGTTATTTAAAAGGCTAACGTTTTCTCACTACAAACTGAAGAGAGGTAGCATTTGCTATCAGACTTTACCTCATTATTCTAACACCCTAATTTCCCCCAAATAAAACCTGTTTAATCCACTTTAGTTCAAATGAGGATACAGCATACTGAGAAAAAAGAACTAAATGATTATCTTCATAAAAGAGTAAGCCTATATTATATGACTATTGTACCAAGATAGATTACAAAAAGTTATATCAAGATCTGATTTTACTACATTTTAACTAAGTTTAGAGAAAAAAAAATATGCTTCTGGGAGCCGGAGAAATTTTCCAGTCTTACAGATTAATCAACTTATTCATTCATTTATCCATTTCCATTCTTGTTTATTTTATTTTTAATTTTTATGGGTACACAGTAAGTGTATGTATTTATGGGACACGAGATGTTTGATACAGGCATACGATGCATAATAATCACATCATGGAAGATGGGGTATTCATCCCTTCAAGCATTTTTGCTTTGTGTTACAAACAATTCAACTATGCTCATTTAGTTATTTTTAAATGTAGCATTAAATTATTATTGACTATAGTCACCCTGTTGTGCTATCAAATACTAGGTCTTATTCATTTATTCTAACTATTTCTTGGTACCAGTTAACCACCCCCACTTCTCCCTCAACCCACCACTACCTTTCCCATCCTCTGGTAATGATCTGTCTACTCTCTCACTCTCTATCTCCATGAGTTCAATCGTTTTGATTTGTAGATCCCACAAGTAAGTGGAAATGGGATGTTTGTCTTTCTGTACCTGGCTTATTTCATTTAACATAATGACATCCAAGTACATCCAGGTGGTTGCAAATGACTAAATCTTATTCTTTTTATGGCTGAATAGTATTTCATTGTGTATAGTACATTTTCTTTACCATTCATCTGTTGAAGGACATGCAGTTTGCTTCCAAATCATAGCTGTTGTAAACAGAGCTGCAACAACTAATTTCCTTTCTTTGGGGTATATACCCAGCAGTAGGATGGTTGGCTCCTATGGTAGCTCTATTTTTAGTTTTTCTGACAAACCTCCAAACTGTTCTCCATCGTGCTTGTATCAACGTATTAATTTACATTACCACCAACAGTGTACGAGGGTTCCCTTTTGCTTGTGGCTGAGTCGACACTCAAACCACAAGACGGTCCTTCTCACTCTTCCCTCCCCTTTCCAAAACAGAGGAGCCTCACCCAGTGGATATCACTACCTCAGACCCTCGGGGACTACTACTAGACTACCTGTGATGTTCCCTTAAGGCTTAAAGGCTCTTCAGTCAGCTTGTAGTGAATATTGCCTGGCTAGGACTCACCCTTCGGGGGAGTGAGCTCCCCTCTGGCAATGGGAAGTACCAGAAATGTCATCCAAAAGCCAAGTTCTGGAACTGGGGACCCTAAGAGCCCACTTGGTACTCTATTCCACTATGGCTGAGCTGATACTTACAGTGAAAAGCAAAGTTTCCTTCACTTTTCGGTTCACTTTTCTCAAGTAGGAGTCTCATCCTAATCAACTACCACAACTGGAAATATGCCGAGTCTCTCCTAAGTCCAGCAAGTCTCAGTATCTCACCTAAGGCCTTTGATGTAGTGAGATACAATATCCCTGTTGGTTATTCACAGCTCAGGGTCCCTTCAGGTTGCAAGTGATGAATTCTTCCAGGACTGAGCCCTTCTCTTCAAGGCAATGAATTCCCTTCTTGCCTAGTGTGTGTGCAGAAATGTCGAAGAGCTAGGGCCTGAAATAGGGTCTCACAACTCTGAGTGGTGCTCTATCCTGCGGTGGCTGTGCTGGTATCCAAGATGCAAGACAAAGTCTTCTCCACTATTCCATCTCCTCTCCTCAAGCAGAAGGAAGGGGTCTCTTTTAGAGCCAGGATTTGTGCAGCCTGGGGTTTGGGGATGGGTGATGCCAGCACTCGCTTAGCTGCCCCAGCTGGTGTCGCAGTAGGTCGCATGCAATCACAGTCTACTGTCTCTTGGTCCAATTCAGCCTATGACTCACCTTGGTGTTGCAGTCCTTGAGGCCTAAACTACCTTTCAAATTTATCTGAAGCCCCAAAGCACTTTTGCCCACAGTGGTGAGGCTTGTAGGAACTTAAGTTCCAACCACTGGGATCAGCAATTCCCCTCTGGCTCGGGCTGGTTTAAATGCTCCCTTTGCGGGAGGGTGCCAGCTGAGTTTGGTCCGGCTCTGCTTTCAGCTATAACAAGGGCAGCACTGAGTTCAATGCCTCACAGTTGCTGGCTCTCCCTCTCCCCAGGGTGCAGAAAAGCTCTCTGCACCACATTGCCACTACCAAGGGATGGGGGAGGGATGGCACAGGCAATTCAAGACAGTTTTTTCTGCTTCTTCAGTGCCTCTTTCAGCGATATGAATTTAAAACCAGGTACTATGAGTGCTCACCTGGTTTTTAGTTTTCATGAAAGTGCTTTGTTGTGTGTAGATATTTGTTAAATTTGTGTCCTTACCAAGGTAGGTTGGCGGATGATCAGCGGGGCCTTCTATTTCTTCACCTTGCTCCAACCTCCTTTCATTCTTTTATTAAAAGTATTAAGTGCTCAGTGGGTAAGATGTAAGCATTAATCTAGGCACTATAGAAACAGTTATAAAAATATAAAGTACTTCCCACACTACTACCACTCCATCTCATGGAGTTTACATTCTAATAAAGGAGAAAGATAAGTAGATAGACAAATTAATGTGTTGGTACAGTTCCGTTTTATGAAGAAAATAACAGCACGGCTAGAGAGTGAGTGAGGCGATACTATAGAAAATGTGGCCAGCTGTGGTCTTTCTAAGAAGGCAAGATTTTAACAAAGACTTGAAAGACATAAAGGAATAAGCCACAGGATATCTCAGAGAAGGGTGTTCTAGCTATGAGGAATGACAGATGCAAAGGTCCTGAAACAAGAACATGAAGGATGTGTTAGATTTTTTTAAAAGGACAATATTTTATGATTTGAGTAATATTTTGCCTATAGAATCTTAAGTTTTTAACACAGGACTGATGCACCACACACCAGAATATACTAACAGAGCATCTGCTGTGCCAATGCCAGGCCGACTGCTCTGGAGACAGACTGTTTCAAGAAACTTAGTAAGTAGGCTCTGGAAATTGGAAGTGATCTTAGTATTTAAGTTCAGTCACTCAACTACAATCTCTGAAACCGGGGGAAATATGTTATCTTTGCATCAGTAATCAAAGTTTAATTTTTTTAAGGAACAATAGGAATATCACTTGTAAAACAGAAATGGAGGTTTATCTTTCAGAGACTAAAACATTTAAGAGTCATAAATCAACTGCTTATTTCTCACTTAATGATTTACTGCCTTATCAAAGGCATCTCCTTGTTAGCTTTTGATGAGGATTATCATCTAAAGCCAGCTTCCAAAATTAGAGGCTAAGAAATGATTAGTTACATGTCTAGATGTGCCACAGCTGATGCAGGAGTAATAAAAAATCCTCCCCCATTCCCCCATAATTCAGCGGGTGATCAGTCTGTGTCCACTGGCACAATCTTGTAAAGATCTGGAAATCATTCTGTTAATGTGTCCAATACAGACAGCTTGGGGAAAAGCCTCTTCAAAGTGGCTTTAAAGACATTTAGTAATCTAATTTAACTGTTAATACTAATCATATTTCAAAGTCTCAAACCTCTGCCTCCTTCTATCATCTGTTTGTAGACAGAGGCAGATATTGATACTTTGATACTGATTTATAATTTTGAAAATCATGGGTTTCTCTAGTGTGCCGTTAGATTTCACCCATCTGGATTCAGATTCCACTAATTTTGGAAGTCCACATAATGCTGATAGTATCATAAAAAAGTGATGTCTTTAAGGTAAATCTTTTTTTCTGGAAAATGTATAAGTACTTTATGCAAAAATATTAGCAAGGGGCAGAGATATTTTATATTGAATTACAGAGCAAAAATGTTTATGTACCTCAGAAGTATCCTTTCCAGCCCACTTTAGACATGTTGGTATGTCCTGTGTTGGAGGACTTTTAGATAATAAGTAGGTTAGAGAGAGAGAGAGAGAGAGAGAGAGAGACAGAGAGACAGACAGACAGACAGAAAATGTTGAACTCTCATAGCATGAATACTACAGATCACTAGGACCTCAGGCCTCTTTCTCAAGTTTGCAAGTCTAGAAATTTCATATGTTCAGTTTTCTCAGACTCGATCATCTTCCTAGAACTTGACTCATTCTAACAATCTCACACAAGAATATTTACAGGACGTTTACATTTGCAGCCACTTAAAAAATTCATTAGAACAAATCTCTCAGACCAAGATCTAAGGCCAATCACTTTCATTCTCATGGGAGGAAATATTCAGTTGTAATGTTTAGTTGGTAGAGAGAGAATTCAAACCAGAGAAGTTGGTATTCTGTAGCAGATGTCACTATTGATATTAGAAAGAATGGAAAACAGAGCTGCCGCTAAAGTAAGCAAGCTGACAGCTGAGGCAGAAGTGTATCAACAGCAGTATGTTCACAGGATCACCACATTGACGATTCAGCCCAGTTATCTGGCAGTGCATAAAGTCAATGCTGTTGGTACAATCACAGAAGATCAACCAGAGGTAGAATAATTATTATTAATCTAATTCATATGGGTATATGTGCTGGTTATTAGTGTTCTTCAAGAAATTTTTCTGGCTTTCCACTTTCCTGGTACATAGTAAGACTGCATTTCCCTACCTTGCTGATATTAGATGTGAACTCATTGCTTTCAGAAAAAAAAAAAAAAAAAAAAAAAGGGAATAGAAGTAAAATGTGTCACTTCCAGGCAGAAGCTCTAAGAGGCAGTGTGTTACATGCTACATCTTTTGTTATGGTTATCATGGAAACACAGGTTGAGATGACTGTAATAAGCAAAGCCCTATGTCAACCTTTGTTGGACATGTATGTGAGAAAGAAATAAGAAATAAGTGATTGTTAGATTAAGCCATTAAGATATTGAGGTTTTTCCCACGGAAACACAATCTAGTCTATGCTTGCTGTTGTAGTATTCAACCCAATATTTAAAAGTATTTATTTTAAATTGAGGCACCACCTTTTTGGAATCAAGATTCACTGACAAGCTAATTAATACATACTTGGAAATTCACTTGATATTTATATATCCAGAAAAAAAGGGAATTAGAGAGTGTTATGAAATGGAAAAGCATGATGAACTATTACTGCAATATAATAGAGCATTTTCTCTGGTGATTGCACTAGACCTACTTGCCAAGCACCATAGCTCATTCATTGATTCATTTACTTCTTCATTCACTCCACAGATATTTATCAAATGCTGATTACATGACAAGACCTACACTGGAGCCTTGGGATACAACTATAAGATAATTGTGACAGTTCCAATCTTTACAAAGGTACCATCTTAGTCTCTTTACTCCTGTTTTCTAGATCCTGTGATGACTGCATACTTTCTACCAATGCATGTTCTTTTTCCATGACTGCTTAGACTACCACTTTTCTTAGTTTTGTTCTTGTTCTAAACACATCTTTTAGATCAATCCCTCTCAAATGATTAGGTTTTCCCCTAATTTATCCCAGAATGACCCTTTTGTAAAATACCAAAAATAATTACTAGAAAAATATTTCGTGGCCAGGCGCGGTGGCTCAAGCCTGTAATCCCAGCACTTTGGGAGGCCGAGACAGGCCGATCACGACATCAGGAGATCGAGACCATCCTGGCTAACCCAGTGAAACCCCGTCTCTACTAAAAAATACAAAAAACTAGCCGGGCGAGGTGGCGGGCGCCTATAGTCCCAGCTACTCGGGAGGCTGAGGCAGGAGAATGGCATAAACCTGGGAGGCGGAGCTTGCAGTGAGCTGAGATCCAGCCACTGCACTCCAGCCTGGGCGGCAGAGCGAGATGGAAAAAAGAAAAAAAAAAAAGAAAAATATTTCGTGCAACTGGATATCAAAGCAATAAGCTATAAGCCATAAAAGCTATAAAAGCTTCTAAATGGTTACTCAGGAGTTCTATATCTATTTTTTGCAGACAGGCAAAAAGTTCATAGACCATAATTTGTCTATGGACCACACTTTGAACACAACTGCTCTGGACAAGCAGGTAGATCTTAAACAAACTATATTTTTTGTTTTCATTTATGAAACCATCTGCCTCTTAATCACTAAAATTGTGAAGTTTTACACAGTGGATAATTTCTTCAGGGTAGTGTCCCTTTGTCCATTCGGCTCACTACATGTATTATTTAGTTAATATTTTAAAATCAATTAATATTTCATATGAATACATTTTAATGTCTACTCCATATAAATGGAAACCAATTTCACTTGCCAGAAATAAAACATAATAAAATGTGATTCTAAAAAGAAGCGTTACGAAGGGAGATGTTGCCTGCCCTGAGAAGAGCTAAAATTTCACTAACATCACACTGAAACTTCCTGCTTGACATATTCAGAAAATTGAGAGGGAATTTAAAAAATAGTATTTTCTCATTATGTGTTTTAGTGCCATTTAATGCCTAATTCATGATCCATCTAACATCATCTTAAGGACCAAACAGTAGTCACTCTTTATTTTTTAAAAAGGCATCATTTAACTCTCCCATTTTGAAGATTAACTTGAAATTGTCCTCTATGAATATGTCTGTTGACAGTTACAAATCAGTCGGTCATATCCTATGGATAACTGTAATTGAACATGGATGTTAAATACCACCATTTCCTTTCTTAAATCTCTGACTTATGGACTACTGATGCTGTAGGCCACAGACTCACTTCAGTTTCTGAAAGTAGTATGTTCGCCAGATCTAAATGGTCTCTATGGAATTTTTTTTGAGCCCTAGTACAGCATCTGGCATATACTAAATACCCAACAAACTTGTATTTCTTCCTTCTTCCACTAACAATCAGCTCCTTTTCCTGATGAGATAGGAAAATATGTATTAATTACTGGAATTCCCTCATAGGCTCTCTTGTTGTTACAAAGAGAAAGACTGTCAATTTTCACCCACTTCTTTTTTACCATTACAAATATTTAATCATAATCCACAATTACGGTATTAGTTATATTACCCAACAGGCCTCAAAAGGTTTGGCTTGGTCTTTGTATTTTCATAAATGTCCACAACTTTATCCAGCTTAGAGCGTTGATTTGACATTAGGGAGCAGAGACTCCAAGGATAGAAGAAGACTCGTTTAGCCAGTTGTTTATTCCCCGTGAATTGCCTCAGCTAAACACAAGACCAGAGCGTCTGCGTGCACTAGGTCAAGCCATGAATATGCACAGGTCAAATAATTAAACTTGTATAATATTCCCAGAGATGTGAACATGAGAGGAATATTTATCACAATGGAAAGATCCTGCTGCAGATATTTCTTACCTAATGTTGAACTTTTATCAAAGATTTTTTTTTTCAACTGGCTGTTTCAAAAAAAAAAGGCTAAACATACAGAGTCTCCTCTCCCCCTTCAGGATACAAACCACAGAATTCCGATGACTCACCCAAAAATAGCTTATGAATATGCCACAGGCGGAAGGGCATGCTGTTTAGTTCTTTAAAACTTCCTGCCGAACTGAAGAAACTGAACATACACAGATATTTGGGGACTAACTCTGAGTAATAATGAGAATTTAATCCCTTGTAGTCTTCAGGGTTAGCAACAGCTTGCCTGACATGTCCGGTTACATCCTGTTTGCTACACATGTGACTCCTCAAAAAAATAATAATATAATATTAATAGCACAATGTTTCATTGTTAAGATTGCTGTTATCTGTGCTAATGACTCCCCAATATTTGCAGCTATAAGTAGACTAAGTCACTTCTTGGATGAATTCTAAATGAAAGGTTTTATGAAACAAACATGTTGCCATTATGACTCTAAAATAAAAAGCCAGGATTCAATGTATAGAATTTGAAGGCAGCATAAGCCCCTAAAAAAGAAAGACAGTAAAGCATAGTGATTGAAATCTTGGTGGCAATTCCCAGTTCTTACACCAATTATGTCACCTTTAGCAGTTACTTGAACTCTCTAAGTTCTAATTTTCCCATATATAACATAAGGATGATAATAATTCTATCTATGTCTAGGGTTCTTGTGAGGATTAAATAAAGATATATATGCATACAAGGAATACTGCTCAGTAAATAAATTATCCCATGCATTCTCCTTCTCGTAAATGAATCTGAAAACTAAAACTATTAGGTGACCTAAGAAAGATCACACACCTCATCAGTGCAGTGCCAAGACAGGTCATTATAATGCTGTGGTTAAAAACATGGGCTCTAAAACAAGTCCATCATAGTTTAAATCTCAGTATTCCTACTTGTTAGCTGTATAAACTTGGGCAAGTCACTTAACTTTTCTGTCTCAATTTTCTCATCTACAAAAGTCAAATAATAACAGTACTTCTCTCACCAGGTTATTATGACAACTTAAAAATGTAGTACATGTAACTGCCACATAACAATTAATCAAAAAAATATGATTACACTAACATTGGGAATATCTGGTCCTTCCAAAAACAAAAGTTAATGTAAAATATATGTCAACAATGCCAGACTTTTTAAACTTTATCTGTAAAAGCAGCCCTAACTTAAAAAATAAACAACTTAAAAATTGGATATAGTTTAATGGTGACCAGAATATTTTCAGATGTCTTCTCAGATGAAGGTACATGTCTTCTTCAACCATGGCTATGTGTTGTATTTTTCTTTTCCTATGAGGGAAAGACATAAGACAAGCCATTAAAAAACATTTCAGACAACAACCCCGATTGCTGAAAAGTCACTTTGGAGTTTGAAAATAATACTAACATTCAGCTGCTCTTGACATTTACAAGGAAATGTAAAGCAATGGAAAGGGCACCACACTCCCCTTTCCAGTTCAGGTTCTGCCACTTGACCAGTCATAATGAAGTTACTTGACCTATGAGTCACTATCTACAAAACAGGGCATTTAACGATGCCTGCCTTATTACACTTACTACACAGAACAAGTATGTGGCATGTTTCATAAAATTTAAGATATTGTATTCATGTTGAAGACATAATATTATGCTATTTTAACTAATGTATTCAAAACTCTTCTGAAACAGTTAAAGGTCAGAAAACTACTTTTGTTCTTTGCTTATTACATATTCACAGGACATCGGACTCTCATCTTTAGAAATAGTGAAGAAAAGAAACAGGAGAATATCTTCAAATCCCAGAGAAAAAAATAATTTTAAACTTATCACCCTTGACAGGTGATAAAGAGGCATGCAAGACAACTGTTTTTGTTTTGTTTTGTTTTGTTTTGTTTTTTTGAGACTGAGTCTCACTCTGTCACCTGGGCTGGAGTGCAGTGGCACGGTCTCAGCTCACTACAAGCTCCACCTCCCAGGTTCACACCATTCTCCTGCCTCAGCCTCCCAAGTAGCTGGGACTACAGGCGCCCAACACCACGCCCGGCTAAATTTTTGTATTTTTAGTAGAGATGGGATTTCACCGTGTTAGCCAGGATGGTCTCGATCTCCTGACCTCATGATCTGCCCACCTCAGCCTCCCAAAGTGCTGGGATTACAGGCGTGAGCCACCGTGTCTGGCCAAGACTATACATTTTTATATCTCTTGACAAGAATTAACACAGAGTCCCTCACATAGTAGGTGCTTAAGGCATATTTGTTAAAGGAGTAGATGGGACATAAATAAAATTTTAGGAACCAATTTACAATTGACACCACTATAACCCTATTCCAACCCTATTAGGAACTAATTTGAAAGTCACAGATCTAGACCCAACCGTCGATGGCCTAATAGAGTTATGTGGCTATAACTGCCAGTACCTCCAAAAAAAGGTTAAAACGTGGCATAGATTAAAAAAAAGTCTCTCCAACCCACGGTTTTTCTTCTAGGAATAGACTATACTTTGCCTTTGCATTGTCTGAAATCCTGCAAGCCAGTTGCAATCCCAAATTGTAACTAAATGGTCAACAAACCCTAGAAACCATATTTCCTAACCTCAATAGATAGGATTTCCAAAATGAAAGCGAAAGTATCCAACGGTCTTTGTACTTCATATGTAACATGAAGCACCAGAAGACAGAAATGGGAATGTTTCGTGATGTGGGGGTTGGTTGGGGGCTTGAATAGATCGTGACCCCTCAGGACCCCTCCCACCTTCCAGGAGAGAACTTGCTGACCAGAACCCTGCTTGAAGACTTCAGGAGCCCCACAATTCAGACTACTCCCTCCTAATCATATCACAACCAAAGATCATATGAAGACTATTCTTCGGGGTTTCATATATCTGCTGGCAGAGCACTTTGGGTGCGTCAGAACCTCACCAGACAGACACTGACTCATTATTGGATGAGGAGCAAAGGGATAATTAGGTTGGTCATATGTAACTTGCCATTGCCAGCCAAGTATTCAAAGCCCTTTCACAAATCATTCATCAGCTTACTTCCTTGATACCCTGAAATATTCCTAAGACCACAGCCACCACAGACTCCTGCATCCTCTTACCACCATGAGTTTGCTTCTGTCTCCTCTGATGGTTCTCCTAGCATATTACAGCCACCTCTGTACAAATCTAATGCAGAATCTTGGAGGCTCTTCTTAGTAGACTCTCAGCAAATATTTATTCAATGCAATTCAGTCACATTTAGAGATAACAGATAGTAAAGACCACTAGATTTCCTAAGTGCATCTGTAAATCTGTTGCCTAGGGTCAGAGTGATAGGAAGTTGTTTCCTTACAGAAAAACCAATGTTCTCAAATGCCCTGCATTGAGCCTCAACACTGATACTCTACTCACGCATTATAAAAATTTCAACATGTCTGTCACAGCAGCGTAAGGCCTCCAGGCAGAAAATTTGATTCAGTAAACAAAATTCTCACAAAGTAATAGAAGCTTCACAGACATCAAAGAAAGAGTAAAACCTATCATTAAATACATATTGAACAAAAATAGCATGAAAGTATTTCTTATTTATTGATGTACTCAAACAGCATGTCCTCCCATCTTCCGTGGAAGAGTCCACATCTTATTAGTTTGTGTACACCCTGTGCCTGCAAAGTGCTGAGAACAAAGATATTTTGGAACTTTTTGTTACAGAAATAAAGAATGAATGAATATACAATAAAGGAAATTTGAAAAGGAAAGGGCAAAAAGACACAAACTCTGGGAAATTAATATTTATTTTATGAACCTAAGCATTTTAGTATTATTTTTGTGTACATTAACATCTTAAATCTAAAAACAAACCCATGAAGCATGATAAACAACATCTAACCCTTGAACTCCAAAGAATTAATTGGGAAAAATTTCACACACATTGTTAAAAGTTGTTCAAGATAAAAATACTAGATTTGTAGTGGGATCAAACAGCTAATTTGGTAAGAATTATATATTCAATATTCCTACAATTTGAGAGGCAAGAGAGACCATGTCAATCAAGAGTACAAATAAGTAAGCACATAATGTTTTTTTTTTTTTTTTTTTTTTTTTTTTTGAGATAGAGTCTCGCTCTGTCGCCCAGGCTGGAGTGCAGTGGTGCGATCTCAGCTCACTGCAAGCTCTATCTCCTGGGTTCACGCCATTCTCCTGTCTCAGCCTCCCGAGTAGCTGGGACTACAGGCGCCAGCCACCATGCCCGGCTAATTTTTTTGTATTTTTAGTAGAGACGGGGTTTCACCGTGTTAACCAGGATGGTCTTGATCTCCTGACCTCGTGATCTGACCGCCTCAGCCTCCCAAAGTGCTGGGATTACAGGCGTGAGCCACCGCGCCTGGTCAGTAAGTACATAAATTTTAAAAAGCAAATAAACAAAGGTAAGTGAGCATCAAAGAATTGTTGCTCCTTGAATACAGGAAATAGAAACATTTCAGGGACAAACTGGGAAAAGTGTTTGCTAGGTGCATGCATATTAAAGGACGTAATTAATACAAGTGATTATCAGGGGTGAGGAGGAGTTAGAACCATAGCTGTTCCTCTCTCTTCCTGGAGAAATAAATTACAACTTAATTGTAAACAATAAATCATCACATCTACTAGTAATTAATAGATACAAATCCAAGCTGGGAGGGAAAGGATGAAAAAAGAAACATGTTGAGGAACAATGAACCTGGTAAGGCTATTTGTGAATAACTGGAGAAGGTAAGAGAAGGTAAAAGACCCCCTAAAGCTAGGATTTCCAAGAAGCCACACCTTCGTAGCAACATTGATATACTTTCCTGACTCCTCTCTGTGGAGCCATCCCTGCCCACACCAAAGGGAGCAGTTCTCCAGTGGATGCTCCCATGGCTGCATATATATCAGTCATAGCAAGTATTCTGTGTATTACTAATTTCTTTGCTGTCCCCTATGAATTTTACCTCTTCCTTGCATAGCATTGGAGGAAGCATTAAGTAGGTACATTACTTAAGAGTTTTTGACTGGAAAAATGTCAACTGATAATAGAGACATTGACTGAGAGATTTCTCAAGGCAGTTTAGGTGGGGTTACGTTCAGCCACTGAGACGTGCTTTTTAAAAAGCTCAAGACCTGTCTGTAAATGTGAGCCTATGCTATAATAGTCCAAACAAGGAAATCCAGTAAGAATGGTCTCCCAACCTGGACAAAGCTAAATACTTATCTATTCTCTGCACCTGTAACCGCTTGACTTATAAATAGTTTGCCCTTTTACTTTGCTTCATGGTCAGCTGCACAGGAGAAGAAATGACTGAGATCACGTTGTTGTTGTGACTAATCTCTACAAAGAATAGTACAGAAGATGAAAGGGAGCCACCTCCGAAGCTCTCGAAACTAGGAGTGGGGAACCCATCAGACCAATGTGACAAGTTGAAATGCAGGAACTTCATGATGTGATTTGATTTGATTTAAAAACAAAACAAAACAACATTGAAAAGGATTTAAGCAATGTGGGACAGAGACACAACAAGAAAGAAAAATAATTGACCAGTTCCTGAGTATTGTTTGCCCTTATAAGATAGCTCTTACCATGACATCTTAGTACATATAGATTTTTTTTTTCTTAGACTAAGGTAAAAACACAATGATCTTCAAAAAAGAGATTCTTAATTAATCAACTCAAATTGCTTGTTACATAGCCTCAAAAATTATCATTATGAAGATTACGTGGTAGCGTAAAAATTCACTGATTTGTCGATCGAATGAATACTTACTGACCTCTTGTGAGTCAGCTCTGCTCTAGATGCTGGTTGTATGTGAGAAGGCAAAACAGACAAAACTCTCTGCTAGAACAGACTTAACATTCTGGTATAATGTACATGACAAAACGCTGTGTTAAGGCACAGAACGAAAACCAGGGGAGCAAAAGGGAAAGAACATGAGTTCTTCTGGTAGTGACCTAGCAGACATTGTTTTAAATCCCACCGTTGCCACCAATTTGCTATAATGTTGACTAGTTTAGCTGCTCTTGCTGACTCTCTTTTCCACATTTATAACTAAAGGGGACATGAGAGAGACTTCACAGGATTATTGTAAAGATTAAACAAAATTAAACAAGATAGAATGTCAATCAGAACCAAATCTTACAAATGGTGTTCTAGCTATCCAAAGAATTCCTCCCAGTAGAGAATATAACCAAATTTTTAAAAAGCTGTATAAAGTAATTTTTTGTATAAACTAATGCAAGCCTGAGTAGGCAGGAAAGTCAGGGAAATTCTCAGAGGCCAAAAACAATGAAAAACATACATGACTACAGAGTTAAGCAAATACTTGGGCCTGCATTTGGTTGGTGAGCATCTGGTGACCCACTATGGGACCCAGGAAGTCAATAAGGTGGGAAAAGACACCTAAATCTGGCATTTCTAAAAGGCCACACCTTCAAGGAGACATAAAGATACTTTCTTGATTCATCCTTAGATCTGGGTCAAAAAAAAAGAAATCTACCCAGAAAATTACTAACTATAATCCTGCACTCACACACAGATTTAGGACCTTCTGGTCACAATACCTATGTGGATCTTAAAGAGAAAAATAAAGCTGAAAATTTGGTTTAAATGGTTCCTGGGTTGGTAGTGTCTCCAGGCACCTGAAAGAAGTAAATATAAATCCTTTCTAGAGAAAAAGCATATAAACTCAGGCCTCAAAGAATTCCCACAGATAAAGTGGGAATTATCTTATTACATTTGACCATGCAAGGCACATGATGAAATGTAATAAATTTATAAAATGTGTAACACAAAATTAATAAAACATGCAATGAAATCAGCCACTATGGATAAAAGTCAGTAGAAATAATACATTTTAAAAAATACTCAAATTAATAAATGTGATACATATTTTAACAAAATATATAGGTATAAAGGTATATGACAAGAAATTAGGTATAAAAATTATCAGACAGCTTTTTAAAACAAAATTCCTGAAAATGAAATCATAGAAATTGGAAATCACTAAGGTGGTGGGTGACCAACACAGGAGGATGTATTTATTTTTGTATACTTGCATCTTTGTTTCATATTTATATATTAAGATACCATAACATATAATAATTCCTTAGAGCAGAGGTTCCTAAATGGGGTTCAAAATCCCTGCAATTCAGGGAATCTGTGAACTAGGAAAAATTTAAGTATTTATTTTCGCTAACTGGAATCTATCATTTCATTTAATTATGAGCATAAAAAACAAACCATAGAAGTGATAACAATAACTTTGACTTTTTCACCAATGTAAATTTAAGATATTTTTATAGCATATAAAAATTGTCACAAAATAATATTGTTTATATTCACCAGTATCATATTACTCATTATAATAGACCTAAAGTTATTTCCCTGTTATTTATTCTGTTAAACTTAAAGAGTGTATATATTACCGTATTACAATTTTAAAAAATTTTTTGGTAGCTATATTTCAATTTAATTGGCTTCTTTAGTAATTTTGTGTATTTTATTATATCCATTTAAAAATCACTATTTGAAGGCATCCTAGGCTTCATCTGACAGCCAAAAATAATACTACAGAACAAACTCAGGGATGAATACATATATCAAAGCACTGCACTGTACCCCATAAGTAGATGCAATTATTTATTTAAAATTTTTTTAACTCACAAAAAATGTTATGACTATCTAAAAATTTAAATCAAATTTAATTTACCTTTTATTTTTTAATTCTAAGAAAACCCTTAAATACAGCCCGTTTAACAAATTTAACTAAGTGTATTTTTCTCTTGGCCTTCAGGTTTTATTATAGATGTCTGTCACAAATTCAATAATGAAAGAGGAAAGCAGTAAACAGAGAAAGAAGAAGTGGGAAAGGTGTTTTGCAATTGATCACACTATAAGCTCTTACATCCTGTCTTACCAAAAAAGAAAAACAATTACTTGAATATGTCTACTTTCTTTCAGTTAATTCTTTTTTTTTTTTTTTTTTTTTTTTTTTGAGACAGAGTCTTTCAGTTAATTCTAAATTACTCACCTAAGAATTCATACTGGCAGCGAGGCATATTTTCAGCCTAGTAAGGAAGTAAATTACTTATATTTACTACCTGATATTTAAAATATAACTTAATTTGCAGACATATCTACTCAAGAACCTGAGTATTCTAGGATTTGTTTAATAAGGTTCCTTCATTACATCTCATCCTAGATCTCTTTCCAAAATATAGAAGTGAAATTCAACTATTTTCCCTTCATGCTTATATTTTGCTCACTTTAACTCCCTCTCTGGACCTTTTCTGTGCCACTCTATTCCAGGCCTTGGATTTCTACGTGTTTGTATCTTAGATCTGTTAAACTCAGCTGACCCACCACACCCGAGCAGAACTTCAAAAGAAGCTGTGAACAGCAGTGCTTGTTCTAGCTGGAAGATCATCCTGAGTCCCTCCCTGTTTATTCTTCAAATGTTTGGGCCTCCTTTCATCTCCAGTTCTCAGATTTGGGCACAATAACCCAGCTCTGATGTCTACATCTAACCCTGTGGATCCCAGACTGTCAATGAAATGTTTATTTCATGCGGATTCCGTGACTCTGCTCACTCAGCTTATTTTTCAGTCTCTATTACCCTCTGTGGGAAATCTCCCTGTCTAGGATTAGCCTCGAAATTCCAATTTCCAGAGGACAGGGATCTGGACATCCACTGCCCCTCTTCTTGCAGCACAGCCAGCCCTGGAAGGACCCTTTAACTTTAGCTACACTTGAAACAGAAATTTTACATGACTCACCATATGATAGCATTGATGCTCTCCTGTAATTCAAATTCAACCTTCGTGTTTCACTTTCAAACTGCTTCATCAAAGTGACATATTCAATCGAACAGAAGAGTGGCCTTTTCTGAGATTTTTATTAGGGGATAAGGATGTACAGTGAATTGCACCTCACACCTCATACCCCAAAGAAAACTTCCAAAATATGTTTTTTACCTATCTTCTTCCTCCAAATCCCCACATCATACAACAGTAGCTTTATCTCTGTCTCTCTCTGTCTTTCTCTCTCTCTCTGTCTCTCTCTCTCTCTCTCTCTGAATCGCTAGCTAATTGTTGCTCTCTAAGTTCCATGAAGCTATAGAAAAAAAAAAAAGAATAAGACACTTATGAACCAATGTGCAGAAATTTCCAAGATGTATTGTTAAACAACCAAAAGCACAGTGCAGAAGAATACATATAGCATGTCACCTTTTGTGTAAAAAAGATTAGGAAGTAAGAAATCATGCATATCTTTACAAAAAGAAAGAGGAAAAGTGAAAACCATGAAGTTTTCAGGGGAAGCGTGTGGAACATATATGCAAAGTGTGACACTTCCCTGAGAATTCCTGTTTTTACAGTTGGACATGGAGTTATCTTAATATTCTCCATACTCAAAGAATAAAGATAATTTGAAAAAGGATAAGAAAGGAAAGAAAATGAAAGCAAACTGCAAACATGAACCCCATGTTATTTCAAAAGAAAAATGTAGCATATTACAGGGATGGTGTGGCAATGAAAGCACAACCCTGAGTAGCTTATGATCACAGCATTTGACTACAAACCCTTAGCTTTGGGCAAGTTACATGCACAGGGTAGAGAACACCAGACAAATCCTGAAGGGTTTCAGAGGTATGGGCAAAGCAATTCTGAAATTATTTTAGATCTATTATAAAAGTAAACAAATTAGTAAATGTATCGAAGTTATTGGGAGCTACTTGTTTTCTTACTGTCGAAAAGGGGTCTAATGAACATGAAACAGAGAAAGCAAGCACTTAGTGAGGGTGGATCAGAGTCAGTGGTATCAGCATGGACTCAAGATTTCTAAATAGATACATATATACACACACACGTATACATTTATATGCATGTATATATGTACATGTATATGTATCTAATTTATGTATATATAAAAATACATATAGTAAGTATATATGTAGGTGTTTATATATCTATATACCTGTATGTATTTCTTATCTCAGCCCGCAAAAAGACCTAGAGGCAGAAATACCATAGTAGCATTGAACATACTTGGTGCCCAGATTGTAGCCCCTAATATCAGTCCCCACTAAAGAGAATAAGGGGTCTCGTTTTCTTGCTGCTGGTATTCACTCAACTGCTCAAACTTAAACTTTTTCATTCATTTTTAAAAACTAATATTACCGTTAATCTTTAAAGATTATTAAGTGCTCTCCAAATTATTTTGCATGGTATATAAGGACCCTCAAACTTTTAAACTTTTTAATCAAACTAAATTTCTAGAGTACATTAGCAAATGACTTGCTAAAATCTCTAAAGAGCCCTACTTTATAATTCAAACAGGAATAAGCTGTTAATTTGGGCTTATTGGGTTTTACAATACCAAAAATGTCAATATGCTTAGCAACAGACTATTATATCTATGTCTTTGAAGAAACTATTAGGAAACGATTTTAACGTGCAAACCGAGTAGTCTTTATGAAAAGAGTACATCTCTTTTGCTTCAGTTGGCTTTTTCTAGATGAGGTAGAAGTTATTGAGGCAGATCCCTAGGCCATAGGTTAATTCCAGGGTTTATCATTAATGCTTATGCTGGCCTTTTTGAGAATAACTAAGTGAAATTTTTTTTAAATCCAAGAAAGTTGACCATAAAATGATTCCAGGTATAAACATTTTTCCATTCCAAGTGACCTCCTGCTTTTCATTCTATTTCATTTGATTTAACTTTTTGGCACCAAACTTACAGGTTCCTTGTCAACAATACTTAACAGACTTAGTAAATTAGTAGATTTTGAAGAGTGGTTTAATCATAAAAGAAAGAAAGTACATGGTCCTAACATGCTCTCTAGTAATGGAGTAGGATCATGGATTTCTTCTTGGGAATCAGGCAGGAGCACTGCAAACTCCCACAGACCAGCAAGTGACTCACCCTAAGGTCACCGAAGAAAGGAGTGGCCAAGGCCCAAGGGTGGGAAAAAACCCTCTAATTAATTAAACTTATACTTGACCTAGTGTGACTAGCATTGGAGGATTGCCTGCTTCCGCGGTTTTACAAGGCTGTTGGGAAGAGGAGGCTGTTTTGTTTTCTATTTTGTTTTGCTTGTTTACAACAGTGCCCCCAAAGTGCCTCTTTATTCCTAAGGACTTAATCACAATTTGAAAACCCCTCATCTATTCGGCCCCTCGATTTTATTTAATGGGAACTAAGAACCAGATACTGTGGACTTCCAGTATGAGACAAAGGTGTTATTTAAGCAAGTAATGAAACAAAAATACTTGTTGAATACTATCTTTCAACACTGCAAAGAAGCCAGGAAGGGAGAAGAAAGAGAGTTTTGGAGGGGATTCACCACCACACCTCTCTGCTGAGTGGGTTGGGGCATTCAACTCTAAAGCAAAGGCAAAGGAGCCCTAGGCAAGCCTGGCCATCCCCCTAGGCTCGATTTGCACCCATAGGAGACTTTAGCCATAGGGGAACTGTCAGTCCTGAACTCTGTAGGGGAGTCGTGTCCATCAGATGGGACCAGTCCAACCTGAGCATCCCTTGGTCTGCTAGACTCTCCTGGGGCCACAGCCTGGCCACACATGGTTGCAGGGCAGCCTTTGGTGACCTGAGGGCCCACATCATAACTTTTGCAATGGTGGATCATGCCTGACAGATGGAGAGCTCCAGTGGGCAGTGCCTATGGCCACACACCAGTCCACACATTCCCTTCCAATACTGCAGCTTCCTCTGGGACCCTGGCAACTCCTCACATCGCTTTGCTGGCATGTGGCTGCACAGGGCAGGTTTTGCTTTTGTTGTCCCATCAGCATGCAGGACTGCAGTCAGCCCCTCTGCCTCCTGCTGATTGCCATTGCAGATGGAACATTGATAGGCACAGAGCAAACCAGCCTTCCTGCTGCAGGCACCCTGCCCTTATGCAAACACTATACAGAGAAAAGTGGATCCACTCCTGCCCTGAGGGACCACTCCTGCTTGTGGGGCACAAAGAAGGCACCCAGACCAGTGCCTGCCAACATCTTGCTCCCAAGTCAACACCACCTTGAGTGCGACTGCACAGTCACAGGCAGCACACCCCCCTCTAGCTGCATTGCCTCCACCACTGTGATGAATGCCCACAGGGAGGCAGGCCCCCCACAACCCACTAGCACTCCACCGCAGCTACTGCTACCAATGCTGTTGACATGCACACAAGAAGGATCCCACTGTCACTACACCACAAAACATTCTGGCCGACATCACCCATCAGTGTGTAGTAAACAGTGGTCCAGGAGCACCTCAGTGCCCCCAGGATAGCAGATTCCTAACCTCAAGGAGACAGAGAACAAAGTGGGACCCAATACAAGTCCTCCAAAGTTAGAGAACTCAGTCCAAGAGTTGAGAGCTGAGCACTGAATCTCTAAACTCTTCCAGAAATGAAACCAGTTAGCTGACTGCACCTTATACCACAATCAAATCCTCAAGGTCATTAAATAGGATAAAAGAAAAATAAACACTCATCCAAGGGTAAGCAACCTCAAAGACTGAAGGAAGATAAGCCCAGAAGATAAGAAACAATCAGCACAAGAACCCTGATAACTCACAAAGCCGGAGTGCCTTTTTACCTCCAAAAACACACATCACCTCTCCAGCAAGGTTCTGAACTGGCTGAGATGGCTGAAATGACAGAAATATAATTCAGAATACGGATAGAAATGATTGAGCTAGAGGAGTAAGTTGAAATCCAATGCAAGGAAGCTAAAAAATCATAAACAACACAGGAGCTTATAGACAAGATAGTCAGTATAGAAAAGAACCTAACCAACCTGATATAGCTAAAAAATACACTGCAAGAAATTTTACAATGCAATCACAAGTATTAGTAGCAGACTAGGCCAAGTGGAGGAAAGAATCTCAGAGCTTAAAGACTGTCTTCCTGAAATAAGACAGTAATAAAGAAATAGAGAAAAAAGAATGAAAAGATATAAACAAAATCCCTGAGAGATGTGGAATTACATAAAGAGAAGAAATCTATGACTCCTGGGTGTCCCTAAAAGAGATGGGGAGGAAGGAACTGTATAATCTGTTCTCATGCTACAAATAAAACATGTCTGAGACTGGGTAATTTATGAAGGGAAGAGGTTTAATGGACTCACAGTTCAGCATGACTGGGAGGATTCACAATCATGGTAGAAAGCAAAGGAAAAGCAAAGGGAAATCTTACATGGTGGCAGACAAGAGAGTGTGTTCAGGGAAACTCTCCTTTATAAAATCATCAGATTTCATGAGACTTATTCACTGTCATGAGAACAGTATGGGGGAAACCACTCCCATGATTCAATTATCTCTACCAGGTCCCTCGTATGACACGTGGGGATTATTGAACTTCAATGTGAGATTTAGGTGGGGAAACAGCCAAACCATATTATTCCACACCTGGCCCCTCCCAAATCTCATGTTCTCACCTTTCAAAACCAATCATGCTTTCCCAACAGTTCCCTGAAGTCTTAACTCATTTCAGCATTAACTCAAAAGTCCACACAGTCCAAATTCTTATCTGACAAGGCAAGTCCTTTCCACCTATGATCGTGCAAAATCAAAAGCAAGTTAGTTACTTCCTAGATACAATGGGGATACAAGCATTGGGTAAATACACCCATTCCAAATGGGAAAAGTCAGCCAAAAAGAGGGGACTACAGGCTCACGCAAGTCCAAAATCCAGCACGGCAGCCAAATTTTAAAGTTCTGAAATGATCCCCTTTTACTCCACATCTCATATCTAGGTCCTGGGGATGCAAGAGGTGAGCTCCCATGGCTTCTTGGGCAGCTCCACCCCACCTCCCAGCTGCTTTCACAGGCTGGCATTGAGTGTCTGTGGCTTTTCCAGGTACATGGTGTAAGGTGTTGGTGGATCTACCATTCTGAGGTCTGGAGGAAGGTGGCCCTTTTCTCCCTAGCTCCACTAGGCAGTGTCCCAGTGGGGAATCTGTGTAGGGGTTCCAGCTCCACATTTCCCTTCCACCCCCTAAGGGCCCAACCCCTGCAGCAAACTTCTGCCTGTTCATCCAGACCTTTCCATACTTCCTCTGGAACCTGTATGTTCCAGGTCCATACATCCTCTGAAATCTAGGTGGAGGTTCCCAAATCTCAGTTCTTGACTTCTGTGCACCCACAGGCCCAATACCAAATGGAGTCCACCAAGGCTTGGGTCATGCACCCTCTGAATCAATGGCCTGAGCTCTAGCCATTGCTGGGGTGCAGGGCACCAAGTCGTGAGACTGCACAACGTAGCAAGGTCCTGGGCCCAGCGCACAAGACCACTTTTTCCTCTTAGGCCTCCAGGTCTGTGATGGGAGGGGCTTCTGGAAGACCTCTGGCATGCCCTGGAGACATTTTCCCCATTGTTTTGGTCATTAACATTTGGCTTCTCATTACTTATGCAAACTTCTGAAACCAGCTTGAATTTATCCTCAGAAACTAGGTTTTTCTTTTCTGTTGCATCATCAGGCTGTACATTTTCTGAACTTTCATGCTTTGCTTCCCTTTTAAACATGTTTCAATTCCAAATCATATCTATGCAAATACATAAAACCAAATGCATTTAACAGCACTGAAGTCACCTCTCGAATGCCTTGCTGCTTAGAAAATTCTTCCACCAGATACCCTAAATCATTTCTCTCAAGTTCAAAGTTCCACAGATCTCTAAGGCAGGTGCAAAATGCCAGTCTCTTTGCCAAAACATAGCAAAAGTCACTTTTATTCCAGTTTCCAACAAGGTCTTCATCTCCATGTGAGACCACCTCAACCTGAACTTTATTGTCCACATATCAATGTCAGGATTTTGGTCAAAGCCATTCAACAAGTCTCTAGGAAGATCCAAAGTTTCCCTTCAAACTTCTTGCTGTCCTCTTCTGAGCTCTCCAAACTAACCCAACCTCTGCCTGATTCTCAGTTCCAAAGTCATTTCCACATTTTTGGGTATCTTTACAGCAGCACCCCACTTTACCAGTACCAATTCACTGTATTAGTCAGTTCTCATGTTGTATAAGACATACTTGAGACAGGGTAATTTATAAAGAAAAAGAGCTTTAACAGACTCACAGTTCCACATAGCTGGGGAGGCCTCACAGTAATGGCAGAAGGCAAAGGAGAAGCAAAAGTATATCTTAAATGGTGGCAGGCAACAGAGAGTGTACAGTGGAACTCGCTTTTATAAAACCATCAGATCTTATGAGACTTATTCACTACCATGAGAACAGCAGGGGGGAAACTGCCCCCACTAATGCAGTTTCCTCCATATGGCCCCACCCTTGACACATGGGGATTATTACAATTCTAGGTGAGATTTGGTTGAGGACACAACCAAACCATATCAGGAACCAACATGGAAAGAATATTTCAGGACATTATACATAAGAATTTCTCCAACCTTGCTAGAGAGGCCAACATTCAAATGCAGGAAATGCAGAGAACTCCACTGACAAAAAGACATATACTCCCACACAATAATAGTAAGAGACTTTAACACTGCACTGACATTATTAGATAGATTATCCAGACAAAAAAATTAATCTAAAAATTTAACAAAAATATTTAGCACATGAACTCAGCACTAGATCAAATAGACCTGATAGACATCTGGAGTACTCTCCATCCAAAAACAATAGACTGTAAGTTTCTTATTGTCACATGGCACAAACTCTAAAATCAATCACATAATTGCACATAAAACACTCCTGAGCAAACGCGAAAGTACTAAAATCATTTAAAAAGTCTCTCAGACCGTAGCACAATCAAATTAAAAATCAAGACTAAGAAATTCACTCAAAACAATACAATTACATGAAAATTAAATAACATGCTCCTGAATGACTGTTGGGTACGTAATGAAATTAAGGCAGAAATGAAGAAGTTCTTCATAAGTAATGAGAGCAAAGATAAAACATACCGGAATAACAGGGACATAGCTAAGAGAGTGTAAGTGGTAAATTATAGCACTACATCCCTACATCAAAAAGTTAGAAAGACCTCAAGTTAACAACCTAATATCACAACTAAAGGAATCTCAAATCTAGCTGAAGATAAGAATAAAAACAAAATTAGGGATAAACTGAAGGAGACTGAGACATGAAAATACATTCAAAACATCAAAAAATCTTTAAAAATTAATAATAAAATAGACCACTAGCTGGACCAATATGGAAGAAAAGAGAGAAGGTTCAAATAAACACAATCAGAAATGACAAGGGAGATATTACCATTGACCCCAAGGAAATACAAATAATCATCAGTGAATACTATCAACATGTATATGCATGTAAACTAGAAAATCTAGAAGAAATGAGTAAATTTATTGACATATACACCCTCCAAAGACTCAACCAAGGAGAAATTAAATTCCTGAACAGACAAATAATGATCTCAGAAACTGAGTAATAATAAACAGCCTACCAACTAACAAAAGCTCAGGAAAAGCCAGATACACAGCTGAATTCTACCTGTTTTACAAAGAAGAGCTGGTACCATTCCTACTGAAACTATTCCAAAAAACTTATGAAGAAGGTCTCCTCCCTAACTCATTCAATGAGGCCAGCAACTTCCTGATACCAAAACCTAGCAGAGACACAATGAAAAAAGAAAATGTCAAGCCAATGTCTGTGATGAATATTGATGTGAAAATCTTTAGCAATATACTAGCAAACCTAATTCAGCAGCACATCAAAAAACTTATCCACTACAACCAAGTAGGCTTTTTCTCTGGCGTGCAAGCTTCATTCAACACATGCAAATCAATAAATTTGTCTCATTACATAAACAGAACTAAATACAAAAACCACATGATTCTCTCAATAGATGCAGAAAAGACTTGCAATAAAATTCAATACCTCTTCCTGTTAAAACTCTCAATAAGCTAGGTACTGAAGGAACATACCTCAAAATGATAAGAGCCATCTATGACAAACCATGACCGACATGACATTAAGTGGGCAAAAGCTGGAAGTATCCCTCATGAAAACCAGCACAAGAAAAGGATGCCCTCTCTCACCACTTCTATTCAATATAGCATTAGAAGTCCCGGTCAGGGCAATCAGGGAAGGTAAAAAAAATAAAGGCATTGAAATAGGAACAGAGGAGTTCAAACTGTCCCTGTTTGCAGATAATATAATCCTATATCTAGAAAACCCCATAACCTCATCCCAAAAGCTCCTTAAGTTGATAAACAACTTCAACAAAGTCTCAGGATACAAAAATCAATTTGTCCTCTGAGATAGAAAAATGTTAATAATGCAAAAATCACAAACATTCCTATACACCAACAACAATCATGCTGAGGACCAGATCAGGAATGCAATCTCATTCACAATTGCAACAACAAAAAAATTAAATATCTAGGAATATAGTTAACCACGGAAGTGAATGATCTCTACAAGAAGAAGTAAAAAACACTGCTCAAAGAAATCAAAGATGACACAAACAAATGGGAAAACATTCCTTGCTCATGAATAGAATCAATATTGTGAAAATGGCCATACTGCCCAAAGTAATTTATAGATGCAATGCTATTACCATTAAAATGCTATTGACATTCTATTGACATTCTTAACATAATTATAAAAAAAACTATTTTAAAACTCATATGGAATCAAAAAAGAGCCCGAATAGCCAAGGCAGTCCTAAGGGAAAAAACAAAGTTGGAGGCATCATGCTACATGACTTCAACTATACTACAGGGCTACAGTAACCAAAACAGCAGCATGGTACTGGTACTAGAACAGATGCATAGACCAAGGAACACAATAGAGAACCAAGAAATAAGACTGCAAGCCTACAACTATCTAATCTTCAACAAACCTGGCAAAAACAAGCAATTGGGAAAGGATTTCCTATTCAATAAATGGTGCTGGGAAAACTGGCTAACCATATACAGAAAATTAAAACTAGACCCCTTCCTTATACCATACACAAAAATCAACTCAAGTTGGATTGCAGACATAAAATGCAAAACCCAAAAATAATCAAAACCCTAGAATAAAACCTAGGCAATATCAAACAGGATATAGGAATGGGGAAAGATTTCATACGAAGATGCTAAAAGCAATTGCAACAAAAGCAAAAGTTAACATATGGGATCTAATTAAGCTAAATAGATTCTACACAGGGAAGAAACCATCAACAGAGTGAACAAACAACCTACAGAATGGGAGAACACTTTTGCAAACTACATACATGAAAAAGGTCTAATATCCAGCATCTATAAGGAACTTAAACAAATTTACAAGGAAAAAATAAACAACCTCATTAAAAAGTGGGCAAAGGACAAGAACAGACACTTCTCAAAAGACATATGCGAGGCCAACAATCATAGGGAAAAAAAACTCAACATCACTGATTATTAGAAAAATTCAAATAAAAATCACAATAAGATAGCATCTCACACCAGTCAGAATGGCTATTAAAAAGTCAAAAAACAACAGACCCTGGTGGGGTTGCAGAGAAAAAGGACACTTATACAAAGTTGGTGGGAATGTAAATTAGTTCAACTACTGAGGAAGACAATGTGGTGATTCCTCAAATACTATTTGTCTCAGCTATCCCATTACTAGGTATATACCAAAATGAATATAAACCATTCTATTACAAAGACACATGCATGCATATGTTCACTGCAGCACTATTCACAATAGAAAAGACAGGAATCGATCTAAATACCCATCAACGGTAGACTTGATAAAGAAAATATGACACAGATACACCATGAAATACTATGTAGCCATAAAAACGAATGAGATAATGTCATTTCCAGGGACATGGATGGAGCTGGAGGCCATTATCCTTAGTGAACCAATGCAGGAAAAGAAAACAAAATACCACATGTTCTCACTTATAAGTGGGAGCTGAATGATGAGAACACATGGACACATAAGAGGGAAAAAACACCTACTGGGGCCTATCGGAGGATGGAGATTGTGAGGAGGGAGAGGATCAGGAAAAATAATTACTGGGTATGGGGCTTCATACCTGGGTGATGAAATAATCTGTACAACAAACTCCCATGACACAAGTTTATTTATATAACAAACCTGCATTTATTTATATAATAACCTACCCCTGAACTTAAAAGAACAGTTAAATTAAAAATCAAAAAAACGTTCCCAGGCATATCTATGACTCATTAATCATTCATGTCATACAAGAAGTTTTTATTGGCTACCACATTCAAAGTACTATAGGAGATACAAAAGAAGTCTACACAAGGCATCTTCTAACAATCTACTGAGGAAACAGCATGTCTTTCTACTATCTTCATAACCCATTTATGTGCAAATCATTGCAGTGTTATATGCCAAAGTGAACATAAACGTTTGTGTGTAATACAGTTGCTATTAAAAAATAAGTAGGGAAAGAAAATATTATTCATTATATAATATGGAAATAAAATAACTGGAAAATGTTTTCAGTGCCTCCCTTCATATGATCTTTCCAGAAGGAATAGAAACTTAAGTATTTTTTTAAATCATAAATCAACATGAAGCAAATTTAAGTATACATACATATATATATATATATATATATATTTTTTTTTTTTTTTTTTTTTTTTGAGATGGAGTGTCGCTCTGTCGCCCAGACTGGAGTGCAGTAGCACCATCTCAGCTCACTGCAAGCTCTGCCTCCTGGGTTCATGCCATTCTCCTGCCTCAGCCCCCGAGTAGCTGGGACTACAGGTGCCCGCCACCACACCCAGCTAATTTTTTTGTATTTTTTAGTAGAGATGGGGTTTCACCATGTTAACCAAGATGATTTTGATCTCCTGACCTTGTGATTCACCTGCCTTGTCCTCCCAAAGAGCTGGGATCATGGGTGTGAGCCACCGCACCCAGCCTAAATGAGAAGGACTTTCTAAGTATAATCTTTGAAAGTAATAACAATAAAAACCACTGTAAAAACTCTTCAGGAAAAAATAAAATTAAAAGAAAATGCTGGAAAAATATTTAACGAGAGAAGATACAGTATTTGTATATTTACTATAGACAAAGACTTCACAAATCCATAGGATGAGCACTAAAATAGAAAGCTGGGGAAACATGAATAAAAATTCCACAAAGAATTATGATTACAGATAGACATTTTGCTTTCCTTTTTGAGATGGAGTCGCGCTCTGTCACCCAGGCTGGGAGTGCAGTGGTGCAATCTCGGCTCACTGCGACCTCCACCTCCTGGGTTCAAGTGAGATTCTCCTGCCTCAGCCTCCCAAGTAGCTGGGATTACAGGGGCATTCCACCATGCCTGGCTAATTTTTGTATTTTTAGTAGAGATAGGATTTCACCACATTGGTCAGGCTGGTCTTGAATTTCTGACCTCAAGTGATCTGCACCCCTAGGCCTCCCAAAGTGTCGAGATTACAGATGCAAGCCACTGCACTGGGCAAGATGCAAACATTTTTAAAAGAATTTTTTAAAAAGCATCAGAAAATAATTAATTCTCACAAAATATTAAAGAAAAGAAAAACAGATGTAATATTTCATACAACAATTAAACAAAAAGTAACATGTTAATATTTTATACTGATGCAGTTGAATTAAAATGGGTAGTGATTTTCCGGAAATGGAATTAGAAGACAATTTCTGGGGGATAATCAGGCTATAGATACTAAAAATTTTAAGGTATGTATACTCTAATATAGGAGTCCCATTTTAGGTAATTATGCTATTGAATAATCATAGATTAACACAAAGATTCGTGAATACGTTAATCGCTGTCCAATGACTTGGAAAATGCATAAAATAAAATGTAAATTGAAATGAGTGGGTTACAAAGAAATCCTTTTTTGGAATATAAATCATTCTATTATAAACATACATGCATGTGTATGTTCATTGCAGCACTATTCACAATAGCAGAAACATGGAATTAAACCAAATGTCCATCAGTGATAGACTGGATAAAGAAAATGTGGTATGTATACACCATGGAATACTATGCAGCCATAAAAAGAAATGAGATCATGTCCTTTGCAGGAACATGGATGGAGCTGGAAGCCATTATCCTCAGCATACTAACAGAGGAACAAAAACCAAACACTGCATGTTCTCACTTGTAAGTGGGAGCAGAACAATGTGAACACAAAAGCCCAGGGAGGGGAACAACTGGGGTTGGGGAGGTGGGCATAGGGAGGGAGGGCATCGGGAAGAATAGTTCATGCATGCTGGACTTTGAACTTAGGTGACGGGTTGATAGGTGCCGCAATTTTTTTTTATTTCAAATTTTTATTTTAAGTTCCAGGTTACATGGGCAGGATGTGCTTGTTTGTTACATAGGTAAATTGTACATAGGTAAATCTATTGTGGTTTGCTGCACAGATCATCCTATCACCCAGATACTAAGCCCAGCGTCCATTAGCTCTGCATCCTGATGCTCTCCCTCCTCCCACCTCAGTGTGTGTTGTTCATCCCGATGTGTCTATGTGTTTTCATCATTCAGCTCCCATTTATAAGTGAGAACATGTAGCTTTTGGTTTTCTGGTCCTGTGTTAGTTCTCTAAGGATAATGGCCTCCAGCTCCATCCATGTCCCTAAAAAGGACATGATCTCGTTCCTTTTTATGGTGGCACAGTATTCCATGGTGTATATGTATATATGTACCACATTCTCTTTATTGAGTCTATCACAGATGGGCATTTAGATTGATTCCATGTCTTTGCTATTGTGAATAGAGCTGCAATGAACATATGTGTGCATGTATCTTTATAATAGAATGATTTATATTCCTTTGCATACATACCCAGTAATGGGATTGCTGGGTCAAATAGTATTTGGTATTTCTGCCTCTAGGTCTTTGAGGAATCGTCACACTGTCTTCCACAATGGTTGAACTAATTTATACTCTCACTAACAGTGTAAAAGCATTTTTTTCTACAGAACGTCACCAGCATCTGTTGCTTCTTGACTTTTTAATAATAGCCATTCTGGCTGGTGTGAGACAGTATCTCATTGTGGTTTTGGTTTGCATTTCTCTAATGACCAGTGATGTTGAGCTTTTTTCATATGTTTGTTGGCCACCTGTATGTCTTCTTTTGAAAAGTGTCTGTTCATGTCCTTTGCCCACTTTTTAATGGGGTTGTTTTTTCATTGTAAATTTGTTTAAGTTCTTTATAGTTGCTGAATATTAGACTTTGTCACTTTCATAGATTGCAAAAATATCTTCCCATTCTGTAGGTTGTCTGTTTACTCAGTTGATAGTTTCTTTTGCTGTGCAAAAGCTTTTTAGTTTAATTAGATCTCATTTGTCAATTTTTGCTTTTGATGCATTTGCTTTTGGCATCTTTATCATGAAATCTTTCCCCATTCCTATGTCCTGTTTGGTGTTGTCTAGATTTTCTTCTAGGATTTTGATAGGTTTGGGTTTTACATTTGAGTATTCCATCCATCTTGAGTTGATTTTCGTTGATGGTATAAGGAAGTATACCATCTGTATATGGCTAGCCAGTTATCCCAGCACAACTTATTGCACAGGAAATCTTTTCCCCATTGTTTGTTTTTGTCAGTTTTGTCAAAGATCAGATGGCTGTAAGTGTGCAGTCTTATTTCTGGGTTCTCTATTATGTTCCTTGGTCTATGTATCTGTTCTTGGACCAGTACCATGCTGTTTTGGTTACTGTAGCCCTGTAATACAGTTTAAAATAAGGTAGTGTGATGACTCTAGCTTTATTTATTTATTTATCTATTTATTTATTTTTTGCTTAGAATTGCCTTGGCTATTTGGGCTCTTTTTTGGTTCCATATCAATTTGTTAAACAATTTTTTCTAATTCTGTGAAGAATGTCAGTGGCATTTTAATGGGAATAGCATTGGATCTATAAATTGCTTTGGGCAGTATGGCCATGCTTACGATATTGATTCTTCCTGTCCACAAGCATGAAATGGCTTTTCATTTGTTTGTGTCATCTCTGATTTCTTTGAGCAGTGGTTTGTAGTTTTCCTTGAGGAGGCCCTTCACTTTCCTTGTTAGTTGTATTCCTAGGTATTTTACTCTTTTGTGGCAATTGTAAATGGGAGTTCATTCATGATTTGGCTCTTGGCTTGACTGTTGTTTGTGTATAGGAATGCTAGCAATTTTTTCACATTGGTTTTGTATCCTGAGACTTTGCTGAAGTTGCTTATCAGCATAAGAAACTTTTTGGCTGAGACTATAGGGTTTTCTAGATATAGAATCATGTCATCTGAAAACAGAGATAGTTTTACTTTCTCTCTTCCTGTTTGAATACCTTTATTTATTTCTCTTGTGTAATTGCCCTGGCCAGAACTTCTAATGCTATGTTGAATAGAAGTGGTGAAAGAGGGCAACCTTGTCTTGTGCTAATTTTCAGGGTAATGCTTCCAGCTTTTGCTCATTCGATATTGGCAAAATTGATATTGTCTGTGGGTTTTCCATATTTGGCTCCTAATATTTTGAGGTATGTTCCTTCAATACCTAGTTTTTTGAGAGTTTTTAACAGGAAGGGATGTTGAATTTTATTGAAGCCCTTTTCTGCATCTATTGAGATAACCATGTGGTTTTGTCTTTACTTCCGTTTATGTGGTGAATCACATTTATTGATTTGTGTATGTTGAACCAGGCTTGCATCCCGGGATGAAGCCAACTTGATTGTGGTGGATAAGCTTTTTGATGCTCTGCTGGATTTTGTTTGCCAGTATTTTGTTGAGGATTTTTGTATCAAGTCTTATCAAGGATATTGGCCTAAAGTTTTTTTCTTGTTGTTATATCTCTGCCAAGTTTTGGTATCAGGATGATGCTGGCCTCATAGATTGAGTTAGGGAGGAGTCCCTCCTTTTCAATTTTCTAGAATAGTTTCAGGGCTTCTTTGTACCTGTTATAGAATTCAGCTGTAAATCTGTCTGGTCCTGGGCTTTTTTTGGTTGGTAGGCTATTTATTACTGCCTCAATTTCAGAACTCATTATTGGTCTTTTGCAGATTCAGTTGCTTCCTGATTCAGTCTTGGGAGGGTATATGTGTCCAGGAATTGATACATTTCTTCTAGATTTTCTAGTTTATGTGATTAGAGGTGTTTACAGTGTTCTCTGATGGTTACTTGTATTTTTGTGGGGTCAGTGGTGATATCTCCCTTATTGTTTCCAATTGTGTTTATTTGAATCTTCTCTTTTTTCTTATTAGTCTAGCTAGCAGTCTATTTTAATAATTTTGTCAAAAAACTAGCTCCTTGATTTGCTGATTTTGTGAAGGGTTTTTCATGTCCATATCTCCTTCAGTTTAGCTCTCATCATGGTTATTTATTGTCTTCTGCTAGCTTTAGGGTTTGTTTACTCTTGGTTCTCTAGTTATCTTAGTTGTGATGTTAGGTTCTTAACTTGAGATCTTTCTAGCTTTTGATGTAGGCATTTAGTGCTATATATTTCCCTCTTACATTGCCTTAGCTGTGTCCCAGAGATTCTGGTACATTGTATCTTTGTTCTCATTACTTTCAAATAAATTCTTGATTTGTGGCTTAATTTAATTATTTGCCCAAAAGTCATTCAGGAGCAGGTTGTCCCTGCAGTTGTTTGTTTTTGAGTAAATTTCTTAATCTTGAGTTCTAATTTGATTGTGCTGTGGTCTGAAAGATTGTTTGGTATGATTTCAGTTCTTTTGCACTTGTTAGGAGTGTTTTACTTCCAATTATGTGATCAGTTTTACAGTAAATGTCATGTGGTATTGAGAAAAATGCATATTCTCTCATTTTTGGTTGAAGAATTCTGTTGATATCTATAAGGTCCACTGGATCTTGAGCAGAGTTTAGGTCCAAAATAGCTTCGTTAATTTTCTCTCATGATGATCTGTCTAATATTGTCAATGAGGTGTTAAAGTCTTCTACTATTACTGTGTGGGAGTCTAAGGTCTCTAAGAACTTGCTTTATGAATCTGGGTGCTCCTGAGTTGGCTGCACATATATTTAGAATAGTTAGTTATTTTTGTTGAGTTGAACCGTTTTCATTATGTAATGTCCTTCTTTGTGTTTTTTTTTTAACTTTGTTGGTTTAAAATATGTTTTGTCAGAAACTAAGATTGTAGCTCCTGTTTTTTTCTGTTTCTGTTTTCCATTTGCTTGGTAAATTTTCCTTCATTTCCTTATTTTTGAGCCTATGTGTGTCTTTGCATATGAGCTAGGTCTCTTAAAGACAGCATACCAATGGGTCTTGGTTCTTTATCCATCTTGACATTCAGTGTCTTTTAATTGGGGCATGTTGCTCATTTACATTTAAAGTTAGTATTGTTACATATGGATTTGATCCTGTCATAATGATGACAGCTCCTTATTTTGCAGAGTTGTTTATGTGTTTTTGTCATAGTGTCACTGGTTTGCGTACTTCAGTGTGTCTTTGTACTTGCTGGTAATGGTTTTTCCTTTCCATATTTAGTGCTTCCTTCAGGAACTCTTGTAAGGCAAGTCTGGTGGTAACTATTCCCTCGGCATTTGCTTGTCTGAAAAGGATCTTATTTCATTTTTGCTTATGAAGCTTAGTTTGGCCAGATATAAAATTCTGGGATGGAACTTCTTTTCTTTAAGAATGTTTAATATTGGCCCCCAATCTCTTCTGGTTTGTAGGATTTACACTGAGAGGTTCACTGTTAGTCTGAATGGGCTTCTCTTTGTAAGCGACCTGGCCTTTCTCTCTTCTGGCCCTTAACAATTTTCTTTCATTTCAACTTTGGAGAATCTGATGATTATGTGCCTTGTGGATAAACTTCTCATGGAGTATCTTATTGGAGTTCTCTGAATTTTCTGAATTTGAATGTTGGCCTGTCTTGCTAGGATGAGGAAGTTTTCCTGGATGATATCATGAAGTACATTTTCCAAATTGGCTCCATTCTCCCTGTCTCTTTCAGGTACCCTGATGAGTTGTAGATTCGGTCTCTTTACACAATCTCATATTTCTTGGGGGGTTTTTTTGTTCCTTTTTATTATTTTTTCTCTGTTCTTGTCTGCCTGTCTTATTTTAAAAAGGTAGTCTTCAAATTCTGAGATTCTTGCCTCCACCTGGTCTATTCTGCTATTAATACTTGTGATTGCATTGTGGGGTTCTTGTAGTGTGTTTTTCAGCTCTATTAGATCAATTATGTTCCTCTCTATACTGGTTACTTTTTTTGTTACTTCTTGCATTGTTTTATTATGATTCTTAGCTTCTTTGCATTGAGTTACAACATACTCCTTTAGCTCAGTGAGATTCCTTTTATTCATATTCTGAAGCCTACTTCTGTCATTCCAACCATCTCAGCCTCAGCCCAGTCCTGAGCACTTGCTTAAGAGGTGTTATAGTTATTTGAAGAAAACGGGACACTCTGGCTTTTTGAGTTTTTAGCATTTCTGTGCTCATTCTTTCTCATCTTTATGGGCTTATCTACCCTGAAGCTTTTAGATTGCTGACCTTTGGATGGGCTTTTTGTCGTTTGTTTTTGTTCTTGTTGGTGTTGGGGGTGGTGCTGGTGGTGGTAGAGGTGGAGGTGGTTTGTTTGTTTCTCTTTTGACAGTCTGGCCACTTTTCTATAGGGCTGCTGCAGTTTGCTTAGGGTCCACTCCTGACCCTAATTGCCTCAGTTTTTCCCATACCTGGAGGTATCACCAGTGAAGGCTATAAAACAACAAAGATGTCAACCTACCCCTTCCTCTGGAAGTTCCATCCTAGGGGGTTACTGACCTGTTGCCAGCCCAAACACACCTGTAGGAGGTTTCTGGTGACCCCAGTTGGGAGGTCTTACCCAGTCAGGAGGAACGAGATCAGGGATCTGCTTAAAGAAGCAGTCTGGCTGCTTTTTGATAGAGCGTAGTGTGGTGTTAGGGATCCCTTCAGCCACCAGTTGGTTTGGGCTCTCCAAGGCACACAGGCTGGACTGGCTGAAACAGACAAACAACCAAGCTGGTGGCCTGCCTTGCCCCCCGGGCATTCCATCCCAGGGAGAAATTAAAACTCTGCTGGCTGTACAATACAGGCAGATGTGGCCAAAGGCTCTGACTAAGAGGATCTTCCTCTGGAGGAAGAGTGAATCAGGGTCCCACTTAAGGACGCAGTCTGTCCTTGACAAAACAGTTGTTGTTCCGGGGAGTTGCCCCTGCCTCTGTTGGCTTGGACTCTCTGAAGCCTGCAGGCTGAGTGGTCCAAACAACCAAGGTGGCAGTCCTCCCCTCATGGTAAGAGCCATGGGCAGCACTCTGTCCCATGGAGATCAGAGCTCTGTCTATAGAATATACGTGGGCAGGGGGAGCTGGAGGCCTCAGCTAGGAGGTCCCATCCAGTGAGGAGGAATGTGTCTGGGTCCCGCTTAAAATAGCAGTCTTTTTTATTTTTAAATTAAAAAACCACATTCTGACAAAGCAGCTGTGCTGCGCTAGGGGGATCTTTCCTCATCTGAACACTTTGGACTCTCCAAAGCCTGCAGACTGGAATGGCTGAGTTAACTAAACAGCAGAATAGTGGCCTGCCTCTCTTCCCAGGGACTGCCTGTCATCTCAGGCAGGCCCTATCCCGCTGCTAGTGACTGGCTGGAACTCCAAGCCAGTAGGTCTTATTTTGTGAGGTGCCATGGAAGTGGGGCCTGCACGCTGATGCTGTTTGGCTCCCTGGGTTCAACTCCCTTCCTAGGGTTATGTACAGACATCCTGCCTTGTCTGAGTTGCAGACACCTTTGTTGGGGATCCTGGGGTCAGAGTATGTAAAGCTCCTGGGTCTCTGTGCATGCCTGAGCAGCTGCTCTGCTCAGACTCCGTACAGCTCTGTGTGTTGGAATCAAGGCCTCAGTGGCATGGGCTCAGGAGGGGATCTCCTGATCCAGGAGTTGCAAAGATCCATGGGAGAAGCATGGTTACCTGGGATCACACATTCACTCACTGCTTCCCTTGGCTGGGAGTGGGGGTTCCCTTGGCTCCGTGTCACTCCTGGGTGGGCTGTCACCCTGCCCTGCTTTTTTCATTCTCTGTGGGTCGAGTTGTTTCTCTAGTCAGTTCCAGTGCAAGTACTTGGATATTTCAGTTGAAGGTGCCATAGGTTTTCACCCCTTTCATTCATTCCTCTCTGTGTCATGGACCACAGCTGCTTCTAATCTGCCATCTTGTCCTCCTCGGAAATCCTAGTTTTATTCACATTACACACACTTGCATATATTATATGCATATATCCACAAAGACGACTGTGGAAAATATCCCAGGATGTTAAGTGGTTATCACTGGGTGATGAAATTATGATTTATTTTCCAAGATTCTTATGATTCTTTTTTAGGAAATCAAAGTTTTACTAAAATCTAAAAAGCAAAAACTTTTAAATTGACTTTCTAAAGAATGCAATTTAAGACCAAAGATTTTTGCAGCTTAATACCAGGGACAATAATTATTTTTGCTACAATAATCACAAGCCTATCATTATCTTCATTATCATTTTCATCATATTACCATTAGTATGAATGTTTCTTCAAGTGTCTTTTATGATTTCTAATCATTCACATTGACTTTGCTTAATTCTAATAAATGGGATATACTGTTAAAAATATGTGAGACAATCCAGTAAATTTAAATATGGATTAAATATTAGATTAGATTAAAATATTTTTAATTTTGTAAGTTATGGTGATAACAGTTTATACATAAAATATGTTCTTTCAGTTAGAAATGCACAGTGAAGTATTGATGGGTGAAATTATGCATTGTTTAGAATTTGCCTAAATACTTCAAAAAAAAAAGTGGGAAACTAAATGAAACAAGATTGTCAAAAAGTTAATAATTTTTGCAGCTGATCGAGAATGTCCATGATAATTTATCATATTTTTCTCTATAATCAAACTGTAAATATAACTATAATCTATAAATCTAAATTTATACGTTTTTCTCTATAACCTAATCTAAATCTATAGATTTTTTCTCAAAAATCTAACATATTTTTGGTATATATTAGATTTTCACAATAAAGCTTTTAAAATGTCAAAGGAATAATATTAGTATTTACTAATAAATATATTTAATAGATACAAAGACATCATTCTAAAGAATTCAGACAGAATTATACCATCAAAGGGTGGAAAATTTTTCCCACTACTCATCGTGTTAAAGTGTAAAATATCACTGGCTTTTGAGTTATCTCCCTTCCTCTGGACCCCTCACACATTCTCCTCCTTTTTTATTAACAATAGATGTAACTACATGAATTCTAGAAATAGGTTAACAGCCATGATGAAATCAAGATTTTTAAAATCTCAACAAATTTTAATTCTTTCATCACATTTTAAAAGAAGCACTTTGTTCTTGTTTTTGTTAAACAAGTCAATACATCCATCAGTGATAAATGGGAACAAAAAAATATTTGTTTAACTCATGTCAACATCAATCTACAAAAACTTGCCATCTAAAATATTGCTCCTATTGATACATCCTATAACATGTTTCTCGTCATAGTTGGGGACAGAGATGGAGAGGACAATTATGATGGGATACAATGATACTTCTCTTGTTTAATTTCAATTTTGGTCTCTTATTCTGCTATATATTTGAGTGGACGGTAGTAAATAAATATCTTATTATAGAAGATGAAGCCTCTTGTTTATGAGAATTTCTCAAGCCTTCCAAACTGATATGAGTCTTCTGCTTACATATAGCAAGACTTGCCTCAGGAATTAATCTTTCCTGCCTCAGAGTATTGAGCTGCTTGGTCTGCTTTAGCAGTAGACTTGCCATGCATGATCTGCACACATAAAGAGAGTTAGGCCATCAGGATGTGTGCTGTCACATCCTCACGTTCTTTACTCCGCTCTGAACTCAACTCTTTGACCCAGTCTCCAGTATCCTTGCCAGTATCACCACAAGTGTTGTTTATAAGTTCTTTCCCTGATGTGTATACCTTAGATTTACTCCAATAGACCTTGATTTATCATGCTTTCAGTTATTCCTACTGACTTAACCTTGATTCCATTGAATTCCTCACATCTCTCCTTCCCCAGCCTTTCTAGCCTCCCTACTCTACCCCCCACCCCAGACTCCCCCACCACAAATAGATAAGAGCTCCACGTGGGTAGCTGATGCTACTAAAGCTGTAGTTCTTGTGCCTCATCCACCCACTCTAAACATGTGATTCTCACAACAATGTCCCTTTGACCAAGGTGTATAAAATACATACTTACAAAATGTATTTTCTGGGGTGTTTTTACCATCACCTTGGCCAGAAGAAAAGGATGTGGGTTTCATTTACAGTTGTGAGGATAATGAACTACCTGTAGAATGTGGTACATTTCAAAAGTATGACTTCCCTCTCAAACTATCAGTACAGGCATTACTTCCTGGCAGTAAGGAAAATGAGCAAAACTCAAACCTGAAGCTAAAATCGAAAACTTCATTTGAATCAATAATAATCAAATCTCACACCAGAAAACTCTGCTAGATTTAAAGGAAACAAAACTTTTAATTGAATTCTACTTCTTTTCCACACTTTGCATTTAAACATTGTACAATTTAAAATATTTTCTTTTCAACTACTAACCTATCTCATGAAAACTTTTCTTGCGACTGTTAACTATTCAATTCAACAAAAAGTTGCTAGGCATCAATTATGTTCAAAATGCTGGAAACATAACTGTCCTAATAATCATATCTAGCAATTACTGAGCACTTACTCTGCACTAAGCACTGTTATCATATATTATTTATTTACACCTCACAACAACACTGTGAGGTAGAACTGCTATTATTTTCACTGCTATACTGAAAATTCCCTCTAAACTTATAGGACTATATATATACACACACACACACATATATATACCACACATATATATAAGAATGTCTGAATATATATATATTCTAAAATATTATAAAAATGAGTTACATTTTTAAGCTGATAAATGACATGTGAAACACAATAAGCAAATATGTAATCCCAGGGGCAAATATGTAAAGAGCAATTTCCACTTACTAAGAGTTTGAATTTATGAATAGACTTTGTCATTGACGTTCTACTACAGATGTTTTATTGTTTGTTAGCATTTTTCCCAGTAGTTGGGAAGGTATAGGGACAGAGGGAACAAGGAGACCATAATGGAATTTAATGTTTTTCAGCTGCTAGATGTGCTGGTAAAAATTTTGCTAAAGTATGCTATAATTGGAAACGACTAGTTCAACCAAGATTTTGAATTCTCCATAATTCAGAAGAATTCACCAGTCTTATAAATCAAATTTGGTAATACATGAATTAGAAATCACCCACATTTTTGAGCACCTACAAAGGTTAAGGGCTGTCTGTATATTTTCCAATTTAATCACCAACTATATGTCATAGGCATTCATAGTCCCATTTTATGGACGATGAAACTAAGATTCACAGAGGTAAGTAAAGTGATGTTTTCAAAATAACAAAGTTGCGATGTCAGATGGCAGGGAATTCCCAAGAAAAGTCTGAGTTTTGAAATCAGATAGATGTGTGTTCAAATTAAGCCTCTAACATATTCCTGGTAGATAAACTTTAACCATTTCCTTAACCTATCTGAACTTCTGTTTCCTTAACTATAAAATTGAGATAATTATCCATAGATTTATTATAATAGTTAAATGAATGAGATAGATATTGTAATAGTTAAATGAGATATGTACAATTGACTCTCAAAAATGATCATTCTAATTCCTACCCAATGAGATTAATATAAGAGTAAATCCAAATCTGCCTCAATTGGGCCAAGAATCTTCCTAAAATGGCAATCACTATACTCTAGAGGCAAAACGTAGACAATAGCAGAAAAAAAGAATGCAATTTTCATGAGGACAGGATGAAGGCATAGGCAAAAAAAGGAGAATTAGAGAGAGCTTTGCTATTGAATCTCTGATCATATCAGGGATTCTTTGTTTTAAAATAATGTAAACTAAAATTTTTAAGGAATTTATGGAAAGATATGGGATGAAGTAGCTTGTTCACAAAATCAAAGTAAACTTTAACAACTAGGTTTCACGCAGGACTAGGAAGTACCGGTTGTCAAGGTGGGTTGGATAATCTCTTTAGGATGTGACCATGGAAATTAAGCCTCATTTCCTAAGTCACTCACTGAGACTCAAGTTGGTGCAAGAGATGTAGGTTAGCCTCTCTTGGGTCACATATCTGACCCTTGGTTAAAGGAATATAGTCAACCTTGAATGACAGCCTGGTATACTTCAAATGACAGATCATAATTGGAAAGGTATGAATCACCAAGGAAAATTGGGGTCCTGGTGAAGATGTAAAGTCTTTGAGAAGATGTAAGGAACGCGGAGCGGGCAAAAATAATAGGGCCTATGACAAAGCATTTGTGGGTAGTGTGAGAAAAGCTAGAGGAGAAAGCATAATTATGTGCAAAACTCTTTTATATCATTGTTTAAAATATATTACAAGTGTTCCTTTACCTGGGTCCCTCATGAGATTGTGAACTCCTAGAGGCAGAGGACTGCTTTAAATAGTTTTGGTTTTTTTTTTTTTTTTTTTTTTTTTGAGATGAAGTCTCACTTTGTCGCCCAGGCTGGAGTGCAGTGGCGTGATCTCAGCTCACTGCAACCTCAGCCTCCCGGGTTCAAACAGTTCTGCTTCCTCAGCCTCCCGAATGGCTGGGATTACAGGCATGTGCCACCACGCCCAGCTAATTTCTTCTGTTTTTAGTAGAGACAGGGTTTCACCATGTTGACCAGGCTGGTCTCTAATTCCTGACCTCAGTGATCCACCTGCCTTGGCCTCCCACAGTACTGGGATTACAGGCGTGAGCCACCATGCCTGACCTCAATATTTCCATATCAATGTCCGGCCTATGGGAGGCCCTTAGCAAATCTTAGATCCACAGAAACTTTCCATTTCACTGCACAAGAGTGTCACAGTGGAACCATTATTTAAGTTAGGTCCCATAAACAAAGAAAGAACATTCATTTACACAAATCTTGCATATGGACGAGTAATGTTCAAGATCAGATAATGAATAGAATTAGTTAGAGGTTCAGTTTTCAGTCTCAACAATTTGTAAGTAATATAGATGAGAGAGAAAAAAGATCTTAAACATCTAATAAACAATAGTAGCAACCTTTATTGTATACTTTGATACACATGACATAAATGCATTACTTGCTAGCTGATTTCAAATGAAAGTTAAAATGTCATTTTTTTAATGACAGAAAGGATGATGCTACCTCTTCATATGCATCCATAACATAGCAATGACATAATTTACCCACCACTACATTTCAACTGCCTGTAAGTCTGGGTTGTTTTCTCACAGGAGCATTTGCACATATTCATTTACCCATAACCTCTTGCTAGGTTCCCATAGTGGCTAAGGATATATTTCAGAGGGGTAGAAACATAGGCTAAAACCTTGGAATGTAACCTAAAGCATAGGCCTTGAAATCAAATGGCTCATGTCAGACTCAAACTCATGTTTATTAGCACTGGACAATATCAATTGATAATACATCATTTGCTCTTGATCCTATTTATTTTGTTGAAACTTGATCTGAATGAATTTGAGTCAGAGTTTAAATTAAAATTTATGGAAAATTATTAGAAATTGTTATGATTATTTTTGTTTCAAATAATGCATCACAAAATGACCTTTAACTGTCTTATAATTAAATAATGAGCCAGCTGGGGCAACATAACAAGACCCCACCTCCAAACAAATTTTAAAATTTAGCTGGGCATAGTGGCAAACACTTGTAGTCCTAGCTACTTGGAAGGTTGAGGTGGGAGGATCGCTTGAGCTCAGGAGTTCAAGACCAGCCTGGGCAACATAGTGAGACCCCATCTTTAAAAAAATAAAAAAAATTATCTGGATATGGTGGCACACAGCTGTATTCCCAGCAACTCGGGAGGCTGAGGTGAGAGGATCATTTGAGCCAAGGAGTTGGAGGCTGCAGTGAGCTATGATCATTTCACTATACTCCAGCCCAGACAACAGAATAAGATCTTGTCTCTTTAAAAGAAAAACAAAAAAGTAATAAATAAGTAAATAAATACCATTTTTTTCTAAGAAACTTTTTTTTCTTGTCAACCTTAGGTGATATCTAATAAGCTTGGGACTGTATATATGTTAGGTTTCTCTGTTGTTTGGTATATTTATCACCAACCATGGTATATTTACCACCACGACTCCACAATGTACAGGGAAAGACTTATAAAACCAGAAAGTAAGAAGGAAACTCTCCCTTTTCTGTCCTCAAACAAAATTGTTAACAACCTTCCAAAATTCATTCCAATATTCTTTTTCATCTTCTTTAAACATGGTCTTTATCTTCTTTAAACATGGTCTTTCATCTTCTTTAAACATGTAAATATTGCCTTCTAAGAAGAAAAGATTGTTCACTAGCAATGAAGGCATTCATTTTTTAAGTAGGAAATTAATGAAAACATCAATTAGTAAGTTTCTTTAATGTCAATAATGAAGTTAAGGGACATTAGCCCTTATCACTGACTTATCACACAATAAAAAAGTTGTGTGGTAATAGGACAAAAAGGGTTGTGTTCAAATAATCATGCTTATCACCTTAGACTTTCAAGGGGCTATAAAATGCTCTAGCTACCTTATGCCTCCCCTTCCAAGTGTGAAGCTGATAAAGAGAGTGGTCCTCTCGCTTACTGATTGCAGGTCTGAAACAAAAACAGTCAATTGCCTTTCCTGGGCTAACAAAGTCACCTCTAAACTAAGGGTGATATCATAAATTCTTTATTATCTGGAATGGTTAATTTTCTGTGTCAGTTTGGCTAGTTGACGGTGCCAAGTTTTTTGTCAAACACCAAGCTAGACGTTGCTGTGATGCTATTTATTAGATACAATTAACATTTGATTAGTAGACTTTGAGTAAAGAAGGTTGCCTTCCATAATGTGAGTGGGCCTCATCCAATCAGTTGGAGGCTGTAACAGCAAAGACTGAGGTTTCCTGAACAGGAAGAAATTCACCTTAAGACTCCAACACAGAAACCCTGGCTGAGTCTCCAGCCTCTTGCCCTGTGGAATTCAGGCTCAATACTATAATATCAACTGTTATCTGAATTTCCAGGCTTCAATCACATGAGCCAATTCATGTACATTCACATACTACTTTAGGGTGGTTCCAAAGTTTTGGTGAATGAAAAACAAATGACTCTTTTTAAAATTTAAAATAGTTCAAGCAGATGATGTTTCCAATTCACATTTTATGTATCTATAAATAGCATCACATTTTTCTCTCGCTTCCTCCTTTGAAATACACAAATGGCTTCCCAATCCTCCAAATCGCTAGTGTGGCCTACTGGGCCCTGTGTGATCTGCCCCAGACAGAAAGTTCAATTAACAGGATCACTGTCAACAGACATTTGCACAAATGACTTTCTTCTGCTGGGTACAATCAGTAGGACAAAGATCACCTCAGTCGGTGCCCTTGTGAGCACAGAATTAAAACAGTTGGACATGCATGCTCTCAATCAATCGTTTCCATAGAGTAGAGTATCTGAATGAATTGTCCTTTTCCTAGATAGTTATTTCTATCCAGTCAAGTGGGGCCTGTCCCCAGAATCAGATTACCTTGAATTCTGAGAACTTCTGGCTGCCTGATGAAAAGGCTTTATTTATTGGCATTCACTTTTCCAAACTCCATTTCTATAACTGGATCTGTTTCAACCACATGACATTATCATCTGAGTGTTAAACTATGACTGTCCTGTTTTTCTAAGGCACACACCCTGATCACTCTGGGGGAACTTGAGAAATACCTTGGTGCCTATGACTAATTAGGAGGACCATCTTGGTCTCATCGGCAGCACATTTTGAAAATTATCTTTTAATTTACTGCCCTAGAGGGTATATTATATCCACTTTTGATCTATTTATTTATTTCACTATGAGCAGGAAACGTTTTCTGATACAGTCCCTATATTTGGAAAGTAATGCTTCCATTAGGACCTCATGCTCCTCATGTACTAAGCAAGCATCATATTCCTTGAATCCATGTGGATTGTCCCTATCTCTGAGCTATCCAGCAGCCTCTCCTAAACTCATCTAATAATCCTTCTATTGTAAACACATTTGGAAGAGGTTAGGTCACCCCATTCCCAGGAACAGTGCCATGTTTACCTTTTGAGCAATATACTAGTAAAGTTTCACATGACAGACGCAAAAATTTGTAGAAATTACCCAAAAAGAAAGACGAGTCAGAAAATAAATGTCTGGAAAGTTGCAACTGCACCTAAGTTATCAGGGAGACTGTAACACCGTATTTCAGGACCTCAACTCACACATGCAGGCACCCACAGACACTTATGCACACACATGACCACTACAACAACAAGAAAACGGGACAAACTTCACCTAATCCTAATCACTTAATAATGCAGGAGAAAACATTTATCTAATTTATCAAAATCTAAATTTGTGGCTATAAGAATTAAATACATCAACAGAAAGAAGAAGGTTTATATAAGACCCAGAAAAAGAGAAGTGAAAAACAAGAAGTGGTCAGAGCATATCTCCTACATCATCCAAGGAGGGGGTGCCTTGAACCTTGAGCTTGGAAATTTTATTCCACTAGGCAGATAAAAAATATAATAGTGTATACTCTTATAGTTCCTATTTTATGCCAGGAAAAAGTTTTAACACTATACATTCACTAACTCATTTAATATGCATAGCAGTCTATAAATAACCACTATTAGTATCCCAATTTTCAGATTTAAAAGCTGAGTCACAAAGAGTTTACTTATATCACTTGCCCAAATCCAAGAGTAGAGCTGGATTTGAATCTAGGCAGCCTGATGCCAAAATTAGCTCTCTAATATTAGAATATAGTAAAAATGGAAAAGACTGCTTCCTTTTATTTTTGGGAAGAGAGAAGAGAAAACAAGCATTTGTTGCAAACCTTTTGATTGCTAAATATTGTAGCAGAAATTTTACATACACTGTGCTGGTAACAGCCCTATGAGTCATATCATCTGATCCTTATTTTACACAGATAGAAACTAGGCCACTGGGAGCTTCCTGGAGGATCCAAGTACTTTCTTGGGGATCACTGGGAATTTGTAGAAGTAAAAACCACTGTGTTTGTTCCCTTCATTCACCATAAAACTAAGCAGCAAGCAAAGTTCCCTTCATTCATTCTTTCAGCAACAAGTAAACTAGCCCTAGCAGGAAGACCAAATCTTGAGACTGTGGTTCATCTCTTCATCTGATATGGATCAATGGATCAGCTGATAAAATACACACACACACACACACACACACACACACACACACACACACACACAAAGGTAATTCAGTTATCTGTTTTCTGAACTGGTCAAAGTGAGTATGACTCAATAAGACCCTATTCTTATTATGTAAGTCAACAGAAAGGGTTCTGTTTAATGAAAAAGATGTCTCAGAATCTACAGAATTGAGCATGTTTTCAATCCATCCAGTTGCTCGGTTAGCACCATGAAGACTGGTTTAGATATAGGAGATAAGGTCCAAAGTTATAATAAAAATTAAAAATTAAGCTGGAACAAAGACCAGCACTCATGAATCTCTTCATGTACGATGATCCATCCGGAGACCTTTCCTTTAAACAAATTTACATTTTCTTTCAATGATGAAAATCATGTATTTTATAAAAGGTCCTACAGAAAACAAAGATTCAAGTTGGAAGACCCTAAAATTTACAAATCTATGATAATCATGTTAGTGTCTGAAGCTAAGACAGTATTCTACAATGCATATATTTTAGATAATATTTGAATCACACTATATACATATTCTGGGGTTTTTTTACTTCTACTTTATCCTGAATATTTTTCTGTGTTATTAAATATTATTTGAAATTTAAAGACTGCACAATATTTACAACATGGCTCTCCAGCATGGACATACCACAATATATCTTCTATTTTTGGACATTTATGTTATTAACCAGTTTTCTCTGTCATAAACTAACAAGATGGAGGTTGCAAGGTCACCAACTCATTGTTCTGAAAATTGATTAATAGAGGGAAAAAACAAGTGTATACACGCTTTTTCAGCATGAACTGTTTTAGGGTAACAAAATTGTTGGAGAGAGAAAGATTTTCTTTACAGAAAATTACTATCTAATTAATGTGAAATAATCAACAGAATTAGAAAAATACCATTTTATAAATCAATAAAATTATAGATCTAGGAAACGATCACTAATGAATGTTATAACCATGAGGTAAAATTTCAATGAGGATCTTGATAACGGAGAACTCACCAGAACCTACTAATAAATCTTAACATCACTAAAAGTGGGGTAACCAGAAGTTACGTGCTTTCTGGTGTGGTACAATAGGAGTACAGAATCTCAGATATACAGTATTCTTGCTAAAAAATAAAAATAAAAATGAGCCTGACTCTAATCAATCCTTCACTTTAAATACTAGCTTATGGAAAATAAGAGTGATACAGGAGGAAAAAAAAAGAATGATACCATAAAGTAGCCATCAGCTAATCTAGAATATGAGACATTCTACAGGACAAAATACTTAGTTTATTTATCAAATAAGTAACAGGAGAAAGAGGAAAGGGGAAACTGTTATACATTTAAAGCAACTTAAGAGGCCATATGAATACCACATGCACTATGTAGCCCTTGTTTGGATTCTAATGTGAACAAAACAGTTGTAAAAAAGACATTCTTGAGACAATTGAGAAATTTGAGCCTAAACTTGTTCAATTCTCTTAAACTTAATAATAGTCTCTGGTTACTTTTTAAAACTTTTATTATACAGAGTGCTTACAAATAAAATAATAAGAAGCTTTGGATTTGCTTTAAGGTAATCCTGTAGAGACAGAGAATAAAATAGATAAAATAAGACTGGAAAAATATTAACAATTTTCAAAACTGGATAGTGAGTACATAGAGATTTATTATAGTACTCTTTCTACTTTTATGTTGATGGAAGATGTCAATAATAAAAAGCTTTCTTAAAATATCAAAATACAAATATATGTATATTATATATTTATATTTTTGTTGTTGTTTGTTTGAAATTTCAACTAAAATCATAGAGTATATTTAAGGAAGGAGCATGATAAGTCAAAGACATGAAGTTCTTTGAGGTTTTCTTTTTTTTTTTTTTTTTTTTTTTTTTTTTTTTTTGAGACACATTCTCCCTCTTTTGTCCAGGCTGGAGTACAGTGGTGCCATCACAGCTCACTGCAGCCTCAGCCTGACACCAGGCTCAACAAATCCTCCGACCTCAGCCTTCCACGTAGTCTGGAGTGCAGGCACATACCACTACATCCAGCTAATTTTTGTATTTTTTATAGAGACGGGGTTTCACTATGTTGCCCAGGCAGGTCTCAAACTCTTGAGCCCAAGCAATCCACCCACCTCTGCCTCCCAAAGTGCTGGAATTACAGTCATGAGCCACAGCTCCCGGCCTCTTTGAGGTTCTTAAAAACTATTTTAAAAATACATTCCAGAAAGTTTGCACAAAATTAATAGTCCCAGCAATGCCTATGTGTCCATTTCACTATACCATGACCAAAATTACATATATGTATCTTGAAACATCCATTCTATTTTTATAAAGTACAGCTTATTGTAATTAATGTTTTCTTTACAAAATGGGTTTAAATATTTTAATAAAAAGTAGTCATTTGCATGTCTTCTGCATTAAATTATCTGATTATGCTTTTTACCCATGTTTTAACTGTAGTCTTGGTATTATATTTTTTTGTCTTTGATTTGTAAGGGCTTTTGATATTTTAGAAATAACCTTTTATCTAATGCCAAATATTTTCACATTTGTGCTTGATTTTTATTTTGTTTATTATGTTATAAATATACAGAATTAAATGTTTTATGTGATCATATCTATAGATTTGTCTATAGACAGAACTTTCCTTTGTTACATTTATGCTTAAAAAATCCTGCCATCTCCCGAGATGAGCTAAATATTTATGTTCTTATAGGATTTTTTAATGACTTACTTTTTACTTTTACATTTCTTATCCATCTGGAATTCATTTTGTTGTATGGCTTATGGTGTCAGTTGGGATCTTACTTTACTATTTTCTAAATAGTAAGCCAATAATTTTTTTTTCTTACTGATTTAAGATATCACCTGACCTAATAGATCTCTATATATACTCTGGTATGTTTCTTACCTTCCTGATAATATGACTTCCTCTTACTGTTGAATGTTGTGCCTGCACCACATTACTATGATTTTGTAACTGGTGAATAAACTTGTTAAATGAACCGGGAAAAAATGAGAGCGAGAAGATAAGGGCAAGACACTATTATTGCAAAGACAATAAATTCATTTCCCGTGAACATCATCTATATCACCCCATATTTTGTCAGCATGTATACAAAAGCTGTATGCTCTAGGAGAGAGAGGAGAGATTCTAGGGTAAGTGTACAAAGATTCAAAAGCTGGTTTTATTTCTTTACTGACTCTGTGTTCTTAGAAAAAGTACTTAACTTCTCTGATACTGTCTTCTCCACCATAAAATGGAGATAATATCTATATCATGAATTTCCTGTAAGGTGCAAATGCAGGTGAGAGGTAGCTGAGGAATTCTTGTAAGCTATAAAACAGTGTGTTTTTAATTTTTAAAAAACAGAAATGTTGATAATGTTGATAACTATTGGAAAAATTAATAATAAATTCATATTCACTGGGAAGGCACTGAAAATGTTTGCCATGTCTTTTTCAGTAACTTCTGGAGTAAAGATGCCAACTTTTAGAAAAAATTGGTATTATGTAACCTGTCAAATATACCAAAGGGGTTTAAGAAACACACGAAAGATCTTTTTAGCTTTTGAGTGCTCTGCATTAAACGTTTTTGCAATTAACTTCAATTCTAGGTGATCCATTTGAGTGAAGCAAGGAATAGAGTAAAACCTAACATTATTACTCTGTGCCTTTCATCAATGACCACCTCGGAGTCACTTGTATAACGAAGAATTGTGAGCAGAAGACATAAAAATCCTCACCATAGTCATAAACAAATAGGGCAAATATCATGCTTACAGTCATCCTTAAAAGCACATTCAACAAGTGAATTTTGCATAAACTCTCTTCTCTGTTAATTCCAACAAATCTGTAGATTGCTGACATATGGTATCTTAAGCTGTGATCTATGCCTTTTAAACAGTGGAAGGATCACACACTAGGGCTGCCAGGATTAATGAAATGGCTATGCTCTGGGGAAGCAGCCAAGCTTCCAGCAGCAATTTGGAGTGTTGCCCTCCCTCCTCCTGCTTTAACAATTTTGCAGCTACCTACAGCTGAGCATCCTGCTTTCATAATAATCAATCCTCATTTTTACCCGTGCTGGCTTCTCTTCTTTCCTGCCTGACCAGGCGCTGACTCCTTGATGGTTTCCCAAATTTCTATGTCCTCACATGGTGTGCTAGGCTTTATCCCTCTTGTCGACAAGTCCCAGCATGTGAGTTGCTGGAAACAAACTTTCAGTAAGTATTTTTGATGACTGGGACTGAATTTCAAGAGCATAGCAAAAAAAAAGGGGGGGGGGGAAGATATTAGTCTCAAAATGGAGCAATGCAGCCACAGCCCACAAATTATGTTACAGTTAAATTCTAACGAATCGTGAATTCCCTGACTGCTCACATTTGCATTTTGCTCAGATCAGAAAGAAGTGGTTTAAGAAAAAAGAACAAGTGCTAAATAAAGAAAATACAAATAATGTCTGAACCTAACTTGGCTTTTTTTAACTTTTTGTAAGAAAATCTCAGAGAAATGTATTAGTCTTAAATTGAGAGGAATTAAGAGGGGAATAAAATAAAGAGCATATTATTTTGGTGAAAACTGTCATGGACAAAAACAAATCTTTATACATTTCATACTTAAATTTAATTTATCCAGTGTATTCCCTGTTGATCTAACTAGATTCATACTTATATGCATGAGACTGAATTGAAGGTAAATGAAATACTGACATGGGCATCCTTCTCTAAAACCACATCCTCCTCTAAAACCACATTTGTTTATTATGTTATAAATATTCAGAAGTAAATGTTTTATGTAATCATATCTATAGATTTGTCTACAGACAGATCTTTCTTTTGTTACCTTTATGCTCAAAAAATATCCCGTGCATCCTCCTCTAAAACCACTGGGCACAAACCAGAACCCCAAATTAACTAGTCCAAATGAATAAATAAAGCCATACCCTTTTTTCTTATACTTAAGGCTTGAAACATGCTTCTTAATTATATTTTCTTCGAATTTCTCAAACTCCATTAAATATCTGCCATGTGATAAGCATAACTACACATTTGCCTATAATTTTTCTCATTTAAACCACATAATAACTCATAATAGTAACAAATATTATCATTTCAAATTTACCAAAGAACACAGGCTGAGAGAGGCCAAGCAGCTATAATGAGCAGAACTGAAATTCTGACTTAGGCCCTCTCATTCTAAGATTTTTCCATAGCTTGACCTTTTTTCCTAAATTCCTTGCTAAGTTCAGTTAGTAACAATAAAAGACACAAGGAGAAAGTATCCTTTTAGAATATACTTTAAAATTTGAGATACCATTTTCCATCATTTTAAATTGGATCATAGATTTTAAAATAGAAAGAAGACTCAAAACCCTACATTCTCACCACCACGTAAAAGCAGAGAAAACAGCAAAAGCCCAGCAAAGAGAAGAGCCTAGGCTCAGAAGATAAACAGACATTTCTGAGCACAAATTCTGCCTCTGCCTGCATTTATGATCTGCATGTCTCTGGGTACCTCATTTCGCTTCTCAGAACCTCGGTTTCCTCCGCTATGAAATGGAAAAAATTTCTCCCAAAGAGTTTTCTTTCAAGTATTAAATAATAATTATAATTGCAATCAAATTGTTATTTACAATTGTAATACTTGTAAATAACAGTTTGCAATTGCAAAGATATTTAACCAATCTAGGTTCCCATCGACCAACGAGTGGATAAAGAAAATGTGATATATATACACCATGGAATACTACTCAGCCATAAAAAGGAACAAAATAAAGTGTTTTGCAGCAACCTGGATGGAACCAGAGGCGATTATTGTAAGTGAAATAACTCAGAATAGAAAAACCAAATACCATATGTTCTCACTTTTTGTGTGTGTGTGTGTGAGACAGAGTCTCGCTGTGTCACCCAGGCTGAAGTGCAGTGGTGCGATCTCGGCTTCCTGCAACCTCCGCCTCTGGGTTCAAGGGATTCTCCTGCCTCAGCCTCCGGAGTAGCTGGGACTACAGGCGCCCACCACAACGCCCGGCTAATTTTTTTGTGTTTTTAGTAGAGATGGGGTTTCACCGTGTTAGCCAGGATGGTCTCAATCTCCTGACCTCGTAATCCGCCGGCCTCGGCCTCCCAAAGTGCTGGGATTACAGGCCTGAGCCACCGCGCCCGGCCATGTTCTCACTTTTAAGCAGGAGCTAAGCTATGAGGATGTAAAGACATACAGAGAGATATAATGGACTTTGGGGATTCGGCAGGTAGGGGACGAGGTTGGTAGAGGAATGAGAGAGAAAACACTACATACGGAGTACAGTGTACACTAAAATCTCAGAATTTACCACTAAATAATTTACCCATGTAACCAAAAATCACCAGTACCCCCAAAACTATTGAAATTTTTTAAAAAATAAGAAAAAATCAAATAGCGTATACATTACCCTAGCACATGCCTAGAAAATCATAGCTGATATGGTAAACTCTAAATTTTTCAGGAGCAAGTTAACTGATTTGCAGATTTAAGATGGGTTGAGTTAAAAACACATCCATACATCTAATATCACATTTTTAGTATACATATATATACACACAAATAAATTAGGAAACTATGCAGTAAAAATCATAATAATTATTTCTTTATTAAGGATCAAATATGCAGTGTTTCTGTTTTGACATACAACTCCTCTCCAGTTGCAGCTTTATCCACCCAGCCACGCCCTCAGCTCCTTCCCTTACTTCACTTCTTGCCCTCTTCCATGCCATCATTCTCCCGGTCCTGGTCAAGACATGGTCTCTCTTCCCCTTTCATAATAGCTGCTTCTTAATCTCCCTACTCATGTAGTTCACTGGGAAGTGATTAGGGTCTAAGTCTTCTCTAAGACCCCCAACAGTAGCTAACTTGCCCCCAGATGATACTAAGCTACTCTGGTTATGTTTATGGGTTATTTGGGATTATTTGTGACCTTCCGACACTTTGCCCCCACTCCATCCGCAGCGCACACACACCACACATAACCATTATCAACACTTTTATCTTATTTAATTTCTATTTGACTCTCTTATTTTTCTGCATTTTGCATTCCAAGTGGCTCTTTAGGTTATATTTCAGTGTCCTTAATGACAAGAAAGTAATTTCCTCTTGAAGATACATCCTATTTGATAGTTTGAAATGCTGAAAAAAATTCTCATACAAATCCAAACTCCCCTTTTGGATGATATTAATCTGAGTTTAATTTTTCTTCCCTTTGATCAAAAATTAAAAATTAAAAAAACACCTCCTCTAAATCTTTTTCCATGAAGTCAGCTCTTCAGATAAGATCCTTGGAAAATCAGGTTGTACCTCAAAGACATTAAACTAGGTCTCAAAAGATTACACATGGTATGATTCCATTACTATAGCAGTCTCAAAAGGCAAAACTATAGGAACAGAAAATACATCAGTTGTAGCGAGAATTTGGTGGAATGGGAGGGAGGTGATATATCTGAAGATAAAGAGGCAAAGAGAATTTTGGGGAGTGTGGAATTTTTTCTGTATCCTATTGTCTTGGTGTTTGGTGGTTACAATAAGCTATGCCTGTATTAAAACTCAGAACTGTAAACTAAAAAAGGCAACTACTACTATATATATATAATTTAAATGTTTTAAAATTTCTATTTTGATCTCATATGCCAGATCTTTACATAATTTTTCATCTTAATCATCATAATAACCCAATGAAATAAGTAACAGTATTATCTCTATTTTTCAGATAAAGAAGCTGAGATACAAGTTTACTAACTTGCTCAAGGTTACAAAGCTTAGTGGAGGTGAGCTTGGATTTTAATCCAAGCAGACTGACTCCAAAACTAAATATCCTTACCATTATCCCATGCTATCTCTGAAAATAATGAAAAGGAGCTTCATTCACCCTCTGTCAATGAAACTACAGGACCTATTTAAAGAGAAGAATCAGATATAACTATATGGACATAATTTAATGTGCAAATGGAGCAGAGCACACGCCACCAAGACAAACACACACATATATTTAAGCCCACAAAATCTTAATTGTTGTTTTAATAACTAATTACACTTTCCAATTTCCAATTGTCTTTGCAATAAAATATCTTCCTGTTTACATAATAAATAAATTTCAAAGTCAATTTCTAATTTCTTTTCTTTTTTTTTTTTTTTTGAGACGGAGTCTCGCTCTGTTGCCCAGACTGGAGTGCAGTGGCACAATCTCGGCTCACTGCAAGACCCACCTCCTGGGTTCATGCCATTCTCCTGCCTCAGGCTCCCAAATAGCTGAGACTACAGGCGCCCACCACCACGCCCGGCTAATTTTTTGTATTTTTAGTAGAGAAGGGATTTCACCGTGTTAACCAGGATGGTCTCGATCTCCTGACCTTGTGATCCACCCATCTCGGCCTCCCAAAGTGCTGGGATTACAGGCGTGAGCCACCACGCCTGGCTGTCAATTTCTAATTTCTAAAGAAAATCTTTCTTCAACTACTCCTTAAGAAAGCATTATTCCAATGCAAAGAAATTAGAATATATCAATTGAAAGCTCAAATTACTTGTTTAAAAATTCAAAAAATTTAATTCCACTCCCTCTGCCTCTCTACTTCCCCAAAACTAAATTCTTCTGGATATTTTTTGGAACTAAAACCTTTTAGTAATGAGGCAAACGGATAAATACACCCACGTCTGGTGCCTTGTGGTCATTCTTACATATTCATTTAGGTCTTTCAGTGCCTGCAATCAATATACCCACAAACTCCATTCCATGCACTTTGCAAAAACAAGGCTGTCTTCTGCAAAAGTGATACATGGTATACTTTATATTTTAGCAGCAGCAACAGCAGCAGCAGCAGCTCAGGAGAGAAAACAGAGGGAAACAGTTATTTTGGTTTTTAAAACTAAGAGTTACAAAGAGTGACTATATTTAGTAAGCACTATTTTGAGATGATAAAGTCTGCTTAGTTTTGGTGCAAAGAGGTTCATTGAAGGATATTTGCATTTGGATTTTAACACTCAACACTCAATCATGATTAATTTAATCACTTTAGTACTATGTCCAAGATGGATTACACACATAATTATGTATATTTTCTTTCTCTCCAGGCAAGAATGATCTGGGGTCCATGTGACATTTCTGCCTTGAATCTGCGTTCCCTGACATATTCAAGTGTTTGATGAAGCTACTTGCAGCCCACCATCATCAGTCTCCAAACACCTTTAGTCTGAACCCTAAGATTCAGAAATAGTTTTTCTAATAAACTCTACTGTACTCTATGTAAATACAATTAAGTTTCATACAGTCATATCAAAAAGGGAACCAAAGAGAGATATGCGGAAAGAATCTAGTTGATCTTTGGAGTCAAAGGACCCTATTCCTTACTCATTTACCATCAATGCAATGCAGAACATGTTTGAATTCTCCAGTCTTTCTTCTGAAAAGGTATTATACCTATATTTATCTTTTAAGGTTACTACTACAATCAAGTAAGATGTTGTTGGCCTAACAAAGTTCTTGGTAAAGACTCGGCAATGTAAGAATCATAATTATATTTACAACCAGGAAAAGAATTTATAATTACAATCAAGAAAAGAAATCTTATAGATAGAAAAGCATTCATCTATAGCCATTCGCAACTTTATTTCACAATATCTCCTGAGGCAAATTTCTCTATACCCTGCCCCAATATCAGGTTTTATCTTGTTATAAATCCATAGGATTTTTAGTGTTTATTACTAGTTAACAGCACATCTACCAGGGAACACAATGATTTTGGTTTATGAAGTCAGGCTTGCTAGAGGAATAAGAAGTAAATGACTTTGCAACCTGATGCAGCTAGCAGGGAGATTGCACAACCTTAATTCACAAGCACAAGCACACACACCCACACACCCCGGAAGCGTGGGGGTCTTGTGGAAGCCAGTAGCTTATCTATTATGTACACTCCGGAGCTGTAAACAAGACCATGTGAGGACTCAGCTAGAATGCTTCCTCTGAGTCAGTATTAAACAAACTTCCGAACTATTAGGGAAGGAAATAAAGCCACTATACCCCCGAAGACACCCAGGACAAAGTGCCAGGGATTATGGGAGTTGTTTTTAATATTCTGCCAGAGACTGATGCAATAATTAAAGGAGGTTTTGTAATAAAAACAACATACTGCTTAATAATAAGTAGCTAGCATATATCAGAATGGGTTGTAATCTCATAAGGAGTGTCCTATGAGAAATTTACAAGACTAATTATGTAAAAATAGCAAAGTACTTTGAAAATCGTTTGTGCTATACTTCATAAGAATACTAGCACAACTTTTTATTTGGTGACAATTACTTGAGTATCACAGTATCTATTTTGATTCAGGATAAATCACAGGCAAAAATCTCATCAATGGTAAAAATAAATACAGCACCAGGAAATCACAAATTCTCAAAAACAGTATAGCATGGTGTAGTGGAGAAGACCCTGGCTTTAAAATCAGAAGTGTTCAAACTACATTTTCTAGTTTTGTGATCTTGAGCGAATTACATCTTATGAAGATATCATTTTTTCATGTACAAGATAATGACATTCACAAGTTTCTTATTAACGTCAAATTAGATATTAGATGAGTAACTACTTTGACAAATATGAAGTTTATGAATGTGAGATATAATGATTCACTGCTTTAACCTGTAAATGTCCTCAGGTCAACTAAAACAGAGTTAGAAACAAATCAGGTTTAGAATGCCCCTGGAATTGTTTTTATTGAAGCAGATAATGAGTTCTAAAGCTTGCGTCTCCTTTGGCCCTAAGTACATTTTTATTTTTAGGAAGAAAAAAAAAGATGAATATCACCTGTAACTGAAAATCTGCAGTTATAACTTAATCCTGAGTATGCAGATGCTCTTACTTACATATAGTCTTGTTTCTGAGTTTTAGAAGACTGAGTACAGAAATCACCAATCATAAAAAGCAGGAAACAGAGCATTTTAATTTCTATCAATGTCCACAAAGTAGAATGTTTCATTAAGTGTTGTCTGGGTGTTCAGACAGTAAAGGACATTACCATTTCCGGCAACCCAAAACTTGACCTCACATTTGGACTTCTGACGGTAAACTTCCTGAGAGGAAATTAAATACAGAGAACCTCTTCCAGTTTGGGATACTGGTTCTGCCAAAAACACTGTGAGAAACACTTATACTAAATTAATTTTTTGAAATGTACCCTTAAAATACTAAAGCTAACAGAAAGGGCAGTGTATTTTTTTAAATTTAGAGTAGGGAGTGAAATCAAAATCAAATATGTCCAATATCTCCTTTTCTCCTTTCGTCCCTCTAAAAATGGGTACTACAGTAAGATAAAAGAGTTCTTCCTTCCTTTCCTATAATATCTTTACTTAAACTCTAATCTCTAGGACTTAAAAATGAAAACATTTAACTGAAAGAAAAAAAGGAATTATAGCAGACATAATTTACATATATGACATATATAAATCAAAATAAACATGACTTGTTCACCCTATTTTTATAACTCAAGCTATCCAAGATCATTCAAGCTCTCTTTCTTTTCTAAGGTGTGGTACACCTTCTGAGTTCAGTAGACACTTTGAGAGGTCAAATAGAGTCCATCCTTCAGGCAGATGAGACGCTGCCCTATTTTTTAAAAACTTCTAGAGAAGGAAATTCCACAAGCTTCCTCAGTTACACATTCCAGTATCTATGAACCTCACTGTCTGAAAATTTTTCCTTTTCTCTTATCTAAATCCCTCATACTGCAGCTTAAGCCTATTGCCTCCTGTCTGGTCCTTAATGGAGATCATCATGATCCTTCACAGATCAACCTCCTCACACTAGGCTCTTTTCAGATTCTGCAAGCCTGGAACCACTTGATGTCTAACTCTCCTTATTCACAACTCTTCAATCGTTACTGTTATTTGCCTATGATTTTCTTCCAAGTTGTTTTTCTCCAATCTTGTATTCATTTCAAATACTCTTTACAAATAATTCTTTAAAGAGCAAAGGAAATGAAAATTATCCAGTAATTTTACTACACTAAAACAATCTACTTTCAATTTTCTTTGTTCTTGCCCTGCCTCCACAGACAGACATTGTAACCATACTATGTCATTTTATTGAATTTATACCAAGTTTTAAAATTGTTAAGTTTCCCAACCCAGGACTTGCTTAAAATGAGGTGCTCTATCATTATAATTTTGAAAATGCTGGTATAAAGTTTGTGATCAGAAGAATTTTCTGTATCATTCAATATATTTAAATGATGACTAGCAAGTACTCTGCTGGGTTCTAAGAATTTAGAGCATTTAACAAATAGTCCTTGCCCACAATCAGGTCTTAACAAGACACTCAGCCAATTAATTCGAATTTTAAAAAGATTCTGTATTGATGATTTCAGCATATACCTAAACTGTGCAACCTTAGATGGTGGGCTGAGAGAGCTGGATCTTGGGGAGAACAGACGCTGCAGAAGCCAGGAGTAAAGAGTCACCTGGCAGGTGATCGGAGGGGTAGAGGGTTGTGATAAATTACCACAGCATCCGCCATCTACTAGGAGGCCAGAGCACCTAAGGACAGAATGCTCAGTGCAATCCACAGTTTAACTGGGCCTCTGTGGGAGGATGCTTTGTCAAAGTCTGGGCTCAGTGGCAGCTGCCTCCCAAATATTTTCTGAATTGTAGTAAGAGAGCTTTGTTACCACAGTGAAATGGCAAATTGGTACAACTGGAGAATAAGTTAATAGGGTAATGTGACTTTGAGGGAAATCTTAGGAATTTACTTAGTAATTGATGAAACCATCTAATATCATCAAGATAGCAAAAACACAAAAGTAAAAATTAGTTCCACTACCATAACATCTTCAGATAAATCGCTCTTCAGTTCTCGCCCTCAGTTTCTTCACCTATAAAAGCAGACATTTATGGTGTATCCTAGAACTCAGATTCCAGGAAATAGCAAATATTAAAAATAACACATTATCCTTTCAAAAACTGAACATATAATCCCTTCCTTAATGATGGGATTTTCACGAATTCTTAGGCCTAAATTTTAAAGAGATATAGGTAGACTATGCTCTCAAGAAGTTTCAATTTTAAAAATCGAATTTTGGGTTTAAAATACTGAGGGAGTGTATAGCTTAATAGATTCTGAATGAAGAGCAAAAGAGCTGATTAATTCATCCATTCATTCAACAAATATATGTTGAACGTCACCATGTAACAGGTTCTGTGCTAAGCGCTGGTAATATTTTGAAGAATAAAATTCAAGGTTCCAGAAAGAAAGATATGTCATACCTGAAACAAATCATTAAAGAGAATTTAATGAAGAGTCTGTTTTTAAAAGATGTGAACTGCCTTAAGGGAAACTGAACTACCCTAAGGCTAGCAACAGTGAGGAGGACAGAAAGAGAAACCAAGTAGCCAAGCTGAATTACCCGAGATCATCAAGGAGAGGAAATAGTTATGGAACCCAAAAGCTGTAGAAGAGGACTGCCTGAAAGGAGCTATAACCCTCAGTAGAAACACACAGTTGCCTTCTTTCTCATCCTCTGGTCACTACTTAACTGAACTCAACTGGAGGGCAGAGGCAGGGAAACCTAGCTGATGCAGCTCCTAGAGGTCAACAAAGAATGAAGAATATACAGCCCATCCCTGCTTTTAAAAAAAAGTATTGTTTTGTGGCAGAGAGAAACATTAAACAAACAAATAAAGAAATATAATAAGATAATTTCAGATAATCATGAGAGTCCGAGGAATTTAAAACAAGGACGCGACTGACGGAGTGAAGGTCCATCTAAGGAGATGATATTTTTGTTAAGAACTTAAAAGAAGGAGCCATCTATAAAGATGAGGAGGGCATTCTAGGCAGAAGATAGAGCTAATGTAAAGTAGGAGGCCTTTGGAGGGTTTTTTGCAGTGTTTGAGAATTGAGGGAAAGGTCGAATACTTTTGGAATATGTTAAGGCAGGGGAGAGTGTAATAAATGAGGTCAGAGTAGCAGGCAGTGCCCATACCTTGTAGGAGAGGAGAACTTATCGATTATGGCAAGGACTCTAAAGAAAGGGTTCTACTTTAGCGCAATGGGAAGTTATTGAATGATTAGATGCAGGAAATTAATGTCATTTTGTTTATATATCCTAAAGACCTCTTAGGCTACTGCGGAATACAAAGGTTTAAGGGTACAAGAATGGAAGCAGGGAAACCAGTTACCAGAATATTTCAGAAGTCCAGAGAGAGTTGGTGGTTTGAGAAAAGGTGGTAACATGAGAATCAAAAAGAAGCTAATGTACTTTCAGATTGTGTCTCAGTCCATTCAGGCAGCTGTAACAAAGTACCATAGACTGGGTGGCTTATAAACAACAGAAATTTCTCCTCTTTCTTTCTCTTTCTTTCTTTCTTTCTTTCTTTCTTTCTTTCTTTCTTTCTTTCTTTCTTTCTTTCTTTCTTTCTTTCTTTCTTTCTTTCTTTTTCCTTCTCTCTCTCTCTCTCTCTCTCTCTCTCTCTCTCTCTCTCTCCCCCCCCCTCCCCCCCCTTTCTTTCTTTCCTTCTTAAGTCTCACTCTGTCTCCCAGGCTGGAGTGCAGTGGCGCGATCTTGGCTCACTACAAACTCTGCCTCTCAGGTTCACGCCATTCTCCTGCCTCAGCTTCCCGAGTAGCTAGGACTACAGGCACCCGCCACCACGCCCGGCTAATTTTTTGTATTTTTAGTAGAGATGGGATTTCACCGTGTTAGCCAGGATGGTCTCGATCTCCTGACCTCGTGATCCGCTCGCCTCAACCTCCCAAAGTGCTGGGAATACAGGCGTGAGCCACCATGCCAGGCCATCAACAACAGAAATTTGTTTCTTACAGTTTTGGAGACTGGAAAGTCCAAGATCAGTGTATCAGTATGCTCAAGGTTTGATGAGACCCTGCTTCCAGGCTCGTAGTTGGCTGTCTTCTTGCTGTGTCCTCACATAGTAGAAGGGGCAAGGAAGCCTTGTGGGGTCTCTTTTATAAGGGCACTAATATTTTTATCGTCCTTATAAAACATGAGTAAAGCAATGAAATATAATCAGATAATTTAGTGAAAACTGAAGTCACTTCAAACTGGAGAGAGAAGAATAGCTTTCACGGAGGAGTGACATTGAAGCTAGATCTTAGAGAATAGGCAGGATTTGGACATTCAAATGTAGGAGGAAAAAGTATTCTGGATGGAAAAATGGTATGAGGAAAAGAACATGGTGAAACATAATATTTGAAGGCATGCTGAATATTTCAATATTTCAATAAAATAATATTTCATTGTTATGGGAAACAATGAAAAAACAGAGTACATGCAGTTTAAGGAATATTTTCTATTTGACAGACAATAAAGAGCCACTAAAATGTTTTAAAGAAATGCATGAGAATGTCATAGCTACATAAGAGTGGAGTAGTCTTGTTCTAGAAATGACAAAATATCTTGTGTTAGACTAACACTCCTCATAGATAACAATTATGAACTCTGGGCCAGTATTACGAATAATTATTTAAGGTACAAAACAACAACTAAAACGGATTCAAAAAGAAGGTGATTCAGCCCTTGAAAGAAGGTAACTGCATTGAGTGAGATTTGTTTTAATGTAGATTTTCTCTGGAGGGCATCTTGCAGCCCAAGTAATGCAGGGTAGCTAAAATTCATAAAGAAAGTCATTGTCTTTCCGAGTTGTGGAGTCAGAGAGTGAGCTCAGGGATTTCAGAGTGACTGAATTTAAACAGAAAAATTGCTGAAAGGAGAGACTCACAGAGGAGGAAGTCATAAAATCTGCATATAAACTCCCTTCAAATCCTTGGCTAACTACTGAACTATGCGTGCATGGTGGAGACTCCAAATAGTCCAGCAGATAGCAATAGTTAAAAGACTAGGCCGGGCGCTGTGGCTCACGCCTGTAATCCCAGCAGTTTAGGAGGCTGAGACGGGCGGATCACCTGAGGTCAGGAGTTCGATACCAGCCTGGCCAACATGGAGAAACCACGCCTCTACTAAAAACACAAAATTAACCAGGTGTGATGGCACATGCCTATAATCCCAGCTACTCTGGAGGCTGAGGCAGGAGACTCTCTTGAACCCGGGAGGCGGAGGTTGCAGTGAGCCAAGATCACGCCATTGCACTCCAGCCTGGACAACAAGAATGAAACTCCATCTCAAAAACAAACAAACAAAAGACTTGTAAACTGAGCAGAGATTTCAGCTGATGCCCTGCTGCTACAATAAAAATCAATACTCTTCAGAGAAAGGTAACACACTCCAAAATCTCTACAAGTTATCTTTTTTTTTTTTTTTTTTTTTTTTTTTGAGACAGAGTCTAGCTCTGTCACCCAGGCTGGAGTGCAGTGGCGCGATCTCAGCTCGCTGCAAGCTCCACCTCCCAGGTTCACGCCATTCTCCTGCCTCAGCCTCCCAAGTAGCTGGGACTACAGGTGCCCGCCTCCATGCCCGGCTAATTTTTTTTTTTTTTTTTTTTTTTAAGTAGAGACAGGGTTTCACAGTGTTAGCCAGGATGATCTTGATTTACTGACCTTGAGATCTGCCCACTTCGGCCTCCCAAAGTGTTCGGATTATAGGCATGAGCCACCGCTCCCAGCCAACAAATTATCTTTAAGGCTTTGTATATAACTTAAAAATTATTAGAAACTGTAAGAAAAAGTTAAACGTGACTTATACTCAAGAGACAAAGTAGTCAAGAGAAACTGAACTCTGAAATGACCCAGAGGTATAATTAGTAGAAAAGGACTTAAAAGCAGTTATTATGAATAAGCTCAAAAATATATAGAAATTATGGTCATAATCAGTGAACGGATATGGAATACCAGCAGAAAAATGGACATTTTAGAACTACAGCATATAATATCTGAAGTGGAGAAATCCTGAATGAGCTTAACAATGGATTAGAGATTTCAAGGGGGGAAAAGGAGGTGCAGAGCGCAGTGAACTTTAAGTTCAAGCTGCAAAAAGAAAAAACTATTGAGAGAAGTTAACAAAGCCTTTGTGACAATGGAACAATATCAAGGAGTCTCCCTGTATATCATTGAAGTCTTAGATGAAGAGAAGAAGAAAATATTTGAAGAAATAATGGTCTAATGTTTACAAATTTATTTAAAACATCAACCTACATATCCAAGAATTTCAGTAAACTTGAAGCAGGTTAAACATAAAGAAAACTAAGTATATCACAATCAAACCAAAAAAACAAAAACAAGGGGAAAATCTTGAAAGCAGCTGGAGGGAAAAGAACATATTATATACAAAGGAACATTGATACCAATAATGACTTCTCATTAGAAACAGTGGAGACAGAAGAAACTAGAATATATATAAGTACTGAAGTAAATTAACAACAACAACAAAATACTGTCAGCCGTAATTCTATATCCAGTGAAAAGATCCTTTGAAAATAAAGGTAAATAGACTTTATGGGATAAATGGAAACTGAGAGAATTTATAAGCAGAAAATCTGCACTAAAAGAAGTTACTCAGGTGAAGAAAATGACATTAAATGGGAACTAAGAATTACAGGAAAGAATGAAGAGCAACAGAAATGGGAAATACATGAGTAAACATAAAAACTACCTTTTTAAAGTTTTTTCTTCTCTTAACTTACTTAAAAGATAACTGAAAATTTAAACACTTCCAAGGATTACCAAACATGTGTGGAATGTTTTAACATGGAGAATAGAGACCAAGCAGCAGACCTTAATAAGGGTATTTCTGTTGAAATTTCAGAACACAGGGGACTAAAGAAGACTCCACATGCTTCCAGAGAGGAAAATCACACACACTGTATACAGAACGATAAAAAGAATTGCATTAGGACTTTTTAATAGCAACACAGAAAATAAGACATTGCCTTCACGTATTTGAAAGAAATAGTTTCTAACCTATAATTCCATAATCATTCAATCATGTCAAAGGAAATAAAATAGAGACTTCATTAGATGTTTGAGGCCTCAGAACAAAGTTACCTCCCATGCATCCTTTCTAAGACTATTTAGGAGGTGCTCCAAGAAAGAAAACATACAAGGATAAGAAATAGAAGTTTTGGCACAAGAGAATAATAGTAACAAGGCATCTCATGAGGACAGCTGTACACCAGATGTAGAGATTAAAACAAACTAGGGAGAAAAAATCTTCAAAACAACCAACTTTTAAACTATTTTCTGGGCTACTTAGTGGATCCTTTCAATCTGACAGCTTAAGTCCTTCTGGAAATTCTGTTAAAGTATTTGTTGATAGTCCCACCCTTCTCTTTCTCCATTTATTTTCTTGGCATATATCAGGGAAACAGCCAAAAGAAACAACACAAAATTCGGTAGAAAGTGGAGGACAGAGGCATATTGGAATTTAAGGACTTTTGTTTTAGCTTGAGTTTTCCCAAAAGCAGAGCCTGCTGTAAAAGCTTATAAACAGGGAGCAGGAGTAAGAGACAGAAGAGTGAGTGAATGTGAAAAGGCAAATACATAGATGCATTATTAATATCGCCATTGTAGGCAACTGGTGCTCAGCCCTGCCTGGAATCTTCTAAGGAGTGTTTAGAATGCCTTTTGGAATTATGTACTTAAGGTTTGATTATTTTTATCCATCAACTTGTATCCCCCATTAGTTAAGGTTTGCTTTGGGGATGTAAACCCCTGTTGCCTTCTCGACTGAGCATGCCTGCTTGAACAGATGGCTTCCCAATGGCAATGGTGGCACTGGAAAAACCCAAGGGCAAAAGTGCAAAATATCCAGTGCTTGAGGAAAGATGTCAGCCTGACGTAAGCCAAACTACCCACTGCATCTACACTGTAATCAGAGATGAAGCCAAGAGGATATGAGTCAGAAAGCCAAAAACAACCCATACAGTCTATCCTTTGTACCACACAGATACACCTACGCCCTAGAATAAGTTCCAGCAACCTCTAAGTCTTCAAGGTGGTTGTCAGCCACAATCTCTACATGTGACTTAACACACAAATATTAATTAAATAAGTTAACTGCTACAACTGCAGGTCCTGCAGTTATGTTTTATACATATCATTTCCTTCCGCCACAATCCATATTATATTTTCCTCACCCTCCATCAGCACTTCTACTTTTCTAGGTTTTTAGCCTGATGGGGTGACTCAGACCTTCAGCTCTAAACAATCTAAGCTCTTGACAACCTTGCTCTTGTCAAGCCTTGGTTGCTGCAATTGCTGTTCACCACTACCACTGACTACATAAATGCCAGAAATTACCAGTGCTTTAGCTATCTCAGATGTCCAAAGCTTCAGTTTTCAACGCCTCCTCATCCTAAATCACTCCTGGTGAGACAGTCTAGTACTATATGTTATAGCTTGGGTTCTACCAGAAAGCAAAGCCCAGTCAATGGGATAATCCTATGGAGTACAAAAGGAGACCAAAGAGGATAAGGGAAGGGGGGAAAGTCTATACCCAGTTGCATTTTTGTTACATAGCTTTGGGACACTAGAACTCAACCCTGGCATCTAGGGGTAATAAGCATACAGAATGTACCTTAGAGTTGTTTGCTAGAAGAATAACTTGGGAAAGCATGTATTCCTATGTTTCCTTCCCTTACTGGTTGAACATTGCTCTGGAAAGTTAAACTTCCATGAGTTTTGGAGCTCCATAGGTAAGCTTAACAAATAAAACCCCATTCCCAGGTGTGGCATTGAAGAAGCCTAGTGGAGAAAAAGTGAAAAGTGCATGGTATTCACTTGAGATTATTCTGTTATAATATGAGTCAAATCCAGAACGCCCATTGCATCCAGACTGGAATCAGAGATGAAGCTGTGAAGATATGGGTTAGCGTTTCAGAGGCTCTGATACAACCTTGTATGAACTTCTCAAGGAGTTTGGATTTAATTTGGTAAAACATATAAAGACTGTAAATAGAGGAATAACATAATTAGATTTGTATTTTAGAAAGATTACACTTGAGACACTGGAGAAGATGAATTAAGGCAGAAAATGGGATAGTAAGGAGACCAGTTTAGAGGTTTCACCTACAAATGATTGGCAGTGTCAGTGAAACAAGGAATGAATGAATTAACAAGCTATTTCAGATACTGAATCAACAAGGAAAAGTTGAGAAAAGCTTCACTTTGAAAATTTGCTCGAAACTATTGCTGTAATGAAGTATTAACAAACTAATCATTACTTATCAATTAGTAGGTGGTATAGAGTTTGTTGACTGAATCAATGTGGTTTCAAACTTAGGCGAATGGGTGGATCATAAGGCCAGTCACAGTAGATGCATTTAAAAAAAATAAATCAACTCATGTTAACTGTGGTTATGAATGAAAAACAATGGTAGAAGAGAAGTTAATGTAATTTTTCGTTTTCACTTTCTAAATTATTATTTTGTGGATTTTTATCTTTCAGAATGAGCTGTTAGCCAATATTAGGTTCTAAAGTCAGGGGAAAAAATAAAGACATAGGAAATTTAAAGATTAGAATTGCACACATGCATGCAAAACGCAACCTTGTCTCTTATGCCCAGAAAAATGCGGTGTTCTCGCTTTTAAAAAGTATTTTTTAAATGACATACAATAAAATTTTAAAATACTGTATGAATAGAACTCTGCAGGAAAAAACAAATCAAATGCCACTGAAATACTGAAAGTACCAATGTCTGTCACTTGATATGATGGTGATTTAAGATGGAAACAAGTCTAATAAATCTTTTAATTTCAGCTTCTCAATTCTGAAAGAGCTTTGCACTATCCTATGCATCTCTTTAACTATTATTTGAATACTTATCAAATGAATATGTATACACAACTTTATTCTAATCTTAGAATTCTTATTCTTCCAAATATCTAGCACCACTCTTTTCATTTCTTTTATTAAATAATATTCAATGAGCAACTACTATGCACCATTGTGCTACCGTGTTAATACTATCATGAGTAACATAGATGGAGGTAGTAGTTGCCCTTCTATATGATTAAGTTCTAGATTCGTGTTCTGGCTTCAGTAGTTTAACTAATAATATAACTTCAAGTAATTCACTTAATCTTTCTGAGCTCATATTCCTCATTGTTAAAGGTAGGGAAGAGGAAAAATATTACATATACTACAAGATTATGTTTAGGTAGATATTACTCATCCTTTGATGCATTCATTGATTAAATAAATACTTAATAAGTGGCTTCCATGTCTAATATATGCCAGCCTCTATATGTGTTTTGTGAATCAAAAGTAATATGACAATGCTGTGAGTTACTATTATGTCTATGCAACAAGCTAATTGACATTTTTTGTTTGTTGATTTGTTTGTTTGAAATGCTTTTTCAGTCATTATATTCAGTAAGTTCAAGTACCAAAAGGACATTTTCTAGTTCAAACAAAGCGACTATTTTAATTGCTAAATTCAATAAATAATTTGCAAACCTGATAAAGAAGATAGCATTTTACTTCTAAGCAGTCAAAAAGGCACTCAGCCAAGAAAACCAGAAAGTAAACTGAGGTAAGAAGAAAAATAGTGAATAAAAAGAGAAGAAACTGAAGCAAGAAATTTGGGAAGATGGTTTGAACTGTACTTTCTCATAATTACGTGAGCTCAAACTCTTTTTCATTAGCTTTCTTAGTGTGAGGACTACCTGAAAATATGAGATACTTGACTGATAATCAACCTGTTCGTTGGTTGGAGTTCTGCAGAGCACTTTATAAGGTGACTGACTTATCACAAGGTGTTTGAGATATCATCTGTTTTTTGATATTTGCATTACCTGACTTTTGAAACCAAGTTCCACACATATCTTTACATTATAATATAGTATTTGTTCTCAATTACAAGCAGTAGACATGGCAGAAAATTAATTATACAGAGTTGAACTTATTTTACTGAGAACAGACAAGGAGCAAATATAAAGGGAGATAAATATTTTATTATAATGCCCACAACTTTTATCGAGTCTTACTTCTTTACATATTTTGATGGGATTAATTCCACATAAGTGTTTTATACCATTTGTTATCTACAATGCAATATCAGTTTTTCTGCCTGTTCAAGGCTTTATTTTAAATATATGCACATACATGTATATTTTATGATCTCAAGGAATTTGAAAGCCTCTCACATATACCACCTGTTTCCTTTACTATCACTTTAGTTTCAGGGCTGATGACCAGGAACAATAAATAAATCTGGATTAAAATGCAGTAAATAAGAGTTAAAAATCAGGAGATGAACCTAAGTAACTTTGGAAATGAGTGGCATCTCTAAGATTAAAAGTAAAAGGAACTCTACATAAGCATGGTACTCTAGTTAATGAAGTTATTTCTTAGTTAAAATAACTAGGGTACAAGTTAAAAATTCTGATATTCCAATACATGTATGCTGGAATTGACAGATGGCAGCAGCCAGGATTATCACTGTTGGAATGGGAGTGTACAGATAAACAAGGGGATAAGGCTAAAATGATATATGTGATACTGGATTAGAGTTGGAGACATCAGTATAAACACTCATGTTTAGCTAAAAATTGATACAGATGACTATGTATAGAAATATATATGTGTGTAGGCCCGGCATGGTGGCTCACACCTGTAATCCCAGCACATTGGGAGGCCGATGCGGGCGGATCAAGAGGTCAGCAGATCGAAACCATCCTGGCTAACACGGTGAAACCCCATCTCTACTAAATTAGTAAACACAAAAACTTAGCCGGGCATGGTGGCAGGCGCCTGTAGTCCCAGCTACTTGGGAGGCTGAGGCAGGAGAATGGCATGAACCTGGGAGGCGGAGCTTGCAGTGAGCCAAGATCACGCCACTACACTCCAGCCTGGGTGACAGAGCGAGACTCTGTCTCAAAAAAAAAAAAGAAGTGTGTGTGTGTGTGTGTGTGTGTGTGTGTGTGTGTATTTCTGTGTGTGTATACACAGCTTAGCATAAACACACATAGGGTAGTATGGTTCCTTGCTCTGTAAGCTGAGAGGGCCCGGAAGTAACTACACACTTGTACCAATAAGCGTAACCTGTGTCCAGATCTTGGTTCCTAATAAAAGAACACTGACTAAAGGAATCAGGGCACATTGTAGAGATGACTAATCCTAGGACTGGCACAGGAAATAAACAAGATGAGCCTGGAGGATCTTGTAGTGCCAGAAATGAAAAAATGTGCTTTTAAACACACACACACACACATACACACACACATGAATCCTACATTTGCCAAGGTATGTCAAATAAATATAGAAGTCAACTGAAAGAGCTCCCAGTGGCCAAATCTGGAATATGTAAGCAACAAAATAATTAAAAAGTATTGGATTATAACCTAAAGTATAAAATTAATATCTATGAGCTCATACTGAATGATTGAATAAATAAATAAAAGGAGAAGTAGAAAAAAAATCTCCTATGCAGAAGAATCCCCAGAAGTTTATGCAACAACTTCACCCTCAAGATGGGGAAATAAAACTTCCTATTCCTAAAATGTGGACTGCTCACAGTGACCAATTCTAATAGAAAGGAATTTTACCAAATGCCTAGTCAATACTCCGTAAAATTGTCAAGGTCATCAAAAACAAAAAAAACTATGAGAAAATATAACAAGCCAAGAAAAAGGTAAGGAGACATAACAACTAAATTAATGGTTGAATGGTGGCATCTAGGACGAGATACCAGAACAAAAAGGATATTAGGTAAAAACTTTAAAAACTCTAATAAAATATAGACTTTAGGTAATGACAATGCATCAATCTTAGTTAACTGATTGTAACAAACATACGATACTAATGAAAGACACTAATAATAAAATACTAATGAATGATGTTAATGACAGGGAAAAAATGGCTGTGGAGTTTATGAGAACCCTTTGTACTATCTTCTCAATTTTTCTGTAAGTCCAAAACTGTTCTAAAGAACAAAGTATATTTTTAAAAATAAATAGACACTCAAGAGGCCTTTGATAAAATGTCAATCTTTATAAATTTTTTAAAAATTAAAAATGGTAAGATACTTCCGCAGCATGATATATTGGAGAAATTTCTAAACTTAGAAGCTTGGAAATAAATCACAGAGGAAATTTTACACTGATTAAACAACTTTCAAGTTTCCAAAAATGTCTCAAAGGATTAAAAAACTAAGAAAATATAGTCAAAGTAAAAACAATAAGAATTGGTATTCTGAATCTATATAGAAGCCCTTACCATTTTAATTTTTTTAAAAATCCTCTATTTAAAAAGGGGCAAGGGTCATAAGAAGGCAATTGAAGATAGAGAAAATTAAAGAACTAAAAAAATGGAAAATCGTTTTGTCTAACTGCTACTCAAAGAAATAAATATTAAAGCAAAAAAGAGATACACTACCAGTCTATGTCTATTTAAATACAAAACTGTATACATATAAAATTATACATATATATAGCTGGCTATTATGTATATGTGGTTATATATGTATAACCATATATATTGTTATAGGAAATAAAACAGATTCATCAGACAATGCTGGTGAAAGTATCAATGACTGTATAAACTTTTAGCATATTTTTATAAGATTCTGTTGTGTCCATGTGACTCTAATCATCTCTCTCACAAACTGGAAAATGGTTTCTGTAAAAGGCCAGAGAGCAAATATTTTAGGCTTTGTGGGTCACATAAGCTCTGTAGCCACCACTCAATTCTATTGTGGTACAGAGACAGCAGTCATACACAATATGTAAATGAATGCATGTGGCTGTGTTCCACGTGTAGCAGTAGTCCAGATTTGGCCTGTAAACCATAGTTTTCCAACCACTGAATAAGGAATAACAAAAGTGAAAGAAAATGAATGAAACAAGATTACATATAACATATGGTCTCAACTACATAAAAAGTATTTGTAGAGAAAAATACCAGCAGAAACAGCATTAAAATGTTGACCAGCTTTTCCTCTGGATAATAGAATAAAGACTTTCCCCCCATTATTCCTACACTTGCAACTTTTTAATGTTTCAAAAATAAGTAAAAGGAGTCCTAAAGGTAGTTTCTTTGATTTGTTTTTATCAGCAAGCTGGAGATCCCCGGGCCAATTTAAGATTTGAAAGTATTCTTATATGTAATATTTATACACATTCAAGAAAATGTCTAAGTTAATCCTCATCCAATTCTCTATAAAAATGGGCTCCTTTCAACATTCAAAAATTACATTTTTAAATATTATTTTTTCCCATCAATTCAGATTTTGATTCTGTGTTTATTGTTAGTTATTAATGAAATGCTTCACTTCTTCCGGAGCTTCTGATACTTTCCAAAGATCCCCTAAAGCCACTGTATTGGAAAATGTTGCCTGCTTTTCTAAAGCTCTTTTTAATGACTCATGTTCTTAATAACCTCTGTTTAAGTGACAAAAGAACCACTGTTGTTAGGAGTGGTGTACAGTGCATTACACAAGTTTACCCTGGCAAGCCGCAGGGGCTAATCTGCAATCCTGTGTCAGCACTTTTCTGTCCCACCAGTATGGACACAGATGGGTGTGCAAACTGCTCGAGGCTTCTCACTGGGCCAATCAAAACATCAAAACAAAGGCCTTTATCAGCTCAATGCTGACCACAGTTCCCTACTGGATTGTTTAAAAAAAAAAAGTTGCGTTTTTTTCCTTAACTTTCCATATACAAAACACCTCTCACCTGAGATAAATCAGATTTCATTCACAGTCTAGGACTTAAGTTTATTATTCCAGTGACAGTATGTAATTGTTCCCTTTGGAAAAAGGGAAAATGAAGCCTTTTTCAGTCTTTCTCTAAGAACTTACAAAACAATCCAATAGCTTTCTGAATACACGGGATGCAAACCAAGGACAACTAGTTAGCCTGGAGCAAAAGTACACTGTTGGCCTGAAACTACATAAATAAAGGAATATGGAAAACTGAAACCATTATCTGAGACCACTGAGACCATTCCAGGGAGAGAATGATGTACTTCTTTTCCTTGAAGCATCTTCTCTGCTTTGCTATCACTCAAAGAGCACTACCCCTGCCACCTTAAAGGTAGTCATCTCTTTTCCTTCCCCTCACCCATTGTTCTCTCTCAAAAGACATTTGTGCTATAGAGTTTGCCATTTTCTACAGCTTAGATTGATGCATTTTTATCTCTTTCCCTTACTAGAAATATATTCTTCTTGGGGGCAGAGACCACAGTCTGTCTATTTAATGATGTGCTGTTTTCTACAGTAAATATGTGATTAAATACTTGCTGAATGTGCAAATGAATAACAGAATAATTTGGTAAAAAGACACTAGATTGCTAATCGGATAATATGTATTCTAGTTCGGGCTTTTTTATCAACCATCTAGGTGTATCAGTGAGGCTTCAACTATGCTAATGCTGGGTAACCACCACCCCAAATCTTGGTAACTGACATCAGCGAGCATTCACTTCAGGTTTGCTGTGATCCTGCTATGCTTGTTGGCATTCAGCCTTCAAGTTGGGTTCAGGTTGGCTCCATATGTCTCTTCCTTCTGGGACCAACAGCTACTCAGGGAATGTTTTCATGGTGAATGTCAGAAGCACAAAGAAGAAAGCAGAAATATGTGAACTTCCTACAGCCTCAGTTTGGAACTGACACGTTGTCTCTTCCACCTACATTCCATTGGCCTAAGCAAATCACATAGCCAAGCCCAACATCAGGAAGGCAAGGAGGTATACTTCACCAACAGTGACAAACAATAATCAACCACATTAAACATGTAAAAGTCATAACGTTGCCATTTCTGGAATAAAGAATGACAATTCTAGTCCTGACTATTGGGCTCTTTTGAAGGTCAAATGGTTTGATGTAAACACTACTACATTAAAATTCAGTTTAACCATGAGTTAGATATTGCATAGGCACTAGATGATTAAAAATGACCAAGTCATTTTTTTCTTATAGAGAAAAAGTGACTGCAATTAAAATACCATATGATTGTTGCTATAATTTGTGTATAAAATATTGTGGGAATAGGTGATAGAGTTAAGTAAATCTGAGTGATAATGGGAAGGCTTTACAAACAAAGTGATGCCACTTTAAAATAAATAAGAATTGGAGTAGGGCATGGTGGCATGTTCCTGTAGTCCCAGCTACTCAGGAGGCTGAGACATGAGGATTGCTTGAGCCAAGGAGTTTGAGGCTGTGGTGAGCTATGATTGTGCCACTGCACTCTAGCCTGGACAACAAAGAGAGACTCTGTCTCTAAAAAAAAATTAAAAATAAATAAATATTAAGGATGCAAACAGTGAAGTGAAAGAAAGTACGAAGAGAGATTTTATCTCTCTCAGTAATATTTTCTTTTTTAGGGTGAAAAGGAGGGATTTGAAGCAAATATGGCAAAAAGTTGTAATCTGATGAATCCAGATTTTCGAATAATACATGACACATTATTTTCTGTGTTTACTTGAAATATCTCATAATCAAAAAAATTATGGGGAAGGGGTGGGAGTGGGGGAAGATAAAAAAACTATCAGGTACTACGCTTAAAAACTTTTTTCTTGTTTTAAAATACGTCCCTGGAGACAAAAAAAAAAAAAAAGAGAAGGAGGCTATTCTGGGCTGAAAGAGCACAAGTTGTCGAAAAAGCAGTTTGGTTTTCATCGATTGTAGTGTGTGAGACAAAATAGTGGAAAAGAATATGGCAAGAGAAATGCGAAGGAGTAGTTTTCTCTTTCTAGGGCTGCCCTAATGAGTACCACACACTGGGTGGCTTTAAACAGAAATTTATTGTATCACAGTTCTGGAGACTAAACTTCTGAAGTCAAGGTGTCAGCAGTGGTGGTTCCTTTGGAAGGCCCTAAGGAAGAATCTGTTCCATGTCAGAGATGGGAGACCAGCTTGTGATGACAGGTGTCATGCCCTAGCATTTCCTTGATAATAGATACATCACTTCAATCTTTGTCTCCATCTTCACATAACATTCTCCTTCTGCAGCTCTGTATCTTTCTTTTTCCTTTTCTTTTTTTCTTTCCCTTCCTCCCTCCCTCCCTCCCTTCCTTCCTTCTTTTCTTCTTTCTTTCTTTTTCTTTCTTTCTTTCTCTTTCTTTCTTTTCTTTCTTTCTTTCCTTTCTTTATTTCCTTCCTTCTTTTCTTTTCTTTTCTTTTTTTTCTTTCTTTTTTTGACAGGGCCTTGCTCTGTCACCCAAGCTGGATTGCAGTGGTAACATCACTTGTCATTGCAACCTTGACCTGCTGGGCTTAGGCAATCCTCCCACCTCAGCCACCTCAGTAGCTGGGACTACAGGAATGCGCCACAATACCTGGCTAGTTTTATTTTTTTCGAAGATGGGGTCTTGCTATGTTGCCCATGCTTGTCTCAAACTCCTAAGCTCAAGTGATCCTCCAGCCTTAGCGTCCCAAAGTGCTAGGGTTACAGGCATGAACCACTATGCCCAGTTTTTTTTTTCTTTTTCTTTTTCTTTTTTTCTCTTTTTCTTTTCCTTTGAGACAAGTTCTCACTCTGTCCTCTAGTCTGGAGTGCAGTAGCATGACCATGACTCACTGCATCCATCTTTGTGTCTTCATTCAGCCATCTTCCCACTGTGTTCAAATTTCCTCTTCTTGTAAAGATACCAGTCATGTTGGATAAATGGCCTGTGCTATTCCAGTATGACCTCATCTTCATTTAACTAATGTCATCTGCAATGACCCTGTTTCCAAATAAGACCACATTCTGAGCTACTGGGGATTAGGACTTAACTGATGTTTTGGTTTGGTGGGGACATCACTCAATCCATAAGAGTGGTAAGGATATTATTACTATTGTTTGGCTATTATTAACAAATTTTCAAACTAAAAATTCAAAGGAAGAGCATAATATAGTGTTAAACATTTGGAAGACCTCCTCAGGGCACCTATAACTTAGCTGACTCTGTGGAAGAAAGGAAATCCTAAGAAGGATGATGCTTTATGTTTCTTCCATCTTGCTATTCATGTGCATCCCAGGTTCGCTCACATTATGCTGTGTTTCAAACCAGCCCACACTGAGTGACTCACTACACTGCTCCACTGTCATTTGCCAACCAGTTTCATCATCCAAAGACAAAACCCTCTAGCTATTACCACCACTCTCTTGAACTGCAATGCTTTGCCCTGAAACTTCTTTTTTTTAACCCTGCACTCCCCAGAAACTAATATGAACACCATGATCTAGCACTAATGGTCTGCCTCATGTTTCCATCTCTAAGAAGATTTCATTAGTAAACCCTTCACAATGCATGGAGTACTTAGGCAGAATTTTCAGTCCCTGTAATCTATTTTCCAGTTTACAGCTATAAAAACACTGAATAATTTCATATCTGTTCTATAGAGTACTTGGTCCATCCCTTACTCTAGCTAAGTGGCCTTTCCCCTCCAACTGCTTGATCTGGCTCTTACCAACTTCTCTATGCCCCGACTCACACCCTCTCTTTTCTGCTTGCTAGTCTCTAAATCCACTTCCTTCTGAACCTTGAACATGCCAAGGTCTTTCTCCCCTCCAAGCCTTTCCACTAGGCCTGGACTTTAGAGTGTCCTCTTCCAGCTCCTCACATATGTGCTCTGCTCATTCTCAAACTTAATTCTCATTCTCAAACACCACTTCTTTGAATAGGCTTTCCCTGATCATTCTATCTAAAACACCCTCTCCTAGATTCTCTGATTTATTACCCTTTTTATTTCCTTCTAGAGCTAATTGTTCATTTCTTTATTTACTGGTCCAGCATAAATCTCCTTTATAAAAACAGATAATATGTCCATTGAGTTCTCCAATAGTCCATGCTCCTAATACAGTGCTTGGCACATATAGGTGCCTAATAAATATGAATTGCTGAAAAAATAAACCTGTGGGCTTAGGCCTTCTAAAAATTTTCACAAGTTTGGACTCAAAGCAGAAAATGTAGAAGTACTTGCCTTGGCCACCTGTTAGTGCTAGAGCCCTAGGAGATCCCTGGTTCTGTTACCCAGATTCTGGGCCTGGGTTAGACTTTATTCTAAAGCCTCTTACCTTGGGCTCTTGACATAGAGCCAAAGTTCTAGTTTCCAAATTTTGCTTACAAGAAACGTGGACCTAGAATATCAACTGGTCTCCTCCTTGGCTTTTCCTGAACTTGACCACTTGTATATTGAGTATTATAATATCTGCTTCTCCTACTTAATTAACAACCACAGAATTAATCACAGACTTTCCAGAATCTTTGTTTGACTCAATTCCTGTCCTCCCTATCTCTTCTCTCTATCTTCCTACTCTAAATCTTCCCTCTGCTTCTACCCCTATCGTGGCATAACTGTAAGTATTAGGTTGGTGCACAAGTAATTGCGGTTTTTGCCATTGAAAGCACAATTACTTGTGCACCAGCCTAATACAAAAGGGTGGTTAACATGTATACATCTTTAAAAGCTAATCATTCCAATTCACAATAGACTCTTATTGGTGGTTTGTGGAAAACTCCAAGTATATCTGTCTCATTGAATACAATAAACTTCCATGTCAACCATTAAGATTTGTGCATTTATCAACTTCAATACAGATAGGAGCTAAATCTACACTGTTTCAGCCATGGGTGCTTTTGAACAATGTTCAACATACAATTGAGGTCATTTACGACATTGACAATGGGTATGCCTTAAAGACTCTCTTCTTGTTCACCTAGTTCTATCACTTTCCTTAAATTCTAGTGTCCATAATGCATTTAAGAAAAGCTACTGTGAGTTGCCTGGATATTTTCCAAGCTCTGGATACCATGGTTAGTCACATGGAATGTGGAATGGGCTAGACATCTTGGAATTGCTCTTGTTAAATTAGTGTAAGAGACTGACCCAATTGCTTTAATAATCATTATTTATTTAACAAGTTCCTGTGAAGAAAGTTATGCAGTTGTCTTGTGAAGTAGCTTCTTAAAAGGTTTTTATTTTGTCTGGATATGATAAAGATCATTACATGGTATGTCTAACTGATGACTTAGTGCTCTTCCAGTACATAGACACTTCTATGGGAAAAAGAACTAGACAATAAGTACTAATGACCTAATACATGCTATGTTTCCAATTCAATTTGCTTTGATAAAAATCAGATAATCCCCACGAACACAAATATTTGTCTACAGTGATTGGACAGTCTGTTAAAATTGGCATTCTCAGTCCATCCAAACATTCATTTGTCCTTTATACGACCCACATATTGTCAAGAGGTTAAAAATGTTGAAAAATTCCTGTGGCATCCTTAGTTTTTGTCCTATCTGGCAGAGAAACATCAGGATTCATAATTTTCTTTTCAGCATAGCATGTTATTTATTCACAAGCAATGCTTCTCTGTCTTAATCAACAAAATGGGAAACAGATTTTTACATTTTAAAAGCCCTATAAATTCATAACATTTTTCCTTTGAAGTAAAATGTTTTATATAATTTCAATGAAATATGAAAAGAATTCATATGATCAGAAGGCTTAACAATTAAAAATATAATAACTTGTCCTCTGTGGGAAAGACCAAGATTTTAAAGGTAAACAGGTATTACTAGAAAGCTTGGTAAAGTAATTTTAAAATATAGTAGTTTTTATATTCTAGAATATATTTCAAAATATGAATCAACCTTAAATATAATTACATATGACAGTTCCTATTTAGGCATTTTTTAAAGTATTACATTTTACTTTGGTTTCAAGTTTCCTGGTACCAAGGTAAAATGTACCTTAAGAAAAGATAAGTTATCTATTCCAATAAAACCATAGTAGACAAAGCCTTTATCAAATGTGTCAAGTACCTGTTAAATTTTAAATTATCATAGGACTAACTATAGAGGACACCTTCATACTTTCAAGGTTAATATCTTTATATACACACCTAATGTGCTTTCAAACAAGACTTTAAAAATGCAGATTTACTATTAGTAATACATGACAATTAACATTAGTCACCAAAATCAAAAGCATAGGTGGGTTTCACTTCTCTCAATCAGTTTTTCTCAACTCTTTAGAAAAAAAAAAAAAAGTGCAACATGAAGGAAATTTCTCAGATCATTACCACTGGAAAAGGAAGTTAGAACTCAGCTCTAATCTGGGAGATGGGAGCCCTTAAAACAGTGTATTGGACAGAATCTTATTAAATTGTATAATAATCATGTTGCTACTAACGGGCAAAGCAATAGACCACCACTTCTCCTAAAGTGATTTGCAGCCTAAAGTGGATGTCTTAATTACCACCTTTATTAACCTAGTCTACTACCTTTATCTACCTAGTCCACTGACCACCCTTCTTCTCTTCACACAATTTTCCATCTCCTTTGCCTCCCACAACCTGGTCTTGCCCAGTGAGCCCATCCTGATTAACCCTAACCAGCACTACAGCTTCACTCTCACACTGTTCCTCTAGTCAAGGATATTTTGCCTTGGGTCTATGTTCAGCAGTTGTCTCTCTCTCTCTCTCTCTCTCTCTCTCTCTCTCTCTCTCCATGTGTGAGTGGGTGTGTGTGGGGATTTGTGTGTGAGTGTGTATAAGCTCTGGACTCATTCATGCTGTGCTCAAATCCAAGCTCTGCTTTTACTACCATGAAGCAGGTTGACTAACCTCATCAAGCCTCAATGCCCCCATCTGTAAAATGGGAATTATAACTGAATTTACCTAATAGGGATACTGTGAGGAGAAAATGAAGCAATGCAGGTAAAGCACTCAATACAGTGCTAGTAGAGAGTGAACACACAATAAGTATCACTAATTATTATTTTTGTTTATATTATTTCACAGAGAGGCACTTCTGTTTAGTACAAAGGCAATATATTTTATATTATTTTGTATCATTCTGCAAGTATCATGACTGCACTGTTTGAACTAAAATCAGGACAAATCACCTGGCAAATCACAGGCATTTACATGGCAAAGAAACAGAAGCATTGATATAAAAAACAGTGCCAGGTAATCAGGATGGGAAAATCACAGTGCTTTGCTTTTCTAATAGAGTGAGTTTTCAGATAAGAGTATGCCAGGTTTATACAAGTTAAGGGGCAGGATTCCGAATTTATGGACAAGATAAGACAAGTATTTTTCTCTTCCTGTGTGGGATGCATGAATACAGGCACCTGTGCAGTATAGTAGGTTAGTGCTCTTAAGGAAAACCTTATCTTTTTTTTTTTGAAATGGAGTTTCACTCTTGTCACCCAGGCTAGAATGCAGTGGCGTGATCTCAGTTCACTGCAACCTCGCGGGTTCAAGCAATTCTCTTGCCTCAGCCTCCTGAGTAGCTGGATTTACAGGTGCCCACCGCCACGCCCACCTATTTTTGTAGAGACGGGGTTTCACCCTATTGGCCAAGCTGGTCTCGAACTCCTCACCTCAGGTGATCCACCCACCTTGGTTTCCCAAAGTGCTTGGGATCATAGGCGTGAGCCACTGCACCCAGCCGGAAAACCTTATATTTACTTCCCAAAATTTGTTCTGAGAATAACATTAAAGTCAAAAACCTTCCCCATCCTGGGTAGGAGGGGCCAGAAGACAGATCGGGGGTTAGTAGACTTACCGTCATGGGAAAACTAAAGCTGGAGGTGAGCTGTTGATAAGGCAAGAATCCTTGTTGACAAAGAAAATGGGTCAGAAAGGTTATGGTGTTCTAATGTCTTCATTAGACAGAACTGACAAGTGCTTTCAAGTCTGTTAACAGGATTATTTTGGAAAATCCCAGCTTAACTCTCAGAATTTCATCTGCTTAACTGCAACTTTGTCAATATTGTACATGTATGTTTATATTAAGTAAGGACTAAAACCTTTTGAAACCCTGCCAATAAGTAATATGAAAGACAGAGAGGTGGCTGAAGATTGGTAGAACAAGAAAACAGCTCCAACAGGATCTGTTCACGATAGAATGGCTCCTTTAAAGAGAGTAGCCAGAATAGACACACCTCTAGACAAATGTAAGTACAATACATTCTAAAGTCAAATACAAATGCTTTTTATATTCTTACATCGTTTATAAGCCATGCCCCTGTTCCAAAGCATTTATGTGGATAATTGAAAAATAACAAATTTCTTTCCTTGAACCTCCATTTCTCACAGAGCCATAATACCTAGGGCAGATGCTCCATGTGGCAAGGGACAACTGTGGCTCTCAGGTCATCCAGTGGTCTTATCCTTATGGCTATTCCCTTTTACTGCCCTTCCCAACATTGAATGGAACCAATACACATTCACTCATGGGAATAGAATGGCTCCCAATAATTGTTTATTTTCATGCTCCTAATCTTCACAGTCTTCACACTCTTCCCCTGACTTTGCTTTATTTCCAAGGTGAAATATTTATATTCCTACTTTATCTTGTTTTAATAGCTGATTTATTGTTGTGTATCATATTGTGTTTTTAAAAATGTCACTGCTGACAACCCTTTAGATTTTGTATTGGAAGAAAAAACAACCATCCTATACGGGTGTAGAACTACAACCTAAAAGGTAAAAATCATGTCGTCCATTATGTACTCACCACCAAATACATACAAACTATACTTTATGTCAATATTAGACAATACATAAAATTAAAAATTATTGAAACCAGGTTTAAGTATTCAGTTGTTCATTATACTATTTTCTCTACCTAATGTATGCTTGAAATATTCCATCATAAAAAATTAAGACAAAAAAGTGCTCTGGCCGGGCATAGTGGCTCACACCTGTAATCCCAGCACTTTGGGAGGCTGAGGCAGGTGGATCACAAGGTCAGGAGTTCGAGACCAGCCTCACCAACATGGTGAAACCCCGTCTCTACTAAAAATACAAAAATTAGCTGGCCGTGGTAGCGTGTGCCTGTAATCCCAGCTACTCGAGAGGCTGAGGCAGGAGAATGGCTTGAACCTGGGAGGCGGGGGTTGCAGTGAGCCAAGATCATGCCATTGCACTCCAGCCTGGGTGATAGAGTGAGACTCTGTCTCAAATAAATAAATAAATAAATAAATAAATAATAAATAAGTGCTCTAGGTGATATCTTTTGATTTCAGATGACACCAGAAGGCATCCTAGGCATATCAGAGCTTCAGGGTTCCTCTCTTCAACCTTGGGAAGCTCATGGGGGGAAGAAGGTGTTTGTTTTTAGTATGAGTTACTTCAGAGAGAAAGTGCCCAATTTTCTCATGGGGTGGTCCAGACATGAAATGCAATAGATTTGATTTTTCTTTTCTTCTCTCTCTCTCTCTCGCTCTGTTTTTTGGTTTTTTGTTTGTTTGTTTGTTTGTTTGTTTTTTGAGATAGGGTCTGTCTATCACCCAGGCTGGAGTGCAGTTGAGTGCTCATAACTCACTGCAACCTTGAACTTCTGGGCTCAAGTGATCCTCTGGCCTCAACTTCCCAAGTAGCTGGGATTGTGGGTGTAAGTACATTTGTTTTTTAAACTAGACGGATGCAGGGTAATGAAAAGTATGGAGTCTTTGGTGTTGGACAGACTAGATTCAAATCCTGCTGTCTGCACCACTGGAGGTAAATTACTAACTTATCTATCTTGTTATCCATTGTTAAGTTAATATCAGCTTCACAAAGTTATTATAAGTAATGTGCCTAATGATAAATCTGCAAAATAGTAGATGCTCAATTCATGCGGACTTCCTTCCTGTCACAGTTTCAGTTGCTAATTACATAACATTAAGAAACCCCAAAGACTTTCTAGATATAATTCTGGAAGCTTTTTTAGTTCCCCAGCCAGTAATAGCTTGGCATATCTAAAGCTACTTTACATTATTAATAGGACTATTATTAGATGAGAAACATGTCTTTAGACAGATTAGCTACCAGGTAGTATGGTATACTAGGAAAGACAATAAACTCTTTGTTATGAGTGTGAATTCTCATCTCTACTCTCTCATTAAGATGATGTTGCATTTCAAAGGGACATGTAATCACTTTTTGTTTATGGAGAAGAAATATTTCAAAAGTAATTTTAAATTCTTTACTTTCTAAAACATAGAGAATGATCTATCATATGTCTACATAGAGGGTGACTAAAATTTATGAAAGTAACAATTTGATATGTCACCATATCAAATGGAGAGAGATCAGCTTGGTTTACGTCAGATATGAAAACTATGCTTATTAGATTTTGACAATGTAAAATACTATACAAATAGAAGGTTTTGACTCTGAATCAAATGGCCTTAGCCAGAGCTCACTGAAAATAGTTGTGTTATATGATTATTATTGTTTTTATTATGATGAAAGCAGGATTGTGAATTTAACGCAACAAGTAGCTGCAAATTAATTGAAGCCCAGCATAGAGTGTGTGATCTCAGATGTCAGAGACACCAGACACCTGGCTGGCCCTGCACTTAACCACAGCCTTTGCAAGTTATTTCACATTTCAGAACCCCAGTTGCCTCATCTATAAGATAAGACATCTCTATCTCTCAAAGTTGTTTAAAAATTAAATAAGAAAATGCTGGTAAAATGTTCCTGGCATTTAGTAAGGGCTTAAAAATCGATTTTCTGCATGAATTTCCACTTTTAGAAATATCTTACTAGCTTTTTATGAATAATGCTGATTTTTCTTGTTAAATTCAAATTTTCACTTTTCATGTTTATGAGTTACACATCATTGTGTGTATGTGTGTGTGTGATCACACATTTATATTTAAAAAAATCAACAGTCAAATCTTAACAAAATAGCAAGAGGATGGTGTTGAATATGGCTAAACAGTCTGTATGGATGCAACATAAGACTCAGGAATAGCCTAAAAGGCTTCAAGGACTGTATAAGTCTTAGGAGGACACTGATTGTTTGCTTGCTTGTTTGTCTGTTTTTCCATCAAAAGCCACTTAAAGCATTTCCCATTACACCCTGAGTTACAAACAACTTGTGTAGGCACGCTGGCTGAGACAATTTGCAAATCACTCTTGAATAACAGAGGAATCACACCTCTGGCATATTGCATGTCTAGAGAATTCAAAGCTTAGAAGATAAATAGCATATACACTTTACATATACTTACACTTTAGAGTCTGCATTTGAGATGTTAGACTTTGAACAATTGCAGAAGGAGACAGAATTCTCTTTAAGTGGAAAATCAGCTTTAATTAAAGAAAGGGACCAATAAAATCTGGACAATGCAGGATGTGACCCAGTGCTCTGACACTGACACAGACCAACAGGTGACTCAAAACCCGAATGATGGAAAGAAACAAAAACACAAACTGAACAACCCAGATCAAGCACTTCCCCAGACCACATTTATCATAATACTAATGGGTTGGAGTAAAGGACAGGCTACTGTTAGTATCTAAAGCATCCTTTGGGTTTGTTATATGCAAATAAAATGTGCAGCTATGCATTTTTTTCCATTGTTTAGACTGAGTTTTTCTCAAAGATGACGCAGTTTTGTCTAACGTGATACCAAACAATATTTACAGAGAAACAATATCAATAATAGAAGATGCCAAGAGCAGGCCTTAATCTTATTTGAGACACCACCTCTTATGCATATACTCCAAATACTGACTCTAGCTATTGCAATTTTCAGGACTCTCACTACAAGATGGGATTTAGAACACTTGTGGAAGTCGACTTTCTTTATTTAGAGGCTCAATATAATTGGTGCTCCCAGAGCAGAAAAAACATATGAGCTTTATTGGTTTGGTAGGAAAAAATTTTTTTACTGTCCCCATGCCAAATTGAAAGAACAAATTATCTGCCTTTATACTTCATCTCTCTCATAAGTCTTCCTCAATGTTCAACCCCTTATTTTTCTTCTTCCCTTATATTCTCACAGTTACTTTTCCCAAAAGTTATTCTTCTTTTCCTCACCTTATATCAACAAGGAAATCATTTAACTGATGAGACTACTTGCCCCCCAGTTTACATTCCTTTTCTAAAGACAGACTTTCCCCCACAAGGAAATCCCTGCCAGGAAGACAACTCCACAACTACCACCACCACTCCATCACCCCCACCTTCTTATCCTTGGAGTGAAAAAACCCAGACATTTATCTGGAGTTAAAAGTGTCCTTGCCTGAGAAAGTATGAACCTCCGAGACAAGAGAGGAAATGCTGTAGACAATAGCAGAAGCTGCACAGTCCACAAATGCTCAACTTCACACCACACCCATTGGTGGAATCTGTTACCAACACCACTCATTGCTCTAAGCACTATTATTTATTGGGGATAAAAGAGAAAAATTATCTGCTTTGAAAGTCAGCTCAGCTCCAATTATGATACATACGAAAGTAGAATATCTTTGCTTTTCTGAGCTAGAAACTAGACAGGGAAGTCCTTTGCTTTCTAAACTTTCTCTTCTCGTGTACCCTGAGCACAATGTCTCTCCTGAAACTCCAAGATTAATTGGAGTAATTCCAGATCAAACTGTAAAGTAATAATGGCAGGGAACATGATGATAAACACAGGGAACACTGTTTGGAAATTTTATCAAAATTCTCTAATAATTATATCTACAAATGAATCTTAGTGTTTAGTCTTATAATTAGAAAAGGAAGTCTGACTAAACAGGAAATATTTAACATCTAACCTAGTTAAAATAATGAAAAGAATAAAGAATAAGGAAAAAGAACAATGAAAGTACCAGGCATAATACACATCCTCTAGAGATCCCTCCTTCCTTATTTGTCTCCCCATAAGTGAAGCTTATCTCCCCATAAGTGAAGTAAAGCTTATCTCCCCATAAGCTTCTCTCCCCATAAGTGAAGTTGCTCTAACTCCCAGGCTCCTCTTCCTCCTTTCCATGGCATCGCTCAACTCAGTCCGTAACCATGTATCTGCCTCTCTCCAGCTCATGTCTAACGACGCCTTAGCCATATGGTCTGCCACATTCTCAAATATAATTCACCACTGGACTATATAGGGCTCTGTGGTCACAGGCTCTGCAGCCTATGGGCCAAACTAATGCCCCTCCCTGTCACTTTGCTTTACACTTCTAGTTATTTGGAAGACAAAGTCAAATCTCAACTTTACTCATTATTTCAACTCTCTTGGCTTCAGTCTTCGTCTACAAAATGGGCTAGACTGAGCCATCTTAGATGGTTTTTAGATTTAGAAATACTTCATATACAACACTTAGAGCAAGGCTTAGAGCATATTAGGTACTTCATAAAGAGTTGATAGCAACAGCAGTAGCAGTATAACAGCAACAATAATAATGACAATACTAAATAGTAAATCCTAAATAGTATTAGACAATACTAAATAGTAAATATTAAATAGTATTAGACAATACTAAATGGTAAAGTAGAAGTAAACAATCTCATGTTATGAAATAAGTAGTAAAGCTTCATTAATAAAAAGTTGATCATTTATTTCAAAATATATATTGATCCAATACAATGCATAGGTATCAGAAATGTTTCAATATTATATCTACTCTGTACACACATCTCATGAGTTAGTATGATCAGCATTTTCCAGATGAGGGGAATGAGACATAGAAGGATTAAATAATTCACACAAGGCTAACCAGTTGTAGCATCCTTACCCTTTTTATGCACCCAGTTGTCTGACCCTGGAACCCACACTCTTATTTCACCACTCTACTTTTCTTACATTGAGAAATTTGCATTCACTTCAGTACTAGAGAAGTAGACAAAGGGCTTCTGCTACTGAAAGCCAACTCAATTCAGTTTGAAGTGAGTTCTGCAATTAGAGTTTTCATGGTTCAACATCTCATCAATGAATCCACAATCTTTCCCTTCTAGTAATCATCCTCGTTAAGCCAAAGTTGGTACTTGGGACCCTCCTGTCTCCCTTCCTCACTCTCATCCCTGCCTTCCTTTTACCCTGCCCGGAGATCCTCAGTGGATACAGGTAGAATACTGATTGCCCTCAATGTTCCCCTCTAAAAACACAAAAATGCTCACCCAAACCATCCTTCTCTGTTAAAAAATGACCATCCTTTTCTCATTAAAGCTCTTGTAAACTCGGTATCTTTCTAATTCACCAGCTGTGAGAAAGGGAAGCAATTTAATGAAACTAATCCATCCTCAAAAACTACTAAGAAGCAATGCATCTAGGCATACTTACCTTGCTTGTAAACAAAACATTTAGGCCGGGCGCAGTGGCTCATGCCTGTAATCCCAGCACTTTGGGAGGCCGAGGCAGGTGGATCACAAGGTCAGGAGTTTAAGACCAGCCTTGCCAAGATGGCGAAACACCGTCTCTACCAAAACTACAAAAATTAGCCGGGCGTGGTAGCAGGTGCCTGTAATCCCAGCTACTTGGGAGACTGAGGCAGGAGAATCGCTCTAACCTAGGCGGCAGAGGTTGCAGTGAGCCGAGATCATGCCACTGCACTCCAGCCTGGGCGACAGAGTGAGACTATGTCTCAAAAAAAAGGAAAAAAAAAAAGAAAAGAAAGAAAAGAAAAACACAAAAAAAGAAAACATTTAGCCCCAACTGGCTACTAATTGGTCATCTATCAAACAACAGAAAAGTATCTTGTTGTGTTTTTAAGTAAAAGAGATCAAACAATGTAAAAGATTTGATGCACAATGTCATTCTTCTAGTCTTAATACTTCACCTACAAATAAGCTTATGACACCTCCCCACCTTCTGATTTAATCACTGTTCCAGATACTCCTTAGAATTCACTCACTCCATCCCCATTCAAGTGTACCCAAAGAGCAAAAGGAAAAGCTCAGTTCACCTCTTTCAAAATATAAGCAAACTTTGCTCTCAACTAAACCTTAGCTAATGCATTCTCCCTTGTATATTTTAATCTTTTTATTGTTTTTATTATTTTGAAAAGAATACATATACATAAAAAAAACCTACAAGAGAATATATAATAAAAAATTATTTTCTCACCTATAATAGACCTCTCATTTTATTCTCCAAAGGAAACTACTATCACATTTTCTTATGTACGCTTTCACCTATTCATCATGAATATGCACATAGATGTATGGTTGCCCTAGAAAGATGTAGGTTTGAACTTCAAGGGTTCATTTATAGGTGGCTTTTCTTCCGCCTTTGCCACTCCTGAGACACTAAGACCAACCCCTCCTTTTCCAGTGTTAATCGACTGTCTATGTTGTTGGTAAGGCTTCTAATCAACAGTAGGCTATTACTAAAGTTTTGGGGGAGTCAAAAGTTATATGCAGTTCTTGACTGTGCAGGAAGTTGCTGTCCCTAACTGCTGCATTATTCAAGGATCAACTATAAATAGTTTTTTTCTGAATTTTCTTTGGCTATAGTATGAAAGAGAACTATAAACAGTTTTATATCTAGATTTTTTCATTTAACAATATGTCTGGCAGATCTTGGAATATCTGCTTATATCAACTATTTCATTTTTTCAGTTGTCATGTATTATTCTATTTTTACATATACTATAATTTATTGAACAATTTCCCTATTGATGAACATTTGGTTTGTTTTTAGTATTTTCCTAGCACAATACCACAATTAACATAATTGTGCATACATGTTTGTATATATTTGTGATCATATCTGTAAAACAAAGGACTCATAATTGCTGAATAAAATAGAAAGTGTGTTTTGATTTTTGACATTCTCAACTAATCTTCCAAAAAGTTTGTCCAATTTACATTTCCTCCACTACTGTATAAATATGACTGCTTCTGCATACTTTTGTCAACATAGTATTTGCCATATATCTTGCTTACCTCTGCGAGTGGCTGCTTTTGAACTATTGATCACATGGTTAGTGAGGAATGACAGTAGGGTAGTGACCATAAATTTGGAATGAAATGAAGTGTCATACACAAGTTGGAATATGAAGTAGAGTTGGTTTATTTTTATTTTATAAATATTTCAATAATTCAACATTTAAACATCTCCTCAAAATAGCATGAACGTTATTCTTTATTGGATATTACCAATATTCCAAATATCTTTGCAGCTCTACTTTGGGTATGATCTTCAGAGTCAGTAGCCCATTCATTTTTTACTTCTTCAGTGGTAACAGTGTCTTTTATTGATAGATTTTATTTTCCTGAGAGCCAAAGGCATTTACAGCCAAGTCATCTAATAAATAAAATTGGTTATCAAGCAAGATAAAACGGTTTTGGTTAAAAATGAGATGTATCTTAAAATGATGTGAGCATGTGTGTGTGCACACACACATGTGTGCATGCATGTACATGTGAGAGAGAAACAGAGAGAGAGACTGAGAGAGAAACTAGGTCTGAATGATATTTTCAGTGAAGAGTTTAAATATGTTTTATGCTAGTATGCGTGAAAAGTTTCCCAAGGTCACAGCCCTGAAGGACGGTTCTCATTTGCATGTATACATTGTGGTGTGTTTGCTTTAAAAGATTGATTGTTTTATAGCTATAACTCATAAAGCCTGTGGTCATAAAACACCTCACCCCATCTTGAAGGCAGGCCACCCTTGTGTAAATAATGGTATCACATTCTAACTTAGCTGAGACCACTTCTGGCCATGACATGGCTAGACTCCACTCCGTACCCAAGTAGCCAGGACTACCTCTAGTTCCACATAATAAATGTGAATGATAGCTTAACTAGAAAAACAAGAGAAAAGTTAGTTTTTTTAAAAAATAGAGGTTAAGTGATGAGAAATTACTGAAAAAAATTTAAAGACGGAAATAAGCATAATATTTGTTATAAAAGGCGTTACAATTAAACAGAGAGAGAGAGAAGGAGAAACAACTCTGTCTTGATTCTGCATCTGCTGCTTACCAGAATGACCACACCCTGACTTGTCCCACAGGTCTGTCTGGTCTCAATTCAGTTCCAACTAACTTAACTGTCCTCTTTGTCATTTTCCAGTGACACTCCACAAATTGGCTGCTTGTTACTTTAGAAGCTTCTAATCTCTTGAAACTTTGTATTCTGTATCTACTACCTCCACATTTTGTCTACCCATTCCTTTCTTAATCCCCTTAAAATGTGGGATTATGGTTTCCTGAAAAAAGACCAGACTTTACACCAAATAGAAATGGATTAAAATCTTGGCTTTTAGCTGTGACCTCAGAAAATGCAATTAATCTTCCTAACCTTAAAAACATATATATTGCTGATTGTTCTAAATTGTTTGAGTAATATATGTTCATAAAAAAACCGAAAAAAGATTATACAAGGCAAATGTTCATCAGTTTGGTGTATTTGTCTATGCATATGATACCTGAATAAGTTTTACAAAATGGGAACTAATACAATATTTATTGTCTGCAATTTGCTTTGTTTCTATTTATACTTTCAGTAAATGGTTATTCAGCCTCTGCTTACACATCTATCTATACGGAACAAGAACTACACAATTGCAAAAATAGTCCTTTCCATTGTTGTTGTTTATGGTCATTGTAGTTGATTTTAGAAGGTCCTCTCTATTTGTTTTAAATCTTCCTCACTCTATTTGCATACATTTGACCTATTTCTGTCCTCTAGAACAACACAGATAAATCTAATCCCTTTGCCACATAATAGCCTTTAAACATTAAAAGTAAGCCCTCACTTCTCTCTGACTGTCTTCTTCTTCAAGTTAACAACTTCAGGGTTTTTTTAATCCATCTTCTCATTCATCATTACTTCTGGATCCTTGGCCATCCTAATAGCAGCATCTGCCAGCTCTTTGGCCTCTCTTACCCCTCGAGACTCCCCTCAGTTCCATCCCTCACCTCTTTTGGTGCAAGCTTATTTCTCCCTAACTTCTACTGAAGTTTTCGCTCTGTTTTCATTTCTCTCCTCAGTTACACTAGCATTTCCTCTAAGAACTGACACAAGACAAGGATGCCCACTCTTAACATTCTTATTCAACACAGTATTGGAAGCCCTAGCCCAAGCAATTAGGCAAGACAAAGAAATAAAGGACATCCAAATTGGAAAGGAGGAAGTCAAATTGTCCCTGTTTGCAGATGATATGATTTTATATATAGAAAAATCTAATGACTCTACCAAAAAACTCAGCTGATAACAAATTCTGTAAAGTTTCAGAATACAATATCAGTACACAAAAATCAGTAGTATTTCTATACATGAACAATGAACTATCTGAAAAAGCAATCAAGAAGGCAATCCCATTTACAATAGCTACAAAAACAATAAAATACCAAGGAATAAATGTAACCAAGGAGGTGGAAGACCTCTACAACTAAAACTACAAAATACTGATAAAACAAATGGAAAAGGACATAAACAAATGGAAAGATATCTGCTGCCCAAAGCAACCTATAGATTCAATGCAATGCCTATCAAAATACTAATAACATTCTTCACAGAAATAGAAAAAAAAATCCTAAAATTTATATGGAACCACAAAAGACCCCAAACAGCCAAAGCAATCCTGAACAAAAAGAACAAAGCTGGAGTTATCACACTACCAGACATCAAAGTATACTACAAAGCTATAGTAACCAAAACAGCATGGTACTGGTATAAAAATAGACACACAGATCAATAGAACAGAATAGAGAAACCAGAAGTAATCCACATATCTACAACCACCTGATTTTTAACAAAGATATCAAGAACACTCAGTGGGTAAAGGACAGTCTCCTCAATGAATGGTGCTGGGAAAAACTAGATATCTATATGCAGAAGAATGAAACTATATTCCCATCTCTCACCCTATATAAACATCATTGCAAAGTGGATCAAAAACCTAAATGTAAGACATGAAAAATAGAATTGCTAGAAGAAAACATAGAAGAAATGCTTCAGGACCTTGGTCTGGGCAAAAATTTTCTGAATAATATCTTAAAAACACAGGCAACACAAACAAAAATACACAAATGGGATTATATCAATCCAAAAAGCTTTTGTACAGCAAAGGAAGTAATCAACAGAGTGAAAATACAAACTATAGAATGGAAGAAAATATTTGCAAACTACTCATCTGACAAGGGATTAATATATAGAATATATAAGGGACTCAAACATCTCAACAGTAAAAAAAAAAAATCCAATTAAAGAGTAGGAAAATGATCTGAACAGACATTTCCCAAAAGAATACATACAAATGGCCAATAAATATATGAAAAAATGCTCAACATCCCTAATCATCAGGAAAATGTGGAATTGAAGCCGCAATGAGGTATCATCTCACCTCAGTTAGGATGACTATTGTCAAAAAGACAAAAAAAAAAAAATGCTGGTAGGGATATGGAAAAAAGGGAATTCTTATACACTGTTGGTGGGAACATAAACTAGTACAACCACTATGGAGGACAGAATGGAGGTTCCTCAAAAAAATACAAATAGAACTATGGATTCAGCAATCCCATTACTAGCAATTTATTCAAAGGAAAGAAAATCATTGTACCAAAGAGATATCTACAGACCATGTTTATTGCAGTACTACTCACAATAGCCAAGTTATTGAATCAACCCAGGCATCCAACAACAAATGAATGGACAAAAAAAATATGGTATATATACACAATGGAATACTATTAAGCCATGAAAGCCAATAAAATGCTGGATGGATGCTCTTGGAGGACACTGTGTTAAGTGAAATAAGATAGGAACAGAAATTTCCTACTAACTCCGCATGTTCTCACTCACATAGAGAAGCTAAAAAAGTTGATCTCATAGAAGTAAAAAGTAGAACAGAGGATACTAGAAGCTAAGAAAAGTAGGGGGAAGGGAGGGATAGGGAGAGAATTGTTAAAGGATACAAAATTATAGCTAGATAGAAAGAATAAGTTCTGGTGTTCCACACCACTATAGGATGACTTGGTATGCTATTTACCCTGATCTGATCACTATACATTATACATATCAAAGCACCAATATGTACCCTATGAATTTTGTAATTTTTTTATTTAAAAAAAAAATAACTTTGAGCAAAGCATCAGAACCCTTAAAAGAGGATATATCTTGTGTTTCTTTTTGTGCAACCTCTACCCACCTACCCATCACCCTTGCCATTATCAATCCAATCTATCTCCAAGTTAGTTTGGTTGACGTAAGTGGCTATTTCCTCTTTTTTTTTAAACCAATACATTTTATGTGCATTGTTTTGATCTTTAAAACATTAGTGACTATGTGTTATGAAGTGAAAAAGTATTATAACATGAAAAGAGAGCTGTTTTTATTGTCTCAGCCCAGTTTTATTTTGTAAATTTGTATGTATATAGTGTAGTTGTTAAAATCGTTACTCTAAGGTTAGACTGCTTAAGTTCAAATCCCAGCCAATTACCAGCTGTACAACTTCTTTATGCTTCTGTCTCTTCATATGTAACATGGGGAAAATAGCAACCACCTTATAAGGTTGTTATAAGGATTACATGAGTTACCAGTAATATATGTAAAATGCCTAGACAGCATCTGGCACTAGGTAAGCATTATGTGTTGGCTATGGTGATGATAATGATGATGACGATGATGATGGTGATGATGATGATGATGGATATAATGATGATGGAGATGATAATGATGACAACACAGGAAAATATTCCAGAAAGACATATGCCAATATGTTGTGACTTCTTAATATTTTGAAACAAGATTATTTTTATAATAAAAAAAATTAGTAGAGAGATATAGGTTCCAGTCCTGTTTCTGCCACTGCTTTTATCTATAGGCTTGGGCAAATCACTTTTCATCTTTCTGTGTTTCAATTTCCTAACCTGTAAAAGGAGAAAGAAAAGGTAGAAGTGCTTACAACAGTGACAGTAATACCATATAATCCTAGAGCCCTTGACATTTTACAAAGCACTTACTTATGCAGTAGCTCATTAGGGAACACACATTAGTATCTCCCATGCTCTCAGCCTCATGTAAAAATCATTTAACCTGATTTGCAAAAACAGCTGACCAGTGTGCTGCAAAACATAAATCTTGACTCTGACCCTAGCCTCCATGTAGTAGAAAGCTTCAAAGGCCTCAATAGCTTATGCATCCCACAATGTTCAACGTGCTGTCTGTAAGATACTGGGAAGAATGAGACAAGAAAAGAATAAAATGAAGGCAATCATATTTATGAAACATCTATAATATAGATCATTATAGTATACACAATCTTTATAACTCATTGAATCTTCACAACAACCTAAGTGGAAGATTTATTTCCCATATTTCAGAGATAGCTTTCTCATAAAGGTTTAATATCAGTGCCCAGGATCACACAGCTACTATATGTGATCATATAGGTCACACATATGAGCTACTATGTGTTCATATAGGATTTATATGAAAGTCTAGCTGAACCCAAACCCAAGTTCATGCTAAAGTTCTATGCCACCTCACTGAGATTTGAGAGTCACTGGGTTTGGGATGTTGGTTATTGTTTTAACTTTACTGCTAAGCCTCAAGCCCACTGAAGAACTCTGCTAGATAAATGGTACCAAGAATGTAATGCGGTAAGGGAAATTATTTTACTACAAACAACTAGCCTATAGATGGCGACAGCTTTCAATCATTTCGGACCCAGACTGGCACTCATCATGAAAGTTTTAATCCAAAAATGTCACGTGTGTCAAATGTGCCCTGAAATAGCCAGACCTCCCAAGTCTGTCAGGTAGTGACTGAGACAGCTATTGAGCAATGATAATTCTTCCACACCTACGGTACGGTAGAGAACAAACACTTCTGAAGGATGGTCATTGTTTCATATAACAAATATTGGCAGTGAATAAGCTCATGACCCTTTTTTTTCTTCCTTGTTCTTCCTCATTTCTCTTTCACCAACACACTTCTTTGCTCGCCTAACTTGATGAATTATAGCCCCGAGGGCACGTGAGAGTGAAGTCAGCATAATATACATTGCTAAAAAGTTCCGAATCAGTCAAATGGAACTTGACTGCCTCTTCAAAGGAAGTAGCATAAAAAGGAAAGAGCAATTAATTTACTGTGTTTGCCTAACTCCATTAAGTTGGAACGCCTGGCCTTGAATAAGAAAAATCATAATTACATGTTAAGATATATCTGTGTTATCTTCATGTCATCTTAATGAATGCTTACTAGATGCCAGGCACAGTGTACTATATATTATTGCACTTGGGTCTCACAATAATCCTATAAGACAGGCACAGTTATTATACCCATATTGAATGAGGAAACTGAGGCACAAAATTTTACATAACTTTCCTAATGTCACAGAGAAAGACAAATGAAAAATGATAGCATAATGATTCATACTCCAGCAGCTTGACTCCAGTGCCCACTTTTTCTTAAAGCAAGATCCTGATTGCCTAAGGACGATGGTGAGATAGGCAGGTATGCACCCCTAAATAAGAACTTTTTTCTTTAATCATTTTCATAATATCTCCCCATCCATTTAATAATCCTATATTCGGAAGTTCGTGTGATGAAAATGGACAAAAGGATTAGAGTATGCTAAAAAGCAAAGGCCACAGTGATTTTGCATGTGAATTTCAGCAGCAGAGTCACCCACCTGTTGGATCACAGACCATACTTGTATTGGAATTGCCCTGAGCTAACTTATGGTGAATCTATTTAAGGGATTAAGTTTTATTCTTCTTATTACTTGTACTCCAAGTCTGGACCATGAGATATATAGCTGTTAAAAAGGAAAGGGAAAGGGAAAACCATCAGCCTATGGAACAAGGCTGTTCCACTGATTTGTTCCAGAGAATAAAGTTCATAAAGCTTTTAACTTCACAGAGGTTCTTCTCTTTCGATAAAGTTACCCTTCCCAAAGCCAAGGACTGAGAAGGAATGACGACAGGAAAACAGGTTCCTTGTTGTCTCGAGTGGCTTATTGACATCGTTGAGATTTTTCAGACTAAGTGACACCCATTTAGCTGGCTATGCCCTTCATAGCAATAATTTTCTTTGGGTACTTTCTCCCTGTTGACAGGGAGTGAAGTGGGGTGCGGCAGGGAACATACCATAATATGAGTCTCTCTCTCTCTCTCTCTCTCTTTTTCTCTCTCTCTCTATCTCTCTCTATCTCTATCTCTATCTCTCTCTCCCTCTCCCCATTTTCACTTTTAGCGCATGTAACATAGAAGTGAGCCTATTCACACAGCTAATTGAAGGTGACTATGTGGTGCAACTAAAAGGCAATGTGGAGAGAATGGCTCGTGACAAGGGAGCTAGCAGAGTCCCATCCTGGGCAATTCTCTCGTTTGTTAGAAACATCTGCCAAGAAGGCATGTGATCATCTGAAGAGAGCACAATCCTAGGAGTCAGAAAGTCAGGATCCAAGTGCTACCCATCCTACAGTTTTAGGCAAGCTCCTTCCCCTGTTGAGACTCCAATTGCCTCCTGTTACAAGACATAAAATCTCATTAGATTGGCAGGAGGAACTAATGAAATCACACACAGGCAGATACATTCTGTAAACTCCAGAGGCCTGTGCCAAATGCTGGCTGTGAGTTTATTTTTCAAAGGTTTGAACTTGCCTCTCACTCTAACCGGGACCTTGTCCTTGATCCTTGAACCTCTTCCCAGGCCCATGAGAGGTAAAAACCTGATATTGCCTTGGGTGTGACCCCAGTCAGTCTGGCTAATAAACATTCCTTCCTGTTTCTCCACAGTGACAAAGGAGGAGGGCAGCAAGGTCCCAGGAGAGTGGCAGGGGCCACACCAAGCGAGGACCTCAGCAGGGGATAGCAAGAGTTTGCTGAAGCTGAGTCAGCCCCCTGTTTTTTTTCCCATTTAAATAATTCACTTGCTAAGGCAAACCAGTCTGAAAAGCATGAACCCTCCTCTGCCTCTCCCATGAGCTTCCAAATGAGTTGCTGCTGTTTGTTTTTGTTTTTCCTATTTTCCTTCTCTTTCCTTGGAAACATGATTTCAGGGTTTTCAATTTCACGTTAAGATTCCCCCCACCCACCCTTCATTTAAGTGCCCTGGGAGGAGGGGTTGTCATATCAAAGACACACTGTGCTGATATTCTTAACTTTGAATATATTTAAATGGCCATGTTAAATAGTTGTTTATATTCCTTAAGCTTCCTTATTGATTTTGCACTCAAGTAGGTTAAATTAAAAATAAACAAAATTTCATAGTATATAATACACTGAGAAGTCTGAGCTCTTTAGAAATTAAGCTCTAAATATGTGAATTTTCTATATCTTAAAAGGTTTATTAAACACTCAAGACTTTTCCAAGTCTTTTGAATGGGAATTTCTTCTGCATATATAAGATGCATAATATTTTTCTTCATAATAAAATATAGCCTTTTGTTCATTATTAGAAGTCATTCCCCTTACATTCTTTTAACACTCCCAGCTTCCATTTGATCTTCTTGCCATATTTATGTGAGGTCAAGTTTAGTTGAGGCCTTTCTTCCATGTTCTGCTTAATCTTCATGTACATCTGTAGTCATAATATTCTTTTTAGCCAAGTTATTCAGGAAGAATGGTTTTACTGTTTGGTTACATCTGGACAGTTATGACATTCCCCAGTTTAAAACTCCCCAGTAACATCTCACTGTCATTAGAATAGTAACCAAATGTCCTTCCATGACCTATAGGACCTTTTATGGCCTCAGCACTGCCTATTTCTCCAATCAGTCTCCCTTTCATCCACTGTAGTCCCACATTGGCTTTGTCTCTGTCCCTCCAATGGGCCAAGTTGTCTCAAGTTCTCTGTACTTGCCATTGCTACTTCCCTCATTTTCATCTGACTATCTCCTTCTCATTTAGGTCTCCGGTCGAATGTCACCTCCTCAGAGAGGCTATCCCTGACTCCCACTTCAAGCAGGCTATATCTTCCTTCCTGCTCGATTTACATCCCACTAGTTATAGCACTATCTGAATACTTTTATTTGTTTTCTCATTTACTAGTTTGTATGTACATTATTCTCTGTCAGGTCTGTTATGCGTTGTGAGGGAAAGGCTTTATCTGTTAATTAATGTATCACAGTTTCCAGAACAGCTGTGGCACATAGGACCATTCAGTAAATACTAGTTGAAGAAATAAACCCTGGCTCATCTCTCTACCTACTCAAATGTATATCCATTTGATATACCCCCCCATATCATGGGGAGTCCAGACTGCCTTGTGTCTCATCACACATTGGGTAATCTAGTCCAAATTATCAATTATAAAAGTATCCTCAGATGGTTGTCAAAACAGTAGGAAGCTGATCATGTCCAATATTGTTTGATCCAATTTTGGAAAGAGACAAAGAAGTTAAGAGAATGTTGAGCACACACTCTAATTTATTGGGCAGTTCTTTTCAAACTTTTCCAAGACATAACTAATAGCTGAAAATAGTAAATAATCATGCTTAGCCGAAGGGATTTGAACAGGAGCATAAAGTGGTCCCAAGGGCTAAGTATCTTTGAGTTCTCATGATTCATTTATAAAATTCAGATGAATTTTTCATCCTAATTCATTACATATCTCGGTTTTACTTAACAGAAAAGAAAATTCCCCCAAATTATTACAGATAAAATAAGTCCTCTGACACAATATGCCCTGTTTACCCCCAGAAAACTACCAATAATCCCCAAGTCCATGTGATCCAAGCTGGTAATCATGTAGAAATGATTCTGGAAGAACCTTAATGGGAGCACAGGTCCCACCCATGCCTTACTGGCCCATGTTCTTGTTCCCATCTTCACCCAAGAGAGGAAACACTCTGGAACTAGGGCAGCATAAGTGAAGCAGAGTGAAAAGGAATGTGAAGTTTTGAGAAGAAAGAAAAGGCTAAAGTGTTTCTCTTTCTGCATTGCTTTTTTCAGGTTTCTCTTTGGAATCACTTCCCTGCTGTCTTTCTTTCCATTTACTTGGTGATGTAAAAGGTTTAAGTCTCCCTTACCCCTGAGAGGGGAGACCCTAGAGTGATCATATATCCCGGTTTTCTCAGAACCACTCTAGTTTATGCATGCGTCCTGGCATAAGTGTTAGTACCCTGTTTTCATTTGTACAAAATATGCTCACTAAGGGACACCTTCCCCACTCTTGCCTTCTTGAAAGAATAAGTAGAACCAAACTAAAGAGGTCATGCACAACATGATGTAAATCTTCTTCAGCCTAACTTTAAGCCACCAAGGAAGAGGAGTCCTTTTGACTCAGACACAAAAGCGTTTGGAGTCCAAACATTGGTACATACTAATGAAGTTTCCTTTGTCTGATATATCTCTACAGTTGGGCATCTATAATCACCATTTGGTGCTCATTGAAGATTGGGGGTTCAGGATTCAGGACATCTTGCAAATATTATAATAACATTTCTAAGGAAAAGACAGAAGGGGCAACCAGGATGGTAAGTGAGAATTTGGTTAACTGAAAACCATTGGGCTATGAGTTAAAGTATTTTAAAATAAAGTATGATAAATGGAAGTATTTAGTCAGTAATGCAGCATAAATGTAATTGATTAGCTCTTTCAATGACATGGCTCTTGAAAGCAGGAAAGAAAAGACCATTATCCCATGAATTCACACACAAAAAATTGTTTGATAGTAATTATGACAACTATTACAAGAATAATAATAGACTGATGGTCTTAGCCGCTGCCTCTGAAATTCATCACCAAGTTTTTTCTGAGTCCATGCTTTCTGTGGCTGCTCCCAGCCAGTTACTAAGCACAGCAGATGTACTAAAGCAAGTTCGTTCCTGAAAGATGCAGTACTCTTCTGGCGGGCAGCTTTGCCTTAAATACTCCCAATCAGCTTTGTCAAAACTTTCTTAAAATTGAAATCTTAAGGGTTTTCTTCTTTGCCTTGCTGTCCTTTCTCCTTCATGGGGATGAGTCTTACATAGCAGCCAGACAGTCTGCCCAGGCTCCTCTAGGTACCTCTCCATTTTCTCCCACAAGGTTTTCCTCAACGAATCTCTTGCACATCTAATTTCATCTTAGCATCTTTCTCTCAGAGGACCTGAACTAACATAGTGATTCAAGTAGAGATAAATATAAGGGGCAGGAAGAATCAGGACTTTTAATGTATTTAGGATTATTTGATCCAAGACCAAGAGGGAGAGTAACAGGTGATTGTAAGAGAAGTTTGACCAGGTATAAGAGGGAACTTTCTGAGAATAACTAGGTCATGACAGAAGTGGTTGTGACAGTGGGAGAGGAGGTTGTAGTAATCAAGGTCTGAAGTTGTTCATTTGCATACTTGATGCTACACAAGTTCCAAAGGCCAATTAGAGAATCTGAAAAGGTTCCATTGTTTTCGGTAACATGTAGAGTTCAGCTGATATATGTGGTTGGATCCTTTTAAAATGACTCAAAGTATTTTTATTTGGACTCTATATATAGAGTCCTTTTAAGAGAATTCTATAAATTTTTATTTGGCCCTAGTGGCATGTGGCTTGCAATTTTTACATTTGCGATTACAAGGTCTTGCATAATTAGAAAAAGTAAAATAGAAAGTTGACTATTTGTATCAGATATTGAAATTTTCAGCCAATAGGAACACATTTATTATAAAAGCAGTAACTTACATTTTTATATTCCTTCACCATCTTCAAGTGTGTAGAGCTTTGTATCCCCAATGAGATACAGTAATGTTTGTATAACTGAGTTACACATTGTTTGACATGCTATTACATTTGATCTTACATCTACGTTAAGATCCTGTGAGGCAAGCAGGGCAAAGAGCATTAAAACTCACTTTTGTGAATAATGAAACTGAGGCTTAGGAGAGTTAGCAAATATATGCTAGAGTCCAACCAAGAAACCAGGCTGTAGCAGGCAGAATTTCTAGGAATGACCCCCAAGATTTTATACCCTAGTCTCTGCAGTGTGCGAATGTGATGAGACATCATTGACTCCTGTGATCGACTATGTTATATAGCATAGTTAACCTTTAAGTAAAAGATTATCCAGAGGGATGTAATCTGATCCCATAAACTCTTAAAAACCTCTTCTGCTGGTGGCAGAAGAGAAAAGAAGTTACAGAGCTGTGACTGAAAGGGAAGTCAGAGATTTTCAAAGAATGAGAAGGATTTGATAGGCCATTGCTGGCCTGAAGATGGAGAGGATCATATGGAAGGCTTGGTAAGGATATAAATTATGCCAGCAGCCTGAGAGTTTAAAACAGACACAAGCTCCAGCTTGGGAGAACTGCAGCTTCCATTGATACTTTGATTTTGACTTGTGAGATTCTAAGCAGAGAACCTAGCCAAGCCACACAGTGCCTAGATGTCTGACCCACAGGAATTGCAAGATAATAAATGGGCGTGATTTTAAGCCTCTTAAGTTTGTGGTGACTTGTTATAATGCAATAGAAAACTAATACATAAGTTTTCTCACTTAATCACTATTTTTATCACATCATCCCTCCTCTTAACCAAACAGCAAGCAGTAAACTGAAGCACAGTACCAACCTTCTAGTTTTGCTGATGTGACTTTGTCTAGAATTAGGTCTTACCTCATTTTCTTTTGTTCTGAACCTGTGGACTTTCACTCATTTTTTTAAGAAGACAAGGCTCTCATTTTTTCACATTGATTACTTTTTGGAAAATATTTCAGGTAAATTATACATATTCAAGAAGAAAATATTATAAGATTAATTTTTGCTATAATAGTTTGGAAACACTTTAGAACTCTATAATGTACTAAAAATGTCATGGGGCTTATTTGAGCTATATAGTGAAGAATTACTGTTTTTTTGTTTGTTTGTTTGTTTGTTTGTTTGTTTGTTTTGAGACAGAGTCTCGCTCTCTCGCCCAGGCTGGAGTGCAGTGGCCGGATCTCAGCTCACTGCAAGCTCTGCCTCCCGGGTTCACACCTTTCTCCTGCCTCAGCCTCCCGAGTAGCTGGGACTACAGGCGCCCGCCACCTCGCCCAGCTAGTTTTTGTTTTTTGTTTTTTGTATTTTTTAGTAGAGACGGGGTTTCACCGTGTTAGCCAGGATGGTCTCGATCTCCTGACCTCGTGATCCGCCCATCTCGGCCTCCCAAAGTGCTGGGATTACAGGCTTGAGCCACCGCACCCGGCCAGAATTACTGTCTTATCTGCCTATTCTACTACCTTCTATAAATTGCACTCCCTTTGTTTTGAGAATGCTTTTCTCACAGTCAAGCCAAGTGATTCCAAGAAAATATCCATGTTTTTATGTAGTCCCATCAGCCACACATAATAGTATATTGGTCCAGAGATGGGCAATATCTCCAATCTGAGACAATCAGACTTTCCCTAGGTAATTTTTAACTTTTCACCAGAAAAACCATAAGCTAATCTCTCACCAGTGGTGGATGTTGTAGGATGTAGAACTCGGGAAGTGCTAGCAGCAGTGTTTCCTGCCATGTGTGAGAAGCCAATCTACAGTGAAAGAGAAGAAAGTCAAGCCAGGGAGAAAAGCCGGAGCAAGAGTTGGACATAGATCCCTCACAGTGGTTGAACCCCTTGTTTTGGTTGTTCTAGAGTCCAGCTCTATGCTTGTCCTTCAAAATGGTTTGATTGTTCAGTCCTTTCTGGAATTCCATTAACCAGTATGTTTCTTCTCTTACCTTAGTAGTTCAAGATGAGTTTCAGCCACTTACAATCAACAGAGATATGACTCATACAACAGAAAAATTTTACTTTGTTTTCCTTTGAAAATACTTACTGTGGTGGGAAAAACCTCTAGCCAAGAAACTCATCCAAGTTTCTCCAGGACACTTGTGATTCAGCCGGACTTCCATTTTTATTCCTTTCATGTCAAAATCAGAGCTTTAACACTAACTGCCATAGTTACTGGGTTGTTTTTGCTCACTGCCACACCAAACACTCCTTCCAAAATGGTTTGTTCATATAAACACTTTTAACTTTTTAATGCTATCTTGATTATAGCAGCCCATAATTTGTCAGTGTCACATCATAAACATTTACTGGGAGCTTGTCTCACTTATCTTGTTATCTACTTTTGAATTTTTTTAATTGGCACTGAAATTAAACGCATTTATAAGTGTTAGGTATTGTGAAAGAGATTTGGTAGGCTAAAGAGAGAGAGAAAAAAAATGTATTTCATTGTAAAAACCTGTCTTTCTATTTCTACTCATATTCCTAAAGGAAAAATGTTACATTAAATATATATAGATAATGTGAAATTTATAGTTTTCACATTTTGACATCTGATCACTTGTAAGAAAGAGATAATAGTGCCAAGTATGAACTCATTCTCTTGTAATTAGCTAATACTTCACAAATAGAATCATAATATGTGCTTTGGGTGATTTTTTTAAAATGGAAGGCATTAGTCAGACTGAGCTTTGTTGAATCCCTGCTCTTTAGGAAGTTATTTTAAATGCTCCAGACCTTCCTTTTTAAAATAAGGATTCATACAGTATTGTGGTTAAGGATGAAAACTATGGTGACAGACTGCTGAATTCAGACTTTGGCTTCACCACCAACTCACTCTGACATTAAACAAGTTGCTTGGTGACTCTGGGTCTCAGTTTTCTAGTGCATCTTAAGGCAGAAAGTCAAACAGACAGATAGATACATACATATATATGTCAGGTATGTACAAGAATGGTCAAGGCCACATTGTTCATAACGGCAATAAAATAAAATAAATAAAATGGGAACAACCCAAATATCCAACAATGGTAGAATAAATTGTAGCAAAGTCATCTAATGGAATATTATTCAGCAATAGCAATGAATAAACTATAGCTACATGCATCAATATTGATGAATCTCAAAATAAAATGTTAATAAATTAATCAAATCTTAGAAAATTCATACTATAGAATTGCATTTACATCAAATTTAAAAACAAGTATAACTAAGCCATGTATTATCTAGGGATATATACATAGATGGCAAAGCTAAAGAAAACAAGTTAATGTTTGGCACAAAATTTGGATAGTGATCACTTTCAAGAGTAGGAGGGGGAAGAGATTGGAGAGGGAATACAGGGCATCTAAAGACAGGTAAAATTGTATTTTTAAAAAATGAGAGAGGTGTATAGGGTTTTTGAATTTTAATTCTTCTATAAACTCTAGATATATGGTTTATGCACTTATACAGGATGATTTCAAGACACAAAAAATAATCATAGTAACTACAACATTTTGAGAAAACTAAACAAGATCCTACATGTTTAGTGACAGTGTGTAGCATATACTAAGCTCTCATTGAAAGATGAGATCCATAGTGATGATGCTATGACATACAGATATTTGTACCACTTGCAAGAAGAAAATACCAAAAAGCAGTGTATCTTCATCTGTGTACGCTGTTGTATTCCAAGACTTCTGGGAATCTATATTAAATCCACAGTCCTATTAGAATTGTCAAGTTAATGGTTTTCAAACTTTACTTATCCAAGTGATAGTACCAGAAGAGATACCTAGATTTTCCATCACAGCTAAGAAGTCTACCTGGTTAAATAACAGGCACCCAGTGGATGTTCATACTGACAAATATGAGATGTTTAGTTGCCTGATATCAGAGAATTCAGTTCAGCCTTTAAGGAAAAATATGATCAACTAGTAACTATATCTTAGAAGAGAGTAATAGTGGATTAAGTATCTACTTCAAGCTATCATAACTAGGGTCTAGTCATAAAATAATAGAATTGAAAAATTAGTAAATCACCTTAACCATCACCTCACACAATTGCTTATTTATAGCTGAAGAATCTAACATTCAGGGAAGTCAACTGACTTCTAGTTAACAGTGAGTTTGTTGCAGTGTCAAGACTAGAATACAAGTTAGGATGGAAGCTGCAGAAAGGATCCTACTGTTGGTGTTTATCAGACCAAATAGAAGGAAAGATAGGAGGTCATTGGGAGTGGAAGGGAAAATGAGTATGATTAGGCATGGAAAATCTTGCACCAGCTCCCTTCAAAGGGACCATACCAGTTGAAATCCACTAAAGGTACCCTACAATACAAGCCTGATAAATCACTATTTGGGTAATACTTTTGAATGATCTCATTTAAGGCCAAATTCCTGGAAAAAAAGACAGACACAGCTAATACTAAATGGCATACAACATCTCATACGTAATTTCAGAGAACTCAGCCTCAATCACACTCTTACCTCCATCACCAGCATCTAATACATTAGATGGGCATACAATAAAATACTTGCTCTTACTTACTCTGCTCTTGAACCATGTTTCTCCCTAGCCAGTCACCAATCTAAGGCAGAGTTGGTCATTATTCCTTCAATAAGTACTCACAGGAGACCTATTAGGGTTAAAAGCTCTGTACTAGGCACTAGGAATTTGAAGAAAAGTGTTTAAACAAATTCTATTTACTCTACCCAATCAGGGGAGACGGCGATTTATTCCAAAGAAAAAATAGAACAAGAAGTAACTCTGTACAGACGAATCCCCTCAACCCTTATGTGGCAAGGACAATTAAATAAAAGCTCGTAAAGAACCTTTGCTTGCTTCAGGACCTTATCAGCTTGAGCCAGCTGATAGGGAAAGTGGGTATTATGGCTGAACTCTTGAACCAGGAAAGGACCAGTCCAAAGTTTCTGTCAGGTGACGACCTGCAAAAGCACTTTCATTCCTTGGCTTATCTTTATGACTGAAGAATGATTGTCTCTTATTTGCTGTAATGCTTAGAAAATATTAAATTGCTGAAGGTGTCCCAAGAGAATTTTTCTTCTAGGGAAAAAAATAATCTCATAAATTCAAGGTTAAATAAAGGAAGACAGCTTAGGTTATCAAACTATGTTTTCATCTTTCAGTTTTGGGGGTTTTCTTTGTTTTATTTTGGTTTGGTTTTGGTTTGGTCTGATGTTCAATGGTTTGGTAGCCTTTGTAACAAGCAAAACAGCTTTTGAACAAAATCTAAACCCTTACCTAACCTTTATATTCTAATCTGTTGTTGCTCTGTGGTGTTTGTAGTAGTCCAAAACAAGGAAGTATGACCTCATCAGTTATTCACTCACTGCTATTTACCAATTTGGTGAGTTTCATTGGAAATGGACAATTAAATATAATCCATTTGGGAGACTTTTTAAGTTGTGAAACTGCTCAAATTTGTTTCTTTGTAAATGAAAAGGCTGAGTTGTATACCAAGTATTTTTCTAAAGGAATAATTCAGTGTGCAAAGCCAAGTTTAAGCCTCCCTGTTTGTTAAGGGGAGCTAGGTTTGAGATCCTCGAGTAGGACTGTGACCAAACTGTATGATTTTGCACTGGTGTAGCCTCAGTACCTTATAACTTAAATACTGGCACAGCTGAAGACAGAGTCGTAACCATTTATTGTCTATGGCCATACCAGCCTGAATGTGCCAGATCTCATCAATAACTATTTATTGAATGACCAAGCAATGTGCATAGACAAGTGTTCAAACCATTAGAGTAATACTCCCTTCTCAACTGATTTATTGTCAGAAATACTGAGTTAAATGGAGTACCCAGTCTACCTAAAAGAAAACAATCAAGAGACAAAAGCTGTTCAATCAAATGCCAATCTCTGGAGCCCACTGGGAGAAGCACTGACTTATTCAAAATGGAGCATCAGGATACAGTAAAGTTACTTTTCAGAGATTAATTCTATTATAAAGAAAACAGAGTAAGAGAGATAGAAGGCCCAAACAAATATATAACAAAAAATACATCTATCAGACAAAGTCACGGCAACTTCTTTTTAATCTCAGAAATTATTTCAGTTTAAGAAAACATAGTCAGAAAAACTAGGATTTGGGGTTGTATGTTGGGTTCTTCATTTTGGTTAACTTTCCCACTGATGGCTGGTTTGTTTCTTAGACCTTGACCCAACAATTCATTGAAGTTCTTTATCTGAGATGTAGAATGCCTTACCTAATATATTCCTCCTCTGTCCTTCTAAGCACATATTGTCCCTCCACAGGAAGTTCACCTAAAACTAAGTAATACAGTCAACAAGTACCTCATGTGGAGATTCCCCCTGGCTGCCTGAAGACCACATCATGATACCAATCTCTTATCCTTTTGGAAGACTATAATGACCAGTCAGTCATTCTCTACAAGACCAGAAAATTGCATGTATGGTTGCAGTGCTGGGTGGAGAAAGTCAGGACAGGAGAAAGCAGCTTTAGGTCATCCGCTCCAAGGCCCCTGATGTGGAAGGAACAATCACCTAGTACACATAAATGATCATTGTAATCCCCAGTAGAAGGACTCAGGGTGTGGGAAAGGAAGCTCAGCTTGGAATTTGAAAGCTAGAATTGCAAGGTAAGAGATCTGAGAGTTTCAAGTGGGGAGGGTTTCCAGCATTTCAGAGGAGGCTGCTTTGTTTGTTTTCAGTCTAGACTGAGAGTGCAAAGGCTTAGGAAATATGCTTTAGGTTTGAAGACACCCTGGGGTTGTTTTCTTTCTCCACTTAGAGCCCTGGGTAATAATGCACATGCCACAATGCCTGCACTCAGAGCTGACTAAGGCTACCGATGTTACCTCTCTTTCTCTCCACGCCCAATCAGTAATGAAGGATGATTGCCACTAGCTTCTTAGAACCACTTTCACATCGCCCACACTACTGATGTCTTCGATATTTCAGATGTCTCAGTATTTCTCACCTGAATTAGAGCAACCATCTTCTAAATGATCTCCCTGCTACCAGCATCTGATCTGCACTCCGTACTGCCTTCTAAAGAGCAAATTTGACCACAAGACTTCCCTGTTTAAAAAGTTTTAGTGGCATCTGATAGCCTTTACCATGAAATGCAGACTATCCTAGTACAGTTTCTGATAAGACCATTACCTTGGTTCGAATCCTGTCTTTGCTACTTATCAACTTGGGAAAGTTTCCTAACCTGTTTGATCTTACATTTCCTCATTTATAAAATGAGATAACATTAGTCCTGTTTCATAAGTTTGTTGTTAAGATCCAATGAGATACTCCTTTTAAAGAGTTTAGCACTGTATTTAGTTTTCTGTAACTTTTGGTTATTATTACTATTGTTATTTTACCACCTTATTATTAATAGCTACAAAAGCCTTCCCAAAAACTGGCCCCTTCTCCTTCCCCAGTTATGTACTTTACTACTGGTTCATCAATAATCACAGCTTTTATATATGAAGTGCCTACTTTGTGCCAGTCCCTTATGCCAAGGCATTTACATATATTATTTAATCTTTAACAACTCTCCAAATTAGTACTAGCACCTTCACTTTACAAATAAGAAAGCTGAGAATCAAGAGTCAAACAATTTGGGCTGGCCACAGTGGCTCATGCCTGTAATCCCAGCACTTTGGGAAGCCAAGGCAGGCAGATCACCTGATTTCAGGAAATCCAGACCGGTCTGGCCAACATGGTGAAACCCCATCTCTACTGAAAATACAAAAATTAGGCTGGGTGCAGTGGCTCATGCCTGTAATCCCAGCACTTTGAGAGGCCAAGGCAGGTGGATCACAAGGTCAAGCGTTCGAGACCAACCTGGCCAACATGGTGAAACCCCGTCTCTATAAAGAATACAAAAATTAGCCTGGCATGGTGGTGCGTGCGTCCCAGCTACTCAGGAGGCTGAGGCAGGAGAATGGCTTGAACCTGGAAGGGAGGTGCAGTGAGCCGAGTTCATGCCACTGCACTCCTGCCTGGGTGACAGAGCAAGACTCTGGCTCAAAAAAAAAAAAAAAAAAGATTATCCAGATGTAGTGGCAGGCACCTGTAATCCCAGCTACTCAGGAGGCTGAGGCATGAGATTCGCTTGTATCCAGGAGGCAGAGGTTGCAGTGAGCCAAGATCGTGCCATTGCACTCCAGCCTGGGTGACAGAGCAAGACTCTGCCTCAAAAAACAAAAGAGTCAAACAACTTAACCAAAGTAACCCAGTTAGTAAGTGATAGAGTCCATAGTTGAAATCAAAGCACATCGCGCTCCAAATCTGCTTTTTATGACTACACTATGCTGTCTTTATCACACTTTTCAGAAAATTGCCACAACAGTATTTCTGGGCCCACATGCTTTTTCAGGACATTAGCATTTCTCCATTCAGAGGTGAAATTTATGCTCCCTCCTGAACCTGGGCAGGATCTTATAACCACCTCAACACAAGAGCGATTATTGATTTCCAAGCCTTGGTCCCAAAAGGCAATATAGCTTCTGCCTGGTTCTCTCTTTTCAGACATACACCTTCGAAGGACTAAGCTGTCATGTCAGAAGTTCTGCTCTCTGAAGCTCCCATGCTTGAGAGACCTTGTGAAAATATCATGCAAAAATAGAGTTGCATGAAGAGCTCCAGCTACCCGGACCCTCTTCATGTAATCATCCAGTCCCAGCAGACACTGCGTGGAAGAAAGGCGAGCTATCCCAGCCAAGCTCTGCACAACTTGCAAATTCATGAGCTAAGTAAATGATCATGTTTATTTAAGTCACTAAATTTTAGGGTGATTTGTTTTGCAGTAATAGAAAACCAGAATATGCACTGAAACCTCCAACACTAATCACTTTCATTTCCGCTGATGGTATACCTTCCATGGTCTTCATATGTGCAGCTGCCTCTGCCTACAAGTCATCACGAGCCCACAATATCCCAGTCAGTATACACATACCCTCATTTAAAGAGTTACTTTGCTTTCAAGAGTCAGTGTAACTGTTACGGTTTCAATCATCTTTCTTCAAATTGGTGTGTAGGTGGTTAAGGACCCAAGCTTCTAGTCAGAATACCTAAGGCTAAGTATTTTTTTGTTCACTCCTTCCAGGCTGTGGGTCTTAACCTCTATAGACCCCTGTTTCCTCCTAAAGAGAGTAATAGTAAAACTTCCATCTTAGATGTACCGTGGAGATTAATTTATAGCTCCTTGCAAAGTCCCTGGTATTTAATATTCAGTGGTATTCAATATATGTTGCTCTTATTAGAGCACTATTATATTGCTCTATTTATTCTGCCATTTTCTCCTCTAAAGTGTCTATTTATTCTGCCATTTTCTCATCTAAGCTGTCAGTCATTTGAGAACAATAACAGTGGATCTTCAATGCCCAGCACCTAGGATATACAAAACATATTTTTATTAAATAAGTAAATGAACAAAAAAACAAATGGTGAATGGATGAATAAATGAATGAGTGAATGAATGAAGGAAAGAGTAGGTAAGTATAATCTGCCTTCCCTTTAACTTCGTATACCCAGCATGTAGGAGAGGTAAAGTGGTAGAGATTTCCGGTTCTGTGGGAAGTAGTCTTAGTGGCTGGCTGCATGCTTCTCTTCATGTCAGGTCCAATTTTTCTCTTTTCCTAGTGGTGCTACAGTACCACAAACATTATTTCTGAGACTCCTTCACCCCCAAAACCATGTAGAGAGCATCCTCACTTGGGCAAGTGAAATGTTTTGATCCTGACAATCCAAACCAGATGGCAGGACTGTAAGAAAAGTCACTTCCATAATCTCACATGGCCTCTAGCTACAGGTTTCCTTTCCACTTCTAACCATTTTATAGCATGCCATCTAGGTGCCTGACCTTGCCAAGTAAAATCCAGTTAATCTTTACAATGTCATTCCTCTTTATGGCCTCCACGATATGGCAATGCCATATGGTGGCAATGCTATGGAAGGGACTCTGCTCTTACCTGATAAGCAAGTTTGCATTGCACTAAGCAAATAATTTGCCTTCTGCCTCATGTATATTTCCCTACTAATATCTGCTTAAGGAAAAAATTGAGAGAAATTATTAAAGAGTAGCACAATATTGACTAATAAGAAAGATGAGAAGATTCTACATTTTATTTTTATTTCACAATAGAATTTACATATATGTATATTTATAGATAAAATTCTGATAAGAAAAGCTCTCAAGCTACAGATATGCTGGCTGAGTTGCAATAACTGTCACTGAAATGCAGTGCTATTCCAGTACATCAGTGTTATGTCAGTACATTTTTATTTCAATAGCCAGAAAACCCCAATGTGCCTGTTAGTGTTTGGTATGTCCCCTTGCCTCAGCATTTAAAAAGCCTAAAACATTTTTTAAAGGAGTACAGTACGGGGCGGTTGGCTATCCACTCACATAAATTGTCTTCAAAGCAAATGTGGAGTTTATCTTATTGCTGTTATTATTATAGGCTCTATGTTTTTTATAACTTTAATCTTATAAATTTAATTATTTCTACATTCTTTCTCAGGAGGAGTTGTTTGAAGTCTACAGAATGCTGAGGTTTAGAAAGATTTCTGAGGTGTGGCATCACATCTTCTGATTGGGCAGCATTCTCGAACGATGTGGGCCTTTGCTGCTGACTCACCAGAGGGCAGCAACTTCGAAGCTTGATGTCAGCATGCAGGAATGCCAGGCACTTCTCTCTGGCAACCCCCAGCTGTAGCCCAGAGTTAAGCAAAGCTTTTTGGGTTAGCCTCTGACCAACCTCCTGGCTGGACTTCTCAATGCCCCGGTAGCCAAGCTCCAGAAAACAAAATCCAGATCTTAGCAGGGCAACACTGAACTCTTCCAGCTATATATCAGTGGTGATAATGACATAATTGCCCCGTCGTAGTTGGGATATGTGGGAAAGTGGGTATGGTTTTCTGGGAAGCCCTCCCTTCTCTTCACACACACCACACACACACACACACACACACACACACACACACACACACTTTTCTAGAATGAAAACCCCAGAATGCAGAAAGTAACCTGTGAATAGTCACTAGTAAGATTTCTAGGTTTCTGGATAGATTGTGTTTTGTTTGTACTCCTGATTATTTGACCTGCCTCAATTTTCCCACATTTCTGACTGGCCCAAGTGAAGCCTCGGATGAGAGCGAGGACCATCTCTGAGGTCCATTCCACCTTAATAGTCTATCATCTCATGAATTTAGCTAACTGGGTACTTTCTGAGACGACTGGCTTTCTAATGCTGATAAAGCAGGGCAGAGTTGCCGGCCACACCCTTGCTAGGCCCAGATCTATGAATACCTATTTTTGTATGCTATCTAGTTTCACATCTCTCCTGCTCTCTGCACCATCTCCTCACTTAGCAGAAAAGAAAATTTTGGCTCTAAGATAATTAAAATGTTTATACTTGCAAAATCTTTTAGATTGTTTTTGGGTTTTAGGTGAGTGTCTTACAAGCAGCCACCTAAAGGAGAGACTAAGGGAAGAGAGTACAAGGGCCTATGAAAACAGAGACAGAAATTGGTGTGATACAGCTACAAGCCACAAAACACCTGAAGCCACCAGAAGGTGGAAGAGACAAGGAACAGATTCTCCCCAGGAGCCTCTGCTGAGAGCATGGCTGTACCAGCAGAGGCTCTTAGGGAGACTCAAATCAGAAGTCTTGATTTTAGACTTTCTGCCTCCAAAACTGTAAATACATTTCTGTTGTTTTAAAGCCATCAAGTTTGCGATAGTTATGGCAACCATAGAAACCTAACACAATCCCTTACAGAGAATCATGTAGATAATGTAATGAGCAAGCCATCTAGCAGGGAAATTCTGGTTTTAGTATCCTAGATAATTTTTCAGTACTAAAACTGATCATTTCAAAGGCAGGGAAAAAACAGAAAGTGAGAGTGGCCTATAGTAAAAATAAGAGCAACTGTGCAATTCAGAGGAATCACTATCATTCAGAAGCATCTCACTGTTACCATGAGCCCAATAAGGCCAAATCTTCCCATTTTTATCAAGTTTTATCTTAAATTCCCTGAATTTTAAGTGTTTGTTTAAAAAGCAAACAAAACAGCACTCTATGGGCACAACCAAATGTGTTTGAGAGCTGAATTATGACCACATGCAGTTGGTTGCAGTCTCTGGAGCTAATAGACCCTTCCAACAGTGTTTAAGGTATGTGCCATAGACAATTCGTGACAGAACCAAGAACAGGGCCTTGTTGTCCTCCTTCAAAACCCAGTCTGCTAGCCCAAGTCACTTACATGCAAGCTCTCCCCATCCTTGGTATAGTCAGAGATAAATATTTTGTTGAAGCATGAGATAGTGTATCACCTCTTGCTTCTAGGCCTCACTTCTTAGTTTTTCTATGGTAGTTTGATTTCTACTTTTGTACATGTAGTCCTAGAGGCCGTGTGTGTGTGTGTGCATGTGTGTGTGTGTGTGTTGAAAAGGGTTAGGGATAGAGGCCTTGCAATGAAATGTGTGATTATTTTAGAAGGAAAAGTAAAAGAAAACAAATTATTCACCAGAGAAAGCTGAAAATCAGAAACCATTTTTCTGTTCTTATTTTGTCACAAAGCATTAACAGATATTTTACTAAAGGGAATGATATTTAGGTCAGGTAACAAGATATAAAACTGAAATATTACTTAAAATTGACATAGCATCCATAATTTACTTTATTAAAAGTTGTTACTTCTGTGGCCATTTATCACATTTCTAGAGCTACCTATCTTTCAGTTTCAAACTGAGTATCTTATAAACGCATTATAAAGTAAAATAATTCAACTAGATTGACTTTTTCAGTCTGCCTATGGTGTTTAAGAAGATTGTTGGCCGGGCATTGTGGCTCAAGCCTGTAATCCCAGCACTGTGGGAGGCCGAGACGGGCGGATCACGAGGTCAGGAGATCGAGACCATCCTGCCTAACACGGTGAAACCCCGTCTCTACTAAAAATACAAAAAATTAGCCGGGTGAGGTGGCGGGCGCCTGTAGTCCCAGCTACTTGGGAGGCTGAGGCAGGAGAATGGCGTAAACCCGTGAAGTAGAGCTTGCAGTGAGCTGAGATCTGGCCACGGCACTCCAGCCTGGGCGACAGAGCGAGACTCCATCTCAAAAAAAAAAAAAAAAAAAAAAAAAGAAGATTGTTATGAGCATTGAAAGTAATACACAGATTTATAACTCTTGGTTGAGTCTGCAGTGAGGAGGGAAAGTTGTAATGAATATTTATAATTGGTCCTTGTGTTATCATGGAAACACATACTCTGAAAATAAGAAATGCAGGCTGTTGAAGGGTCTCTCTGAAAGGTAGAGGAATTTTAAAGATTTTCAGAAATACAGAAATAAATGTTTCTCCTTACTGATGGATCGTTATCCTCAGTCAAATTAAAGTTAAGAATACAAAGAATCCTAACAAGTCAATGATAGGAAGGTAAGCAAGCCAATTTTAAACTGGGCAAAATATTCAAATAGACATTTCATCACAGAAGATACATGAATGGTTAATAAGCACTTGAAAGATGTCCGACATCATTGGTCATTAAGAGAATGGAAGTCAAACCCCCAATAAGGTACCACTTCACACCCACTAGGCTCACGCCTGTCAAAAAGACAGGCAATAATAAGTGTAAGCAAAGATGTGAAGAAGTGGGAACTTCCATACATTGTTGGTAGAAGTGTAAACCACTATAGTCACTTTGGAAAACAGTTTCTTAAAAAGTCAAATGTTAATTTTCCATACAACATCCTACTCCTAGGTATCTACCCAAGAAAATGAAAAAATACTTCCACACAAAGTCTTAAACATAAATGTTTATAACAGCATTATTCATAAGAGTCAAAAAGCAAAAACAGCTGAAATGTTCTTCAATTGATGAACGGAAAAACAAAAGATGGTATATACATACAATAGAGTATTTTGTAGACATAAATAAAAAGGAATGAAGTATCATACTGATATTTGCAATGTTTATAAACCTAAAAAACATTATCCTGAGGGAAAGAAGCTGGACATAGAACACCACCTTTTGTATGATTCCATTTGTATGAAACATCCAAAAATAGGCAAAGCTATTAAAAAAAACATGGAAAATTATGGTTGCCTGGGGCTGGAGATGGGAATGGAGATTAAACAAATGAGCATGAAGGATCTTATCAGGATGATAAAAATGTGCTATAACTGTTGTAGGAATCATTACACTACTCATTGAATCTACTAAAAATCACTGAATTCATGCGCTTAAAATGGGTGAAATTATAGCATGTAAGTTGTACCTCAATAAAGTTGTTTTAAGAAATTAGAGGAATAATTAAAAGAATAAAATATAGTCAATAAAACACTATTGCCTTTATCCCATAACCAATCTGTCAACAAATGTGCCAATGGTCCTTTCTAAATATCTCTTACTTTTTACCTTTTTAAATATTTCAAGTGCATAATACACAGTTCAAACTATTAAATGTATAAAATAGAACACAATGAAAAATTTTCCTACCACTGTTCTCCTTCAGTCACCCAATGCCCCCCACTAAAAGCCACCAGGGTTATTAGTTTCTTGTGTATCATTCTAAAGACGTTTTAGCATCCACATTAAGTTTATGAATACATACATGTGCATCTGTCCATGCACACCTTTTTTCCACAATTGTGGCACACTGAGTATGTTCTGCGCATTCATTTTTTTTACTTAATAATTAATACCATATCAGGATCTAAATGTGGCTCAAATCTTTTCCCTCTTTACCACCCCACCACCTCAGTATTTCTTGCCTGGACCATTGTATTTCATCTAATTTGAGATGCTATCAGTTATATGACACACTGTTATTTGGGGGCCCTTAAGAGATGAAATAATGCTGCCAATTAAATTATAACATGCCATTGATTGTAAGATTCATTACAATTTCAGAAAGAAATGAAATATTTAAAAAGTACATATATGTGCATCTAAAAATAATACAATATATAATTAGAACAGTCTCCCAAACAGTTTCTTGCTATCAAACCCAGCTCCCCATCAATTCATTGTCTCTTACCCTGCCAAAGTAATTTTTCTAAGTTTTAGATGGAATCTCTTTATTCCTCTACTTAAAATTTTGTAGCCTCCCATTGCTACAAGATGAAGTCCAAATAACTGAATGTGGTATTCAAGACTCTTCCCATTTCCGGCCTCCTTTCTCTCTACTACCCTGTTCTCTAGACATGCCCAGCTATTGGCTATTCCTCAAAAATGGAGTGTTCTTTCAAAACTGTGCTTTTGTACATGTTGTTCCCGCTCCTTGGAATACACTTGACCCCCTTTCCTCCTGGCTAAATACCATTTGTCCTCCAAGACTCATCTCTGGGAAAACTGCCATGAACTTTCCCAGTTCAATTAAATGTCCTTTCTGTACTAACACCCTCATTGTGCTTAATTCCATCAAAAGCACTTCTTGCCTAGTATTAGGCTTCTTTGTTTCCTTGACTGTCTTCACTACTCTTATGTTTCTTGCATTACAAAAGATTGCCACAGTGCCCGGAACACGGTAAGCATTCAGTAAGCATTTATTGGATGAACGTGTACTTTGGCCCCTAGATGTAATCAACACATCTGCAGTAATGGAGGTGTGGTCAGCACAGTGTAGGGGAAAGTACACAGGATCTGAAGTCAGAAGATGCCAGTTCTGGGCTCTGACATTTCTAACTCTCTGATCTTAGTTTGGTCATTTAATGTTTCTAAGACTTCGTTTCCTCATCTAAGAACATAAACCTACAAGGGCTTGCTGAAGGGACTCAATGAGAGAAAGTGTCTGAAGTAACTGACACAGAATTGGTGTTCCAAACAGGACATCTTTTGTTAGAGTGACTGGAACATCCTATGCTATAGAATGCATTTGTTGTACCCTGAAAGCACACATGCCACTGACATGTTGGTTACGAGTGGACTTCGTTTTTCATTTTTTATTTTACTTTATTTTTGTAAAGGTGTTACATATCATGTTGTTTCAGAAAGCATGGTGATAAAACACACACACACACACACACAATTCTTGCCCATGGCATTTTCCATAACCCCTATAAGTAATAGTTTCTTTTAGATCTTTCCTGTGTTTTCTTTTTAAAATAAATGCTAACACATATAAAGATATAGTCCCCTCTTTTTTAGTATATATATAGTAAATATATGTGATATATTTACTATAAATATATATACACATATAAATGTATATACACACATATATAAATATAAACATATATAATATAAATACACACATATACAAATACATATATATACACACACACAGAGACAGAGAGAGAAAGATATTCCATCTACATTATCTACATTCTGTTCTGGTTCTGAGGGCTGGTTTTCTTCACTAAATATCTAAATGGACTTTATGAGCCTCTAAATTTGCCCAGAATGATTCTAATCAAGGAGACAAGTATATGGAAAGAGGGATTTTATTTATTGCTTCACATCACAACTCTGAACTATCAGCAAGAGGTAAAAGCTTTGACTCATAGTCTCAAGTCTTTCTAAAGGGAACCACAAAGAAACTGCATGACTAGAACAGTGAAAAACTAAGTTTGCCTTTTATATCAGGCCAGGGTCAAAGAAATTGCAATAGGGCTGAAAGGGCTGTGAAGATCTTATCTCCTTATACTGCCTTGAGATTAGAGGAATGCAGCAGAAAGCACAAACATGCAGACTCGTAAGTCTTTAGCACTACCTGCTACCTGCTTTTTATCACATGAATGACATGTTTTCCAGAGAGCCTTCACCTTTAAAGGACAATATTATTCTTAGAATTATAAACAAGTTCCCTTTTAGGGTTGTGGCTCAGGTACAGAATAGGATTTGCACTTTTTAAAGCTACGTCTGTATGGAAAGCAAAAGCTAGTGGTATAAGGAGGTGATCTGGGCTTTGTAAGTAGTTATTATTCTTTCAATTTTGTTAATCATAGCAAATGATAAAGTTATAAGCACAAAGGTTTGGCAAAATGTACGCATTAGAATAACAGACCTTCATTTCATTGACAAGTTTAATTATGGCCCAAGTTGCACGTAACCTCTCTCCCTTTTTCTGATTTTTTTACTCACCTAAGTCACTGACCTGAGTTCTTAAACTCTCATATGAATGGCCCCAGTTTAATCCCACTGTGCTCCTCATTCCCAAATTCCTAACTCCCACTTCCTTTGCTGAAGTTCTCCACCTGGGTAGGGAAACAGACTAGTTAGGGGAAATCCAATGGGCTCATCAGCACAGGCAGCAAGATCACCATCTCATGCTGTAAATTACCATCACCCTGACCCAATTGTCACAGCACACACTGCAGAAAATTTATCAGAAAGATTAAGAATGGGCTGGTGAAGAAGACAAAAGAAACTCCCTGATGGCCTTTCGTATGATTGGAAGACAGGACTGCATCTGACCACATAAGCCCAGAGAAGTGGGAGCCTCAGCTGGTTTTCTACACCATATAGGCCACAACACTGCAAATCCAGTAGGCAAAGAAAAATAAGGGCAGGGATCTCTGGGAACCAGCAAGCAAAGGCACAGAATCCAGCAAGGCGAGGGGGTGGGGAGGGTTATGAAGGCAAGCAGGTGATGCCTGAGTCTAATAGACTGATGAGCGAGCCGGAGAAGGCCAGGTGGAGGAGGAGAGAGGGAACAAGACATGCTGAGGCACTAAATCTCTGAGTCTTGAAATAACATGGGGCATTTTAATAACTCCACATAGTTCAGTGTAATTGGAGATGGAATGCCAGTGGGACAGGGTCAGGGTCATGGTGAAAAATTGGAGAGGTGGCCAGAGACAAATAACAAAGGACCTTGAGAGAGCATACTATATATCTTGTATTTTAACCAGAAGGCACTACTGGGAGCCACTGTAGGATTTTAAGCAGGGAACAACAAGATCAGATTTAAGTTGTAGACAGTTCACTCTCATACCTATGTAGATTATGGATTTAAGCACTGTGTCCATAGCACCTTCCATACTATGGTGCATTAGGCATCTGTCTGTCTCCACACTAAGCTGTAACCTCAATGAGGGGAGGGAGCATGTCTGTTTCTCATTATTATATCTCTGGTACCTAGAACAATGCCAAGTTCATAGTCATGAATGAAGTGTGTCCATCACAGTCATGATGAATGGTGTTCAATCTCATTCAACTTTTTGTCTCTAATGCTCATGCAGTACTTAGTGCAATGTAGGTAACAGATAAAGGTCAGCTGAATAAATGAATAAATGCTAACTTCTGCCTCACTCTCCCAGTCTCATCTCTCAACATTCCCCAATATTTGTCCTATTACAATAAAATTGTATAGCTTTCCCAGATGCACTGTATTGTTTGCCTTACATAAGCTATTCCCTCTGATTAGAATTCCTTACCCTTATCTCCTATCTGTCTTGCGAATTTCAATTATGTCTCAACACTCAGCTTAGATTTGACCCACGGGGGAGAAGCTTTTTGTAATACCAATACCTCCCACCACTATGCTGACCCACAGAAGGCTCCTCTTCATCTACTTGCTCCTTGGTTCTTGTTGTGTACCTTCTCATTTATATGGTTTTTGTTGCATTCATCATTTTGCACTATAATTTATTTGTGTATAGCTCTAGATTTTGAGCTTCTAGAGGGCAAGGACTGTCTTATTTTGCTTTCTCAACAGTTCCCAGCCCAAGCCTCAATCATAAAGAAGATTCAAATAATGTCTTGTGAAATTTAATTGTCTATTTCTTGAAGTTAATTATATTCCATCAGCTCCTAATTTGATTCATGTTTACTCTTCAATATATAAAGCAGTTTTTTCTTTTTGTATTCTAAAGTCATCTCAGGCTACCATTAGCATGAACCCTGGGAGCTGGAAAATATTTCTGTGGTTCACATAATCTATTGCCTTTGTGATTTCCTATGTGTCCTCTCAACTTTTGTGTCTGAGTCTCATAAAATAGCCCATTCATCTTTTGTTATATTTGCCTTTCAGAGCCTGTCTTTATCCAAATTATCTTGTAAGAAGCTACAGGGGTCACAATTGTACATAGCATTCTAGGGACAAACACAGGCTTCCTATCATTGTACAAATGAAGAGCAATGTGTTTTTGTCTCATTTTCAAAATTTTTCCAGTGACAATCATGATTTTGTTGACTTTTGAATTAGAAACAATAGTTTGAATAAGAATCTTTGCAACAACCGTTCAGTCTCCTTTTCATAAACAGGAGTTCAATGTCCAGTGCAGAGGTCTCTCTTCCCTTAGTATCTGTTTTCCTTAGTGTGATCATGGGCATTCTCCACTATTTGCAAGAGTTTCTTCCAACCCCGGTTACCAGGATCCTGTCCCACGTGATACAGTCTACAACTCACTCCCTCCAACTAAAATATATTAAAAAAACTAGAAATTGATTCTCTTTCAGTTTTTTCTAAAATTAATCATTTTACATTTTGCATCTAATTTCCACCCTCACGATAAAATAATTATCATTAGCACGTGTAGAGTGCTAGATTTGTGACACACTGTTTTAAGTGATTTATATTATGTAAATGGCAGTCATTTTAATCCTCACAAAATCTCTCTAACATCCACATTATTTTATCCCTATTTTACAAATGAATAAACTGAGGCACAGAGCAGTTGAACAATTTGCCGTAAATCACAAAACTAGCATGTGGCAGAATGGAGATTTTAACCCGTATAGCCTGACTCTGCATAAAGCTGAAGCAGGAGGAAAGAGAAAAGAGAGAGTTTTATCTGAGCCTTTCCAATATCAGGGTCACTTAGGGTGGGTATCTAAACTTGCTGAGCCTCAGTTTTGACATCTGTAATGTAAAGATAGAAATAGACACCTCACGGTTTGTTGACTGTAGTAAATATAACCACACATGTAAAGTATCTGGCTGACTAAAAGTGCATAATAAATGTTGCTTCTTTCCTCACCCAGTTCTCTATTTTTAGGTCATGACAACCACTTTAAAGTCACTATTGAAAACCATAAAGCTTCCCTTCCCAGCCCTGTCCTGTACCAACTGCATGAACTGAAGCTCCTGTTTCCTTTCTTGTAATCTGGCAGCCATAAAATCCATTATGAGGATTAAATGAGGTCATGTTTGAAAGGCAATTAGCACAGTGCCTGGCATATGGCAAATGCTCAATAAATGGCAGCAACTATAGCAGTGGTGATGATAAAGAAGAGGACAGGATTAGGAAGGATTATGTTGATAATGTCTTCAGCTTGATTCTCCCTTCTTACCTAAAACAAACTACCGTCTGTCCTCTAGAGCTATAAGAAATGGAAGTGCTGTTCACAATTAACTTTCTTCAGGGAGGGAAATGACTTGAATCCTCAGAGATAAACTCTCTAGGACAACAGTTTTAACCTCCCAGCACATAAAATAATCTGTGGCATTTAATAAGATGTCAAATAGCAGGGAAACATTAGGAAATTCTGGCCAATAGAAAAGTTCTATGGCCCAGAAACCCAGACATTTAGAGTTTGAACCAGCTCTTGGTGATTTTCAGTTGGTAGCTCTGGGACCACACTAAAAACACTGCCCTAGGATTAAATCAGTGTATTTATTCCTTTAAACCAACACCATTTTTAAGAATCTAAATGGGATTTTCAGTAAGATTTAAGACTAACTTTTGTTTTAAGGGGATTATTTATAAGGAAGCATTTATCACTCACCAACTTAAAGCATTTGTGCAAATATAACATACTTCAATGATTGAGAATAAAATCAATAACAAAATAGACACTCCTTTGATAAATGCAAGTGTGTGCGTTCACATGAGAGCCTTAACAGAACTTTTAGTCTATTTTTATTACCCCATACAATCTAGTCTTAGATTTCAGTCCCCGCTAGACTATATATAGTCATATCAAATATATACCTATTGTTACATAAAGGATGATGGGTTGATGTTTTCTGTAACCCACAAAGAGCTACTCATGTTTCATTTAAACTACATTTCTCACACATTCATCAGAAATGTTTTAATGCACTTCAGAAAGTTTACCCAGTGAACGTCTCCAATATTAGTAAAAAAAGAAAAAAAAAGTATGCATGGAGAGCATCACTTCATAGATGAAGAAGTTGGGGAAGGAGAGTTTACATTTTCAGAGGCCACAAAGAAAGTCAGCATTATAATTTAATTGTCATCAAACTGATTCTGTGCTCAAATCCCTGGAACACGTTTGCCACCAACTAAATTCAGTCAATCTTTATTTGCTTTGGAAAAATAAATTTTGAATAAACATTTGTGGCTACTACTACAGTTTCATGATATTATTAAGAAATTAAATCTGAGGCTGGCATAGTAGCTCATGCCTGTAATCTCTGCACTTTAGGAGGCTGAGGCAGGTGGATCAACAGAGGTCAGGAGTTAGAGATCAGCCTGGCCAACATGGTGAAACCAAACAAACAAACAAACAAACAAACAAAACAAAACACCACAAAAATTAGCCAGATGTGGTGGCCCATGCTGGTAGTCCCACCTACTTGGGAGGCGGAGGCTGCAGCGAGCTCAGATGAGATCATGCCACTGCACTCCAGCCTGGGCAACAGAATGAGATTCCGTTTCAAAAAAAGAAAAAAAAAAGAAATTAAATCTGAAATCCTTCCAGAGACAATTTTAAGCTCACAAGCCAGTGCGGCAGATAATTTCTTCTTTACTGACCTGAAATAAAGACACTTGATATTTGAGACACTTGATAACTTTTAGATGTCTCTAGCCAAGCCATGAGTAAACTAAAAACTAAAGGAAGCTGGTGGGTGTTTTGTAATATAAAACAAGTAACTTCACTTGCAGATACTGAACATCTAAGTTTTTATGAAGTTTTTCTAACATATTTCTAACATTTGTTATGTAAATAATTGTATCAGGTGAATATCATCAATTCAAGATTTTTTTCTCTTCAACATTACGTTGATCAAGTACTTTTAAGTCAAACATTCCTTTTAATGGTTGGAAGTAACATGTTAGAATTTAGTCATTTATAAATGTTTGAAATTAATCATTGGCTCAATCTAATACCAAATTAAAAAAAAAAAAAAAGTAAGACATTTAGGGGGGCAGAGTAGCTCATGCCTGTAACTCCAGCACTTTGGGAGGCTGAGGTGGGAGGATCGCTTTGAGCCCAGGAGTTCAAGACCAGCCTGAGCAACATGGAGAAAACTTGTCCCTACAAAATAAGGAAAAAAAAAAAAAGAAAAGAAAGAAATTAGCCAGGCATGGTGGCATGTACCTATAGTCCCAGCTACTTGGGAGGCTGAGGTGGGAAGATCGCTTGAATCTGGGTAGGTCAAGGCTGCAGTGAGCTATGATTGAGCCACTCTAATCCAGCCTCCGTGACAGAGTGAGACCCTGTCCAAAAAAAAAAAAAAAAAAAGTTCAGTAAGTTTTTGTGGTTCTTAATACAAAACAAGTAACTTCACTTGAAGATAATGAACATCTAACCTATGAAATTTTTCTAATTTTTTAACATTTGTTATGTAAAGAATTGTATCAGATAAATATCATCAATTCAAGATTTTGTCTTGAACATTAGTTTGATCAAGTATCCACTGAAATTTGCTCCAAAGACTATTCTGAGTCTTATTACATAGTTAATGTGTTAGTCCTACAGTTGAATTTTTAACTATTATCTTTTGAAATTAGAGATTAAAGTGATCTACTTAATCTTGTTGCTCAACCTGTGCCTTTTAAAGGAAAAATTATTTGGCTAGAAAAATGTCAGGGGGTGTTTTTAAAATGAATGGACCCTCATAAATTAGAATCATGTGATATTTTTGCACGGTTGACAATGTAAAAAACAAATGCCAAGTCTCTGAGTTTCTCTTTGGCTGGACAAGCAGGTGTGTGGTATGCTGCTGATGCTGATCCATCCAGACACTCAAGTTCAGACAAAGACAATCCAAAGTTCCCAGTCACTTCTGTTTATTTTAGCAAAGGGACTCATGTGAACTCCACCCAGGTCTGGGAGTCTGCTTACCCAGGGATAATTTTTACTAGGTACATACAGTGGTGTTTCAAAGTTCACAAGGATAACTTTATAGGGTTGGGTGATTTTTTTCTCTATAGAGCCTGAGCTAATCTCTTGAAGCCTCCTGGAAGGCAATATCACTGTAACTTATGTCTATTTAAAGTAGCTGTTGAGAGGACAGTAATTCTCCACTTTAGTGTATTTAAATTAACATACCACTCTTACTAATTGATAGATATATTCAAAAACCATGTTTTGCACTTAACAGCAGTTTGGAGTGAACTGAATCACACGGTGACTTGTAAGAGAACACATGTAAAATACACAGAATGCTGGTTCTCAGCCTAGGGCCTGTGAACCTACTGACCTTCTGTGAAAATTCGGTGTGTGTGCGTGTGTGTGTGTGTTTGCACATTTGTGTATGTGTGCAACTGTGCATTCTCCTGAGTAGAAGAACCATGGTTTTCCAGAAATTCTCAATGGGGCACATGATTCCAAAAAGGTAAATACCACTGACATGGAGAGAATAATAAATTATTACTGGTCCTTGCTTTAATATCAAGTACAATAAAACATTGCAACATTCACTTCTTACGACCTTTCATAATCCCACCAATCAAAAGCTGATTGCTCCTTAAGCCCTTCTCTTCTCCTCAGGGTTTCCTGGAGCTTTGCTCCAGTGCATATCGTTTGGGACGCCAGGCTCTTGAGAGGGCTCTCTGCCTAGGTCAGCTCCAAGGGGAAACCGAGCACACCACATGATTTTAGAAGTCACAGCATGACATTTAGGTAAATTCATATATTAACAGATATCCTCCTTTCCTTTAGTTCTTCTGATTGTGGCAAGGAAATATTCTCAGTCAGGGGAAGGATTATTTTACCACTTCTATAACACTCCTTAGTCTCTCCTTTCAACAGAGACAGCAAGCCACAAGCTCAGAGTCTTCATAGGAAACTATATCTGACAAACATTTAATAACATTACTTCACTCACGGCATTTCTTTTTATGACAGTCTTCTATTTAAGGCAAATGATATTGGTTTTTAATTTATAGTTAGTGAAAAAGTTTCTCTTCAAAATAAATGGATTTAATTTTTTAAAGAGGAGACAACTTAAGGAAAAATATTTCTATTAGTGCAGATGATATAAGGATATGACAAAATCAAAGAAGTGGTATGCAAATGACAGAAATTTGGAAAACATCAGACTAAACAATTGCTAATCAAGTCATGCTTTTATTTTCAAAAGATTGACAGTCTATTCAATTTATTTAGGAAAAATACAATCAGCAATAGAAATTTCCACTAGGCATTTCTGAAAAATAAGCATAAACTGTGAGAGATACATGTAGCATTGACTAGTTAGGATGCTTTCAGATACTTATAATAGAAAACACAACTAAAAGCATCTTTAAAAAACTAAGGATTGGCTGGGCGCCGTGGCTCACACCTGTAATCCCAGCACTTTGGGAGGCTGAGGCGGGTGGATCACGAGGTCAGGAGATTGAGACCATCCTGCCTAACATGGTGAAACCCCGTCTCTACTAAAAATACGAAAAATCAGCCGGGCGTGGTGGCGGGCACCTGTAGTCTCAGCAACTCGGGAGGCTGAGGCAGGAGAATGGCGTGAACCTGGGAGGCGGAGCTTGCAGTGAGCCTAGATCGCACCACTGCACTCCAGCCTGGGTGACAGAGCGAGACTCCATCTCAAAAAAAAAAAAAACAAAAAAACTAAGGATTATTTCTTGATGGTTCCACGGTAGACCAAGTCAATGGTTTAATGTCATCAGGGATCCAGGTTCTTGCTATAGTGTCCTCTGCCACCAGTAGCACGTAATTGTGTCCTCAGACTTGTCCCCTCATGGTCTCAAGGTGGCTTCTATAGCACCAACTCTTCACCCAACAGTGACCAAAGTCAAGAAAGTATAAACCACAACTTTTTGGTCCCTTTCAAGGGGAAAGAAAACTTACCTCAAAGTTTCCCATATTTGCCCTCTCATTTCATAAGCAAGGTTGCACCTCTTCTCCATATCTAAATCAAACATTTCCAAGAAAAAGGAGAATTACCACCATTGCCTTAGCTTACTCCTGATTCACCTACAGGGGCTAAGGAGGGGCTAAAGAAGATCATGTGACTAGTAACTGACCAATAATGGGGTTCTCTTGGCAAGGAAGTATGAAGAAAACAACTGTTGGGTAGAAAATTCACATGGCTTGCCATAGTGTGCATTAACATAGGTTGTAATAATTCTGGGGGGGCATAGAGAGGCTGATAATTAATGTTGGAAAAAATATTATTCAGAATCACAAATAAGTAATACAAATCTGGGACATATTGATAAAATAAACACAGTAGACACAGTTTGGAACCTAATATTTTTTTAAGGTTCCAGATAAAATATAATCTCAAAATAAATAAATGGATAGATAAATAAATAATCTCTGGGGTTCAAAAAATATTGATTGGCTGATAATCCTTCTCTCCCATCCCAGCTGCCTCAGACCCTGTGAGCAGGAGAAAGATACGATAGGGCAAACCAGGGCAATAAAAATGTGGGTTACTGTTGTTTTTAAGAATTTCATATTTTCTAAAAGCTTCAGAGAAGTCATGGGGAAAAAATTAAGAATATTATTGAACTCTAGTAGACATTTTCACTTTTTAACTTTTAACTTACATGTGAGGTAAGTGGACGGGCATCTTCATCTCACATGTGCATGGGACTTGTAAATGTTTTAATCTGGCCCTGACAGGTAAATTTCTCTCCAAAAAATACTGAGTTTAGACATAAACCTCCAACTCACCTTTCTCAAGTTACTTGTGTTTTAAATACTTTTAATTATGCTAATTTTTAAGCATAATTCTTGGCTTTATTCCGTACTCCAAAAGGAACAAAATAAAATAAATGGCTGAGTAGGATCTGAACTGAGATATGAGAAGACAGGAAGGGCCATTAAACAAATAGTGATCAAGCTTCTTGGGGCTATCAAGTTCTTTGTATCTATTCTGATTTTCATCTCAATAGCTCTACCACATTGAGATTTTTATGCCAATTTTAAATATGTAGAATTAAGGAACAGAGTAGGAGAGTGATTTGATAAAGTTTATAAATCTAGTAATAGTAGAATGAAAATTTAAATTCTGGAAGTTTAAATCTTCTGATCCCCAAGGTTCATCTTCTTTCTATTGAACTATCCTGCCTCCCGAGGGATTGTGTTGCCACATACTTAAGGACAAAATCAAGAGGTTGTGAAATTGAATCAAAGAAATGGGCTACGAGATGCAAAGAAATAGAAAAACAAGACAAAACCTAATCCAGACAACAAATAGACATTTAGCACAGGAGACCCGAACACTTGTCGAGACACGGTCAGAGAAAGGAGGGAGGTCAAGGATCAATAGTGACTCCAAGATACCCTGAGATCTAAAGAGAGGGACCTTTTTGTTTTGTTTTGTTTTGTTTTGAGCCGGAGTCTCTGTCGCCCAGGCTGGAGTGCAGTGACTCTATCTCGGCTCTCTGCAAGCTCCGCCTCCCGGGTTCACTCCATTCTCCTGCCTCAGCCTCCCGAGTAGCTGGGACTACAGGCGCTCACGACCACGCCTGGCTAATTTTTTGTATTTTTAGTAGAGACGGGGTTTCACCGTGTTAGGCAGGATGGTCTCGATTTCCTGACCTCGTGATCCCCCCGCCTCGGCCTCCCAAAGTGCTGCGATTACAGGCGTGAGGCACCGCATCCGGCAAGACAGGGATCTTTTATATGTTCCTTGCTGTGGGGCCAGAACAAGATGTAAGTGTGGCAAGGTCCGTGGGATAAACAGGCACACCTGAGGAATAAGGAGTGCACCTGGCAAGGTGGGGTTGGGAAAAGCATACCTTGAGGGTAAGCTTGCTTTTTCCTATTTAGGTGCGATTTCCTTTGCCTCATACAAATTAATCTGTGGGTAAACTAGCTACCTAACTCTTAATTAACTGATAAACTTTTTTCTCCTTGATCCTAACCCAAGTATTTCCATGTCTTATACATGGAAATATATAAAGAAGTTCTTTAGAGATAGAAGTTCTTTTTGTCATGCATTTTAGTAACCACACTTTATTGGGGATTATCAAAGCTATGAGAGTGTTACCATATTTGAGTTCTCTGTGGAAAAATGCTCACTCTACTAACATTTCTTCTGTTCTCATACCAAAACACTGTGCTGGTGTTGCCTGAGTTGTCGTCTGGGTGTTAGTGTTATCTTAGATATCTGTCACTTATGGAGATTAAGTATCATATTACAGCTGCTGGCCCAGATGATTCCACAATTTCATTTGTATGACTCAGCTTGTGGAAAAGAATGCAATTTCTTTAGTTTATCAGTTTTAACCAGCCAGTCTTCATAATGAATGCCCTGTGCATTTTTCATAGCCCTACTCATTCTTACATTGCTACCAAGAAGGCATGGTAAATGTCTGTATTTACCTAAACTTGAAGATAAACAATGTTACTGCTGAGACATATTTTCAATCTGAGATTACCAAGAACCCATTTTAGTTTCAACCCAAAGTTGGATATGCCCCACAAAACAAGTTGGGAAGTCAAATCATGCAACAGAACTCCCAGAGACAAAAACCAATGTCACACCCCTCCCCACCCGCTTTCTCTGAGAGTACAAAAAATGTAGACTACCCACATGCTGTTAAACAAAGGTTGAAAGGTGCTTTGATCAGGCTAATACTCTGCTCCCTGGGAAGTACACACACTCTTTTATTAAATATAATTTACTACATGGCCAATTTCTCAAGAGAAATTCAACTGACTTTTAAATAAACTTTTCTGTATTTAAACATAATATGACATTAACCTGCAAAATCTAATCGTGGTAGATTATATTCTTCTTTTATGAAGGTAATATAGAAGTTATCTGCCTGACCTAGGAACAACCCTTTTGTGAAATAGCCCAAAAGCTCTAAGCCTAGAGTCAGAAAGAGACTTGGGCTCAAATCCTGGCTCGATTATTTGACTATATTACCTTGGGTGTGTTACATAACGTGCCTAAGTCTCTTCATCTAAAACACAGGAACAATAAATTTTACTTTAACAATTGTTGGTTTGAATCCAATGAGATGGTGCAAATAAGTACTTATAATAATGCATGACTCTTAAGGAACTATTAAGAAATGGTAACATAAATTTTAAAAGCAAAAGTTTCAATCAATGGTCAGAAAGAGATCTAAGATCACAAAGATGTAAAGTGATGATTTAATTATTGAGGGAAAACTGAAGTTTTGAGTATTTTGAAAATTCCATGTAAAATATAGAACAACCACCACCCAAACACCAGTGTCCTCTATATCTAAATCTACAGCCTTGACTTCTGTTCTAAGCTTTAGACGCTAATATCCAACTAAATCCACAGGACCAGACCATCTCAACATATCCAAAACTGAACTCAGCATCTTACCTACCCTCCAAAAACTTCATTTAGTCACAAAATTCAGAAACCTGGATGCCACCCCAAAATCTTTTCTTTCTCTCATGCTCCACCCCAAACCTCTAAATCAAGGCCGATTGAGCTGTGGTTCTTGAACCTGGCAGAGCTTCAGCATCACCTAGGGTGCTTTATAAGAATACCAACTTGTATTCCAGAGATTCTGATTCAGAAGATTCAAGGTATGCCATGGGAATCGTCATCAAAAATAAATAAACAGAACCTCCATGAGAATTGGCTACTCATTGAGATCTGGGAGCCACTGCTGTAGTATACCTTCTTACCATATCTCATATCTGTACCTTCTTCTCTGTCCCAGCAGCAGCATTCTTACCTCTGGCCCTCCTGTCTCTCTTGAATGAAATCATTCCATAAGTGGGCACTCTGCATCCCCTATACTCCATCCCATTAATTCATCCTTCCCAGTGCTTCCAGATCCATTTATCTAAACCCAGGCTTCAGAGAAAAATACATCTAAATTCAAAACCCTGCTTTGCTAATGACCAGGTCTATAGCCTTGAGCAAGTTAGTTCATCTCTGTATGATGCAATTTTCTCATGAGAAAAATGGGAATCTATTAAATGTGATTTAGATGGGATAACATATGTATAGTTCTTAGTACAGGGCATGGTATATAACAAGCTATTAGTGTTATTATCATTATTGTTTTTGTTATTATGACACAAATCTAATAATGTAATTCATGTTACATGTCCTCTTCCTGCTACCAGTCTTCTTTTCAGTGAGAGAATCCCAGGGTTAGGCCTTCTTGATTCCAATTGGCTTTCTCAAGTCTGAACCTCTAACAATCACTGTCGTGTGGCATCTTCTAATGTTGCACCTGTCCTTCCAGATTTCTTTCCGTGGCTTACACCTGATTATATGGCTTAATCAAATGGAAATAGTCTAATTTGGTTTATGCCCTGCCCATGTCTGACTTACCTGACTATCAGCAAGCCAGAGTCGGGTATCCTGACTCCACATGAAGTTGGTAAACACAATCCTCTACATGTTTTCTATAGTGCCCAATTCACTACAGGTATAAAATATATATAATTATATGCTCCTCCTTAAAAATAAAATTCTGACTAATTCCTAGCCAGTACTTAAAGCTTAAGCTCCAATAACAGTAAAGTACTGGCTAGGAATTAGTCAGAACATCAAAATCATGATACGTTTATCTATTCCTTCATTCAATAAATTTTGGAGTGCAGTGGGATTCAGATATAATGGACTCAGTTCCAAGTCTGACTCTGCAGCTTTCCACATGTGTGATCTTGGGCAAGTTACCTAATGTCACTGGGCCTCTACATCATGATCAATAGAAGGAGGAAATAACATTTTCTGATGAAATTGATGTGAATAGTGAGCCACTAGCACACTTTATGCCTTGTACAAGAAATCAAAACACAGTTATGCTGCTACTGTTATATAAAGAGCAATAATGAGGGTGATGACAATGTCATAACATATCACTGCTTTCAAGACCCGCTGCAACTAGCAGACCAGCAGAAAGAGAAAAGTACAACCAGACCAACAGGCCCAAAACTATAAAAATCAACTCTGCAGTAAGGCTGGCCTGTAAGGAAAGTGATTGATCTTGTGAATTAAAGTGTTAGGGAAAACAAGTGAACTGGGGACCAGCTTAAAGAGATGTCATTTTCTTAGGTATAGGTAGATCTGGAGGATGAGACCAACAAGAGGTCAATACCTTTATCAGGGAGTAAAACTTTTGGATTTCAGAAAGGTACATGGTGGTTGAAGCAAGACCTCAGCCACTGGCTGGGGGTATGTGGAGGAAAAGAGGAGATAGAATTTAAAAAACTCCTGGGAAAATACATTTGCAGGACACAAAAACAGCAAAAATGATGATAGCTAACTTTCACTGAGTGTCCATTATGGATTGGGTGCCACGTTCTTCCCTTCTACATTTTCTCTATTTTTCACAACACTATAAAAGATTGGGTGCCATATGGGGAAATGGAGTCAGAGGAGTGTTAAGAGATTTTTCCAAGATTACACAACTAATAGACAAGCTTCCTAGGCAGGAGTCTAATCATGAAAGCACTCGAAGGGGGAGTTTCCGCTCACTGATCATGAGCCTGTCCCAGGGACTGTGTTGAATTAATTTGCATGCTGCGCTCAGAGCCACAACTAGTTCCCATTTCTGTAATCCCTAAAATCTCTTTTCCTGGGATCAGGCCAGGCAGGGCCAAGCCTCTGGAGTAGAGAAGAACTTAGGTGACTCAAGTGTCAACTTTGGGTTGGTAATACCTAGCCTAAACAACTCTATCTTTCCAAATCACACAAGAGTTCACTCATAAATCCACCAGACTCTGTCCATCACTTCAAAGTAAATAACCTCCCTGAGAATCAATTCTAGAGAGTTAATCCAAAATACTCAAGACACATTGCTTCATTAGTTATAATGGGAAAAAAAAAAAAGCTAAAGAACAACATATCTGACAACATGGGAATGAATAAGTAACTTGCGGCACAACTCCATAAAAACAGCCATTAAAAACTTGCATGACAAAATTTATATGACAACTTCAAAACAATATGAAATAGACTTATGATATAAGCTACAGTTTTAAAAGGAGTCAAAATTATATTGCCATATTGACATAATTATGTTTTTATTTAAAGCGTAGAAAAGAACTAAAAGAAAATAAAATGTACTGCAGTATGAACAAGGGTTGACTCTAGGTAGTGGGACTGGAGATTAAACTGTTTATTTTTCTGCTAACTGGCATTTTATGATATTTTTAAGAAGCATAGGCTAATTCTCATGCAAAAAAACCACAAAATATTTCAAATAAAAAGAACTAGCTTCCTAAAAAGTCACAGTACATTTGGAATAGTTTCTGAGTCCGGCTCAGCCCACCCTCCTATTTTCTTTGTAATATTGCTGTAATTCCATGGCCCAGCAGTCTGGTGGCCTGTGGTCATCAGAACTATCAAGTAATTTCCCTGAAGTTTTAAAGGTTTTGCCATTTTCTCCACTACCTGACAAAAAGCCTTCAACAGGTTTTTGGCTCTGTAAACTGTCAGAAATATAGTCTTCCTCCCAACAGCCCATTTCCATAGGGTGGTGTAGTAGAACACAGGACCACACAGTGTGTTTAGTTTTCTTCTTCCTTATGGGCTCCACTAGAACTCATCTGTAAAGCTCTCCTTAAGGACTCTCAATCCAAACAGGGCTGCCCCCGCTGCCCCTCCACAGTGTATTCTGAAGAGAAGTAGCTAGGTCACAAGCTCACATCAGCCAATGATAGCTCAGAATCTTTAGCTCAGAAGGAAACAGATGCCAACTTGATCATAGTGAACACGGAAAATATCAAAGGACCCTTGTTACTCTCTTCTAGTGGTCAGTACATTTCTAAGTTTCTGTTCCAAAATACTTTGGCAGCCATTTTACTCCAGGGAGCCAGGGAGGGGAAAGTCTGTTCTTGCAACATTACCAAACAGCTTGGGGAAAACCCAATCCTTTCACACATAAACAGGGCTGGCTACATCTGACTGCACAGAGCCTGCCAAACTGGGATTCCTTAACAGCTCACGCCTTTGGTAATTATTCATTCAGTATCATCTGAGATTTAGTCAAGAGCACAAGACACCCCAAAAGGCTTCATTGAGACTGGTGTGGGACACACCTGGTTTTTCTCACCTCCTGTCTGGCCTCCTTTGATGAACAGGCAAATTCTGTCAAATTCATTTTCATAAGGCATTGCTGCTCTGTATGACTCTACCAAAACCACACCAAAGGCATGGGGGGAGAGGTATCTGGATTACTAGAAAGACACTTTGACAAACAGTAGGTTTTCAAAGAAGTGTGACAAATGCAATGTGAGGCTAGATGAACACAAGATTAAGAAGAAAACAAGCTTTGCCAGTGGAGAAGGGACATGGGCATTCGAGGTGAATGTAGATCAAGGATGGTCAAGGAATCAAGAGAAGAGTAAGAAAATCTGGAGTAAAGTCCTATTCTGAAAAAAAGGAAACACTCACTTTTTACCTCACTTTTGGTCTGTATCTCAGAGTGTAAACAGTGTTGAGGAGCCCCAAACATTCCAATAGGCCTCAATCCACTTTTCCACAAGTTGTTCCCTCACCCAGGATGAGACCCAGCACACCCTTCAGCCTTTTTCTTTCTTTCTTTCTTTTTTTTTTTAGATGGTGTCTCGCTCTGTCACACTCTGTCTTGCTCTGTCACCCAAGCTGGAGTGCAGTGGCACAGTCTCGGCTTACTGCAACCTCCGCTTCCTGGGTTCAAGCAAGTCTCCTGCTTCAGCCTCCCAAGTAGCTGGGACTACAGGCACGTGCCACCACACCGGACTCATTTTTGTATTTATTTTTAGTAGAGATGGGTTTTCACCATGTTAGCCAAGCTGGTCTCGAACTCCTGACCTCAGGTGATCCACCCACCTTGGCTTCCCAAAGTGCTGGGATTATAGGCGTGAGCCACTGCGCACGGCCCCTTTTTCAGCCTTTCTCTCCTTTCCAGCCTCCAATGAAATTAAATGATCTCCAATATTTATGTTTTTCATTGGTTTCTTTTTAATTGTGATAAACTGATTAGAACTGAGGAAAATAGAAATGAAATATAAGGCCAACTAGAAAAATATTTTCCAGATATTGACAACTGCTTTGGGGTGAGTTCTCCCCATCTCTCTGATAAGACTTCCATAATGGTGATGTTTGTCAGTTCTCTGGGGAATCCAAACAAACTCAGTAAAAGTGAGTGCCATTTAGTAATGCTCCTCATTTTACCAGACAATGGGGAAACCCAAAAGAAGATCATACGTGGCTCCTTCTCTTAAGCAAATAAGAGTTTCAAAACTCTGCATACCCAAACCTCAGCTAAGATTATAAAAGATCTCAGAGCTGATTTACAGAGTGAGAAGATGTATATTTTACTGCTAATGAAGAAGATGTCAAAGGGAGATCAGTTATTTTAAAAACCTTTCAGACACTCTAAGAATTTGTTGCTCAAAACATAATCCATAGAAACTTACTAGAAATGTAAAATCTTGGACGCTACTCCAGACCTGCTGAATCAGAATTTAGCATTTTAACAAGATCTCCTGCAGATCTGTTGTTTGCTAAAGCTTGAGACACACTTCCCTAAGATTTCTCAAGCCTTTTTATTCCTCTTGTTCAAATTGAATGCAACACTGCTTAAAATCTTGGAAGGAGTAAGTAAAGGCCTAACTGCCTCAAACAGTTTAGACACAGAATCAATGGCATTTGTTATGTTTATTTTTTGGTCAAAAACAAATGAGAGACATTTCAGAAAGTGCAACAAAACTAGTCAAATAAGTACAGGAAGAGGGAAAATGGGGGTTTTAGTTACTGATAAGTTTGATATGAGTCAAGTAACTGTGGCTACCAAAATCTAAAAAAAAAAAAATTTTGAAATCAAGCAAATATAAAACTAGCAACTGCATTAATAGAAGGATAGCATGTAGTCTAGATCAAAGAAGATGACTGCCCTATTCTATCTTATGCTAGTCAAATCATATCGTAAGTACAATCAGTTCAAGACATAATAAGAAATATAGACACAAACAAAACATATTCAATAGAAAGGAACCAGGATAGTAAAGTTGAAGTCATGTCTGAGGGAGAAAAAAAGTTTCAGGGCTTGAAGATGGATTAAATAAAATATTTGGTGAAAAAAACCTTAAAAATATGAAGCAGTGTCATGTGGGGGGAAAAAACGGTCTATGGTTAAGCATTTGAGAATCATTAGTCAAGACATCTGAGGACCATTCAACCCACAGAGATTTATTGTTTATAGATTTTATTGAACTTTCAATACATCATCTGTAAAACCCAACAAGATACAGAAGCAGGTATCATTCTCCTCAAATTACAGTATAGACAAATATAATACAGCTAATCAGTGATGGATCCTGGTATAGAATGAAGCTATCTGTGTTTTTGTCCAAAGTGCTTTTATCACCCAGCTTTGTAGGAAATTCGTAGCTCCATAATCATCCTGGAAGAAAAGGAGCTAAAAGTGACCAAGAAAAATTATTTTGATTTTTTTTCTTCTTTCCTATGATCCAAAAGGGTTGTTACTAGCCTCAGGTGACTATTCTGCTCCTGAACCATGGCTAACGGAGCCAAAGAACTGAAATTTTATTTTCATTTAACCTAATTATTTATATTAAACTGATATTTAATTCAGTTATTGGAAAACTTTAAGTATGTTGAGAACAACTTGGATACATGTATCTATTTTTTCAACTGCAAATGTTATAAAATCTAAACATTATTTCCAGTGGTAACTTAATGTCCTAAATGGCATGTACTGTAACATATACCCCAAATTTTAAATACATACATGAAAAAAGTACAAAATATTTCAATATTTTTACATTCATTATATGGTAAAATACTTTAAATATATCGAGCTAAATGAAGTATATTGTTTAAATTATATTCAGTAAAATATGCCAGATACAAAAAGAAAACTATTGCATTATTTTACATATGTATGGAATTTTTTTAAAAGTCAAATATACAGAAATAGAGAATAAAATAGTGATTACCAGAGGTAGGGTGGGTGGAGGAAATGGGGAGATGTACCTCAAGGGATACAAAGTAGCAAATATGTAGGAAGAACAAGTCTGGAGATCTAATGCCCAAACTGCCAACTATAGTTAATATTAGTGCATTGTAGGCCAGGCATGACGGCTCACGCCTGTAATCCCAGCACTTTGGGAGGCCGAAGTGGGCAGATCACTTAAGCCCAAGGAGTTAGAGACCAGCCTGAGCAACATGGTGAAACCCTGTCTCTACAAAAATTAGCCAAATGTAGTGGCCCGTGCCTGTAGTCCCAGCTACTCGCAAGGCTCAGGAGAGAGGATCGCTTGAGCATGGGAGGTGGAGGTTGCAGTGAGCCAAGATTGTGCCACTGCACTCCAGCCTGGGTGACAGAGTGAGACCTTGTCTCAAAAAAATAAATTAAAAAAATAATAAAAACGGTGAATTGTATTCAGGATTTTTGCTAAATGATTAAATTATAGCTGCTCTTGCAATGAGGGGTTGGGAGTGGGAAGGGAAGCTGGTAACTATATGAGATGATGGAGATGTTAATTTGTTTCACTGTAATAACCATTTTACTCATAGCATCATGTTGTATACCTTAAAATATATTTTTAACGTTAAATTAATTTCACCTGTTTCTCTTTACTTTTGTAATGTGGCCATTAAAAATATGTAGTTATATATTTTGACTAGACAACCCTGTTCTTTGCTATTTTGAGAGATTATATTATTTTTATTTCTTTGCTTATGTTAAGCTCAGGCTGGGTGTGGTGGCTAACATCTGTAATCCCAGCACTTTGGGAGGCCGAGGTGGGTGGATCACCTGAGGTCAGGAGTTCGAGATCAGCCTGGCCAACATGGGGAAACCCTGTCTCTACTAAAAATACAAAATTTAAGATGGACGTGGTGGCGGGCACCTGTAATCCAGCTACTGGGGAGGTTGAGACAGAATTGCTTGAACTCAAGAGGCAGAGGTTGCAGTGAGCTGAAATCATGCCATTGCCAGCCTGGACGACAAGAGCAAGACTCCATTTAAAAAAAAAAAGAAAAAAACTCCAATCTGAGGATGCCAGTACTTTACTTTCCTATCAATCATACCTGACTTTAAAAGGACAGACACAAATTCTTCCAAAAAGAGCAAGATCACCACTGCTTCCTGCCCTCACCCTTCTTTGTACTGTAGTACAAAGATTTGAGCAGAGCCCCCATTCTTAGAAATGTATAGTTTCTCTGCTTTAACAGTCCCAGATAATAAAGTGGTTCATTTCTGGGATGTATGAAATACAAAGGGGAATTTCTTCTCATCCCTCCTCAATTTCACATGAACGGTTGTCCCTTAGGTGTCCCACCTCCTTTGCTGTTGCACCCATAAGTGCAACTGATGATAGAGGCACCATCACCCTGTTCCTTTCTTCTTTTGCAGAGGAAATCGTAAATGTCAAGTTACATGCACTTGAAAGCCCGTGTCAGAAAAGAAGTCACAGATAGCCTGGTGCTTCCCATCCCCACCAAATGAAGACCCAGAGCCCACAATTTGGGGGTTGTGATTTTAAGAAACAAACTTGGCATATGTCATTCTCCTGCTTATGTCTTGGCATATGTCATATCCTAGCTCCACAGGATAATTCCTGTTCATCCTTTGAAGCCCAGTTAAGAACTTCTTTTTACAGGAAACCCTCCTACATCCCAACCGCTGAGTCTCAAAGTCCTCTCTACTTTGGTCATATACTATGACTCCTTCTTTCATATTCATCACCACTTTTTAAGTTGAAGGTCTCCTACAATCTCCTGACGTGTAATTCCTCATCATTGCCTGACATTCTTAAGGTAAAGGCCAACAGGCAAAGACATCCTGACTTGAGAGAATTCAACTAGTTAACTGACCTAGGGATAGGGAGGGAGGTAGCCTAGAGTCTATAACATTGCAGTGCTTTCTAAACCTCAACTACTCACATGTCACCTTCATGTTTTTTGTCATGCCTGAGTTTCTCCAGAAGTCTTATTAATATTTCTCTTTAAATCAACTCACATTTTTTAAGTAAATGTAATTAAAGAAGAAATTGTATATTGCTACCATGAATGGAAAACATTTTTCTCACATGAATTAAAAATACATAACAATCACAATAAAAACATTTGTCTATGTACCACCTAAAATTCTCTCTTCCACCACCAATGGTATACTTATTCTTTACTTGGAGAAGCAATAGTCTAGAATGTCAGTAGCAGATCAGTTGAAGTCTGAAGTGTGGATCAGAGCCTGTGAAAGCCTTCATGGCAAGCTGGTCTGTCTGGCATAAGAGAAACCAGATAGAGCTTTCCAGGACAAGGCTTTCACTTAACCATAGTCCACAGATATGCACCTCACTTGCCTGGAATCAGTGCCCAGGAGAGGTAGTGGGTGGGGAAGAACAGGAACCTAGTAAAGTGCAAGAAAAGCAGAATAGTCCGAAGAAAGTCACTCCCCAGCCCACTTTACTCTCAGCTTCCAGCTCTCAGCAGTGGCTTCTACATGAGCAGTGTGCTGTGATTGACAGCTTGGATAAAGATTTTCAACAGGGAAACAAAAGGAAACAAATACATGAAATCTGAAGTTTACTTACATATATATTTACATAAATATGTTATGTATTCGAGAGTGACCAGATGCATCTCTGAAGTACTCCCTACATACCTCCCCCTATGTCCTCTTCATCAAAGACTTTATGTGGTGATAGTTTTATAATCCCCCTTAAACCAAGTCCTGCAGATAAAATAAATTGGGCTTGATTTTTTCTTCTAGTCAAAGTACTAGACTACTAGGGACTCGTAGGCCCTCTTTCTTATTTGGGACTACTAGTTTTACCAAAACAACATAGTTGCTCATTGTCCATGCATTTGAAATGAAGCAAAACTCCTTCCTTTGGAAATGTGATCTTAAAAATCATAGGACCTCAAATTTTATTGAAATCCTCTAGGTGCCAAGCACAGTGGTTCACACGTGTAATGCCTCTCATTTGGGAGGCCAAGGTGAGCAGATGACTTGAGCCTAGGAATTCGAGACCAGCCTGGGCAACATGGCAGAACCCCATCTCTACAAAAATACAAGAAACTAGCCAGGCGAGGTGGCGGGCGCCTGTAGTCCCAGCTACTCAGGAAGCTGAGGCAGGAGAATGGCATGAACCCGGGAAGCGGAGCTTGCAGTGAGCTGAGATCTGGCCACTGCACTCCAGCCTGGGTGACAGAGTGAGACTCCGTCTCAAAAAAAAAAAAAAAACAGAAAAGTTATCTAGCTGTGGTGGCACACACCTGTAGTCCCAACTACTAGGGAGGCTGAGATGGGAGGATCACCTGAGTCCAGGAGGCAAAGGCTGCAGTAAGCTCTGATCATAACACTGCTCTCCAGCCTGGGAGACAGAGCAAGATCCTGTCTCAAAAAAAAAAAAAAAAAAAAAAAAAAAAAAAAAAATTATCTAGGTATGTACAGTGACTTTAGATCTAGACTGCATTGTATTTTTATTTACATGATCTTATTTCAATATATCTTATTTCATAGATATAGTAAGAACAGTCAAAGGAACACTGGTTTTAAAAATAAATGTAAACTAAAATAAACGGATACTGCCTAATTTATCCATAGGGATTTAGACAGTTAGGGTAGTAAACAGAGTTCCTAGTAGCTAAATGGGTCAAAACAACAGGCAGTTTCTTCATATCAAATAAAACTAAGGGTGCTGCAAAACAGGTTTTTTGGAGGCAGATTTCCACGAACTGTCAATCATTCTCAGTTAACAGAAAATTACACCCATATATTCTTAGAAATCTCTCTGTCTCACCTCACTCATAGTGCTAGGGTGGTAATGTTCCTCTTTGAGGTGGTGTATATTAAATACACATGGCTTGGTGTGAAAATGCTAGGGGATTTTTGCTAATTTTGCATACTTCCCAGCCTAGATGCAGAGTGCTTTTAAAATATTTTGCAGGGGTCAGTTATGGTCAGATAATCTTTCTGAATTGTGAAAATATTGCTCTAAACAGTAACAGCTCTTTACAGAGAAGGAATTGGTTTTTTGGTAGGAAAAATATTGACAATAGCCATCTATTTTCAAGAGTATACCTGTTCCTTTTTACTCTTTAGCCTGAATCATTAGACAAATATTGGTTTTCTAGGTCCCTTTATAAAAGTATGAAGACAGTATTATTCTCACAGAAATTAATAAGAGAAAATAATATTTTAATATGTGACAGGGGCCAATATGGATATAAAACAATTTTCACTGTGCAAAAAAGGAATGGTCTGTAATATCAACTTTCAATATCAATTGTGCCATAATAGCATGAACTTTCACACTTATGATTTCTACTCTCATAAACACTTTCCTATTTATCTCCTTTCAATTTCTATGAAATAGGAATATTATTCCCGATTTAACCATGAAGAAATAGAAGTCTGGAGAGCTTAAATATTTCCCCAAAGACACAAAGTAAAGATAGTGGTCAACGAGGGACAAATTCTACCACTTATTCTTCTAGTCAACTGAAATTCTAAACCTGTGGAGCATCTTCACACTGCACATCAACTCAGAAGTTAGGCTGTCTTGTGCTTCTGGCATTTTGCTTCTCTGGAGTCTAATATGTCACTAAAACATGGTCCAAGGAAAACCTGGCTGAGACTATATTATCTAATGACATTTATTCTGGCTGTGCTATAAATAATCACCATGTTGTGCAACCCTTGGAGGGAGATATCACTATTCCCCTTTGATTTATGACAAAACTAACTAATGCTTAGACAGCTTAAGCTATATGTGCAGGCTCACACAGGCAAAAATTATTAGAGATGAAACGGAACCTGGCTCTAGTAAACTGCATAACTAGTGGCTCTGCCCCTCCCCTGGACTCTTCAAGTGAGATTGAAAAGCTTCAGGGTCATTTTCAAGCAATGGAACTACTCAAAAGTAGACAAGCTAAAAAGTAGGCCAGATCTGGTCTTTACATAAACTAGAAACTTGCTTTGGTGAATAAAATTAATTGCTTCATTATAAAAATTATCTAAAAATCCTATCAAGCAATTAAGTGCTTATAATAATGTCATTTAGAGAAAACTGTTAGCAAACTTTTATTTCCCTCAGAGGCAAGTACTGTAAATGGGCCCAAGTTACCCACGGTGATGGTACAGGTCTTATCAAGGCCTATGATCCAAACCCAATGATATGTAGGCATGAATGTCCTTTTGAGGCATTTTTAGTTCTTAATCCACCTGCACTGCTCAGGACTTTCCTCCGTCCCTCCCCCTGACTGCTGAACACTTATGGTCTTGCCTCTCAGACTGATGCAAAGTGACAGTCTAACACTCTTTGCAATTCTGCTCTTATTTGAAGATTCCACATGTCCTAGATTAAAAGGCATTGTTTAATGCTTTGGAACAACAAACAATATCAAACTGCTACTGTGAAATACAAAAGTAAGCAATACTGACTAGAAATAACTATTCACTTTTACATCACCTAGCTCATAATTGGTGTTCAGTAAATATTTGTGAGGTCGAACTCATTAATAAAAAATAATTCAAAAGGAAGATTTTGTCAGGATACATAGCAGTATATAAAATCCATAATGGATACTTGAAAATTGAGTGTACGTCTATTTAGAATCGTAGAAGTTAAAGAAGATTTAGAGATACTCATAGCCAATAAACAGAGTCCCAGAAAGAAATACCAAGGGTCACAAAAATAATTAGTGGCAAAAGTGAGCTATGAACACAGAATGCCAGATTCTTGATTCAGTGCAATGTTCTTTTGACAGCACTACCACTTAAAAAATGTCATCTTTAAACTAAACTGAATCACACTCTCAAATATATAGTAGCTGCAAAATAGATTTCTAGGTACTTGTATACTTAGGCCCTCATATGTAGATGCTTTGAAAATTTGCAGTGAGCGAAGACTGCACCACTGCACTCCAGCCTGCACAACAGAGGAAGACTCCGGAAAAAAAAAAAAAAAAAAAGCTAGATATTTCTAAGCCTGGCCTTTGAGTCATTAGACCTGGGTCCTAGTCTCAGTTTTTCACCAGCCATTTGGTAGCAAGTCACTTTGTCATACTAGATATTAGTCTCCTAAGTTGTAAAATGAAGAGGCCAGATGTATCTCCTAAGTTGCAATTGAATTTTTTAAAAACTGACTTAAGCAAATAATTCAAACTAACTTATCTCTTGTAACCGAAGAGTACAGAAATAGACGTTTCAGATGTGGTTTAATCCAGTGGTTTGACTCACATCACCAGGACCTAATCTTCCCCTATCTGTCTGCTGTGTCCTTCTACCTTGCTTTCAAGGCCCATGTATCACAAGATAACTGACAGCTACTCTAGGCCTACATCTTCCCAAATTCAAATCCTTTGGGTCAGGCAAAATCAATAACTATGCTGAACAAAATGCCTCTTACGTCACTTATATTTGCATTTATTGATTCTATGAGTTTCTGTTAATGTCTATCTTAGTTTATAAAATATACGAACTGTTTTGAGGAATCTTAATATCTCACTGTGCACCAGAGGCAGGCATTTGTTACACTGCTGCCATGGCTGGGACCAGTAACTAGCACTTCACCATGTGCCACCACTTCAGCTCTGCCTGATGGTAGTTTCCTTCATGTACAGTGTTGTCACATGTCATTTGGCCTTTGTACACAGTCCTTCCTCTGTCCAGGATGCCCTATCCTTCCTTGTCTCTACGTAAAATGCTTATTTGCCCAAGCATCACTTTCCCTGGGAAATCTTCTCTGATCATTGCCCTTCCCTTAAGTGAAATTGACCACTCAATTGTACTTAGACCTTCCTACCTGCCTTGACTGGACTATGTATCACATTATATTCATTTGTTTACATGTCTTCTCCAAGGACTACTGACATTTGAAGGGAAAAAAACTATGCCTAATTTATCTGTGTTTTCCCAAAACCAAATACAGCGTCTGAAACAGCAGTCATTCAATAAATTTGACTGAATCAAATCAATCAATTAACCAATTAACTCTAATTTCTCCAAACTGGAACATTACTGACTCCTGTTCTGTCACCTAAAACACAATTTAAAATAATGCATCTTTCTCTCAACTCCACTCCAACCCTTGGCAATAATGAATGGTTTTATAATCATATTTTCATGAAGTTGAGCTGATCTTGCTTTCTACCCATTGTTAGGATAGTATTCATTTGGTTTTCATAAAATGAGTGAGATTTACCACCATTAAATCTGAGGCACCTGAGTATTAGATAATGCACTTTCCCAAAGAATAGAAAGAATCACTTGAACCTGGGAGGCGGAGGTGGCAGTGAGACAAGATTGTGCACTGCACTCCAGTCTGGGCGACAGTGAGATTCCACCAAAAAAAAAAAAAAGAATAGAACAGTGGCTACCAGAGACTGGGGAAGGAAGAAGGAAGCGGAAGAAGATGGGAAGAGGTTGGTCAATAGGTACAAAGTTACAATTCAATAGGAGGAATAAATTCTAGCATTCTATTGCATAGTAGAGTGACTGTGATTAACAATAAGGTATTGATATTACGAAAGAGCTAGAAGAGAGGCTTTTGAATGTTCTCATCAAACAGGAATAATAAATGCATGAAGTGCTGAATACACTAAATACCTTAATTGGATTATTATATAACATAAAAATGTATCAAAACATCAAATTATATCCCATAATTATGTATAACTATAATGTCTACTAAATAAACAAATAAAAAGCAAAAAGAAAGACTGTTTCTCAGTACTTATACAATCATATATCTCTCAATGAATCATTTTCCTAGGAGTTCTTTCCTAGGAAAGAACTAGAATACTGAAATACTTTTAATAGAGTTTGAGTGCACAATTTTGTCACTAATCTATATTCCTCAGCTATGGCGGTTAATTCGAGAAAAAAAATTCTATGTACTTTGGGAATTTGTTAGCTAATCATAATATTCCTGCTACTCCTCCATTATCCATGGGTTTTGCTATTCCTCTAGTAAATTACCCAAGGGTTTGCCAGAGGTTATTATGCCAGAGGAGTGCCAGGTGCAAAACTTAGGGAGCGGCAAGACAGGGGCCCAGGAATGAAATTATTGCTCTGTATGACCTACCCATTTCCCACTCATTATTTTCACACTAAAAGTAATAATGTAAAAGGGGCATCTGAAAAAGCCTAGAAAAGGGAAAGAAAGCTAACATGTAATGACAAGAGACTAACCACTGCCCTTATATCGGTTATAAGAGTGTGTAAATGAGTTTCTGATGGCATCTATAGCTGCTAGCAAGGACAAATCCCAGAGCATAGGTCCCTGGCGTAATTCCCATGACACGCTGTAGTCCAGGGGCCCTGATTGCCTGTACTGTTGACTGGATGTGGCTACTACTTGTTAAAGCCCATTGAATAGGTTGACCACCAGTTTACTATCAGTCTTACTTAAGACCAAGGAAATTAGTGGAAGATACTATCTAAGCTGGATTATGTTTCATTTGCTTGATTCACTGTTTATGACTTGGGAAAAACAAACAAACAAATAGATTCAGAAAGCATGAATCCATGTTTACTAAAGGAGTTCATTCAGTAATGCAGTGCTTATCTTATTAGCATTGCAAAGCCACTTAAAGACCACAGACTACGTCACCGGAAAAGAGTTCAATAGAGACCTCCTACGAGTAACACCCTTACACTTCTGCTATGGAAACTACACCTTTTAGATTCCTTCCAGAAATCATGCTCAGGCTTGGTACATAGTGTCTCATCTGCCGGGACACTCTTCTCCCACTGACTCCCTGATCCTTCAATTTCCCCTATTCAAATCTTATTTTTCCTTTAGTTCCCAATTCCCCAGTGATATTTCCCATGATCTCCTAGATTAGATTATATTCTCTTGCATTCTGAGTTTTCCTACCCTAACACTTATCACACTGGACGTTATATGTTAAATGTTTGCCTTCCCAAATTGATTGTAAAGTCCTTGAGGTCCAGGACCCTTTCTGTCTTGTTCATAGTTGTGAACAAAGATGTATGTACATGGAGTTATCTGATTGAACTTGGAGAGAATGAAAAGAAAGCTTTTTTCATGCTTATACAAAAGGGGAAAAGGGAGATCTCTGAGAAAGAGAAAAAGTGAGGACAAAACTGATATGTAAGTGTAGAGTAAGCCCCTCTTATGTGTCAGACATTGAACTATGAAGCTGGGGGGCTACACAGACCCACAAGTCATGGTTTGTGCTCAATAAATTATTGTTGTTATCTTGAGTCAGAAAACAAAAGATTGATGAAACAGGATATTTGGATTCCTGAAATAGGGAGAAGAGAATGAGAGAAAGACAATTTTAAGAGAAAAGGCAGATTGGAACGCTTTTCCAATTTCACTGATTCCTTTGCCTTCCTCACCTGAACCCTAATGTACATATTGCCTTCAAATTTGTGTTTTGTTGAATTGGAACATAAAGGTCTACTTCTTAAGATTTATGAAAACACTTTAGGCTCTTTACTTCTACATTATTGCTTTCAAAAAAGAGACTTTAATCAACAAGCATTTATGAAACCCCTGCTATGTGGCCAGCATTGTGCTAACCACTGTAGGCTGTATACTTTGAAAGAGATGCTTTATTTTGCCTTCATATGTCAACTCTCCACATCCTTCCTAGACATGTAGTTACATGTGTGTGTGCACGTGCACACGTGTGTGTGTGTGTGTGTTCTTTTTATTTTCCTTTAAATCAGCACTCTGTAATGAGAATAACACATTTTGGTGCTAAGTTAGGTGAGGAAGCTAAAATAGTTGCTTACATGACTCGACCCTGCTCTTGTTCTATGAAGCTTCATTTATTTGATATCCTGTCCTCATTCTGAACACACAGCCTTGGCAGCACTAAGTACTAAAGATAACAGTGATTAAGTCCAGTCTTCTGAATAAAAGATACAACATTCTGATCTGCTCTCTTATAAGAAAAATCTTGCTTAGTCTCCATCTGAATATTAGAGATTGTGCAGGGTTTTTGTTTGTTTGTTTTATTATTATACTTTAAGTTCTAGGGCACATGTGCACAACATGCAGGTTTATTTCATACGTATACATGTGCCATGTTGGTGTGCTGCACCCATTAACTCAACATTTACATTAGGTATTTCTCCTAATGCTATCCCTTCCCACTCCTCCCACCTCATGACAGGCTCTGGTGTGTGATGTTCCCCACCCTGTGTCCAAGTGTTCTCATTGTTCAATTCCCACCTATGAGTGAGAACACGGGGTATTTGGTTATCTGTCCTTGTGATAATTTGCTCGGAATGATGGTTTCCAGCTTCATCTATGTCCCTACAAAGGACATGAACTCATCCTTTTTTATGGCTGCATAGCATTCCATGGTGTATATGTGCCACATTTTCTTAATCCAGGCTATCATTGATGGACATTGGGGTTGGTTCCAAGTCTTTGCTTTTGTGAATACATTTTCTGCCTTACTAATGCTGCTTTCCTAGCTTCTGAGAATTTCTTTTCTTTTCAACAGAATTAAATCATTTATTGATTACACATGATAATGGATGATACACAAGCTTCATTCCCATCTATAATTTTATCTGGTACCATTATTCAATTTAGATATATTGCATAGGATGTGCTAACGATCAATTTTATAACCAATACTTCCATGATTTTGCTTGGGTAATCCCTTTTAATGGTGAACTTCAGGTCACAATAGTAACTATCAGTTCAACTACACCAAGGTTTCCGAAGACAATGGCTCTCCACCCAAGCAGCTTGTGTATAAATTCCAAATAGAACCTGGCATCACCCTGAAGGAATTCTAACTTCACACTGTTGGGGAAATTTACCAAGATTGCTTCAGAGTAGACTAACTTTACACAGCACACTAAAAAAAAGACATTTATTCAGCATCACGATCAGACTATTACATTTAGCAATCAACAGCATGGGTGCAAAAAATAAAAATCTACATTAAAACCCTTTGTTGGAATGCTTTACACTTTCCACAGAACAGAAACTAAAATAACCTGTTACACAATTAGTCACAAATACAGTCCTTGAGTTTTTTGCCCATACACATGAGTGTTTGTCTAACACATGTCTTCTTTGTAGCAGCTAGGCCCTGCCACCACTGTGCTTGGCTGAGTTCACAAATCTGTTGTAACCTGTAGCTTCCCTGTTGCTTCTCTGGCTCCCCTCTCCTGCTAAGCTTTGTTTCCTAATTAAAATCTTCTGCCACTGCCATAGCTACTGCTGCTGCTGGAACTGCCATAGCCACCTTGGTTTCGTGGTTTTGCAAAGTATTGGCCTCCACCGCCATAGGGGCCAGAGATTCTGCCTCCAAAATTTCCTCCCTTCATGGGCCCAAAATTTGAAGACTGATTGTTGTAATTGCCAAAATCATTGTAGCTTCCACCACCTCCAAAATTGCTTCCATCATTACCAAATCCATTATAGCCATCCCCACTGCCACCATATCCACCACCACCATGGCTGCCACCAAAGCCACCACAACCACTGAAGTTTCCTCCACGACTGAAGTTGTCATTCCCACTGAAACCACCTCCACGACCACCACCAAAGTTTCCAGAACCACTTCGACCTCTTTGGCTGGATGAAGCACTAGCCATCTCTTGCTTTGACAGGGCTTTCCTAACTTCACAGTTGTGGCCATTCACAGTATGGTATTTCTGAATGATAGTCTTATCCACGGAGTCATGGTCGTCAAAGGTGACAAAGGCAAAGCCCTTTTTCTTGCCACTGCCTCGGTCAGTCATGATTTCAATCACTTCAATTTTTCCACGCTGTTCAAAATAATCTCTTAGGTGATGTTCTTCAGCGTCTTCTTTAATGCCACCAACAAATACCTTTTTCACAGTTGAGTGGGCACCTGGTCTTTGAGAATCTTCTCTTGAGACAGCTCTCTTTGGTTCCACACCTCTTCCATCCACCTTGTGTGGCCTTGCATTCATGGCTGCATCCACCTCCTCCACAGTGGCATATGTGACAAACCCAAAGCCCCTGCAACACTTGATGTTTGGATCTCTCATTACCACACAGTCCATGAGTGTTCTCCATTGCTCAAAATGGCTCCTCAGGCTCTCATCAGGTGTTTCAAAGCTCAACCCTCCAATGAAGAGCTTTCTCAGCTGTTCGGGCTCTTTAGGAGACTCTGACTTAGACATGATGGCAGGGAAAAGAGAGATTTTAATGATGCTTCTTCCGCGGCGTCCACGGGCAGAAAGGAGCTTCTGAGAATTTCTAAGACCCGATGGTAACTCTATGCTAAAATTAAAATTCAAATGTTCTTTTTCAAAGCTGCACCATCTCTTTGCTATTGTATGTTTATTGCAGCACTATTCACAATAGCAAAGAGATTGTGCAGTTTTAAAAAGGACATTCGTATTTTAATTTTAGTATCAAGTTACCATCGGGTTTTAGAAATTCTCAGAACCTAGGAAAGCAGCATTACTAAGGCAGAAAATGTAATTTGAACAAGAGTTTTTGGCTGAGTGCAGTGGCTCATGTCTGTCATTCCAGCACTTTGGAAGGCTGAGGCGGGTGGATCTCTGGAGACCAGGAATTTGAGATGAGCCTGGGCAACATAGTAAGACCCCCTATCTACAAAACAAATTTAAAAACTAACCATGCATGGTGGTGCACCTGTAGTCCCAGCTGCTCAGGTTTTAGCCTGGGAGTTCAAGGCCGCAGTGAGCTGTAATCATGCCAATACACTCCAGCCTGGGTGACAGACAGAGGCCCTGTCTCAAAAATAAATTTAAAAAAATAGAATTTTAAAAAAGCTAATGTTTACCTAGTAGATTTCAGGTCTTCATCACCCACATTGCCCTCACAGTAGAAGTGCAAAAGAAATGTGCAGGTGATTCAAATGGATATAATCAGACAGAGGGAGATAATTCAATATGAGCTATTAGAGAAAGAAGGCGCTAAGGTTAATCAGCCTTCCAGGGAAACATGAAGGCTTAAACAAAATCAGTGATAATTCAAAGAATTTCTGTGTCCAGGGAGTACTCCTGAGGCAGAGTTTCTACCTGAAGCCAAAAGGTCACATTTAGGCTCAGAACGGTACAAGCAGATGCTGAATAGAAAAAGAATATATCACAGTATATTGTAAATCAAGTGAGTAAAGACAATATATAGCATAGACTTGTTTCTCCCAAGACTGACTCACATTTTCTAAAAATAATGTGTGCACCTCTTAATAGCTGACCTGGAGTGTTGTACTGCACTGAATAATTGAGGTAGGTGTAGCTCATTACTCCAAGGGGTGTGGTTTCTGCAGAAAAACAGTCTCCATGTTCCAGGCCTTGAAAGGAAAAAAATCACTGTCAGTAGAAAAGTGATGATAGAACAAAGCTATTGAATCTGCTTGGGAGCTACCTTAACAAAAAGTTTGTTTAATCACAGAAGCTTCCTTTCCCCTTCCAAGAAATTGTAACAACTCAAGTACAGTCTCAGTTACATTTCAAAGGAAGTAGGAGGTATTAATACATCTTGGTTAGAATCATATTTGCCTATCTTCATGAAAGTCTAGACAACTCTGGACAATGTAAAACTGCAATTCTCAAAGTCTAGTGGTTACTTTCTTGTCCAGTCATCAAGGGGGACCTGGAAAACTAGACCAGGCGGCAATCTTTGCTTAGGGCATGTCAGTCCACACCATTTCACAAATGAGCCAGGAGCTAAAGATGTCCTTAAGACTGGAAAGAGGAACCTGGTGGGTGGCCTAGGTGGGAGTCTGGGCTTTGTAATAGAAAAACACAGAGATGGAACTTCTGGATGGGAGAAACTGCTGAGGGAGGTACTCAAACTCCAGGGAAGGATGCCAGTCCACATCAAAACTACATAATCACTAGAGAGAATCAGCCCAGGTGCCAGCTTACCACTATAAATAGAGTCTTGGCTTTGTTAAAGGGTAGCCCTAATTATCCTAGGGAATGTGTTACAGATACAGTGAAGAGCACAAAGAGAAATACATCAAAGGTGTGGGTAACAATAAAACCTAGCATATATATCGTAATTTAGAGTTGTTAAAGTGCTTTCCCACAAACAATTGCATTAAATCCTCACAACTCCAAGGATGGAAGAAATGCAGATGTTTTATTAACATTATTGTTATGCCCACCTTTTAAATTTATCATTAGGCTAGAAATGAGATGTTATATGAAAACCATTGTGTGTTTGGCCACTCAGCTCATCATGAGTCCATCCCAGGGAGAAAAGTCCAGATGCCTCCACCATGCACACAGGAGGCAGCCCATGTTCAGATCCTCAAGACCCCAGGCTCCACACAGTGAACCCACCCACACATGACTGGGCCAAATCCTACCTCAGACCCTCAGACCCTCATATATCTCTCTCTAATTGACTCACTCTATCTTTGGCATATTTGTGGTCAATTAATTCCAATTAAGGTTTCCATTCCTATAATCCTCATATGCTGAAAGAAAGTCAATTCACCTCCCCTTATTCTTAACCCTTTATTGACCTTCCTCCCTTTGGCTTCTCTTCTTTTCATAGCACTATGCCATCTGAAATCTTATTCCTTTATGTGAAAGAACAGAACCCATCCCCAATAAGCTCAACATTTTCTCCCCACACTATGCTGTGTATTTCATCTGACACAGAGCTAAGGGTAGGAATGACAATTTATTGGTTCCTTAATGCCACTTTAGGACCACCACACTTCCACCTTGGTACTCATGCCATCTGACTATGCCAGTGTGCATACTTCTATGTTTGTGTCATAATACCTCCTGATCACATTCTTCAAGACACCATAGAACTCTTCTCCCCCTCAACTCCAATTTCTGTCATCATGCTAGAAAACCCCAGTGTCTTAGTGGGCAATCCACCCAACACCCTTGATCTGTTCCTAGACCTTAAATATTCAATAACAAATCTCCTTCTACTCAAGTTATAACCCCTGTCACTTCCAGAGATACATCCTGTGTACCTCCAGTGTCATCTCCAAGGTGGCCACAGGCAACGTCGGCAGTGGTTTTGTGGCAAAATAAAAAGCCTCCATCACCTATGAGAATAATAAAAAAAAAAAAACATCCTGAGCTTCACTGTCACCAAAAATAGCTCTGCACCCAATATCATAACTGCAAATAACACACTCTCTGCCTCAGCTGCCTGTCCTCCAGGGCTCACAAAACCCTCACTTGCACATGTCTGCTCTCCAAACTCTTTGAGTCCTCCAGCTTCGGAGTCTTCATTTCCTCACAGGCCACTAGCCTTCCCCAAAACAGACAGTTGAAGTTGAAGAAACTAGTTGTCATCTGAACTGGTCACTCATCAGTAACCTCAAATCCCTTCATGTCTCTCTCACTATTGCACACACCTGGCAAACTCCTAACACAGGATCAATGCGATCTTGGTACCTACAAGGCTAAATACTTCTAAAGACATTGTTACAATAATTCAGATTATTGTCACAACAAACATATGGTCTCTGATCTTAGGACTTCAATTAATCTCTTCAATTTTTTTACTTCATCAATTCTATCTCCTACTCTTGTAGGTATTTTATTTTATTTTATTTTATTAGGTTTTCTTTTTTTTATTTTTATTTTTTAAGTTTTCTTTTTTTTTTTTTATTATACTTTAAGTTCTAGGGTCCATGTGGATAACGTGCAGGTTTGTTACATATGTATACCTGTGCCATGTTGGTGTGCTGCACCCATCAACTCGTCAGCACCCATCAACTCGTCATTTACATCAGGTATAACTCCCAATGCAATCCCTCCCCCCTCCCCCCTCCCCGTGATAGGCCCCGGTGTGTGATGTTCCCCTTCCCGAGTCCAAGTGATCTCATTGTTCAGTTCCCACCTATGAGTGAGAACATGCGGTGTTTGGTTTTCTGTTCTTGCAATAGTTTGCTGAGAATGATGGTTTCCAGCTGCATCCATGTCCCTACAAAGGACACAAATTCATCCTTTTTTATGGCTGCATAGTATTCCATGGTGTATATGTGCCACATTTTCTTAATCCAGTCTGTCACTGATGGACATTTGGGTTGATTCCAAGTCTTTGCTATTGTGAATAGTGGGTTAAACCTATATATCTCTATTAAGGAATCCCACCAACACCTGCCTTCCTTACTTTAAGCAGACAACATAATTTTCTTCTTCATTAAAAAATTGGTGTCTCAAGAGGTAAGAGTAAAATCAGGGGAATGTGGTATCACAAAACTGAACTTTTTGTGAAGAATCCTCCATCCCCTCTATGAGGACACTAAATAGCAAAGTTCTCAGAGCTACCCTAGGCTTTCCTCTTTCCTCATCTTTAGAGGTGTGCCTCATCTGCTCCTATAGCTTCAGTTATCCTCTTGATGTAAAGGCCTTTGGAATCTCTATTATCAGTTCAGACCTCTCTCCTAAGCTCCACTAAAACTTCAACTGAACATTTCCACTTATATATCCAGAAACATGCCTTGAAACCATATGTCCAAAATTTATATATAAATCTCTCTCTAAATAAATAAATAAATATATGTGTGTGTGTGTGTGTGTGTGTGTGTGTGTGGGTGTGTCTCTGTCTTTCACACACACACATGTCACTTTTCTTATCTCCTCAGTCAAAGGCATCACCACCCACTTGTTTGAGACAGAAATCAAGGGAGCCAAACTTGCCCCCTCCCGCTGCTTCACCCAATTCAACAATATCTACTAATATTATCTCCAAACCTTCTCTCAAGCCCAATTTTTAACTCTGTTCAAATAAGGAAACTAAAGCTGAGAACGGTTTAAAAAAAAAAACTACACAATGTTACCCAACTAGTAGGTGGTGGAGCCAGCCCAGACACCCTTCAGTCTCCAAAACCCATGCATGAGATGACAGAATATCACCTCACTTAGGGGAAATTTTACAGCCAACGATATCTCCAAGAAACATGGATAAGACTACCTCAGAACCCCAGGGAAAGACGCTTGGAATCATGTAAGGAAATGTCTTCCTCATGTAGCCCCAGTAAGGGCTGCCAAGTCACAAGTGACACAGCCCACAGTCCTGGCTCTAAAAGAAAACAGAATAATATTTCCAGCAGAGCTAGCCCAAAACATAACATCAACCTAAATTTTCCTCAGATAGAACACAAACTATACCTCCACATCAGGCTATGCCCAGAAATGAGGCATTAGCACCAGGGAACTGTATGCTGTAAATACTTCCTTTTCTTTTTTTTATTTTTTATTTTTATTATACTTTCAGTTCTAGGGTACATATGCACAACGTGCAGGTTTGTTACATATGTATACATGTGCCATGGTGGTGTGCTGCACCCATCAACTCGTCAGCACCCATCAACTGGTCATAAAATATTTCCTTTTCAAGAATGCAGTATCTTCAATTGTATACCTAAAGACCCTTTGGAAAACTATTAACTTTTCGTAAGCTAAACAAAAAGAAATTCATTCATCATGCTAATAATAGCATGGTGCATTTTTCTTGTCCAGAGGTTATGGAGGCTTTAGTTGAACTAGCTCTAGAACTAATAAAGAGTCAACAGAGATATAGAAATATCACTGTCCTCTGCAAACACTGGCCCAGTTCCACCTGTATCCTCCCTTCTCAGACGCATTTCACTCACAACGTCAGTAACAGATGTCTAGAGACTCTAAAAAATTGTTCCAAAATTTGTTCTCTTGTGAAGAGATTATCTTCTTTCAACTTATAAGTTCTTTGAAGGCTTTTGTTTAAATTATGAATGTGTCATATCTGATAATAATATGAGGATAAATATAATAGCTAGTACTGTTTAGTACTTAATGTCAGGCACAAGCCTAAATATTTTACATACATATATAAGTGCATATATAGATATACATGTACAAATTTAATCTTGACAACAAAAGTAAAATCAGGTGCTATTATTCCCTCCCCCTTTTAATAAAGAAGAAAACTTAGGCAGATAGAGGAGAAATACCTTAACCATTACCACACGCCTTGTAAGGCTGGGACAAATAAACACATCTAATTTTCAAATATGTTAAGAACAATATTATGAATATTAATTCCTGTTTCCAAATAGATTACTCTTTTAAACACATCTCTACTACTTATCTAATGATATCTAGTTGTTATTAATGGATGAATTTTGTGTCTAACAGGCTTGATTATTATTATGCATTTTAAATGTCATTCAGACACATATTAATAATGATCCATGTTTGTAGCCAGGCCCAACTATATACTTTTTAAAGATCTTTATATTTTTCTTCATGATGTTCAACCCTCACTTTCTTATAAACACACAATTGGTTCTCAAATTTAAAACTATAAATGGGAGAAAATTGAGTTTATTTGCTTATTGTTTTCCCTTTTGGCTAGTAAAGGAAAAAATGTCATCAGATTTTGGCTAGCAAAGGAAAAGATGTCATCGGATTCCTGGATTGTTGTTCCCAGAGTTCCAGAAATGGGAGGCCTGGGGAAGGAGTTCCAGACTGAGAACTTCCAGCTGTGATGGTCATGGGTGCTGTTCGCCAAATATTTCAGTTCTCCCACAACGTTGGCTTGGTGGGGCCATCTAGCTGGTTTCTGGCCAGTTGCAAGAAAATGAAATGTGCTTCACTTCCAGACCAGATACTGATTATCAGTACAAGATTCTCAAAAGTTTGGTTTTTTTAAAAAACTTGTGGTATAGTGACATGGTTTGCCTATGTCCCCACCAAATCTCAACTTCAATTGTATCTCCCAGAATTCCCACCTGTTGTGGGAGGGACCCAGAGAGGGGTAACTGAATCATGAGGGCCGATCTTTCCTGTGCTATTCTCATGATAGTGAAATAAGTCTCATGAGATCTGATGGGTTTATCAGGGGTTTCCACTTTTGCTTCCTCCTCATTTTACTCTTGCCACTGCCACATACCTTTCACCTCCTGCCATGATTCTGAGGCCTCTCCAGCCATGTGGAACTGTAAGTTCAATTAAACATCTTTTTGTTCCCAGTTTCAGGTATGTCTTTATCAGCAGCATGAAAATGGACTAATACAATAAATTGGTACCAGTAGAGTGGGGCGTTGCTGAAAAGATACCCGAAAAAGTGGAAGTAACTTTGGAACTGGGTAACAGGCAGGGATTGGAACGGTTTGAAGGGCTCAAAAGAAGACAGGAAAATGTGGGAATGCTTAGAATTTCCTAGAGATTTGTTTAATGGCTTTGCCCAAATTGCCAATAGCGATATGGACAATAAAATTCAGGCTGAGGTGGTCTCAGATGGAGATGAGGAACTTGTTGGGAACTGGAGCAAAGGTGATTCTTGTTATGTTTTAGCAAAGAGACTGGTGGTATTTTGCCTCTGCCCTAGAGATTTGTGGAAATTTGAACTTGAGAGAGATGATTTAGGGTATCTGGTAGAAGAAATTTCTAAGCAGCAAAGCATTCAAGAAGCGACTTGAGTACTGTTAAAGGCATTCAGTTTTAAAAGGGAAACAGAGTTCAGAAAATTTGCAGCCTGACTATGCAATAGAAAAGAAAAACCCATTTTTGAGGGAGAAATTCAAACCAGCTACAGAAATTTGCGTAAGTAGCACGGGGCCTAATCCCAAAGACCATGGGGAAAATGTCTCCAGATCATGTCAGAGACCTTCATGGCAGCCCCTCCCATCACAGGCCCAGAGGCCCAGGAGGAAAAAGTGGTTTCATGGACTGGACCCAGGATCCCTGTGCCATGGGCAGCCTAGGGATTTAGTGCCCTGTGTGCCAGCTGCTGCTACAGCTGTGGCTGAAAGAGGCCAACGTATAGCTCAGGCTGTGGCATCAGAGGGTGGAAGCCCCAAGCCTTGGCAGCTACCACATGGTGTTGACCCTGTGGGCACCCAGAAGTCAAGAATTGAGGTTTGGTAACCTCCACTTACATTTCAAAAGATATATGGAAATGCCTGAATGCCCAGGCAAAAGTTTGCTGCTGGAGTGGGGCCCTCATGGAGAACCTCTGCTAGAGAAATGTGGGGTTAGAGCCCCCACAAACAGTCCCTAGGCACTGCCTAGTAGAGCTGTGAGAAGAGGGCCACCATCCTCCAGACCCCAGAATGGTAGATCCACCAATAGCTTACACTGTTCATCTGGAAAAGTCACAGACACTCAACACCAGCCCATAAAAGCAGATTGGAGGGAGGCTGTACCCTGCAAAGCCTCAGGGATGGAGCTGCCCAAGACCATGACAACCCACCTCTTGCATCAGCATAACCTGGATATGAGACCTGGAGTCAAAGGAGATCATTTTGGAGCTTCAAAGTTTGACTGCCTCGCTGGATCCCTGGACTTGCATGGGCCTTGTAACCCCTTTGCTTTGGCCAATTTCTCCATTTGGAACAGCTGTGTTTACCCAATACCTGTACCACCATTGTATCTAGGAAGTAACTAGCTTGCTTTGATTTTACAGGCTCATAGGCAGAAGGGACTTGCCTTGTCTCAGATGAGAATTTGGACTATGGACTTTTGGATTAATGCTGAAATGAGTTAAGACTTTGGGTGACTATTGAGAAGGCATGGTTGGTTTTGAAATGTGAGGACATGATATCTGGAGGGGCCAGGGGTGAAATAACATGGTTTGGCTGTGTCCCCACCAAATCTCAACTTGAATTGTTTCTCCCAGAATTCCCACATGTTGAGGGAGGGACCCAGGGAGAGGTAATTAATTCATGGGGACTCGTCTTTCCCATGCTGTTCTCTTGATAGTGAAATAAGTCTCATGAGATCTGATGGGTTTAGCAGAGGTTTCTGCTTTTGCTTCTTCCTCATTTTTCTCTTGCTGCCACCATATAAGAAGTGCCTTTCGCCTCCCACCATGATTCTGAGGCCTTCTTAGCCATGCAGAACTGTAAGTCTGGTTAAACTTCTTTTTGTTCCCAGTTTTGGGTCTTTATCAGCAGCATGAAAACAGATTAATACATATAGCGACCAAAAAGTGGCAGTTCCATCAGTCAAAGTTCCTAAGTGACTTCAGTGAGCAGATCCCCTGCAGATGATTGATGGATATGTGCCATGAGTAAGAATAATTCTGTGTATTTTAAGCCAGTGAGACTTTGAGGTTGTTTGTTACCACAGCATAACTGGGTTTATCGTGACTGATTCAACCTCTCTCTGTTTACATTTGGGCTTGTATGATAGGCTCATTGTCAAACCTAGAAAGAAGCAAAGATTCAAATGGCAACAGAATAGTGTTCTTCTCCTAGAAAATGTTTCTAATAATTCCATTTGTCCTGTGTTAGGTCCATGTTTTTCCCTGGTGTGTCTTCATGCTTTGGATATCAGTGAAGGTGTTCATTGGAGAGACTGAGAAGATATGAATGTAAGGGAAAAAAGTAAACAAATGGAAATTTGTCAGTACCCACCAAAATAAACTTATCTTGAAAATTGCATAAGAATAGACCATGAAGCAAGGGAAAGGCCATCTATTTTCTTTTTTTCTTTTTTTTTTTTTTAACTGATGAAATTTTTTTTTTTTTTCCTAGAACATTTTTTTTTTTTAATTATACTTTAAGTTGTAGGGTACATGTGCATAACGTGCAGGTTTGTTACATATGTATACTTGTGCCATGTTGGTGTGCTGCACCCATCAACTCGTCATTTACATCAGGTATAACTCCCAATGCAATCCCTACCCCCGCCCCCCTCCCCATGATAGGCCCCGGTGTGTGATGTTCCCCTTCCTGAGTCCAAGTGATCTCATTGTTCAGTTCCCACCTATGAGTGAGAACATGCGGTGTTTGGTTTTCTGTTCTTGTGATAGTTTGCTAAGAATGATGGTTTCCAGCTGCATCCATGTTCCTACAAAGGACACAAACTCATCCTTTTTGATGGCTGCATAGTATTCCATGGTGTATATGTGCCACATTTTCTTAATCCAATCTGTCACTGATGGACATTTGGGTTGATTCCAAGTCTTTGCTATTGTGAATAGTGCTGCAATAAACATACGTGTGCATGTGTCTTTGTAGCAGCATAATTTATAATCCTTTGGGTATATACCCAGTAATGGGATGGCTGGGTCATATGGTACATCTAGTTCTAGATCCTTGAGGAATCGCTATACAGAGAAATGCAAATCAAAACCACAATGAGATACCATCTCACACCAGTTAGAATGGCGATCATTAAAAAGTCAGGAAACAACAGGTGCTGGAGAGGATGTGGAGAAATAGGAACACTTTTACACTGTTGGTGGGATTGTAAACTAGTTCAACCATTATGGCCATCTATTTTCAATACTGGTTTTCACTGGGTTTGTTTTGTTTTGTTTTATTTTGTTTTTGAAATGGAGTTTCGCTCTTGTTGCCCAGGCTGAAGTGCAATGGCACAATCTCGGCTCACTGCAGCCTCTGCCTACCACGTTCAAGCAAATCTCCTGCCTCAGCCTCCCCAGTAGCTGGGATTACAGGTGCCCACCACCACACCTGGCTACTTTTTTATATTTTTAGTAGAGACAGGGTTTCACCATGTTGGCCAGGCTGGTCGCGAACTCCTGACCTCAGGTGATACATCCGCCTTGGCCTCTCAAACTGCTGGAATTACAGGCCTGAGCCACCGTGCCCTGCCTATCACTGGGTTTTTTGGTTTTTTGTTTGTTTGTTTTTTGTTTTTATTTTTGAGACAGGGTCTCACTCTATCACCCAGCCTGGAGTGCAGTGGCACTATCTCAGCTCACTGCAGCCTCCACCTCGCAGGCTGAAGCAATCCTCCACCTCTGTCTCCTGAGTAGCTGAGACTCCAAGTGCCCACCACCACAGCTGGCTAATTTTTGTATTTTTTTGTAGATATGGGGTTTACACCATGTTGCCCAAACTGGTCTTGAACTGCTGAGCTCAAGCAATCTGCCCACCTTGGCCTCCCAAAGTGCTGAGATTACAGGTGTGAGCCACCACACCTGGCCAATACTATATCATTTTCTACAACTATATCTTTAAGTCTTCCTGAGTGTGGCCAGCAGAAATATCGTTTTGACTAGATGCTGCATCTACCTTTATTCTTTGGCTCAGAATATTTAATTAATTTTGATTAAAAATATGAGCTTTTGAAGATCACAATCATAATTGTTATATTCACCATATAATAGATATACAGGAACATGTACTTGTGTATCTAATCCATAGCACCTGAGTCTGTAAGCCAGGAGAATGTGAAGCCTCTTTTGGAAGATGGAACAAAATTATAACATACTGAAGAATACATAGCTCTGCTGAACAACTTATGAGTTAACTTCTGGAAAGAAATCAAGAGACAACCCCTGTAAAATTAATATTTTAAAAATAATATTTATTTTTACCAAAATAATTCACATACACTCAGAGGCAAATATTACTATTACTATCTTATAACAAAATCAGCAGTTACCTATTTGGGGTCAGGTAGAGGTAAACTCAAAATAATATGCCATTTTATGGCAAGAGTAAGAAAAATGACTAAATCTAGATTAATCCCTAGTTTTGAGGACTAAGCTACTAGGTGAATATCAGGTTCTTTAATTAAGATGGGGAAGACTGGTAAGAGCAGGATTTCCAGCAGAGAGGGAAAGCAAAGAATCGAGAATTCTAAATTGGACATAGAGATTTAGACATCAAAAGTGAGGATGTTTAGTAGACAATTTTATATACAATCTGGAGTTCAGGAGATGGGGCATGGGTAAAGTTACTGGTTTAGAGGTCACTTGGATGTAGATGATATTTAAAGATATTTGAATGATAGCAACTTAAGAGAAGAGAGGTTAAGAAAACTGAAGCTGACATCATTCAATGTATAGCATTCAGGCCAAGGAAGAGAAGCCAGAAAAGAAGACTGAGAACTGTGGCCAAGAAGATTGGCAGAAAGCCAGGAGAGGTGGTGACTCTGGAGTAAGCAGGGGTTCAAAAAGGAGACAACAGTCACCTGTGTCCATGCAGCTCACTGTTATACAAACCTAGCCGTCCTTTATTTTCCTGCCTCTAATCTATGTGGCAATTTTCACAGTTCCCCTCCAATTTCTCGCCACTGTGCTTTTGTTCCTATTATTCTTCTGCATTGGAATACCTCCTCATCTGTCAAAATGCTCTCTGTCCTCCGGGCGTGGTGGCTCACACCTGTAATCCCAGCACTTTGGGAGGCTGAGGAGGGCGAATCATGAGGTCAGGAGTTCAAGACCAGTCTGGCCAACATGGTGAAACCCCGTCTCTACTAAAATATATATATATTTATATTTTATTTATATATAATATATAATACATATGTAATTTTATTTATATTTATATTTATATTTATATTGTATATATACACACACACACACACACACACACAAAATAGCTGGACGTGGTGGCGGGTGCCTATAATCCGAGTTACTTGGGAGGCTGAGGCAGAAGAGTCGCTTGAACCCGGAATGCAAGATTGCACCACTGCACTCCAGCCCAAGCGACAGTGCAAGACTCTGTCTCAAAAAGAAAAAAGGAAAAAAAAATCTATCTATCCTTCAAGACCCATCAAGAATGCCATCAACTTTGTAACACATTTCCTAACTCCACAAATAAAATATACTCTCTTCTTCCGTACTATCTGATAGCCCATTGCATGCCAAATTTTATTCTGATTTGTACTGTAATTGTTTGTATTCTTTATTCATCCTCCCTATATCCCAATATAGGCTCCCAAACCCCTCATATTGTAGCTGAGTGTCTGGTATGCAGTAGGTCCTCAATAAAAATTTTCACTGAATCAAATCCAAAACCATAGAACCCAAGCCAGGAAAAGTATCTTCAAAGGACAACCTCTTTTGTCCCTTTAGATTTCTGTCTGCCAGCACGTGGATCACCTGCACCCAAGCCCAAGAATTATTTACTCATATTCCTGGCCCTCTATAGAAAAATAGCGAAAGAGACCAATCCCAGAAAACAAAGGGTTTTTTCAAGTTATCTTTTTTAAAAGACTGTGGCAAATAAAAACAAACAACAACAACAAAAAAAAAAAACCCAACCTACCTACCTATAGGAGAATGCTGGCAACACTACTTACCCTGCTTTGGCTGAATATGTCCTGAGCTAATGGCTATTTAAAAAACCATTTAAACTAATCTTTCCCCCAGATCTTCATTATGAAAATGGCAAGTTGCAAAAGCCCAAAGGATGAAACAACTTTTGTTATCCCTGAACCTAAAACTAAGCTACAAAGACTGTCCTAATCCAAACCTTAGGTTAGAAGTCAAACAGCAGAATATTAAAACCCGCTAAGAGAGTAGATCATAAATGTTCTCACCACAAAAATATGGCATGCATATGAGGTGACAAATATCTTAGCTTGATTTAACCATTTTACAATGTATACATATATCGAAACATTCCACTGTACACAATAAATACATAGAATTGTTATTAACTATACCTTAATAAAAATAAATAAATTTTTAAAAAATAAAGAGGCAGAGGCATCTGATAAATAATAAATATGAGTTTAATAATTTTAAAAAGTCAGGCAGGCCGGGCGTGGTGACTCACACCTGTAAATCCCAGCACTTTGGGAGGCCAAGGCGGGCAGATCACTTGAGGTCAGGAGTTCAAGACCAGCCTGGCCAATGTGGTGAAACCCCATCTCTACTAAAAGTACAAAAATAAGCCAGGCATGGTGGCAGGTGCCTGTAATCCCAGCTCCTTGGGAGGCAGATGCAGGAGAATTGCTTGAACACAGGAGGTGGAGGTTGCAGTGAGCTGAAACAGAGTGAGACTCTGTCTCAAGAAAAAAACAGCAGCAACAACAAATAAAATAAAATGAATAAAAATAAAAAGGCAGCAGAGCAGAAAGAACACAGGTTTCCACATAGGAAAGAGGTGGATTTGATTTTCAATCCTATCATTTGATATGTTTGTAATCCTAAACAAATTTGTCGGCTTTTTCGAGCCTCAGTTTTCTCACTAGAAAAATAAAAATAAGAATAAATCTCTTAAATAGTTATTGAATTACTGAATTACTATTAAAAGAAGTGCCTGACACAAGGTAGGCTCATAATCAGTTATAACTATTTGTATTGTCACAAATCCTAAGAAATTGTTTGTGGCCTTTCAAGTGTTGTCTGGTGATTATTTGTAGTCTGATTTAATAATATGTACTACCAACTGAGCACCTGCTATGTGTCTTATGTGTTTTAGATTTGTAGACAAACGTTGCAGTGACTAAGAGCATGCACTCTGGCAATAAACTGCAGAGATTCACATTCCAGCTCCATCATATAGTAGCTGTGTGACCTTGAGAGAGTTACTTAACTTTGCTTCTTATGTCTGGATTCTTCATCTGTAAAACAGAAATTATAATAGTACCTCTCTCATAGGATTGTTGTGAGGATTAAATGAGATAGTGTGTATAAATTATCACCAGCTTATAGTGTGTGCACAGTAAATGCTAGCTAAGGTTATTATTATAATTTCTGTTTTACAGATTAGGACCCTCAGCCCTAAAGAGGGTCAGTAACTTATCCCAGGTCACACAGTTAGTTAGGAGTTTTTTTTTTTTTTTAATTCAAGGCTGCCTTATTGCAAAGCCTATGCTTTTTCACTAAACCATCTCTTTTTCTGTTATGTATGTCCTAGGTAAAAATCCTTATTTTTTCCTTCGATGGCTATAACAATCAGCTAGTGACAGTCTACAAGACATCAAGGAGGACCTAAGGAATAAAAGACAGCAACCAGGTCTAAAATGAATATATGTTACTATTTCTTCTTCATATGCACCATAGTAGTATACTGCATTTCCATTAGAAGTTACGTTAATAAGAAAATTTTTGAACGTTCTTGCTCCAAACATCAGCACATACTTGCATTCTCTTACACTGGGAAGAAAGAAATTGGTAGAAAGAAGTCATCTGGAAGGTAGCTCTGGCTATGAGTTGGAGGAAAAGGGAAGAAGGAGAGAGAAAAACAAGTTATCAGTGGTACACATAGTCAGGGCTAAAACTTTATAAACCAAATAGAACTTCCATAGACCTAATGATCACTGAGAATAATCTGCCAAGCTGCTAGGTGAAACACGCTGAAAAACAGCCTGGGCCTATGGTGAACATGTTCAGCTTTATGATTTTCTTCATCCCCTCTTCTGTCTTGCATGATGTTGCCCCCAACTATCTTCTAAAACTAATCACTCTTTCATGGTCAATGGAAATTTAGAAACCTAGATTCTCAAACTTTTGCTAAAACAGCCCAGGTCTTCCTAGACATTTGTAGATAGATAAATAACCTAATGATAAAGAATATACATTCTGGTTAGGTCCATACTCCAGCTCTGCCCCATATTTAATTGTGCGATAATCCAAACTGGTTGTTTTGTGCTAAGATTCCTACTTCCTGCACTTTCAGACTCACATACTCAGAGCCAGAAAACTTTTGAGAGTACAAGGTGATAACTACTGCAAATTCACAGAAGATTACATAAGTATAAATAATCAACCTAACCTCCCTCTTCCTCTAACATTTTCTCACAAAACCAAAGTTTGGAAACTCCTTTTCTTAATGCTGGCGCCAGTTCAACCACACTCTAGAAGGTATTGGTTTCATGAACTACAATGCGGAATCATCAAAATAAAGGGGCAGCATGAGAAAAAATGACAGCATGGGGCTTTGTGGTGTATAGATTTAGTTGCTTATACAAGAACCTGGGAGGGGGAACCCCCCAAAAGATTAGTCACTTCATTTTATGTTGCAGAACTCAATTCAGGTTAACAAAGTGTTGCCAACAAAGGAGATGAGAGAATGGCAGCATTCACTTGCTCTGGACTGAATAAACAAATGCGGGATTTGTGGGCTGACTAATGTCCTGGGATAAACCAGGCAGTCAGCCAAACTCTAGGAGTTTTGATGAAAAGACAGCAAGCCCACACTTTTCTTCATGAAGAGTGCTCTGTGGGAGTATTGATGTCCACATGGGCAGCCTGGGTCTTCAATTTGCCTTAAAGATTCGCCCTTATCCAGCCACAGGAAATTCTCAATGCCTCTGTAATTGAACACCTAGATCAAATGACAGAAGCTAAATTCCTTCTTCTTGAGAAGTGTTATCTGTCATGCATCTCTTCGTAGAAACATGTTATCATTGTCCTTTTTTAAAAACTACATTACTCTGAAAATATACAGTTAGGTCACCAAAATGTGACTCTAGCTTTTCGTTCATTCATTTCATTCACTGAGTACCTACTATGCTCTAGGGACCATGTAGGGCTCTATATATAGAACACTTAATGAGTCAGACATTGAAGCCCCCCAGCCAGCCTTAAAATTTCAAGGGCACTGACAAAAGTAATATAGTGTTTGTAATTTCATTTCTTGGTTGGGGGAAACTATTAAAATTTGCAATATTTTGGTGAAAGAGGCAATAAGTTTTTCAATTAAGGTCTTAATATAAGTTTGTAGGGAAGTCAGAAATGAGAATGTAGAGTTTCCTTTTATCTGACCATCAGGATCCCCCACCATGCTGTGAGGACCACAGTCATCATTTAACCTCAGGCTAAAGTAGATTTTATTACAAACTGTGCAGCTAGTGAAATGTCAAGGGTTGTTTCACAGGATCTTAACTAACACAAGGAAAACGTCCTAGCAGCAGCTGATGCAAACTCCTGTAAATGTACACATCTAGTTTATCTATCCAGGTTATAAATAGACACAGTATATTCAGGTTGAAAACAAAATCCCTGGAGTGTTTCAATGTGAGTATAATATACCTAGAAGCAAAAACTTCACTGATATAAAGGATGCATTTTATGAATCTCCACAAAAATCTCTGAACTTTTTATGAAATTTAGGGCCTTCTTAAGTAGTGTTTACTACATAGAGCTTTCATAGTTCCGATATGAATACCTACTCTCCATGATTTATCAACCCTTGAGAGTCCCAGTAGGATGCTGACAAGTTGCAAATTTAGAGAACTAGTTTTAAGAAACATTGTATGTAACTGCCTTTGGAAGAAAATTCAGGTAGATTAGCAAAGATTTTAAGCAAGTCCTTTCACAAAAACCTGCAGAATTTCAAGGAGTCTGGGGTTTATGAAATCATCAAATCAATACCAAGTTTAACATATTTATGTTAGTCTTATAAGCATAACTCTTTGGGAATAAAGGTATTACAAAAACAACGTTTGGAAAAGGAGGCTAGCTCTTGTTTAATTACTGTGAAGAGCAGAGAATTGAAAGAAAAAGCTACACACAAGTTGGAAAAGTGCTACTCGGGTTTAAAAAATAGAAAAAGAAAACCTGAGATTGGGAATGGATGATAAGCAAGTAGCAGAAGCAACAAAAAGTCTCTTTCATTTTCAGCTCAGGGGGCCTCTTAAAGGAGTAGGCTGAAATGTACAGCCCACAAACCAGAGGAAGGCCTGCACAGGAAGTGGAGTGGCAATTACAGTTGAATGGACTCTGAAACAGGATGAAGCCAGTCCATGTGAGGTTCATGAAAACCTAGTAGACAATATGAACATCCAAGTGTTTCCTTGTGTCATTAACTCAATATTACATTCTGATTTCAAACACCATGGAACCACAGAGAAAAAGCTGCAAAAACAGTAGCCGTTTTTTCAAAACTTCTTTCTGCTGTTTGCTTGTCAGAGCCCATCAGACTCTTCCTTGAGCACTTTGCAGGGCACACACTGGATCCCACTGAGGTGAACTATTTGAAGGGTGATACCAGATTTCCCAGCAAAATTAGATAAGCAGATTGACATGACAAGAAGCATGAGGTAGCAAAAGGAGCTTCCCTAGACCGCGCCAGCGAATTAGGTGCCAAAAGCCTGAGGTGGTTATTAGCAAATGATTACCACCTCCAATTGTCTTAGTACAGACTTTTTACTGCCAGAAAACTGCTACAGCAGAAGCTAGCCAAAGCAATCACTGCTCCCCTAGGAAGCATTCACTGGGAGCTCTTGTTAACATCCCCACTGTTTGAAAGTGGCTAGACAGGACAGTGGCAGCAATTCCTGTTGTCAGTTAAGGAGAAATTGCCCAACGGGATTTTAACTGTTAACTGGATTTCAGCCATGCTGCTTCCAAATACTCCTTTCCTTTGGTTACCTTTCAGCTGGGACTTCCTTGGCAGCCAAAGAAGTATTTCACTTCCACAGTCATCAGAGCAGTACAGAGGAAGAAAAACTGAAAAGCAGTCAGGACTCCCTGTCTCTATACGTAATCAATTGCAAGGCCTCTGGCCAAGCCAGGCTGCTTTTCTGTGTTCCCTTCTCCTTTAACCACAAAACAGGATAATATAAAATCTACCTCACAGGATTATAGAAAAAGTCATAGGAAAGAACAGATGAGCTAAGTGCTATAGAAGGTATACACACATTTATGTACTTAAGTCTATGTGTGTGCATGTATGTGTACAGTACATACATTCAACTTTTTAATGTTTCCCAATTGCATAAAAGAGAAATACAGACTTACCACTTAACTGGTTAAGTAATATGGACAATCTGGATATTTTATAATAAAAATTCACCCCTTGGTTTGAGGAAAAAAAAGGCAATGTCTAAATTGTTCAGACCATTTTTAATTCTGCAAGTCCTAGCCATGGAGTTTACACAAGACTAAATTTTATGATTGCTAGGAAGCCAGAAAAAAAAATATTTTAAGGAAAAATAATAATAGCTACTAATTATTATGTTTACTATATGCTGGCCAATCTATGAAACACTTTACAGACATTATTTTGCTTCCTCTTAGTCACAATCTTGTAAAGTATCTATTATTTAACAGTACTATACATGATGCCTTAAGTGTATAAACAAATTTATTGTTGGAATTGAGATTCAGACTCAGGTCTGTCTTACTTCGGGGACCTTGATCTTAATCTGAGCCATCTTGGCTCTCTGAAGAATGCCATTTTTCTCATCTGTCCCTACTCTAGGATTTAGCATTTTCTTTTGCTATTAAAAGTTGGCCCATGTGCCCTGGCTGGTGTGTGGGCCAGTCCCTGTGGGGCCCCTTGTGTAAGAGCAGATGTACTGGAGGGTGACATAGAGAAAGCAGTGTGCAGAAAGAGTTCTAAAAGCAGAGGACAAAAGAAGCTTCATGAGGAAAGCACCTTTGGGATTTATACCCAGCTTTAAAGGGCTGCATTTCTTTGATAAATGTCACAGAGGCTTGTGTTTAGACAGAGCAGGAAAGAACTCTTCCTGTACACTCCAGCCATTCCATTTAGACTAAAACTCTTCTTCAGATGTTTGGGATGAGCTGCTTGACAACTTTTATTCAATTAGGGTTCATGTCTAAAAGGTTGTTTCATATCCCCCACCTATTACCTCTGATGGTTTCTTTGGAGTTAGATACATTCCAAATGGATCTCCCGGTTTTGTTCTAGAAAGCAGTACTGACTTGGGAAAGGATTCCAGCACACCTAACAATAATGCTTGAACCCTGGAAGAACCACATAGTGTATTAGCCTAGTTATTAGATATTATTTAGAAACACCACTGGAAAATACTTAAATAATAGAATTTTAGAATTGAGACTGATACTAATAGGTAAAAAGCGAACATTTGTTGAGCTCTTACAGAATGGCAAGCATAGTACTATACCTTTTACATGGATTATTTCATTTGTCTCACACTATCCCTATGAGGCAAGAATTGTTATGATTTCCATTTTCAAATTAGAAGACTAAGTTTGCCATTAAATATTTCTCATTGTCACAACAGCCACCAACATGACAAGGAAGAGTAGACCTCAGGCAAGAGTAATGCAAAATTTTCACAGAGCTATCCCTCCTTGACCTCCCCACTTCTCCTGTGTTCTCCCAAATGTCTTATTCCATCATCCAAGGTGGTTACAAATTTCATTCATTTGTCATACTTTTCCCCTGACATGGATTGGACTGGCGACTGGTTATCTCCCACGAAACTAAAAAAAAAAAAAGTAAGACCTTAAAAGAAGAAATGAAAGATATTTAACTCTAAAAGACCTGAGAATGAACTATGACTCCAAGAAAAGTATGTATGTATATGTGTGAAACTGATTGCAAAATGAAAAGATCCAATGGAGACCTCTTAACTGCCAGACTAACCCCATGAACAGCCTCTTCCATGCAATTCAATGGAAATTATTCCACGGGAGTTATGGGAAAGAGAAGAAGAAAAAGTTTTGTTGAGAAATGCAGGATTGGGAGAGTTAGGCCAGCATGATGAGGAGCTTTGTTTGGTATGAGCACTTTAACCAGATCTCTCCCTTTCAGAGCCTGCCCCAGCTGAAATATTTCATACCAGCATCCACCTTAGAGGCACACACTTCTGCTGAGTGCATGGGCAATGGGATTAAGATGGGAAGACATTTACAGGATGACAGTGTTGAAAAGTTGTTGAAATCCAGCTCTAAAATATATCAAATTATTTATGTCATCTTTTGGGTTTCCAACTCAATATTTTCTCATCTAGGCCAGGCGCAGTGACTCACACCTGTAATCCCAGCACTTTGACAGGCTGAGACAGGTGGATCCCTTGAGCCTAGGAGCTCAAGATCAGCCTGGGCAACATGTTGAAAATCCACCTCTACAAAAAAAAAAATACAAAAATTAGCTGGGCATGGGAGTGCGCACCACATAGTCCCAGCTACTCAGAAGACTGAGGCAGGAGGACAACTATAGCCCAAGAGGTTGAGGCTGCAATGAGCCATGATTGTGCCACTGCATTACAGCCTGAGGACAGAATGATTCCCTGTCTTTTAAAAAAAAAAAAAAGTTTTCTCATCAACAGTGTCTAACCACAGCAAAGCTGGATTGCAAAACCTCCTTAAAGGGAAAATATTTAGAAAAGAGTTATTTGGTTCTATATTCTTTGTATATAATTAGCTATGTTTTGTTATGTATATGTATAACATCTTCATAAAATGATGGAAGGAATTTTGTACTGTATAAATGAGCTATAAGAATCATAATAAATAATAATATATGTCAGTATTTGTAATGTACTATAATGTTACACTCACTTCATAATTTTTGCTTGACTAACCCATCACAAGTGCTAAGTTCTTCAGCTCATTAGTTCTTGGAAGCATGGAGTTACTAACAGTAGTGAAGGGGTGCCTCTTTAATGCTCAGGTTGAAATTAAATCACAGAAATAGTTGCTTCTTTCCCACCAAATCACCAGCATCCAGTCTTTCTCTCTGAAACTTGTGAGGATGAAATATTTATATCAGCATATAAATGGATGCAAATAATGAGTGTCTCCTTTATACATTTTGCTGCAACAATATATAAATACAAAGTTTTAAGGCTTGGGAAAAACTATTGTGTACAGACAAAACAAAGAGGAAGAAAAGAAAAAGGAATGGAAAGGAGATGAGAAGAACAAAGCAATGCTTGAGAAAAGGAGGGAGATGAAAGACTCTATTTGTTTCATGTCTATTATTGTCATGAATTTACCTGTATCACATGGATTTTATCTTTATTACTACTCCAGAAGCAATTTAGATCACCCTCATGTTTCAGAAAAATAAACTAGGGCTCAAAGAAATGAAGTAGGCTACATTACTAAAAAGTGCTAATCACAGGATTTGATCCTAGGTAACTGTGATTTAAAGAATCTACATTTTCTTTCACTGTATCTCATTACCTCTCTTTCCAAGAGAATGCTCCTTTGATGTGTGTTTTTCAATTCTTTAATCACAGATAACATATATCTGGTGGCCAGAAAACAGAAATATTTTCTTTGATCTCTGCTGTTGAATCAGAATGAGGCTTATTCTCATCAAAAGGGAGACTGGATGTAGGAGAAAAAATAGGCAAATGTTAATTAATCCTTTGGTTGGACTGTGACCTAAACATAGCAGATATTTCCTAATCCCTCTTCATAAACCTTTTATCACCTTGGATAGTGTATAAAGCAGAGAAATACATTGAATATGGTATACCTATACTCACTAAATAGAACACAATAATAGTTCCACCTTTCAATTCTAGTACAGATGCCAATGCCTGATTTAAACCTATGCCCCAGATCCTCCTGCCTTTTTTCTCTCTTGAAACAACTATCTATACACAGTCAAGTCTCTATGACAACCTTAGCAGTTCCTTGACAGAGCAGGCAAGTAGTCCAATGGTTAAGTACATGAGCTCAAATTCTGGCTTCATCACTGATGTGGTCTTTCACAGGAAAATTATTTAACTTCTCTATCTTTCTGTGGTTTCTCAATATCTGAAATAGTGATTTATTATGATGATTTATTTCATGAAGTTACTATTAAAATCAAATTAAATGATATGCATAAAGTTCCTAGCATAGTGCCTAAGACATAATGGGTGTCGCTGCATTCTCTTGAATTATTGCTAGATATAGCCCTCTACTTTGTGAAGTAGACAAATTACAGTACTTTGAGGTAGCTAGGGAATCATTTGGATGACTTCCATTTGCTACAGAGAAATTTATTTGGAAGAAAAGAAGCTGAAGGGTTTCTCAAGAGACCTGAACTATTGAAGTTGTCCCAAATTTTCTTCTTACATTCTAAGTCCAGTGCAAACAAAGTTTCTGTCTATTTAATGTTTAATATTTAATATAGCAAGTGAATTCATTTTAGGTCCAATTCGTGTAGTATAGTATTGTGTTATTATAGGTACATATAAAATATTGTTTAATAAATGCACCTTCTGATTTATGAGCATTTTGAAGAGCTTGGACCACAATCTTGAACAATTTACTTTATGGTAGAATTTTATAGTGCTATATCTTCACTTTTATAGCATATTACTAAGTCTATATGTTTATTTAGTTTTTGGTGAAGAGTATGACACCCAAGGATGACTTTAGACTTTAAGTGATCTACTTTTTGACCTTCATTGTGACCAAAAGCATGAGCAGCCTATGCATTCCACCACTTCCTCCATCAGCACCACAGCTGCCACCAGGACAACTACTGTTCCCCCAGCCTATTTTGCTTCCTAAGCATTGATGTTTAGAAAAAAAATTGACTAGTTTAGTGAAGCTAAACTATTGTACATTTGCTGAGATAATACTATGCATTTCCATTAATAATGAATACTTGTGCCAAAAGCAAATTATAAGGGTTATAGTGACGATGTGCTGGATGAGAAAACCAGAGGATTCAAATTCCGCTTTCACCAGTGATTAGCAGTTTGGAGTTGAGTAAATTAACCTCTCTAAGTCTCAGTTTCTACATCTACTAAATCCAAACAAATTCAAAACAGTGACTATTTCATTAGATTAGATATTTTGATTAGTGTTAAATGTCTAATATATAACAACACTCAACAGGTAGTAGCTATTCTATGTTAGAATACAAGCAATTCATTTTTACCTTATCATGATACTCATATTTCCCCTTCTCCTATTTTTCCTTTATCCTCTTAATCCTATTGCTCATGTTTGTAAAATGAAATCCTTTGTGTAGGGAGACCACATATTAAAAGAAAATAAATACACACACACACACACACACACATAATAAATGATATTTTTCCAAAAGAAAAATACTTCTCAACGAAAAAAGTTACAAAATAAGTATTAATCATGTGAAATGTATGCATGGTGGAAATGGATCATTTAGCACTTTATAACTTGAATATAGAGTAGCATTCTCAGGAGAGAGTCAAAAAGGTTGTGTCAGCATCCTAGTGAAACATATTCAGGCACCTTTTGCCTTCAAACTTCTTTCCCAGCCAAGATGACAAATGTGGGTTAAACATTTCCTCTCTTACTGACTCATTTGGCAGAAAAAGAAGTCCAGTACCAAGAGGAATAGAAAAAAACTGGTGGGGATACAGGCACAGGAAGGAGGGGGAGGGAGGAGAAGCATGTCATATTTCATCAAGTTATACAAAACCAATGCAGAGGATTAAAAGAAGGATGCATTGACTTTCACAGGTAAAATCTAGGTTCTGGAAATATAACAATTTTTAATGTGAACTTCACACCAAGGAATATTAATAACTAAAGTGTTTTTTTACAGAATCACTGTACTATAATTCAGTTATTTACAGGATAATAACACATATATATACACACACACACACACACACATATGTATATACTTACACAGGAAAGCCAAGGATCAAAACTCTAGAGCATTCACACTCATGTATACTAACAGACCCAAAGTTACACTTTAATTGAACTACTGTGAAAAATAATCAGAGTAATTGTTTGATAACTTAATTATAGGATATTCTACTCTGTTTCTAAGCATTTTACAATCTTTATCTAATTTGTTCCATAATAATTGCTGAAAATAAGTATGTTAATCTTCCACCATCACATCCAAATTTTTGTAAAATAATCAGGTGTGAAATCTGAGCTGACTAAAAAAAAAGTACAAATACTAAAACATCATGTCATGTTAGTTATACCTGACCTAGGCAAAAAAAAAGTTTGACTTCCACTGTTCCTTCTTTCCTGCCCTTTTGCCTCCTATTTATCTGATATTCATGCCTAAAATTTGTTGTGAAGATAAAATAAGATAAATGACATATGTAAAGTCCTCAATAAACAATAGCTCTTATTACCATTGCTATAGTTACTATCATTATTTCTGTATTTTCTTTTACCATTCCTCACACTTGAAGGTGAATCTCATGGGTAGAGTTTCCCAAAGCATGATATGTGTAGTACTACTAAAGGCAAGATTTTGGATGCATACAGACAAAAAAATAATTTAGTAGTAACATATTTATATTAAAGTATATTTAAAAATTTTTAACTAGCACATCAACCTAGTGATGTAACAGATATTGTTTTGGGGGGCTTTTTTGTTGTTGTTGTTGTTGTTGTTTTTGAGTCGGAGTCTCGCTTTGTCACCCAGGCTGGAGTGCTGTGGCGCGATCTCGGCTCCCTGCAAGCTCCGCCTCCCGGGTTCACGCCATTCTCCTGCCTCAGCCTCCCCAGTAGCTGGGACTACAGGCGCCCGCCACCTGGCCAGGCTAATTTTTTGTATTTTTAGTACAGACGGGGTTTCACCGTGTTAGCCAGGATGGTCTTGATCTGCTGACCTTGTGATCTGCCCACCTCGGCCTCCCAAAGTGCTGGGATTACAGGCATGAGTCACCGCACTCGGCCACAGATATTGTTATTATTAAACAAATTTAATTAAGTTGAAAATCATAGTATATTTTCAGAAGCATAATAGTACAGGTGGTATGTGAATAGCATAATCATGAAGATGGTACTTAAATAACTAAAGTTTGGAAAACAATGAAATAAAGCATAAACAACTGCTTTCACAACCTAAGAAGTGGGGAGGTAGAGTCACATTTTGAAAGAGGCAAATCTGTCATCTGCTATCTTATAAATTCCTGAGGACACATAGTCTTCATCTAGGCAAGTATATTAATATGTGCTCAAGAACTGAACACTGGATATATCTGAAGAAAATCAAAACAGCACGTGTGTGTCTGTGTGTGTGTGTGAATAGATTTTGATGAAGAAAAAAAAAAATCTTATAAAGGCAGCGAATGTGGAAAAGCCTTAATTTGTAATTCATATCTTATTCAACATCATATGTTTCTTACTGTAGAAAAAAATCTATGAGTATGAAACAGCCTTTACCAGTGACTAAAATCCATGGAGAAAAAAAACTCTCAGATTACTAATAAAAGTGGAAATGTTTTAGCCAATTATCCTTCACAATATTGGAAAAATCTAAGTACATAGTAGCACTCAATACATTTTTGCTAAATGAATAATTGATATGGCTATTATAACTACAAATAACCTAAAGCTTCAAAACCAAATAAAATACAGACCTGATAGCTCCTTACAATTTGGGGGATGGGGAGAAAAGATGGTAAAAATAAAAATAGATGGAATTACAATTCCTGCATAAACATGTTACAATGACAGCCTGTTAATAGGAATATCATAAAACTCTATTGTGAATAGATTTTCCAAACATGTATACATTTAATAGTCATGAAACACATCACTCAGTCATATATATTAAGGATATAATTGATTAGAAGGGTTTAAGTATAGCCATTCTTGTGTGATTGTATGAAAGAGTCAGAATTCAAGAAACTTTTGCAGAAACGTAAGGTTTTTTTGAGAAGTAAATTCAGTGATATCTGTTTTGCTTTCTTTAACATAATAATGCCAATGTTAATATTATGGACAGTTTTTAAAATCTTACTGTTGAGTTTGAGTACTTGTGAAACAACATTCTGAAGACACCCAAAGACAGCATGAATGGAGACCCCCTGGACTGGTGCTTCCATTGGGCCACAGTGGTAGCCATGGGGCAAGGTAGAGTCTGAGTACTTTAGGGAGGGTGGAATTTATTCTTGACTCACAACCAAACAGATGAACCAGTCTTCGTGCATTCCTTAATTTTATCTGTTGCAATGCATAAATACATTTCTATACCATCCTCTTTTATGAGCATTTTTTACTTTCTGCTTTTTAAAGACAGAAATAATAAGGATTTGTATTACTGAGCTCTGTGAATTGTAGTATTTTTCACTGAGTATTGTAATTGTTTGTTCATAGACCCTTGAAGGCAGAAAATGTCTAGTTCACTATTATATTTCTAGTGCTCAGTGCCTGAAACATAGTTGGCAAATATTTGTTGAATTAGTTAAGAAATGTATGAAAATGTTTTGGCCCCTAGACAGCTAGTAGAAGAAAGGGTTTAGAAAAGAAAATAGGAAAGAGAGCTTCTGAAGCCCAAGTTCACATTATTTATTTCTTGGCCTCTTGTGCCTACCAAGCCCAGCAATGAATGAGCTAGCAGTGATCTCACCCGTAGAACCTGCTGGGCTAGTCCTTCAGCAAGTGAGGTGAGTCTGTCAACTCATGTAAAACATAGTAAACTTGGCTAACATATTCCCAGAACAGTGTGACTGCTCTCACCATCCAAATCTGCCCTGGTAAGCTAGATCTAATTATCCACCATGGAATTTGGCCAATTACACAGAGATTATGGTATGTTGAGAAATATGAACTTTAGCTACCCATAAATAAAAGAACAGGAATCAAGGCCACTCCCTATTGCTTCTGGTGATTTCTGAATTTTTTTTCAAAACAGACAACAGTTGCTTTGGAGTCTGTGAGTTTCCTTCTCAAGTGGATGAAAACATAAGTCAAACTGCTTTAGATTTTTATGTAAAGTATCTTCAAATTTAAAGAAAATACAGTTTGTAGTGTTTTTTTCAGTAAGAGTCCAACTGAAGTTCAAAGCCCTAAGGAAGTGTTTTCACCTTTCAGCAGTAGATTCAGAGAGCCTAACTCTTTCCATTTACAACAGAAGGTCACCATGCACATTATCACATGTTTATGCAGTAGAACTAGACAAAGTTTAATGTTCCCTTTTATATCTTTTCCTGGTAAACAAAAATTGTGTCAGGGTTATTATGCATGTGTGATATTGTGAAGAAACTTTCTGGGTACAGTGGGGCAAAGTCTTCTCCATAAATAAGCCAGGGTTGATTGGAGTTTTCACTTTGAAAAATATCGCACAGTAGGATCTCAACAGCTAGATAATTTTCACAGTACATTTTATTTTTGTTCATTGTTGTTATACACAACTCTTTAGGATCACACCTACTGAAGAGGTTCAGGTACATCTGTAGCATTTGCTCCTCTCACCACTTCAGATAGTCTATTTTTCTCTCTTTTCTTTTTCTCCTAATATAATTTTCTGTTGCATTAAAGGACACCACTTTCCAACACATCTTCTCTTTATCCCAGTTTTACCGCTTATACCATCAACATTTCTGGTACATCTGTTTTCTGTTTTCATTGAAATTTTTACTTTTGCAGGCAGTTATTTAGTGAGAGAGAGGGAGTGGTGCGAAACCACAGAAGTGACTAAGAAAAGTCAGAGAAATCAAATCTGATTCTACATGCAGTGAGCAACAGCATAACGAATGCTGGGTTGAAATGAGAAAGCCTAGAGATACATTCTAGCACCAAAGCTTACCGTGTGGCCTGGGAAGTCAGGGAACCTCCTGAATACTTCAGTTTCCACATTTATATAATTAAGATGCTAACACTGACTCCATCTGACAGAAATGTCAATAAGATGAAATCCAACTGCATGAGAGTTTTATGTTGCATTAATTTGTAAATCATATATCTCTATATTCATGTGAGTGTGGCTGTTCATGATGTTAGACGCTCAGCTGCAAGGGAGGCATTCGTGCATACACAGTCTCCAATCTTCTGTTTACCTTCTGTTTACTCTTGCCTAAACTGGACTAACTCAGGAATATCAAGGAGTTCATTCCTCAGAAGATGGAATCCATATATCTGAACAATCTGACCATCTCTACTGTACCCTGCACAGTTGCTTGGCTTCATATAATTTCTCCCAGCCTGCTTCATTGACCGTCCGATGTTGGTTATGATCTCCTTCTCAACCCACCACCCACATCTCTACTATAGTCTGGTTGTTTGTGAACATCTGGATTGAACTAGAATTGAGTAGAGTAATGATGTTTTGGAGTCAAATTGACTTGTGTTCAAACAATGGCACTATGTTGAAATAGCCATGAAAGCTTGAACTTGTCATTTAATTTCTATGAGGCTCCATTTCCTAATTTATATATAGATGGCACTAATATCTACTCCATAGAATACTAATGAGGAATAATCAAGATAATACATGATCACAGGCTCTTGCCTTGATCAACAGTTACAGTGGTGTGTTAGTCACCTAAGACTGCTGTACAAAGTGCCACAAACTGAGTGACCTAAAAAGAGAAATTGTCTCACAGCTCTGGAACCTAGATGTCTGAGATTAGCAGTTGGCAGGGCCATCCTCTCCCTCAAGGCTACAGGGAAGAATTTATTCAAGGTCTCTTCCCTAGCTTCTGTTAATTTTGTGACTTTTAGCAGCATAGCTCCAGTCTTTAAACAGCATTCTCCTAGTGCATGTCTCTATAGCCAAAATCCTACTTTTTATAAGGACACCATGATTAGGAGCTTCTCCTATGTCAGTAAAATCGCATCTTAACTAATTATATTTGCAATGACCCTGTTTCCAAATAAGGTCACATTCTGAAGCACTAGAAGTTAGAACTTCAACATAGTCATTTCGGGGGAACACAATTCAGCCCAAAACAAATGGAACGAAAAAAATTTGAAGGCCTGAAGATTTGGCAAAGTTTATTTAGGAGCTGAGAGGTCAGAAAAACCATGCAGTGTGCCATAGTTAATTGCTCAGCCACTTCTTACTATAATCTGTTTTTTAAGAGACTATATAAATTATACAAATATCTATTATCAGTTGTCATTCTACTTTGATTGTAGTGATGTGTATTTTCTCATCCTAAAAATGGAGGAAAAAATGCTGGCCTCTGCCTCCTAGAAGCTTACAGCCAAAATATTACAACAACACTGCTATACATGCAGATGTTAAAACACAGAGTAAACAGATGTTGCACAATTAAGATACAGCTAAAACAGTGACCGAGGATTTACATATGGAGAATTGACTCTTGTTGCCACAGGAAGGTGAAGGACAAGAACGAAAAGAAACATTATACCGGTTTCATAAAGACAGGACTGCTGAGGGATTTGAGATGGTCCTTGCAGGGAGAGCACATGGGAAGCTCACAGGAGATTAAACCACTGAGTTGACATGGCTTCCTCTGAGTGAGATATTAATGATTCTAGTTCCACTGAGCAATGAAGTCTAAAGCTTTGGATCCCTTTTTAATGATTCTTGGCCTTAAAAAATTAGATGTGGTTTACAATTTTTGTCATTTTAAATATTTTTTAAGGTATTGTTCCCTAGAATTATTTAGTAAAGAAATTTCTAAATCCCTAAACCCATTTTCTAAAATTCTAAACCCATTAAGAATAAATATTGACAAGAAAAAAATGTCCATGTCCTAACTGGAAAGTTTTTCAGATAAATGAATGTTAGGATCTCTTCCAGAGTAAGTTCCACTCCAACATAACCAAGTCAACAATGAAATTACTATTTCTTGAATACTTACTATGCACACACTACACCAGATATTGCTTGTAGTACAAAAGGAGATAAATAATTGTTTTTTAACTTTAAAAATAATTGAAACAAAGGAATACACATGCATACTTCGTCTTTACCAAATAATGGATTTTTTCTAGACATTATCCCCGTCATTAAAAATGCATCAGCATTGTTGGTCTCTATCACTAACCTGTTATCCTGTGGGTTCCTTGACAGAAGAAATTACATCTTGTCCATATCCAACTTGTTTCTTAAACATTAAAAAAGAAAAAGTAAAAGGACTGAATTAGTACAAAAGAATAAAGTTTTATTATAGTGCAAGAGCTCAAAGTAATATCCATCCCAAGTATGGATATTTAGAATTGTTCAAATATTTGTATTATACTCTCTTAAAAGTAAAAGATTTTTAAAAGAGGCAGCTGAGCAATTAAAGTAAGATGCACTTTGTGGTTGCTTTGAGCTCATAAATCTTGAACAGATTTATCAAATCTGCACGGGCAAAATAGTTAAGCTTGGTAGATAATTATTTTTGAATAATTAAATGAGTAAATAATTAAATAAATTAATTAATTCTACTAAAGAAATCAGAGAAAAGTTGAATTTCATCTCTCTCCTCTAGGTGGCAAACTCATACCTCCTACAGTGTTTCACATTTCCTGTCTCCTAGAACTGACATATGAAAATTGCACTGAAAAAAATCCATAGTTTTACATCTGTTATAGTGTAGAAGTAAGCAAATATAAAAGTATTTTCTCCAAAAAGTGCTTCCTTTAGTTTTGCATCTTTAAGCTTCTTGTCAAGAACATTGTTTATAGCAAGCCATTATGAAATATGATTGTGTAAGTACTATAAAGAAATAAAATTGTGCAAGAGGCTTTTCAAAGCACTTGTGCAAGACTGCTTTGAGTACCTTCAGTTTTTCATTGCCTACTCTTAGGAAAATATTATTTTCCCTAACGTTTATTATTATTCCCTAGGGTATTCATTTTCCCCTAAATATGAAAACTAAGCCCCAGATATATTTTTCCCAGATTCACTATGACCATAACAGACAAAATTGAGTAACAGCTTAATATGTTATCCTCTAAATAGAATATAGAACAACCAAAGGAGATAAATTAATCCAAATACCTTGCTTTGATTTCCATTCACACCAAAATACGAGTTCCCTGAATGAATTAAATTATGCCCCCCAGTCTCCACTTCCCTTTGTGGTGACATAGTCTGTATTTTCTTGTACAGGAAATATGACTGGAAAATGTCTTGAAGTGTCATGAAAGCTGAAGAGCAAAGCTAAAATTAATCTAAGAGCACACCAAACAGGAACAGCAAGTATCGAAGATGCCTGCCCTGTTTCCAAAAGTAAGAGGAGATAAGTAAAAAGAACAATGACATGTTATAGCCCAAGAGCTAAAATTAAATGCATATAAACAATTCTTGTGGAAACTAGAAGCCAATGTAGATTACGCAAACCAGGTGGAGTCTTGCCAGAACATGCCAGGAAAGAGTCACCCAGCATTGAGACATGGCTAGAGATAGAAGGGAGGTTAACACTGGGAAACTAGAGGATTCTGCACTTGGATGGCAGCTGTTAAATTCTACATTAATACTGAATAGTATGCACTTTAAACCCCATTTTTCTTCTTTATCCCACTGAAGAAGCTGTAAGTTAGTTGTTCAGATACACAAATGCAAATGAGAATTTCTAGTTTATGTATGATTTCTCTAACACACATTTCTTGAACAACCACTTTAGGCCAAGCCTCATAATAGAACCCAGAGTAGAATCCTTGAATAATTCAAATATGAATAAAGCATGTGTGATCCTTGCCATCAGAGTAGTGACGAAGCCAGACATGTACACAAATAATTATATGAGGGTGGTAAAGGGAGAAGGGGAGAAAGAATGCACAGAGGCAAATTGGTACATTCATGTCAGGGTGTGGAAGAGCCACCTTTCAATCCCATCCTACATCTGGATCAGTGGCAACTTGTTTGACCAGAATCTAACCACAGTATTAGTTTTGGTAGATTTTGAGTTACACCTATACAGCTGGGCCTCTAATGCAGCTAAGTCATGGAAATAGGCACAAAGTAGATATGATCATCTATAATACCTCTCCAAAGGCATTTTAGCCTTGTTTCAAGAGATCATTCTCAAAGGTTTACATGAAGGCAGAGGAGTTACACAAGAAAATACCACCTGTTAAATGGACACACAACTCCTAACTTTGCCATTAGAAGGCAAATATAAACCTTTTAAAGTAAACTAATAAGCTAAAAATATATTAGTAGGGGAATGCAAATAAATTATAGAATAGTTCATAATTTTAAAAGAATGAGGTAGCTCTAGCATGGAAGTAAAAAAATATGCATAGAAGTGAAAAAAAGCAGGAGGAAACAATTTAGGCTGTAGACTGTTATTTGATGCAACTTACACACTATTGTGTTACACCGCTAGAATTATAATGACAATTTTTTATAATTTGGGGGGACTTGGATTTGCTATTTAACCTATCAAAAAATTGTGTCTTACAGTATTATTCAAATGTAGTGTGTGAAGACTTATACTATTGGTCCTAAGCACTACTGGTTGTTTTAGGCTTTTTCTCTGTCTCTGTAGCTGCTTTGCAAGCATTATCTTCATGTTTACAGCATTCAATCTAATTAGCCCATGCACAATATAACTTCAATTTGAAAGGAGAAAAGTGATTTTTGACCCACCTTTTGTTATTAAATGGATTCCCTGCCCTATATCAGCCGCAGGTAGATCTGTTATCATTTGTCTTTATTCTTCATCATAAGAAAGTAGAGAGAAAAAGAAAGGTGAAAAATGGGGCTCAAGAAAAGAGAGGAAGGAAGGACTGACCATCCCTTCCAATAGCGGAAACTGAAAGTTGTCTGTTAACTGTAGCCCTTACATCTGTGGCTAAGCCAACACCCCAGGCCCTGTCCTGTGGCATCTCTTTCGCTGTGATTGATGCAATTTTCTCCTTTAGTCAAAAAATTCTCTTTAATTCAGTACATGTCTACAATGACTCGGATTCCTCAGATGTGATCATGGCCTCCTCTCCTTCTAGAAAAATCTATAATGATAAAAAGCCACAGAGTCTGACTCCTATGAGGCAAACTTATCTCTAGAAACACCACAGAAAGAAAGCCAGTGTGGCATGCACAGGATGTGGCATAAACAGCCCAGTAGCTCAAACCAGCCAGTGACCTTTCACAAAGAAGAGAAAGGCAAATACTCGGAGAAGCAGCCACTATATTGGTGCCAACATTCCACAAGTAGAACAGGTGCATCCAACCCCTCCTGGAACCACAGACCAAGTTAGACACACCTAGACTTTCCCACTCACAGGGCCACCAGGACTAGTCAGAATTCAAGTCAACAGAAGCTGATTGCTGTGGGGATAGGTGAGACCCATGTTTGATGCCAATCAACATGTTCACGATTACCCAACAAGGAAAATAAAGAAATAAAGTAAACACATGCACCCATATCTATGTAATTCTTTTCAAAAGAACTTGAAGTAGAGCAATAAGAACTGAGAGAGAATGGTATTAGTTCTCTCTTAATTCTTGTTGCTCTACTTCAAGTTCTTTTCAAAAGAATTAGTTTCATAATTATGAAATAAGCACCAACAAGAACTAGAACTTCAATGATGAACCAGCAAAACAGTTCCAGCTGCCCTCAACAGCACTTATTTTCTCTAAATACATTAGACAACAAACAACCTAAAAAAAACTAAGAGAAATGTTTAAAATAATACAGTAATGATAATAATCATTATAGTCGCCATTTATTAGGGATCTATTAGATGCCAGATATTTTGCTATATTTAGCTACATAGCTTACTCTTCATAGAAGTCTTGTGAAGCAGGTTTTATTATCCCCATTTTACATATAAGAAAACTACATCAAATCTAAATTAAATGCTTTCCTAAAAATACTCAACTAGAATGGCAGAGCCATAATCAAACTCTAGTTGAACTCCTATCACTATACCACAGGTCAGCAAATTATGACCCTTATGTCAAATCAGTCTTGCTGCCTAATTTTATTTTTAAAAGTCTTATTGGAACATAGATACTCATTCATTCATGTATTGTCTATGGGTGAGTCTTTACTACAACAGCAGAGATGAGTAGTTGTGACAGAAATTCTATGGCCCTCAAAAGCGAAACAAGCTACTATCAGGACTTCTATAGAAAAAGTTTGCCAACCTCTACACTGTAGTATGCCTTAAGGATTTTTGGAAGTTTGAGTATGATAAATACTTTCAAAGAATGATGAAATTCTGAGAAATGGGAGTTAATTGTCATCAATTTCTTTGTTAACAGCTACCCTAAGACATTCTGTCCAAAACCAAGTTGGAGAAAGAATAGTTGCATTTCAGAATACAAGAAATTTGAATTTTATTGACTACTTCATCTCTTCCCCAATCCTAACTCCGGCTTCTTTTCACCTCAGTTTCTCCCAGGATATTTCACCAAAGTAAACACCTAAGGCAGAAAGTCAGGGAGGAACACAATGAAAAAGTAGTGCTATAGCTTCACAAAACTTTTAATTCCATTTTCATTCTCACCACCTATCATAGAGGCAGTCTGAAAAAAAGACATGCCAAATTTCAGGGTTTAATTAGTTTAGGCAAGCCTGGGTGGGTGAATTTATAGACCAGAATAATAGAATTTTAATATGGAAAGCACATCAAGTAATAACCAATTGAGAACCAGGTAGCAACAGAGAAGAACCTTCTCTTATCTATCCCACCACATGTTCAACAGGATCTGGCCTAAGGCCACATTGTATCTATTCACCAGCTTTCATATATTCATTAACTTCACGTCTTTCATCAAAGCTACACCCTTGATTTTTTAAAAAGCATGGTTTGGGGAAGCAAGCATACTTGGGTTCAAACCCTGCTATGGCCACCTACTACTTGTATAATCTTAGGCAAGTCAGTAAACGACTTTTTAAGCCTCAGTGCAATATAAATGTGGTTGGTTTTTCACTGAGTATAAAGAAACTGGAATGAGATAGCATATTCAGTGCCAACAAAGCATGTGGCACATAGTAGGCACTCTGTCAATAGATGGCAAACACCAGTGTTGTTCTTACAAAACAGGTGAAACTGCATCACCTCAGTCTCTTCTTGGACCAAAGTCAAAAGGTGTTGATTGTTGGAGCAAGTGGCATCTCACTACTCAAAGTATGGATGATAAACTGCTGGCTGCATACTGCATAGGAAAAGCATTTTTACCTGAGAAAGATAACTTTTAACTTTCTAATCTAGCTTTGTACCAGTTGCAAATAATTATTATATGTTATGCTTTACGGACAGCCTTGTTTTTAATTATGAGGTTTTTATTGGAGTGGCAGGTTTCGGGGTAAGTCTGCCATCTGACTTGCCAGTACTTGTTAAAAGTGTTTATAGTGTGACTCATTTACATATGCATTTGTATGTTTAGGTGCTATTACTAAATTTTGCTGGCATACAGTGAGGAAATTGTGATTCAAATTCATCCGTATATACTCCTGCACCATCTGCTCTGCCCCTTCATTTACCAGAAGGCTAGCTTTAGGTGCTTGTGCATGTAAAACAGAAGCAAGCAATACTGTGAAAGTGAAAATCTTTTAGGTAGTGTAGTGCAGCGGTGGTCCCCAACCTTTTTGGCACCAGGGACTGGTTTTGTAAAAGTTAATTTTTCTGCAGGTGGGTGGGGGGTGCTCTGGGTTGAAACTGTTCCACCTCAGATCATCAGCCATTAGTTAGATTCTCATAAAGGGCGCGCAACCTAGATCCCTTGCATGTGCAGTTCATAATAGGGTGTGTGCTCCTATGAGAATCTAATGCCGCTGCTGATCTGACAGGACGCGGAACTCAAGCAGTAATGCTTGCTCACCTGCTGCCCACCTTCTGCTGTGCAGCCTGGTTTCTAACAGGTCACAGCCCGGTACAAAATTAAAAACACTGGGTATGAGGAAATAATATTCATGCTTTAAATTGTCTTTTCTATTCATTACACCAGGGCCAGTCTGTGGCCTAGGGGTTGGGGACCCCTGGTGTAGTGAATTGAAAAGACAATTTAAAGCATGAATATTATTTCCTCATGCCCAGTGTGTTTAATTTTGTAGAGGGAATCCCTGCAGGAAAAATCATCTTCACATCCAAGACAGCAAGTGGTATTGATGACAGATCAGTGCTATAAATTGCCTGTGGAGGAACAGAGAGAGAGAAAACATGAGGATACAAACAAAGCTCTTTAAAAGAATAAAGACACTCTCATAAATGAAAATTCAAAATGGCATGGACAACAATGAATAAACTCCACAGTGATTCAGTAATACCAACATCCAAGCCTTTGTTGAGCACTTTCTACAGATGCACCTCAGCCATGAAGCCCTAGGCAGGGCATTGTGGATATAAAGTATAAATAATGACATTTTGTAGACACAGACATTGCTTTTGTGTTTCCAACTGCTCTATTAATTACAAGTACAGGAAAAGTAGAGGGAAGGAAGGGAGGAAAAGAAGAAAGGAAAAAAAATGGGAGAATAAGAGAGAAAGAAAAGGTGTCCAGTGTTAGAAGTCACAATTCTATCAGAACTCCAAGTGCCCAGGGCTCACAGCCACATGATTCTACCTCCACTCAATCACTTCTGGAATGACTCTTGTAGACTTATGCATAGCTGAATCACAAATGACCACTCTCCCCCTAAAATAAAAACCTCATAGCTTAAAACACCTGTGGATTCTGAGAATAGCTCTGCTTCACAGTCTCTCACAAGACTGCAATCAAGGTGTCCACCAAAGCTGGGGCCTCATCTGAAGTCTCCCTTAGGGAAAGATTTGCTTCCCAGATAACACAACTGACTGTTGGTAGGATTCATTTCTTTGAGAGGTGTTGAACTGAGGGCATCTGTTTACTGCTTGCTGTTGGCCAGAGTCTGCCCTCAGGTCCCTGCCATGTGAGCCTCTTTCCTATGGCAGCCTGCTTCATCAAAACCAGCAAGAGAGGAAGTACTCTGGCAAGACAGAGGTCACAATCTTCTGTAAACTTATCAGAGAGGTGATATCTACTCTACTGCCATATTCTATTGGTAGGAGCAAGTTACTCAAGTGGAGGGGATTACACAAAGCTGTGACTACTAGAAGGCTGAGAAAACCAAAAGCCATCTTACACTAACCTACCACAACTTGGTGATCTACTCTCAGTTTCTTTGTTTCCTCTTTTTTTTTTTTTTTCATATTGACCTATATTCAAGTCACCACAAAATAGTCAGGTCTAAATATAAAAAATTTTGCCTTTAGCTCTAAGTTTCCTTAAAGAATTTGGTATTAATTACAGTAAGAGCACTGGGTTGATCTAAAGAAAGCATGAGTATCAGGACCAATTCTAGCAATTTACTATGAGATTTTATCCATGAACCTGCTTTTCTCATCTTTAAAATGGGTATAGTTATGCCTTCTCTATTCACCTCATACAACTATTATAAAAACTAAGGAGAATAATGTATGTTAGTGTTTTCCAAAGTGCAGTAACAAGCACTGGAGGTACTTGAGATGATTATGGGTGGTATATGGATTGTTGGTGTAACTCGTTTAAGGATTTGGTTTAGAGTGCATTAGAAAAACATAACTTGTACAACAAACCCATGATTTTACAAATTATGTGCTTAAGTGAGACTCCAATGAAGTTTTTAAAAAGGTGAGTGAATTTGAAGAGAAATGTTAAGAAAATAACATAATAGGCGGTCTGAGAATGTGGCATGCATTGTGAAGGTGATATATACAAATGATTGCATAAAAAATAAAATGCCCCACAAATACATTGAATTCTGTTTATTAATTAATGTTCCATGATGCTGGTTTAAGAAGTTAAACAGACATATTCTTTGTCACCGTAAGAGCAAACCTAACTACAGCTGGTGAAAGAAATGACTCCTTGAAAATTCAATTATAAATTTTTTGTCCACAAGAATCCATCCCCTGTTATCAATAAGACAGTTACATCATTTGTTCCCTGATATGTTTTTCTTTTCCTAGCAATGTATTAATGATAACTTCCATTTATTAGGGGATCACTGTATGCTAGAATGTACATATACTATTTCAATTAATACTTACCTCAGAAAAATTGTATTATTATATCCTATAATGAGGAAATTAAATCTTAAAGAGGATAAAAGTCACTTACCTAATAAGTTGCAGAGCTGAATTTACATTCAGGTCTACTTAACTGAAGCCCGTGTAAAATCTACTCTGCCAATAGTTTTAAAGGGCTGAACTTCCATACCTCGTATTGTTCCACCTCTTACAATTTTACATAGTATCATTGTAACATTTTTTCTCTGGCATATGGGAAAATTTTTCAACACCAGGGCAAACAAAGAGAATGAGTCATTTATTGCCAAATACCCAGATAGGAAGTACAAACTAAATAGAGTAAAAGAAGCAATCTCTTCCTAGCCCAAACTCTTTCACACTCACCCCCTAAGGGCAAAGGAGCAACAGGAAAGATGAAGTTCAGACACTTTCTAAGGTTCCTGGTGTTGGCTACATTTTTCACTACTTTCCCTGTATAACCTCCATGCCAATGATAACTCTATAAGCAAAAAGCTGACATCTACATTACAAAGGAGGAAGTGTATAGTCTATGTACTCTAAACACGTGGTGAGCTGTTTAACTGCAGAGAAGTCTCTCCTCAAGAAAAGACAACACCTCCCTTCTTTTTTTCAGTATGACATGTGAGTTTTGACTAAAACCAGATATTTCAAGTTATAAACGTAACAAAATGTGCTTCTCTTCAAGAACTTTTAGCTTTATGTCTTTAGATCTAGCAAAATAGACTTAAAATCAATTGTAAGAAAACTGATTAGTAAAGTTATAGCTCACTACGGTGGGAATTAGAATTCAGGAAATTACAGAGAGTGAAATGGTCCCATATAGAAAATATTACTTCCTGTACTTAAATTATCCACTATCCATTTTGTAATAGAAAACACATTTTTCCTAATTTAAATCATGTAATATTAATATCACAATACTAACACCTTAGTGATTACAAACACAAGATAAAATAAACTGTCAGAATAAATACATGAAAATGGAAAATTATAAGAAAATATTTGAAAACAGGTTATTAAAATATTTTCTAATAATGTAAAGATTAAATTTGGAAGAGACATTTCCCCATGGCTCTTTTATCACACAGCCCTGAAAGATGATTTCCCAAACAGCACATACAGCAATAGGTGTGGGCCTCAGTGGCACATATCACACCCTAACTACCACAAAGAAAGTCATGGAAGCCAGGACAGAGATCAGATGAGAGGAGCTGAGGAATCATCATAGCATGGACACCAATATTCTCTCTTGGAATACTTTGAAATGTCATGGCAAATAGAAATGTCGTGGCAAATAGTCCTGCAGAACATCCAAAAAATCTGGATTTGTCAAACAAGTCTCTATGTGATTGCATTCAGACTAAACATTCCATCAGGAATCCCATTTAAATAAACTTCAGACCACACATGATCAGGCTCTTCTATTTGGTAAAGACGGTAATAGCTTTCTCTCTCGCAAAGCACATTTTCCCTTTTTAATTAATAAATAAATCCATGGAGTGATATCCTGAGACTATTCTGTTTCCCAACCACTGTCTACCAATGGTTTTGTCACCCTTTGGGAAAGGGGATCAAAATATAGTGATTTTCGGCCGGGCGCGGTGGCTCACGCCTGTAATCCCAGCACTCTGGGAGGCTGAGGTGGGCGGATCACGAGGTCAGGAGATCGAGACCATCCTGGCTAACATGGCAAAACCCCGTCTCTACTAAAAATACAAAAAATTAGCCGGGCGCGGTGGCTCACGCCTGTAATCCCAACACTCTGAGAGGCCGATGTGGGCGGATCACAAGGTCAGGAAATCGAGACCATCCTGGCTAACGCGGTGAAACTCCGTCTCTACTATAAATACAAAAAATTAGCCGGGCGAGGTGGCGGGCGCCTGTAGTCCCAGCTACTGGGGAAGCTGAGGCAGGAGAATGGCGTGAACCCGAGAGACGGAGCTTGCAAGATCGCACCACTGCACTCCAGCCTGGGTGACACAACAAGACTCCATCTCGGAAAAAAAAAAAAAAAATCACTATATATGAATATATATATATACACAGATATTCTAATTCTAAGATTCATTCTATGTATATTAGCTGCTATTCTTCTAGAAAGAAGACTTTCACTACCACCCCTTGGATTATTATTTTTTTTTTTTTTTGGTATGGTTTAAGTTGCATTGTCATTCTTTTTGATGTCCAAATTGTCCCAAATTAAGCTAGATAGAGAAGCAAGTTCATTTTCAAAAATATGGAGATGCTAAATTGCATTATACCATAATCAATCTGTAAGTGTTTCATGGTAATATGGTGGTATTGTCACTTATATTTATCATTGTCACTATTATACTTTAGTAATTTATTTGTATCATGCCAAGGAAAGGAGTGGATATCCTTAATCAATTCAAGTCTATAATGGCAGAGTTTTCTGAAGTGACACTGCATAAATGTTTCACAAACCATACAGAAAGAGCAGTCACATTGTTTTATAAATGAATCTGATACTTTGCTATTAAGTTTCAGGTACTACTTTGAAACTACAGTGCCAAATTAAACACCCTAAAATTGCCTTCATATTTTTTTCTTAACTTTTGATTTTAATTTGTTTTGAAACTTTCACTTCAGCACTGCCTAGCTATATAACCACATTAAATACAAACTTGAGACTAGGGTGTCAAAATTAAAATCCTAAAACTGCCATTATGATGATACCGATGTTTATGATTCTTTTTTTAAACTTTCATTTTAACTATGTCTTGTTTAAAACCCTAGCTAGTATTAGCTACTGAGTTTTGAATATTCATTTAACATGTGAATCGCAAAATTAGAAACCTAACACTGCCTTAATTTTGTAAAATTACAGAACTCAATACTAAGTTCTGTATTTTGAAACTTTTATTTTGACTGCCAAGGTTTTTTGAGATGAACAATCACTTTGAAATCAGTTTATGATTACTGAGATAATGGTTTTATTATTGATTCACTCATATAACAAAAAATATTTTAAATGTGTTTTTTTGTTTTATATTTATAAGAAATTAATATTTTATCAGATGGGAGGAGCTGAGGAATCATCATAGCATGGACACCAATATGCTGTCTTAGAATCCTGTGAAATGTCCTGACAAATAGTCCTGCAGAACATCCAAAAAATCTGGATTTGTCAGACAAGTCTCTATGTGATTAGATTCAGAGTAATCTAATCTAGATTAGTCTGAATGAAGATATTGATGAAGATATTGATTTCTTAAAAGCCAGATCTTGTATGTTTGTATGTTTTATGATATAGTATAAAACAGAGAGCATATTCAATAAAACATAGTCTCTTTTATTTTTATTCAATAAAATATAGCCTCTTTTAAATATTATGTCACATTTCTTTTTTAATTTATTTCATTTATTTTTCCTTTCCCTACAGCATCAATATCATTTTGCATTTCTGTTGAGTGATTAACTTTACAACAGAAATTGCTATCCCTCCTGGAATGTAAGAGCCACGAACAGGAATCTTTTACTCTTTGTCACTGATGTATTTTAAGGACCAAAAAGAGTGCCTGTGACATAATAGACACTCAATAAATATTTGTTGAATGGCTATTTGATAAATTGAATAAATCAACATAGAACTGTACCCCAAAAAGAGTAACCATGAAAAAAAGCAGTCTTCATTCAGAAAGGTCATTATTTTTAGATTTTTTTTCTAATACTAATATTGTTTTGTTCACTTTCTGTATTTGGTAAGAATGAAGAGAGAAAGAAAAATTTTTCAGCGACTCTTATCAGCTATATTATGTGATAAATGCCTTCTCCTGGCATTGTTTCTGAGTGCTTTTATCCTGTCCTCTGAATTTTTCCCAATAGATTCTTCTGCATCTAAATGTGAATTTTATTTATTTCTTGAGATATGTTCCTTATATAAAAGTAATCCAGGAAGAGCTGGACCTACAATTTTTAAAAAAAAACAGCTTAACAATGTAAAGAAATGTAAAAAAAAATTCAGAGTGATTAAATTTAAAGAGAGAGAAGAGGTCGATCAACATGTTATTAACGTTTTGTTTTGTTTTGTTTTGTTTTGTTTTGTTTTTGGCTAGAAAGGTTTAGGGCAGCAGTGGCCAAGATGGCCAACTAGAAGCAGTTAATGTGTGTGACTCTCACAGGGAGAAGCAAAAGGGGTGACTAAATACAGCACCTTCAACTGAAACATTAAGGTATTTGCATTGGAACTAATCAAGGAAACAACTTGACCCACGGAGACCAGAGCAAATCAAGGCAGGAAGACACCCCACCTGGGAGAGACATGGAGTCAAGGGAAGCTCCCCTTCCCAGCGAAGTGGTGAGTGAATGCGCAACCCTGGGAACCCACACTGCTCTCACAGATCTTTGCAATCCTCAGATCAGGAGATCCCCTTGTTAACTCACTCTATTAAGGCCTTCAGTCTGACACAGACAGCTACGTGGAGTCTCAGCAGAGCAGCCACTCAAGCATGCACGGAGACCCAAGAGTTTTAGATACTCCAACTTTCTGGGTGTCTGGGCAAAAGTAGCTGCGACTCTTGCAAAGCTGGAGGTTAGACCCCCAAACATACCCCAGGAGGTTAGACTCCCATATATACCCCAGGAAAGAGGCTGAATCCAGCAAGATCAGCAGAGAAGGTCTACAGGCCCCACTTCCACAGCGCCTCACAGGATAAGACCCACTGGCTTGGAATTCCAGCTAGTCACCAGTAGCAACATTGTGCCTCCCTGGTACAAAGCTCCCAGGAGGAGGGGCAGGCCCCCGTCTCTGCTGTTTGGGCAACGTAGCCATTATGGCCTTTGGGCTTTGGAGAGTCCAAACTAACCAGCGGTGAAAGAGATCCCGCAGCACAGCTGCTCTATCAAAATGTGGCCAGACTGCTGCTTTAAGTGGGTCCCCAATCCTATTCATCCTTACCAGGCGGGACCTCCCAACTGGGGCCTCCAGCCATGCCTGCCAGTGTTCTCCAGCTGACAGAGATTTGAAAACTCCCTGGGACAGAGCTCCCAGAGGGAGGGGCAGACTGCCATTTTTGCTGTTTGGGCAACTTAGCCATTCCAGCCTTCAGGCTTTGGAGAGCTTAAGCCAACCAGGGTGGAAGGGGTACCCCAGCACAGAACAGCTGCCCGACAAAAATGTGGCCACACTACTTTTTTTTAGCGGGTCCCCAATCCTATTCCTCATCACTGGGTAGAGTCTCCCAACTGGGGTCTCTGGTTACCCCAACTGGTGTTCTCTGACTGACAGAAGTTTCAGACCTCCATGGGACCTTTGTCCCAGGGAGAGGAGTAGCCCACCATATTTGCTGTTTAAGCAAATTAGCCATTCCAGCCTTTGGACTTCAGAGTGTCTGAGGCGATCAGGAGCTAAAGCATACCCCCAGCATGGCACAACTGCTCTATGAAAATGGGGCCAGACTACTTTTGAAACAGGTCCCTGATCCCATTCCTCCTGACTGGGTGAGTTCTCTCAACTAGTGTATTCAGCCATGTCCTACAGGTGTGTTCGGGCCAGCAACAGGCCTGTATTTCCCAGGGACAGAGCTCCCAGAGAAAGAGGAAGGCCGCCATCTTTGCTTTTTCACAGCTTTCACTGGTGATACCTCCACGTACTGGAAAATCTGAAGTGACTAGGGACTGGAGCAGGTCCCCAGCATACTACAGCAGCCCTGTGGATAAGTGGACAGACTGTTATGTGGGTGCCCATTCCCATATCTCCTCAACAAGCAGGTCCTCCAGGCCTGGACCTGTAGCCACACCCCATCAGAGCTATCAAGCCAATAGCAACTCAGCCACTCCCTGGACAGAGCTTCCAGGGACAACTGAAAGCCTCTCTGCCACTACCTCTGCAGTGGAACTGTCCTTGCTACCCTCTGACTAATAAAGGAGCAAGGACCCTAAGTGTCGTATCCACACCTCCAATAAGCAGCAGTTGACCCAAGGAGAGGAGGCCAGTCCATCTCCCACAGGTCCCACCTCACCCCTCAACTGCTCCTCAGTAGACAGGGAGCCCCCAGCTTGGGCCCACAGCACAGACTCTCCATCCTGGGCTGACTGAACTGAGCAACTGTTGACCCACATCTCTCTCGGGCGGAGCCCCCAGGAGACAAGCAAAGTGGTAGAGCAGCAAGCCAGCTGATGTGGAGCCCAGAAGGTTTAGTGCAGGAGTGTCTATAGCAGAGCATGGACAGGGATGGTGATCCCTCTAGGCTCAACTTGCTCCCATAAGAGACTTTGGCCCTAAAGGAATTTTCAGACCTGATCTCTGCAGAGTGGTCTTGCACATCAGTCAGGGCTGGTGCAACCTGAGCGCTCCTTGGTCTGCTGGCCTCTTTCAGGGACATCTTGAGTGCTGTGGTGGCCCACAGTAGCTTCTGCACCAGTGGACCATGCCTGACCAGTGGAGAACTCCAGCAAGACAGCCCTTACTGCTGCACACCAGCCCAGGTGTTTGCTCCCCATACTGCAGCTTCCTCTGAGCCCATGGAGACTCCCCACATCACTTTGTAGGCACATGTCTGCACAGGTGGATTTTGCTTTACTTGCCCCACCAACGTACAGGAATGAAGTATGCCCCTTGACCTCTGCCTACCACCATTGCAGACAGAACCTTAGCGGCACACAGCCAGCAAGCCCTGCTGCTGAAAGTGCCTCACTCTTGTGGTAATGCTGCATGGAGAACAGAGGATCCTCCCACACCCTGAGCAATCCCTCCCGCTTGCAGGTGACCAAGAAGGCAATCAGATCTGCACTGGCCAGCGCCTCACCCCAAACCAACACCACCTCTATTGCAAACGCACGGAGAGCCTATAGCAGGAGTCCCCTGTTCCCCACAAAAATGCATTGCCTCCAATGGCATGGTGAATGCTCACAGGGAGGCAGGCACTCCTGAATCTGCTAGCACTCAGCTGCAGCTGCCACACCTTGGTCCCCCCAGCAAAGTAGACTCCAAACCTCAAGGAACCAGAGAACAAAGCTGGGGCCCAATACAAGTCATCCAGAGTTAAAGCATGCAGTCCAGGAGTTGGGATGGCACCCTAAAATCTTGCAGATACAAAGCCAGTTGGTTGAATCGACCTTATACCACAATCAAACCCTCAAGGTCATCAAATAGGATAAAAGGAAAAAAAAAAATCCAAATGTCAGCAACCTCAAAGATTGAAGGTAGATAAGCCCACAAAGATGAGAAATAATCAGCACAAGACCACTGAAAACTCAAAAAGTCAGAGTACCTTCTTTCCTCCAAAGGACCACACTACCTCTCTGGCAAGGGTTCAGTACCAGGCTGAGGCTGAGATGGCTGAAATGACAGAAGCAGAATTCAGAATATGGATAGGAATGAAGTTCACAGAGCTATAGGAGTATGTTGTAACAAAATGCAAAGGAATTAAAAATTATAGTAAAACATTGGAGGGGCTTACAGATAAAATAGCTAGAATACAGAAGAATGTAACTGACTTGATAGAGCTAAAAACACGCCACAAAAAATGTGTAGGTTTGTTTTTGAGACAGAGTCTCAACTCATCCAGGCTGGAGTGCAGTGACATGATCTCGGTTCACTGCAACCTTCGTCTCCCAGGTTCAAGCAATTCTCCTGCCTCAGTCTCCCCAGTAGCTGGGGTTACAGGCATGTGCCACCATGCCCAGCTATTTTTTTTGTTTTGTTTTTTGTTTTTTGTTTTTTGTTTTGTCATTTTTAGTAGTGGTGGGGTTTCACCACATTGGCCAGACTGGTCTCAAACTCCTGACCTCAAATGATCCACCTGCCTCAGCCTCCCAAAGTGCTGGGATTACAGGTGTGAGCCACCACTCCCAGCCCCAAAATTTCATAATGCAACCACAAGTATTAATAACAGAATAGACGAAGTGAAGGAGAGAATTTCCAAGCTTGAAGACTACCTTTCCAAAATTAGAAAAGCAGACAAGAATAGAGAAAAAAAGAATAAAAATGAATAAACAAAACCTCCTAGAAATATTGTATAGAGACCACATCTACAATTCATTGGTGTACCTGAAAAAGATGGAAGATAGTGTAACCAACTTGGAAAACATATTTTAAGATATCATCTATGAGAACTCCCCCATCCTAGCCAGAGAGGCCAACATTCAAGTTCAGGAAATGCAGAGAACCCCAGTAAGATACTCCATAATAAGATCATCCCCAAGACACATAATCATCATATTCTCTAAGGTCAAAATGAAAGAACAAATGTTAAACGCAGCCAGAGAAAAGCCAGATCACAAAGGGAACCCCATCAGACTAAGAGCAGACCTCTCAGCTGAAACCCTACAAGCCAGAAGTGATTGGAGGCCAATATTCAACATTTTTAAAGACAAGAAACTCCAACCCAGAATTTTGTATCTGGCCAAACTAAGTTTCATAAGTGAAGGAAAAATAAGATCCTTTGCAGACAAGCAAATGCTGAAGGAATTAGTTACCACCAGGCCTACCTTACAAGAGCTCCTGAAGGAAGCACTAAATATGGAAAGGAAAGACCATTACCAGTCACTATGAAAACACACTGAAGTGCATAAATCAGTAACACTATAAAGCAACCACAAAAACAAGTCTGCAAAACAACCAGCTAGCATCATGATGACAGGATCATAACCTTAAATGTAAATGGGCTAAATGCACCAATTAGAAGATAGAGTGGCAAGTTGAATAAAGAGCCAAGACACATTGGAATGCTGTCTTCAAGAGCTCCATCTCACATGCAATGAGATAGCCTCAAAATAAAAGGTTGGAGAAAAATATATCAAGCAAATGGAAATCAGCAAAAAGCAGGGTTCCAATCCTAGTTTCTGACAAAACAGACGTTAAACCAACAAGAACAAAAGAGACAAAGAAAGGCATTACATAATGGTAAAGGGTTCAATTCAATGAGAAAAATTAACTATCCTAAATATATATGCACACAACACAGGAACACCCACATTCATAATCATGTTCTTAGAGACCTTCAAAGAGACTTAGACTCCCACAGAATAATAGTGGGAGACTTTAACACCCCAGTGACAATATTAGACAGATCACCAAGACAGAAAATTAACAAAGATGTTCAGGACCTGAACTCAACACTGGATCAAATGAACCTGATAGATATATACAAAACTCTCCAGTGAAAAACAAGAGAATATACATTCTTTTCGTTACCACATGGCACATATTCTAAAATTGATCACATAATTGGAAGTAAAACACTCCTCAGCAAATGCAAAAGAACTGAAATCATAACAGTCTCCCAGACCACAGCACAATCAAATTACAAATCAATACTAAGAAATTCACTCAAAACCATACAATTACATGGAAAGTAAAATGCCTGCTCCTGAATGACTTTTGGGTAAACAATTAAATTAAGGTAGAAATCAAGAAGTTCTTTGAAACTAATGAGAACAAAAGATGCAACATACCAGAATCTCTGGGACAAAGTTAAGGCAGTGTTAAGAGGGAAATTTCTAGCACTAAATGCCTGCCCACATCAAAAGGTTAGAATGATCTCAAGTTAGCAACCTAGCATCACAACTAAAGAACTAGAGAACCAAGAGCAAACAAATCCCAAAGCTAGCAAAAGACAGGAGATAACCAAAATCAGAACTGAACTGAAGGAGATAGAGACACAAAAACAATTCAAAAGATCTACAAATCCAGGAGTTGGTTTTGTGAAAAAAAATAATAAAAATAGATATACCACTAGCTAGATGAATAAAGTAGGAAAGAGAGAAGATTCAAATAAACACAATCAGAAATGACAAGGGGGATATTACCAGTGACCCCATGGATATACAAACAACAATCAGGAAATATCATGAACACCTCTATGCGCATAAACTAGAATATCTAGAAGAAATTGACAAATTCCTGGAAACTACACCCTCCAAAGACTAAACCAGGGAGAAATTGAATCACTGAACAGACCAATAAGAAGCTCTGAAACTGAGGCAGTAATTAATAGCCTACCAACCAAAAAAACCCCAGGACCACAGGTATTCACAGCTGAATTCTACCAGATGTATAAGGAAGAACTGGCACCATTCCTACTGAACTATTTCAAAAAAATGAGGAGGAGGGACTTCTCCCTAATTTATTCTATGAGGCCAGTATCATCCTTATACTGAAACCTAACAGAGATACAACAAAAAAGGAATACTTCAAGCCAATATCCTTGATGAACACTGATGCAAAAACCCTCAACAAAATACTGGCAAACTGAATCCAGCAACACCTGAAAAACCTTATCCACCACAATCAAGTAGGCTTTATCCCTGAGATGCAAAATTGACTCAGTATATGCAAATCAATGTATATGATTCATCACATAAACAGAACTAAAACAAAAACCACATGATTACTTCAATAGATGCAGAAAAGGCCCTCAATAAAGTTCAACGTCCATTCATGTTAAAAAACTTTTAATAAACTAGGTATTGAAGGAACATACCTCAAAATAATAAGAGCCATCTATGACAAGCCCACAGCCAACATCATACTGAATGGGCAAGAGCTGGAAGCATTCCCCTTGAAAACTGGCACAAGACAAGGATGCCCTCTGTCACCACTTCTATTCAACATAGCATTGAATATTCTGGCCAGAGCAATCAGGCAAGAGAAAGAAATAAAGGGCATCCAAATAGGAAGAGAGGAAGTCAAACTATCTTTGTTTGCAGATCACATGATCCTACATCTAGAAGACCCCATTGTCTCAGCCCAAAAGCTTCTTAAGCTGATAAACAACTTCAGCAAAGCCTCAGGATACAAAATCAATATGCAAAAATTACTAGCATTGCAATGCGCTAACAACAGTCAAGCCCAGAGCCAAATTAGGAGCAAATCCCCATTCAAAATTGCCAGAAAAAGAATAAAATGCCTAGGAATACAGCTAACCAGGAAGTGAAAAATCTCTACAAGGAGAACTATAAACTACTGCTCAAGGAAATCAGAGATAACATAAACAAATGGAAAAGCATTCCATGCTCATGTATAGGAAGAAACAGTATTGTGAAAATGACCATATTGGCCAAAGCAATTTATAGAGTCAATGCTATACCTACAAAACTACCATTGAACCTTTTCATAGAACTAGAAAAAACTATTTTAAAATTCATATGGAACCAAAAAAGAGCCCTAATTGTCCAAGGTAATCCTAAGCAGAAAGAACAAAGCTGGAGGCATCACATTACCTGACTTCAAACTATACTACAGGGCTACAGCAACCAAAACAACATGGCACTGGTAAAAATAAATAAATAAATAAATATAAATAAATTTTAAAAATTAAAAAAAAAAAAAACAGACACAGACTAATGGAACACAATAGAGAACCCAGAAATAAGACCACACACCTCCAACTATCTGATCTTCAACAAACCTGACAAAAACAAGCAATGGAGAACAGATTCCCTATTCAATAAATGGTGCTGAGATAACTGGCTAGCTATATACAGAAGATTAAATCTGGACCCCTTCCTTACACATATACAAAAATTAACTCAAGATAGAGTAAAGACTTAAATGTAAAACCCAAAACTATCAAAACCCTGGAAGACAATCTAGGGAATACCATTCAGAATATAGGCAGAGGCAAAGATTTCATGAGGAAAACACAACGAACAATCGCATCAAAAGCAAAAATTGACAAATGGAATTTAATTAAACTAAAAATCTTCTGCACAGTAAGAGAAATTATCAACAGAGTAAACAGATAACCTACAGAATGGGAGAAAAATTGTTTAAACTATGCATCTGACAAAGGTCTAATATCTAGCATCTATAAAGACCTTAAACAAATTTATAAGAATAAAACACCCATAGTAAAAAATAGGCAAAGGACAGGAACAGACACTGTTCAAAAGAAGACATACATGTGGCTAACAATCATAGGAAGAAAAGCTCAACACCACTGATCATTAGAAAAATGCAAATCAAAACCACAATGATATACTACCTCACATAAGTCAGAATGGCTATTATTAAAAAGTCAAAAACATAACAGATGCTGTTGAGGTAGTGGAGAAAAAGGAACACTTAGACACTCTTGAGTATAAATTGGTTCAGCCATTGTGGAGGATGGTGTGATGATTCCTCAAAGACCTAAAGACAGAAATACCATTCAACCCAGCAATCCCATTACTGGGTATATACCCAAAGGAATATAAATCATTCTATTATGAAGACACTTGTATGTGTATATTCATTGCAATAGTATTCACAATAGCCAAAAAAATTGAATCAACATAAATGCCATCAATAATAGACTGGATAAAGAAAATGTGGTACATATACACCATGGAATACTATGCAGTCATAAAAAAAGAACAAGAGCATGTCTTTTTGCAGGGACATGGATGGAGCTGGAAGCCATTATCCTTAGCAAACTAATGCAGGAACAGAAAACCAAATACCACATGTTCTCACTTATAAGTGGGAGATAAATGATGAGAACACATGGACACACAGAGGGGAACAACACACACTGGGGCCTATTGGAAGGTGTAAGGTGGGAGAAGGGATAACATCAGGAAAAATAACTAATGAGTACTAGGCTTAATACCTGGGTGATGAAACAATCTGTGCAACAAACTCCCATGACAGAAGTTTAACCTACGTAACAAACCTGCACATGTACCCCTGAACTTAAAATAAAAGTTAATAAAAAAGGGTTTGAAATTAATTCCTAGGATTAAATATTATTGCTTACACTCTACTATTCTTTTTCTGAAAAAAATAAATCTTTGTTCTATATTCAAATGTCTGCTCATTTTCTATACTCAAATATCTGCATTTCAGTATAAAGAAAATTGCATTACTATATCTGTTAGTGTAAATTAGTCTAAATTAGGGATACACACTCCTCCCTGAGCTCTAGACCACTCTCTCTAACTTCCATTGGATATCTGCACCTTGATATATCGTTCACCATGTCTCAAGTTCAGTTTTGCTGAACCTGAACTCATAATCTTCACCTTAAACTACATTCTTATCCAGCATTCCCTATCTTGATGGCTATGATCACCAACCTCTCTCATTGTAAAAATCTGCCTAACACCTTCCCTTCCCTCATCTTCCATCTCCAGTTCATTGCTAAGCGCTGCTGATGTTATTCTTCAAATATGTCTTAAAGCAGTCTACTTCTCTCCATCTTGGCTTAGGCACTTTAGTCCAAGCTACCATAACACATCCTCTGAAATACTGGCTCACAGAATCCACTCTTGCCTCTCCCCCAAACCATTCTCCAAAATGCATTCCAAGTATTTTTTAAATTTAACTGAAAATCTGATCACATCAAGTGTCTTCATAAACACATCAATGGCTTCTCCTTAAGATAAAGACAAAAGTCCTTAACATGGCCTATACAACTCTACAACATTTTTCCATGCTTATTTCTCAGCTAGCTACAATATTTTCCTCCATCCCTATGCTCCAGTCACAATTCCTTCAATGTGTCCATGTTTTATCCCACCTCAGAGCTTGCCATATGCAGTTTCTTCTGACTCACATGCCCTTCCTTGGAAAGACTGCCTGTCTTTTGATTAGCTAATTTTCTATAATACTGCAGACCTCAACTCAAATATCTCGAGTCCTTCAACTACCAGACCAGATCAGCTCTCTCACTATCCATTTACATAGCATCCAGGATTTTTATTTCATGGCACTTACCATGTTTTGAAATTAATACTCTCTGAATTGTTTATCACCTGTACCTAGAATATAGTGTATGATGTTTATTGGGGGGCTCAATATTTTGAGTGGATGAGTAAATATATTACAGATAGCTAATTATTTAAGATTTCATGTTCACATTATTGCTAAAAATGTAGATGAAGTAAAAGTAGATTGAAATAGGAGGATATAAACATGTTGGTGCTCTTTACATCACATACATGGATTATGTTTTTCTTTGTTTGTTTTTAGATGAAGTCTTGCTCTGTCACCCAGACTGGAGTGCAGTGGCCTGATCTTGGCTCACTGCAACCTCTGCCTCCCAGGTTCAAGCAATTCTCCTCCCTCAGCCTCCTGAATAGCTGGGATTACAGGCGTCCATCACCAAGCCCAGCTAATTTTTGTGTTTTTAGTAGAGACAGGGTTTCACCATGTTGGCCAGGTTGGTCTGAACGGCTGACCTCAGGTGATCCGCTCGCCTCGGCCTCCCAAAGTGCTGGGATTACAGGCGTGAGCCACCATGCCCGGCCCATGGCATATGTTATCAGTAATATGTAAGTATGGCTTCAGTCAAGGCAAGGAAGTTGAAAGTAACAATAAAAAAAAAAGTCATCAGGATCCAAAGCTGTGGGAAAAACTCAACTTCTGCCTCCTGGGTTCAAGCAATTCTCCTGCCTCGGCCTCCTGGGTAGCTGGGATTACAGCTGCCTGCCCCCACCCCCAGCTAATTTTTAGTAGAGACGGGGTTTCACCATGTTGGTCAGACTGGTCTCAAACTCCTGACCTCAGGTGATCCACCTGCCTCAGCCTCCCAAAGTGCTGGGATTACAGGCATGAGATACTTTTAGAAAATGTTTGCATCTAACTCAATACCTCACTATCCCTCCTGATATTCTATCTATAATAGCAACAGTTGTGAAATGCACTAGATTCTAACATTAACACTAGATCCATTAAAAGTAGAGCAGAAGAGAGTCTGGATACAGAAATTTCACAAATAATTATTGGCTGCCATCAACATATGTAACTCAAGCATAAAGTTGTTTCAGCAGTAGCTTAAGTTTGGTTACTAATGCAACACATCTTTGCATGCAACGGCCTATTAAATCATCTTCAACTTTAAAAGGTTCCCTTTGTTTTTAAACGCTTATAATAAACAAATATATATCAATACCTTGGCAGAATTCATTAACTTAATAACTTCAATATGTTGTTCATACAAAAATTTCTGGCAAATAAGAACTGTACATTACTGATGTGACAACGTACACAACCCAATGTTGACATAATTTTTCAAAATGGGATCTCTGCTGTAACTGAACTATATATAATAACTTTATTCAAGAATGAATTTCAATGATAGGACAAAACTTGATAAAATGAAGAAATAAACTATTCTATGCCAGAGTTCAGTAAACCCCGTGTATACACCTGAAAAAGCTCAAACTTGCCTAGCACATAGAGAGTCCGAATTCAGTTGGGTTTGTGTGAAAGGGGTAGGCTGAGCCCTAAAAAAGAAGTGGATAACCCATATAGGCAGACTTCCTTATTTTATTTACTTTTTTCTGTTTCAGCCTCCTGAGTAGCTGGGACTACAGGCATGTGCCACCACGCCCAGCTAATTTTGTTTGTTTTTAGTAGAGACAGGGTTTCACCATATTGGCCAGGCTGGTCTTGAACTCCTGACCTTGTGATCTGCCCTCCTCGGCCTCCCAAAGTGCTGGGATTACAGGTGTGAGCCATCGCGCCTGGCTGACTTATTTTAAATGCCATTTCCCACTAAAAATAAAACCAGCAATTCTTTGAAAAATAGTTAATATTATATATAGGACTGGAAGTGTATAAGATAAAACTGGAATAGATTGTCATATCAGAAATCAAAGATTTTGTCAAAGACTAATAGTTCCATGTCAAAAAGATTCAGAAATCAATTTGCAGAGGCTCCCACTGGCCAAAGACAGAGCTTGATCATCAACAGGAGTAATAACTATAATGGGTTGAAACACAACAATTATGTTTAAATCTATAGGTTTATAGTAATGTTAAAATCATTAGTCACCTTTGAAAGATGCTAGAGACTCAACTCATTATTTTGAAAATTTATAAATGCATTTCAAAATCTAGTGGCTTACCCTGTTTTTCTTACAAATGCCTGAAGGCAATCAAGTAGATAATGAAGAGAACTTTCTATATAGAAATATTCCAGGCCAGGTACACTGGCTTATGTCTGTAATCCCAACACTTTGGGAGGCTGAAGCAGGAGGATTACTTGAGCCCAGGAGTTTGAGACCAGCCTGCACAAAAAAGCAAGACCCTCGTCTCTACAAAAAAATTTAAAAATTAGCCAGGTGGTGTGTGCCTGTAGTACTAGCTATTGGGGAAGCTGAGGTGGGAGAATCACTTGATCCTGGGAGTTGCAAGTTACAGTGAGCTATGATCACACCACTGCACTCCAGCCTGGGTGACTGCACGAGACTCTGTCTCAAATAATAATAAATAAATAAATAGAAAATTTAAAAAGACATTCCAGCTCGTAAATGACGGGATAGTAAAATTAGAATATCACCATTTTACCACCCCCAAGAAAATAATAAGCTATGAAATAATTATCCATGGCTGCTAGAATCATAGAAAGAGACAACCATATTATGTGTCTCTTGGTGAAAGTGCATAATACCACTTATTAAATACTTTTGCCCAAATAGCAAACCTGAATCACATACAGACTCTAGGCCTAAATAATAAAATATGAGAAATACAAATGACAAAGAAAAATGTTAAGTGTCATTATAAAGAAGCATTTAGTAAAATACAAGCTTTAGAAAACTACAGATAAAACTGATTTCCGCAATAGATAAATTGAAAGGAAAAAAGGGGGAAACTGTAGATTAAAGGAAACAAGAGGCCAGCTGCAGTGGTTCACGCTTGTAATCCAGCACTTTGGGAGGCTGAGGTGAAAGAACTGTGTGAGCCCAGGAGTTCGAGACCAGCCTGGGCCAGATGGCAAGACTTCATCTCTACAAAAAAGTAAAAATATTAGCCAGTCATGGTGGCCAACACCTGTAGTCCCAGATACTCTGGAGGCTGAGGCAGGAGGATCCCTTAAGCCCAGCAGTTCGAGGCAGCAGTGACCCTTGCTCACATTACTGCACTCCAGCCTGGTCGACAAGGTAAAATCTGTCCCTTATTAAGAAAAAGAGACACAGAGATACAAGAGACTGGTAGCTATTTCAACCAATTTCAATGTCCTAGCCTTATTTTAATCCTTATTCAAATGAATAAATTATTAATAACAGTTTTAAAAGAAATGAAAAGTAAAATGTGTAAAAATTAAGATGCTGTTGTTATGGGTAAATTCTGTCTCCTCAAAATTCTTATGTTAAAGTCCTAACTCCAATACCTCACAATTTGACTGTATTTGGAAATAGAGCCCTTAAAGTGACTAAGTTAAATAAGGCCACTGGGGTGGGCCCTAATCCAATCTGACTGGTGTCCTCAAAAGAGGAGGAAATTTGGACACACAGAAGAGATCCAGGGGCATGTGTGCACAGAGGGATGACTATGTGAAGAGGCAGTAGCAGGATGGCCATCTGCAAGTCAAGAAGAGAGGCCTCAGGAGAAGCTAAAACTCTGAGAAAATAAATATTTGTTGTTTAAGCTACTCAGTCTGTGATATTTTGTTATGGCAGCCCTAGCAAACTAATACAGATGCTAAAATGATGAACAAGTCCACCATTTAATTAATCTTGAAAAACACATGGGAATACAGAAGTGGATATACTGTGGATCATGGGGCAATAAATTCCAACTCATAAAATGGAGAAAATCAAACCTCCTGATGGGAAGGTGTGTCATAAAAAACTTGAAAAAGCCCCAAAAGAGACTATGAATTTTCTTCTCTTCTCACTTATAAACACTATCTTAGACCTAACCATATGCAAAAGTGTGCATAAATGAGGGCAAGGTTAGGTTGCTGTTTCTCTTGGCCAGTCAACTAGTTCTATTCATACATTTTTTTTCTAGTCAATGAAAGGGACACTTTATTAAGGCTCCAGGGCCATGGGGCCTGGGCAGGAGGCTGCCCTCCGAGGAAGGAAGAGCTTTATTTGACCTTCTTGGGGCACAGGCTGTTGGTGTGGCCACACTTCTTGCGGCAGTTGACAGCACAGGGGTGCAGGCGAGCATAGCACTTGTGGCAGATCATCTTGTTGCAGCTGTATTTCTAGGTGAGCTGGCAGAGGGAAGACTCAGTAATGCCACCTTGCAGGTGCAGAACCAGGTGCATGGTGGACTGTTTTTGGATGTTGTAGTCTGAGAGAGTGCAGCCATCCTCCAGCTGCTTGCCAGCAAATATCAGACACTGCTGGTCAGGTGGGATACCCTCTTTGTCTTGAATTTTGGCTTTGAAATTCTCAGTGGTGTAACTGGGCTCGACCTCAAGGATGATGGTCTTGCCCGTGAGGGTCTCCACAAAGAGCTGCATATCTGCGTCTGCAGCTCAGCCACCTTGTTGAGGAAAAAGAGGATGGCGGATCTATTCATACTTTTATAGCAAGGTCATATACAGACAATTTCACCAACTAGAATATAAAAATATTATTACTAGTGATCTGAGTTATGTGCAACATTGGAATGGATACTAATCATTCCCTTCCACTGACCTCCAAAATTCCATGCCAATTTGCCATTAACTTTCTCTTTCTTCTCATTATAAATTATGCACCTATTAAAAGACATGACTCTGACAATTCCAAGTTTCAGCTGCCCACTATGTTCCCATCCACTTCACCTTTTAAATGTGTTTAAAGCATTAACAACAGATTGTGTTTCACCCTAGAGACAGCTGGGTTTCAAAGAGAGGAAGAGAGGTAGAATGTTTCATAATCTCACTCTATTGTCGAAGACAAATGTGCTATTGTATTACATGTGAAATGTCATCTTTGAAGTCTGTTAAGGGTGTGCTGTGAAGTGAGCCATCTGGAAAACACAGTGTAGACTGAAAAATAATTATAAGCCAGTTTATTACATTTTTCCAGTTAAGCCTACCATGACAGCTGCTAAAAACACACTATGTAGTATAAAGGATAAAAAGACTCTGAAGTCGCACAAGTTATACCCACCTCCAAACATGATTAGCTAGTATACAAGTCACTCAACTTCTCTGATCCTTTAGGGTTGTCTGTAAAATTGAAATATGGACACATGCCACAGAGGAGTTCTATGAGTGTTAAATGAAACAACAGTTGTAAAGCACTTGGTACAGAGTACACAATAAGTTTGATTTCTCTTCTCTTCTTCTAAATATAGACTATATAATATTCTTTATACAGAGAATATTAGATAAAATCCAATCATATTTGAAAACCAGGTTGAGCAGGTTGGTTTTTCAAAGAAATCCATTGAGCTCCCATAATGTTCTTTCTACTTGATGGGAGAAAAGGGGCTTTGGAAGATCAAGTGTGAAGCTTTAGAATTCTGTCTGGAGCTGGTCAGGACCACCCAGGCATGAGTATAAGCAAAGCGCTGTCCGTGGTGCTAGGAAGCGCGAATGCCCCCGGCAACATTCTCCCTACCCAAGGTTGTTTTGCATTCAGTCAACTTGCTTCGCAAAGCTCACACGTCTGCTTCGTGGAAGATTCTCAGTCATTCTACTTACTCATTGATTCTTTCCCTATCACCATTCTTTATGTCCCCCTCAAAGAAAAACATCATCTTCCCTTTCCTTATCAACTCCAAACAGTTTTCATTTTTCAGAGACATTTACTACCTAAGAAAATGGCTCAGGAATTGGCTCAGACTATCTTGTCCTAACTTTTTTGATAGGTTTCAGAGAAACGCAAAGGTCAAAGCAAAAGCGTAAGAGTAAAAGGTAAAGAAATTAAGAAACCGAAGACTAGGAAATGGTGGTTGGATGGGAAAGAGAAAGAAGTTGTTACTAATGCTACCCGGTTCCCTTCCCTGTCCAGGTTGATTTCAGCTCTGTTGAGGCTCTATCAGTAGATTTTCAGCCCTAACCACCACTTCCATGGGCCCCATTGCCTTTAAAATAAAGAGCTTTTTAAAATTCTACAGGGATTTGGGGTAATGAGGAGTCAGAGCTAAGGTTTCCAAAAAAAAAAAAAAAAAAAAAAAGTGAAGACTCTCATTTTGCAATAAGCAAGCAATTGCCCTCCTGTTAAGACTTTTTCTTCCTCAGCACTCCGAACCAAAATGATTCTGTAAATAAAAATTGTTCACTTTTAGGAGAGGTCCACTTATGTAGTTCCTCACCAAAGTTTTTAGGCAACAAATCCATAACTTGTGGTTCTCTTCCTATCCAATGTAGCATCCGCTGAAATGTTTTAAATATTTAAAGTAATAAATGTTGATTCAAACTCACCCAGGAAGATTAGAAAGAAAATAAAAGCACTTGGCATTTAAATCTTCAGAAGAGAATTTAATGACAGGTTCAGCCTGTTTAATGACAAGCCCAGCACCACACCCCTCTCTTATGTTTCATTATTACTGCATAAATTTCCTTTATTACTCATGATAAATAAAAATAAAATACTTGACAAAGTGGGTTTAAATAGGTAAGAGTGCAAAGATTTACTGTGCAAATATGATGAAACTGGGATCTCAGATTCTTAAAGCACAATTTTTTTTTGTCTTGTGTGCTAGGTTGCCACTCTCAATCTCGAACTAGTTTTCTCTCTCTCTCTCTCTCTCTCTCTTTTAAGGGTTGTATCCATAATGCAAACATGGAAAGAATTAAAAAGCACATGCAAAATATGATTCGGGATTTTTCTCTATTTTTATGGTTGACAAATTCAAATAGAAAGACACATCCAAGAGAAAACCGCTAAGGTTGACACAAGATATGAAACTTGTGAAGTTCAAGTACTGCCTAGGGATGAATTTAACTTGTATGACAGGTGCAGAGCTGTCGCTCTCAGACATCTTAAGAAAGACAGAGTTATTTTCAATGCCTTTCTCTCGGCCACAAGGGAGCCACTAACGTCTCCACAGTGAAACCAACTGGCATAAGGCTGAAGGAACAGAAATCCTCTGCTCCGCCTACTGGGGATTAGGAGCTGAGGGTAGTGGGTCAACATTCCCAAAATATTAGCCTTGGCTTTACCGGACATCCAGCGAGCAGTCCAGCCGGCATTCCTGGCGGCTCCCTGGCCCAGTCTCTGGCGCATGCGTCTCAGCACCTTTGGGCAGGCTTCCCCTCCCTCGTGACGCGTCGGCCGGGGCCTGGCCTCCCGGCGAGCACAGCGGACAGGGGGCGGAGCCTAAGGGGGTGGGGAGAGGCCGGCCCCTTGGCCCAGCTGAAAACGGAATTCTTTGCCGGCTGGCTCCCCACTCTGCCAGAGCGAGGCAGGGTAGTGAGGACTCCGCGACGCGTCCGCACCCTGCGGCCAGAGCCGCTTTGAGCTCAACTGCGGCCGCGCTAGGCGCTTTTCCCCAGAAGCAATCCAGGAGCGCCCGCTAGTTCTTGAGCGCCAGGAAAAGCCCGGAGCTAACTACCGGCGGCTTGACCATAGCACGGGGCCCCAAGCCGCAGAAGGACGGCGGGAGGGTAATGAAGCTGAGCCCAGCTCTTCTAGGAAGGAGAGAGTGCGCCGGAGCAGCGTGGGAAAGAAGGGAGGAGTGTCGTTAAGTTTACGGCCAACGGTGGATTATCCGGGCCTCTGCGCGTCTGGGGACTGCGGAATGCGCGAGGAGAACAAGGGCATGCCCAGTGGAGGCGGCAGCGATGAGGGCCTGACCAGCGCCGCGGCGCGGGGACTAGTGGAGAAGGTGCGACAGCTCCTGGAAGCCGGCGCGGATCCCAACGGAGTCAACCGCTTCGGGAGGCGCGCGATCCAGGTAGCTGGGGCCCCAGGGCCTCGCCGGCAGGGGGCGCGCGAACGCGGGGCGCGGCCTCGGCGGGTCGGGGCTGGAATCAAGATCGCCGATGTAGATTTGTATAGCAGTCTCCCTTGGCCGGAGGTGTGCAGCCCAGGCGTAAAACAAGCTTTTATCCAGCAAAAATTCTAAAGAGAGACATTGAAAAATCCACTGTTTAAGCTTTTTTAGTGGTTTTTGTTCTGCCATCTCATCATCAGAGATGCAAGGAATAGATTGAATTGGGGAGAAAAGGCGAAAAGGAAAGGTTATTTAGGGAGGACGATTATCTTGTCTGTTTGCTTTCAACGATAAAGATAAGTAAACTATAAGTTACACATTCTGGATTGGATTTAAGGAATTCTACAAAATCATAGTACATGGAAAAAAATCAGTGTAAACTTTTAAGCTACTATATGAAATCTGTTGTATTGTTTTCTCATGGAGGCTAATTGAATTCAAAGGAATGAGACCGGAATCCTCAGCCACAGCACTTAGTTCCTTTTATGTTAGCAGTGTCTTATGAGTGATGCATAAGAGAAAAAATATATAGTTCTATAGGTTTCTCATTCTTTAATTATCATACTCAGTGCCCAGATTACAAAAATATTCCTGCAGCAACTGTTAGGTCCTTTTTGAATGGCAAAGGATCTTCATAAATAATGCATCCTTATCTTCATCGTTAAAATACACTTATTCAATGTTTACGAATCCTGCTTTAATTAGTACTGATATTTTTAATTTATTTTACAATCTAGGACAATGCTTTTGTACTTTACTGTTGGCTATTGGCCATATTCAGTATTCACCTCACTATCACCCTCCAAAACTAAGCTAATATTAAGGAATCTTGTTAATAGTGTAGATTTTAAAGAAGTGTTCATTTCTTTTGAATTCTTAGAATAGTGGTATAACAAATAAGGGATTTTTAAAGGAGCAAAACTATTGTAAAGTGCTTCTTAAAAACTTAAAATTCTATTAATAATTATAAAAACAAGTTATATATGTAATTCACCATTTTCTGAAATACTAAGAACAGCTATTTTCCCCTCTTTTTTCTATGTAAACTATCCTTACATCACTAGTAGATATAACTTATGGTTTTCAAGAGATGAAATGAACATTTCTAATATTAATGAAACAAGCTGACAAAACATGAGAAGTATACTGCCTTTCAATTAAATGGTATATTTTAAAGTACATAAACCCATAACAAATAACTCAATTTTAGACATTTGTTACCAAAAATTATCTTATAATTAACTTAAAATATGACAGCAAATGTTTTCATAATGTTCATGTTCACAAAGGGCTGCTACAGGATTACTCCTGCAAAACATCATTTTTTTCTAAGTTATGCATCATCCTGATTGCTAACATCCAAGCTCTATTTATTTATTTATTTATTTATTTGAGACGAGGCCTCACTTTGTCAGCCAGGCTGGAGTGCACTGGTGTGATCTCAGCTCACTGCAACCTCTGCTTTCAGGGTGCAAGTGATTCTCCTGCCTCAGCCTCCTGAGTTGCTGGGACTTCAGGCACGCCCCACCATGCCCAGCTTATTTATTTATTTATTTATTGTAGTACAGACGGGATTTCACCATATTGGCCAGGCTGGTCTCGAACTCCTGACCTCAGGTGATCTGCCCACTTTGGCCTCCCAAAGTGCTGGAATTACAAGCATAAGCCACTGTGCCTGGCCCAAGCTCTTTTTATATAGCAAAATATTTACTATTTAACGTTTTTAAATCTTAGCTATTATAAAATCCTGTAGTATATATAGTTAGTTTTATGTTACATTAAAAATATTACACTCTAAAATAAAAATGATGAACTGTTTATTAAGGAAAAATCATTTATTCTTGTAATTTTATAAGATTTTGCATGATTTAATTTACTTTTCCCTTCTAATCTCCAACTTTGGCTCAAATTATCACAGTACAATCCAGTTATGAGTACAGACACATGACAAACAAAAGCCTTCCACACGGGATTTGCTATGAGAACTAAATAAATTTTAAAAAGAAAGGAATAAAAAAGAAATTTAATTGTTTATTTTCTCCCCTAAACCATTACTCCCAACTTCTAACAAACAGTAGTTGAGTGCCTAATAAACATTTTTGGACCTGGATTATGGAGGAGGGGTCAGGAAGGCAAATAATTTAAAACTTTAAAAGCCAAATAAATTTAACTCTGCCCATAAATCACTTAACAAAATAGATTCCCATGTTCCGATGGAAATCAAGATGTGTTTTTCCACAATGATGATCATCACTTTACCATCAACTTTCTTGTCTCTACACGTTTAGAGAATAAAATGGCATTTAATTTGTACTGAGTGGAGTATAACCTGAAGGTGGGGTGGGAAAGCGGATTGCATCAGCAAATGAAGAAACACCAGACACCAGAGACCTGAACACCTCTGCACTGGGTGAATACTTCACAAATAGGTGTTTCTTTAAATGGCTCCACCTGCCTTGCCCCTGCCGGCATCTCCCATACCTGCCCCCACCCTGGCTCTGACCACTCTGCTCTCTCTGGCAGGTCATGATGATGGGCAGCGCCCGCGTGGCGGAGCTGCTGCTGCTCCACGGCGCAGAGCCCAACTGCGCTGACCCCGCCACTCTCACCCGACCGGTGCATGACGCTGCCCGGGAGGGCTTCCTGGACACGCTGGTGGTGCTGCACCGGGCTGGGGCGCGGCTGGACGTGCGCGATGCCTGGGGTCGTCTGCCCGTGGACCTGGCCGAGGAGCGGGGCCACCGTGACGTTGCAGGGTACCTGCGCGCGGCCACGGGGGACTGACGCCAGGTTCCCCAGCCGCCCGGTTCCCCAGCTGCCCACAACGACTTTATTTTCTTCCCCAATTTCCCACCCCCACCCACCTAATTCGATGAAGGCTGCCAACGGGGAGTGGCGGAAAGCCTGTAAGCCTACAAGCCTGTCTGAGACTCGCAGGAAGGAGGAGCCGACCGGGAATAACCTTCCATACATTTTTTTCTTTGTCCGGATCTGGCCCTCGATACTCACCATGAAGCCAAACACAGAGACGCAGATTTCCAGGGATATTTAGGAGTGTGTGACGTTCCAGAGGTTTTTCTGAGGGAAAGTGCATATGAAATCCTTGACCGGCCCTGGTGGCTACAGAAGAATCTTCCGATGGAATGACTCCAGCGCCGAGCGGGAGAAGGCAGTGATTGGCATTTGGGTGGGGGCAGTCGATGCGTTCACTCCACTGTCTGCTGAGGAGTTAAGGCGAACCCACAAGTTAGGCCCTAGAGGCAAAAAGGAAAACCTGAAGACTGAGGACAAAGTGGACGACGGCAGAGGTGGGCTTCAGTAAGTGCCCGGCGGCGCTTTAATTTGTGTGCATGGCAAGTAACACGCGAAACGACACTCTCTGGAAGCCCTGGAGACCCGCGCCCAACTCCACCAGATAGCAGAGGGGTAAGAGAGGATGTGCAAGCCACGACAGATCCTAAAATCCCTGGATCACGACGCCGCAGAGCACCTTTGCAGAGGGTGCTGGCCTTTGCTTTAACTACACTGAGAGATTCCCGCGGCGTTCCGGAGGCAGACTCCACAGGATGAGGTGGTGGAATGGAGTGAAAGCAATTTTAACGGTTAACTGTAACGTTTTCTTTCATACACACACACACACACACACACACACACACACACACATATGCTAGGATGCGGAAATCGCCTTGTGACTTGCTGCTTTTTGATTTTGTGATATTTTGTACTTTTTAGTTGTTCAGCAACTGTCTTATTTAATGGGGAGATTTTAAGTAACATTATAACTGGTGGCTCTCAGTTAAAATGTGAGGAAGAACTACAGCTCTTAAATGTAGCAATGGCGCTGTAGCAAACTCAGTGCAAATGCCTAGATTGCTTTCTTCTTAACCTATTTATTTCTTTGTTAAATTTTTCTGATTGTTTCCTTTATAGAGTGTCTCAGGGTGCAGAGGTCAGACTAAGAAATATCCCAAATGTCTTTTAGAAGATAGATGCACGTATGCAGTAAATTGTCTTGGCATATTTCCCAAAAGATTGCTGAAAAAATAGATTGACTATAAAAACTTGAAAATATGTGATGGCTCATGGGATGTCGTACTATCTCCTGAACAATCTAAAGGTGCACTGCTTTGGGATTTAATTTCCAGGGTTGCTTTATCATTATATCATTGGAACTGATACTTCACTGCTTCCATAAAGAATTAACAGAGATTGAACTCCAAGAGGTGGGTAATTTGGTTTAAAAATGTATGTTCATGGATTTACCACTAACTCCTGAGAAATGTTAAAGGTTCACAGGGGTTCCCTTCTCTCAACATTTGTAATAATTGCTCAGAAGCAATACCAGCAATTCATAAAAACTGCTTACATATGCCATAGAAAATTAAACACAAAATTTATACATGTATTATGCTTCTAAATGCTCATTCCACTAGATACACATTTAAAAGATAAAAAAGGAACAGAAAAAAGTAATTGGAGAGTGGAGACTTATAAGAAGGAGTACATCTGAGTTGAATACACAAATCTTTACTTCTCTACCAATTCCTATTCCCAAAGTGAACATATTACTGGGGAAAGTTAGTTGAGAATCAGATCTTATATTATTGGGGAAAGGATATATTTATTGACACATAATCTGTACCAGGTATGCATTAAAATATATTTGTTCATTTAATACATAAACCTGAGAGGTATTGTTTCCCAGATGAGGACAATGAGGCAAAGAAATATCAAATAACTTGCCAAAGATCACAAGATATTCATTCCATGGGTGCACAAAGTAAGTGCATCTAGTTCCAAAGCTGATTATGGTTGTCTTGCTTTTCTTCCCGTTGCACCAGCTTGTCCTCCAAAATCAATAATGATACACATGAAGATAACTTAAAAAAAAAAAAAAAGCAGAAATACACAGTGATCTCCCTTGTAAGTTCCTAAGGAGGCTTTTCTTTCTCTAACTTCTAGTGAATATAAACAGCTTGTTTGAAAACTATTTTAAAATGTCAACAATATGGAGAATACCCCCCAAAAAAAACACCTATAAGAACCCAAATGTTTGGAACAAAGATTATGGAACCTCCATTTTCAAACTGAAGCACAGAGACAGAAAATATATTTCTAGTTATCACTTAAGCACTCAATCATTAGAGGTTACAAGAATAATATTTTTAAAGTGACAGTATTTTACAATTACTAGAAAACATTCTATGTAAAGGAAGTCAGTTGATAATTTAAAATCTGCCGTTTGATTTATAAAATCCCTTAATATGACCTCTATATCTTAAATTCCAAGACGTTTAAATTTGTTAGTTGCATTATACTGGGTCATGAAAAATTATCCCTTGAAATAGATATGAAACATGTTACTTCATTTCTAGTTTAAATAACTTGTGGAATCTTTCCTAATGACAACCTGATATTAAGGGAAACTAAAGAAAATGTTATTGTGGATCCCACAGTACTATATTACACTGCTTTTTAGTTTTGTTAGGTTTTTTTCTTGGGGGGGGCGGGTACAAACCTAAAACATTATTAGGTATCAATTACCACATGGTTGTATTGAAATAGTAACTTATCGATGCCATGTAAAAATTAATTCCATATTCGAAGCCACCTGGCAGACAGGTTTAGCTGTTTCATCAGCAGCCTAATATATACTGTTAAATTTGTTAAGGATTTCACTTTGAAGGATACATGCAAAAACATATAGTTACTATTTTCATGAGTCCTGCTTCTGGCTCCATTGTGGAATTACAGAAAATTAAATATACCTGTTAAGTTTGTATCTAAGTCTAAGACATTACCAAGGTTTATACAAATTCTACTGACATTTATTCCAAGAAGATCTGGAAAGTAAAATAAATTTATAAATTTAATAACATTCATTTGGCTTCATTTTTGTCTTTTTCACCTAAGTGGATTAATTTTTTAAAGGGTATTTTGCTATTGAATCAAAATTATGTAAAATTTCCTGTGCCTTAAATGGTTAAAATTAGTAATTTCATAACTAAGGAATGAAACAGTTTCAAGAGGAGAGCTCGAGACTGATAAAACCCCAAATGCCTCTAGGAAAATCTATACTTAGGAATACTTTCATATTTCATTTCCCTAGTATGGCAAACACAATATTGTGTCCAGGGCCAAATAATTTATCGTATGAAGCTAGGTAACTGACCTTCAGCAAATATATGCAAAAACTAATTTCATTTACACTTACATTGAGATTGCCTTCCCTTTTTTGAAAATATTAAAAACACACTGTGTGCATTGATATGTGATAAGTCAGTAGGGTTCTTTTTTTCTTTTTGCTGACTCTATAATTACTCCCTCAATTATTTTAAACAGTGAAAAATATACTCATTTTCTTTTTATGCTTTACCAGAGATGGATTTTTTTAATCATAGGGCATAATTTTTACAATGTTCAATACATTGCCACTCTATCAAAAGTGGAGCAAGTAGAACTAATGATATGCAAAACTTAGAGACGTTATCTGAAGAAGCACTCATGTGAATTCCCTTCTGTGGCAAATGTGAAAGCCAGTATCTTCTAAAGTACAGTGAAGTCTGCCCTCATGTTTTATGTCAGCAACTAATCATAACCAAATTCTGACACGTTTACTAGATTTTCAGTATTAACAGAAACTAGTTATTTGATGAAAACTTGGAAAATAATGCTTAGGTTGGTGTAATTCACGGTGTTCAACTACTAAGCTACAAATAGATACCTAGATACACAATCACATATATATGAAAATAAGACAATTTTAATTTTAGAAATTACTTAAAGGAGCAACAGTTGAGCCTCAACACTTTCAGTATCTTCCTATTCTACTCATAACGACAGGAAAGGAAGAGGGAATGAAGAAAAGTGAAACTAGGACTTGACTGGAAGATAGAAGACCTAGATTCCCACATTGGTTCCTTAACTAATTCAATATATGAGTGCTAACTCATGTAACATCTCTACTACTATCCTTCATACCTGAAAAGTTTCTATAAAACTTTTCTCAATTTCAGCTATCCAAATGAAATTACTCCTTTCTTGCCTCTTAAATTCCCTACTCAGGAGATTTTAATGTCATTCCTTTTATAAGGAAAAAAATACTTCATTTTACAGAAACACAGTAACTTTCAAACATAGGCCCTATTAATTACATAATAAAAGAAAATTTGAACTAATACTAGTGCCACTAATTAATAATATGTAACTGGCACGGAGTGTACATTAAGCACATTAATTGTAAATTAATGTGTGGGTCAAAAAGCACCAAGCCTGACTTACTAATTTGCGGTGTGAACTAAATGTAAAACAAAGAGTTTGCTGGAAAAAGAACTAAGAACAATGTATTAAGATGACACGCTGACTACCTCACAGCTATTCATATTACACTAGAAGTTTACAAAGGACCCCAAACACCTACTAATCCACTTCCCACTCAGAAGCCCCTGGCATTAGACTTCCAGTAGGTATAAGGAGTCAGCTCTGGCACAGAAAATATTTTACAACAGAGTTCCACTCAAAACTTTAAGACCAATTACAGTAAATAAACCATGTCTTATTTTTTATATTTGGCCTCCTCCCCAAATGCATAATCTATCTATCATCTCATTATCAGTGCTCTGTATTATGATGTTGTTGGGGCTACTTCCTCTAAACCCTGTCTTATGTGACCTCTGGGTCTCCATTCCGTTTTAAACAAATTCCCATCTGCCTTCTATCTGTGCACAAATTCTTCTATCCCCTTAGCTAAAAACTTTTAGTCTTGGCTAAAAACTGGGTCTTCCTGATAATTCCATTCCACTTCTTTCTGCACCAGATAGTAGGTACTGAGCTATGGATAACAGAGTAGGAGTCAGGACCAAGAATGAGTTTCTGGTATTTAGGTAGCTCTCAATGTAATCCCAAACCAAATATGTAAGGATAATCCATTGTTCTTCAGTTTTCTCTCCTCTCTTAGTATAAATAAGATACTTGCATTTTTTCTTTCATTAAGCTGCAAGTACTGTTATTATTTGTTATTATATATTTTAGAATATAGTTATAAGCAATAATACATAAACATAAAAGAAGAAACAGTTTATTCTGTTCACAAACCCACAGACAAGTCAGCAGATTTTTGTCAACACAGAGTTTTCTTCTGGAGGGTGACTGTTGGAAAGATGTATATGGCATGGCTCCTCATTCCATCTGAGTTCTGAGTTTCTAAGCTCTATCACTTTTCCTAGGGCACAGAGGTACCCTTTCGCCATTCTCGGAATCTCCTGCCCAAATGCCACCTATAATATTTTCTGAGAAACATTTCATCATCCTCCATTACTTGCTAATCTCTGGACTGCCTTTGATATTTAGATTTATCACAATAAGCCTATTCCAAAATTAGGAGTTTCTAATATGTTTAAATACCACCATAAACAGAAAGATTTAAGGTCGTCCCCTTTCTAGGGAAGCATAACACTTTATTACACATTTGCTCCAAGTGTTTCTTATGTCTGTAAGAATGGTGTTTGCCTCAGTAGTCATTTGAGGGCAACAAGTTTAAAATCCCTTCCATTTGAGAAAATTATTTCTCAACCCTGGCTCCATGTCAGAATCACCCATGGGGATGTTTTAACATTTAGACTTGCTGATCAGCTCCAGGTGTACAAAATTAGAATTTCTAGGTTTGAGCCCCAACATTCCTGTGGTTGTTATTTAATAATTCTTGCTTTATGGTAAACTTTCAAACAGTCCAGAAAGCAAAAAGTGGTAAGCAAAAATCTGAAACTTTCCCACTCTCATTCTTACTACCCAAAGGTAACCACTATTACAAATATTTAATTATCCTTCCAGAAATATAAGTACATATAATTGCAAACATCTCTCCCCCAGCACGTGTATTTGGAAAACATGAATGGGATCATACTATTCTGTCATTTGCTTTCTTTAATTAGCAATAGATCTTTGACAACTTCTGTTGTCAGTGCATATAGATGTACTTCATTATTTTTTATGGCTGCACGGTTTTGTATTTTATGAATGAGCCCTAACAAAAAAATAAATAAATAAATAAAACAGTCTCCTCACAAGCATGTCAATTGTTTTTCTCTTTCTTGCACTTTATTTGCTAATACACACAGCTATAAAGAAACATTTCTGCATACTTATACAAGTTGTCTGTAGCAATTTATATAGGAGTGAAATTGCTTTAGCTGAAGTTACACATCTAAATGTGTCTGTGGGTGTAAAATCTATCCATATATACATATGTATCCATACATAAAATACATATATACATAAGTATGTATATATGTGTATGTGTGTGTACATCTTCCCATACTTACAGATATGTGTGTACGTATGTGTATATAAACATATGTATTATATATGTTTCATATATGAGTTATAGGAATAGAATTGCTGAGTCGAAGGGTGTATATAAGTATATAGATATATACATAAACATATACATATGAACTATATATTATATAGTATGTATGTGTGTATATATTGCCATACATTATTTGTGTGTCTTTACATCCTTAAAATAGTGGAATAGCTGAGTCAGAGGGTACAAATATGAACATACAGTTTTGATAGATATTGTAATGCTGCCTTTCAAAACAATTATGCCAAGTTGTAATAGTAAGAGTGATTGTTTCCTGACAACTTTGTCAAAGTAGTCTTTTTTCTTTTTGCCACACTTGTGGTTATATGTCATTGTTTCTGTTTACATTTGTTTATTAATGAGTAAGATTATCTTTTCATTTTTTTTACCATTTGCACATATTCTACTATAAACTATTATATCCTTCGCCCTTTTTAATTCAATTGTTGTTTTACTGGATTATGTATTTACTTATAGAGTCTAGTAATTACTCTTAACGTATATGATCAAATAATTGTTTTTTAATCTTGCTTATGGCATCTTTTTTCTTATGACTTTGGGATTTTGACTTTGAGCATGTGCAATGTTAGGAAAGTTTCTCATGAAATTTGGATAATGAAGAGTTACCTAAGGGATAAAGCTAGTGTCCTAGGACATTAAGTTGCGGGAGGAGGAGAACAATACAAGGGATATTCACTAATATTTTTCTCTCCTATCTCCACCTATGGAATGAATTCACTGATCTAAAACAGCAAATTGTTTACCCTGTTAAAAAAACTCAATTAACTCAGGTTATTAGGCCAATGGAAGAGAACCCCAAAAAGTTCCAATATTCAGTGATTCTGTCTGTGTAACTGACCCACAGATAACTCACTCCCTATCGACCCTGGCCTTTGGGACAACAAAAAGGGCACAAGGCTTGTAGCCCAAAGGCCTGCCTGATGATTCCAGCCCTGGCTCTTTCTGGCTGTGAAGTGTTCAAGATTTGAGCCTTTCTAGGCCTCATTCTTTTCACCTGTAAAACAGGAGTAATAATCCCAATTTTGAAAGGCCACTGTGAGGATAAAATAAGTAATATAAGTGAAAGTGCATGCTCGGTTCTTCATTATTAATTTTTTGAAGAGCACATAGCCAAAACTCACTCCAAATTCCAAAAGGATTTGGAATACCACATACCCATTGTTATGCTAGAGAGTCATCTTCATCATTGTATTTTGCTGAGACTAATATTAAACTTAAAATTCCCCTGCATACTGCAACTGAAAGAGAACAGTTATTGGGCAGCAGCAGTGGCGGAAACTAAGATGGAATTTCAGAGTTCAAATTTTAACATCTACATTTTTTGAACAGAGAGCTTACTATGTAATTATCCTCTTATTCAGATGGCATTCCTCTGAAATAAGCAATTACCCTTATCTCTAGGTCTAGTTCCTGTGGAGAGAAAATGATTATACTTTGAGCTATATGGGTCCAATAAATAAAAACAGATCCCTCAATTTAAATTTGATCCTCAGAAAACTGAGGGTCAGAGAACCCCTCAGGCACGATGGGATAATATGATGGTTAATTTGGTATGTCAACTTGGCTAGGCTGTGGTACGCAGTGTTTTAGTCAAACACCAGTCTAAATATTGCTGTGGAGGTATTTTTTAGATGTGATTAACATTTAAGTCACTGGACTTTAAAAAGCAGATTATTCTCAATAATATGGGTGGTCCTCATCCAAGCAGTTGAAGAGCTTAAGAGAAATGACTGAGGTCCCTCAAGGAAGAAGAAATTCTGCCTCCAGATTGCCTTTGGATTCAAGACTTGCAACATCAACTCTCCCCTGTGTCTCCAATTTGTCAACCCCCACCATCTTCTGAGATAATTCCTTAAAATAAGTATTTTCTCTCTCTCTCCCTTTCTCCCCCCCCAACATATGTGTGTAGACATATAATGTATGTATACATAAAATTGTATACACACACAGAGTCATGTGCTGGATAACGATGCTTCAGTCAACCACAGTCACATATTGATGGTGTCCCATAAGATTATAATGGAGGTGAAAAATTCCTACCCCCTAGTGATGTCATAGCTGTCCTAAAGTTGTAGCACAACATACTACCTTTTCTGTGTTTAGGTATGTTTAGATATAAAACTATATTCTGTTACAATTATCTACAGTATTCAGTATAGTAACATGTTGTACAGGTTTGTAGCCTAGGAGCAATAGACCATACCATATAACCTAGATGTATAATAGACTATACCATCCAGGTTTGCATATGATGTTTGCACAACAATGAAATCGCCTAAACATACATGTCTGAGAATGTATCTCTGTTGTTAAGCAACCCCATGACTGTGTGTATATACATATACATATGTGTGGCACGCACACACACACGATTGGTTCTGTTTCTCTGGAGAACTGACTGATATAGATAGCGACTTCAAAAGATGTTTAATAAGTTGCCTTTTCTCCTTCCCCTACCATGCTTCATTGCAACAACTAGTTACATTGTCTAGGCCCAAGAAACTCTTCACCGCCCCCACTCCATTCCTCCAGTATCTTTAAATGACACTATGCTGGCATCCGACATCCTTTTTCTTCCAGGATGAACTAACCCTTTCTAAAGCGCCCTTTCTCTGTAGGACACAAAATCTAATGCCCTCCTACAGAGGCAGAGGCCTGGTGAAGGTGGTGGGAGGAGGGGAATGCTGGGGGCATGGCATAGGTGCACAGGAAGACACATAGAAGGATCTGGTTCCCATGGAGCTGACATTCTACACAACAAAAAAGTAAACAAAGGAAAAAATCACGGTGGTATGAGGGTGCCTGGAAAGGGAAGCATTTCTGAGGAGGGGCTACTTCAGAAGAGACCTGAAGGAAAAAGAGCTAGATTTGTGAAGAGGGAGAAAGAGCAGTCATACTAGACAGACAGGTGGCATGTGGCCCCAGCACAAAGCACGGTGTTGGGTAAATTCTAAGTGAACTCTACCTACCGGTGAGGTGCATTTGTAAATATCTAGATAGATATTTAGAGTGGCCACGTAAGAGTGATCACTAAATCTCACTTTATCCAAACGGCCCCGTTTTGTCTTGGGTTTGGACAGAGGTCCGGCAGCAAAGTCAAGCGATGGAGCGGGGGATGGGGAAAGAGAAGTCTGCCGCTCCTCTAGGCTACCGCACCGCCTTTAGTGGGTGGCTCCGCCAGTGCAGGCCTCACTTTCCTCCCCTGTAAGGTTGGGGGGCTTGACTTCTGATCTGTAAGGCCCTGTCGGCTCACGCTGTGGTTCCACTTCTTCAACTAGGCCACTAGGCCCAAGCGCATGAACAGGAAGCCACTGAGAAGCTGGCCACATTTCCAGGTTCCGGGAGCTGGGCCTAGTCCCGTATCCTCTGGCACACACCCAGCCACTCAGGCCGCGGGTTTAGGACAGATCCAAGCAGACCGCAGACTCCGGGTCGGGGCACCGGGTCAGCGCGCCGGCCTGAAGGCGGCGTCCTGGGCTCGACTTCCCGCGCGCGGAGAGCCTGCGAGCCCGCGTCGGAGTTCCTGGCCGAGAGCCGAGCCTCGCTTAGACCGCGCTCAGGACCCGGCTCCTCCGCATTCTCGGGCTACCCCTGTGTCCTCGACTCACCCCTCCTTTCTGCCGCTCCTTCCTTTCCTTGCCCTGCTTTTACTGTTCCCAGACAGGACCGCTTTTCCTGTGCCCTGGCTGGAAAGGAAGAAGGGAGACAGACATTCCAGAAAGGATCGGCGATGTGGAAGAAAAGGGGAGGAGGGGACACGGAGGGGGAGACAGGAGCGAGAGCTTACGCCTAGGAGTCAGGCGGCGGGATCAAGGGGTGTCGGGGTGTCTGGGCGCCTGAAAGAGCGTGGAGGCGGCTGCAGTCAACGGTGGCCAAGACAACCATTCTACGCGAGGACGCGGCGACAGGAGGAGAGCGGCCCGCAGGGGAGGAGAGCGCGGGGGGAAGAGGAAAGAGGAAGAAGCGCTCAGATGCTCTGCGCCTGTCATGAAGGTTAAAACCGAAAATAAAAATGGGCTAGACACAAAGGACTCCGTTCTTGTCCCAGTCCGGCGCCCTCGGCGACCGAGCAGCTGGGAGGGGAAGGGGCGCCCGGACCCAGTTGGGACCCCCGGGTGCGACTCCACCTACCTAGTCCGGCGCCAGGCCGGGCCCGCAGCTCCCGCAGCGCCAGCGCCACGCCGTGTCCAGATGTCGCGTCGGAGGCGTGCAGCGGTTTCGTTTAATTTCGCTTGTTTTCCCAATCTAGAAGAGGAGCGGAGCGGCTTTTAGTTCAAAACTGACATTCAGCCTCCTGATTGGCGGAGAGAGCAATGAGATGACCTCGCTTTCCTTTCTTCCTTTTGCTTTTTTAAACAATCTAGTTCGAAGAATGTAAGACTTTCGACGAGGGGAGCTAGGAATAAAGCAAGGGGAATAGGGGAGCGGGGACGCGAGCAGCACCAGAACCCGCGGGAGCGCGGCTGTTCCTGGTAGGGCCGTGTCAGGTGACGGATGTAGCTAGGGGGCGAGCTCCCTGGAGTTGCGTTCCAGGCGTCCGGCCCCTGAGCCGTCACCGCGGGGCGCCCGCGCTGAGGGTGGGAAGATGGTGGTGGGGGTGGGGGCGCACACAGGGCGGGAAAGTGGCGGTAGGCGGGAGGGAGAGGAACGCGGGCCCCGAGCCGCCCGCGCGCGCGCCTCTCTACCGGCGCCTCCTGCAGCCCTTCCCGCGTGCGCAGGGCTCAGAGCCGTTCCGAGATCTTGGAGGTCCGGGTGGAAGTGGGGGCGGGGGTGGGGGTGGGGGTGGAGGTGGGGGGCGGGCGCGCTCAGGGAAGGCGGGTGCGCGCCTGCAGGGCGGAGATGGGCAGGGGGCGGCGCGTGGGTCCCAGTCTGCAGTTAGGGGGGCAGGAGCGGCGCTGCTCACCTCTGGTGCCAAAGGGCGGCGCAGCGGCTGCCGAGCTCGGCAGTAGAGGCGGCGAGAACATGGTGAGCAGGTTCTTGGTGACCCTCCGGATTCGGCGCGCGTGCGGCCCGCCGCGAGTGAGGGTTTTCGTGGTTCACATCCCGCGGCTCGCGGGGGAGTGGGCAGCGCCAGGGGCGCCCGCCGCTGTGGCCCTCGTGCTGATGCTACTGAGGAGCCAGCGTCTAGGGCAGCAGCCGCATCCTAGAAGACCAGGTAGGAAAGGCCCTCGCAAAGTCCGGGGCGCATTCGACACTTGTTTTGTTTGGTGTGATTTCGTAAACAGATAATTCGTCTCTAGCCTAGGCTAGGAGGAGGAGATAACCGGCGGTGGAGGCTTCCCCATTCGGGTTACAACGACTTAGACATGTGGTTCTCGCAGTACCACTGAACCTGGACCTCCCTTCACACAGCCCCCTCAATCGTGTGAAACTGAGGCGAACAGAGCTTCTAAACCCACCTCAGAAGTCAGTGACTCCCGAATATCCTGGGTAGGAATGACTAAGACACACACACACACACACACACAGAGTAGGAAAGGTGTATTTCAAGCACACTTTCTTTCTCCTTGGGGGGAATTATTGCTAACCATCTAAGTTTTCTGGAGGCGGCCTTTTTTCTCCCCAACCTGCCGGCGGGGTCACCTTCTCCCACCTTCCAGGAGAGTGGAGGACCCGAGAGAGAAGGACCACGCAGGCAGTGACTTCCTGAAATGCTAACAAGGATCGTAGGATCAGTTACTGCTGCGAGGAGCCAGCACTTGCTTCTGGGGGGAGTTTTGCAGCCAACAGGAAAATGGGCTTTCTTTGTGAGTTAGAGGTAGAGGTCCGGCGGCCTGAGTGATTGAAACTGCTCGGGACTTTGCTCGTATATTTAGCAAACGACAGAAATGCAGAACTGTTCCTGAAAAATCCCAACTGATAATATTTTAGTCATCTCAGACTACAGTTAGCACAGTTTAAAAATGAGGCCTACTTCTTGAAAAACAGAATCGGAGGTAGTTTTGTCCTCACATTGACAAATGTTGACACAGCCGGTGTAATTTCCTATAACCAGGAAAACTGAAAGAATATATATACAGTTAAAATGTGCACAATGCTAATTAAAACTTGTATAATAAGTCTAAAAGTAATTTAATGAGGCTTCGCCAGGAATATATAGCTTCAAAAAGCAAAGGCCAGCGGAGGGGTAATTATTTTTTTACTGCAATGTTAATTGTCTCTTTGACATGGAAATATAAATCTGTTAAAACTATCAGTGTTTAATTTAGTGTCTCACTTTCTATTAGCAAAAATTTATAATCTATAGGATAAAAGCATATTTTACTTTTCATATTATGAACGTTAATTTTTTTTTAATTTAGTCAAAGGAGCTTATAAAGGATTTCAGGGCCTGTTGCTGGATTTGATTTTAATTCATTTTGAAACATTGAAAGACCCTGGTGGTTGTTTTTTTAACAGTGGTTTAGCCGTATCAGCAAAAGTTTAGCCACTGTGATCCATAACTGTTTGAATATAGTTCTTAATATTATTGTCTATATAAAAATATTTATTACTCTAGTTAATATTATTCTATATAAAATCATTTTATTTAAATTATTAATTTGCTTCTGAAAATCTATAGTAACAAAGTAGAACATATCAATGTATATAAATGCCATAAATATGTATTTTTTAGTTTAGGCCTATAAAACATAACACTGTGGTGATTTTAAGTTAGAGAAAATATTTTATAGTATGTTAATGTATATGCATGAAATGCAAAACTATTTAAATGATAGGTTCATTGAAATAAATCATTTTTTGTTATTTAGGTATAAATCAATATTCAGGACATATGTGAAAAGCCCAATCTTCAGGAAGTTTCTGAAAATAGAACACACAGCTTGGATAGAATGTTTGCCTTGAAATATATGCGCTTTTCCAATTTCATATGTAAAAGGATATACATAATATAAAATCTAGCGGTGTTAATTATAATGATACGTAATTATATATTTCACATTAATATATTTTATGCCTATGGTTACATTGATTTGGGAATATATATGGATACTAATTGTGTTAGGATTCATACAATTCCTTGAGAGGCACACATGCTGAAAATTACCCGTATGAATTATTTAATATCATTGCAAATAAGATGTTATTTTAAATTTTTTTTAAGTTTCTGCAAATATGTTTATTACTTTTTATTTTTATATGATTGGAAATATGTATACTAAAATTCCACATTACCAATTTCTTAACCACAGAAACCTGATAAATTGCCTCAGCTGATTTGTTACTTCTACCTTGGTGCATTTACAAAATAGTCATATTTTTATTATGAAGTTAAATAGTAATTTGTTTATAGCTACTTTAGAAGGCTCACATTATTTTTTTCTTTAAGAGCATAGAGTTCTCTCAAGGTAAGCACTGTACAGTTAGTATAAACCATTATTCCCAATGTGTACATGATTCGCACTTCCAAATGAATCATAGCCCTTCTAGAAATTAAAACTTAATATTCATTTTACTACTTTGAGTACTCTTGAATTTTAGAAAGTCTGTTATCATCTTAAGGTAGCAACAACATAGCCTAGTACCATCTATGATGGCTTACAGGTCTGTTATTCCATGTTAGTTCATCACTATCAACTACCATGGTAGAGTTAAGCTAAACCATTTTCCCAACATATGAACAATTCCTGTTAGTAAAGCGATACAAATGGTATCAAAAATATTTTTTATAGCAGGGTTCAACAGTGGACCAAGTGCTTTTACACTTTTTCAAAAATCCTTGGAGAAACAGAGAAAATCTCACTTGCCTTCTGTACTAAAACATTATAGGCCGAACTAAAACTGAAACTTCATAGTAGAACACTGTAGGCCAGGCGTGTCCAATCTTTTACCTTCCCTGAGCCACATAGGAAGAAGAAGAATTGTCTTGGGATACGTATTAAATACACTAACACTAACGATAGCTGATAAGTTTTTAAAAAAAAAAAAAAAAACATGATATTTTAAGAAAGTGTATGAATTTGTGTTGGGCGACATTCAAAACCATCCTGAGCTGCATGTGGCCCTCGGGCCCACAGGTTGGACAAGCTTGCCCTAGCCTTTCCATCTGCTGCAAAGCCCAGCCTGATACAAAAATCAACCTGATAAAAAGTTTTTGTGGTGCTTTATTTTGGCAGTTTAAGTTATATAAACAATGGGTACAGTTTCATTTTCTAAATATAAAATTATTACATTGAATACGAACTTTTAAGACAAATTATCTAAATTCTGATTCTCATATTACTAATATCTTCTCTATTTTTTGCCCAGTGAGATTAATCCACCTCTTAAACACCTCACCGTCAAGAAAAACAATTTTGTATTTTAAAATGAACCCATCCACTTTCATTCAGCTATTTTATATTCAGGCATCATCCTAAGGAAAGAAAGGTTCTGACAAAGATTAATACAGATGGATAAGTAGTAGCAAGAAATAAAAAACTGCATAAAATTCTAGCAATAAAGTGTTAAATTATGGTACAGTTATATTCTGGATCATCAGATATCTGAAGAATATTTCATAGACGGTTAAATGATTGCATTATAAAGTCAGGTTTTTTTTAAAGCAAGATTCAAAACAGTAAACAGTTTCATCTCTCTCTCTCTCTCTCTCTCTCTCTCTCCTTCCCCCCCTCCCCCATTAGTTATAATGGTTTCCTCAGGATGAGAGGGGTTGGGAAAATGGTTGGTGATACTTATTTTCTTCGTTTTACTTTTGAGTTTTCCAAAGTGCTATGACCATCACCAGTAAAATATACATTTCCAAAGCCTTTGACACGGTAACAATCCTACACAGTGGATGAACTAAGAACTTCTCTAGCCTTAGGTAGGGAGGGAGGGAGGAAAGACAAGGAAACTGAGTTGTTTAAGTGTCATACACGAGAACGTGGCTTTAAGGTCTGGGAAAACCTGCGAGGGCTGTGACTTCAGACTGTAATGTACGCTATGTCCGTTCACCAAGAAGTTCCATTTTTAAACCCATAAATCCGTAGCTATACCTGTTTCCAAGGTTCCTCGTGTTAGGCCTCTGGTAACAGCACTTGGCGCCCTTCTTGGGATCCCTTCTCTCCGCCCCCACTACCCCACCCTACAAGCACACTCTAGTCCCCTCCAATCAATTTCAGGCAGGTCTCGCTGCCTCCGAGCCACGCTGGGGATGCAAGGGCCCTGGACCCCAAAGAGCGACCGACGACAAGAGATGAGATGCACGCTGCTCCTCCATTCCTCAGCCCCCACCATTCTCCTCCTCGATCCTAACTTCCCCACTCTCTCAATTCCTAGAGACGCTGCGGATCCCAGAGGTTTAACTGGCAGCTGGAGCGAGGTCCTCCATCAAGAATTTAGACGCTTGGTCCAATTATCACTCCACCGCGCGCACTTTCCGCAGGAGCGATGTGATCCGCTATCATAACTGCAGACCTGGGGTTCCACGTGGAGGACGATTGGGATTTCACTAGCCGGAGTGGGGGTTGGAGCAGACAGAGTCTGAGTGGGCTTAGTGGACGAAAGGCAAGACATGACAGAAGGCAACTCTGGGTCACCTCTCCAGCTTGGAACTGGCTAGGCCTTGTTTTGGAGGGGATGGGTAGATGAGAAGTGAGTCAGGGTTACTCGGAGAAACCACGGGGAAAGTGCGCTTCGAGACTCCACAGCCATTTCGTTCCCTTACATGCCAGATGGAGACCCAAGAGTGTTGAAAGGCCTCGCCTTCCCTCAGTTTCTCCATCTGGTGGTGCAGGATGGTATAGAGAGTGGCCCGTAGTATTTTTCCAGTGATGATGTCTGTCCATTGTTTTCTTCTTGTATTGCAGCTTTCCCCATGTTTGAAAATTTTCTTTTCAAATGAAATCATTGATTAGAATAAAAAAACGACAGTAGCTATTAAAACAAGATCAATTTCCATGACAGTAAACCAACCGATGGAAAAAACCTTAGGAATTAATAAATGAAGGATTTGTTTGGTAGATGATAAAAGGTCCTTTTAAAGGGTCTGACCCTTCCTGGAAAATACCCACCAACTTGGGACCTCAACAGATTCACCATATCCTAATTCATGCTATTTTAATGTGTATTCAGCAAACCCACATGTGTTTACAATTGTCGAAGCTACCAAATGTCAATAGCGTTTTTTTTCTATTTGTTGAACGTGAATCTCATGTACGAAGCCATCTAAACAGAAGAAATTACAGGAATGATTTTAAATACAAAAAACCAGTAGTATTGCTAGAGGAGAATTAATCAAGGACGGCATTATGAAGAAAGTGAGGGAGAATTTTCAAAGGGCAGAAAGATAGGGCTTGGTGGACCAAGGAAGGTTTCCATCTAAAAGGAATGGCAAATCCTTAGAGTCCCTGAACCCACTGAGTCTTGGACTGTTTAACTAATATTTGTAGTTCCAGATATAGCACAGTGCATTGTACATAGTGATATTTTTTAAAAAATATATAATGCCTCGTAGATTTTTTTTTAACTTTTATTTTAGAAAGAGGGGGCACATGTGTAGGTTAATTACAAAGGTATATTGCACCATGCTGAGGTTTTGAGTACGACTGAATCTGTCACTCAAGTAGTGAGCACAGTACCCAGTAGGTAGTATTTCAGCCCTGGCTCCTTCCCTTTCTCCTCCATCTGGTAGTCCCCAATGTCTGTTGTTCTCATCTTTATGTCCAATTAGCATTTGCTTTTTAAAAAGGGTGGTTGAAGAAATTCTGAGTGCTTGTCAGTGTCTCTCAGTGCATTTATTTAATTAATGAGCCCTGGAATGATGGTTGCATTTTGGCAGAACTATACAATCAAAAAGAAGTAATAAAAGGAAAAAAAAAAGTGAAAGCCATCAACTACAAGACTGAAATTCCCAAAGCATCAGAGATCCTTTCAAAAAATAGTACGTTGATTTTTATTTTTTATGACATATTGATTGGCTTTGTTCATGAAAATATAAACATGTTATCACAAAGGACTTTTTAATTCTTCTTCAACTATTTCTTAGTTTTCTCTTTCACCTTCAAAATAAAATATCATAAATTATTTAAATAGTTGTGAAGGCAGTAGGATTTTTTTAAGAGAGAAAGGTTTTATAGAGGTTCAGAATTATATGAACAAAGACATGTAATCTCTTAATCAAATTGAAACTAATAAAATCGTACAATAGAGGTAATGTAAATTGAAAAAGTCTTTGCTTTCTTAATTGAATAATGTGAGTAACTAGAAATTTTAAAAATATGGCAAAGGTTAACAACAGCATTATTACCTGGGCTGCCTTTAAAAATACGTATTTCTGGGGTTCACTTTCAGAAAATTTGATTCAGATTTGCTGTGGGTCCCAGAAGTCTGCATTTTAAATAAACACTTGAAGGATATACTATTACAAGTGGCCCATTGGGACACAATTTGATGAATATGACCAATTTTACTTTTTTAACCTTATTTCTGCTTATTTATCTTTGAACTGAGGTCCAGGATTTTAGGTAAGATTTTAAGTTTAGAGTCAGTTTACTGGATCCCAGGGAGGACAGTCTGAGTAATCAGTGGAGGAGTTATTTCACCAAATGAAGGAGACCCTTTATTATTATGTGATCCTTTGTATGAATTGGAAAAGAATTTCTCTTAGATACTACATTTTTACAATCAGAACATAGTTTAAGAGAAAAAATATAACAAGGTATATTTGTGTTTTAAAGCTTACAGAACCATACAGAAATTTTCCACATAGGCTATACGTTGTCTTTTTAAAACACTATATACACTTACTTCTTTTTGTACAGAATGAATGGATCTCTGTGTGTGTGTGTGTGTGTGTGTGTGTGTGTGTGTGTGTGTGTGTGTTGTAATGGGGGTTTCTTTCATTTTATGATCCAGACCAGGCTCGTAATAAACATGACAACCTAAAATTATGTAAGAAAGAAAAATCAAAGCACAAGTGTTTCACAGGTTTAACTTGTGCTTATCTAAGATCAGGGCAAGATTGCATGAAAATGTAGCCATAGCAGAATAAAGCATTTATGGACAAAATGATGGGTCTTTATGTCTCTGTAAAAGCACAGTGAGAAGGGGGAAAATATAGATGGAAAATGTAAGCTAAAAAGTAACAATTATAGGAAAAACTAAAATATCATGCCTTTCAAATGATCATTTTTCTGCTTTTAAGCTACAGTTTGTCTAATATTACACCAGTGACTTTGCTGATGTATTAGGAAAAAGCTTGTTTTGCTTTCTTTTCTCGAGTGCCACCATTTTCTTGCTCTCATTCTCTTTCAGGCTGCCAGATCATCTGACTCAGCAATTGTATAACTCTCTCACCCAATTTAAAGAAACAGCAGCTATCTAGAGAACAGTGACTCCCCCAGTTGAAAATCTAATTGGTAAATGTCCAACATCGGACACTTTGAATTTTACTCCATGCAATTTACATACTGAATAGTTGAAGTTGAATATATTAAACATTTAATTTTTAAAAGAAGCTTATTAAAACTTTCTTCCTAAATCACATGGTAAAGTTATCATTTTCTTCAAAAATAATTAGGAGGAGCTTAACAATAATAGGACACTTCAATTTCCATTATCTCATTTAATTATCACAATATCTTTATGTTTTAGATGTTTCATTTTTTCATTTCATAGATCTGGAGACTGAGGATCAGATAGGTTGCATGGCCTGCCAAGAGTCATTGACTGGTAATTCGTATATAGTTGAACTTGGTTGCCCATGGAGTGCTGTACATATTTATATGGTTTCAGCTCCATCTTTTTTAGTTAATTATTCTTTTGAAAGTTGCTTAACCCCTTTGGGCCTCTGCTATACTCAAGCATCAGTCATATAAGTCACAGTAAATATTTATTGGTTGAAAAGAGGTTAACATCTTTCAAAAATTTATTTTTTGATCAAAATAAAACCAATGAAAAATTCTCATATGACTGTACGTATAAATTACTTATTCCTACCTTAATTTAAAAGCAATAAATGGGATACCTATTCACCAGCACAGGAACCACTTGAAGCATGCAGTTGAAAGATTACTTTCTTTAGCATTCACATGACCTGTGAGCAGATTGTATTTCGTTTACTTAATAGCTGTCATGGTACCAGAATGAAGCATGAGAAACTCTCAGTGCTTTCATGTTCTCATCTGTAAACCTGAGACCCTATGGTATTCAGGTAATAAGAGGTAGATAAAATAGTATGTGTGAAGATTCACTGTAAATTTTTAAACAGCATATGTTTGTCAGTTATTATAGTGCCTAACTAAACTATGCCCTTAAGAAAGCACATTAGTTTTTTACAGTAAATACCTACTTCATTATAATTTTTCAGTGTAGCTAGAAATTTCTAAACTCCACTTTAAAAATATACATATAATAAAAATGTATGTATTCAGACTCCTGGTATATTCCAAGATGTTAGGTAAAATCAGTGTAAATTTGCATACTTTTAAATTCACATCTGTACAGAAGCTCTATATGGTGACCTTTAGGGTGTGCCTCTAAACTCTTCTAGTATTCATAATCATTAAAGAAATATTAAACAGTAGGATATCAAAGAAAGACACAAAATACACTAAATAGTATGCTTTCTTAAGGCTAAATTGACTTGGGGGTTTTAAATCAGTACAGAGTAAATATACAGTATATTCTGTTATCACTGCCATTTCGAGAAATTAATTATGGAAGTTATCTTAACTATGACAACACAAAAGATAAAACTCTACCCTCAAGTCAGAGACTCAAAGGAAAACATGAGTGGAAATGTTAAATCTGCCTGTGAAAACTGCTAAAACATGAATAGGAAGCATTTACTTATTTAATCAAAGTTGATTACATTTCATCAAGAAGTTGATTCCCCTGAGGGGAGTTAAATCACATTATCAGGTGAAGAATGTGATTTGAGGAAGAATGGTCTAACACAAGAAAATTTTCTTGCAATCTTTAATAATATCAGAGGGGAGATTGGCTTCAGAACTCTCCTAAGTTCAGGAAAGGACACAGAAAATTGAACATTAACAGTAAGACTATAAAGTCCAAAAAAAGCAGGCTACTTTTAAATGATAGTTTTTTAGAGGGGCAAAAGGGGGACAACCATTCTCCATTTGATGAGGAAAGCTTCCATGTAGGTGGTCCCCCTGAAATTAGAGTATCCTAAACCATTGTTAAACCTATCAGTGAACCATGAATACTAAACCTCCACTCCCGGGAGTGAAAACCGAATACAATATTATTTACCTGTAACTTTCAACATTATCTCAGAGCTCTAACAGCACATACATCCATCAGCAGCATAAGCAGAAATGAGATATTATATATGCTTGTGTTAGCAACTAAAAAGGACAGCATGTTTGAGAGGGGAAAATCTGTCCCATCAAGAAGGAAAAAGAGGGAGGTTAGGAATAGAAGTTTAGAGACAGAAAATTTTGCAATTCCTCAGTTTTAACTGTAGTTTCCCCATTGTACCTTCCACTTAAAATGCACTCCAAGCAGTGGAGGTGGGTAGCAATGAATGCAGAGGAAATACTGAACACGGTGACACTCTCCAGTGTCACTTCTCATGATTTAATGAGGGATTTTTTTTGGAAATTCTTCTGTCATAACATGGGCAGCTTTGTTACAAAGAAGCTGTTTTTTTTAGGAAGTTAGAATTCAGAGGTAGCATCACACCTTTTAGAAGAGAATTTGCTTGTTGAAATCACAGATACCTGCCAGAATGTACAGGAATTAATGAAAAATTACTCAAAAGGACATTTATTTTGATGACCTAAATAAATAACTTGATAATAAATGTCATACATATTCTCAAAAAATTAAAAAGCACCATTTATTGAGAGCCTACCCTGCACCCGGATTTTTATATATCTGACATTCTCTATTCCTCACAGTAACCTTACAGGGTAAATTTTATTTTCCCCAGTTTGTGAAGTGAGGAAATAAAGGCTCAGAAAGTTTACATAACTTATTCAAGCCCACAGAGCTGGTAAATGAGAGGTCAGTTCTATCTGAGTTTAAAGACTAGCCTTGTCCCACTTGCATATGTGTCATTTTCATTATGATTAAGGATATGGTTGGCATTTCCCCCCACCCACATTAAGTCCAATTAAGTAGCTGTGGCCATAGAAAGAATGGAGAATGGAGAGAGGAACTGAGTTCAACAGTTAAAGCAAACATTTATTAGCTGAGTAACCATAGCTACATAGTTCCTCAATATGTACCACTCCTCCATTTTGTTATCTATAAATCAAAATGGTGACTTTAAAAAAAGCAGTTTTGCAATATATTCAAGACCTTTCTACCCTTAAAAAACTGCAATACTAATTTTAGTAGCAATTAGAAACACCTTAAATATCTGACAACAGGGACATCATTAAGTAAATTATAACTATTTTTCCAATGGAATGTGTTACAGCTGTCAAAAGTAGCATTTATGAAGTGTTTTTGGAGAAGTTTGGAAAATGCTCTAATAAGTTAGAAAAAGCTCATTTCAAAATTGCATAATATTCACAATGTAAAGATTAAGCAAAGAAAAAGAGGAAGTATTTCAAAATGTTAATAATTATTGCTTTGTGTAGGGTAGTTTTTCATCTTCTATGTGCAGCTAATTCCTTAATTATTTTTACATGTGTGAGCTTTAATCAGGAAAGCAAATCATTCAAAAATGAGGGGACTGAATTAAGTGACTTTCAGGAGACTTTGCGTGTCTTTAAGTTCCAAATTTCTATCACTATGTATTACTACTGAAGAATAATCATAGAAGCACAGTAGTTTCTGAAAATGGAGAGTCAGTAATCTTGGCCCAGGTTTTGCAACTTGCTCTAAAGCACAATCCTCAAAGAAAAGGAAGCATTGATGAGTTGTCCACCACATACTGGATAAATTATCATTAGGAAAACAGATATTGTAGTAGGGAGAGTGAGGACCTCTCAAACAGAACTGAGAACCTTAAGTTTGAACTTTATCTTATTTTCCTTATTACTTAAGCACTCTGAGCCTTTTGTTGTCTGCATTATGAAGAAAGAATAATACTCCCTATCCCATGGGACAGCTGTGGAATTGTAAATTACACGTATAAAACTGCTTAATGCTTGTCACATAGTTGGGGTTCAAAAAATGATAGCCGTTATTTTCTGGGCAACTTTTAATGAATTTTTTATTATCTCTATTTCTTCCTGCCTATCTCCTCTAATTATGTTTATTACTTATTTTGTTCCTCAGGATGAGGCCAATTCTCAATATCTGTGCTGTACATAATATACATATATACCAAATATGTGCATATAATATGTACATACATACATACTGTGCTAATGTTTTAGTGTTCTCAGCTGATCAAATAGCTACAAATAGGTATAAGTAATTCACCACAAGTAATTTATCAACATAAAAAACATTTACCAAAATGTTAGGGAATAATTGTTTTCATGAGCTGCAAAGATTCCTCATTTCACAAGCATACACCCTAGAGACATTTTAATAGTAAATTTCTTACATAGATTTAAAATCACATTTGTTTTGCACATAATTTAGAAAAGACACCTGCTATATAATAAGTAATATACTTTTAAGTTTCCTTCAGAATATTCTTGGGAAGATGATAATAGGTACTGCTAATTCTACATCCAGTTAACATTTTGGAAACTAAGATTGGAAATTATGACTTAACTATAATTAGGCATTAAATCTGCAAAACATCAAAGAATTTTGCATTTTGTACTCCTTGCTAAGATCCAGTTTGAGCAGGAAGAGAAATTTTACAATAATTCTGAATGAGCGAAGATAGCATAGAGTTTCTAAAAGAGTACCTTCCTTATAGCAAATACTAAATAATTGTGTTATACTGAATTTAATTAAATAGAGGATAGTAAAGGGGAGAAAGAAACATCCTCTGTCTTGAAACTTCTACAGATCTGCTCCCAGGGACACATTGTTTTTTCTTAGCAAATCTGTTTGGAGGTCTGCTCTACTTTCTCAGAGGTCTCCCTTTCATGCTGAAGCGATCTTTTTTCCTTGTAGAAAATAAATAATTAAATACCTTGCAATTATTTACCTAAGAAAGTACTTCTTTCCCATTTAAAATACTCTCACCACCCACATTGGACCTTAATTATCAGAATTTTTAATTTTTATCTGGGGCAGCTTCAGGAGCACTTTGGCACTTCAGGGCCAAACCACAATCTGTTTTCACACATTTGTGATTTGCCCATTTTGTAGATCAAGACATTGAAGCTAGAAAAAAAAAAAACGTCATTTATTCAGGGTAATAAAGTAGGTGGTAGAGCTAGGCCAGGGACTCTAATTTCCTTACATTATTGCTTTCCTAAATTAAAGGGATGCATGGAATTATTCCTCCATCGCCTTTGCCTTCAAATAATTATCTATTGCACCCAATATCCTATTCTAGAACTCATCAAGAAGGCTTAACACAGCTGCACCTAGGAACTCCTTTACAGGGCATATGTCTTGCTCTCATAAGCTACTTCCTAAGGAATTCTCTTTAATTATGGGATTGTCTCCAGACTCTGAAACCTTTTTTTCCTGGTAACACAAGTGTGAAGTGTCATTTATCAGAATGCATCACTCCAGTCTTCCCTCCTCAAATGATTACTGTGGGCTCTACTCAAGAGCTCATCCCAGTTGATACCACCTTCCTCCTCCAGAGAAACAAATATATTGATGGTTGTTACCAATACATGCTCTTGACTAAGAACCCTTCTTTCTTAATTAATATTGACAACTTTAAGCCCAGTGCCTGACATATAGTAGGTACTCAGTTACTCTTTTTCAAATACAGTTATGAATGATAATTCTAATAAAAGTAACTCTTTTTTGTCTGCTAGTTTTATTATGTTTATTTAATTCATTAGAAAGGCCATGCATATAGTACAAAATTCAAACAGTACAAATCATGGAATGTGAAAAGTAAGTCACATGCCCATCCCAGTTCTTTATTTCCTTGCCTCACGGGTAACAGCTTTTCCTGTATCTCCCCAGAGATATTCTATGTATATTTTGTTTTTAACATCAAGCTATATTTAAAACAATTATCTTTAATAATAATGTTGAAAGTGATAAAGAAATATGTGTGTATTATCTCACTTCAAGTATAAAGAATAGAACAAGAGAGAGCCCATTTTGAAAATTATGGACAATGAATCTAGATATAATCTCAAAAGATTTCACAGTCAAAAAAATAGATACATGAGATACATGAGAACTCTCTCATTAGATAAATGAGAACTGTCACTTGGTCTCAGTGTAGAGCTATTGCCTCAAATCCTTTTATTTTCTTAATGAAATCATCTGCTTATCACATGAAATACGTGCATATTGTACCTTGCCAATCCCACAATACCACGTCAGAACCAGAACCTAACTCTAGGACACTACTTTCTCAAGTATCTTTCTGTCTCTTTCTGGTAATACGTTGAATTAATATTCACATCTAGTATGACTAGTCTTTGATTTGTAGGGTTGCTGAAGTAGTAACACCACTGCAGGGCTTTCTTTAAAGAAAGTAATCAGGTGTCCCTACTGTGTCATGAACCCTCAGTTGGGTTCTCCACTCTGATTTTAAAAAACAAAACAAAACGCTTCTCTATCTGAGTCTTACTCCTCTCTACTCATAAGAGGTATTCCAAACCTTTACCATTCTCAAACTTCCTAACCCACCATCTTATTTTCACTCTGCAAACAAGCTAACCTCCTTATTCATGGAATGAAGTGCCTCAACTTCCTCCCCATTCTGACCTTTTCTCCCTCCCAAATCCATGTATCTCTTGTGACAAAATCTATAACCACCACTGTACATTGAGTTCTATTTCTTCATTACTTTTGAGGGACCTCGGGTCCTCAAAAATATCCTATCTTACCTGTGTACTTCACTTTTATTCTCTTCTGACTTTCCCTTCTCTTCACTTGGCACTTGCCCTTCTAGGTATGTGTGTGTTCAGGTCTCTTCCACCTTCCATCTGCCTCACTTCATGGCATAGGGCCTTGAACTATCACAACCAAGTTATGAAAGAGTAGTCAACACAGTGTCCTCACTTCCTTGCCACCCCTTCTCCTAGTTTTTCTTTTGACTGTCTGAGGAGTCCTTCACAGGCTGTTTTTCAGGAATAAGTCTAAATGAATTACTTTCAGTTTTCCTAAATGTCTATGCCTTTGCACATCCTCTACCTCTGCCTAGAATATCTTTCTCCTGCTTTTCCATCTTTAAACTCACATCATTCTTCAAGACTGGGATCAGCTCTCAGCGTCCAGGAAGCCTTTGCCTACTAGAGACAAATGAGAATGAGTTTTGTCCCCTTTTCATTTTCTTGTATCATTCTACACTTTATTTTGCTCTTCTAAGAGCATTACATGCCCCATTTAATCCCTAAACAACTGTTTGAGGCAAGTACAGTTATTATCCTAATCACGCAAATGAGAAAACAGAGGCCCAGACATGTTGAGTAACTTTGTTAAAAGTTAACCAATAAGTGGAACAGCTGAGGTTTGAACCCTGGCAGTCTGACTCTAGAGATATTATGTTTGACCTACTTCCCCCTACCCCCACCCCATGTCGGCCCTTAGCGTCTGAGCTTGCTGAATGAATGAACAGGTGGTAGTCTTTTTTTGTTATAAGACTGATCAGAATTAAGTCAGGTTTAAATTTCACAGTATAGATTTTCAAAACTGCCAAGGCATTGCAAATCTAAAAAAGAATGGCATTCTCAGGAAAGAGGAAAAGTAAGTGTGAGAATAATAATAACAATAACCAACAAACTTTAGTAAATTCTAGTAAATGTAGTAAATTTTTACATTAAAAGCTTTTGGACATACATTATCATATTTTATGACCACATGAAATATATTATAATCTCATTTTGCACATAGGAAATCTGAGGCTGGCATGAGGAGCACCGAGATCCAGGACTGTATATTTTCATTCTTCTAGGGGTTTGCAACTCAGGTCGATACGTATGAGTAAACTGGGAGCGTGGTGGGTTCTTTAATAGAAAAACTAGGAAAGTTTTCCCACTATTATTAACTATTTACATAAGATTTATAATAGATAATGGACTTCAATTTCTAGAGCAAAAGGGCCCCACCCAAGGAGGCCATAATCCTTCCAGTGCTCTACTGCAAGGTAAGAGAGTGTATACATATCTAAAACTTGTTCTTGGTATTTCCAAAGCAGTCAACTTTTACACCTGTATATGATGCATCCAAATGTTGTTTTTTGTATGGTTGCATCTCCCATCTTCTTCACCAATAGCTATACATGTATTTCAGAAGAGCTGAAAGAGTTCTTGATGTAGAAATCCATGGTAGAGTTTCAGAGAAATCCCTGAATTCCCTGAAAGTTTTATCTAGAAATACATGTGGAAGTGAACACATCTTTAAAAAAAAATCATTACATACTTTATTTTTTGAGAAGAAGGCATTTCAGCAGCCTCTTGAAGGAGCCTACTCTTCCCACTCTCCCACCCCCATTAAGAACCATTGTAGGACGGGCATAATGGCTCAGGCCTGTAATCCCAGCACTTTGGGAGGCCGAGGTGAGTGGATCACCTGAGGTCAGGAGTTCGAGACCAGCCTGGCCAACATAGTGAAATCCCGTCTCTACTAATAATACAAAAATTAGCTGGGTGTGGTGGCATGCGCCTCTAATCCCAGCTACTCTAAGCTGAGGCAGGAGAATCGCTTGAACGCGGGAGGTGGAGGTTGCAGTGAGCTGAGATCGTGCCATTGCACTCCAGCCTGGGCAACAGAGCGAAACTCCATCTCAAAAAACAAACAAAAAACCCATTGTATTAGTGATGGAAATGTGTTCCCTCCCTCCCAACCTGGCAACCACTCTTTCTTCCTCCTCCATCATAAAATACCTTAAGCTAAACTAAACGAATTTTATTTATCGATAGTTTGAATTTTCCATATCATTGCTACACAGCTAAATGAGAGGTACTCCGAGGAAAATATAAATGGCACAGTAATGCATTGTAGATTTTAATAACATACTTGACATCCCAAATTGTTTCCATTGGCTTCATTTTAAAAACTACGTGTTTTAACATCAAGCAGACACTAAAAGTACAAGATATACTGGGTCTACAAGGTTTAAGTCAACCAGGGATTGAAATATAACTTTTAAACAGAGCTGGATTATCCAGTAGGTAGGTTAAGCATGTGCTTAAGGCATCAGCAAAGTCTGAGCAATCCATTTTTTAAAAACGTAATATATGTTTTTGAAAAGCTTAAAAAGTAATAGTCACAGGAAAAATTAGAACTTTTACCTCCTTGCACTTGTTATACTCTTTAGTGCTGTTTAACTTTTCTTTATAAGTGAGGGTGGTGGAGGGGCCCATAATCTTTTCAGGGAATAAGGTCTTCTTGATCTTTCTTTCTTTTTTTTCTTTTTTTTTTTTTTTTTTTTTTTTTTTTGAGACCGAGTTTCGCTCTTGTCTCCCAGGCTGGAGTGCAATGGCGCGATCTTGGCTCACTGCAACCTGCGCCTCCTCCTAGGTTCAAGCGATTCTCCTACATCAGCCTCCCAGTAGCTGGGATCACAGGCATGAACCACCAAGCCCAGCTAATTTTGTATTTTTTAGTAGAGACAGGGTTTCGCCATATTGGTCAGGATTGTCTCGAACTCCTGACCTCAGGTGATCCTCCTGTCTCAGTCTCCCAGAATGCTGGGATTATAGGCGTGAGCCACCGCGTCCAGCCTTTCCTTTTATATAATAGTGATAATTCTATCCAAAGCTTTTTTTTTTTTTGAATCGGAGTCTCATTCTGTCACCCAGGCTGGAAGGCGGTGGCGCGATCTCGGCTCACGGCAACCTCTACCTCCTGGGTTCCAGCGATTCTCCTGCCTCAGCCTCCTGAGTAGCTGGAATTACACACGTGCACCACCACGCCCGGCTAAGTTTTGTATTTTTAGTACAGACGGCCAAAGCTGGCCTCGAACTCCTGACCTCAGGTATCTGCCCGCCTCAACTTCCCAAAGTGCTGGGATTACAGGCGTGAACCACCGCGTCCGGCTCCAAAGCATTTTCTTTCTATGCCTCAAAACAAGAGTGCAAGCCAATCCTCAAAACGGATAATTCAAGAGCTAACAGGTATTAGTTTAGGATGTGTGGCAGTGTTCTTAACTCTTATATGTATTAATATACAACAATTCATTTAAACTCACAACACCCCTGTAAAGCAGGGGGTACCCATATTCCCTTCTCCCTTTATAACTAAGAAAAATGCAAAGTATTTTCAGTAGGAAAGAGAAATGTGAGGAGTGTGTAGGAGACAGGACAATGTGTAAAGCGGGTCTTTGGATCACTGTGCAACTCTGCCTCTAGAACACTGAGCACTTTTTCTGGTCTAGGAATTATGACTTTGAGAATGTAGTCCGTCCTTCCAATGACTCCATCTCCATTTTCCTATCTGCCTACAGGCAGAAATCTCCCCCGTATTAAATAAACCTCATCTTTTCAGAGTCTGCTGTTATACCAGGCAATGTACACGTCTGAGAAACCCTTGCCCCAGACAGCCATTTTACACGTAGGAGGGGAAGGGGTGGAGAAGGAGAGGGTAGGCCAACTCTCCAAAAGGAATCCTTTGAACTAGGATTTCTGACTTAGTGAACCCCGCGCTCTCGAAAATCAAGGGTTGAGGGGGTAGGGGGACACTTTCTAGTCGTACAGGTGATTTCGATTCTCGGTGGGGCTCTCACAACTAGGAAGGAACAGTTTTGCTTTTTCTTATGATTAAAAGAAGAAGCTATACTTTCCCTATGACACCAAACACCCCGATTCAATTTGGCAGTTAGGAAGGTTGTACCGCGCAGGAAGGAAACGGGGCGGGGGGCGGGGGGATTTCTTTTTTTCTTTTTAACTGAGTGAACGCACTCGAACGCGCCTTTGCTGGCAGGCGGGGGAGCGCGGCTGGGAGCAGGGAGGCCGGAGGGCGGTGTTGGGGGCAGGTGAGGAGGAGGAGCCCAGTCCTCCTTCCTTGCCAACGCTGGCTCTGGCGGGGGCTGCTTCCGGCTGGTGCCCCCGGGGGAGGCCCACCCTGGGGCGACTTCAGGGGTGCCACATTCTCTACGTGCTCGGAGTTAATAGCACCTCCTCCAAGCACTCGCGAACGGCGCCCCCCTGCCTGGAAAGATACCGCGATCCCTCCAGAGGAGTTGAGGGGGACAGAGGCCGAGGGGGCTCTTCCGCCAGCACCGGAGGAACAAAGAGGAGGGGCTGGCTGGTCACCAGAGGGTGGGGCGGCCGCGTGCACTTGGCCGCTGCGGAGAGTGGGAGAGCAGGGAGCGAGCAGCCGGGAGCAGCATGGAGCCTTCGGCGGACTGGCTGGCCACGGCTGCGGCCCGGGGTCGGGTAGAGGAGGTGCGGGCGCTGCTCGAGGCGGGGGCGCTGCCCAACGCACCGAATAGTTACGGTCGGAGGCCGATCCAGGTGGGTGGAGGGTCTGCAGCGGGAGCAGGGGATGGCGGGCGACTCTGGAGGACGAAGTTTGCAGGGGAGTCGGAATCAGGTAGCGCTTTGAGTCTGGAAAAAAGGGCTTCCTGGGGAGTTTTCAGAAGGGGTTTGTAATCACAGACCTCCTGCTGGCGAAGCCCTGGGTGCTTGCGAAGCCAAGGAAGGAATGAGGAGGCACGCGCGTGCCGATCTCTCGAATGCTGTGAAGATCTGAAGGGGGGAACATATTTGTATTAGATGGAAGTATGCTCTATCAGATACAAAACTTACGAAGGTTTGAGATAAAACGGGAGTCTTAAAGAAATGTAAGATGTGCTGGGACTACTTAGCCCCCAATTCACAGATGCCTGGATGGAGTTTATCTTTCTTACTAGTAGGGATTATCAGTGGAAATCTGTGCTGTATGTTGGAATAAATATCGAATATAAATTTCTGATCGAAATTATTCAGAAGCTGCCGGGCGCAGTGCCTCACGCCTTATAATCCCATCACTTTGGGAGCTCAAGGAGCGGGGGGATCACCTAAGAGTTCGAGACCAGCCTGGCCAACAGGTGAAACCCCGCCTCTACTAAAAATACAAAACTTAGCCGGGGGGTGGTGGCAGGCGCCTGTAATCCCAGCTACTCGGGAGGTTGAGGCAGGAGAATCGCTTGAACCCGGGAGGCTGAGGTTGCAGTGAACAGCGAGAGGGAGCCACTTCACTCCAGCCTGGGTGACAGAGTGAGACTGTCGAAAGAAAGAAAGAGAGGGAGATTAAAAAAAAAAAAGCATTCAGAAGCAACTACATATTGTGTTTATTTTTAACTGAGTAGGGCAAATAAATACATGTTTGCTGTAGGAACTTAGGAAATAATGAGCTACATTCATGTGATCGTGCCAGAAGTAATATGTAGTCACCATTTTGGGAATATCTGCTAATATTTTTACTGTTTTGCTATCTTTAGCTTACTTGATAATAGTTTATTTTGTGATAGAGTTTTCAATTCCTCATTTTTGAACAGTGGTGTTTCTCCTCTCCCTACTCCGGTTTTGTGAGGGAGTTAGGGGATGATTTAAAAGTAATTAATGCATGGGTAACTTAGCATCTCTAAAATTTTGCCAACAGCTTGGACCCGGGAATTTGGCTTTGTAGTCCTAAAACATCTTAGAAGAGACCTTATTTGTTTAAAAACAAAAAGGAAAAAGAAAAGTGGATAGTTTTGACAATTTTTAATGGGGAAGGGAGAAGAACATGTAGAAAAGGGGAAGTGTTGTTGGCTTAGAATCCTAACTACACTGGTGTTTAATATAGGAACACTTATTTGTATAATATTTTTAAATGCTAAATTCATATCAATTTATTATCAAATGGGTTTAAGCATCCTACACATTTTAATTCAATGAATTCATTTTCTTTTTGCTTTGGATTTATATCATGATTTAAATATTTACATATGGGTTACTTTTTAGGTTTTTCATTCTATGAAATATAATAAAAACCTTTAAGGCTAGTTTTATGACCAAGACAAAGAGAACTTCAGTGAACACACGGAACAATAAATATGCTGCAACATTTTGTCTTTCTTTTTGTAGCTGCAATTTGGTTTGCTTATACTTTCTCTTTGTCTCTTTGAAAACTAAGTCAGTTTCACTTTCTCAGGACAGCATTTAATAACCATAATATAATTTAGTATAATTCCTTGATTTAGGCAAATTATGCAATTTGTGTTTAGTATGAAATGTACCTAAAAATAAGTAATTCCTCTTTAACACAACCATCCTCAAGCTAATATAACAAATAACAGTTATCCTAAAATAAATTGTTTATTTCCACCATGCAACACTCAAATTTTAAGGTTGCTATGACTGGAGACAGTATTTTAAAATTCCTCTCTGGAAATGGCTTTGTTTCCAAGATGATTTAGGAACCAAAAAGGTGACCATCTCTTGTTTAATGAACTCTCAAATCATAAACCTGGGAAGCCTTTTCGTTTCCTATTGCTGCTGTTACAAATTACCACAAATGTGTTAGCTAAAACAAACAAAATTATTATTTTACAGTACAGTTCTAGAGATCAGAAGTCAAAAATGGGTCCACTTTGGGAAACTCTAAGGGACAATCTGTTTCCTTGTCTTTTCCAGCTTCTAGTGACCATCAAATTCCTTGGCTCATATTCCCTGTATTTTCTCTGTGGCCTGTGCTTCCATTCTTTTATCTTCTCTCTGACTGTGACCCTCTAATAAAAACACTTGGGGTTCTATTGAGCCCACCCTGAAAATTCTGGATAATCTCCCTCAAGACCATTACTTAAATCACATCTGCAAAGCCTCTTTTGCTACATAAGTTAATAAATTAACAGTTTCTGAGGATCAGGACATAGACATTTGTGGGGGGGGACCTTATTCAACCTACCACAGGAAGGAATTTTAGGGCTAGTCTAGCATTCTTATTTTATACTTGAAGAAATTGAATTTTTGGAATTGGAGAGCATTATGCTAAATGAAATAAGCCAAACACAGAAAGACAAATATCACATGTTCTCACTTATCTGTGAAATATAAAACAAATACATTCTTAGCAGTAAAGAGTAGAATGGTGGTTGCTGGAGCTGGGGAGGGGGGCAGTGGGAGGAATGGGGAGTGGTAATCAAGATACAAAGCCTCAGTTAAGATGGAAGAAATAAGTTTGATTTTTTTTGAGATGTGTTTCACAGCATGATAAATATAGCTAAATAGTAAATCCCAAATGCTCTCATTTGACAAAAATATCAAATATTTGAGATGATGGATGGGTTAATTAGCTTGACTTAATTCCACATTGTGTTCAAAGATCATAACTTCATATTGTACCACATAAATATATACAACTGTACTATGCCAATATGTAATTTTAAAACTAATTTAATGAAAAAGAAATTTAAGTTCAACGTTCCCAGAAACTAAGGGTAACTTAAAAGTTTTGTGAGAATTTGTTTAAAAAAACAAACAAACAAGTTTTCTCTTTTTAACAATTACCACATTCTGCGCTTGGATATACAGCAGAGAACAAAAAAAAAAAAAAAAAAAAAATCTCCAGGCCTAACATAATTTCAGGAAGAAATTTCAGTAGTTTTATCTCAAGGGAAATACAGGAAGTTAGACTGGAGTAAAAGTCAGTTTGTCCCTGCCCCTTTGCTATTTTGCCCATGCCTCACAGTGCTCTCTGCCTGTGGCGACAGCTCCGCAGAAGTTCAGAGGTTATAATGGAATTCAATGTGATAGAGAACTCGAGAAGGAAATTGGAAACTGGAAGCAAATGTAGGGGTAATTAGACACCTGTGGCTTGTGTGGGTGTCTACTTGGCGGTGAGGGGGCTTCACACAAGCTTCCTTTCCATCATGCCGGCCCCTACCCTGGCTCTGACCACTCTGCTCTCTCTGGCAGGTCATGATGATGGGCAGCGCCCGCGTGGCGGAGCTGCTGCTGCTCCACGGCGCAGAGCCCAACTGCGCCGACCCCGCCACTCTCACCCGACCCGTGCACGACGCTGCCCGGGAGGGCTTCCTGGACACGCTGGCGGTGCTGCACCGGGCTGGGGCGCGGCTGGACGTACACGATGCCTGGGGCCGTCTGCCCGTGGACCTGGCTGAGGAGCGGGGCCATCGCGATGTCGCACGGTACCTGCGCGCGGCTGCGGGGGGCACCAGAGGCAGTAGCCATGCCCGCATAGATGCCGCGGAAGGTCCCTCAGGTGAGGACTGATGATCTAAGGATTTGTACCCGGAGAGCTTCCAAAGCTCAGACCATTCATTTTCCAGCACAGAAAGTTCAGCCCGGGAGACCAGTCTCGGGTCTTGCCTCAGCTCACGTGCCAATCCATGGGAGGGCCTGAGTCTCCCGATCGCTCTTCCCCGCCAGGGCAGCAAATGGGAAATAATCCCGACATGAACTTGCGCACGTGAAAGCCCATTCTGTACATTATACTTCCCAAAGCATACCTACCCTCTCCTAGTTCAAGGCCTAGACTGCGGAGCAGTGAAGACTCAAGAGGCTAGAGGTCTAGTGCCCCCTCTTCCTCCAAACTAGGGCCAGTTGCATCCACTTACCAGGTATGTTTCCTCATTTGCATACCAAGCTGGCTGGACCAACCCCAGGATTTCCAAACCCAATTATGCGTGACATCATCTGGAGATCTCTCAATCTCGGCTCTTCTGCACAACTCAACTAATCTGACCCTCCGCTTTATGCGGTAGAGTTTTCCAGAGCTGCCCCAGGGGATTCTGAGGGCAATAGGACCAAGACTTCGCTGACCCTGGCAGTCTGTGCACCGGAATTTGCAGCACTCTGTGGCAGACAGAGGCCCTCTCCTTTCCCTCTTAAACTTGTGCAAGAGATCACTGAGAGATGAAGATAGAATTGTGGTCCTCCTTGCCCTTGCCTTTCCTTTTTGCGATCTCAAAACATCCTCCCTCCGCCCCCATTCCATGACCCCAGTTCCTTACCCCCCACAGCTGTCTGCTGAAAGTGCCAACATTACTCAATTGTTTCTAGAGGAGGAACACCTTTAAAAATATATATATATATGAAGCAATACACGGGAATTAACACGAATATTTAAGGTAAAACATGACCTTGAAGATTCTGAAATCCACCTTATTTTGGCCCAGAACGGGGCACTGGGCTCCCTGGGCCATAGGGGAGCTGGAGAGGACGGGGTGGAGAGTTAGCTCTAAGCCCTCTGCTTGGAGATGCTGTAAATACAGAACGCAAAATCACCTTCGAAGTTAAAGACGCGAAGTTCTTCTTTACTCGGCCTCTGCTCCCCACCAATTCCCTCCAGTTACAGCTAGCATCCGGGTCCCGGTGAAGAAGGAGACTTCGCCTCCAATTACAACTAGCATCCGGTCCGGATTTAGAAGGAGTTGCCAATTACAGCTCGGTTCCAGGGTTGAGCGAAAAGCTGGAGGAGCCAAGTGGGAGAGGGAGTAAAACTATCGAATTGGGCCACAAGCAAATGAATAAATTGAACGACTCAACCAAACCGAAGATATTTAATCCAAGCACACAAGTCTTTCATTTCTTCCTTCCTCCCTTCCTTCTCTTACTCCCCAACACCCCCTCTTCAAGCACAATTAATTACATGGTTAGATTCTACTGCGTGATCAGCCCTGTTCTAGGTGGTGGGCACGCCAAGGTGAATGAGACCAAACAAGAGTCTTGCCCTCATGGGGTTTACATTTGGAGACAGGGTCGATCTATTGCCCAGCCTGGAGTGCATGGCGCGATCACAGCTCACTGCAGCCTCAACCTCCCTGGCTAAAGGGGTTCTCCCACCTCAGTCTCCCGACTAGCTGGGACCACAGGTGCGCGCCACGATGCCTGTTTTTGTTTGTTTGTTTTTGTTGTTGTTGTTGTTGTTAATAGAGACGAGGGTTCACCCTGTTGTCTGGGCTCAAGCGATCCTCCCCCCTCCTCCTGAAGTACTGGGATTACAGTCCCAAGCTATCGTGGCCGACCTGGGAAATAGACGTTAAGCAAGATAACAACCTATTTTCAGAGAGCCAGTTTATAAAACCAATGCAATGGGTAAATATGAAGTGTGAATAGGAGGAGAAAATAAAGAGTGGTTGGAGAATCTAATGAAAGCTAGGGAGGAAGAAACTCTCAAGTGCAAATGCTGCCTCAGGAATAAACATAAAAAGAAACTCTCAAGTGCAAATGCTGCCCCAGGAATAAAATAAACTTGAGACTCTCAAGTGTAAATGCTGCCTCGGGAGAACCAAACGGCAAGCTGGAGCCCGTACACAACGAGATTAGAGAGAAAGGCAGAAGCCAGATCATATGAATAAATGAGCATCCATTTTGTTTCAGAAATGATAGGAAACCATTTGTGGGTTTGTAGAAGCAGGCATGCGCAGGGAAGCTACGGGATTCAGCCGAGGAACGCCAGAGCCTGAGGCGCCCTTTGGTTATCGCTAGCTGGCTGGCTCATTCCGCACCAGGTGCAAAAGATGCCTGGGAAGGCGGGAAGGGAAAGGCCACATCTTCTCGCCTTTGCATGGTGAGCAACCACTGACACTCATTACATAACACTCGTTTTCTTCTTGCAACCCCGCGGGCCGGGCGGTCGCGCTTTCTCTGCCCTCGACCGGGCGGACCTGGAGCGCTTGAGCGGTCGGCGCGCCTGGAGCAGCCAGCCGGGCAGTGGACTCGCTGCTGGACCAGGAAGGTGTGGGAGAGCGGTGGTGGCGGGTACATGCACGTGAAGCCATTGCGAGAACCTTGTCCATAAGTACTTCAATGCCGGTAGGGACGGCAAGAGAGGAGGGCGGGATGCGCCACACATCTTTGACCTCTGGTTTCTAACGCCTGTTTTCTTTCTGCCCTCCGCAGGCATCCCCGATTGAAAGATCCACCGAGGCTCTGAGACACCTCCGGAAACTTAGATCATCAATCACCGAAGGTCCTACAGGGCTACAACTGCCCCCACCACAACCCACCCCGCTTTCGTAGTTTTAATTTAGAAAATAGAGCTTTTAAAAATGACCTGCCTTTTGAAGTAGATATACGCCTTCCCCCACTACCGTAAATTTCCATTTATGTCATCTTTTATATATTGTTATAAAAATGTAAAAAAGAAAAACACCGCTTCTGCCTTTTCACTGTGTTGGAGTTTTCGGGAGTGAGTACTCACGTCCTAAGTGCACATTTATGTGAGCACTTCTTGCGAGCCTCGCAGCCTGAGGAAGCTGTCGACATCATTACAGGCTTTTGTGAACTATGCAAGCTCAGAGGGGTTACTGGCTTCTCTTGAGTCACATTGCTAGCAAATGGCAGAACCAAAGCTCAAATAAAAATAAAATAATTTTCATTCATTCACTTATATATTATCAACATTTATTGAGCACCTATTACAACAATTTAATTGCATGGAATACAGCATCGTTTCTGACACTGTTGTTTCATGTATCTCTTGGAAAAACGCTGCTGTTAGACATCCAACACTATCTTGAGATGATAAAATATCAAAAAGCGTGTCTCAAGATGGATGAAATGCTGTTAAAATGGTGAATAGAAACTCTAGGGCGACCTCATATCGGTAGACTAGCACATCTGGAGATCCGTATTTATCCGACTTCCGGTTCCAAATCACGCGAGGTCTGGGATATTTTGCTCACTAGGCCTCAGCCAGGTAACTGAATCCGGCTAAACCTGGCCCACAGTCTCGGAATCCGACTTGGCTCCCCGGTTCCAGAGGGATGTGAGGTTGCGAATGACTGCCGCCAAACCGGAAGGAACTCTGCGGTTCTCTGCCACAGTGGGATTGTTGCAGGCACGCAGCTCAGACTTCACTGGGGTTGGGAGATGCTCCTGTCCACGCTGCCTCATCCCAGGCTGGAGCACCGCGCCTCTATTTTTTTTTTTTTTTTTTTTTTTTTTTTTAGGTACACGCCACATAACATAAAACTAAAACTTTTAAAGAGTAGAATTCAGTGGCATTTAGAACAATGTTATGCAACCATCACTTATGTAGCCCGAAACATTTTCGTCAACTGCATAGGAGGCCGCGTTAAGCATACCTGTTAAACCCTTCTTGCCTCCAGCCCCTGGCAACTACAAATCTCCTTTTGTCTCTATTCTGAATATTTCTTATAAATGGGATCATACAATATGTGACCTTCCGTGTCTGGCTTCTTTCACCAAGTGTAGTGTTTGAGGAGTTCATTCCTGCAGCAGCATGTATCAGTACTTCATTTCATTTTATGGCTGAATCATATTCCATTGCATGAATATACTGGAAATTGCTCATCTACTCATCCAGTGATGAACATCGAGTTGTTTTTTTGGCTTAAATTTATTCATAGTGTTCTCATATAAATACAAATATGTAATTATTATTTTATTTCTATTTATTACATTAATTATTATTTGTTTTTATATTTTATTGTATTATAATAATTTTATAATATTATTATACTATGATAACAGACCGACTCCTATGGGCTGTTGGTGTGCTCTTCCACTGGCGTGCTCCCTGCCGCTGGGGTGCCCAGCTCCACGTCCAGTTCCTCCGATGAGTTCCTCTGGACGTACTGCCGCTAGTGTGTCTGCCTGCTAGGGTCTCAGGGTTTTCATAGGCAAAGGATGGGAGCGTGGCGGGACAGGGTGGTCTTGGGATATGCAACATTTGGGCATGAAGGAAGGAGTGCCTGTCCTCACCTAGGTCCAGTGGGCATAGGCCCAGGGGAGGGCCCTTACCAGGGACCCGTCTTTGTCTACCCAACACTTCCCTGCCCCTCTTCCCTATCATTGTGTTTCAATTACGTTTGTCTGGGTTCAGCACTCCCTTGGTTGCTGTAAAGTTTCTTACTGTTTCCCTGAGTTCCCACGAAGTCAATTCTGGCAGCTTTTGCTTATTTTTCTGTGTTTCTGTATAGGAATGGGCCCTATGAGCTCACTACTCTGCCACTTTCGCTATTATCTTTTGTTGTTGTTCAATTTGTGTTTTAGGGCAGGAAGGTCAAATGCTTCTGATGTGCCAATTTCCTGCCTCCATATGTCTCCTGTGTCTGGTACTCAGTGCCCATGCCCGGCATCCTCACTTTCTGGGTATCCGTCTGTCAACATTTCTCTGAAGCTCGCTAGCTCTACCACTCAGCTGTCCCCCTGAAAAATTTCTCCACCTCCCCCCGCAATTGTAGGAAGCTCGCCGTCCTCCTTACCCTTCCTCAACCCCACTCCTGTTCTCTCCCTTTTTTCCCCCTTCCACCCCCATTTCCCCGACTTCTGCTGGGGGTGGGAGGGATAACCGGTTCGAAGACATTCCCCTCCCCCTCGCCGCTTCTCGGGCGATTGCTGATTCGCAGTCCTACGCTCCACTCGCCAGCAGGCTCCGCTGTGGTGTGAGCACCTCGGGGAGCGCAAAGGCGTCCGCTTTGAGGCGCTGGACCTCAGGCCAGGAAGAGCCTATCTCCGGGACCTTTTTAGGGAGATCTGCTGTTAAAGCTGCCACGCGTTTCCCGAGCACACCGAGCACACACCTACTGGGCCTGACGACTCCAGGGAAGGACCTGCTCCGGAACTGAGGACTAGACCCAGGTCCCAGAACTACCGGTGGAGGAGGCCGCAGTAACCTCCGAAGCAGGCTGAGAGACTCGGGTGGGCTTTCTCCAGTGAAAAAAAACAGAAGCCAGAGGGAAAGGGTGGATGGAGCAGGAAAGAAGGATGGGTTCTAAGCATGGCTGTTTCAGGCCCTGAGGCTGCAGAATTGAATGCGGGACTGCAGTTTGGAGGCGAGGGCTTTCCATAACCACGGACTAAAGAAACCTCCGAACCAACCGACTGAGCGCCTGGGCTGTGGAGCAGAGGGGGAATAAAAGGCTCTGCCGACCGAAACCTGTAAAAGCTTCCTTTGGGGCGCGCGCCAGGAGGTTGGCGAGGCCCAGGCGCGCCCGGGGTGCGGCGACCTCGGAGCCCGCGGGACGGGAGAGCAGCCCTTCCCTTGGCCGGGCCTCCAGCACCAAAACTCGCTGGGATCCTCCCTGGGGCCCACGCCAGTGCCCTACACCCAGGTACTCTGGATGCGGCCAGGTGGGAGGGTCTTCACTTCACCTCCACCTCCTTCCAGATCTCACGTGCCTTATTTACGTAATCAAGTTCAGGAAATAGCAGAAAAGAACCTTTTTTTTTTTTTTTTTGAGACAGAGTCTTTCTCTGTCGCCAAAGTTGTAGTGCAGTGGCGCGATCTTGGCTCACTGCAACCTCCGCCTCCTGCGTTCAAGCGATTCTCCTGCCTCAGCCTCCTGAGCAGCTGGGATTACAGGCGCCCGCCACAACACCTGGCTAGTTTTTGTATTTTTAGTAGAGACGGATTTTCACCATTTTGGCCAGGCTGATCTCGAACTCCTGACCTCAGGTGGTCCGCCCTCTTCGACCTCCCAAAGTGTTGGGATTACAGGCGTTAGCCACGGTGCCGGTCCAGAAAAGCACATTTAAAAACTACAGATTGATATCCTTGTTGAACATTGATGCTAAAATCCTTAACAAAATACTAGCTAACAGAATCCAACAACACATCAAAAAAAAAAAAAAAAAAAAAAAAAAATCCACCATGACATGATCAAGTGGGTTTCACACCAGGAATGTAGGAATGGTTTAACATATACCAGTCAATAAATGTGATACACCACGAAAACAGAATTAAAAACGAAAAATCAAATGATCATCTCAATAGATGCAGAAAAAGCATTTGACAAAATTCAGCATCCCGTTATGATTAAAACTCTCAGCAAAATTGGCATACAAGGGACATACCTTAATGTAATAAAAGCCATCTATGAAAAGCCACAGCCAACATAATACTGAATGGGAAAAGTTGAAAACATTCCCTCTGAGAACTGGAACAAGGATGCCCACTCTCACCACTCCTCTTCAACTGGCTAGGACTGAAAGTCCTGGCCAGAGCAATCAGACAAGAGAGAAAAATAAAGGGTATCCAAATCGGTAAAAAGGAAGTCAAACTGTCACTGTTTGCTGACGATGATTGTTTACCTTGAAAACCTTAAGGACTCCTGCAGAAAGCTACTAGAATTGATAAAATAATTCAGCAAAGTTTGTGGATACAAGATTAATGTACACAAATCAGTAGCTCTTCTATACACAAACAGCAACGAAGCAGAAAATCAAATCAAGAACTTAACCCCTTTTACAATAGCAGCTAAAATAAATAAATAAATAAATAAAATAAAATAAAATAAAATCAAGTACTTAGGAATATGCCTTACCAAGGAGTCAAAAGACCCCTACAAGAAAAACTACAAAACACTGCTGAAAGAAATCAAAGACAACATACAAATTGAAACATATCCCATGCTCATGGATGAGTAGAATCAATATTGGGAAAATGACCATACCACCAAAAACAATCTACAAATTCAATGCAATCCCCATCAAAATACCACCATCATTCTTCACGGAATTAGAAAAAACAATTCTAAAATTCATATAAAACTAAAAAAGAGCCCACATAGCCAAAGTAAGACTAAGCAAAAAAACAAATGTGGAGGCATCATGCTTACTGATTTCAAACTTTACTATAAAGGCATAGTCACCAAAACAGCATGGTACTAGTATAAAAATAGGCACATAGACTGATGGAACAGAATAGAGAACTCAGAAATAAACCCAAATACTTACAGCCAACTGATCTTTGACACAGCAAACAAAAATATAAAATGGGGAAAGGACACCATTTTAAACAAATGATGTTGGGATAATTGGCTAGCCACATGTAGGAGGATGAAACTGGATCCTCATCTCTCACCTTATACAAAAGTCAACTCATGATGGATTAAGGACATAAACCTATGACCTGAAACTACAAAAATTCTAGATGATAATATAGGAAAAATCCTTCTAGACATTGACTAGACAAGGATTTCATGACCAAGAACCAAAATGCAAATGCATTAAAATCAAAGGTAAATAGCTGGGACATAATTAAACTAAAGAGTTTTTCCACAACGAAAGGAACAGTCAGCAGAGTAAACAGACAACCCTCAGAGTGGGAGAAAACCTTCACAATCTATGCATCTGACAAGGGACTAATATCCAGAATCTACAATGAACTCAAACAAATCTGTAAAAAAAAAAAACAATTCCATTAAAAAGTGGGCTAAGGACATGAAAAGACAATTCTCAAAAGAAGATATACAAGTGACCCACAAAATGCTCAACATGACTAATGATCAGAGAAATGCAAATCAAAATCACAATGCGATACTCCTGCAAGAATGGCCATAATAAAAAATTCAAAAAACAGTAGACGTTGGTGTGGGTGTGGTGAGCAGGGAACACCTTTACACCACTGGTGGGAATATAAACTAGTACAGCCACTGTGGAAAACTGTGGAGATTCCTTAAAGAACTAACAGTAGAACTACCGTTTGATCCAGCAATCCCACTACTAGGTTTCTACCCAAAGGAAAAGGAGTCATTATTTGGAAAAGATACTTGCACATGCATGTTTATAGCAGCACAATTCACAATAGCAAAATCGTGGAACCAACCCAAAAGCCCATCAATCAATGAGTGGATAAAGAAACTGTGGTATATATATAATGGAATACTACACAGCCATAAAAAGGAATGAATTGACAGCATTTGCAGTGGCCTGGATGAGAATAGAGACTATTATTCTAAGTGAAGTAACTCAGGAATGGAAAACCAAGCATCATATGTTCTCACTGATATGTGGGAGCTAAGCTATGAGGATGCAAAGGCGTAATAATGATACCATGGACTTTGGAGACTTAGGGGGAAGACAGCGAGGGGTGAGGGATAAAAGACTACAAATATGTTGCAGTGTATCCTGCTCAGGTGAAGGGTGCACCAAAATCTCACAAATCACCGATACAGAACTTACTCATGTGACCAAATACCACCTGTACCCCAATAACTTATGGAAAAATTAATTAATTAGTTAATTAATTAAATGGGCAGCACTTTCTACCCTTTGAAATTGGAAAAAACAGAACAAAATAAATGAATACATCATCATTTCCCTTTTCCACTATTAGAACTTTTCTTTGAGTTAGTTGTCTTACATTTCAGTAGTTTTCCGAATTCTCAACTGTCTCTCAAATATCTCTCAAAAATAGTAATTGACTGTTGCTACAATTCTATCTATAGACTGTTTGGTCTTAGAGAACTTTTTCTCTAGGGAATAGAAGCCAAAGAACAGATCAGAGGACGTAGCTGTTACATTTTCTGTCTATGGATTACCATTTGAGATTATTTAAGTTGTTACCTCCATTAATATCTTTAAGGCATTTCTGAAGAAATTGAAAATAAGCATTGCCAAATCCCTGTCTCCATTCAGAAGGATAATGTAGCTGCCCCAAAGTCTGTTTGCACTCATTACTAAAAAAAAAAGATACATAAAATCTGGAAGGAAGTAATGCGCAGAGCTCTAACTCTGTAAGTAATATTCTCATTCCTTACTTCATTCAAGAAATAATCAGTGGCCACCTACTGTGTGCCAGGTACTGTGCTAGGTAATAACAGCAAAGGACTAAACATCTATCTCAAAGGGAAGATAAAACAAAAGTAGTAAGTACTGGTGTTGTTCATAAACTTTTCAATGTTCTGTTCTAGATGCTGCCTTCTGAGAGAGTCTTCCCCATGGCATGGAGAAAAATTTATTAACAGACCAAATCCCTCCTGTTCCCCTAACTAAGACGAGTCTTCATGATTTGGTAAAGAGTGCCAAAAAGATTTAAAAAGCAAATTGGGCTGGGTGCAGTGGTGCACGCCTGTAATCCCAGCACTTTGTAAGGCAGAGGCGGGTGGATCACATGAGGTCAGGAGTTCGAGACCAGCCTGACTAACATGGTGAAACCCCATTCCTACTAAAAACACAAAAATTAGCCGGGAGTGGTGTCACTTGCCTGTAATCGCAGCTACTCCAGAGACTCGCTTGAACCTGGGAGGTGGAGGTTGCAATGAGCAGATATTGCAGTAATGCACTCCAGCCTAGGTAACAAGAGTGAAATTCCATCTAAAAAAACAAAAAATTGAATAGCTCTACCTAGAAAAAGCTAGGGATAAGTATTTTCTCATAATTGGAGGTGGGGAGAAAGAGAAATATTACTCTCCCAATTATAAATCATTTAATAAAATAATTTTTGATGTTCATGACTTAAGTGAGAAAACTATTGATACAGACGAGATTTGAAGTTAGCAGCCCAGGAAGTAAATTTTAGGATCCTTCTACTTGTCAACCTCTGAGTCATCAAGACTGATTAACTGCTATCTTCTTTTAAAGCTAATGTTAAAGCTAATTTAACATGTAGAATGTTTTTATTAATTGCCATACTTTCAAGCTTTAGATAGGAATAGTAAAGCAAAACAGATTTGACCTCTAAATCAAAGACTTTATAGATGGGAAACTGAAGAAATAAGTATTACAAAGCTAAATAATAATCAAAAAAGTGTTTTTTAAGGACCATTAAAATGAGATTGATGTAAAGAGCAAGGAGAGAAATGGAATGTATTTCATGTTGTTAAGGAAAATACCCCAAGTAGCTCACAGGAAAGTGAGATTGTCCACTGGGTACTACCACAGGACCAAAGACTTCAAGAAAGTGCGGTCAGAAAGTGACTCAGGGTTGCAAGAGGCCCATCTGCTTGGAGGGAAATTTGCATAATACACAGATGAGCAGAATGAATAATCTCCATCCCAGTCATATGTAAAGTAGACCAGTATTGAATTAAATAGAAAAGAAAGAACGTGATCTCACAGTTTCAGCTGGAAAGTAGTATTAATATTCCAGGAAATGGGGATGGTGAGGGTAGGGTTGATTGAAACGCATAACTTCTGGGCAAGGCAAAAAAATGTATATATATATTTAGGTGCCTATAGGCAAATTAGATTGATTTTTCTTTCTTTGTTTTTCTCTTGTACAAGAAAGTGTTCCCTTAGTATTGAAAAGGGTATGGATAAACATTGCTGAGGGGAAGTATATTTGTATAACATCTATGGATAAAAATTAGCAATATCTAAGAAAAGTTTAAAGACCCTTTGTCTTTAAATTTGACTCAGCAACTCCAGCTCTAGAGATTTATTCTGCAGATATATTTGCACATGTGCAAAATGGCCCATTTATAAGAATGGTCACTGAAGCTTTGTAATAACAAAAGATACGAAACAACAATCATAAATGAGTAGGGATTTGAATAAAATTTGAGGCTTTCCTACAACAAATAACATATAGCTATTAAAAGAAATTCAGCAGATCTAGTAATATGTAATGATTTTCAAGATATATTGTTGGGTGAAAAAAAGAAAGATTTGGAGTATGTAAAATACTCCAAATTAAATTTTAGAAGTATTCATATGTGTGTTGTATATACATAAAATATTTCTGTAAAGACACACAAGAAGTTATTGACTGCTGCCTGAGGGTAGTGTGTGGAGGAAGATTTACTTAGTACTAAATACAATTTGCTACCAGTTTTTGATTCAAGTGATGAATTATCTAATAAAATAATAAAATAAGCACTGGTAGGATGAAGTTTCTCCAGAATTGGCCACATTCTATTTAGTAACAATTGTGTAACTGTCAAATTGCACTAACAGGAAAAGAAAAAAGAACACACCAGGATAAATGAGTTAATCTTATTTTCCTCATTTATAAAATGGGTACAAGGGTAACTACTTTGTAGTGTTGTTGTTTAGAGTAGACATAAAAATATAAATTACCATAGTGTCAGATACACAGTAGTTATTACCTACCAGTACACACACACACACATACACATACACACACACACGCAGTCCTCTGGTTCAGGCTTCCAGTTTCCCCAAGCAATTCCCAGACCTAGCTGAGCTTGAAGTAGAAAGAATTAAGCATAACCAGAGCATCTTCTCACCATCACAGGATTTAGTATTAACCGTATGTCCATCTCTTAGACTTCCTAACATTACCTGTTAAGGTACTATACTGGGTGTTTGGATACAATGATGAGCAATACAAAACTCCGATACCTTAAAAAATATTATGCAGTTTGTACATGGATGTATTTATGTTCAAACAATACAAAATAAAATTAGTGTTTCTCCTCACTACTACTTCTTTCCCTAGAGGTCACTGGTGATATCAGTCCCTAAGAAAAATGATAAAAAACTATAAATTCAAAACTAAATATAGTCCTTTAAAGGGAGTGATACAGCTGAGGTGTCCTGATGGTTAAATGGAAGTTTACCTTCAACTTCAAGGGAAGTTTACCTTGATCTCTGGTAATCCTATAATCCAGTACTGTCCAAAAGAGCTATCTACAATGATGGAGATGTGCTATATTTACAGTGTCCAACGCAGTAGCCATATTATAGCTATTTAATATTTGCAATGTCTTTAATGTGACTGAAGTACTGAATTTTATTAAATCTAAAAAGCCCCATGTTCCTTGTGCCTATCATATTGGACAGTACAGCTGTGGGATAAAGATGTGCAGAATAAAATAGATAGCAGGATATAGCAGAGAACAGATACAGAAAAAGAGAACATCTTGGACTTCCTATAGCACTGCAGTTTCCAACTGTAACTTTTACCTGCATTTCTGTCCTCTTTCTGCTATAATCTACCTAGAGTTGATTTCTATTACTTACAATCTAAGATTTTGTTTTAGTTTACTAGGGCTTCCCTACAAATACCATGGTACATGGTATACCACAGAGAGGGCGGCTTAAACAATAGTTGTTTTTTCATTGTCTGGAGGCTGGAAGTACAAGATCAAGATGTTGATGTTGACAGGTTTGGTTTCTCCTGAGGCCTCTTTCATTGACTTGCAGATGGCCACTTTCCACTATGTCCTTACATGGCCTTTTCTCTGTGCACATGCACCCTTGGTGTCTTCCTCTTCTTGTAAAGACTCCAGTTCTACTGGATTAGGGCCCCACCCTTACAACCTCATTTAGCCTCAATTACCTCTAAAGGCCTGATCTGTAAATATTGTCACATTGGAGGTTAGAGCTTCAACATATAAATCTTGGGGGAACACAATTCAGTTCATAGCAGATTCCTAATTAATATACCTAGTTGCTTTCTTTCTTCTTTTTCTTTTTCTTTTCTTTTTTTTTTTTTTTTTTTTTTTTTTTTTGAGATGGAGTCTTGCTCTGTCGCCCAGGCTGGAGTGCAGTGGTGTGATCTCAGCTCACTGTAACCTCCGCCTCCTGGGTTCAAGCGATTCTTCTGCCTCAGCCTCCTGAGTAGCTGGGATGACAGGCACCTGCCACCACACTGGCTAATTTTTGTATTTTTAGTAGAGATGGGGTTTCATCGTATTGGCCAGGCTGCATCTAATTGATTTCTCTGAATCTTATTCTTACTACAATTTGAAAATCTAATTAGATGAAGAAACTCTGGTAAAAATATGGATTTATAGGAACCCATAACTTGTGGAAAGGTCTAGTTTCAACAAAATTTGTGGTGATACTTATTTGGGAATATAATTCTCTTGACAAGATGTCTAGTGGAAGTATCAACCATACTTGTGGTTTGTCTCTTTAAGATTGTACCTACTACTTATAACCTCATATGTTCTCATTTATGTTTTTGATGAGGAATGTGTGTAAACAGCAATTTGCTAGTAACTGTTTAATAACAAACTGCAAAAAATAAATATATACATGTTTATTATAAATTTTACTGAAATAAAGGATATGTAATACACAATTTACAAATAATAATAAAATATACAATATTCTGTATTCTGTATGGTGAACTTATTATCATAGAATATTCTCACCGATTTAGCCAAACTCTTGTATCTTTAGTTAACCTATGGTTGCAATTAACAAATGAAAGTAATTCTGAAATAAATATCGATTGACAATTTCATTTATATTGATGAGTAAGATGAGAGTATAACAATAGAATTGAATGTCTGAAGTTGAGTCTTGTTAACAATATCAGTTAACCTCTTTGCTGAGTTTAAAACTGTTTTCAAACACTTAAAGAATATTCCTCAATATTTTGTGGTATTCACAATGTAACAGCTACAGACATTTTAGAGTTTAACCTACAGTATTAACCATGTTAACATTTCCCCCCATCATTTTAAGGCCAGTTATTAAGCACATTCATTTTTTTTAAGTAGACAATCAAAAAAACAATAACTCAAGCTCTGATTTAAGTTTTTTCAATATCCATGGTAGAAATACTCCACCCATGGTCTATTTCATATCATATCAATGATATGATGTTATATCAGGGTGACATCACCAAATATAAAATCAAGAAGAAGCACACCAATATGCAGTATTTCCATTATAGAAATACAATAGACATAACCTCAAAAGTATAGATAATAGTAAAATAAATAGGGAGTAATGATATTATTTATAACCTTTGTTTTTAATATGATTTACTTAATTGTAACTTTATCCTGTAATTTTTAATAATGGATGTGCTTAACAACTGGTTTGCCATGTTCTTGAAAATTTAACAATTGGATCTCACTAGCTGGTTTGAGACAGTTTCAGCACACCACTGTGTATGTATGTGGATGTGGATGAGTGTGTGTTTGCCTGTGTGTGCACAACCCCAACTCAATACCATACTAGAGAGTTAGGATACTGAATGGAAGAAGGTAGAATATAACAGACGGCAAGCCAATAGTTGACATTAAGAAATTAGTTGTTGTTTTTAATCTGAGCTGAATGATTAAAACAAAGAAGTATCATTCAAACCTCCAGAGCTGAACGAGGACACCGGAGCTAAACTGCCACTGGATGTTTTTAAGAATCAGGCTCAATGGGAAAGAAAAGTAAATGGAAATGGCTGGGCAATGTGGCTCATACTTGTAAACTCAGCACTTTGGGAGGCCAAGGTGGGCGGACTGCTTGAGCTCAGGAGTTTAAGACTAGCCTGGGCAACATGGCAAAACCCCATCTCTACAAAAAGTATAAAAATTAGTTGGGCAGATGCACATCCCCAACTCAATACCATACTAGACAGTTAGTATAGCGAATGAGAGAAGGTAGGATATAACAGAGGGCAAGGCAATAGTTGACATTAAGAAATTAGGTGTTGTTTTTAATCTGAGCTGAACGATTGAAACAAAGTATTATTCAAACCTCTGAGGCTGAGGTGGGAGAATTGCTTGAACCTGGGAGGCAGAGGTTGCAGTGAGCCAAGATCACCCCACTGCACTCCAGCCTGGGTGAGAGACGGAGATCCTAACTCAAAAAAAGAAAAAAAAGGTAGTAAAACAGAAGCAAGACAGTCAGTAATATTTTTAAAGTACACTTGATTTTTACAATAGTTTTAGATTTATAGAAATATTAGAATATAGTCTAGTGAGTTCTCATTAACCCTGTACCTAGTTTCCCCTTTATGAACATATTACATTAGCAAGGTATATTTATTGCAATTAATGAACTGATATCAATACATTACCACAATCCAAAGTCCATGTTTTAATCAAATTTCCTTAGTTTTTGCATAAATTCCCTTTGCAAACCAAGAACCCATCCAGAATACCATATAACATTTCATCATCTTGTCTTCTCAGGCCCCTCTTGGTTGTGACAGCTTTTCAGTTGTTCCTTGCTTTGGTCACCTTGACAGTTTGAGAAGAATGGGTCAGATGTTTTTTAAATATCTATCTTTTGGGATTTGTTAGATGTTTTTCTCATTATTAGATGGGACAATGGTTTTTTTGGGAAGAAGACTACAGAGGTTAAGGGTAATTTTCAGCCTGGCATGGTGGCTCACGCCTGTAATCCCAGCACTTTCGCGGGCCAAGGAGAGTGGATCACCCAAGGTTAGGAGTTCGAGACCAGCCTGGTCAACATGGTGAAACCCTGTCTCTACTAAAAATACAAAAATTAGCTGGGCATGGTGGCAGGCACCTGTAATCCCAGCTACTCGGGAGGCTGAGTCAGGAGAATCGCTTGAACCCAGGAAGGGGAGGTTGCAGTGAGCCGAAATCACTCCATTGCACTCCAGCCAGGGCGACAAGAGCAAGACTCCATCTTAAAAGAAAGGGGGGGGGGGGATTTTCGTCATATATCAAGAGAACATACTGTTGATATGATTTATTACTGTTTATGTTGACCCTGATCACCCCGCTGAGGTAATTTGTGCATGTCAGGCTTTTCCATCACAAGTTGCTCTTTTATTTCCCTTTTTCATACTGTACTATTTGGAAGAAAGTCACTATGTGTGGCCTGAACTGTAACAGTGAGGAGTTATGCTTTATTTCCTTTAGGCTGGAGTATCTACATAAATCATTTGGATTTTTTCTGCATGCAAGATTGTTTCTTTGCCACCACTTATTTATTTATTTATTTATTTACTTATTTATTTTTATTCACTTATTTACTTGCATTAGTGTAGACTCGTGGTTATCTATTTTATACTTTGTGTTACAATTCAATACTGCTTTATTTGGTTCCCCAGACTGTTCCAGATTTGGCGTCAGGAGCTCTTGGTTCTTTCAGTACATCTCTTTGACACAGCCCCATCTTTGTGGGCTTGTTTTTGTTGTTAGCACTTCTTTACTTTCTGGCACTACAAAATGTTACAGGTTCATCTTGTATATTTCCTGCCCTAGTCCTAGAAACACCAATTTTTCTAAGAAGCCCTGTTTCCCTTTATTGCAGAGTGCTATTACAAACCATGAACTGGATGCCAGATGTGCTTGTTACTACTGGGGTACTGTTGCTTCTAGGCTTTCTCATTTGTCAGTGGAAGGAAATGTTTGTATACTAATCATGTATGCACACTTATCTATACGTGTCTATATGTAGCCATGTGTATGTATATGTAGCCATGTGTATCTACATTAAGCCAAATGTGATTTAATCTTAATATATCCAACTGTAATCCATTACCACAGAGATTATTTTAGCTTCCTCCCTTTGAATAGGCATAAATTCTCACTCCAGCAGAGAGAAACCAGCCTCACTATCCACAATTTACCATAATTTACTTAACTGCTCAATTCCAATACACGTCTATAGAAGTGTTAGGCTTGTTAACCCATATCCCTGTGAAAAACAAGAGTGTGGTGTTTATACACAGTTTTTCATTTAGTATTAGAGACTCCACTAATTTCCAAAAGTTTCTTAGGTCTGCACTTCTTTCACCACCACCTGCAGTGAGGTTGTGTCACACATTTGTAATACAGTTAGATTATTTTGTCATATTCTACACTCTATCCTTGATATAGTTTGGATCTGTGTCCCTAAACAAATCTCAAGTTCAATCAATCCCCACTGTTGGAGGTGGGTCCTTGTGGGTCTGGTGATTGGATCGTGCGGGTGGTTTCTAATGGTTTAGCACCATCCCTCTAGTGCTGTTCTTGTGATAGAGTTCACACGAGATCTGGTTGTGTAAGTGTGTAGCCCCTCTACTTTCTCTCTCTCCCTTCTGCTCCAGCCATGTAAGACATGCCTGCTTGCCCTTTGCCTTCTGCCATGATTGAAAGTTTCCTGAGGCCTCCCCAGAAGCTGTCATGCTTTCTGTACAGTCAGTGGAATTGTGAGCCAATTAAACCTCTTTTCTTTATAAATTACCCAGTCACAGGTGTTTATTTATAACAGTGCAAGAGCAGAATAATACAATCCTGGAATTTTCTGACATTCTTAATGATTTTTTAAAGTATTTATTTACTTATTTTAATAGTTATTTTAGGTTCAATGGTACATGTGCAGATTTGTTATATAGATGAACTGTGTGTTAGAAGGGTTTGGTGTACAGAAAATTTCATCACTGGGCAATAAACATAGTACCCAATAGGTATTTTTTCTGATGCTCTCCCTCCTCCCACTCTCCACCCTCAAGTAGGCAACAGTGTCTGTTGTACCCCTCCTAGTATCCATGTGTTCTCACATTTAGCTCCCAATTATAAGTAAGAACATGTGGTATTATGGTTTTCTGTTCCTGTGTTAGTTTGCTTAGGATAATGACCTCCAGCTCCATTTATTTTGCTGTAAAGGACATGATCTCATACCTTTTTATGTCTGCATAGTATTACATGGTGTATATGTATCACATTTTCTTTATCTACTCTGCCTTTGATGGGCATTTAGGTTGATTCCCATCTTTGCTATTGTGAATAGTGCTGCAACGAACATTTGTGTGCATGTATCTCTGTGGTAGAATGATGTATATCCCTTTGGGTATATACCTGATAATGGGATTGCTGGGTTGAATGGTAATTTTTTTGTGAGTTATTTGAGGAATTGCCATACTACTTTCCACAATGGATGAACTAATTTACAGTTCCACCAGCAGTGTATACGTGTTCCCTTTTCCCTACAACCTTAACAACACTTGTTATTTTTTTGCTTTCTATTAGTAGCCATTCTGACTAGTCTACGATGGTGATATGGTTTGGTTCTGTGTCCCCACCAAAATCTTATGTCAAATTGTAATTTCCTCATGTCCGGAGAGGGACTCTGTGGGAAGCAATTGGATCATGGAGGTGAATTTCCCCCATGCTGTTCTCATGATAGTGAGTTCGTTCTCACAAGATCTGATGGTTTAAAAGTGTGGCACTCCCCCTGCAACCCACTTCCTGCCACCTTATGAAGAAGGTGCTTGCTTCTCCTTCACCTTCCCCCATGATTGTAAGTTTCCTGAGGCCTCCTGAGCCATGTGGAACTGTGAGTCAATTAAACCTCTTTTCTTTATAAATTACCCAGTTCAGGTAGCTATTTACAGCAGTGTGAGAATGGGTTAATATAGATGGTATCTCATTGTGGTTTTGATTTGCATTTCTCTAATAACTGGTGATGTTGAGCATTTTTTGTCTGTATGTATGTCTTCTTTTGAGCAGTGTCTGTTCATGTTCTTTGCCCACTTTTTAATGGCGTTATTTGTTTTGTTTTGTTTTGTTTTGTTTTGTAAATTTATTTAAGTTCCTTATAGGAACTTAAGGTGTGTGGTGTAAGGTCGGGGTCCAGTTTCTGTCTTCTGCATATGGTTTGCCAGTTATTCCAGCACCATTTATTGAAAGGGGAGTCCTTTCCCCATTGCTTGTCTTCAGTGCTGCAATGAACACTTGTGTGAATGTATCTTTATGGTAGAACGATGTCAGCTTTGTCAAATATCAAGTGGTTGTGGCCTTATTTCTGGGCTCTCTATTCTGTTCCATTGATCCATGTGCCTGTTTTTGTGCCAGTACCATGCTGTTTTGGTTACTGTAGCCCTGTAGCATAGTTTGAAGTTGGGTAATGTGATGCCTCCAGCTTTGTTCTTTTTGCTTAAGATTGCCTTGTCTATAAGGGATCTTTTCTGGTTTCATATGGAGTTTAAAACATTTTTTTTAGGTTCTGTGACTAATGGCATTGCTAGTTTGTTAGGAATAACATTGAATCTGTAAATTGCATTGGGTGCTATGGTCATATTAATGATATTGATTTTTCTTATCCATGAGCATGAAATGTGTTTCCATTTGTTTGTGTCGTCTCAGATTTCTTTGAGCAGTGTTATATAATTCCTGTTGCAGAGATCTTCCACATCCCTGGCTAGCTGTATTTCTAGGTATTTTGTTCTTTTTGTAACAATTGTGGTGGGATTGTGTTCCTGATTTGGCTATCAGCTTGAATGCTATCAGGGTACAGGAATGCAACTGACTTTTGTACGTTGATTTTGTATGCAGAAAATTTGCTGAAGATGTGAATCAGATTAATGAGCTTTGGGGCAGAGACTATGGGGTTTTCTAGGTATAGAATCATGTCATTTGAAACAGGGATAGTTTGACTCCCTCTCCTCCTACTTGGATGCCTTTTATTTCTTTCTCTTGCCTAATTGCTCCAGCCAGCACTTCCAATACTATGTCAAATAGGAGTGGTGAGAGAGAGCATGTTTGTGCCAGTTTTCTTTTCTTTCTTTCTTTTTTCTTCCTTTTTTTTTTTCTTCTTTTTTTTTTCTCTTGTTGCCCAGGCTGCAGTGCAATGGCATGATCTCAGCTCACTGCAACCTCTGCCTCCTGGGTTCAAGCGATTCTCCTGCCTCAGCCTCCCGAGTAGCTGGGATTACAGGCATGTGCCACCATGCCCAATAATTTTGTACTTTTAGTAGAGATAGGGTTTCTCCATGTTGGTCAGGCTGGTCTTGAACTCCCAACCTGAGGTGCTGGGCCTCCAAAAGTGCTGGGATTATAGGCCTGAGCCACCGCGCCTGGCCTCTTTTTTTTTTTTCTCTTTTTTGGCAGGTTTTCACTCTCACCCAGGCTTGAGTGCAGTAGTGTGATCACAGCTCACTGCAACCTTGAGCTCCTAGGCTCAGGTGATCCTACCACTTCAGCCTCCTGAGTAGCTGGGACCACAGGGGTGCGCCATTACGCCTGGCTAATTTTTGTTATTTTTTTGTAAAGACAGGGTTTCCCTCTGTTGAAGAGGCTGATCTCAAACTCCTGGGCTCAAGTGGTCTGCCTGCCTTTGCTTCCCAAAGTGCTGAGATTATAGGCATGAGCCATTGTGTCTGGCTTGTTCCAGTTTTCAAGGGAAATGCTTCCAACTTTTGCCCATTCAGTATGATCATACTGAAAGAAGACAACATACATTCAGTTTGCAATACATGGCTGTTATTATTTTGAGGTATGTTTCTTCAATACATAGTTTATCGAGAGTTTTTAACATGAAGGGATGCTGAATTTTATCAAAAGCCTTTTCTGCATGTATTGAAATTATCATGTGGTTTTCAGTTTTAGTTCTGTTTGTGTAATGAATCACACAAACATATGTTTTGTATATATTAAACCAATCTTGCATCCCAGGGATAAAGCCTACTTGATTGTGGTGGATTAGCTTTACACTGTGCTGCTGGATTCAGTTGCTAGTGTTTTGTTGAGGAGTTTTGCATATATGTTCATCAAGGATAATGGCCTGAAGTTTTCTTTTTTTTGTTTTGTCTGTGCCATGTTTTGTTATCAGGATGATGTTGGCCTCACAGAAGGAGTTGGGGAGGAGTCCCTTTTCCTCAATTTTTTGGAATAGTTTCATTATTAATGGCACCAGCTATTCTGTCTACATCTGGTAGAATTCAGCTGTGAATCTGTGTAGTCCTGGACTTTTTATGTTTGTTAGATGATATGGTTTGGACCTGTGTCCCCACCCAAATCTCATGTTCAATTTTAATCCGCTGTGTTGGAGGTGGGGCCTTGTGGGGGGTGATTGGTTCATGGGAGTGGTTTCTAATGGTTTAGCACCATCCCACTACTGCTGTTTTCATGATAGAGTTCTCACAAATCTGATTGTTTAAAAGTGTGTAGCATCTCCCCCCTCTCTCTCTTCCCCCTGCTCTGGCCATGTAAGACATACATGCTTTCCCTTTACCTTCTGCAATGATTAAAAGTTCCCTGAAGTCTTCCAAGAAGCTGTCATACTTCCTGTACAGCTTGCAGAACTGTGAACCAATTAAACCTCTTTTCTTTATAGTTACCCAATCTCAGGTATTTCTTTATAGCAACATGAGAACACATTAATACAGTTGGCTTTTTATTACTGACTTGACGTTGGAACTCATTGTCTGTTTAGGGATTCAGTTCTTTCTGGTTCATTGTTGGGATGGTGTTATGTGTCTTGGAATTCATCCATTTCTTCTAAATTTTCTTTCATGTTTTCTGTTTGTTTGTTTGTTTGAGATGGAGTCTCACTCTGTCACCAGGCTGGAGTGCAGTGGCACAATCTCGGCTCACAGCAACCTGCCTCCTGGGTTCAAGTGATTCCTCTGCCTCAGCCTCCCAAGTAGCTGGGATTACAGGTACGTGCCACCATGTCCGGCTAATTTTTTTTTTTTTTTTTTTTTTTTGGTATTTTAGTAGAGATGGGATTTCACCATGTTGGCCAGGATGATCACGATCTCCTGACCTTGTGATCCACCCTTGGCCTCCCAAAGTGCTGGGATTACAGGCATGATCCACCGCACCCAGACTTCTAAATTTTCTAGTTTGTGTGCTTAAAAGTGTTTATAGTAGTCTTTGTTTTTTTTATATATCTGTGGGTTCAGTGGTAACGTCTCCTTTATCATTTCTAATTGTGTTTTTTTGGAACTTCTGTCTTTTTTTCTTTATCAGTTTAGCCAGTAGTCTATCAATCTTATCAATATTTTCTAATAACCAACTCCTGGATTTGTTGATCTTTTGTATGGTTTTTAGTGTCTCAGTTTTCTTCAGTTCAGCTGTGATTTTGGTTATTTCTTGTCTTCTGGTGGCTTTGGGGTCTTGCTTTGCTCTTGCTTCTCTAGTTCTTCTGGTTGTGATGTTAGGCTGTTAATTTGAGATCTCTCTAAATTTTTGACATGGGTATTTAGTGCTAAAAACTTTCCTCTCTTAACATGGCCCTAGCTGTTTCCCAGAGATTTGGATATGTTATATCTTTTTCTCATTAATTTCAAAGAATTTCTTGATTTCTGCCTTAATTTTATTGTTTACCCAAAGGTTATTCAGGAGCAGATTGTTTAATTCCTATGTAATTTTATGGTTCTGCGTTATGTTCTTAGTACTTATTTCTAAATTTTTGTTGTGCTGTGGTCCAAGATTGTGGTTGGTATAATTTGTTTTTTTTTTTTTTTTAATTTGCTGAGTATTGTTTTATGTCCAATTTTGTGTTTGATTTTGGAGTATGTGCCATTTGGCAATGAGAAGAATGTATTTTGTGTTTGATTTTGGAGTATGTGCCATTTGGCAATGAGAAGAATGTATTTCCTGTTGTTTTTGGATGGCAAGTTCTATAGGTATCTATTTGGTCCATTTGGTCAAGTATTACATTTAGGTCTTAAATATGTTTGTTAATTTTCTGCCTTGATGATCTGTCTAATTCTGTCAGTGGGAGTGTTGAAGGCTCCCACTATTATTGTGAGGGGGTTCTAAGTCCCTTTGTAGGTCTCTAAGAACTTGTTCTGTGAATCTGGGTGCTCTTGTGTTAGATGTCTATCATATTTAGGATAGTTATATTTTCTTGTTGAACTGAACCATTTAGCATTATATAATACCCTTCTTTATATTTTTTGATCTTTGTTTGTTTAAAGTCCATCTTGTCTGAAATTGATTGTAACCTCTGATTTCTTCTGTTTCACAGACTTTTCGCCATCCCTCATTTTGAGCCTAAAGATGTCGCTGCGTGTGAGATGGTTCCCTTGAAGACAGCATACCATTGGGCCTTGCTTCTTTATTCAGCTTGCCACTCTGCACCTTTTAATTGGATCATTTAGCCCATTAAGTTAGTACTAATGTGTGTGGATTTGATTTTGTAATCATGTTTTTAGCTGGTTATTATGCAGACTTTTTTGTGTGTGTGTGCTTTTCCGTGTCATTGGTCTGTGTACTTAAATGTGTTCCTGTAGCGGCTTGTAATGGTCTTTCCACATTTAGTGCTCCTTTCAGGATCTTTTATAAGGCAAGTGTGTTGGTAACGAATTCCCTAAGCATTTGCTAGTATGAAAATGATCTTATTTCTTCTTTACTTATGAAGCTTAGTTTGGCCAGATGTAAAATTCTTGGTTGTAAATTTTTTCTTTAAGAATGCTGAATATAGGCTCCAACTCTCTTCTGGCTTATAAAGTTTCTGCTGAAAGGTCTCCTGAAAGCCTGATGGGATCCCCTTTGTGGGCAACTTGCCCCTTTTCTCTAGCTGCCTTTACCATTTTTTTTTTTTTTTTTAATTTCAACCTTGGAGAATCTGTTGATTATGGGTCTTGGGGATGGTCTTTTTGTGTAATATCAGCAGGGGTTCTCTGCATTTCTAGGAGTTGAATATTAGCCTGTCTCATGAGGTTGAGGAAGTTTTATGTATGATATCCTAAAATATGTTTTCCAAGTGTCTTGCTTTCTCCCCATCTCTTTCATGGATGCCGGTGAGTCCTATAATTGGTCTCCTTACATAATCCTCTATTTCTTGGAGGTTTTGTTTATTCTTTTTAAAATTTTTATCTGAATGAGTTATTTCAGAGAGCCAGTCTTTGAGCTCTGAGATTCTTTCCTCAGCTTGGTCTGTTCTGCTGTTAATATTTGTAATTACATTTTGCAATTCCTACAGTGTATCTTTAAGCTATATCAGATCAGTTTGGTTCTTTTTTATGATGGCTATTTTATCGATCAACTTCTGTATCATTTTATTGTGATTCTTAGCTTACTTGGATTGGGTTTCAGCATTGTCTGAATCTCAATGATCTTCATTCTTATCTGTATTCTGAGTTTTATTTCCATCATTTTAGCCCTTTCAGCCTAGTTAAGGACCCTTGCTGGGAAACTAGTGCAGTTTTTTGAAGTAAAGAGGGCACTCTGGTTTTTTGAGTTGCCAGAGTTCTTGTGCTGGATCTTTCTCATTTGCATGGGCTGTTCTTTCAGTCTTTAACATTGCTGTAATTTGAGTGGATTTTTTTTTTTTCTTTTTTCTTCTTTGATGCCCTTGGGTGTTTATTGTATAAGGCAGCTTTGGTTGACTGGTTTCAATTCTAGTCCACTCCTGGGTCTTGGAGGAGCCCCCTCCAATTACTGTCTCTGTGCCTATGTTTCTTTTGTTGGGTGTTTGGGTCCACAGTGTTCCCTCAGGCAGGAGCTGCTGTTGGCAGACAAGATGTATCTTTGCCAGGCAGCACTAATATGCTATCCATGTGCTTCTTGGAGACATGTGGGCTTGTGTCTGTTCACAGAGTTCAGGTAGAACAGAACTGCTGGGTTGGAAGCTCTAGTGGGTGGGCTCTGTCTGGCTATGGGAGGCAGGGATGAGTGGAGTTGCTCACCCTCCTCTCCAGATGTTTCCAGGGCAGCAGGAGGTTGTGACCCTCAGCAAATTCTGGCAGAAGTAGGACCACTGAGCCAGAAGTTCTAACAGGTATGGCTCACCTGGCTTCTAGCAGCAGGCGTGGTTGGGGACACCAGTCCTACCATCCAGATGCTTCCTGGGACAACAGAAGGCTGTGCACATTGGCTGAGTTCCCACAGATATAGGTCCTCTGGGCCAGAAGGTCTAGGAGGCATTGCCTGCCTGGCTACCAGTGGCGGGAATGGGTGGGGCTACACACCCTGCTGTCCATGTGTTTCTTGGGACAACGGGAGGCTGAGCCCTCCAGCTGAGTCCTCATTGAAGTAGGAGCACTGGGCCAGAAGCTGTAGCAGCATTGCCCACCTGGCTATCAGTGGTGAGGATGGGTACATTCTCCTGCCTTGACGTCTGAGTGCTTCCTGGGACAACAGGAGGCTGTGTCCATGGGCTAAGTTGACACAGAAGTGGGACTACTGGGCTGGAAGCTCTATCGAGGGTTGCCCGGCAGGATACCAGTGGTGAGGGGTGTTTGGAGTGGCTAGACAAGTTCAGGCTGAAGTGGGACTGCTTGGCCAGAAACTGGCATCAAGCCCTGTCCAGCAAGAGAGGCTGGGGCAATCTTACTGCTCCCAGGCACTTCAACTGTGCCCTGCTTTGGGGCTGTGACGCCACTGCTGGTCTGCTCAAGGGGCCAAAGCTTGTAGAGGTACCCTCTCCTTTGAGGACACTGAATTTCCTGAAGCGTTTTCAAGCGAAAGCTTTTTGTCCTCTCATGATTAACCTAGCTAGGTCAGCAGGTAAATTTCAAATCTTCTTTGCTCCCATTGTCTCTTTCTCAACTGGTATGGGTTGTATTGTGTCCCCCCCAAAAATACATATGTTGAGGTCCTAACTGCAATACTTCAAAATGTCACTTAGTTTGGAAATAGAGTCATTACAGGCGTAATTCAATAAGATAAGCTTATACTGGATTAGAGTAGACTCCTAATCAAATACGAGTGGTGTCCTTATAAAAAGAAGAAATTTATTCACAAAGACACACAGAAAAATGCCATGTGGAGATGAAGGCTATCTCAGTCTGCTTGGACTACAACAAAAATGCCATAAGCTAGTGGCTTAAACAACAGAAATTTGTTTATCATGGTTCTGGAGGCTGGGAAGTCCAAGATCAAGGCACTGGCAGAATTAGTGTCTGGTGAGGGCCTGTTTTCTGCTTTACAGATGGTCCCCTTGTCACTGTGTCCCCACATAGCAGAAGGGATGAGAGAACTTTCTGGACTCCTTTTTCTAAGGGTACTAATTCCGTTTATGAGGGCTCCACACTCATTACCTAATTATTGCCCCAAAGAGTCACCTCCTAATCCCATCATATTGGGGGTTAGGATTTTATCACATACATTTTAGGGGGAGACAACATTCAATCTACAACAAAGGCAGAGGTCTGCAAGTCAAGAAACACCAGATTTCCAGCAAATCAGTAGAATCTAGGAGAGAGTCATGAAAAAGAATCTCCCTCATCAACCCAGAAGGAAACAGCCTTACCAGCACCTTGATCTCAGATATTTAGCCTCCAGAACTTAGAGGCAATACATTTCTGTTATTTAAACTATGCTATTTGTGATACTTTGTTATACAGCCCTAGTAAACTAATATACCAACCCTAAATCCTATCTCATTTTAAGATTTAGGCCATTCAACCCAACTCTTCCTTCAGCTATCAGTTTAATGATTATTTCCTCCAGAATACTTCTTTGATCAGGATCTTTGATATAAACTTTTACAGAACCTTTTTTTTCTTCAGCACTTATCTACGTCAGTCTGCAATTACACAAGATTTAATGTTGCTAGATTAATATTAGCCTTACCTCTATACTCTAAACTCCAAGATAGCAGCAAAAATTTTTTTACACACCATCATATCCCTAAAGTAGGTACTTAGCAAATACTTGTTGAATGAATTAAAGCATTCCTTTGTCTCAAAAGTTGATTCCTTTTTGAAATACAAATAACCTTTGGCAAATATAATCCACCAAGCCCTATCAGTTATACAATATTTAATATGTACATGAATGGAAGCCCTAAGAGGGCACTGAGTTTTGTTGTCAAATAATTGTTTCCTAAATGACAATTGGCTTCTTTCTGAATCCTAAATTTTTATCTTGTCCACTTTGATCATTATTTTATTGACTTCCACAGGCCTCTGGTCTCCAGAATCATCTTTATGGTCTTTAGCAGCAGCTGCCTCTGATACTTTTGTGGGTATCTTGGCAGCAATCGCCAGATTTTAATTTGTTATGGGCATTACCTGACATCTTGGCCACACTCCTACCTTTGACAGTGTTTGTCTTCTAGTGAGGCTTTAGAACATTCAGAAGCATACAGTCTGCCATAAATTTTAGTTTCAAGTAGAGAAAACTTTTTTTTTTTAACTTCCAATACTATGTTGAATAGGAGTGGTGAGAGAAGGCATGTAGAGAAAACTTTTCTAAATGGTATCCACAGACAGCTAGTGCTAATCTTGATATTAGCCAGGGATATACTATTACTCACCTTGGGGAAGAGAATACCGTGGTGATGAGTGTGGATGCAAGGGAGCCACAGCCTATGAGATGCTTCTTAGATTTTTTCTTTAAATGTATTTTCCCAATTGGATCTCCAATGGCAGACATTGTACAGGGAAATGATGGTGGATTCAGATATCACACAAACCCAAGGGAAAACGTACCAAAATTCAGCTGCATAACTGGTACATTTTAAAATTTAATTTAAAATTTTAAGTAACTATTACATGTGAAGGGTTTGAAAAATCGAATATTACTATAGGGTGTCATGATTTCATACAAACACATATTTGGTCTTTGCTCCAACTCACTTTGAAAGTTGTCACCTGAAAGCAAATATAAGAGGGTTGTAACTTTTAGCACCCCTGTCCACTTCTGGGGGTTGGGGGAAGGAAGGGAATAAAGATAATGTTCAAGCACCAATGGTTGACAATTTAAGTAATCATACCTATGTAATAAAACCTCCATACTAACCTCTAAACTTTGGGATTCAGAGAGCTTCTGGGTTGGTGAACACAATGAGGTGCTAGGAGGATGGTGCACCTGGAGAAGGCATGGAAGAAAGAGCCCCCACACCTTGCCCCATGAATCTCTTACACTTAGCTATTCCTAAATTGTATTTTTCATTATAAACTGGCAATCAAAGTGTTTTCCTGAGTTCCCGTTAATCATTCTGGTAAATTATTGAACGTGAGGAAGAGGTCAATGGACCTCAAATTTGTAGTTAGCTGCGTGGAAGTCATAGCCAGATACTGGAGGAAATTAGAATTCAGGACCCAGTTCAGTTTACAAGTAGATAACAAAACCTCAAAGACAGTGAACTAGGCTAGAATCTAACAACGAGTGTGCTATAGTTTTCTACTAATACATACTTTTTCTCTTTATAGTCATGCCCATTCCAAAAATAATCACAGTAAAACTGATTTGTTTGCAAAATAGGCCTAGTCCCATTACACTTGGCCTGATTACTTACATATGAATAGTGATTCATTATATAAGCTTTTTTAAAGTGTACTTTGCTGGGGCTTTTAATAAGGAGTCCCAAATTAGAATTTAAAAAGTCTTTCCAAGCTAGGAAGGCAAGCCAAGCACTTGTCATCAGACTTCATCTGCAATACCTATAAATTTGGGTGAATTCTCTTCTTCATTAGATTCTTAAAATCTCCTTAAGGGTCCTCACCCTTCAAAAAAGTAAATTTTCTCTCAATCTGTAAGGTCAGGAATCCTGTGAGCAAGGTACCAGGGCGGTTTTTTCCAAGGGGCTTTATTGGGCTCTTAAAGTCAAACTTTGTCCTAAAAACTGTATGGTCATATAATTATTTATTTATTTATTTATTTATTTATTTATTTATTTATTTATTTATTTTTTGGAGATAGAGTTTCGCTCTTGTTGCCCAGGCTGGAGTGCAGTGGCGCAATCCTGGCTTACTGCAACCTCTGCCTCCCAGGTTCAAGCAATTCTCCTGCCTCTGCTTCCCGAGTAGCGAGGATTACAGGTGCCCGCCATCATGCCTGGCGAATTTTTTTGTAGTAGAGACGGGGTTTCACCATGTTGACCAGGCTTGGTCTCGAACTCCTGACCTCAGGTGATCCACCTGCCTCGGCCTCCCAAAGTGCTGGGATTACAAGCGTGAGCCACCGCGCCCAGCTGGTCATATAAAATTTTATGTGTATTTTTAAATATGATATTCTAGTTAAAGCCTTGGTAATACAACCAGTGTTTCTAATTGTGTCTTGTTATAGGAAGAATATATTCTTTTTTTTTTTTTTTGAGACAATCTCATTCTCTTACCCAGGCTGGAGTGCAGTGGCACAATCTCAGATCACTTCAGCCTCCACCTCCCAGGTTCAAGCAATTCTTGTGCCTCAGTCACCTGAGTAGCTGGGATTACAGGTATGCACCACCATACCTGGCTAATTTTTGTATTATTATTATTTTTCATAGAGATGGGGTTTCACCATGTTGGCCATGCTGGTCTTGAACTCCCAGCCTCAAGTGATCAGCCCTCCTTGGCCTCCCAGAGTGCTGGGATTAAAGGCATGAGATACTGTACCCAGCCCAGAAGAACACATTCTTATTGCAGTTGTGCATATAATGATATTGCCTTGGAAATAATAATACTTGCTAGTAGTTTCTGAATTCTGGAGGGATCAGGTAAGAGAAAAATTATATGCTTCTTTTCTGTTGATAAAGGCATAATCTGCTAAATTTCTGTAAGCTATAGATAGTTTAAGGAAAAAAGAAAAGAGTTATCTTAAATCTGAAAAACAAGACATTAAAGAAACAGTAATTTTTCAAACAAAAAGTCATAAAATTATCATTATTATCAATACACTTTATCCCATGTGCATTAGTCTGTTTTCACACTGCTGATAACGACATACCCGAGACTGGGAAGAAAAAGAAGTTTAACTGGACTTACAGTTCCACATGGCTGGGAAGGCCTCAGAATTATAGCAGGAGGTGAAAGGCACTTCTTACCTGATGGTGAAATGAGGAAGAAGCAAAAGCAGAAACCCCTGATTAACCCATCAGATCTCATGAGACCTATTCACTATCATGAGAATAGCATGGGAAAGACCAGGCTCCATGATTCAATAACCTCTCCCTGGGTCCCTCCCACAAAATGTGGGAATTCTGGGAGATACAATTCAAGTTGAGATTTCCGTAGGGACACAGCCAAACCATATCACCATGTAATTAATTTTTCTTCTCCTTGATCTTGGGTTAGCAATTTTATAAACTTAGTTTTTCCAATAGAGTCCTGGAAATTGTTATGCAGTCCAATGTTATGACCTTAAAGTTACCAGAAACCCATACCTTTCAATATTTTCCATAAATCTTCCTGAAAACAAAGCATTTGGAATAACTTTCAGGAAAGTATCAGAGTAAAACTACTGTTTGTGGATGACAAGAGACTTAAAAATGGCCATGGTTAAAGATCTGATGAAAGTTCATTATAATGCAATTGACGATATAATTTGTTATTTCTGAGAAATACATTTTAAGGTAACTAAAATTATGACTGATAACATATCAGGACATATCGGAGTTCTAGAAGTTCACAGAACATCTGGAAAACTTACATAAATAACATTATAATGTAAAAAGGTTAAACATCACCCTTATTTGACAACTTCCTATGCAATTCAACATATCAAATCAGCCTAATTAGTGTAACGTCTCTTCTTTTAATTTTTTTATTTTTTTCTTTCTTTCTTTCTTCTTTCTTCTTTCTCTTTCTTTCCTTTCTTTCTTTCCCTTCCTTCCTTCTTTCCTTCCTTTCTTCCTTTTTCCTTCCTTTCTTTTCTTTTCTTTTCCTTTTAGACAGGGTCTCACTTTCTTGCCCAGCCTGGAATACTGTAGCATAATCATGGCTCACTGCAGGCTGAACCTCCTTAGGCTCAGGTGATCCTCCCACCTCAGCCTCCCAAGTAGCTGGGACTACAGCCACGAGACACCATGTTAGGCTAATTTTTTTTTTTTTTTTTTTTTTGAGATGGAGTCTTGCTCTGTTGTCCAGGCTGGAGTGCAGTGGTGTGATCTTGGCTTACTGCAATCTCTGCCTCCCGGGTTCAAGCAATCCTCCTGCCTCAGCCTCCCAAGTAGCTGCAACTACAGGCACACATTGCCATGCCAGGCTAATTTTTTGTATTTTTAGCAGAGATGGGGTTTCACTTTGCTGTCCAGACTGGTCTTGAACTCCTGAGCTCAGGCAATCAGCCCGCCTTAGCCTCTCAAAGTGCTAGGATTACAGGCATGAGCCACCATGCTGGGCCGCCAGGCTAATTTTGATAGAGAAGGGTCTCCCTATGTTGCTCAGGTTGGTCTCAAACTCCCAGGCTCAAGAGATCTGCCTATCTTGACCTCCCAAAGTGCTAGAATTACAGTCCTGAGCCACTGTGCCTGACCTCTCTTTCTATAAGGAAAGATAACAAAGTCTTTTGAGATATTCCAGGAATCCATCTGGAAAATCCTACTTAGATTGAGGTTAAAAAACAGATTTAGTTTAGAACTTGGTTTTAGGAAGTCTGGCAAAAATATCAAATGTTTTGAACACTTGATTAAATATATCACAAGTCACTCTGAAGACATAAAAAGTAACAACTAAAAGGTTTCAAAGGCAAATAAAGTTTAATAACTGTTAAACAAAACAAAACAACCAAAACTTTAGCTATTTTATTGAGAAGATTCAATTTTCTTAAGTAATTAAAGACCAAAAAAAGGCAACATGAAGCACAAAGAATTATTTTGAGAAACACAAAATCTTCATTTTGTAGGCCTATTAGTTACAACGGAAAGGAAAATTTTTCACAATGACTCTTAAAAACTGGAGCAACACTCTTAAAAAAGAAAACTGTCATTTTTCACAGAGAAGGCCACATTCTAGTTTTGCATTGGTTTACTTTTGATATTAAGACTCTTTTTTATTTATTTATTTTGAGATGGAGTTTCTCTCTGATGCCAGGCTGAAGTGCAGTGGTGTGATCTCTGTTCACTGCAACCTCTGCCTCCTGGGTTCAAGTGATTCTCCTGCCTCAGTCTCCGTAGTAGCTGGGACTACAGGTGCGCACCACCACGCCCAGCTAATTTTTGTATTTTTAGTAGAGATGGGGTTTCACCATGGTCTTGATCTCTTGACCTCGTGATCCGCCTGCCTTGGCCTCCCAAAGTGCTGGGATTACAGGTGTGAGCCACTGCGTTTGGTCAAGACTCATTTTTAAAACCTTATAATACATTCAGTTCTAGCCAACTTGTCCTTACAAGAGTCATTCATTTTGTGTGTGTGTCGTCTCTCTTCCTTTTTGTATCCATTTAGATTTTATCTTTCATTCATTCTGAAACAACCTTTAACCTCCAAACTAGACAAAATTATTCTTCCTTTTCCTTAAAAAAAAAGTACATCCTTATACCTTATAGCTTTCCTTACCAAAAACATGTCTTATTTTCTTTGCATTATCTCCCTTATTATTTTTAGTTTTTTTAACTACTATATATTAGTCAAAATTGTTAACTCTTAGTAACTTCAATTTCTAGTGAAAACTAGGAAATAAGAGATTGTGAACTGTTATGGGGAATTCCATAAATTGGTAAATCTATAAATATACCATTTTATAATTTCTCTAGAAGCATATTCTTTCTCATGGTACATTTAAAAGTGTTTTTAACAGATGTAAATATATTTAGTTCCTTTATAATAAAAACCAAAAGTAGATTAACTTATGTTAAGCAATTAATGTTTCAGCATTTATGTTATTTGGAAATGATCTAAATATTTAGTGAATGTCCATTATCTAATTTAATTTAGCAAAACTCTACAGGCATATGTTAACAACGAGAAGCTATTGAGAAAGAAAAGTAGCTCAGAGCAGTCTGAACTATGTGAGGTATGCAAAATTTATCATCATCTGTCTGGATAGATATGTCCAAAGAATACAGTGTGGTTCCAGGAGATGAAGACATCAAATACCATGGCCTCCAATGTGGAACGCCATCAAATAAAAAACTCCCTCCAAACACCTCGGAAGCCACCATATCTGTATTGTTAACCAATACTTGTGGAGCTAAGCTCAAATACATTGACTTATGGATTCATAATTTTTATTTTAAAAAGGCAGCTCTGCCTGAGTGGACAACCTCAACACTGGAGATCTCCTATACCTTGATCTTTAGATCAGCACAAGAAGTAGACAACATATTTATTTGATTGCCATTGGAAATAAAAACATTTTTCAGATGTGGGTTTTGTTAGTAATTGTCTTTATTTGCATCATGTCTTTTATTCTCAAATTGATTATGCTTTGCATTTCTAGATGTCTAAAATCAACAAAAAACTAAAATAATGATAGCTAGATGCTTAGAAATGATCCAACATACCATGGCTCCTTTGTAAGCAGATGACCTGAAATACCATTGCCCTGTCCCTTTGCGTTGCCAATCAACTTGGCCTCGAGACGTCACTGCATTCTTAAGCCATTTTCTCTCTCCTCTCTTCCTCCAATGTGGGATGAGACTAGCTGAAACCAAGTTTTCCCAGTGACATGGGACAAACTTACATCTTGTTGATCAATACTTTCAGAAGAAAAAAAAAAAAACTCAACCAAAAGGAAGAGAAAGAAATGTAGCTCAGAACAGTCTTAACTATATAAAGTATGCAAAATTTATCAGGCCCAGAGAGACATGAGTATGAGATTTTTGTCACGCCCTGCCCCAAATCCATGCCCATTCCCAGGGGATGTGACCCTCACCCATTATGTTCATGCTCCTGGAATTTATGATTTAAAAAAATGTATAGCCAATCAATAGTTTACATGCAACTAAAGAACTGCCCCTTCTTTTTTTTTAAAAACAACAACAACAACAAAAAAAACCAAAACACTTGTAACTGCTGCTAACTGGAGTTTATATTCATAGAAACTTGAAGATGTGTCTCCCACGTTGCAGCTCTCAAACTCGGCCCAAATAAACTATTTATATTAATTTTGCCTCCATTTCTTTTGTTAAGAAGTTGACACTGTTTTTAAGTATCCGTATTAAAAAATAATTACTATTGAAAAGTTCACTTATAATTTCTATTCTATTTACATTAATCCAATTGTTCTTCATTGTAATTGAGTTATTTGTGAAATGTCATTAGACATTAAACAAAGGTAGTCAACATCTCAAGTTATTAATATTTTCCTATTAACTATTTTTAAGCATATGTATGTTAGCCAAACATCACAAAAGCAAGAACCTAAAAAAAAGTTAAGGCCGGGCTCAGTGGCTCATGCCTGTAATCCCAGCATTTTGGGAGGCCGAGGCAAGCGGATCACGAGGTCAGGAGTTCGAGACCAGGCTGACCAACATGGTGAAACCTTGTCTCTACTAAAACTACAAAAATTAGCCAGGCGTGGTGGCGCATGCCTGTAATCCCAGCTACTCAGGAGGCTGAGGCGGGAGAATCGCTTGAACCTGGGAGGTGGAGGCTGCAGTGAGCTGACATTGTGCCACTGCATTCCAGCCTGGGCAAACAGAGTGAGACTCCATCTCAAAAAAAAAAAAAAGTTAAATACTTGTTTTTTTTCTTTTTTTTTTTTTTTGCTTTACTGCTATACTTAATATATACTTGCTTTACTGCTGTACTTAATAAAGTAGTAGCTACTACATTTTCACTTTTGCTGTTAGATTAAACTGATAGTTTTATAATCTTAAACATCTAGTTACGATAACAAACTTATTTGCCTAGTAACCCCGGTAGAAAAAACTGTGTGTATGTATGTATTATATTTAATGTTGACAGCTCTGAAGACATGCCTGCTTTAGTTAATCCAGCAAACTTTAATTTTTATTTACTGAAGATTTTCCTATATCATATTGTTAAAGAGAACTAAAGATAGCCTGAGAAGGACTCTGTACTTCTATATTTGAGTCCTTGCAGATGAACTGTAACCTAACTTAACAGGTAGACAAGATTGAAAACCTAACTAGGAGTATGTGCCTGTAAGAATAGCTGAGTCTTGGCCAGTTCTAATAGCCATACTTCAACCACTTAGACACTTCTGAGTGTCTAAGGCAAACACCAACCTGCAACCAGTCTAGCTGTTTCTGTACTTCACTTCTAATTTCTGTATGTCACTTCTCTTTTTTTGTCTATAAATTTCTTCTGACCATGAGGCATCCCTGGAGTCTGCATGAATCAGCTGTTACTCTGAGGGCTGCCGGATTCGTGAATCATTCATTGCTCAATTAAACTCTTTTAAGTTTAACTTGGTTGAAGTTTTTTCTTTTAACAATATCAACTTGAAGAACATTTGGGCTAGGTCTTATTTTTCTGAAAGTTTAAAAAATACTTAATTTGTATAAGTGTTTTTTCTTTAAGGCAATTAAATACAGCTCTTTACCAGTTAATTTTAGGATAGTCTCTAGAGGTAGAAAAATATTACACAGACATGCATAAAATACAGACAGAAGCAGATTTCACAGTTTTCATTTGAAAACTGTAGCCATGTGCCAGGTACAATAATACAAAAACAGTTTATAACAGAATTTCTGAATCCAAATTGTGTTTCTGGCAGATGGAACAAGTTAAGATTATCTACAAGATGGCTAAAGCTTTTCGCTGTTTCTGGGAGAAAAAAGATTTTTTTATTTGCTCAATTTCCAAATAGCTCTTTTTCTTCTTATTCTTCTGGTGAGTAATCTCCCTGGCATTTGCATGTCAAAGAGGTAACCCTCAGGTCCCAGAGGAGACAGGGTGGAAAATGTAGATCTTAATGGCAGAGAGCCAGAAAAAGCACCTTAAACAAAGGGAAGGTTTGTTACTTAAACTCCTTCTCTATTGGTTAAGACTGTTTGGTGATTTAGTCCTTCTTTTCTTCCTGATGCAGAGAGAGAGAGAGACGAGCTTATAAATATAGACTTCCTTTGTAGACATAAATTTCTCTTACAAAGAGTCTCAAAGTAACTCTCTCAAAATAATCTTTATGCCAGATAGCATAGTTTGGCAACTAATTCAGTTAGAGCTGTGTCTTCCCAACCCAGCTTTAAAAAAAAAAGCTAGATTACTGAGTTCAGGATGGTGCCCATGAGTAAATAGGGCAAAGCATGTTCTATACCAAGATTCAGCATGGAGAGCGTCAGCAAATTTCTGAGAGTTTTCCTTTGGGATAAGAAAGCCTTTCACTATTGTCTCTGAGCTTAGATTTGACTAAGGCATACAGGTGGCTAAAGAAAGCCCAGCTGGTTTATTCTGAGGGACTAATTTCAAAAGGCATTTTTTTTTTCTAACTTTTTGTCTTCAAAGTGGAAAAATAACTGAGTGAAAAAGTTAGTAGATTCAGAGTAATTAGGCAGAGGAGTGTAGAAAGAAGGATACTGTAAGGACTCAACAGGTTCTTCTTGCCCGCTGCCCAGATAGAGCTGATTTATCATTTATCAAGGCAGCAGGGGAATTGCAATAGAGAAAGAGTTTTACACATGTAGAGTTGGCTAAATGGGAGACGTGTTTTATTATTGCTCAGATCAGCTTCCCTGGAAATTTGAAAGCTAGGGTTTTTCATGGATGGTTTGGGGAGGAATGGGGCTGGTTAGGCAATAAGTGCTTGCTGCTAATTGGTTGGGGATGCAATCACAGCGGTGTGGGAAATAGTCCTTATGCATGCTGAGTCGCTTCTGGTGGGGCCACAGGAGTGGTTGGTGGGTCCAGGTGGAGCCATCAGTAGTCAGACACAGAAAACCTGAAAAGACACCTCAAAAGGCCAATCTTAGATTCTAAAATACTGATGTTATCTGCAGGAGTAATTGAAGCAGTTGTGTATTTTGTGACCTCCAGAATAGTGGCTGGAAATTGTTTATATCTACACCTTAGCAGAATTCAGGTTCCTCTATCCTCCTAGCCTGCTGGCCTCTCATCAGCTTTGCTGAGGTGGTGGAATGTTAGGGAAGGACTATTATCATTTAAACTACAGACCAAGTGTCTCCCAAAGTTAGCTTGGCCTAAGCCCAGGAATAATTATGGGCAGCTTGAAGGCTAAAGGCAAGATGGAGTTTGGCTTGATCAGATCACCCCTACTGCCATAATTTTCTCACTGTTATAATTTTTGCAAAGGTGGTTTCAGTTGAGGGAAAAAGCAGTTGGAGTTAAGTCAGTCAACGTACATTTTTAGTTCCATTATCATTTTGCTTTTTGTAAAAAGTCTTATTAGAACGAAAAAAAAATAGAGTCTCATTCTGTTGCCAGGCTGGAGAGCAGTGGCATAATCATGGTTCACTGCAGCCTTAACCTTCTGGGCTTAAGCTATCCTCCTGTTAGCAGCAGCAAATCTGTATGGGTCTGAAGCAGCTGGATTTTTGCCTCCTTGAAGGAAATAATTCTTCCAAGGGGCATAAGGCAGAGTGAAAGACTGAGGCAAGTTTCTGAGCAGGAGTGAAAGTTTAAAAAGTTTTAGAGCAGGAATGCAAGGAAGTAAAGTACACTTAGAAGACGGCCAAGTGGGCAACTTGAGAAATCCAAGTGCCCTATTTGACCTTAGACTTGGGGTTTTATATATTGGCATGCTTCTGGGGTTTTACATCTCTCCTCTTTTGAGTTTTCCTTCGGGAAGGCTGTCCACATGTGCATGAGTCATGTGTTTCTAGAGGAAGTCCGTATACCAGTTAAACTCCACCATTTTGCCTCTTAGTGCACATGTTTGAGCCTGCTTGCCCAACTCCTGAGATCTTACTAGGAAGCGGCTGATCACTAGCTTCAGGAGTTTTCTATCTATTGGGAGATTGTCTTTCCCTGTTGCCAGTTGCAACCTATTATTATTTTAGAGAGAGAGTTTAACAACCACCTGACGATCATCTGATGGTCACCTGACATTCCTAGTTGGAGGGGGTCTCTCCTCCCTTGCTCATGTCTGCCTGATTACCTACTCTAACATTTCCCCCCACAAGAATTCACGACCCAATTCTTTGGGAAAATGGATGATGATCAGTCTTCTGTAACTGCTTCCTGCCAACAGAGGTGTGGTGGTGATTGTTCCGTGAGTCTTGGCCTCTTGCTAGCTGTCAGGGCAGGGTGGCTGCATGGGTTGGTGAAAGTAGTACCCAGTCAGGTCTAAGGGAGATGGGCAGGATTTCACCTCTGCCATGTCCCACTGATGGGAAGTCTAGGGGTCCTCTGTAGAAGGGTGACTCTTGAATACTAAGAGGATGGTATCCCTCACTGAGGATCATCTGGAACTTGATCATCTAAAGGTGAGAGAAAGGAGACAAATTGGGTTATTAGATTTTTGAAGACATGGACTGAAAGGAGCAAAAGTAGAGGCTAACATGTGGGCCTAAAAAGGGAAGAACCCAGGGAAGATCCCATTTCCAGGGTCCTTACCAATCTAACCAACCATGAGAGGGTTGTTCTTGTAAGCTGGAGGCTCGATTTAGGAGTTGTCTGATGTTGTTTTGTACTTTTACTGATCGATTTACCCAAAAGCAACATTTTTCATCTAAGGCTAAACAAATTTCTCCCTGCGCTGCCATTAACATATCTAGACAATTTTGGAGGACTACAGCTGCTAAAGAGTTAATTTGTTTTGGCATGGTTAAGGTTTTAGCTATCACATTAAAATTGCTGGCTATTTCCTTTGAGAGTTGCCTATAGGTCAAGGAGGCTTTTGAGATTCTGGCAATTTAGGTTCCTGTACCAGCTATAATGTTGAGGCCCATAAGAAGGGGAATTAATTGGATAGCCCTTTTCACCTGGACAAGATAGAATTCCCATGGATTGGTACTGGAAGAGAGAGATTGCCAGGGAGTATAAAGATGGCCAGGGGTGCATAATCTATGGTACAAGTTCCAGTCCATTTAGTGAGAAGGCATTGGTAAACTGGCCACAAACACAGAAGGCTCCTTGGGTTTTAAGACAAGTATAGATGTCGAAACAAAATAAGAGATGAGGACAGCCCCCCAAAACACCAAGGATGACAACACACTCAGGTAGCCAGTAGCTACAGTCATGCCTGCTAATACTTGGGTGCATGGGGTTTGATTCTGATTAGCTGCCTTGGTTTCATTTTCCCAAAAAATAATTTTGAGTTTAGTCCAATAGAACCCATTCTGCTGTGGAGGTGAGGTTGGCAATTTGCAGACATTGGTTTCAATCAGCAGGCTGGAACTAGAAATTTCAAGTACTGCATGAGCTTGGGCATTTCTGGCAAAACTGAATGAACTTATTTAGCAAAGTCCCCTGAAGAAAGATAATATTTGAAGGTTTGGGGAATCTTGGTTGATGGTGGAATTGGTTTTGGGTGTATGTTTGATTAGTCTGTTGGTTAGAATCTACAGAGCGAGTAACATTACAGGCTATATTGGGAAATAACCTACATCCACTCCATTTTTTTTCTTTTGGCCATAAGACAAAATAGGGGTTATTCTCATTAAAGTGATATTAGAAAAGACTGATCCAAAAATGGGAAGTTCCTTGTGGATGTCAAGGAAATACTGCTTTGCTTTTGCAAAAAATGTTATTTGCAGACCCAAATAGCTCTTTCAGATTAGGGTCCTGTCGAGAGGAAATACATAATTCTATGTCTATGTTTGTCCAATCTCTGGTACAGGCTGGATAAGCTCTCCCTGGTGTTTTAGAAGAAGAGCTAGTACATAACCAGCATTTGGTGGAGTGAGGGGATCCTGTGTTTTGGAGCAATTGCTGAGCTTTTTCTAATAATGGGAAATCAGGATGGCAGTGTGCTGCCAGTAAAGCGATGAGTATGAGAACCAAAAGGGGCAGAGCCACGGTGACCTAAGGTGATTGTGAAAGAGATAAATTGATCATAAAGCAAGCTGCCACTGGAAATCCTGGTGGTGTACAAGTTGGGGTTAAAATAGTGATAATAATTGGAGTAATTATTAGGAAAATTCTGAATACTAGGATCACCTTACTTTGATGTGAAAGGATGTTGAGGGGGAATTACTTATGTTTTCACTAAAAGAGGAATTTCAGATCTTCCAGTGCCTCACAAGTGTATTCTGGAGCTGAGGGTGTTGGTTCTGGCTCTGGTGTTCCATGGCCTTTCCATGACTTCACGCAGGTATAATGTATCCAGCTGGCTATCTCTGGAACTTTAATGGCTGTGAGAATAGATACTGGAGCAGTGAAGTGGCCCCTCCAGACTGGAGTTAGTTGGGAATTTGGGGTTTCAACCTTCCAAGTTTTAATGAGAACTAGTGAGCCTGGAAGATACAGAGGCTGGGATTTTTCCCCTTCCGATGCTGGGTTTGTTTTTAATCCATATTCCCAGAGAGTCTGTTGGAAGCCTGCTAAAGAAGAAACATACTGGGTGATTTTGGCAGTTTCTTCATCTAGTATCAGATAAGTCCCAATATAGAAATGGCCTACCATATAAGATAATTGCTAGGGAGCCTTAGGGGCAATACAGATTTGAAGGAGGGTTAAAGGTAAGAGGTCTACCCATGACTGCTATTTCCTGACAGAGATTATTGAGGATGCATTTCAGGGTTTGGTTAATTCTTTCTACTTTTCCTGAAGATTGCAGTTCTCAGGCAAAGTGAGGGTACTACTTTATGCCTAGGACATTACTAACCTGTTGAGTTACTTGAGGAAAAAAAGATGAATCATTGTCACTCTGCAATGACCTGGGGAGTTCAAAGCAGGGAATGAGTTCCTTTAGGAGCAAGTTAGCTATCTTCTGTGCCTTTTCAGTCCTTGTGGGGCCGGAGTCTTCCCAGTCTGTGAAGGTACCTACACAGACCAAGAAGTACTTATACCTGTGGCATGTGGGTAGCTGAGTGAAGTCCATCTACCAGTCCTCCCCAGGCTTGTATCTCTCCTTTGGATTTGACTTATTAATGGAGAGGGCTTCCCCATCTGGGGATTATTTATGGTGCACAAGGTGCAGGCTTGACAAACCTATTGAATAGTTTTGTTTAGTCCCTTCCCACTGAACGCCCATTTACAAATTTGCCCTAGACTGTCCTTTTCAAGGTGGCATGAGTCATGTAAACACTTGATGAATTTCCACTGGGAGGCATTAGGTAGATGGAGAAGTTCTCCCAACATGTACCCTCCATTGGTTTCTTCTTTATACCCATGCTGGATGGCCCAATCTATTTCTTCCTTAGTGTATTGGAGAAGGGACAGTCTACTTGGGAGAGAGGGCAGTAAGGTTCCCACGGAGGTATCTTTTGAGATGGCTGCCTCTTTAGCTTTTTGGTCAGCTAACATATTTCCCCATGCGGTTTCATCAGAACCCCTCTGGTGTTCATTACAGTGCACTATTGCCACTTCCTGAGGCAAATGAACAGCCTCTAGTAGCTCTAAGATTGGAGGTCTGTACGTAATAGGAGTATTCCAAGCTGTTAAGTATCCCCTTCCCTTCCGGATAGCTATGTGGGTGTGAAGCACCAGGAAGGCATATTTAGAATCTGTATACATGGTTATTCTTTTTCTTTCCCCAAGTTTTAGGGCTCTGGTCAATGTGATGAGTCGGCTAGTTTCACTGAGGTCCCTGGGTATAGAGCTACCGCCTCTGTAACTGGGTGAAGGGACACTATAGCATACTGTGCATATCTATCTCTATTCTTGACAAAGCCAACCCCATCTGAAAACCATATTTCATCTAGATAACCTAGGGGCTGATATTTTAAGTCTTCCAGGCTGGCATAAATTTGGTTAAGTATCTCACAACATGAATGTGTTCAGTTATCCTCTCCTAGTAGTGGCAGTAAGGACGCTGGGTTAAGAGTGGAACACTACTCAACTGTTACCTGTGGGCTTTCTGACAACAAGACTTGGTAGTTTAGCAGTTTGTTATCAGTGATCCATTGTGGTCTTTCTATATCCAATAAGGGACCTATTTGGTGGGATGTCAGGAGCCTGACTGTTGCACTGTGATTTTGAGGGCCTCCTTGAGTAAAAGGGCTGCTGTAGCCACTACATTTAGGCAGTGCAGCCACCCTTGCACTACTGGGTCTAGGTTCTTTAAAAAGTAAATTATAGGACATTTGATGGCCTGATGGTTTGAGTTAGAACTTCCAGGGCTACAACTTACCTTTCAGTGACAAAAAGTTGAAATGGTTTGGTTAGTATGGGTAGCCCAAGGGCTAGGGCTTGTGAGAAGGCAGTTTAGAACTAAAACTGACAGTTTTTAGTTCAGTTTTTACTTGCTTCTGATCTTTTTCCCAGAGAAGTGGGTCCCAATCAGTCCCTTCTTTTAGAACCTGATATAAGGACTTAATAATTTCACCATATGCCAGTATTGAAAGTCTGGAATATCTTGTGACCCCAGAAAGGTATAATACCTTTCCTGGTACTCTTGAGCCCCATGTCTCTGGATTAGTGGAAAAGTCTGTGGAAAGTTCATCCTTGTGTGTGACTTCCTTGAGGCATAAGATTGCTTTTGGTAAAGGTTAACTGAGCCCCAATCTTAATAAAATATCTCTATTCAAAAGCAGTGTAGGACATTCTGCTATCATTAAAAATGCATGAGAAAAGACAGTCTCCTCTCACAGGCAGCAAAGATGAGGAGTGACCCTTTGGGTTATGGGCACCCAATTTACCCCCATCACCTTGGAGGATAATTTCCCATGAAGAGATATGCACCAAGCAGGCCATTTCCCAAATAAAACTTATAGTCCTACCTGCCACATCCAAAGCAGCCCTTAGCTCCATCCCTTCAATAGTAATATTCAATCCAGGAGCTGGCTGGAGTGGAGGACCCCTTTAGCTTAAGGCCATTAGGAATTGGGATTCTGTCCTAGGGGCCCTTCAGCCCTCAGGGTAGTCCCATTTCCAATGGTTGAGTTTGTGACAGAAGGGGCAAGCCATGTAGGGATTTTTCCCATCTGTCCCACTGTGGCAGTTTGTCTTCCAGTGTCTTGGCTTCCCACACTGATGGCAGTTAACTGGGAGGGTATTCTGAGGGCAACTTGGAGAGGGCTGGTGGATTTTCAGGGCAGACAATAGTTGGAACTGCTGCTTTTCCTTTCACCTCTTCTTTCCCTGAGCAATTTCCTCTTCTAGTCCTGGTTGTAAAAGACAGAGGAAGCTATTTTGAAGATGTGAGGCATAAGGGTGTTGGGGTCCAGTGCTAGTTTTTGGAGTTTCCTCCAAACATGTGGGCCTGCCTGAGTTAAAAAATGATCCTTTAGGACCAGTTGCCCTTCTGGTGTCTCTAGGTCTAGGTTAGTGTGTTTCACCAGGGCCTCTTGTAGCCTCTCTAGGAAAGTGGTGGGGTTTCCAAGAGGTCCTTGATTTATTAAGACCAATTTTATTATAATTTACAGGCTTGGCTCTGCTAGCTTTCATTCCTTCTAACAGACATAGGAACATGCAATTCCTTGGGTATTGTAATCCAAACTGGGGCTGACCCAAGGAACTGTGGTGACCCATACAGGGTAGCCCCCAAGGGAGACATGTGCATTGCATTTGCAAATTGTTGGGGAGCCTCCATAATGGAGTCATGTTCTCCCTTAGACAGGGTTTGTCCTAGTATGACTGAGAGATCCCTCCAAGTGAGTTCAAATGTTAAGCCCACTTTATGGAACCCTTTGATGCATTTGTCAGGATCTCCATAAGCTTCCGTAGTTCTGTTTTAATTTGACTCAGGTCTTGCATATTAAATGGAGTCTGAACTCTAGTAGGTCAACTAACTTCTTGAAGGGAGCATAACTCAAGGGGGTGGTGTCCAGAGGATGGCCCTGGGTATGAAAGGGAAGGCTCCAAAGCCAGGAGACTTGGATATAATGGGGTCAAAGGGTAGGGTTTGAGCTAAGCTCCACTCTTGGTTCCTCCAGGACTTGAGCCCTGGGTAAACCCAACGAGGGGTCTCCCGAACCAACCAGATGGGGCAGCCTGACTATGGCTGCTATCATCACTGGATCAATTTTACAAGCCCAACAAAGGTCTGGGTTTTTTCTTAGGACCTGTACATAGGGGATTTCTGTCTATTTTCCCTGCTAGCGGCAAAACAAATCTAGTTGATAGAGCATATTAAAATTTATGCTTCCACTTTCTGGTCAAGATTTCTGCTCCTGGAGCTTGTATTAAAACCAGGCTGTGATATAGAAAAATATTAGCCTTTTCCTTTTCAGGGTTTGGGGGTCAAAGTTTCAGTTCTCCAGGATGCATCCGAAGGGTTTGTACTGTAGTATAGAGATGTGATTACCCATCTGTGAAGACAGAACAAAGGAGAAAAAAAGGAAAAAGAAGGTATCTCCTTTTATTTCCCTATTATCCTTTCCTGAACAGGGCATCCCCCATTCATCATTAGGGTTCCAGAATGAACATGTCTTACTGGGCACCCAAATCTCTGTCCCATCTCATCACAATTATCCACTTGAGAACAGAGGAAATACCCAAGTGAAAAGGGGTCCCCTATTTATCCTTGGAGTTTCAGAATGAACCGGTTTTACCGGGTACCCCTAAGCTTGCCTTCATCTCTGTTCTAATGGTAGTCTGTTCTGTGCCTGTAGCCTGGGACCAGCCTTTATCTCTCTCTGTCCTATGGGTACTTTTTCTCTTGCACCTGCAACCTTGGGCCGGCCTATATCCTTATCTCCATGATCTTACAGTGACTCTTACTCAGAGCATTCTAGCAACAAAATGATTATCTCTTTTTTCTTTTTTTAATGATCCATTTCCCATGTTCTTTAAGTAGATGAGAAGCTTGTTTTTCAGCCAACTGCTGCAAGGGGCTGGACTTCCCTCCCTTTAAATATGACCTTGAGAGTCCTTATGTACATTGAGGAGGGTATGGAAGTGATTAGAGGAATGGAGAAAATTTTGTTTTTGAGGTTCCCTGTCCTCCTGGGGTAACATCCAGAACAGATGCTTGAGTAGACAGGACAATCCCTCTGCTACAGGAGAAAGTGGGAGGAAGCGTGAGGAATACTGATGGAAAGCCTTCATATGCTCACATAAACAGCAGCCCTGGGATTCAAAATACCAATGTTTATTTGCCCTCTTGACATCAAGAGGAATCTTTGGAGAACTTGGAGCTTGGGATAAGAGCTCACAAATGGCAAAGGAAGAATTTTCTCTCCTCCCAAAGGGGTGCTAACTCAAAAAAAGCAAGTAGGAGAGATCCTTAAAGAACCATAAAACGATGTTCTATGCAGCCATTAAAAACTGCTTCAAAAGCCACCAAAAACTTGACCCTGGAGCATAACAAGGATGAAAAGTGTATGGTAAGTCATAAGGAGCTGACAGAACTGGGGTTCTGATTTGTGTCTATCCTGGCAACAAGCAAACAGACATCTGCACGGGAGCCTGTTTCTCTGCTGCTGTACAAATGCAACAAGAGCCATGGGTGCACGAATAACAGGGAGTGTGTGTTTAAGGTAGAGAAGGAACTTGCATGGCATACAAAACGAAAGAAGAGAAAAGGCATACTTGCCCCTGAGGCAGACAGAGTGGTGGGCACACAAGGCCATTTCAGAATACACATAGAGAAAACAGGAGAATAGGTGGTGTGGATTTTGGGGAAAAAGCCAATTATATTTGAAAAAGCAGAGGAAATTGCAGACATTGCACAATCTTAGGCTTTAGCCCTACCACTCTCGTGAGCCTCCTGTCTAGGTGGGCCATTAGTATTTCAGGTCTACATGGTGTGGACTCCAAGGTCCTTCCCCCTCCCACCGTAAGCCACCTGTCAGGATAAGCTGAGAGATCAGCCAGGGGGTGCAGAGCCACTGTGGCTGAAAATAGTTGTTCTGGGGATTGGTTAGTAAGCAGGAGAGTGAAAGGGGAGAAGAAAACTGCGTACAGGTCTCCTCCTTCTCCAGCCAAAGAAGGAGAGGCATAGAGATTTCTTGTCACTGGGGAACGTATCCAAGCCATGTGGCATCAAACTATGTTAGCAGCAATGAATCTGTATCGGTCTGCAACAACTTGATTCTTGCCTCTTCAAAGGAAAGAATTTGTCTGGGGGGCATAAGCCACTGTGAGAGACCAAGGCAAGTTTTTGAGCAGAAGTGAGAGTGTATTAAAAAGTCTTAGAGCAGGAATGAAAGAAAGTAAAGTAACTTGGAAGAGGGCCAAGTGGGTAACCTGAGAAATCCAAGTGCCCTGTTTGACCTTTGACTTGGGGTTTTATATGTTGGCATTCTTCTGGAGTTTTGTGTCTCTCCTCTCTTGATTTTTTCTTGGGGTGGGCTGTCCACATGCACAGTGGCCTGCCAGCACTTGTGAGAGGCCACATGCACAGTGTATTTACTGAAGTTGTGTGCATGCTCACTTGAGGTGTTTTTTCTCAAGTGTTCATAGAGGAAGGTCATACACCAGTTAAACTATGCCATTTTGCCTCTTAGTGCATGCTTGAGCCTGCTTGCCCAGCTCCTTATTGGGAAGCTGTTGGCCACCACCTTCAAGTGTTTTCTATATATTGGGAGACTGCCCTTCTCTGGCACTGGCTGCAACCAATTATTATTTTAAAGAGACTGCTTAACAACTACCTGACCGTCACCTAATGGTTGCCTGACATTACTGGTGGGGGATGGGCTTTTCTTCTGATGTTCATGTCTGCCTAACTACCTACTCTAACACTCCCACTTCAGCCTCCTGAGTAGTTGGGACTGCAGGCTTGTGCCACCATGCCTAGCTAATTGTTATTATTATTTTTGTTTTTAATAGAGATGAGGTTTCCCTATGTTGTCCAGGTTGGTCTCAAACTCCTGAGCTCAAGCAATCTGCCCTCTTCAGCCTCGTAAAGTGCTAGGATTACCACTGCTTCTGGCCAGAAGTCTTTAAGAGAGGCAAATTTTGATTCATTGAGTCTTTTGGAAGGCTCTGCATGATAATCAAAATCTACATTCCACTGTTCTTGAGGAATTCTGAATTTCTTCTTTTCCAGTCCACTTCATAACTGATCAGTATTGTCTAGGTTAAAACTTCCTTACAATGACCACTGTAATTCTACATTATCTTTGAACTTCAAATTAACAAACTAATGATGTACCTCAAGGAGCTAGAAAAGAGAACAAAACAAAACCAAATTTAGTAGAAAGAAAGAAATAATAAAGATCAGAGCAGAAGTAAATGGAATTGAGACTAAAAAATACAAAATATGAACAAAAAGGTTTTTTTAAAAAAATAAATTAACAAACCTTTAGCTAAACTAAGAAGAAAAGAGAAAAGACCCATGTAAATAAAATCAGAAACAAAAAAAGAAAGTTAACAAATGAGACCACAGAAATACAAAGAATCATTAAAAACAAGTATGGACAACTTTTTCCAAAAGAAACAACACATTTCTTTTGGAAAATCAAAAAGAAATCGATAAATTCCTGAACACATACAACTTGTTAAGATTGAATCATAAAGAAAAAAATAACTTGAACAAACAAGTAATGAGATCAAAGCTGTAATAAAAAGTCTCCCATCAAAGAAAAGTCTAGGACCTGATTGCATCAATGCTAAGTTCTGTCAAACTTTTAAAGAAAAAACTCAAACTCTTCAAAAAAAATGGGAGAAGTGGTAATACTTCCAAACTCTTTCTCCAAGGTCAGCATTACCCTGATAGCAAAACTGGACAAAGACACAAGAAAAAAAGAAAGCGTTAGGCCAATATTTCTGATGAACATAGTTGTAAAAATCCTCAACAAAATGCTAGCAAACCAAATTCAACAATACATTAAAAAGATCTCATGCCTGTAATCCCAACACTTTGGGAGGCCGAGGCGGGCGGATCACGAGGTCAGGATATCAAGACCATCCTGGCTAACACGGTGAAACCCCATCTCTCCTAAAAATATAAAAAATTAGCCAGGCAAGGTGGCGGGTGCCTGTAATCCCAGCTACTTGGGAGGCTGACGCAGCAGAATGGCGTGAACCCGGGAGGTGGAGCTTGCAATGAGCCGAGATTGTGCCACTGCACTCCAGCCTGGGTGACAGAACAAGATTCCATCTCAAAAACAAAAACAAAAAATCATTTAGCAAGATCAAGTGGGATTTATCCAAGGGATAAATATTTCCAGAGTAATAACAATCTCTGGCTTCCAAGGCATGTTTACTACTTAATAATTATTTAATCAAGTTTGACAATATTCTTTGCTCAGAAAGCCTGATCACGCAGAAGGATGAAAATATCCATAGAGAATTGTTTCCTAATAGCCCCTTTCAAGTGGGTTATTGGAAGGTAAGTGGATAATAGATTTACATAATTGTACTTTTTTGTTGGTAAAATTTGGGAAAATAAAAATTTTACATTCTTTCCTTAAAGAAAGTCCTCCAAACTAAGTAAGTTTCAGGTCACATAAAACCTGAATTTGCCCATGCTCACAACTGTGCCTGCAATTGTTTATTGAGGAAAAAAAACATGTTAAAAAAGCATCATGCAGTGGTCAAGGAAAATCTCTTTTCTTTGCTCTAATAGAATTACAGCTCTCTCTCCTGCTTATCTTACAGTCTTCGCAGGTGGGCATTGTTTATTTATACTCCCACGCTCTCTCTTGTCATGGGCTAATTTTTTCTTGATCCTCTTTGCTATGTTCTGAATATACTCCCTCCTTTCTAAAATCCACCAGCCACTCCCATTCTGTAATTCAACTCATTTCTCTATGATTTTCGCTCTTGAACTTAGTCTCCTTATCTGTAAATCTACTCTAGTCTAATTCATTAACCCATTTCCTGTTTGCCCCAAGAATATTCTTGTTCTCTTGTCTCTAATTCTAATGTAATATTATATACATTTCTGTTACATTAGGATTAGAGACAAGTTCTGTTTAGAAATAACTCCATGAACAGTTTTTATATTTTATTTTCACATTGAAAAATCAGTCAGATTTGCTTCAGCCTCAAAGAGTGTGTTTATGTAAAATTCAATGAGTGCTGGCAGCAAGCCACACTTTTTTTTTTTCTAAACAGGAAATGGGTTAACATACACGTGGACGAACATTCTCTGGCTTATTTTCTGTAAGCCTGCTTCTCTGATTAACTTGTACTCTTTGACTACCACCTCTTTATTACCCCAACTTGACCTCTAATCTATGATTCTACCACGTTGTCAGTGTATTTCATCCACTTTATGTCATCACTCCACTCCTTACCCAGCTAAAATGCTTATGGTCACACAGTCAATTTTCAAAGGATAGTAATCAGTCCTTTGTATACACCCTTGAACCTCACACTGTTTTCTGCATGGCAAAACCAAAACCTTGGTTAACTCCAATTCTCTTGCTAGTGCACATCTGAACCCAGGGATCCAAATGTGGTTTACAAATGTCTTCTCTTAACCTCACTTCCACCTGCAAATTACCATGTGTTTTTCTCTCCTTTTACAGAAAAAGAAAAAATGCAACAGCCTCAAAGCAGAAGTCTAAATTTTTATGAATGAAGTTAAATGATTTTTCAGAGTGTCTTCAAAATAATCTGGTAAGGTAGGGACAGAGGGAGTGGGGAAATAAATGAACAACATTGGCTATCAGTTAAAAACAACTGAATGTGGGTGATGGGTTTCATTTTTTGTTAATTCTTACTTTTATATGCTTGAAATCTTCCATGACAAAAATTTCAAGTGTCTATAATTGCTGTCTCCAATTTCCTCTCTTTCAAGCTACAAACCTACTCTGATCAAGCTTTTACTTTCAACACTGCTGAAACTATTGTTCATCCTAGTCACAATAATCTTTATATTGCTAAATTCAACGATCAATTCTTAGTTCTCACTTTTTCCTATTAATAGCGTTTGATGGACCATCAAACTCTGCTTTCCTATGTCACACCTTGGTGATCACTTCGTGTTTCCCTTTCTTCAAGTGGATTCTAGTACAGGCATAATTGTATTAGTCTGTTCTCACGCTGCTAATAAAGACACACCCAAGACTGGGTAATTTATAAAGGGAAGAGGTTAATTGACTCACAGTTCACAGGGCTGAAGAGGCCTCACAATCATGGCAGAAGGCAAGGAGGAGCAAAGACACATCTTACTTGTCAGCAGGCAAAGAGGGCATACGCAGGGGAACTCCCCTTTATAAAACCATCAGATCTCGTGAGATTTATTCACTGTCACGAGAACAGCACGAGAAAGACCCACCTCCATGATTCAGTTGCCTGCCACCAGGTCCCTTCCATGACATGTGGGGATTACTGGAGCTAAAATTCAAGATGAGATTTGGGTGAAGACACAGCCAAACCATATCAATCACTATTTCTTTTTTTTTTTTTAATTTTAATAGTTTTTAGGGGTACAGATGGCTTTTGGTTAAATGGGTAAGTTCTTTAGTGCTAATTTCTGAAATTTTAGTGTGCCTGTCACCCAAGCAGTGTACACTGTACCCAATATTCTCTTATCCCTTACCCCCTCCAAACCTCCCCCACTGAGCCCCCAAAGTCCATTAATCACTCTTATGCCTTTGTGTCCTTATAGCTAAGTTCCCACTTATAAGTGAAAACATACAATATTTGGTTTTCCATTCCTGAGTTACTTCACTTAGAATAATGACCTCCAGCTCCATCCAAGTTGCTGCAAAAGACATTATTTTGTTCCTTTTTATGGCTGAGTAGTATTCCATGGCGTATATATACCATATTTTTATTATCAACTCTTTGGTCAATGGGCACTTAGGTTCCATATTCTTGCATTTGCAAATGGTGCTGCTATAAACATGCATGTACATGTGTCTTTTTAAATATGACTTCTTTTCCTTTGGGTAGATACTCAGTAGTTGGATTACTGGATTGAATGGTAGTTCTACTTTTAGTTCTTTAAGGAATCTCCATACTACTTTCTATAGTGGTGGTACTAATTTACATTCCCACAAGCAATGTAAAGACGTTCCCTTTGCACCACATCCATGCCAACGTCTATTGTTTTTTGATTTTTTAACTATGGCCATTCCTGCAGGAGTAAGCTGGTATCTCCTTGAGGTTTAATTTGCATTTGCTTGATGATTAGTGACAAGCATCACAATTTCTTAGTCTTCCCCTTTTTCCTCACCAGTTGCTCCCTTCTAGTCTCCTTTGCTGATTTGTTCTCTTTTCCTTGACCTACTAACAGTGCAGTACCCAGGTACTTCTTCTCTGCACTGCATTTTTGCTTCTCTTCTTGCTGTCTTCTCTGCACTGCATTCCTTAGTGATCTCTTTCAATCTTGTGCCATCTAATGGCTGAAAATGCCTCTGTTATGTGGACCACTCACAGATTTATATCTTTAGCTGAGACCTCTCTCCAGAATTCAAGACTTTTATGTACAACTGCCTACTTGACATCTCCACTTGGGTGTTAAATAGGCTTGTAAAACTTAGCAACTGGACTCCTTGTATTTCCCCTGAGTGCTGCTCCACCCAAAGCCTTCCTCATTCAGTTTATGGCAACATCTTTCCAATAGTTTCGATTAAAAGTCTTGGATTATTCTTGGTTCCTTTATTATTCCCTCAAAACCTACATTCAATCATTTGGTAAATCCTATAGCTCTACTTTCAAAGTATTTCTGGATTCTGACCTTTTTTCTTTACCTTGACTTCTATCACACTAGTCTGGACCAACTCTATTTCTCACCTAAATAACAACAATATCCTCCGTATTCATTTCCTGGGGACGCCGTAACAAAGTACTGCAACTTGGGGGACTTTTAGCAACAGATTTTTTTTTTGTTTTTTCTTTCACAGTTCTGGAGGATAGTAGTCCAAAATAAAGGTGTTAGCAGTGCCATGCTCTCTTCGAAGGATCCAGGAGCGATATAGGTTCTTCTTTCTAGATCTGGTACATCGAGTGTCAGTGACATCAGGGATTTCTTGGCTTGTAGATGCAACATTTCTATCTATGTATCCAACTTCACATGGATTTTTTTTTTCCTGTGTCTGTGTCCAGGTGTCTCATTCCTTTTTTTGAGATGGATTCTTGCTGTCACCCAGGCTGGAGTGCAGTGGCATGATCTCGGCTCACCGCAACCTCCACCTCCTGGGTTCAAGTGATTCTCCTGCCTCAGCCTCTCGAGTAGCTAGGATTATAGGTGCCCGCCACCATGCCCAGCTAATTTTTGTATTTTTAGTAGAGATGGGGTTTCACCATATTGGCCAGGCTCGTCCCGAACTCCTGACATCAAGTGATCCACCTGTCTTGGCCTCCCAAAGTTCTGGGATTTCAGGCATGAGCCACCATGCCCAGCTAAAATGTCTCATTTCTTATAAGGAAACCAATTGTTAGATTAGGGTTCACCCCAACCTGGTATGACCTCATCTTAATTTCCAAATGAGGTCACATTCACAGGTTCCAGGTATACATGAATTTTGGAGGGTAGTTATTCAACCCAGTATTTTTTTTTTTTTTTTTTGAGACAGAGTCTTGCTCTGTTGACCAGGCTAGAATGCAGTGGCGCCATCTTGGCTCCTTGCAAGCTCCACTTCCTGGGTTCTCGCCATTCTCCTGCCTCAGCCTCCCGAGTAGCTGGGACTACAGGCGCCCGCCACCACACCCGGCTAATTTTTTGTATTTTTTTTTTTTGTAGAGATTGGGTTTCACCGTGTTAGCCAGGATGGTCTTGATCTCCTGACCTCGTGATCCACCCGCCTTGGCCTCCCAAAGTGCTGGGATTTCAGGCATGAGCCATCGCGCCTGGCCTACCCAGTACAAACTTTTAACTAGCCTCCCTCCCTCCCTCCCTCTTTCCTTCCTTCCTTCCTACCTTCCTTCCTTCCTCCCTTCCCTCCCTCCCTCCCTCCCTCCCTCCCTCCCTCCCTCCCTCCCTCCCTCCCTCCCTCCCTTCCTTCCTTCCTTCCTTCCTTCCTTCCTTCCTTCCTTCCTTCCTTCCTTCCTTCCTTCCTCTTTCTTTCAAAACAGGGTCTTGCTCTGTCACTGAGGCTGGAGTGCTGTGGTGTGACCACAGTTCAATCTCAACCTCCTGGGCTCAAGTGATCCTGTCATTTCAGCCTCTCAAATAGCTGGGACTACAGGTATATATCATCATACTTGGCTAATTTTTATATTTTTTATAGAGACACAGAGGGTTTCTCTGTGTTGCCCAGGCTGGTCTCAAACTCCTGGGCTCAAGTGATCCTCCTGTGTTGGCCTCCCAAAGTGTTGGGATTACAGGTGTGAGCTGCCATGCTGGGCCTGATGGTTCTCTGCTTTTTAAAAAATTGTTATCTTACAGTATATTCTCAACACCATAGTCTGAGTGATCTTTTAAAATGCAAGTCAGATTATATCACTCTTCTTTATACTTATTTAAATAAGTATACTCAGAGTAAAATTTTAAAACTTATGTGGAGTTACCATGTGGTCCAATAATTCCACTCCTAGGTTCTTACCCAAGAGAAATGAAAAATATACTTGTACAAGAATGTTTATAACAGAATTATCTGTAATAGCCAAAGAGTGGAAACAATCCAGGTGACAAATGAATAAACAAAGTGTGGTATACCCATAAAATGAAATATCATTCAGCCCTGAAAAGGAACAAAGTACTGATACATGCTACACTATGGATGAACCTTGAGAACATTATGTCAGATGAAGAAGCCAGACAAAGAAGGCCATATATTATATGACTCTTTTAATATAAATGTCCAAAATAGGCAATTTCATAGAGACAGTGAGGAAATCTGTGGTTTCCAAAGGCTGGGGGATGGGGACTTGAAGAGTGGTTGCTAATAGATATGGTGATTTTGGAGAGTGATGAAAATACTCCGTAGTTGGACTGTGATGACAGTAGCACACCTTTGTGAATATATCATAAACTACTGAATTGTATACTTTATAAACTTTATATGTGAATTATATCACTGCTATTAAAAAACAAACAAACAAGGACTGCCCCCAAAACATCTCCAAACCTTTCAGTGATTTTCATGATTATACATGTCTCTTTTACTTTATTTCCTACTACTCTTTCACTGGATCATTTACTTCCATCACACTAGCCTCCTTGCCAGTCTTCAGGCATGCAGGTGCCTTCCCAATTTAGGGATATAGAATTGTCTTCTCTAGCTGGAATCTTCTTCTTCAAAGACAAATTCTCTCATCGTCATATGTCATCTTCTGATACCGACCACCCCATTTAATGTTGCTTGCTTCCCTGATGATCACACTTACCTATACTAGTTTTATTTTTTTCATCTTCACTTTCAAATATACTATATAATTTATTTATTTCTTTTTTTAAAGCTATTATTTTATTCCTCCCTCATGCTAAGATACAAACTCTTTAATGGTGTGAATCTTTGTGTGTTTTGGTAATTTATGTATCTCATGTACTTAGAACAATGCCTGGCCCATAGTAAACATTTTATGCATATTTTAAATAAACAAATGATGGATTTCCTTTCAAATAATATATTCTTATGGAGATATTATACAATGGTGATTGCTACATAGCAGATGAATAAATGAAAGAAACAAATATCATTTTTGAATACTTTAAAGTTGACATTTTGTGCCTTTTCTGACCCAGGCAAGATGGGTTAGAGTTCCCTGGTGCAATTTAATGCTATAAAAGATATCACTCTCATGTAAAAGTTAAACAGCATAGAAAGCATGGAATCAGGGACAGACTATGGATTTAAATTCTGGTTATGCCACTATTATTATGTGTGGCTTGGGCAAGTTACATAACATCCCAAGCTTTAGTTTTCTCATCTATAAAATGGGGAAATTAGTAGTATCTGCCTCAAACAATGTATTGTGGGAACAAAAATAGTTAACAGCTGTTAAATAAATACTATACTATGTGGCATATGGAAAATGTTAAATTAATGTTAGCTATTGTTTATGCTTAGCACAGTTATTTTAATACTTACCATTCATCTTTCTTTCCCTTTTCACGATGATGGTAGAGTTAATTATTTACAAATATTGAATAAACCATTTATATTGCTGATGTTGAGGAATAAGAGAAATGTCCAATGTTGAGAGAGAGTGCAAGAGAATGTACATAATCCATACAGAATTAAATTTGTGTCATGGTGGGGTACTCTATAATGGTTTTGCTGTTCAGTATAGGGCTTGGGTATTCTCAAATTTAATCTTCATGAATTAAGCTATTCAAAACCAACTACAAACGTGCTTGATATGTAGTAATGTGTTATATTTCCAAGGCATACATTTACCTTGTGGTGTTATGAATTTGTTGTGTAAGAGGCATACTAAGCTAATAAGTAAGCCTAGATGCCCATTCAGTGTAGAATCTATGTGGTCTTGTCTTCATAACTCTCATGAAGTAATAGTAAAAATAGTATTTAAAAGTAATTCATTTCCTTATTTTCTACTCTCTCTGCTTAATTAGAATAATCTTAACAATTTTTAAAGTAATACCTATATGAAAAACTGCCAGTGGTGGTGGTAAAAGTAGAGAAGTAGTTCAATGAAATTCTAAAACTTATGAATATAAAATGGTAAAACCATCTCAGAAGGCAGAGCTCCAAAATGATAAAACTCTACTCTTCTTAAAAGACAAATTCAAGTATTTGAAATATACTTTTAAGTTAGAAAAATTAATATTATTCAACTTTAGAAAAAAGTAATAAACTAAACTAAAGGAAAATAAAATAGGACTTCTACTTTCAGGAAGATGAAGTAAGACGTACTTTTCCCTAGTCCTCTAGTTAAGCACAGCTAAAGACCTTGGATGTTATACATAAAACAAACATAAGAAGATTTTGAAATGTGGAAGAAGGAAGAAGACCAGGTCAGAAACTCAGGAAAGGAAAAACGCAATGATGAGTTTCCTAGGTTTTCTTTTTGACTCCTATATTCCAGGCCTGCAGCTGAAAACCCAGCAGCTGGAAATACCAATGGGCACAGATTAAAAAAAAAGAAGAAGAAAAAGAAAAAAAAAGGCTCCCAGAAAAAGCATCCTTTCTCTAGCTAAAGGACCAAGTAAGCAGCAGCCTAATAAGATAAAATTTTTAGATAATAGCTGCTCTACTCCAGCCAAACACCACAGAAAAAAATGTCAACCCAGCTCACTGGGTTTTTCAGCTCCAGGCCTGGGACATATAGGAGTCAAAAAGAAAATGAAAGAAAAAAAAAATGTCATCCTAACTCCCATCTTCACTAGCAAAGGCTCAGTGGGGAGCCTAGACTTTCATTTTTGCTAAGCTGTAATTAGACTGTGTAGGTAGACAGCACAGTCATCCCACCTGCTATTAATAAGCCTCCCTCCTTTTTAGTGTCAATGGACACAGAACTCCTGGTGCCAACCTGAAGTTACAAGGTGCTCCCATCCTTGGGTGCCAACAAAGGCCAAGTAGGAGAACTTGTTACTTCTATCTCTGTCTGTTCTTCAACCTCCACCTGCACTTGTACTCCTCAACCCTTACTCTGCTACAGCAATGCCAAGAAAGCTAGCTAAAATAGAAGGGTTAAGTAAGATCCAGAGTCTCATCACATAAGACAAAAATGTCCGGGTTTTAATTAAAAGTCACTTATTCCGAGACCAGAATCTCAAGATGAATAAAAAAGACAATAACGGATGCCAAACCAAGACATCAGAGAGTTAGAAATAGCTGATGAAGATTTTGAAGCAACCATGATAAAAGTTACTCGATGGGTTATGACACATGGATTTGAAAAAAATGGGGATGAAAAAGAAAGCCTCAGTAAAAAAACAGAAAGTCTAAGCAAAGAAATAAAAGATATAAAGAAAAACCAAATGAAAATCTTAAGAATTAAAAAAACACAATAATCAAAGTTAAAAGGTCAGTGGATGGAGTCACCAGTAGAATGGAGGAAACTGAGGAAATAATTATTGAGCTGGAATATAGAACAATAGTGCAATTTAATGCCCAATTTGAATAACATAGTGAAATAGACTAAAAAAAAAAAAAAAAAAAAAAAAAAAAAAGAACAGACTTCAGGGACCTGTGGGCATATAACAGAAGATTACACATTCCTGTCATCAAAGTCCCTGAGGAGAGGAGACATAGGGCAGGGCTGAAAAGGTGCTTGAAATAATAGCCCAAAAATTCCCAAATTTGACAAGAGATATGAATTTACAGATTTAAGAAGGTGATCTAATCCCAAATAGAATAACCCCCCCCCCAAAATCCATGCCAAGTTACATTATAACTAAATATCTGGAAACTAAAGACAAAGAAGAAAATCTCAAAAATAGCTATTGAAAAATGATGCCTTACCTATAGGAGGAAAAAGTAGAATGACCAAACATTTCTCATAAAAAACCATGGCAGGAAGGAAGTGGCACAATATTTTTCTAAGTGCTAAAAGAAAAGAATTGTCAATCCAGAATCCTATATCCAGTAAAAATGTACTTCAGAACCGAAGGGAAAATTAAGACATTCTCGGTTAAAGGGAAACTAAGATAATCTGTCACTAGCAGACCTACTCCTTTTAGGCTAAAGGAATTTTTCTAAACAGAAAAGAAATGATGAAAGAAGGAGCCTTAAAACAGCAAGAAGGAAGAAAGAAGATACTAAGCAAAAATATGCATAAATGTAATTAGTTTTCCTTTTCTTCTTAAATTTTGTTAAGTTATATTTACCAGATTAAGCAAAAGTTATAACACTGATTGATGTGGTTCTAAATATATGGGTAGGAAATAGTTACAATAATCATACTACAAATGGGGAAGGGTAAGGGATAATATAAAGAGATGAGACTTCCGTATTTCACTCAAAATAATAACACAATAGACTGTGATGAGTTATGTACATATAATGTAATATCAAGTATAATTTAATATCACTAAAAAAAGCTATACAAAGAGATATGCTCAAAAACACTGTACCTAAATTAAAATAAAGTTTTAAAATATTCAAGTAACCTGTAGGGAAGCAAGAAAAGGAAAACTAAAACAAAAACTAGAGAAAACAAATAGAGGAAAACAACAACAAAAAACGTCAGGGTTAAGTCATAACACTATTCTAACTACACAAATTAAAAGACAGATTGTCAGAGCGGATTTAAAAACATGACCTACTATATAATAAACTTACTTCAAATGTAATGATATGAAGTTGGAGCTTGTTAAAAAACTAAACATGCAACTACCATATGACCCAGCAATTTCACTTCTGGGCATTTACCTCATAGAAATTAAGACATGTAACACAAAAAACCTGTACATGAATATTTATAGCAACTTTACTTACAGTAATCAACAACTGGAAACAAATGTCCTCCAACAAGTGAATGGTTACACATATCCATACCATACAATACTATTTAGTAATAGAAAGGAATAAAAGTATTGATACGGGCAACAATCTAGGTGAACCTCCATAGAGTTATGCTAAACAAAAAAGTCAACCCCAAAATGTTACATACTGTATGATTCTATTTTATATAACATTACTAAAACGATGAAAGTATAGAAATGGAGAAAGAATCAGTGGTTACCAAGATTAAGGAAGGAGTGAGGGAAGAAGGAAAGTGATTGTGACGATCAAATAACAACTTCAGGGATCCTTGTGGTGAATGAAATGTTCTGTATCTTGACTACATCAATGTTAATATCCTGACTTTTAAGCTTTATAAAAGCTTTTCTTTTCTTTTTTTTTTTTCTATGACAGTCTACCATTGAATGTACTACAGTTTTTCTATACTAAATGTACTAAAGATGTTACCATTGGGAGAAACTGGGTAAAGGACAACCAAGATCAGTTGATTATTTCTAAGACTTGCATGTTAGCAATTATCTTGAAATGCAAAGTTGAATTAAAAAAATTGAAATCAACTTAAAATGTCCTAAAAAGCTGATTAATATTTTCTCTGGGTGGTAAGAGTAAAGGAAATTTAAAAATTTTTCTTGTGATTTACATATATATCTTTCAAATTGTCTATGACCACCACGAATTACTTTTATAGTTAAAAAAAAAAAACCCATATAAGTATTATTAATGAGAAAGGATAACCCTGAAATTTAAGGAAAGTATGTGAAACACATTGCTAGCTCTGGTTTATCACATAAAATATATATATACATACATATATATATATATATATATATATATATTTTTTTTTTTTTTTTGAGATAGGCTTTGGCTCTCTCACGCAGGCTGCAGTGCAGTGGTGCTATCTTAGCTCACTGCAACCTCAGCCTCCCAGGCTTAAGCCATCCTCTCGCTTCAGCCTCCTGAGTAGCTGGGACTACAGGCACCTGCCATCATGCCCAGCTAATTTTTGTATGTTTTTGTAGAGATGGGTTTTTTCCATGTTGGCCAGGCTGGTCTTGAATTCCTGAGCTCAAGCAATCTGCCCGCCTCAGCCGGCCTTGGCCTCCCAAAGTGCTGGGGTTATAGGCAAGAGCCATCCTGCCTAGCCTTATATACAAACTACTTAATCACTAACAGCATTGTGTGACAGCCTTTACAGGTTAGTATATTAGAACCTAATATAAGTTAAACACTACTGACCATCGTGATTCCATTGTCTAAATATCCAAACTCTAGATGAATTGACTTCAACATCTGGGATTGTACTTAGTCATCACATGCTGTTTCTTCAATAAGCACACCCACTCACCCCCCTTAACCCAACCACATGCCTTCATACAATCACATACCTTTAGTTGGTGGAAAATAACTATGGTATAACATTAAATTACTGGGTTCAGCTTTCAGTTTCCAGGCTATTCTGCTAATTTACTGAATTACTGCCAAGGATTCTTTGACAGGAGATGATTCTGTCTTTTTTCTTGGCAAAAAGCGTTTATTTTTACAATCAAAGGGCATGGTTTACTCTATATTCTGGTAATTGTTTCCATTAATTTATATCTGTATTACTGCTACTGACATAAATAATTGCTGTTATACCAATAAATGTTCTTTTATAGATAATCTTTATCATTTTATCTTTAGTTGCTTTTAATTTAAGCTAAATTAATTTCATTCCTCCAGCTTGGAACTTATTTTCTTTTCTGAATCTAAGTATTTAAATGTTTCTATAATTTGGTAAAGATTTTCATTCATTATATTTCCTTCAAATATTACCCACCAATCCTCCATTTCCTCTGTTCTTTCTGTCTGGTACTCTTAATAGATTTTATGTCAGTCCTTCAGTCCTCTCACATCTTCTCTCTCCTCTCTGCTCTCCTCCTCTCTCCTCTCTTGCATTCTGGGTAACTTCTTCAAATCCATTATCCAGTTAACAAATTCTCTCTTCAGTTGTGTTCAATCTGATGTTTAACCCTTTCAATGATTTTTATTTTTAATTTTTTTTCACATCTTCAATTCTACTTTGTTTTCTAAAGTATATTTTAAACACACACACACACACACACACACACACACACATATATATATATATTTTTTAAAATCACGTTTTCATTTCCTGCTTTGACATCTTACCCCTTATTTGGAAATTTGAGCTGATAATTCCATCTCTTCTTCTGCTAACATTTGTGCATGGAAGACTGTTCCCTTTGTAGTTTTGTATTTTGGAAGACAAGTTAATTTTAAGAAGCGTTTTACCTATAGAAATCTTGTGTAGTCTGGGTTTTAGGTGAATTCCTTAGAAACATTTTGCTTCTGTTTGTTTCTTTCTGGCCTCACAAAAATACTACCAATTTGTAACCAGTTATTTGGTTAATTTCTTAGCTGAAGGTACTCATATCATGTAACTAAATTAAATACCAAACCCACTTGACAGCAGGCTTTTACACAAAATAATTTCTCCCCACCCAAAGCCACTATATTAATATAAGTGTTGTCATCTCCCTTTGCAGTATTTTCTAGGATCTCCTCACCATCAATGTATAGCTCTTCAAATGATCCAATTCTGTGTAGGGATTTAAATTCTGAGTCCTTATTTTCTTAGTCTCACAAAGTCTTGTCTCCATCAGGGAGCAGCTGGTATAACCTAAATCTTGATTCCTAATATCAGAAGCTCCTTCTTATTCTCTTAGTGCTGTTTTTTAGTTCCCACTTGTTTTGGGTCACTTGGGAATTATTTCACTTTACTGAACTCTCACCTATGGACTTAACAGAATGTCTGCTACATTTTGTCCAGCATTTCTAACCTCCTGTAGTGAAAAAATTTTATATTTTCTAGTCTTCCATATTCCTGGAAAAGACAGTGATTTTATGTGTGTGTGTGTTTTAAATTTGGAGGGGAGAAACATAACTAAACCTTTTTTTCAATTTATGGTGGTTTTAATTTATTACCTTATGTTTAAAAATGCAGTCTATTTGATACAGGGAGGGGGCAGGGAAGTGCCATGCCCATCCTGTGCCTGTAAAACCCCTGGAAACCCTAGCGGGCACACACACAGGCAACTGGACGCTAAGACACTCCATTACCCTTCTGGCTCACCACCCATTTGCTGAGAGCTACTTCCATGACTCAGTAAAACCTTGCACTCATGCACTCATTCTCCAAGCCCACGTGTGATCTGATTTTTCCGATACACTAGGGCAGGAACCCAGGATACAGAAAACCCTCTATCCTTGCAATGAGGTGGAGAGTCTAACTGAGCTGATTAACACAAGCTGCCTGCAGATGGCAAAACTAAAAGAGCATACTGTAACACACGCCCACTGGGGCTTTAGGAGCTGTAAACAACTCTAGACACTGCCATGGAGTCGGAGCCCAAAAAATGCTCCCCCTAGAGGTTTGAGCAGCGGGGTACCAAAGAAGTGAGCCACACCACTGTCACATACCCTGTGAGAAGGATAAGAGAACACTTTTCCCATTTTATATTCACTAAGGAATAATGAGTAGGTCAAAACTTAATGATAATAGCTATAAGCAATTCTGGACATTTTCCACCATAAAATTAGAATCCCTGGATGTCTCTAGGACAGGTGGCAGCAATGTGAGAAGCTGAAAAGGACTTTCTTCTCCCAATGACTCTGTTCAATATTTTCCATCTCATCTATCCAGAAGCATTTTCTTCTGTAACTTCTTTACATATTATCAGTAAAGGATGTTTCTGAGTTGGGCCTGAAGATTTTTTTTTTTTAATCTTGTGTCATATATTTCAGGATAACTTGTTCACAAAAGCCATGGATCATCGTTTTGCAGCAAGCCTAAGTATGCCTCCCCCAGACTCACTGGCAGCTGGAGTCTAAATATAGTAGTCCATGTATCCACCTTCTGAAATATCCTGCAATTGAAGTCATCTAACAAAGCAGGCCCCATTCAATGCTACAGAAAGAAGCAGGAAATCCTCCAATCCTCCTTCCTTATTTGTAATCACTATACTTAAGGAGAAGACAACACCGCCTCATTTTCAGATAGCTGCTCATTTAGTTGAATTCATCTTTTCCACAATGCCTTTTTAAAATGTTTACAATTTACCTTTTAAATTCTTTACATTTTGGTGGGAATTTGTTTTTATTCATATAGAAGGTTTGTTTTAAAGTAAACAAGCATAATGTGTTGATATTTTTGTTCTTACCTTAATCATTTGCTTTCGTAACTGGTGAATTCAGTTTTGTTTAACAGCTCTTAAAGGCAATAAAAGAAATTTTCTATTCTATCCAGACCTCCAGGCATTCTGGGTTCTATTCTGATAGATTCCAGAATAACCTAGATCAAGTTAAATTGATCCAAGAAAGTTACATATATGGATGTATTTTTTAAAACCCTGATGAAAACAGTAAATAAATGCAGGATTATAACTACGTTATTGGATTGAGAATACTTAGGTCAGAAAGTTCATAAGGGCACAAATAACAATTTGTAATCTTAATTTAAGTCCCTCTAAGGATTGACTTAATTGGTTATGCAGAAAACTTGAAAGTGGATGGTATATGGTTATTGTCACATTTGTCATGTTGTTTTAGTTGTACCAGTATAACTAGTTTTTATGTTTGGGGAATTCATAATGTCACAAACATGTGGTAAGGGTGAATGATCCACTATAGGAGCTAAAAATACCAGATACTTACTTTTCCTTCCTCTTTTGCAGGTAGGGCATAGGCATGTGACTTAAGACTCTGGAACTAAATGCTACCAAATGGGATCTGACTCATGAGCTACAGGAAACAAGGGTTTGAAGGGACACTCTCTTTGCAGGTGGAAATGGTAGTAGCTGTGGAACTGGAGGAAGCTGTTTTATCTCCAGACCAATTCTGAAACATGCTTCAGTGTGTCTTTCCTAGTGGCTTAGCCTTGAGCCTGTACTTCTATTCTTCCTAGTAGATTTTGTGAGCTATTGCAGTATCTGTTTAGTGAATTACTCTTTTGCTTAACTCAGTTGGAGATGGCACCTGTTCCTTGCCTGTAGGAACCCAGACTGAGAGCTATTTCTTATACATTCTTAGGGATTTCAGGTGGACTTAACATGTTGCCTCATTTCTACTTTTGAACACTGTAACATTTGTCATATTTTCCTTTTCTTTTTTATTTCTAGCAGCTAGAAAACTCAAACAAATTTGGAACTTGATCATAGCACAGAGAGTAATCTCTATAATCAGTAAAACTAGCTTACTTTTGTTTTTCCTCACTATTTTAAATTTATTTGCATTGTGATGGCATTGGCTGTAAATAGCCTATGAGAAAATGTCACAAACTTCTCCAGGCCCATGTGGTTCCTTATAAGCTCATTTCTTCCTTGTGGCAAACCCCTGAGACTCAGTTGTTTTCCTTTGCCCTTATAGCTATTATCCTTTTTTTAAAAAACTTCATACACCTGGCAAAGGAGGTTGAGGTAGCCTTCCTAGTCCTTTATTCCCTTTGATTCCTAATAAAGGCTCATTTATGGGTTTTATAGTTAATAATCATATGAAAAACTAGCAAAATACAAGTAGCCAAGAATCTAAAATGTGGCAATTTTGTGTGCTTCATGTCTGATTCTTTATGAGATAGTCAATCAAAGTGTCATTAGGATTCTGCATCCCTTTTAATTTTCAAGCTTCATTAATTTTCCTCCTGTGCTATTAAACTTAAAATTGTTTTTGTTATGAATACTAAAAAAATTTAAAAGGCTCAACTCTTCAAAATTTTAAATTGGAATTGCATTGGATAGTTTATATTAAGGAGAACTAACATTTTTGTAATATTGAGCCTTTCCATCTATGAAGATCTCTGTTTAGGTTGTCTTTAGTATCTTTTTTTTTTTGTGAATGTGTGTTTTGGTATTTTCTTTACAACTTTTGTTTTAGTGGTACATGTGCAGGTGTGTTACACTGGTAAACTGTATGTCATGGAGTTTGGTATACAGATGATTCCATCACCCAGGTAATGAGCCTAGTACCTAAGAGGCAGTTTTTTAGTCCTCACTCTCCTCTCACTCTGCATCCTTAAGTGGGACTTGGCATCAGTTGTTCCCTTCTTTGTGTCCATGTGTACTCAATGTTTAGCTCCCGCTTGTAAGTGAGAATATGTGGTATTTGGTTTTCTGTTCTTGCGTTAGTTTACTTAGGATAATCACCTCCAGCTACATCCATGCTGCTGCAAAATACATTATTTTGTTCTTTCTCATGGCTGTGTAGTATTGCATGGTGTATATTTACCTCTTTTTCTTTATCCAGTCCACTGTTGATGGGCATCAAGGTTGATTCCATGTCTTTGCTGTTGTGAATAGTGCTGTGATGAACATAAGCATGCATGAGTCTTTATGGTTGAACAGTTTTATTCTTTTGGGTACATACCCAGTAATGGGATTGCTGGGTTGTATGGTAGTTCTGTTTTTAAATCCTTTGAGATATCTCCAAATTGCTTTCCACAGTGGCTGAACGAATTTACATTCCCACCAGCAGTGTATTAGTGTCCCATTTTCCCTGCAATCTCACCAGCTTCTGTTATTTTTTGACTTTTTAATAGTAGCCATTCTGACTGGTGTGATATGGTATTTCATTGTGGCTTTGATTTGTATTTGTTCAATTATTAGTGATGTTGAGCATTTTTGTCATATGCTTGTTGGCTGCATGTATATCTTCTTTGGAAAAGTGTCTGTTCATCTCCTTTGCCCATTTAAAATTTTTTTTTTCTTGTTAATTTAAGTTCCTTATAGATTCTGGATATTGGACCTATTGTCAGTTGCATAGCTTACAAATATTTTCTCTCATTCTGTAGGTTGTCTGTTTAATCTGTTTATAGTTTCTTTTGCTGGCAGAAGCTCTTTAGTTTAATTAGGTCCCACTTGTCAATTTTTTTTTTTGTTGTTGCAATTACTTTTGGAGTCTTCCTGATGATATATTTGCTAGGGCCTATGTCTAGTATGGTATTTCCTAGGTTTCCTTCTAGGTTTTTATAGTTCTAGGTTTTACATTTAAGTCTTTAATGCATCCTGAGTTGATTTTTGTATATGGTGTAAGGAAGGGGTCCAGTTTCAGTCTTCTGTATATGGCTAGCCAGTTATCCCAGCACCATTTATTGAATAGGGAGTCCCTTCCCCATTAATTGTTGTTGTCAACTTTGTCAAAGATCAGATGATTGTAGGTGTGCAGCTTTATTTTTGAGTTCTCTAAATCTGTTCCACTGATTTGTGTTTGTTTTGTACCAGTATCGATATGGTTTGGCTCTGTGTTCCCATCCAAATCTCACCTTGAATTGTAATCCGCATAATCCCCATGTGTCAAGGGCGGGACCAGGTGGAGATAATTGGATGGGGGTGGTTTCCCCATGTTGTTCTCATGACAATGAGTGAGTCTCACAAGATCTGATGGTTTTATAAGCATCTGGCATGTCCCTTGCTTGCACTCACTCTGTCCTGCCACCCTGTAAAGAAGGTGTCTTGCTTCCCATTCACCTTCTACCATGATTGTAAGTTTCCTGAGGCCTTCCCAGCCATGCTGAACTGTGAGTCAACTGAACCTCTCTCCTTTATAAATTACCCAATCTTGGGCAGTTCTTTCTTTCTTTTTTTATTATTGTACTTTAAGTTCTAGGGTACATGTGCACAAGGTGCGGGTTTGTTACATATGTATACATGTGCCATGTTGGTGTGCTGCACCTGTTAACTTGTCACTTACATTAGGTGTATCTCCTAATGCTATTCCTCCCCCCTCCCCACACCCTGCAACAGGCCCCGGTGTGTGATATTCCCCACTGTGTGTCCAAGTGTTCTCATTGTTCAATTCTCACCTATGAGTGAGAACATGCGGTGTTTGGTTTTCTGTTCTTGCGATAGTTTGCTCAGAATGATGGTTTCCAGCTTCATCCATGTCCCTACAAAGGACATGAACTCATCCTTTTTTATGGCTGCATGGTATATATGTGCCACATTTTCTTAATCCAGTCTATCATTGATGGACATCTGGGTTGGTTCCAAGTCTTTGCTATTGTGAATAGTGCCACAATAAACATACATGTGCATGTGTCTTTATAGCAGCATGATTTATAACCCTTTGGTTATATGCCCAGTAATGGGATGGCTGGGTCAAATGGTATTTCTAGTTCTAGATCCTTGACGAATCGCCACACTGTCTTCCACAATTGTTGAACTAGTTTACAGTCCCACCAAGTGTAAAAGTGTTCCTATTTCTCCACATCCTCTCCAGCACCTGTTGTTTTCTGACTTTTTAATGATTGCCATTCCAACTGGTGTGAGATGGTATCTCATTGTGGTTTTGATGTGCAGAAACTTCTGCAGACTTAAACGTCCCTGTCTGACAACTTTGAAGAGAATAGTGCTTCTACTAGCACAGAGTTTGAGATCTGAGAACAGATAGACTGCCTCCTCAAGTGGGTCCCTGACCCCCGAGTACCCTCACTGGGAGACACCTCCCAGTAGGTGCCGACCGATGCCTCATACAGCCGGATGCCCCTCGGAGACGAAGCTTCCAGAGGAAGGATCAGACAGCAACATTTTCCATTCTGCAATATTTGCTGTTCTCTAGCCTCTGCTGGTGATACCCAGGCAAACAGGGTCTGTAGTGGACCTCCAGCAAACTCCAACAGACCTGCAGCTGAGGGGCCTGACTGTTAGAAGGAAAACTAACAAACAGAAAGGACATCCACATCAAAACCCCATCTGTACGTCACCATCATCAAAGACCAAAGGGAGATAAAACCACAAAGCTGGGGAGAAACCAGAGCAGAAAAGCTGAAAATTCTAAAAATCAGAGTGCCTCTTCTCTTCCAAAGAAATGCAGCTCTGTGCCAGCAAGGGAACAAAGCTGGATGGAGAATGACTTTGACAAGTTGAGAGAAGAAGGTTTCAGATGATCAAATACCATGTGAATGGGACTGCATTCACAATATGGCTCTCAGCTTGGATGTTATTGATGTATTGAAATACTACTGACTTTTATACACTGATTTTCTACCCTAAACTGTTGAAGTTTTTTTTTTTTTTAATCAGAGGTAGGAGGCTTTGGAAAGACACTATGGAGTTTTCTAGGTAGAGATTCATGTTTGTGAAGAGAGATAGTTGACTTCTTTTTTTTTTCTATTTGGAAACTGTTATTTCTTTCACTTGCCTTATTGCTCTGGCTAGGACGTCCAGTACTATGTTGAATAGGAGTGGTGAGAGTGGGTATCCTTGTCTTGTTTCAGTTCTCAACGGGAATGCTTCCAGCTGTTGCCTGTTGAGCATGTCAGCTGTGGGTTTGTCAAAGATGGCTCTTATTATTTTGAAGTATGCTCCTTCAATACCTAGTTTGTTGATTTTTTTTTTAACGTGAAAGGATGTTGAATTTTGTCAAAAGTCTTTTCTGCATTCATTGAAATAATGTGGTATTTCATTTTTGCTTTGCTTTTGTGACAAATCACATTTATTGATTTGTGTATATTGAACCAACCTTGCAGAACAAGAAAAGGCTACTTGATCATGGTGGATTAGCTTTTTGATATAATGCTGGATTTCATTTGCTAGCATTTTGTTGAGTATTTTTGTATATATATTCACCAGGAATGTTGGCCAGAATTTCTGTGTGTGCGTGTGTGTCTGCCAGGTTTTGGTATCAGAATGATGCTAGCCTCATAGAATGAGTTAGAGAGGAGTCCCTCCTCCTTCGATTTTTTTTTTTTTTGAATAGTTTCAGTAGGATTGGTAATAGCTTTTGTTTTTTACATATGGTAGAATTCAGCTGTGAATCCATCTAATCTAAGGCTTCTGTTTGACAGGCTTTTTGTTACTGATTCAATTTTGGAACTCATTATTGGTTTGTTCAGGGTTTCAATTTTTTCCAGGTTTAATCTTGAGAGGTTGTATGGCTCCCAGAATTTATCCATTCCTTCTAGGTTTTCTAGTTTGTGTGCACAGAAATGTTCATTTAATCTTTGAGGGTTTTTTATATTTCTGTGGGGTTGATAGTAATGTTCCTTTGGTCATTTCCGATTGTGTTTCTTTAGATCTTCTCTCTTTTTTTATAAGTCTAGAAAGCACTCTTTCAATCTTATTTAATTTTTCAGAAAACCAACTTTTGGTTTCATTGATGTTTGAAAACAATTGTATGTATTTTGCACATTAACTTTGTTCAGTTAAGTTCTGATTTTGGTTATTTCTTTTCTTCTAGCTTTTGGGTTGATTTGCTCTTGTTTTTCTAGATCCTCTAGGTATAATGTCAGATTGTTTATTTGAGATTATTTGTGTTTTTGTTTTTGTACCAGTGCTGATATGGTTAGGATCTGTGTTCCCACCCAAACCTCACCTTGAATTGTAATCCCCATGATCCCCATGTGTCAAGGGCAGGACCAGGTGGATGGAGGTAATTGGATTGGCAATTTTAATGTCGGCATTTAGCACTGTATGTTTTCCTCTCAACACTAGATTCTGGTATGTTGTACTTTTGTTTTCATTCGTTTCAAAGAATTTCTTAATTTCTGCCTTAATTTCATTGTTTAGCCAAAAGCCATTTAGGAGAAGGTTGTTTAATTTGCTTGGTAGATTTTTCTCCATCCCTTTACTTTGAGCCTATGGGTCATTGCATACGAGATGGGTCTCTTGAAGATAGCATAGAGTTGAGTCTTGCTTCTTTATCCAACTTGCCACTGTGTGCCTTTTTAGTGGGGCATTTAGCCCATTTATGTTAATATTGCTATGTGCAGATTTGATCCTGTCACTGTGTTGTTAGCTGGTTGCTATGCAAACTTGATTATGTAGTTGCTTTATAATGTAAATAGTCCATATACTTAAGTGTGTTTTTATGGTGGCTGGTAACAGTCTTTTGATTCTGCATTTAGCACCTCCTTTAGGACTTGTATGGTAGGTTTGATGGTAACAAATTCCCTTAGCATTTGCTTTTCTGAGAAAGATTTTATTTCTCATGTTCTTATGAAGTTTAGTTTGGCTGGATAAAATTCTTGGTTAAAATTTCTTTAAGAATGTTGAATATAGGCCACAATTTCTTCTGGCTTATATTGTTTCTGCTGAAAGGTCCATTTGTTAGCCCGATGGGGGTCCCTTTGTCAGTGACCTTCCTATTCTCTCTAGCTGCTTTTAGTATTTTTTTCTTTTGTGTTGACGTTGGAGAATCTGATGACTATGTGTCTTAGGGATGGTCATTTTGTATAGTATCTCACAGGGTTTCTCTAAATTTCCTGCATTTGAATGTTCGCCTCTCTAGCAAGGCTGGGAAAACTTTTGTGCACAGTCTCATTAAATATATTTTACAGGTTTCTTGCTCTCGCTCCTTTTCTGTCAGGGATGCCAGTCATTCATAGGTTTGGTCTCTTTATATAACTCAACATTTCTTGGAGGTTTTTTCATTCTTTTTTCTTTATTTTTGTCTGATTGAGTTGATCTGAAGAACTGGTCTTCAAGCTCTGAGATTATTTCCATAGCTTGGTTTATTCTGCTGTTAATCCTGATTGTATTGTGGAATTTTTGTAGTGAGTTTTTCAGCTCTATCAGATAAGTTTGGTTTTTTCTTAAAATGGCTATTTTGATCTTTTAGCTCTTGTATCATTTTACTGTATTCCTTAGATTACTTGGAGTAGGCATCATCTTTCTCCTGAATCTCAATAATCTTCATTGCCATCCGGATTCTGAATTCAATGTTTGTCATTTTAGCCATTTCAGCCTGGTTAAGAAACATTGCAAGGGATCTAGTGTGGTTATTTTGAGGTAAGAAGACACTTTGGCATTTTGAATTGCCATCATTTTTGTGCTGGTTCTTTTTCATCTGTGTGGCTTGATGTTTCTTGAAGCTTTGAACTTACTGCCTTTCGGTTGGGAATTTTTGCTTTTATATTCGTTGGTTCCCCTGATGGTTTGACTATGGCCATATAACCTTCTTTCAAGGTTATGTTAGAAGAGCTGTTCTCAAACTATGATTCCTAGACCAGCAGCATCAAAGTCACATGGCAACTATTAGAAATGCAAAATATTGGGGAAAATGGTGGCTAGAAGGCAGGACTAATTTGCAGCTCCCACTTGGACGAACAGAACAGTATGTGGAGGCTTACATCATAAACTTTTGCTCCAAGAACTACCACAAGAATGTACCAGGAAAACTGAAATAATTCACAGACCTTTTGAAGGAAACAGCTTGCCACTGCAAGCTCTGTGAGACAGTCAAAAAACTGGGAGTGCCCAAAGTGTCAGGGGGAAGGTCCACCTCTAAACACACATCCTCACTAGGGAACCTGAAAATTCAGATCACAGAAGAAGGATTTAACCTTACCTAGAGCTGAAACGAATTTAGAGAACACAGCAAAATGTAAAGGTAGAAGAAGCAGCAGTAAGAGCCCTGTGGGCACTCCTGATACCCAGGGAAGCCATTTCTGACTTTTTTCACAAGGGTCCTTGGGGAGGGCTGCCAGTGGAATTGGGAAAGAACCACAGGGAGAAGAAAACATCCAGTTGAACTTTGTAATAATTTTGACCAACCATGAACTTTCCTGGGCAGAATCCAGAAGTGAGAGGTCAATGAGAAGTGCAGATATGAGTGCAGAAGCCATGGCAAGTGAGAAGGGATGGGGCCTGAAAGCCCTGCTTGGATTCTCAGCAAGGAGGCATGTAGCCTGGGGCAAGATCTCAGCCCTGATTGCTGGTTGCCTGAATATAAACTTGGTGCTGGTGGTGGGAGTGAGACTGGCCTTGCTGGCTGCATGGGAACTGGGTGAGGCTGGGCACTACTAGCTTTCCCCCACTTCCGGGCGACCTATATGATGCAGGAGAGGCAGCCATAATCCACCTGGGAACATAACTCCATTGGATTGAGAACCACACCCATTCCCCACAGCAGCTACAGCAAGTCCCACCCAAGGACAGTCTGAGCTCAGACACACCTAATCCTGCCCCCATCTGATGGTCTTTCTCTACCTGCCCTGGTAGCTGAAGACAAAAGACATAATCTCTTGGGAGCTCTATGGTCTTTCCTATCACCTGAGAAACCTGAAAAAATTGCCCAGGTAATTTCCTATCACCTGAGAAACCAAGTAGAAGAAAGAACTCCAGAGCTTGAAGACAAGGCTTTTGAATTAACCCAATCTGACAAAGACAAAGAAAAAAGGATTCTAAAAAATGAATACAGTCCAAAAAGTTTGGGATTATGTTAAATGACCAAACCTAAGAATAACTGATATTCTTGAGAAGGAAAAGAAATCTAAAAGTTTGGAAAATTTATTTGGGGAAATAAAGAAAATTTCCCCGGCTTTGTCAGAGATCTAGACATTCAAATAGAAGAAGTTCAAAGAAAACCCAGGAAATTCATCTCAAAAAGATCATCACCTAGACACATAGTCATCAGGTTATCTAAAGTCAATATGAAGGAAATAATTTTAACAGCTGTGAGGCAAAAGCATCATGTAACCTATAAAGGAAAACCTATCAGATTAACAGCAGATTTCTCAGCAGAAACCCTACAAGCTAGAAGAGTGGGGTCTTATCTTTAGCCTCCTTAAGCAAAACAATTATCAGCCAAAGAAACTTGTATCCAGCAAAAGTAAGCCTCATAAACGAAGGAAAAATAAAGTCTGTTTCAAACAAACGAATGCTGAGAGAACTCACCATTACCAAGCCAGCACTAAGAACTGATAAAAGGAGTTCTAAATGAAACAAAATCTCAAAATACACCAAAATAGAACCTCCATAAAGCATAAATCCCAATGGGCCTATAAAACAATAACACAGTGAGAGAAAAAAAAAAAAAAAAAAACCCACACAAAATATTCAGGCAACAGCTAGCACAATAAACAGAATAGTACTTTACTTCTCACTTACCCATGCTAAAGATGAATGTAAATGGCCAAAATGTTCCACTTAAAGATACAAAATGGTAGCATGGATAAGAATTCACCAACCAAGTATCTGCTGTCTTCAAGAGACTCACCTAACACATAGGGACTGACATAAACTTAAGGTAAAGTGGTGGAAAAAGATATTCTATTCAAATGGATGCTGGAAGCAAGCATGAGTAGCTATTTTTATATCAGACAAAACAGACTTTAAACCAACAACAGTTCAAAAAGACCAAGAGGGACATTATGCAATGATAAAAGACTAGTCCAAGAGGCAAATATCACAATCCCAAATATATATATACATCCAACACTGGAGGTTCCAATTTTAAAAAACAATTACTACTAGACCTAAGAAATGAGATAGACAACACCACAATAATAGTGGGGCCTTCAATACTTCACTGACAGCACTAGACTGATTATGAAGACAGAACAACAAAGAAACAATAGACTTATCTATACCCTAGAACAAATGGAATTAATACATTTACAGAGCATTCTACCCAACAATTGTAGAATACACATTCTATTCATCAGTACATGGAACATTCTCCAAGATAGAGCATATGATATACCCCAAAACAAATCTCAACAAATTTAAGAAAATCAAAATTATGTCAAGTACTCTTTCAGACCACAGTGGAACAAAAGTGGAAATCAACTCCAAAAGGAATCCTCAAAAGCATGAAAATACATGGAAATTAAATAACCTGCTCCTGAATGATCATTGGGTCAACAGTGAAATCAGGGTGGAAATTAAAAAATTCTTTGAGCTGAATGATAATAGTGACCCAATCTATCAAAACCTCTGGAATACAGCAAAAGCAGTGCTAATTGGAAAGTTTACAGCATTAAATGCCTACATCAAAAAGTCTGAAAGAGCACGAATAGACAATTGAGGGTCACACCTCAAAGAAGTACAGAAACAGGAACAAATCAAACCCAAGCCCAGAGGGAGAAAAGAAATAGCAAAGAACAGAGCAGAACTAAATTAAATGAAATAAAGAATTACAAAAGACAAATGAAACAAAAATCTGGTTCTTTGAAATGGTAAACAAAATAAATAGACCATTAGTGAGATTAACCAAGAAAAGAAGAGACAAGATCCAAATAAGCTCAATTAGAAATGAAATGATATCAATTCAACTGATATCACAGAAATACAAAAGATCATTCAGGGCCACTATGAACACCTTTATGCGCACAAACAGGAAAACCTAGAAGAGATGACTAAATTCCTGGAAATATATAACTCTCCTGGATTAAATCGGGGAGAAACAGAAACTCTAAACAGATCAATAATAAGCAGTGAGATTAAAATAGTAATTTTTAAAAATTGCGAGCAAAATCAAGTCCAGGACCAGATTGATTCACAGCTGAATTCTGTCAGACATTCAAAGAATTTGTACCAATCCTACTGAAACTATTCCAAAAGATAAGAAGGGAATCCTCCTTAAATCATTCTATGAAGCCAGTATCACCCTAATACCAACACTAGGAAAGACATAACCAAAAAAGAAAACTACAGACCAATATCCCGCATGAACATAGATGCAAAAATCTTCAACAAAATTCTAGCTGACCAAGTCCAACAGCATATCAAAAAGATAATACCCCATGATCAAGTGGGTTTCATACCAGGGATTCAGGGATAGTTTAACATGTGCAATTCAATAAATGTGATACACCACATAAACAGAATCAAAACCAAAAATCACAGGATCATCTCAATAGATGCACAAAAAAAACCTTTGAAAAAATCCAGCATTCCTTTATGGTTAAAACTGTCAGCAAAATTGGCATACCTTAAGGTAGTAGAATCCATCTATGACAAGCCTACAGCCAACATTATACTGAACAGGGAAAAGATGAAAGCATTCCCCCTGAGAACTGGAACAAGGCAAAACAAGACAATCATGCCCACTTTCACCACTTCTATTAAACATAGTTCTGGAAGTCCTAGTCAGAGCAATCAGACAAAAGAAAGAAATAAAGAGTAAAAACTCACCAAAGTGGAAGTCGAACTGTCGCTTTTCACTGATGATATGATCGTATACCTAGAAAATCCTAAAGACTGATCCAAAAAGCTCCTAGATCTGATAAATTAATCCAGTAAAGTTTCAGGATACAATATCAATGTACACAAATCAGTAGTACTGCCATATTCCAACAGTGACCAAACAGATTCAAATCAAGAACTGAAACCCTTTTACAGTAGCTGCAAACTCCCCCCCGCCAAACTTTGGATATACCTAACCAAGGATGTGAAAGCTCTCTATAAGGAAAACTACAAAACACTGCTGAAAGAAATCACAGATGACACAAACAAATGGAAACACATCCCATGTTCATGGATAGGGAAAACGAATATTGTGAAAATGACCATACTGACAAAAGCAATGTACAAATTCATTGCAATTCGTATCAATATACCACCATCAGTCTTCACAGAACTAGAAAAAACAACCCTAAAATTAATATGGAATTATAAAATAGCCCACATAGCCAAAGCAAGACTAAGCAAAAAGAACAAATCTGAAGGTATCATATTATCCAACTTCAAACTATTCTATAAGGCTATGGTGACCAAAACAGCATGGTACTGGTATAAAAATAGGCACATATGCCAATGGAACACAATAGAGTACCCAGAAATAAAGTCCAATACTTACCTCCAACTAATCTTTGAGAAAGCGAACAGAAACGTAAAGTGGGGAAAGGACACCCTATTCAACTAATGGTGCTAGATAATTAGCAAGCCATATAGAAGAATGAAACTGGATCCTCATCTCTCACCTTATACAAAAGTCAACTCAAGATGGACCAAAGACCTGAAACCATAAAAATTATGGAAGATAACATCAGAAAAACCCTTCTAGACATTGGCTTAGGCAAAAAGTTCATGACCAAGAACCCAAAAGCAAATGCAACAAAAACAAAGATAAATAGATGGTACTTAATGTAATGAAAAAGGTTCTGCACAGCAAAAAGAAATAATCAGCAGAGTAAACAGATAACCCACAGAGTAGAAGAAAATCTTCACCAACTATGCATCTGACAAAAGACTAATATCCAGAATCCACAAGGAACTGAAACAAATCAGCAAGAATAAAACAATCCCATCAAAAAGCAGGCTAAGGACATGAATAAACAATTCTCAAAACAAGATATACAAATGGCCAACAAACATGAAAAAATGCTCAACATCACTAATTATCAGGGAAATGTAAGACAAAACTACAAAATGATATGACCTTACTCCTGCAAGGATGGCCATAATTAAAAAATAAAAATAAAAAAATAGATGTTGGCATTGATGTGGTGAAACAAAACACTTTTACATTGCTGGTGGGAATGTAAACTAGTACAACCACTGTGGAAAACAGTATGGAGATTCCTTAAAAAAAACTAAAAGTAGATCTACCATTTGATCCAGCAATCCCACGACTGGGTATCTACCTCTACCCAGAGGAAAAGAAGTCATTATATGAAAAAGACACTTGCACAGGCATGTTTATAGCAGGACAATTCAGAGCTGCAAAAATATGGAACTAGCTCAAATTCCCATCATTCAAAGAGTGGATGAAGAAAACGTGATATGTGTATACACACACACACACACACACACACACACACACACACACACACCCCATGGAATACTACTCAGCTATAAAAAGGAATGAAATAATGGCATTTGCAGCAACCTGGATGGAGTTGGGAACCATTATTAAAAGTGAAGTAACTAAGGAACAGAAAAACAAACATCGTATATTTTCACTTAGAGTTATGCTATGAGGATGCAAAGCCACAAGAATGATACAATGAACTTTGGGGACTCAGTGGGGAAGGGTGGGAGGTGGGTGAGGGATAAAAGACTGGATATTGGGTACAGTGTACACTGCTTGGGTGATAGGTGCACCAAAATCTTGGAAATCAACACTAAAGACCATCCTCAGGTAACAACACCTGTTCCCCAAAAACTACTGAAATAAAAAAAGAAATGCAAATTATTGGGCCCCACCCCAGACCTACTAAATCAGAATCTTGGGGGATGGTGCCCAGAACTTTTAGGTTCTACTAATCCTGCCCAATCTCTTAAGAACAAATATATTGGAGTATACAAGATTCAAAGAAGAGCTTTCTCCAAAGTATTCTTTGGAAATAATTACATAAAATTATGATTATTCTTTCCATAAATGTATGATATACTTTGCCTATAAAATCTCTGGGTGGGCCTGGCTGGATTTTGTTGTTTCCTGGCATAAACTGTTTTTCTTTTTAAAAGATATAACACATATAGACAGAAAAGCACATAAAATTTATATATAAAGTATGAATTGTAAATAAGCATTTATTTTTTATTTTTTTTATTTTTTTGAGACGGAGTCTTGCTCTGTCGCCCAGGCTGGAGTGCAGTGGCCGGATCTCAGCTCACTGCAAGCTCCGCCTCCCGGGTTCACGCCATTCTCCTGCCTCAGCCTCCCGAGTAGCTGGGACTACAGGCGCCCGCCACCTCGCCCGGCTAGTTTTTTGTATTTTTTAGCAGAGACGGGGTTTCACCGTGTTAGCCAGGATGGTCTCGATCTTCTGACCTCGTGATCCGCCCGTCTCGGCCTCCCAAAGTGCTGGGATTACAGGCTTGAGCCACCGCGCCCGGCCAAATAAGCATTTATAAAGCAAACATCAGCTTAACTATCATCAGATTGAGAGAGATAGTTCTGGTACCCTGAAAGCCCCTCCCACCATATATTCCTTGTCTATCATAACCCTTTTGATGGTATTCAAAGGCGGGAACTTTGGGAGGTAACAAGGGTTAGACGAGGTCATGGAAGTGGAGCCCCCATGATGGGATTAATGTCCTTATAAGAAGAGAAAGAAACTAGAGTTCACTAGTGGCCGTGTGAGGCTACAGCAAGAATTCTACAAGCCGAAAAGTGGGGCTCCACTACATACCACATCCGCCAATACTTTATCTTGGACTTCCCAGCCTTTAGAACTGTGAGAAATAAATGTTTGTTGTTTAAGCCATTCAGTCTATAGTATTTTTACAATAAATAGCTTGAATTGACTAAGACATGTAATTTGTATTATACAGTGTCTTGCTGTTTTTCACTTAACATTATGTTTGAAAGTTTCAGCCATATTGTTGCACAAGCTCTACTTTGTTGATTTTAATTGATGTTATTATTCCATTATACCACAATCCATTTATCCATTCTGAGCATTGTGTTGTGTCTATTTGGGGCAATTAAAACAAAGCGTCTATGACCGTTTTTATATATGTGTTGGTGTATCCAACACAAATTCATGCCTTTCAAATTACAGGGTATTTCCATTAGCAATTGTTCACTTTTCAGCTCTAAATGCACTCTTCAATATATGGTCTACAATTAATTATAGAATTCTCCCAAGTGCTTCTCTTTTAAAGTGAGCATTACGCTAACTATTTTTCAGGGAGGATGTTGACGGGACATTGCAGGATAAAGAAGTTTCTTGCAATTTTTTCAGAGGTATGGATGTGAGGACATCCACTAGAACCCACTAAGGCCTAAGATTACTCTGCAATATTGCAGCCTCAGCTTGATGATAACCTTTCCACAGCCCTCTGGACATAAAAACCAAAGCTCCCACATGACCTTCACAACAGCCCCCTGTGGCACAGAGGCTCACAACACAGAGCTACCACTTCCTGTGTGGGCTCCCGTGTGTGGGTATGCTCTGGTCTCCTGCTTTCATCCCCAGCTTCCTATTGCAGGCCACACTAGGTATTGCTGATTGCCTGTTTCCCTACCTGTACACTAGAGGGTTCCCTATTGTTTGCTTGGAAACTCCAGACCAGCTGTGGTCTGGCTACATCAGCAGATATTTTTTTGCCATCTAATGGCCAAACACACGTTCTCCAATGAGGTCTGAAACTCTTTCAGGTTTGTCTTTCCTTAGGTACTCTTTCCTCATATTTTATAGTTGCTATTTAATCATAGGTACTAAGTCTGATATTTAACTTCCATGTTTAGCCTACTGTGGGGTTTCTATCTCCTGATTGGATCCAGACTGCTACAGTAAGCTTATCTTCAATTTAGTTGGATAATGTCACATTATTTTCTCAATGTGGTTTATCAATTTATGCTGTCACTAGCACTGTATGAGAATTCTTGATGCTCAAACTTGGAGTTGTCAGACTTAATTTTTTGTTCAACTGATGGGGTGTAGAGGTATCTCATTGTATCTCATTGTAGAGGTATCTCTAAATTTTCATTTCTCTTATCACTAAGCATTTATTCATAAAGTGATTGACCATGCAGAGTTTCTCTTTTATTGAACTGACTATTTAAGTCTTTTGCTCCCTTTTCTAATTGATTGTCTGCCTTTTTTCAGTGATTTGTGAAGGTGTTTTTGGATACTCTGGATATCAGGTTTTTTTTTTCATTTATAAGTATTGCATATATCTTCTCCTGTCCTGTAACTTATTTTTAAATGTATCCTCGTTGTTTTCTACTTCATTAATTTAATTAAGTTCTGCTTTTCTTTTTAAATCACTTCTTGAGTTAGGGGCCTCACTTCTTAATTTTTTGTTTTTCTTTTTGAAAATAAGCATTAAAAACTATAAATTTCCCTCTGAATATATTTGGCTACATCTCATGGTTTGATAGGAAACCAAAATTCCTCTGCAGTGGAACAGCCCTTGCTACTCTCAGACTAACAAAGGAACAAAGATCCTAAGTGCCCTATCCATACCTCCAATAAACTGTTGTTGACACAAGGAGAGAAGGCCAGTCTGTCTCCTGTGGGTCTCACCCATCCCCTTGCTCATCACCAGACAGGATACCCCCAGCTTGGGCCCACATCACAGACCATCCATCCTAGGCTGATTACACTGAGTGATTGCTGATCTGCATCTCTGGGGTGGAGCCTCCACCAGGAGACAAGCAAAAGACCCTTGGCCACAGCCACTACTAAGGTCCCTTCCTCTGCTGCCTCCAAGTTGGGGCGGGAACATAAACCTTGAGATCACCAATGACAGTCAAGCTGAGAGCCAAATCAGGAATGCAATCCCATTCACAACTGCCACAAGAAGAATAAAATACCTAGGAATACCTAGGAATACAGGTAACCAGGAAAATGAAAGATTTCCACAAGGAGAATTACAAAACACTGCTCAAAGAAATCAGAGATGACAGAAACAACTGGAAAAGTATTCCATGCTCATGAACAGGAATAATCAGTATCATTAAAATGACCACACTGCCCAAAGCAATTTAGAGATCGAATGCTATTCCTATCAAACTACCAATGACAATTTTTCACAGAAAATTTTTTTTTTTTTAATTCACATGGAACCACAAAAAAGAGCCCAAATAGCCAAGGCAATCCTATGCAAAGAGAACAAAGCTGGAGGCATCACGTTACCCAACTTCAAACTATAATCCAAACTACAGTAACCAAAATAGCAAAGTACTGGTAGAAAAATGGATACATAGACCAATGGAACAGAACAGAGAGCCCAGAAATGAGGCTGCACATCTATGACTGATCTTTGACAAAACTGACAAAAACAAGCAATGGCGAAAAGATTCCCTATTCAATAAATGGTGTTGGGATAACTGGGTAGTCATATGCATAGGATTGAAGCTGGATCCCTTTCTTATACCATATAAAAAAATCAACTGAAGATGGATTAAAGACTTAAATGTATAACTCTAAACTATAAAATCCCTGGAAGACAACCTAGGCAATACCATCCTGGACATAGGAACGAGCAAATATTTCATGACAAAGATACCAAAAGCTATTAACAACAAAAGCAAAAATTGACAAGTGTGATCTAATTAAACTTAAGAGCTTCTGCACAGCAGAAGAAACTATCGACAGAGTAAACAGACAACCTATAGAATGGGAGAAAATATTTGCAAACTATGTATTTGACAAACATCTAATATACAGCATCTATAAGGAACTTAAATTCACAAGAAAAAAACAACCCCATTTAAAAGTGGACAAAGGAAATGAACAGGCACTTTCTAAAGAAGACATACATGTGGCCAACAATCATACTTTAAAAAAGCTTGGTATCACTGATCATTAGAGAAATGTAAATCAAAACCACAATGACACACCATCTCACAGCACTCAGAATAGCTATTATTAAAAAGTAAAAAAAACCAGATGCTGACAAGGTTGTGAAGAAAAAGGGAACACTGATACACCGGTGTGAGTCAAAATTAGCTCAATCATTGTGAGAAGCAGTGTGGGGATTCTTCAAAGAGCTAAAAACAGAACTACCATTTGACCCAGCAATCTCATTACTAGGTATATACCCAGGGGAACATACATCAATCTATCATAAAGACACATGTAGCACTATTCACAAAAGCAAAGAAGTGGAATCAACCTAAATGGCCACCAATGACAGACTGGACAAAGAAAATGTGGTACATATGTACCATGGAACACTATGCAGCCATTAAAATGAAGGAGACCATGTCTTTTGTTGGAACATAGATGGAGCTGGATGCCATTATCCTTAGTAAAGTAACACAGAAACAGAAAACCAAATACCACATGTTCATACTTACAGGTGGGAGCTAGATGATAAGAACTCACAGACACAAAGAAGACACAACAGACACTGGGGCCTACTTGAGGGTAAAGGGTGGGAGGAGGATGAGGAGCAGAGAAAATAACAATTTTTGCAATCTATCCATCTGACAAAGGGCTAATATCCAAAATCTACAAGGAATTTAAACAAATTTACAAGAAAAAAACAAACAACCCCAACAAAGAGTGGGCAAAGGATATGAACAGACACTTCTCAAAAGAAAATATTTATGCAGTCAACAAACATGAAGAAAAGCTCATCATCACTGGTCATTAGAGAAACGCAAATCAAAACCACAATGAGATAACATCTCATACCAGTTAGAATGGCTATCATTAAAAAGTCAGGAAACAATACAGTGTGGTGATTCCCCAAGGATCTAGAACTAGAAATACCATTTGACCCAGCAATCCCATTACTGGTCATATACCCAAAGGATTATAAATCATTCTACTATAAAGACACATGCACACGTATGTTTATTAGCGAAGACTTGGAACCAACCCAAATGTCCATCAATGATAGACCTGATAAAGAAAAGGTGGCACATATACACCATGGAATACTATGCAGCCATAAAAAAGGATGTTTTTTTTTCATGTCCTTTGCAGGGACATGAAGCTGGAAATCATCATTCTCAGCAAACTAACACAAGAACAGAAAACCAAACACTGCATGTTCTCACTCATAAGTGGGAGCTGAACAATGAGAACACATGGACACAGGGAGGGGAACATCACACACTGGGGCCTGTCAGGGTGTGGGCTAGGGGAGGGATAGCCTTAGGAAAAATACCTAAAGTGGAATGACGGGTTGATGGGTACAGCAAACCACCATGGCACGTGTATATCTATGTAACAGACCTGCATGTTCTGCACATGTATCCCAGCACTTAAAGTATAATTTTTTAAAAAAAGAAAAATGATTAAAAAATAATTTTCACTAGTCTTTCCGGGAACTGAATCCAGAGTTCTTTTCTACACAGAAGAAACTACCATCAGAGTGAACAGGCAACCTACAGAATGAGTGAAAATTATTTTAAAACAACCATTCAAAGTGTCTGGAAATCGTCCGTGAACATACAGCAAGTTAAGAAACATTCAAGGACATTTACTAAAAGAGATGGCGTAGAATAAAAGAAACACAAAATATGTGTTAACCAATTGCAATGTACAGACTTTACTTGGATCCTGATTTAAATAAACAACATGTAAAAAATGGCATTTATAATACATTTGAAATTTTGAATACTATTTTCTGACTTAAGAAATTTTTATTTTTTATGTGTGCTAGTGGTATTGTGGTTATCTTACAAATATTTATCCTTTAATAGTATCATTGAAATATTCATAGATGAAATCATACATGAGAAATGCTTCAAAATAACATCGGAGGTGAATAGTCAGTGGGATTATAGAATAAACAGATTGTCTATGAAGTAATTCTTGAAGCCGGGTGGCAGACAGGGGTTCACTATATTGATCTTTGTATTTCTGTATACATTTGAAGTTGACTTTCGTATCACTTACTGCTTTAGTCTTGTAATCTTGATTCCTAAGGGGTGGGAATTTGTAAACTAAAGTGAGGTCAAAGAGAGCAGCTAATGAACACATCATCACATTCCGCTGTGTGGAGTTTTTAAGGCTGAATCATCTATAAAACGGAGGGCACAGTTTGATAACACTATTTCCTGTTAATCTTCCCTAAATGAAATCATCAAATGTTTTTATTTTTTATTCTGAAAAAAAGTGCTCTGCAACAAAATGCTTACTAAACCAAGAACAGGTCCCCTTTTCACTTATATGCTGAATTCTGAAACATTTTCATTTTGATATTTATACTTTTTCAAAAATAACTTCCTTAGGATCCAATTAGTATGACTGTTGTTCAACTTCTATAGCTGTTCCTTTTAAATTGCTGATTGAGATAAAATGAACATTGCTGTCTTAGTCCTTTTGGGTGGCTATAACAAAGTATCTTAGACTGAGTAACTTAAAAACAATAGAAAGTTGTTTCTTACAGTTCTGGGGGGGTGGAAGTCCAAGATCAAGGCACCAGCAGATTCAGTGTCTGATGACGGCCCACTCTACTTCATAGATGCCACCTTCTAGACGTGTTCTCACATGGCAGAAGGGGCAAAAGAGCTCCCTCAGGCCTCATTTATGAACTAATCTCATTTATGAAGGAAAAACGATCACCACCTAATCACCACCAAAGGCTCTACCTCTTGATACGATTGCATTGGAGATTAGATTTCAATATATGGATTTTATGAGGACACAGAAATTCAGACCACAGCAGCTGTTCATTAAGTGCAAATCATGTGCCAGGCCCTCAGGAGTGGCATCTAAATTAGTTCACAATTTAATAGAAGCCTACAGTCTCAAGAAGACAAACTATAAGATAAAAAACAAAGTAAATAACTGTCAAGACAACAGAATACATTTTATATAATTTTTTTCCAACTTAAAACACAGTATTCAGAATTCCAAATTCCTTCCATCCTAGGTACTTTTTCAACTTAATTACATCCTGATTAACTCTCACATCTGTTAAGGTAATAAGGGGGCATGAATTAGGAAAAGAGGAGAGAATAGGAAGAGGGCTCTAGTAATGTTAAGGAACCAATGTATTTATAAACATTCATTCCCTTGGAAAATGTGGACTTGGGTGTCTGTCATGCCAGGACACCATGATCCTTACCAGGCATGAACTGTTAGAGAGGGCCAGACCCCAGACTCACACTCCTGCGAGGGAGTGCTCACTATCTGGGGAGGTAGAATTTTACACAGTAAAATTATGTATTACAAATGGCCTATGAGTAATATGAGCTCCAGGTGGTTTGGGAGTACAAAAGAGGAAATATTTGCTGTAGACTGCTCTGACAAGAATCCTGGGAAGAAGCAATTTGAGTTGGAAACAGAAGGATGGCTAAAACTTCTATAGGCATAAATTTCATAGATTTATAAATTTATTTAACATATATATGTTATATATATATATAGACACACATAGTATCACTTAAATGACAGGTACTGTCTGAAGAGTCTGGGGACACAAAAGTAAACAAGGTAGAAATAATTCCTGAACCATCAGACAATGAATCAGACAATTATAATACAGTATGACTAGTAACGTAACAGAGCAGGGTGTTTGCAAAGTGCAGAGAAAGGGCTAATTCAGACAGTGAGTCAGATAAAAAGAGATGATGGTGGAGCAAAGAAGAGTCTTCCAAGTGGAGGGACAACTTACAAAAGGCTAGAGACAAGGAGGAGGCTGGCCTGCTTGGAGATGGAGTCAAAGAGTCATGCTAATACATCACTAGCCAAGTGTGCCTGTTGAACACTTGAAATGTAGCTAGTGCAACTGAGCAAATGAAATTAATTTTATTTAGTTTTAATTAAGTTAAATTTAAAAGTTGATAGCCACTTCAATATAACTGGAACAACTTAGGTATGTGAGTCTATTTTTTCAAAGTAAATTTTACGAATTTTAAACACAGATAGAACATTTCTTATAAAAATTTAGCCTTATAGCCAGGCATGGTGGCTGACGGCTGTAATCCTAGCACTTTGTAAGACTGAGGCTGGCGGATCACTTGAGGTCAGGAGTTTGAGACCAGCCTGGCCAACATGGTGAAACCCTGTCTCTACTAAAAATACAAAAATTAGCTGGGCATGGTGGCAGGCACCTGTGATCCCAGCTACTTGGGAGGCTGAGGCAGAAGAATTGCTTGAACCCGGGAGGTGGAGGTTGCAGTGAGCCGAGAACATGCCACTGCACTCCAGCCTGGGAGACAGAGACTCCATCTAAAAAAAAAAAAAAAAAATTAACCTCTGAATTGAGATGTACTGTTAGTATTAAAATATGATTCCAAAGGTTTAGTATTTGAATAATATAACATTTCATAATTTTAAAATATTACGTCTCCATAACATTTTGGATATATTAAAATATATTACAAATAATTTCAACTGTTTTTTAATTTGTAAATATGGCTCCTAGAAAATTTAAAATTACATATTGGCTCACATATTTCTATCAGACAGCACTGATTTAGAGTGCCATGAGGTGTAGGAGGTGAGAAACAGGCCGGAGTAAGTCACAACATGCAGGGCTTTGCAAGTCATATGTATTGGGAAGCTGTACATTCAAGATAGTATTGGCTGAAAGCCTACTAAATCCCAAGCACTAGTCTGGTCATTTGGGATATCAGTAAATGACAAGTTTCCTGCTGTCACAGAGGTTCTATATTTTGGAGGAACTGTGTGTGTTGGGAGTCACAAAACAATAAACAAATATATACAAACACTAGAGTATGTAGGGAGAAGTTAAGAGCTATGGGAAAATTGAAAGGTGGTGCTTGTAAGAGTCCTTAGGAGTACTTTGGGCACGGAGTGAGGGGTATTATCATCTGTTAAAATACGATATTTGGGGTTGACCCACTAAGGTGATTCTGGAGCAAAGATTTGAAGGAGGTGCTGTAGTGAGGCCAGGTGGTTATCTGCTGGGAGAGTTTTCCAGGTAGAAGGAACACAAACCAAATACTCTAATGTTAAAGGCAGGAGGAGGCCTGGTGTGTTCTTGGAAAAGGGCTGGAGCAGAGTGAGTGAGAAGACAGTAGTGAGAGGAAGTCAGAGAGGTAGGAGGGCAAGTGCAAATCACATGAGGATTCATAGGCTATCATAAAGATGTGGGATTTTAATACAAGTGAAATAGCATTTTGAGCAGATCATTCTGCCTCCTGGGTTGCTTGATCTAGGGAACAAAAGTAGATGCAGGACCTGTTAGGGGTTATTACAGTATCCAGGTGAGATGAGAGTGGCTCAGACTAGGTTGGAAGCAGTAGCTGTGGTGAGGAATAGTCAGTATCTTGACACATTTGGATGGTAAATAAATTTTTCATGGTTTGAATGTGGGTTTTGAAAAGAAGAGTCAAGGACTTCAAGTTTTTAGTCTGAAGAACTAGAAGGATGGAACTGCTAGACTGAGATGGGAAAGCAGGTGTAGGGGAAGTTGAGGAGTGACCACGAAGGAACAAGTGAAGATGGAGAAGTTCAAGGATTGAGCCCTAGAGCAGGCAACGTTAAAAGATCAGGAAGAAACCAGCAAAGGAGACTAAGAAGCAACAACCATCAATGAAGGAAGAAAATCAAGAGTGTGGTGTCCTTGGAAGTCAAGTAAAGAAAGCTTCCAAAGAAGAGGAAGGGGTCAAGTGTATCAAATGTGGCTGATAGGAAATGAAGGGTTAAGTGTGAAAATTGACAATTAGTAAATCGGCGACCTTGAGAATCTTGGTGGTGCTGAAGGTGGTGCACTGGCAAAATCTGAAATGAAGAGGACTAAGGAAAGTCTGGAGAAGAGGAATTGCAGGCAGGAGAATCAACTCAAGGGACTTTATGCCAATGAAAAGCTTAAAAATGAGACAGCACATAGAACTGGGGTCAAGAATTCAATGGGAGAAATAAGCATATTTGTGTGCTGAAAAAGTGATTCAATAATAAGGAGAAAAATGATTATGAAAGGGGTAGTTACTAGACTGATGTCCTTACTAGGTGAGAAGCATGGGGTCTGGTGGTGCATAAGAGAATGATTAGGGAGAAACACCTATGACAGTAGTTCTAAGTGGGACCAGCATCATCTGGAACTTGTTGGAAATGCAAATTATCAGGCCATGCCCCAGATGTCCTGAATCGGAAACTCTGGGGTGGCGCCATGCAACCTGTTTTAATAAGCCCTCCAGGTGATGATGCAGCATGCTCCCGTTTGAGAAGAACTGTCACAGATGGTAACAAGAGGGAAAACAGTTTGGGAGAGAACAGAGAGGGGGTCTTGAAAGTGTGCTGCTGATGTTTCAGTTCTGTCCGTGAAGAGGGAACTAAAGTCACCTGCTGAAAGTGAAAATGGGGAGGTGTTTGGGAGAGCTGATGAAGGGTTTTAAGTAGGAAAGAAATATAATCAGATTTTTATTTACACAAATATTTGTTGAGCTTGTGCTAAATACAAGGAAAAGAGGCTCCTAAACTGATGAGTTAAAAAAACAACTTCCTGTCTTTACAAAAGCTTACAGAACAGTGAGGGAGGCACATGTCTGTAAGAGAATGACAGCCCCTAAACAAAGTTATCATTCAAGGCTTTCTCCTAAATAGTTAGATATACTTAACCCATTTAAGTATTACATATGTGGCACGGTTTTTTTCAGTCCCTTCACCCTTCTCTTGGTGCTTTTTAGATAGTCATCCTCCTGAAAGCATGGTGCCCAGAACTGGATACAGTGCCTCAAGCATAACCTATCAGAAGTTAAGGCCAAGAATCATATATTTTATCTCATGTTACATGAACTGCTATGAAGCTAGGTCTCCTCTAGTATCCACTCCTTAAAATATATACATTAAAGGAACAGTTGCCTACGGTGAAAAGTTCAACCACTATAGAAAGGTATGAAGTCGACAGTTTAAGTCTCTTGATTCATCCCTCAGAATCTATCAATAAGTTTCTTTCCAGAAACTTTCGGGAAATATAAACATCCTATCTATACATCACCACGAACTTATACTTATTTTACTCTATGTATTTTTGATTTCCACTTTTGTCATGAACATTGTTCCATACTGGTGCATAAACAGATATCTATTCTTTTTGACAACTTCACATTACTTATTTGAATTGATGTACCTTAGTTTATTCAGAACATCCTATGACCCTGAGAATTTTAGTCATTCCCAAGCTTTTGCCTATAACAGTTCCAAGATGCACTTATATCTGCAAAATATTTTTAGGTATCAAATGTAACCTGCTGTTCCAGCCTTTTTCAATCTTTTTGGTTAACATTCTGTATATAAACAATTCAGGCTGTCATCTTTTTTTTTTAAGTTTATTTTTATGTTAAAAAAATATTTGTAAATGTCAAAATTAACCAAGCCCTGACACCTGACAAGACTTACAAGAAAGGAAAATCACAGACCAATCTGTCTCATGAGGATAGATGTAAAAATCAAACAAAATATCTGCAAACCAAATCCAGCATTATATAAAAGGGATAACATACCATTACTAAGTAAGGTTTGTACCAGGAATGCAAGATCAGTTTAACATTAAAGAATCTACATTAACGAAATAAAAGAAAAAAATCAAGATTTTTTCAGTAGATGCAGGAAAAAGTACTTGGCGAAATTCAAGCGCACTCATGACACTCTTGGCAAAATAGGAATAAAAGAGATCTTCAATCTGATAAAAACATGAAACAGAAAAAACTTATAGCTAACATATTTTAATAGTGAAAAATTAGATGCTGTCCCCTGCTGTTGAGAGTAAGACAAGAATAACAACTCACACCACTTCTATTCAACATTAGGTTGAAGGTCCTAGCCAATACAACAAAGCAAAAAGAAATAAAAGGTAAAGACTGGAAAGAAGAAGTAAACTGTTGTTAATCATATATGAAATGATTGTGTACACAAGGTATCCCTAAGGCACTTGCAATAAAATAAAAATAAGAACTACTACTGAACTAACTGAATTTAATAAGATTACAGAATATAAAGTCAATATAAAAAAATAAAACGTATTTCTGTATACCAGCAATAAACTTAAAAATGAAATTAAAGTACTATTTACAATGACATTTCCACAAAATATTTAGGAATACATTTAACAAAAGATATACAAGACTTCTTCACTAAAATTACAAAACATTGCTGAGATAAATTTTAAATTTTAAGAGACCCAAATAACTGCAGAAACATACCATGTTCATGGATTGAAAGGTTCAATATTGTAAATTCTTCTCAAATCGACCTAAAAATTCAGTGCAATCCCAATAGCAATTCCAGCAGATTTTTTTTCTTAAAGAAAAATGGACAAGCTTAATATAAACTTTATAAAGAAAGGACCTGATAGACAAAACAATCTTGGAAAAGACTGCAGGGCTTAACAATACTTAATTTCAAGACACCATAAAGCCACAATAATCAAGACAGTAGAGTACTGGCATAAGAAGAGACACAGATAAATGACATAAATAGATCATCCAGATCCATAGATAAACGGTAAATTGATTTTGACAAGGGCACACAGGTAATTCAATCAGTAGGCAAAGATTTCTTGGAATACACAGAAAGTACCAACCATAAAAAAAATTGATAAACTAGGCTTCGTCAAAATGAAACACTTGTTCTTTGAAAGATATCATTAAGAAAATGAAAGGGCAAGCTAAAGACTAAGAATAGTCACAATACATGTATCTGAAAAAGAGTATATCCAGAATAAACAATTCTTACAATTCAATAATAAAGCAAAACAATCTAATTTTTAAATAAAAATATTTGTACAGATAGTTCACAAAATATGTGAATGGCCAATAAGCACATGAAAAGAAGTTCAACATTTTCAATCAGAAAAGTGCAAATCAAAACCACAGTGAGATATCAAAATAGACCCAATAGAATGGCTAAAATTAAAAACGCTGACAATACCAAGCTTTGTCAAGAATTCTTGTAAATTACTGGTGGAACTGTGAAACCCCGTCTCTACTAAAAAATACAAAAAAACTAGCTGGGCGAGGTGGCAGGTGCCTGTAGTCCCGGCTACTCGGGAGGCTGAGGCAGGAGAATGGCGTAAACCCAGGAGGCGGAGCTTGCAGTGAGCCGAGATCCGGCCACTGCACTCCAGCCTGGGCGACAGAGCGAGACTCCGTCTCAAAAAAAAAAAAAAAAAAAAAAAATTACTGGTGGGAGTGTAGGCATTTGCACAAGTGAAAATATGTTCACAAAAAGACTTGTAATTTCATGCTTATAGCAGCTTTATTCGTAAAATTCCTCAAATGGAAACAATTCAAACATTCATCAACAGGTGAACAGATAATCAAATTGTAAGATAGGCATATGACAGAATACTACTAGGCACAAAAGGGCACAAGCTAGAGATGCATGCAACAACATGAGTGAATCTCCAAAACAAAGAAATAATGCACGCTGAAATTGTCTTTCTGAAGAAATTCCCCTCATTCTTCTGGATCCCAAGGTTCTCAAAGGCATAGCTGGCAACAGGCCCTGAAACGGCTTCCTCTGGACTACCCTACTAGTCTTGGTAGATTTCCTCTATCTTTGGCATTCCTTTTTTTCTTCCACGGTCTTCATTCACTGCTGTCCTTCTTGCCTATCTTAAATTATTCTATACTATTATGAGGACAACACAGGTTCTTGCATGTTGAAACTTCAGTTCTTTGCCTTGCTGGGCCAATACATATATTAAGCCGGATTCCATGCACACTGGTGTTCCAAGGTGCAACAATCTTCAAAACATTTGAGGAGTGTATTAGTCTGTTCTCACACTGCTGTAAAGGACTACCCAAGACTGGGTAATTTATAATGGAAAGAGGTTTAATTAACTCACAGTTCCACATGGCTGGGAAAGCCTCAGGAAACTTACAGCCTTGGTGGAAGGCGAAACAAACATGTCCTTCTTCACATGATGCCAGGAAGAAGTGCTGAGCAAAAGGGGGAAAAGCCCCTTATAAAACCAACAGGTCTTGTGAGAACTCATTATCATGAGAACAGCAGCGTGGGGGTAACCACCCCCATGATTCAACTACCTCCCACTGGGTCCCTCCCACAACATGTGGGGATCATGGGAACTACAATTCAAGATGATATTTGGGTGGGAACACAGCCAAAACACATCAAGGAGGCACTCTAGAAATTGTGGCACAAACTCCTCAGTCCGTGACTTCCTAACCCAGCAGATGCTCCTCGAAACCTTATCAAATTGTTTCACTGGATAAGTGCTGGCTAAATGCTTGTTGAGAAAATTAAAAACATGTTCAGGCCACTGTCACAAGAATGAATAATTATTTGGAAAATACGTGTTGCTGTGGTCACAACCATGCCCCTGAAGTAACAGCCAGAGAAGAGGCTCCAGGAGCATCCTGTGGATGCCAGAGCAGGCTCACATGGCACTTGCAGGGTGGCTGGCTCAGGGCACGTTGGGGGTCACCTTAGTCACTCCCTCTTCAAGGAAGTTCGCTGTCCTCTGCTCCTGAGGGTGCCACTGTCCCGGAGTTTTCTTCCTTGAACCAAGCCATGGTAGCTACCTCTGGCCCTGCACAGCGACTCATGCTAATGAAGGGGGCAGTGAACAGGGTACAGGTCATAAGGACCATGACCCTCGGGGACCACAGGGCCAGGATGTCACTCTCAAAACCATGAAAATCAATGCCAAACACAACAGCAGATTATGCCAACAAAGACTTCTATGTACATGCAAATCTATTAATCAGTAAGGGCTAAGTCACTAAACTACAGCTTCTCATGATGCTCACCATTCATCCTTTGGGGAAACCAAAATGCTCACAACTGACCATGGTGTTCACTTAATATACTAGCTTAAATAATAATTAAAAAAAAAACTAGTACAGCATCACAAGTGAGAAGTGTTCCAGGAAGTGTTCTTCAACAATATCCTCAAGCATAAGGTATGAGGAAAAGTATATTGGCTTTGCGTAAGGCATGAATGATTGGGTGAAAGAAAAGAGTATACTGCATTCATTTGGTTAGTCTGAAAATGATGTTGCTAGAGAAGGCTATTTAATCAAGAAAAGTACCTCTGCAAGTTGGAGAGAACTGTACTTTCTGAACACAGCAGGAAAAATGCCCATATTTTTGCCCTGACATTCAGACACCTACTAAGAATGAGGAAAAGTAAGGTACCATCTATGTAACATATTGTAGCGAAAACAATCACAGGTTACAGAGCTAGAGAAGCCTGGGTTCAGGTTCATTAAGTTCTTTACGGATTGCTAATGGATAACCAGAGTTGAAATTTATTACTACATGAGGGAATCCAAGGGTCATAATCATACTTGACCCAAATGGCTCACACTAATGACTCAAATTAATAATGGAGAGTAACTGTTTTGTTTACAATCAGCAGCTTATTATCTTGAAGTCAATCTCACAGACACAAACAAACACATTGACTTTACAAACTTTTTAAATAAAAGGTTCTGTATCCTGATCCTTAAGTATCCTGTAATAGTCTACAGTGAAAAGAAAATAATTCTGAGGAAAAATATCTCCCCATGATAAAAACCTGAAGAAAACAAAAAGCCATTTTTATAAAATTAACAATAAAAAAGAGTTAAAAAAGCAAGCTTCCACTTTATTAAAAAGCAAAAATCACCAACTTGTGTAAAATAATTTAACTCATAAAAAGGAGAATCAAACATTACTTCTTAAAATATCAGACACCATAAAATGTGCCTTTAGTCTTTTAAATAGTTTGCTTTTAGACTACCTCACTATTAAACACCTAGCTCTTCTCAGAAAGCTGTTGCAAACCCAAGTATTGTTCTGACTGTACAGAAATCAATCATCCTCTTCTTTTGCAGAATAAAGATGTAACTCCCTTAAATGACATTCACCTTAATATTACCGTCTTAAATTCTGCTTCATTACCAGAAACAATGTTTTCAAGAACTGGATCTTTCTAAATCCATTTTTATTTTTACAACAACTTTACTATTTGATTATATTCATTGTAGAAAAATGTGAAGACACAGAAAGATTCAAAGAAAATAAAAATGATCCCAGTATCCCTCCCCTAAATACAATAACAAGATTATATATATATTTCTTTCTAGTTTTGTTGTATATTTACACAGCATTTAAAAGCAAAACTAGTACTATAAAATGCTACCGCATCCTTTTTTCATTTCATATATAGAGCAACCATGTCTTTTTAGGACATTAAAATATGCAAAAAGGATTTTCAGTTGGCTGATTCACAATCTAATTATAACTAAGACATAATTTGCCTCCAATTGCTGGGTATTCAGATTGTTTTAATTATTTGTTATTATAACTATCATTATTAAACACCCTTCTTTATATGTAATTCTTTGTATGTATCTCTGATACGGTTTTAAAGAGAAATTCCTAGATGCAGAGTTCCCAGCACAAAGTACATCAGTATTTTTAAGTCTTTTGATGCATTTTACCAAATCGCCCTCCAGAAATACTGTACCAATTTATAGTCGCATCAATAAATAACCAAAGAGTCCCATTTCTTCCTCATATTCTTTGGCAGTATAGGAAAGTAGAGATTACCCTCCAACCTTTATTGTTGCAAATTTAATAGGGGGAGAAGATAATGGTGGTTTTTTTTTTCCCTCTACAATGTAATATTTTTTCCCACATGTTTACTGATCATTTGCTTTTCTTCTGTATTTTGAAGTTGTCCAAGTCATTGAGGAGTCTCTAATACACACAATGTCTTGTCTTTCTTACAACATGCTCTTTGACAGGCAAGGGCATGAAAGCTGCATGTCTTTCCCATATTTTTTTCAAGTTAAGCAGGAATTTCCAAAATGACTGGAATTAGAATGTCTTCTTTTCTCCTGGGCAGTCATGCTACTTTAATGTCTTGGTAATAAAACAGAAAACTGGGCCATATTCTGAAAGGAAGAAAGGAGGCAGTGATATTCACATGTAGGCGTAATTACTGAGATGTTTGTTAAAAAAAAACAGATTTTGATTTTCTAGATCAAAGTGAGGACTCAGGAAACATACACTTTAAATAAATTCTACAGATAATTTTCAAGTTCACTAACCAGATGTGGAACTTTAGGTACTCTAAACTCTTGGTTCCTCACCTCCCTTTCCTGTTAAGTGAGGTTAATAATGCTTATCTCAGAGCATTGTTCTGATAATCACTTACTGCCACACCAACCCCCAGCCTGGATTATTGTTTATGCAACCTCTATCCCTTATCCTTATCCCACTGTAAGAAATCATTGAAATTTTTATGTGTATCTCCAAACACCATAGGATCATCATCACAAGTCTTTAACTTTGCAAACCAGACCTTGACATATAGTAGGTGCTAAGTGTTTCTGAAATGACTTAGTGAGGGAATGAATGATATATATTTCAGTGCTTAGAGGACTAAAAATACTACCCCAGAATAAGGGATTATTAGTATGGTGTTCCTTAATGTTACAGAATGAAGGCCAAGATTCTCAGTTTTGTCTAGAGCAAGAATTCCTAATTTTCTCTCTCTCTCTCTCTCTATATATATATTTATATCTATCTATCTATCTATCTATCTATCTATCTATCTATCTATCTATCTATCTATCTATCTCATAACCCCCTTTGAAAATCTGATGAAAGTTATGTAAACTAAGCCTCTTTAAAAATGCATACAAATAAAACCACACAATTTCAGAAGCTCCAGGAAAGGAGAACACTGATTTCTACTCTCCAAGCATTTTTACTTAAAAATAAAGCTAAAACAGTAAATATATTACTTGAGAAATTAACTTCAAGCTTTTGAAAGACTATGGTCAAAGTGGGGTCAGTTGGGAGACTTAAATAAATGAACTTGGCTGGGCGCAGTGGCTCACGTCTGTAATCCCAGCACCTTGGGGGGCCGAAGTGGGTGGATCACGAGGTCAGGAGTTTGAGACCAGCCTGATCAACATGATGAAACCCCGTCTCTACTAAAAACACAAAACTTAGCTGGGCATGGTGGCGCGTGCCTGTAATCCTAGCTACTCAGGAGGCTGAAGCAGGAGAATCGCTTGAACCTGGGAGGCGGAGGTTGCAGTGAGCTGAGATCGTGCCACTGCCCTCCAGCCTGGGTGACAGAATGAGACTCCGTCTCTAACAAACAAACAAGCAAACTTCTATGACATTTTGCTAATAATAGTACGAGTCACATTTCTGGCAAACCAACATGCGTTTTTTATGCAAGCTCCAGTTGTGCCACTTGACTGCACTCAAATGTATTTTTTCCCTTTTAATTCTAATAATAAGGGTTTCCTGCATCTCTATTATGATAAAACACTTCATGGGGGAAAGGGGATATCATTTATTCATTAAATAACATTTAGCTCCTAGGTATACAGTGTTGAAACCAATAGATTTGTTTCTTAGTAGGGAAGATAAACTACAAATTCCAACATTCCTGACTGTCAGTCCTAACTGCTGAGAGACACCTTAGTTACAGTGGTGTGCTGGATCCTGTTCGTACCAGCTTGCAAGAGCTGACTGTGTGTATCACTTCTCAACTTGTCAGTGGCTTCACATTAGTAGTGTGAAACTGGCCGTACTGGAGCACTTGTACTATGTAAATCAGCAAACATTACAAATCAAGGGTCTGCCATGCCCAGTGATTGGCAGTCACTTACCACCATACAACGTCCTCATTATACTAAAACTGTGGCTCTCTTATTCCAGAGCTCCTAGGTGGTAATTCAGGTAGGGAGGGCTTAGATCAACCTTTCAAATCCTCTCTCCACCACCGCCAGAAGACCCAAAAGTACAGGTGTATTCTAGGAGACTTCGAGGTATGGTCCTCTTTGCATAGTAGGGGAATGCAATATCTGATCAGTTTGAGACAAGTCTTTCCCTATGTGGTTAAGAAGAGTCACAAAGTGCCCAAACAAAAATCATGCAACTCTGAGTTTATCAGTTACTTTAAATTATATTCTGAGAATTAATACTAGAGTTGGAAAGCTACCAATCTACAAACATCCCAGAGGTATCATTAATTACTGTTTAGTTTGATGCATGATTAACCTTAAGCAGATATTTTCTGGCACCATTTTGGTACTATTGTCAGAATTTTGGCTTTAAAGGATTGCCACAAATTTGAATGGATCTGCCAAAGAGAAAATAGCTTTGTCAACAATGTAAGCAATATGCAGAGAAAGCACTATCAGTCTTCTGAAGTAAGACTTAGGGATATTACAGAGCAGGATAATGTGGAAATCTGGTACGCTAGATAATAAAACTCTCTCAATGGTCTTGCATTACCAGCCAGAAAATATGACTACTCAATTTCACAAGTGGGTAGTATGGTAGTAGATGTCACAAAAACTTGTTGAAAACATCTAGGGCATAAAATACATGAGGACCAAAGGTGAAATGCATGTAAGAAAAGAAGAGAGAGTCTACAGACATGCCTGATTGTACATGGCTGACACTTACCTTCAGGTTATGGAGGGTTTCTGACCATTCCGTGGACCCTATCTGAGGTATAGTAGTCAGCAGTAAGCTTTTGGCTTTATTAGCATTTTCTTTCAGGGTCTTTAAGACCCGGTCCACCGAAACCTAGAGAAACAACAGCACTGGAGGTTACTAGAACTTAAAATTCCACTGCTTGTCATAAAACATTTTTCTGAGTTCCAGCCTTGCTACAGTCTAAATGTTTGTGTCCCCTCAATTTATCTGTTGAAACCTAATCCTCAATGTAGGAGATTTGGAGGTTGGGCACTTGGGAGGCAATTAGGTCATGAAGGCAGAGTCCTCGTGGATAGGATTAATGACCTTACAAAAGAGGCCCCAGTGCCATTCTTCAAGGGCCCCTTCCACCGTGTGAGGTTCTAATGAGAAGATGGCTGTCTATGAGAAAGTGGGCTCTCACTAGACACCAAATGTGCCAGTCCCTTGATCTTGGACTTCTCAACTTCCAGAAATGTGAAAAATAAACTTCTGTTATTCAGAAGCCACCCGTGTTATGGTATTTTGTTACAACAGTCCAGAGTAAGAAAAACATGACTTGTGAAGGCTTTTTATTCTACATTTAAACCCCTGAGTTCAAGTTCTGCATTTATCAAGATGGTCTTAGTCCTAGGAGACCTAGGGAGGTCCCGGAGAAACTCAGTGACATCTCTGAAAAGCACTGATGAATTCTGATATGATTTGGATCTGTGTCCTCACCAAATCTTATGTCGAACTGTTGGAGGTGGGGCCTGGTGGGAGGCGGTTGGATCATGGGGTTGGATTTCTCATGGTTTAGCAGCATCCTCAGGTGCTGTTCTACTGACAGTGGGTTCTTGTGAGATCTGATTGTTGAAAAGTGTACAGCACCTCTCCCCTCTCTCTCTCTCTCTTGCTCCTGCTCCCACCATGTGAGATGCCTCACTCTCCTTTTGCCTTCCACCATGATTGGAAGTTTCCTGAGGGCTCCCAAGAAGCTGAGCAGATGCCACCATCACACTTCCTGTACAGCCTGTAGAACCATAAGCCAATTAAACCTCTTTTCTTTATAAATTACCCAGTTTTAGGTATTTCTCCATAGCAATGTGATAACAGACTAATACAGATTTCAATATGGTATCTGAGAAAATATCTCAGATGTATAATGGGTTAGTATGGTCTAGAAAGATGTGGCTGTTCTCTTCATGTCCACAGTTGAATGGATTACAATGTTAAAACTGTTGCTACACTGGATAATCCAACAGAAGTATGTTTCTCCTTAGAAAATTATTCCAGCTAATAAAGAAAAATATTATGGAATTAAAATACCACCATTTTTATGGCTCCCAGTGAATTAATGGATTGGCTGCTAACATCACAAACAGAACCAAACAAACAAAATCCCAAATAAACCACTCATTATGTGCTTCCTGATGAAAAAATAAAATGCTACCTTAAGACACCTGAATCTGATTAAATATCTAAATCTAGCTACCAATTTATAGACAACACAGAGGACAGAGAAGCCTATTAAACTACTCCAAGGAGACCATTTCAGCAATTCAGACTGTGGGAAACTCAACAGGACAAATGATCTGGTTCCTTCATAAAAGCTTGCAACCAAAAAAATAATTTAAGGCATTTAACAAGAAATTTAAATTTTGGCTGGGTATATTAAAGAATTATTATTGGAGAATGAAAATGATAATGTGCTCATGTTAGATACCTCCTGAAGTGTTTATGGATAAAATTATTGATGGGAGCAATAATCATGTTGGTTGTAAGTTAATATAATGGTTGAAGCTAGATGCTGAATTCATGGAAGCTCGTGCTATTGGCTACCTCTGTATATGACTAAAATAGCTTCATAAGAAAAAGTTGAAGAAAGTGAATATAAAATTACCATCAAAGATAGAGTACTTGACATGCCTTCCTACGCTTCGAAGAAATCCAACATTCAGGGAAACAAGGATTACACCTTTCTATTTCCTTAAGTATAGTCCAGACCCTACCCAGAAACACCAAGATGTGTGTAGGAAAAAATGATGAAGACTGCAGCAGAGGGGAGTCTGCACTACTATGGGAACACAAAGCAGTGACAGGCTGGGTATCTGCCAGGTACATGTAAATGATGTATTTTAAGCTGAGTCTTTGGATGTAGAGACATGAAGCATCCAAGAAATTTGCCTTGTATTTACTTATTTCCTTATATATTTTTCCTGTGACTGGTTATTTCTGTATAGATACTGACCTCCCTTTTCTTTGTTCCAGCTGTTGGGCTTCACCCAAAACATCCTTTCCACAATAAACCCTCTGTTCAAGGTGCAGTTCAAATGCTTTTCCCCGATACTACCCACCTCTCAGGCCCCGCTACTCCATCAGTCACCGTCTGATGACCACCCTCTTATGAGCCAGCATTATACCAGTTGTTTTACATATATCATTTGGTTTAATTCTTCCAGTAATCCTTCAAGGTCTAACTGACTAAACAATGACTAAACAACCTCCACTCCTCACCCAGAGCCCTGGCTTCATTCTACAGAAGAGTAAACAAGTGAAATAACTCGCCTAATGTGACAAGCAAATGGAGCAACTAGAATCTGAAGATGGGTTTAGAAAACTCCAAATCCTTCTTGCCACGCCAGGCTGCACATCTGCACAAAGCACAACGATACACACGATTGGCTGAAATAATGCCATCTTTATGTGGGCCCTCCTTGTGGCATTTAACACTGTCTTCAAGCCTTTCCACTTACAGAGCTTAATTTCTCTGCTTTTCAAAAGTAGCTCCAGCTGACTATTTCCCCAACCTCCTTTGGCTACTAAAGGAAATCACTGCTGGTTCTACAAAGGAGGAGACATATGTTATTAGACTGAGCAGAAAGCCACAGGCAGGAAGCAAACCGCTCTCAGGGTGTGGCAGGGGCTGGAGTTTCCTATTAATTGGAAGCAGCTTCTTGACATTACGAGGCTGAGTTGTTCCTTAGGTTACCAAAGCTGCCAAATAAGATATTATGTTGTGACTTAATGTAAGAATTTGCAAATCTCTTACATAAAAGGCATCCTAGTACTAAGCAAACAGTCTATTACACTGAGGAGTCATCATAAGGAATTCATGAAAAACAAAGAACCTGAGTTCATCTACGACCCAAAATACTGTACACATGGATGGACAGATGGCAAAAAGATCTAACCCCATTTTACGTGAAATTAGATAGTAAAACAAACAACTCTCTAAAACAGTGGTACAATATTAGTCCTCTTTGGAGACGTCACTTACCCTAAATGTGCTCAGAAAGGTCACCCCTAAATTTTTTCCCTACTTCAAAAGTGACTGCAGTTTTGTCCCTTTCTTTATCTTAAAATGAGATAAATGACAGGACAAATGATCTAGTTTCTTCAAGTAATACAAGGAATAAAAAGAGAAAGAGGTGAAAATCAGATTAAAAGAGACAAGAGGTATATCATTAAAATACAATGTATGGATTGTAAGGGATTCTGATTTGATCAAATTGTTAAAAATTATGAGACTGAAGGAAAAAGGAATAGTCTGAATAGTTGATTATATTAAGAAATTAATATCACTATTTTTGTACAATGATGGCATGGTTATAACTTAATTTTAAAAAGACCTTTTAGGAAAATATTTACTTCACAATGAGGGCAGGGGAGAGGGAATTAGGTAGGGACGTACCTATGACACAAGATTGGCCATGGCTAATTGTGGAACCTAAGTGATGGGTACCTGGAATTCATTATATTCCTCCCTGTACTTACACAGATGTTTAAAGTTTTGTTTTGTTTTGGAAGCTGACATTGTTTCAGTGTCCTCAAATTCCAGCTGGATCCTGCTGCCTTCTCTGCCTGAACCCCTCACTGAACTTCCATCTGAAACCCTTACCATGGTCTATAAGGCCTGGCCCGGCTGTATCGCATCCCTCCTCTCTCTCCCTTCTCCCCGGTCTCCCTCCTTTCCACTCTACTCAATCATGCCCTTCTTGCCCATCACACTTAAAACAGGAAGGCTTCTCATACTTCAAATATTTAGTCTGGTCAACTCTATTCAGTTGACCTACTGTACCCTTGTACCTCGCCATTCTATTTCTTTATAACCATTAGCTTTCTTATATTGGTTTGCTTAACTTCTATCTCCATTAACAGAATGTTGTCTCCTTAAGGACTTGTCTATTTGCTGTCACATTTCTATGCTGAACATAGTATCCAGCCACGGTAGGTTAAATAGATGGATGTGAACATACAGCCCTCTCACGAGGAAAGGGTTAAGTTATAGATTTTTTTCCTTCTTGAAAACAAAAAGTAGCACAGCAGAAGAAATTGGCAATCAAAATACACCTTTATCCTTAAAATAAGGACCAGTTCATGGCATGATTCTCAACACATCAACATGCCTACAATGTACTATTCACTGTTAATCCTTGGGTAAAAGTGTCTCTTTCTTTCCTATGATCTTTGTTCTTACCTTCCAATAGGAACTATAGAAAATGTTGACAACTTAAAACCTTGTAGAAAGGCACTTTCTGAAACTAATGTAATAGAAACAAAGTTAAGACATCCTCTTATTGGCACCCAGAAACCCATGCTATATGTGCTCAGAAGAGAATTCCACCTACTGCTTCCTCATGCTCCTTCCAGCAGTCATAATCTGTCGCCATGGCGATACTTGCGTAACAGATTCCAGCCTCCTTAGCAAGAACCACCTCTGGAACTGTGGTCATGTTGATTACATCCGCCCCCCAGGTGCGGAACATGAAGCTTTCTGCCCGGGAGCTAAAACGAGGTCCCTCGATTGTGACCACTGTCCCCTTGGAGTGGCACCGGAGTCCTAGCTTCTTAGCAGTCTCTATAAGAACCTAGAAAAGAAAAACCAGAAACTTCAAAACATACAAGCACATGCACAACTTAAGGCTGCATTTCCCCCCAGTGTTTAACAAGTTGATTTCTTAAAGACGATTTGTCACCATAATAAATGCCTACTATCTGCCAGGCTCTCAGAAACAACATAGAGGACCACAGAAGGGTGTTTCCTGGACCCTTTCTCATTTACATAATCCTCTTGTTTCCCCAGCCCTTTGCATATAGAAACTAATAGCTACACAAGTGAGCACCCAGCTCTTTCTACTCACCAGGCATTTGTTTATATGCTTTAATCTCATCTGCTTCTTAACAACTTTAAGAGACTAAGCTGGTTTGAGAATACAGACTTGAGTCTTAACTTTCAACCTCGCAGGCTAAGCTAAGATGCCTCTCATTGCTCATCTTCTCAAACAGGTGTGTTGAGTTCTACTTCCAGGTTCCTGAAAAGTTAATTCTCATTACTTTTAAAAACACAGAATCTGAAGACTTCTGTAAAAGCTTTTTCTGGTTAGAAAGTGATTTCTCTTTTGCCTACTGCCTTTCCACAGACTTGTGCTGATTGTTTTTCTATCCAGGGATAAACATCTTGGAATTCCTTTAGCAGCAAGGTTAGGCATGGGTTTTTAGAAACATCATTGAAAAGTTTGATGGTTTTCTCCAGTGTTTTATCTAATACTTCACATCTAATCTTCAAGTTATTAATTACCTTCATTTTTTCTTAGCTTATGCTTCAATATTCCCTTTAAATTAAAAAAAAAGTCTTTTCAACTTAACTGTTAACTTACTGAAGAACTGTTGAAAAATCATCTCTGTATGCCTTAGTTTTCTCAAGTGTAAACTGAGAATAATGATATCGCATAACTCAAATATATGAGGAAGATTAAATGAACTAAGGTATACACAAGCAGAGAAGCATGCCAGGTACGCTGTATGCACTAAGCTGGTCTTCTAACAATTATTAATACTCGCAGCTTCTACACATATTTGGCTAACCTTCCTGGGATACTCTATAAATAAAGTGGAGTGACTCAAAGTCAAAGTCTCCAATCTGGGCAAAGTCTCACCTGCACGTGTGCTCATCACATAAACAAATTAACTTATTTCCTTAAAAAATAACTTACACTATGCCACTGCAATGGGAAACAGAATTTTAACAAGAGTCTTGGCAACTCAAAATTTAGCAAGCTATGGACAATGAACAGTTGATGCTACATCATGTTTATCTTATAAATGCTGAAAATACAATTATGCTTAATTAACACTTTTCCCTAAAAAGTGTATGTTACAAATGCAAAAGCCTAAATCTCTACCCCCACCCCCTTTTCCCCCCAAAATTAAGACATACCAAGCCCACTCCTGCTGGTTCAATAATGTCTTTAAAGATCCCGAATAACTGAGTTGTATGCCTTGGCTAAAGTTCAGAGTGCTTCTAGAGATGAATGGCTCTTGACAAGTCCTCATCGTCACTCTGGCACTTTGGGAGATAGGTACCATGCTTGTGAGGAGGAGGAAGAAATGGAGGCTATTAATATGTGTCAGCCACCTGAATGAGCATTTTGCACTCCTTTAAGAACAGCTAACACTATCTTAAGGTAGCAAAAAATATCAAATACAGGGTCAAGGTCCAGGTCTGAGGTTAAGATGATTTCATTTTCTTACTTCGTGTAATCACTGTGAACTACTAAAAAGACGGATGTGGTAGTGAAACTACCACAACCCTCACCAAGGAACTAGCAGTATTAGATCACCAGCCTAAATAGATTTAATGTCAGGACTTTCGTATTAACTCCTAAAATGAATAGAAGTAACACTGCTTTTGGAACACATATTTGTACATGGTACAAAACTTAAATAGTACAAGTAAAACCACTGTCCCTTCCCAAGGGAAACCACTATTACCAGGCTTTTTTTTCATTTCGATAGTTTTTGGGGAGCAGGTGGTTTATTGTGATATGTATAAGTTCTTTAGTAGTGACTTCTGGGATTTTGATGCACCTGTCACCCATGAAATGTACATTGTACCCAATGTGTAGTCTTTTATCACTGATCCTCCTCTCCCACTTCCCCACGAGGCCCCAAAGTCCATTATATCATTTTTTTTTTTTTTTGAGACGGAGTTTCACTCTGTTGCCCACGCTGGAGTGCATTAGTGCGATCTTGGCTCACTGAAACCTCCACCTCTCAGGTTCAAGCAGTTCTCTGCCTCAGCCTCCTGATTAGCTGGGATTACAGGTGCCCGCCACCACGGGCAGCTAATTTTATTTTATTTTTTTGTATTTTAGTAGAGACCCCTTTCACCATCTTGGCCAGGCTGGTCTTGAATTCCTGACCTCCTGAGCCACCCACCTCGGCCTCCCAAAGTGGTGGGATTACAGGCATAAGCCACCGCGTCCAGCCCCATTATATCATTCTTATGCCTTTGCATCCCCATAGCTTAGCTCCCACTTACAAATGAGAACATAATGATATTTGGTTTTCCATTCCCGAGTTACTTCACTGAGAATAATGGTCTCCAACTCCATCCAGGTTGCTGCAAGTGCCATAATTTTGTTCCTTTTTTATGGCTAAGTGGTATTCCATTGTATTAGAGTTCTCTAGAGGGACATAACTAATAAAAGGGAGCTTATTAAGTATTAACTCATGTGATCACAAGGTCCTGAGGAGCAAGGAGAGCCAGTCCAAGTTCCAAAACGAAGAACTTGGAGTTTGATGTTGGAGGGCAGGAAGCATAAAGCATGGGAGAAAGATGTAGACTGGGGGACTAGGCTAGTCTCTCTTTTAACATTCTTCTGCCTGCTTATATTCTAGCCATGCTGGCAGCTGATTAGATTGTGCCCACCAGATTAACGGTGGGTCTGCCTTTCCCAGCCCACTGACTCAAATGTTAATCTCCTTTGGCAACACCCTCACAGACACATCCAGGATCAATACTTTGTATCCTTCAATCCAATCAAGTTGACACTCGGTATTAACCATCACAAGTCCACATGAATCCATATACATCTCCTGAAATAATAATCTTCAAATAAAGACAATAAGGTCATAATTACACCTAACATAATACAACTATCCTTTGTGCAACTAGAAATGCACCAAACACCAATCCAAATACTACTACATAAAGTTAGCAATATTTAAATGTTGATGTGAAGTCAATAAATCTTATGTCATATGATAAAGGAGAAAGAAAATAAAATGAAGATATTTTCTTAGTACAATTGTATACATGCACAAACTGTGTTTAACAAGAGGAGGAGGAAATACTCATGACAATTACAGTCCTCATTTCCATAGCTGGTCACATGGTTGTAGCTGGTATCGATGACTACCTTCTTCTACTACCCATTCTGTATTCCCTTTGCCTTCAGCAAGCACCTCAGTAGGTTGTGGTTTTTTTCCTGGTGGAGTGACTGAAATCTTCATTCCTGAATAAACTGGGTCATTTGTAGTCCTGCCTGGATTGCGCTGTTGTAGTTTCCCAATGACCTTAATTACAGGGCAGGGTAATACTAAGAGACACCCTAATGGATCTCCTGTATTCCATGCATACTCTTCTTTACCTCCATTGGGGATTAGTAGACCGATTTCACCTTAATAGTCCGGGTCAATCACTCCAGCCAGCACTGTAATTCCCTTCTTAGCCTGTTGACTTAAAGGTAGGAGGAGCCCAAAGTATCCAGGTGGCAAGGATGGAGGCTATGCATGGGCACAGCAACGTGCCTTCAGGACCTGCTTGAGCCTAGTCACATATATATATATACACACACACACCATTTTCATTTGATAACTGAATGCTGCTGTGCACAACCCACTTTATGGCTAGACGAGTGAGAAAGCCCCCAGTTCATGATAGGCAGTTCAGGTGGCATGGTGACTTGATGACCCATAGTCAAATGTTCACTTTCCACCAAAGTCCAGTAACAGGCCAAGGGCAGTCTCTCAAAAGGAGAGTAGTTATCTGCAGAAGACGGCAGGACCTTGCTCCAAAATCCTAGAGGGCCTCACTGTAATTCACCTATGGGGGTCTGCCAAAGGCTCCAAACAGCATCCCTATCTGCCACTGACACCTCAAGCACCATTGGATTTGCTGGGTCATACGGCCCAAATGGCACAACAGTTTGCACAGCAGCCTGGAACTGTTGCAGAGCCTTCTCCTGTTCTGGACCCACTCAAAATTGGCAGCCTTTTGGGTCACTCGATAGATGGGCCAGAGTAACACACTCAAATGAGGAATGTGTTGCCTCTAAAATCCAAGTAGGCTCACTAGGCCTCTTTCTTGTGCCTCTTTCTTGGTTGTAGGAGGGGACAAATGTAGCAACTTATCCTTCACCTTAGAAGGAGTATCTCGACAGGCCCCACACCACTGGACCCCTTAGAAATTTTACTGAGGTAGAAAGTCTCTGAATTTTAGTCAGATTTATTTCCTGTCTGGCATGCAAAGGCCTCACCAATAAGTCCAGTGTGTTTGCTACTTCTTTCTCACTGGATCCAATCAGCATACTGTCATCAATGTAATGGACCATTGTGATATCCTGTGGAAGCAAAAAGCGATCAAGGTCTCTCTGAATAAGATTATGACACAAAACTGGAGAGTTGATATACCCCTGAGGTAGGACAGTAAAGGTATACTGCTGGCCTTGCCAGATGAAGGCAAATTGCTTCTGGTGGGCCTTATGGACAGGAATGGAGGAAAAGGCATTTCCAAATCAATGGCTACATACCAGGTACCAGGAGAAGTGTTAATTTGCTCAAGTAATGAAACCACATCTGGTACAACAGCTGCAACTGGAGTCATCACTTGGTTAAGCTTATTATAATCCACTGTCACTCTCCCCAAGATCCATCTGTCTTCTGTATGGGCCAAATGGGAGAGCTAAATGGGGATGTGGTAGGAATCACCACCCCTGAGTTTTTCAAGTCCTTAATGGTGGTAATAATCTCTACAATCCCTCCAGGGATGTGCTATTGTTTTTGCTTTACTATTTCTCCAGGTAGAGGCAGCTCGAAGGGCTGCCATTTGGCCTTTCCCACCATAATAGCCATTACCTTACCAGTCAGGGAGCCAATGTGGGGGTTCTGCCACCTGCTAAGTATGTCTATGCCAGTTATGCATTCTGGCACTGGGGAAATGACCACAGGATGAGTCTGGGCACCCATAATACCCACTGCAAGTCAGACCTGAGCTAAAACTCCATTAATTACCTGACTTCCATAAGCCCCTACTTTAACTAGAGGACCACATTACATTTTGGGTTCCCTGGAATCAACGTCAGCTCACAGCCAGTGTCCAGTAGTCCCTGAAATGTCTGATTATTTCCCTTTCCCCAATGCACAGTTACCCTAGTAAAAGGTCGGAGGTCTCCTTGGGGAAGGATGGGAGAAAGATTCACAGCATAAATTGCTGGTAATATAGTGGGGTCCTTCCTCAAGGGCACCCAGCCTCCCCTTCATTCAAGGGGTTCTGGGTCTGTAAACTAGCTCAAGTCTGGAAATTGGTTGAGGGGCTGTGATTCTGTTTTTATAATTCAAATTAGTCTTTTGTCCATTTGACCTAGAAGTTTCTGCTTATATAAATTAAGTAGGAATCAGTAGGCCTCCTATCAGTTTTACTTCTAGGAATGCTGTAATTAATTAGCCATTGCCAGAGCTTTACACGAGTCAGACTATTTTGATTGCCGTTTTGCCTCTGCCGCCCATTATGGTAGCTATGCCCACTTTGCCTTTGGCGGTTGAGTGCTGCCATGGCCCCTGCCACCTTGGAATCCAATTATTCCCACTGTATTTAAGTTTTATAGTTGAGTGACTGTGGTTCCCACAGTTAGATCTGACATACAGAGAAGAGCAATTACAGGGCTCTTCAAAGATCCCAGTGCTGCCCTCACAAATCTTTCTGCAAGGCATTGGTCAAGGGCATATTTTCTGGACCACCAGGGATGAATAGGTCTAAAGTGACTAATCCACTCCACCATCTGAATTTCCGTAAGCCTTTGGATCCCCTCCTCTAAATTAAACCAAGGGAGATCAGGCATTTCCAGCTTGTTCACAGTGGGCCACCTTTTAATCCACATTTCAGCTAACCAAGCAAGTAAACAATTAGAACCTTTTTTAACTCCCAGAGCTGCAACATTAAATGCAGAGTCCCTATTTAGTGGGCCCAAATCAATAAATTCAGCCTGATCCAACTCCATTTTTCCTTCGACCATTATCCCACACCATTAGTATCCATTCCCATGCCTGTTCTCCAGATTTCTGTTTATATAAATCAGAAAACTCAAGCGGTTCTTTTTGAATGTAGCGCACCACCTCATGGGTCACAATCTCAACCTCACCACTAGGGGCCTGCTGAGACTTCAGTCCAGTTATAGATCTAGAAGCAAATGGTGGTTTTAGAGGTGGCTCCTGAGAAGAATCAACATTATCTTTCCTGGCAACTGCCTCAGGGGAGGCCATCACTCTTGCCTCAGGCCGCACAGGGTTTATCTCCTCAGACAAAGGTGAAAAGGCTGATGGCAGCATAGGTCAGGGAGGGAATGTTGCCACTTCTGGGGATGGGAAAGCTGCTTCTTCTGGAAAATAAGGTACATCAGTTTTTTCAAACTTAGGGTCCCCAGCTTCATCAGGGTCCTACCACACATCCCAGTTCCAAGTTGCAGGGTCCTTTCATTTTCAATCAATGCTCTCAGTTTAACAGTAGACACCTGGCGAGGCTGTGCATCTACCTTTCACTGCAGGTCGGCCACGCACATGATAAGAGCTTGTGTCTGTTTTTCCACAATTTCAGCTCTTTCTCTACAGGAGATAGGACTCTCATTCAGAGCAATCTTAGCAGATTTGAGGTTCAGTATCTGCTTCTGGAGCTGAGAGACAGAATCCCTGAGTTCATTATTTTCTTTCATCACTTTGTCCACTGAACTTAGGAGAACCAACCAGCTTCATTATGTTCCCTGGTTCTCCACACATGGTCAAAGTTATTATGTACAGAGTCACTAAGGGTGATTCCACACATGGTCAAAGGTATTATGTAGAGTCCTTGCCTCTCACGAGTGATGAATCAGGAGTCTCAAATGTATTTATTTTGCATAACTCTCTAAACAGTTCATGCCAAGGACTATTGGTGTTCTCCATATTATTAGAAGTAGAGTCCTTAGCATCTTTGGGTCTAATCACATTAAGCAGCCAACTCCAGAAACCCCCATACCAACAAAAGAACTCCATCATTAATATTCTGTTCCTCTATAACCAGTCCTGGTACTAAAATCTGTATAGGTCAGGATTCTCTAGAGGGACAGAACTAATGGGACAGATAGAGAAAGGGGAGTTTACTAAGTATTAACTCACATTATCACAAGGTCCCACAATAGGCCATCTGCAGGCTGAGGAGCAAGGAGAGCCAGTCAAAGTTCCAAAAATGAAGAACTTGGAGTCTGATGTTTGAGCACAGGAAGTATCCAGCACAGGAGAAAGATATAGGCTGGGAGGCTAGGCCAGTCTCTTTTTTCACATTTTTCTGCCTGCTTATATTCTAGCCATGCTGGCAGCTGATTAGACTGTGCCCACCCACATTAAGGTTGGGTCTGCCTTTCCCAGCCCATTGACTCAAATGTTACTCTCCTTTGGCAACACCTTCACAGGCACAACCAGGATCAATACTCTGTATCCTTCAATCCAATCAAGTTGACACTCAGTATTAATCATCACACCCGTGCTGTATATATACCACATTTTCTTCATTCACTCATTGGTCAATGGGCATTTAGGTTGGTTCCATAGATTTTACAATTGCAAGTTGTGCTGCTACAAACATCTGTGTGCAAGTATCTTTTTCATATAATGACTTATTTTCCTCTGGGCAGACGCACAGGAGTGGGATTGCTGGATCCACATGGTAGTTCTACTTTCAGTTTTGTAAGGAATCTCTATATGGTTTTCCAATGTACTAGTTTACATTCATACCAGCAGTGTAAAAGTGTTCCCTTTACACCACATCTACACCAACATCTATTATTTTTTGATTTTCAAATTATGGCCATTCTTGCAGGAGTAAGGTGGTATCGCATTGTGGTTTTAAACTGCATTTCCTAGATTAGTGATTTTGAGCATTTTTTCATATGTTTATTGACCATGTGTTTTGAAAATTGCCTATTCATGTACTCAGCCCACTTTTTAATGGTTTTTTTTTTTTCCCTTGCTGATTTGTTTCAGTTCCCTGTAGATTCTGGATACCGGTCCTCTGTTGAATGCATAGTTTGTGAATATTTTCTCCCTTTCTGTGGGTGGTCAGTTTATTCTGCTGATTATTATTTTTTGTTGTTGTGCTGAAGCATTTTAGATTAATTAAATTGCATCTATTTGTCTTAGTTTTTGTTGCATTTGATTTTGGGTTGTTGATCATGAACTGCTTGCCTAAGCCAAGGCCTAGATAGGTTTTTCCAATGTTATCTTCTAGCACTTTTATGGTTTCAGATCTTAGATTTAAGTCTTTGATCCATCTTGAATTGATTTTTATATAAGATGAGAGATGAAGATCCAGTTTCATTCTTCTACATCTGGCTTGCCAATTATCCTGCATCCTTTGTTAAACAGGGTGCCCTTTCCCCAGTGTATGTTTTTGTTTTGCTTTTTCAAAGATCAGTTGGCTGTAAATATTTGGCCTTATTTTTGGGTACACTATTCTCTTCCACTGGTCTATATGCCTACTTTTATACCAGTACCATGCTGTTTTGGTAACTATAGCCTTGTAGCATAGTTTGTTGTCAGGTAATGTGATAGCTCCAGATTGTTCTTTTTGCTTAGTCTTGCTTTGGCTATGTGGGCTCTTTTTTGGTCTCATATAAATTTTAGGATTTTTTTTTTTTTTTTAATATTTCTGTGAAGAACGATGGTACTACTCTGAAGGAAATTGCATCGAATTTGTGGATTGCTTTTGGCAGTATGGTCATTCTTACAATATTAATTCTACCCATCCATGAGCATGGGATGTTTCCATTTTTTTGTATTATCTATAATTTCTTTCAGCAGTGTTCTGTAGTTTTCCTTGTAGAGATCTTTCATGTCGTTGGCTAGGCATTTTACTTTTTTTTTCCTGCAACTGTTATAGAACAGGTTGAGTTCTTGATTTGATTCTCAGCTTGGTTGCTGTTGGTGTATAAAAGTGCTATTGATTTGAGTATATTGGTTTTGTATCTTGAAACTTTGCTGAATTCATTTATCTAGGAGCTTTTTGGATGAGTCTTTAGGGTTTTCCAGGTATATGACCGTATCATTGGTGAACAGCAACAGTTTGACTTTCTCTTTACCGATTTTTTACCCTTTATTCTTTCTCTTGTCTGATTGCTCTGGCTAGGACTTCCCGTACTATGCTGAAGAGAAGTGGTGAAAGGGTGAATCTTGTCTTGTTTCAGTTCTCAGAGGGAATGCTTTCAACTTTTCCCTGTTCCATATAACATTGGCTGTGGGTTTGTCATAGATGGTTTTTTTTTTTTTTTTTTTTTTTTGAGACAGAGTCTCACTCTGTCACCCAGGCTGGAGTGCATGACGTGATCTTGGCTCATTGCAAGCTCTGCCTCCTGGGTTCACGCCATTCTCCTACCTCAACTTCCCAAGTAGCTAGGACTACAGGTGCCCGCCACCACACCCGGCTAATTTTTTGTATTTTCAGTAGAGACAGGGTTTCACCGTGTTAGCCAGGATGGTCTTGATCTCCTGACCTCGTGATCCGCCTGCCTCGGTCTCCCAAAGTGCTGGGACTACAGGCGTGAGCCACTGTGCCCAGCCCATAGATGGCTTTTATTACCTTGAGGTATGTCCCTTCTATGCCAATTTTGCTGAGGGTTTTAATTGTAACTAGATGCAGGATTGTGTCAAATGCTTTTTCTGCATCTATTGAGATGACCATATGATTTTTGTTTTAAATTCTGTTTATGTGATGTATCACATTTATTGACCTGCCTATGTTAAACCATCCTTTCATCGCTGGTATGAAACCCACTTGCTCATGGTGTATTATCTTTTTCATATGCTGTTGGATTTGGCTAGCTAGTAATTTGTTGAGGATTTCTGCATCAATGTACATCAGGGATATTGATCTGTAGTTGTCTTTTTGTTATGTTCTTTTCTGATTTTGTAGTTAGGGGGATACTGGCTTCATGGAATGAATTAGGAAGGATTCCTGCTTTCTCTGTCTTTTGGAATAGTTTCAGTAAGATTGGTACCAGTTCTTCTTTGAATGTCTGATAGAATTCAGCAGTGAATCCCTCTGGTCTTAGATGCTTTCTTTGCTGGCAATTTTTTAAAATTACCGTTTAAATTTTGCTACTTGTTATTAGTCTGTTCAGAGTTTCTGTTTCTTCCTGATTTAATTGGGGAGGGTTGTATATTTCCAAGAATTTACTCATCTCTTCTAGATTTTCTAGTTTGTGTGCATAAAGGTGTTCATAGTAACCTTAAATAGTCTTATATTCTGTGGTATTGGCTGTAATATCTCCTGTTTCATTTCTCATTGAGCTTATTTGGATCTTGTCTCTTCTTGGTTAATTTCACTAATGGTCTATCAATTTTAAATTTTCAAATATTTATGTTTCATTTATCTTTTATATTTTTTTGTTTCAATTTCATTTAGTTCTGCTCTGATCTCTGCTGTTTCTTTTATTCTGCCAGGTTTGGGTTTGGTTTGTTCTTGTTTTTCTAGTTCCTTGAGATGTGACCTTAGATTGTTGATTTGTCCTCCTTCAGACTTTTTGATGTAGGAATTTAATGCTATGAACTTTCCCATTAGCACCACTTTTTCTGTATCCCAGAGGTTTTGATAAGTTGTGTCACTATAATCATTCAGCTCAAAGAATATTTTAATTTCCATCTTGACTTTACTGTTGACCTAATGATCATTCAGGAGCAGATTATTTAATTTCCATGTATTTGTATAGTTTTGAGGATTCCTCTTGAGTGGAGTTAATTTCCAATATTATTTCACTGTGATCTGAGAGATTACTTGAAATAATTTTGATTTTCTTAAATTTGTTGAGACTTCTTTTGTGGCATATGTTCTATTTTGAAGAATGTTCCATGTGCTGATGAAAAGAATGTATATTCTGCAGTTGTTGGGTAGAATGTTCTATACATATCTATCAAGTCCATTTGTTCTAGGTTATAGTTTAAATCCATTATTTCTTTGTTGACTTTCTGTCTTGATGACCTCTCTAGTGCTGTCAGTGGGGTACTTAAGTCCCCCACTATTATTGTGTTGCCATCTATCTCATTTCTTAGATCTATTAGTAATTGTCTGATATATTTGGGACCTCAAGTGTTAAGTGCATATATATTTAGAACTGTGATACTTTCCTGTTGGACTACTCCTTTTATCATTATATAATGTCCCTCTTTGCTTTAACTGTTGTTGCTTTAAAGTCTGTTTTTTTTAAATATAAAAATAGCTATTCCTTCTTGCTTTTGGTTTCCATTTGCATGGAATATCTTTTTCCATCCTTTTACCTTAAGTTTATGTGAGTTCACATGTGCTAGGTGACTCTCTTGAAGAATGCAGATACTTAGTTGGTAGATTTTTATCCATTCTGCCATTGCGTACCTTTTTTTAAGTGGAGCATTTAGGTCATTTACATTCGACATCAGTATTGGGATGTGAGGTACTGTTCTATTCATCATGCTAGTTTTTGCCCAAAGATGTTGTTCTTTTGCCATTGTATTATTGTTTTATAGGTCTTGTGAGATTTATGATTCAATGGGGTTGTATTTTGGTGTATTCTGAGGTTTTGTTTCAAGATTTAGAACTCCCTTAAGCATTTCCTGTAGTGCTGGCTCAATAGTGGCAAATTCTCTCAGCATTTTTTTTGTCTGAAAAAGACTATCTCTCCTTTAATTATGAAGCTTATGAAGCTTAGTTTTACTGGATACAAAATTCTTGGCTGAGAATAATTTTGTTTCAAGAGGTTAAAAATGGGACTCCAATTCCTTCTGGCTTCTGGCTTCTAAGATTTCTGTGAGAAATCTGCTATTAACCTGATATGTTTTCCTTTATAGGTTATCTGATGTTCTTGTCTCACAGCTCTTAAAATTCTTTCATCTTGACTTTAGATAGCCTGATAAATATGTGCCTAGCTGATCAACTTTTTGCAATAAATTTCTCAGGTGTTCTTTGATCTTCTTGTATTTGGATGTCAAGATCTTTAGCAAGGCCAACAAAGTTTTCCTCAAATAAGTTTTCCAAACTTTTAGATTTCTCTTCTTCTGCAGGAATATCAATTATTCTTAGGTTTTGCCGTTTAACATAAACCCAAATTTCTTGAAGGTTTTGTTCATTTTAAAATTCTTTTTCTTTGTCTGATTCAGTTAATTCAAGAGCCTTGTCTTCAAGCTCTGAAGTTCTTTCTTCTACTTGTTCTAGTCTGTCGTTGAAGCTTTCCACTGCATTTTGTATTTCTCTAAGTGTGTCTTTCATTTCCTGAAGCTGTGATTTATTTTTTCTTTATATTTCTCTGGAGAAGTTTTCATCCATATCCTGTATTGTTTTTTAAAATTTCTTTATGCTGGTTTTCACCTTTCTCTGCTATTTCCTTGAGTAGCTTAATAACCAACCTTCTGAATTCCTTATCTGGCAATTCAGAGATTTCTTCTTGGTTTGGATCCCTTGCTAGGGAGCTGGTGTGATCTTCTGAGGATGTTACAGAATCCCATTTTGTCATATTACCAGAATTGCTTTTCTGGTTCCTTGTCATTTTGGTAGACTATTTCAGTGGAGAGGCTGAAACTCAAGGCCTGCTGTTCAGATTTTCTTGTCCCATGGGGTGATCCCTTGATGTGGGCTCTCCCCTTTCCCCTAGGGATGGGGCTTCCTGAGAGCTGGACTGCAGTGACTGTTACTGCTCTTCTGGGTTTAGCCACCCATTGAGGCTACCAGGCTCTGGACTGGTGCTGGGGGATGTCTGCAATGAGTACTGTGATGTGATCCATCTTCAGGTCTCCAAGCTGTGGCTACCAGCACCTGTTCTGGTAGAGGTGGCAGGGAAGTGAAGTAAACTGCAAGACTCATTGGTTGTAGGTATATTTAGTGTGCTGGCTCTCTTGAATGCTGCTTATGCTAGCAGTGAAGTTGTCATGTGGACACATTCAGGATCTCTGGTTAGCTAGGATGTTGCAGGCAGTGAAATTAGGTGTTGTCTTTTCTGTCCTGGGATCAGGGTTATTCTTTCATGAGTTGCTGTAATGGCCTGAGTTGACAGCCAGCCAGGAGGTGGTGTTTTCAAGAGGGCACCAGCTGCAGTAGTTGCAGTGGGCTCTAAGCTTGCCCTAAGATGCCCAAGGTATCTATTTTGGTTTCTCAGGCAATAGGCAGGGCAATAAAGCTCCAAAGAGTTTCTATGTTTTGTGTTTGGCTTCCAGGGTGGGTAGGGAAATACTATCAGGTGGGGGCAGGGTTAGGTGGTTCTGGGCTCAGACTCTTCTTGGTCAGGGCTTGCTGTAGCCACTGTGGGAAATTAAGGGTTGGGGATGGTTTGTCAGGCCACTGCATTTATGTTCCAGAGGGGATCTTGACTGCCTCTGCTGTATCATAAACTTCACCAGGGTAATGGGGGATAGCCAGCAGCAAGAGGCCTCATCCAGCTACTATGCAATTGGTGAGGCTAGTTTCACTCCTGCAGTGCCCTGCTTAGACCTTGCCCCAGGATGTGAGTTACCCCACTGGGAAAGCAAGCATGGCCTTTGGACCTCACCCCTTCCTGTCTGCCCACTCCATTGGCAGCAGCTCCCGTACTCACTTGTATCTGCCACGGCTCCCACTAGTCCCCTGGACTCTGCCCAAGAAAATTTGTGCCCAGCTGAAACCACTACTGATTTCATTTGGGAGCTTCCTTTGCCCTGCCACCACTCTCCAACTCCGCTGGCTGCCTTTCCTGAGGGCCACTGTGAGATACAGTCAGGGTTGGCTTCCCTGGACTCAAGCTGGAGACTAGGAGTACATCCAAAGCACTTCCCGCTGCTACTTCTACTTTCATATTTCACATAACCCCCTAAATCCGTTTCATCTTTAGGTAAGGTTAAATTCTTCTTCCATGATCTGGATTTTTAGATTTCCCCAGTGGCGATGTGTATTCAGAGGTAGGTTCTCCCCGACTCACACTTTGGGAACTCAGTTTTTTTGCCTGTTTTGCAGAATTTGCAGTGGTGTGCCACTTCTTTCAAAGGATCTTTGAGTTCTTTTGGTTTTCCTGGTAAGTTCCTGGTTCTTGGAACAGAAGATCATAGTGTCTCTATATGCCATTCTGTCCATCCATGTGGAGCTGCATGTTAGCCCTGTCTTTTTTTTTTGAAATGGAGTTGGAGTTTCTGTCACCCAGGCTGGAGTGCAGTGGCATGATCTTGGCTCACCGCAACCTCTGCCTCCCGGGTTCAAGCGATTCTCCTGCCTCAGCCTCTCAAGTAGCTGGGACTATAGGCGCCTGCCACCATGCCTGGCTAATTTTTCGTATTTTTAGTAGAGACAGCGTTTCACCATGTTAGCCAGGAAGTTCTTGATTTCCTGACCTCGTGATCTGCCTGCCTTGGCCTCCCAAAGTGCTGGGATCACAGGCGTGAGCCACCGTGGTGGCCAGCCCTGTCTCTTATCTGCCATCTTCCCCATTTCCTGTTACCAGCTTTTTTTGTTAACTTTCCAAAAATATTTTATTTGCATATAAATATTTACATACTTACTTCTTTGTATATATACATACTTTAACATAAATGGTAGAATATGGTACAACCACTGAGTATCTTACTTGCCACTTGACAATTTATCATGACAGTCCTATTCCATCAGTACATGAAAGATCATGTGGATGTTAAAAGTGAAAATTACCAACTGGCAGCACTATTTACTCTTCATGTTTTTGGACAATATTTAAAAATTTCTTTCTGAATGCTTATTTTGCCATTTTCTTAAAACTGTCTTCCCCAGTATTCTCTCAGTCTTTATGTAGGGTTCTTTAGCTGAATTAATTTGGCTTCAAGGGAGGCTAACTTGGATTACTGGAAATTATCACCACAGACTCACATTTACATGTGCTCTCTATAGTTCCATTGTGCTTCCCCCACCTACCTCTACTCCTAGTTCCCCAAATCACTGTATTTTGCCTGAGAACTGACTCAGATTCATACAGCATGCATACTGTCTCCTTAGACTTTTTCTTCCCAAGCTGCCCCCATTTTGAAGTGGACAAGAATTTTATCCATACTCCATTTCCCCCAGGATAGCAAATTTATTATGTGGACTGATCTGTGCTTCAGAGGAAGACTAGCAGCATTCTGATACATTCTGTGGATAACTATCCAGAAACATGCTATATATACATATACAAACTTTGCCTGCCACTTTTTTTTTTTTAAAAAAACAAGTAAAAAACATACTTTCCTAGAAGTCAGAGAAAATCCATGTGCAGTGGTAACTCTGAAATGGCTTCACTCAGTACTCAGTTTTATATTCCAAATTCTTGTTTGAGATTAGAAATATTTCTCCCATCCCTGTGCCCTCAGTTTAGGTGCCCTTGCTGTTAATTATAAGGAAATGGGTTTTCTGTGATTATGTAGGATAAAACATAAATGCTAAAAGAAATCATCTCCTCTCTATATGCAGGTGTTAACATTATCTGAATGACTAACATGTTTAGGTATTTATATTCTCTGAGTTAACTTAAAAGGGAGATTTTTGGAAGCAGTTAATCTCTAACAATACTTCTGATCTTTTGAGTTGTACCTGACTTTCAAACCTGGGATTATAAGAGAAGTAGCACATGTGGACCAAGCCACGGACTTCTTAGTCATGGTAGCCATTTTTGTTCCTTGGGAACTAAAACTATGATTCCACACCTTATACCACCACTGGCCCTTGTGGGGCTGTCCCCATAGTTCTGATTTGGCTATAATGGTAGACAGAAGTCTGGGCAGTAATGACCAAACTCAGGTCAAAGGCAACAGCTGCCAATCTGACCATTTTTAGAAGATCAATAACAGTAAATTAATTCATAAAAGCAGTTACCAGCCATTGGATGTTCCACAACTGACAGGCATGGTTCAGAGACTTCATTAAGTATTAACTCTCTCATCCCTCACACAGTCTTATAAGGTACATGCTATAATTATCTTCATTTTAGAAGATAACTGAAACCCACAGATGTCAAATAATTTGTCCTCTTGGACACAGCTACTTTGTTGAAGAGCAGAGATTTGATCCCAAGTAATCTGGCTCCAGACTGAATACTCTTGAGTAATGTGATATTCTATGTTAAATCATTTAAAACTTATCCAGATAGCAAAATCAAAACTTATTAAAAAGGTAGGTTGCAACTTTGAGTGGTTTAGCTTAAAATGAGAGTAACAGAGGCATTATGAGCAACAGGAAATAACTCTTCATAAAACTTTGCATAATATAAAGCAAACTTGAGTGAGGGTATGGGGCCACCTGCTCTGCCAATTAACCAGATGCCAGATGCCACCCCAAGCCCATATGATTTATTCTGGTACACCTTGCAGAAAGACTACACACCTCTCTCGTTTTGGGGCAAAACGGCTCAGCCATTGGAATATGGCACACTCCTCTGGCACAAGAATGACTTCCATCATAGAAGGACTGAGGTCTCATAGTGGTCCTACAAAATAAAGCAAAGAAGGTTTTTGTTTGTTTTACTTTAAGGCCATCTTTCCATCCTCCAAGGGCTGGTGAGTCAACTTTATCTAGGTCAATATTTTGGTCTTTACTCTAGACTCAATTCCTCTGGATAAGCTGAAGACAATTGTTTACAAAAGCTTCAGGGTGGTATTCAGTTTTTTTGGCTCTGGGCTGGCAGCAACACACCACACAACAAGAATTAAAATGTCTGTGGTCTGGCAGCCGTGATGGGGTAACCACTTTGGATTGCAGGTGCAACTCAACTGTGGGCTCAGAAAGGCCAGGTAAAACACTTAAGAAGTCAATACGAAAATGTTTCATCATCACAGATGTGGAAAATCATATAGTTAACAACATATACACATCAGCCAGATTCAACAATTTCTTAAATTTTGTCCAACTTGCTTCCTCTATTAGCTTTTTCACAGACACAAATCTCAGGCTTTGACTCAGAGCAGATGCAAATTTCCCCAATGTCTTAAGAAAATTTGTTTTTAAACAGTTGCTTTGTTAGTTTCAGGGTCCAAACAAGTACTTACCTTGCATTTAATTCCCATGTCTCTAAGAGTAATTCCTGCGTGTAACGCCAACTACACTGTTTCATGCCAGTGACCCACTGAAATAAACAGCCACTTGTCTTGCTCCATATTTAGGAATCTGTTTGCTGCCTCATTTAGATTGTTCTTTTTCCCAGCCGTAATTAATTCTAAAGTGTCTTAGTTCAAGTCCTATAGCAAAACAGTTGTGAATCCATAAGAGAGGCTAAAATTAATCTAGCACCAAGTCACCTGGAAATTTCTTGTCAGAAGTTTTCAGAACAAGCCACTTTCTCTGTGCATTCAATTATTCTAAATTTGAACTGATGAGTAACACAGGGAGGAGGGGACAGCATGGGAAAGATGGGTCAAGGGAAGCCAACAGGGGCAGGTAGATAACATGATGTCTTCTTCCAGGGGTGGGAGGCAGCACTGAGAAATAGTTTCGCTGGTTCCGTTTACACAGCTGGCATGTCTACTGGCCAAAATTAACCTGTTACTTCTAGTCCATCACACACTAAACAGTGGCATTAGCTGGCACCAAGGCCACCTCACTCAGAAATAAGGCTTCAGTGCTCTGGAGGAATGAAAACCCCATCCGAGCTCCTCCCAACCCTCTGTCATATGTGCTTTAGGGGAAATGCTAAGTTAACCCCAAAGCAATTCCAGATGGAGTTGAAGAACAGGTCAAATGACTGTTTCAGCCTGTATAAACAGAGGCTTTTCTCTTTTTGAAAGATTAACCAATAAAACAGTGCCACGTACTCAACTTCAGCTCTGGCTTTGTTTCAGCCTTTGATGAGTCAAGCATTAGCAACATCCCCACTTATAACTATGATATGAAAACAGGGCCAAAAAAGCCTCCAGTGGCTATACTCCAACTGACTTCCACACCATAACACTCACATCTCATCTACCTCTGCCCATCTCTTGTCTATCCCCACCCACTTGCCTTGGAACCCCCACCTTTGTTTTGAACTTTTTAACGTTAAGAATAACATGTATTTATGTTAAACTTCATGCAACGTTAACATGCACCTGATAATTATTAACTACAGTCTTAATTTCTTCTCATGCATTTTTCTTTCTCAACAAAGCTCCCTAACTACTAGCTATGTGGACTTAAACCAAATTGCCATATCTTTTTGAGTCTTCATTTTCCAATTGTAAAACATAGTATTCATCCACCTATTTACAAGGATGTTAGGAAGATTAAGTCACCCAAGATGTCCAGATAACTCATAGCAGCTCACAAGTGTGGGTCTGGGCTAGAGACAGAATTGGAGTCAGCACCAGATGGGGCCTCACAACACTCAACTTTGTAAGGTGCAAGCAAAGAGTTTAGCTCTGGGGAAGAAGCAAGGCCTTAAAACCATTTTTGGGCTATACTATCAAGACACTAGAAGGGAATGTGCAAATGAGGAACACCTCTTATAGTTTGCCCACCTATTTGCAGTTTTCTGCGTCATCAACTTAATTGGCAATACATCCAGTATTGAAACGTTTAATGATCTAAACTTAAATTCCTATAAACAGCAACACACCTGCACAGCATAACAGGATGTGTCATTGTTAATGCTGAATGAAATTCTGACCAAGAGCAATGGGGTTTACAATCACAGCTGAGGGGAGTGGATGATGCCCTCAAAAGAAATTCTAGAATGAAATGTGTATAACTTTAATAGCACCAGTCCTCCTTCTGAAGGTCTCTATCAGAGAAATCAGAAGTTTTACAACTTAGCAAGAAGCCTGGAATAAGTCTGCCAGTCACACCCCACAAAATGGGGACTGTTGCCCAATTAAGCCTGCCTGTTCACTTCCAAGTTCCAGCCAAAACAGCTCTTCTATATTAAGAATCATATTTCTCCCTCATGCTGAATTTTCTGAGTGACACAGAGAAAACACAGGAAACATAGTTTTGTCCCTGGATTCAAATGAATTTTTGTGTGGTCTTGGGCAAATTACTGAGCTTCTTCAAGTTCTTTCTTCATGAGGTATTAGCAACATCCCTATTGCTACGGTCTGAAGTTTTGTGTCCTCCCAAAATTCCTATGCTGAAATCCAAACTTCCAAGATGTGATGGTATTAGGAGATGGAGCCTTTTGGAGGTGATTAGGCAGCTCTCTCATGATTGGGATCAGACCCCTTATCTTATAAAAGAGATCCCAGAGAGCTAGGTCGTCCTTCTACCACCATGTAAGGACACAATGAAAAGGTACCATCTGTGAGAAAGAGGGTCCTCATCAGACACCAAATCTGCTGGCAACTTCCCAGCCTCCAGGACTGTGAGAAATTTCTGTTGTTTAGAAGCTACCCAGTCTATGGTATTCCATTATATCAACCTGAACAGACTAAGACACACATTTACACCCTTGCTTAAATATAAAAACAAGGCTGCAAAAACCTCCAGTGGCTACCTCCCAATAGATGATGATGCAATAACATCTCCATTTTAGATTTCAAATAATGGCCCCTCCAAAGATGTCCACATGCTAACCTTTAGAACTTATGAGTATATTACTTTAGATGGCAAAGGGGAACTAAGAGAGCAAATGGAATTAAGGTTGCTAACAAGCTGACTTTAAAATAGAAAGGTTATTCTGGATTAACTAGGTGTGTGGCATGTCTTCACATGAGTCCTCACATGTGGAAGACGGAGGCAGAAGAGTCAATGTCAGCATGATGACAGGTGAGGACTCCACTGCCATTGCTGGCTCTGAAGATGGATGAGGGCCATAAGCTAAGGAATGTGAGTGGCAAAGGGCAGGGAAAGGGATTCTCCCCTAAGCCTCCAGAAAGGAATGCAGCCCTGCTGACAATTTTTTTCGTTTCAGTGAGACCCATGATACACTCCTAATTTACAAAACTAAAAGGTAAGGTCTGCTTCTTACTCTTGCTTTAACCAGTAAACCCCTCTAGCTAGGCAAGGGGACTAATTTTTATCTCCCAATTAGCTTGGGATCCTACTGGAAAACATGGATTTCAGGGACTGACTTATCCACTGGCTTTACCACTCACTAGCTGTGTGCCTCTGGGAAAGTCACTCTCGTCTCTCTGCACCTCAGTTGTATCAGTTTCCTTAAACGGGCGCAATCCCACTGACCTATAAAGTCCCCGTGAGAACCGAATGAGACTACATGAAGCAAGTGCTTGGCATTTGTCACTATCATTTATGGAAAATATGCTTCTGAACATTTCTTCTGCCAATCCCAAAGTATGACATATTGATGGGCCTCAAGTCAAGGGTATCCAACAAATTGCTTAAGGTTGTCAAGCAGGGATATGTGATAAGAAGTTAGCCGACAAATTTAAAAAAAAACCCTGCCTATGGAAAAGTAAAGGAGACAAAATGATGTGTTCTGGCAAGAAAAATGAGTTCAAGACAGTTAAAGAGAGAACACTGGCACTTTCAAAGAGAGGGAGAAAAGCCTAGACATAGATTGACTGGTAGGTTGTTTCTTGAATCAAGACTCTTACATTGGCTTGAAGATAGCCGTTGGTTAATACGTTTCCTTTGAGGAAATGTGGTGTTGCAAACAAGCTGAGGGCAAGCACCCATCCCCCAGCAGAAGCAAACACAATCATCGACCTCTGAGGACGTTTCAGAATATGGTCTGTATCCACAACAAGCCCCAACATGCAGAATCATGAGTCAATTAATTTACTGGCAGAGCAGAATAACGGCTGCTCATAAGGAGGATGGTTTAGGGGAAGTGAATCTACCCATCATTTAAAATATATCCCAAAAATCAAACAGCAGCGTGAATAGGCAGTCATGAGAAAAAATTCGGACAGAAACAACATCAGACTAAGAAGTGGAACAATTCTGTCTTAATAACCAGAAGTAAGTGAGGCTCACACATGTAATCCCAGCACTACAGGGGGCCAAGGTGGTTGCAGCCTTTGAGTTTAGACGTTTAGGACCAGCCCAGGCAACATAGTGAAACCCCGTCTCTACAAAAACATACGAAAAATTAGCTGGGAGTGGCGTCACATGCTTGTAGTCCCAGTACTTGGGGGCCTGAGGTGGCAAGATCACCTGAGCCTGGGAGGTCGAGAGGCTCTAGTGAGCTGTGGTGCCACGGTACTCCAGCATGGGCAACAGAGTGAGATCTTGTCTCAAAAAAAGAGAAGTGAAAACTTATGAATTTGGAGCAATATCATTAAGATCCTCCTACTGTTCTAATATCAACAGTGCCCCTGAGTGCTGATGGTGGCATAAAAAAGGAGGAAAACCAATGGATGTTTATATCCCAGTCAAGCAAGGCTGCTTAATAAACAGGTAAGTTTTCCCTTATTTTCTATTATATTTCATGAGATCATGCTAAACAGTAGCACAAAAATAAAAATCCTCACTCTACACAGGTGGTGACAACAATCTCTTTGGGCCTCAGTTTTCTCACTTTTTGTAAAAGGGAAGGATAAGGTAGACAGAAGATGTCTTCTACAGCTATGATAATAAGCAGTGTCAGAAACATAGTAAGGGCCTAAGGTTCCTCAACTATAAACTGGAATGACTGCTGTATGCCATAAGTGGGATTAACTGATTGTGACACCTAATAGGAACTCAAAAATGGGTAGTGTAGGATTTTTAATAACAGGATATATTATGGGAAGTTAATAACACAACTAGGTTATGGAATAGAACGTAAGAATGAATCTCATCCAGGGGAACAGTGGACACCACTTCAAGGACAGCTACAGACAAGAGGATGGCAAAGAATGGGGATGCAAGTAACTGGGGAAAGGGAAGGTGAAGGAAGATGATGAGTTCATGCTTAAGTTTCTGTCTTCTCTATAAAGGTGGAGGTGACATTCTCAGCTAAAGAGTGAGGGAAATGAGGAAGAAGCAGTAAGAACAGTAAGGGTTAAAAATAGCTGTTGACAGGAATGAGAGAAGGAGCTAAATAAAGGCTTCTTGCGTAACTCTTTACCGTAAAACACTTTCTAGTCATCAAGAGACAGAAAGAGAATGACAAAATACTTGACATCAGAGCATACTCCCAACCTCAGGGACCAGAGCTTTATGCTATGACATAAAGTTCTAGGGGAAGCCCAGGCAGGGCTGGTCTCTGGGAGAAGGAAACAAGACTGACATAACTGATCCTTCAGCACTGTGTTTACAGCGGGGCTTTCCTGATGAGTAAGAATGCGTGACAAAAGCGAAGTCGAACCCCTCCCAGTTCTAGCAAGAAAATAAGTTGAAGAAATCATCTGAAGAGGGGAGGATACCAGAACTTTTAGGAATCAATTCAACACTCTCATTTAGCAGATGAGGACATTAAGTGACAAACGAATTTCACAGCACAGCCAGGAAAGAATTCTGGATGTCCTCACTTCTAAGCTGGGATTCTTTCACTGCATTCTTTGAGAAGGTAGAATCCAAACACGGGCCTTGGGCACAACAGGCCAATATGTTATTAGCCACATTTTACAGAAACTACTTAGCTCCAGGAATCACACTGTGCTTCCTTTAATATTCAGTTTTTGGTCATATTTTTCTCATTGTAAAAAAAAAAAAAATCAATGTCTGCAAAACATTCCTGATAAAGAAGACTATTAAAAAAGAAATCTCATCCTTCTCCTTACTGATATGTTTGCAAGTTTCATCTTGAGATACTTCTGACAGTGACAGCAGTTGAGCAAGTCCTACTCATCTGATCCTTTTTTAAAAAATATGTAGCTGGGTGCAGTGGCTCATGCCTATAATCCCAGCACTTTGGGGAGGCCAAAGCAGGAAGATTGCTTGAGGCCAGGAGTTTGAAACCAGCCTGGGCAACATAGTGAGACCCCCATCTCCTTAAAAAAAAAAAAAAATTAGCCAAGCATAGTGGCAAATTCCTGTAATCCTAGCTACTAGAGGGGCTGAGGTGTGTGGATTGCTTAAGCCCAGGAGGTCGAGGCTGCAGTGGGCCTTGATCAGGCCACTGCACTCTAACCCGGGCAAGATCCTATCTAAAAAAACAACAAAAAAATACAATGTGGGCATCTTTTCAAACAGTTTATAGATCTTGCTTTTCTTAGATTTGCATAATAAATATGGTGTACTGATTTCCTACAATCATCAGTATTAATGGTAAAGAGAAAGAAGAGCAAGTGTAGAAATTGCTGGAATCCCCTGCCCATGTATCTTTAATGGCATGGACAGTTAGTAGTTGGGGGTGAAAGAAAGGCCATATCACCAGTTCCCCCACACATACAAATGATTGTGTAGAGGTATCTCACAAGAACTGGGCTAGAAAATGGAGGGCCCATGTACCACAAGTACAGGAGGAAACAACAAAATGCCTCATGATTTGAATAAAGCAGCTGGCAGGGAAACAGTCTTGCTTTGCTCCAATGGCAAAAATCCCATTAAAAACCAATCCTGTGCACCACTTTATAATGCATCATCGAAGTTGAGCTTTAGAAGTCGGGTGGGTGCGGGAGGCAGGAAAGAGTCATGCCTTTCTTCTCCATGGCTGATGAATAAAAACTAAGCGAAGGCCAGTGATGCGTAGTCATGCTTCTAAATTTCTCTAAGTCTCATTTACTTTGACTCTTCTATGAGGTCTTTTTTCCCCCATAAACAGAACATCTTGCTTCAGTTTCCCATAAGTGACTCAGTGAGAGCCAGGTGTGCATACATACAAGGGTGTGTACCACAGGAGAGAAGTTCCAAAATTATGGACTTGGAGTACATATCTTATGAGAGCCTTTTAATGTATAAATAGCCTGATGACTTTCTTTCAGGACAGACCAAAGGTCAAATACTTTCCCCAGTTCAAACAGACTGTTTAATCGCTGCAAAGAAGTGGAACAAATCCCACTGCTAACCATCTTCTACCCTCAGTGGCCAAATGACTTGTGGCTCTAACAATGGGGACCTTGTACAAGTTAAAAGAAATGGATTAATCTAACACAATCCAGCAGGAGGCATAGGCACTGAAGAAACCTACTGCAGACAAGCCTTCTAGACAAAGTGTTTGGTAGAGATTCTGATTTTCCTATTTTTAATTTTTGGTTTGGGAAGAACACTACACACAGAGGCCAGGACCGATGGCAAGGAAGCATCAGGAAACTCGTCCCTGTGCAACAAAAATGGGAAAATGAAAAATATAACCCATTCTTTTGGGTTCCAGAGCAAGATATATGTTGCTTTCTATGGATGCTCTTCCACAAATGAAAGATTATTATTTTCACTTTAATTGCTATGGAATTTCCTCGAATGAGAAAGACACAAAGACTGACTGCACATACGCAAACATACTTGAGCCTACTGCACTCTCTATCTCTCTTTCCAGGACAGTCATACCCAGAGTTCCCCTTTTCTCATGCCCAGGCTTTTTAACTTCATCAGCTGTAATGTAGCATGAGAAAGAGAAGAAAAAATATTTTCAGAAAAGAATGACGTTTTTCTTAAAAGAGCTTCCAGCATTGTCAGAGTCCTTCAAGAGTATATTTCATTACCAGAGCAGAAATCTAATGTTTCTAAAAACAACCCTAAAAATCAGCCACATGTCTTTCTTAAGTCTGAGGTTGGTCCCCCTGCCCTGCTCATGCTGGCACTGAAGGAAAAGAAAGTGATGTGCTTTAGCTTGGCCATCTATAAAATAAGAATAGCCATATTATTAAACAATCTCGATAGCCTTTGAAGCACACTTTAGGATGAGGATTTTTTTTTTTTTTTTTTTTTTTTCTGAGACAACGTGCTGACAAAGTTATGGCAATAGGTCAATGTGTGTGGTTCTAGATAAGTCCCTGGAGAGAATACAAGGGCAGTGTAGGGAAAAGGAGCCTGGGCCAGGCACAGTGGCTCACAATTGTAACCCCAGCACTTTGGGAGGCCAAGATGAGTGGATCACTTGAGGCAAGAAGTACAAGACCAGCTTAGCCAACATGGTGAGACCCCATCCCTACTAAAAGTACAAAAATTAGCCAGGTATGGTAGTGTATACCTGTAATCCCAGCTACTCAGGAGGTTGAGGCATGAGAATTGCTTGAACCCAGGAGGCGAGGTTGCAGTGAGCTGAGATTGCATCACTGCAGTCTAGCCTGGGTGACAGAGTGGGACTGTCTCAAAAAAAAACAAAAAACAAAAAAAACAAAACACACATACACACACAAAAGAGTGAATGTGTGTGAGAGAGAGAGAGAGAGAGAGACAGATGGTACAATTCAGCCCTCCATTTGGAAGAAAGAACCAACACGCAGTGGGTAAAGTGATTTGCCCAGGGCCAAACAGAGTCAAGATGAAACCTCCTGATTCAATGCTCCTGCCCCAGCTGCCCTGGAATCTATAATCCACCGGGTGGCTTTACAGGATGTTACAATTCTGTTAAACAAGTTGAGGCTGTGGGTATGACTCTCGGAAACCCCAGGCTAAAAATGGCACAGCCTGTAGCTATTTGTATCTGATGCCATCAGCAAGTGGAGGTAGGAGATGCCTGTCTCAACACACCAAGATTCACTTTACTAAGAAATGTGCTATCAGTAAAACACATAGAGGGCATTACCCACAAGGCAAAAAGTTCTGATTCTCTTCTGCTATAAGATGTTCAAACACATAATGAATCATATACGTGCTCAAGCCTGGTTAACTGGAACCCACTCAGCTCAATCAAAGGCAGTAGCACTTAAAAGATGCATCCAACAGCAATATGATGTTAGCCACCTAGGTAATTTAAAAATGTCTAGTGGTCACTGAAAAAGTAAAAGAGAAACAGGTAAAATTAACTTTAAAATCTTGTCTAACCTAATATATTCAAAACGTTATCACTGAAAATAAGTAATCAATGTAAAAATTGAGATTTCATGCTAAATTATATTCTCTTAGGGATCCTTCTTTTTTTTTGAGACGGAGTTTCACTCTTGTTGCCTAGGCTGGAGTGCAATGGAGTAATCTCGGCTCACTGTAACCTCTGCCTCCCAGGTTCAAGCTGTTCTCCTGCCTCAGGCTCCCCAGTAGCTGGGATTATAGGTGCTCACCACCACACCTGGCTAATTTTTTTTTGTATTTTTAGTAAAGACGGGGTTTCACCATGTTGATGAACTCCTGACCTCAGGTGATCTGCCTGCGTCAGCCTCCCCAAAATGTTGGGATTACAGGCGTGAGCCACCGCGCCCTACCAGGGATCCTTCTTTTAACAGATTCTTTTCTCCTGCTGTTGTAAAGTAGTATCAACTAGTGGACCCTCCAGCCAGTCCGCCCACACTCTCAATAATGGCACTCAGTTATTCAGAAGGTTAACACATGCAAGATCCCACAAAAGGCACTTGTTAGAGACTTTGAACTTCCAAGGAAACATTAAGAAGGCAGGTTATCCATATGTCTCATAAACAGAAAAATACTAGAAGATCTTAAGGTTACCTGGCCAAGATGCGCTAAGATAGAATGAAACCAGATCTGATGGCAATACCTGTTCTCTTTCTAGTCTCCATCTTCTGACCCAACTGCTTTCTTGAAAGAGCCAGTATGTGACTAAAAGATCTGGGAAATGCAACAGCATATAGTTATATCATTTAACTAACAAATTAACCCAAGGCTCAGTGCCCAATTCGGACTTTACAGTATCATCTGTAATACTTCATAAATCTGGATCATCCTGAATATGGAGTTTTGTATTCTGCTCTATTTAGCAATCATATTATAATCATTTTCTTAAACTATTATCTCCAAACACATGGACGTTGACAGCCATTGAGATTATGATCAAGATGTTTCCAAAATACAAACTCCAGCCTATCCCTCTATTCAAATGACTATGTTCAAGCCCTCAAAAAATACTGACAGAGCAAAGATGGGCCAGGAACTGTGGGCGTTGGTGATATGGTGCAAACAGGGCAGACAGGGTCTCTTATCTCATATGACATATTCTAGAGGGAAACAGGTCATAAATATATAGTGTCAGGTATAAATACATGATAAGGACATAACTCAGGGTGAGAGACATGTAACCACTTTAGTCTAAACCAATTATTTATTAGGTTGAACCACATGAAACTGCTGACATTCAACCATTTCTGACCAATGGGATGGGCAATTTCAAAACAGTTTCATTCCGTCAGGAAACAACCAAGAATGCTTCTGATGGACCAGAAATTATAATGAATCCCTGAAAGGCAGAAGACACAGTGGCCTGGACTGGACAACCCTCTCTCCCACAGCAGAAGCTCTAGGAGAGGGCTGTGAGTGCCGTAAGCTCAGAGATAACTGACGGGAGGAGCAGCATGGACTGAGGTGGTAGGCAGGGTGATTGGATGGGGGACTGTGGAAGGATCCCCAAATGATTTAACTCTGTGCTACTCCCCACTCTCCACCCAGCCCAGGGGGCTCCTGTCTTCATCCAGAGCATTTTGAGAGGCAATTATTTCTACTAGGAATAGGGGAGGGGGTGGCCCTAGTACAGCGGCCCCCAACCTTTTTGGCACCACGTAAGGAAACTAACTGAAAGAAAGTTCCAAAAACACAACCTGATTAAAAAAGTAGGCAAAGGACTTGAATAGACATTCCTCAAAAGAAGACACATAAATGGACAACAGCTGTATGAAAAATGCTCAACATCACTAGTCATTAGGAAAATGCAAATAAAAACCACAATAAGGTATCACCTCACACCTGTTTGAATGGCTTTTTTTTTTTGCTGTCATCCAGGCTGGAGTGCAGTGGTGCATTCATGAATCATTCTAGCCTTGACCTCCCAGGCTCAAGCGATCCGCCCACCTCAGTCTCCTAAGTAGCTGGGACAACAGGTGTATACCAACACACCTGGCTAATTTTTGTTTTATTTTTTATAGAGACAAGGTCCCATTATGTTGCCCAAGCTGGTTTCAAACTCCTGGGCTCAAGCAATCCTCTTGCTTCAACCTCTCGAAGTGCTAGGATTACAGGCGGGAACCACTGTGCCAGGCCACAAATGACCTTTATCGAAAAGACAAAACATAGTAAGTGTTGATGAGGATGTGACAAAAACAGAACCTTTGTATACTGCTGGTAGGAATATAAATACAGCCGTTACTAAAATTCCCCAAAAAACTAAAAACATCAACTACCACATGATCCAACAATCCCATCTCAGGGTGTATAAGGAAATGAAATTTTATGTCAAGAAAGACATCAGCCCTTCTATGGTCCCTGCAGCATTATTCACAATAGCCAAGACATGGAAGCATCATAAATGTCCAACAACAGATGGACAGATAAAGAAGAGGTGGTCGATATACACAACAAAATACCATTTAGCCTTAAAAGAGAAGCCAATTCTGTCAATTGCCACAACATGGGTGAACCTGCAGGACATTATGTTAAGTGAAATAAACCATTCACAGAAAGACAAATACTGCATGATCTCACGTATATGTGGAATCTAACTAAGTCAAACTAATGAAAGTAAAGAGTAGAAAGGTTACCAGGGGCTGGGGTTTTGGGAGATGTTGATCAAAGCACAAAATTTCAGTTAGACAGGAGGAATAAGTTTTTGAGATTATACTGCAGGGTGATTATAACTAATGACAACGTATTATGTATTTCAAAATTGTTAAAGTAAAAATCAAATGTTCTCAGCACCAAAGATGATATGTGGGGTAATACGTTAATTAGCTTTGCTAATCATTGTACAATGTATACATGTATCAAAACATAATGTTATACCTCATATATACATTTATCATTTGTCAATTAAAATTCAAAAACAAAAACTCACAATGAAAAGCTTAAAGCAGGCTGGGTGCGGTGGCTCACGCCTGTAATCCTAGCACTTTGCACTTTGGGAGGTCGAGGTAAGTGATTTCCTGAGGTCAGGAGTTCAAGACCAGCCTGACCAATATGGTGAAACTCCATCTCTACTAAAAACACAAAAATTAGCTGGGCATTATGGCAGGCGCCTGTAGTCCCAGCTACTCGGGAGGCTAAGACAGAAGAATTGCTTGAACCTGGAAGGCGGAGGTTGCAGTGAGCCGAGTTCATGCCATTGCACTCCAGCCTGGGTGATGAGTGAGGCTCTGTCCCCCCGCCCAAAAAAAAAAAAGAAAAAAAAAAATGGCAAGAAAGTCTGTGGCCCTACCCTCCCGGTTTCCCTGCTGGTTCCCAAACATCGTCCATTTGAGCTGGAAATGACCAGCTACAAGCTACAATAGCCTAAAGCATTTTGTATGACTGCTTACCTGTCAATGAATTGATCAATAATGACAATATCACCGGGCTGAATCTCCTCCCTCAAGGAGCCACAGGCTGTGGTCACTATGACATGTGTACAGCCCTCTTCCTTCAAAGCCCAGATGTTCGCCTGGTAGTTGACCTTTGAAGGCATGATGGTGTGCTGCCTTCCATGCCTAAGGAAGGACAGAAGACATCGTCAACCTGTGATGAACACACCACCAACTGTTTTCTCCTAGAGTCCAGAAAAAATTAAGTGATTCTCTAGCAATGACCACAGACTAACACAGGGGGTCTCCTAGAACCCACTCCAGTGACCAACTAAAACTAAAATTTAGGTTCCCTGGATTCTGAGAAGCCACTTCTGTTTCAAAAATGTAGACTGGCAGACAGAGCGTAGTGTGGTTCCCACTGTCATGCTCTGTATAAAGTGTCAGTGAACCTGGGACTTGCATCTGGCCATTAGAAAATGGCAAATGGGCTATAAGTCACTCCCATGATTAGGCTCTACCTTGCAAGCATGCACGTGAGATTCTCCTACTGGCCTCCTGCATGCTTGCAAGGTACAGCCTAGCCATGGAGGTGACTTCTAGCACCTTTGCCATACCCTAATAGCAAGCAGCAAGCTGCTGCCAAATGAACAGCCTGTGGAGCAGGCCACACGACGGAATGTGAACCACCTCTAGGAGCCAAAGGCCTCTGCCCTGTAACTTCTAGGAAGTGAATTCTCCTACAACCACATGAGCTTGAACAAGGACCTCAAGCTCCAGATGGGAACTCAGCCCTTGAATATGCCTTGTGGGGCCTTGTGCAACCACAAGCAGAGGACCTGCTAAGCTGTGCCAGACTTCTGACCAACAGGAACCAGGAGATCATGTGTGCTCTTTTAAGCTGCTAAATTTGTGATAATTTGTTACACAACAGTAGAGAACTCATACATATATCTTGACTAATTTCTAACAATGGTATAAAAATGACTTGGCCTCCTCTGCAATACGGAGCAGCACCAGCCTCCTTAAGGAAACAACAGCACAGACACAAGTAACCCACTTCAGAAGCCCTAAGCCCACTCTCCACAGATATATAACTACTACTAGCAAGAGGTCATTAATGATGGATTGTTTTTCTTTATCTTTATAAGAAAGGGGAAAAAATGAACAAAACATTTCTTCTTGCATTTAGAACTAAAACCAGAGCTTTGATTTTAGTCATCTGATCTACTTTCCCAATCTAAGGGGCAAGGGCATGAGATCTTTGATCTCCTAAGTCAATATAACTTAACCAAAAATGAAACATTGTAAATAAAGGTTACTAAGATGTTCTGATTCTGTCAACATATAAAAACTCATACCTGTATCTTTACTCTTTCCAGAATTTAAGTTTAAATTATCCTTTAATAGTAACATCCAAAAAGCTTACAATACCATACCTTGCAAGAAGGACGCAATCAACATTTTTTATCTTCCCCAAAATTAAGGCATCAGATGGCTGCATACAATGAAAAAATGTCAATTAATTCAGTGATTTAAAAACAGGTATGTAAATTAAAATTATTCAACCACAACAGTACTCATGGAATCTGAAGAGTCTGAGGATACAACTTAGAGAACAGGCAAGATCTGATTATCAATATAATCATTTAATCAATCACTTATTGATCCCTCTTGCAAGCATAGATTCACAGGACTCAAGGTTACCATGAGTACCTGTGTAGGTACCATTTAGTCAGATCTATTCGTAACGAGTACCCCAGGGGACTATGACGGTAGACTGGTCAAACTTAGATGTGTCAAGGTTATTGGGCAGGTTCAAGAACAGGTATGAGGGTGAAAGGCAGAAAGGATAAGAAGTCACTGTCATGACACTAAGAACTCAGCACTGGAAATGTCTGCTTGTGTTAACCAGGTCTAAGATGATCCTGGAAATGACTTGAGGTAACAAAGGTTGGAAAGACCCTTAGAACCAAGGGGTTTAAGAAAATGAACCAAGATGACTGCAGGACTGGGAGCACGCAAGGTCAACCTAAGAATTTAGCTGAAAAGGAGGGTTTGGTTGGGACAGCCAGATAGAGAGATCTTACAGAAGGACCAGAGGACATAGCAATATGAAATTAGGAGAATGCAGACACCCTCACCCTGGCATAGGCTAAGTGACACGGGATTGGAGAAAAAGCAACCTCTCCTATAAAAGGAGGAACGTTTTATTTCTAGCTCAGTTATGCATTCAACTAACATGAGGCATGTTCTCATTCCCCAAAACAGTTCTTTTCACTCAAATGCCACTTCATAATAATTCATCCTATTAGTCATCGGCCTGTCCCGTAATTAGTGTGGTGTGACCTATTGGCCCCATATTAGGTGATTTGAATGTAGATTTGAAAAGTACAGTCTGGAATGAGTCTGTGGTCTGAAATGAGTATCCGATTTCTAGCAACAGAATTTGAGAAGTGATGTACATATCCAGTAGCCATTTTCTCAAAACATCAAAGTCTGAGGCATCCGTCAGATACCTTCTCAGCTGATGGAACCCAACAGTAGCACTTCTGGCCCTCTCTGCTGTGAGCAGACAGCCCTGGGCTGCCAAAACAAAAGCAATTTTTTTTTTTTAATTTAAAAATCAAGCCAGCAAGGAGAAATGAAAAAACTAACATGTCTCCACTAATTGGACATATTAACCTTGCCAAATGGAGTATCCACATATTTTTCAGTTCTTCCTTCTAAAATTTCTGGATCATCCAGGCCTGTTCCACCAATTATTCCAATCTAAGAGAGAAAAAGACAGAGAAGATTATTGTATTTGGTAATTTTTATTAGAAATAAAATTCTAAGCAAATTCATTTATTCATATGCTCTTCTCCATTCCCACCAAGCCCTATTTTTTTGAAATCTGAAAATTACTGAACAACAATCCACAAATATTTCAAAGCCTTCTATAAAAACCAACAAATATTTGAAGGCCTTCTATATTCTAGAAATAACCAAAATGTAGGGCACCTTTTTGGACTACATCACATTTACTTCTGACTGTCTAAATTACAAGTCAGCACAGACAGGTACTTTAACCAACTCAAGTTAGAAAGTCAAACCTAAAAGTAGGCAAATATGGTAGTGGAAAGTACCTTCTAATCAATTTTGTTTCTCTGTCAAATGGACTACAGAGTAAAGAATGTCCAGAAGACTGCTGCGATATAAAATATTAGGTATTCCATTTGGTAGTGATTTCTCCTCACTGTTCTATTTGATAAAGAAATGAGAGATTATCTTTCCCACGCCATTAGAATCACAGAGCTAGGAGAGAATGCAGACAGAGGAGACTGAAATAGCATGAAAAGTTACCCGCATATACATTTATGAAAACAATCATTCATATATGTATGCAAATTCATATTTACATATTATAGATATACATATAGGACACTCATGTATACTACTCAGTAAATACATTTATGTAAACATAAATAAGTAATTCAAAAGGTAGTTATAAGTTTTTTCTAAGTTCATGAATTGTATTGCATTTTTCAGAGATTATCTTGAAAGTCCTTGTCTGAGTTAAAGAAACCTGAGAGTTGATCTAATTTGATGATTAAGAAACAGAAACAAGAACAATTATAAAAATAAATAAATATTAACTAAACTGTTAAAACTAAAAATTAAGTAACAAATCATTAGGGAAATTTCCTTGGGCTGGTACTTCCTAAAGGACAAAGTAAATAGTGCCAGGCTAACTTTATAGAAACCTAATTAATGCGAAGTGACCTGGGCATTGTTGTTTTTCAATGAAAAGCTTTAAATCTATTGTCACTTGGGTAACTAAATAAATTAGGCCTCAAGAAAAAATTCCAGAGTTAAGAATTCAGTGAACATCTGAATTAAATAATTTTCAGGTCAGGTTACACAAGTTCAGTCCTATCAACACGTAAAAAAATGGTTACCTTTCTGCCTCAGTTTCCTGAAAAAAACAAAAAACAAAAAAACAAAAGCAACAACAACAAAAAACAAACAAGAAAATAAGGACAATTTAGTGAAGTTTTTACTGAAGAACTCTGCCTGTTTCCCATGACATGGTTACATAATTTGTGACTGTCCACCACAATTTCCTTAAGTGGCAAAGCCAGGTTTTGATGTTGGCGCCATCTTGTGGAGGTATATTATTAAAACCACAACAGGTTAACGTACTTTATGTCAATGAACTTAACATTATTGTTAAAGGGTAACCAGTATTATAGCTTTCAAATCAACAGAAGTGTTCACTTAAGTCAATAAATTTAAATAATGGCACTTCAATAGAAAATAACAAAAATTCATGCTGTTTTAGGAAATCCCAACCCTTCCTTAGCCTGGCTTCTCCAACTTATCCTTCATTCCATGGACCTCTGAAGCACTACAGGTCATGAGGAAGCTAAGAAACCATCCAGCTCCCATCCTCACCTGGGACACAGATACAAACTGCTGACTCTGAAATTACTCTCAGCCAACTCCCTGGGATTCAGTTACTAGATTTTATCACTACCTTGACCTGGCTGTCTCTGGGTGTTCCCTGAGCCATGGCATCTCAGATTCTGGATTCAACACTGGATGCTCGGGATCAAATACACAAATCAAGTTGGGCTTTGTTTGGAGCCATCCTCTGAGTTTACGTGAACTTGCCCAGCATTGTAGCAGTTGTTGAGAAATGCTAACCAGGTGTCCTGCTGAAATTCAGAGCCCCTGAGCTCACTCTCAGCAGCCCCAAGCTTCAGTCTGCACCACCTGACTGCATAATGACTCTGCACTAGGTAGCTGGCAACTCAGCCCTCAGCAAGGAACGTGTAGTAGCCCTGGACATGAAAGCAAGAGTGGCTACTGCTCTGGAATGATCTGCTGGCAAGCCCATCCATTCACTTAACTAGGTCCAGTTGTTTATGGAAACCTACATTGTGCGACGGATACAGGGACAAGCGTAGCAACTGAGTCACGCCATCCCAGGAAACTGGACCTCTAAGATGGAGGCCAGCAGGGCCAAGATGTGGCCAATGTCGCCACCTGCTGGCTCCACAGCAAAGTACAACTGGGATGAAGTACCCAAGCACTGATGGCCCAATGCTATCCACATTCCCTTGAGTCTCTAAGTTTGTGTCAACTCAATACTGCCTTAGTAATAAAGTAACTGTGTCTGTGGACTTACATGTTATAGGCACTGTGCTAAGTGCTTCAGTGGTCTTACCTTATTTCATCATCACGACCATAAGATGGGCCCTACAGAATGCTACCCATTTTACAAATGAAGAAAGAGAAGCATAAAAACTAAAAACATCCAAGAGCAAATCATAAGGAGCAAAGCTGGGATAGAAATCCAGGTCTTTCAAGCTTAACCACTACGATCTGCCCTCTCCCAATATCCCCTGGAGTCCTTCATAACATTACACCTTATTAGAAAAGTTTTTTTGGTCTCCATGTTATGAGGCATCATGCTCAGAGAGGTCAAGTTCATGACGAAGGTCACAGAACAAGCACAGAAACAGTGACTCCAGGTATCTGAGTGAATCGTCTCAGAGGGGAGGAAAACTCTCAATGACTTCATCCACGCTCAGGAAACAATGACAAGACCCTGCCAGGCCTCCTGGGCCGGAAGCGTCAGTCCCCAGTTCAGTTAATTCTAGACTGTGTAAGAAATGTGTTCAAGACCTGAGATGGAATTTCTGCCCAGCAGGACTTCTTTATTACACAAGATAGAGTTCTGAAATATGGAGTCAATCAAGGTCCTTGAAAGATTTTAAAAGCTAGTGGCTCATGCCACACTTTTCCACTGACTGACCATCAAACCAAACTTCTCAAAACTAGACTTTCTGCATTGATAATAAAGCTCTCTATGACATCTGCTTCAGAACCCTAAAGCTGCCCACACCTACCTACAGTGACTTGAACCACCTGGTGTCTGCAACCATGAGTGGGGTCACCATCTGTCTGCACTTCCCTGGCCAACTCAATGCTGACTTGCAGAAGCTGGCCGTGAACATGGTCCTATTCCCCCACTTGCACTTCATGTTTGGTTTCGCCCTGCTGACCAGCCAGGACAACCGGCAGTACCAGGCCCTGATGGTGCATAAGCCCACCTGGCAGATGTTTGATGCCAAGAACATGATGGCTGCCTGCAACCTCTGCCATGGCTGCTACCTAATGGCGGCTGCCATGTTCAGGGGTCACATGTCCATGAAGGAGGTGGACAGGCAAATGCTTAATGCCCAAAACATGACAGCAGCTACTTTGTTGGTTGGATCCCCCAAGATATAAAAACAGCTGTATGGACTTCCCACCCTGGGGGCTAAAGATGTCTGCCACCTTCACTGGCAACAACACTGCTATTTAGGATCTGATCAAGTCCATCTCAGAGCAGTTCACAGGTGTGTTTCGGTGCAAAGCTTTCCTGTACTGGTACACGGGCAAGGGCATGGACGAGATGGAATTCACTGAGGCTGAGAGCAACATGAACGACCTGGTGTCTGAATACCAGCAGTAGCAGGAGGCCACGGATGAGGAGGAAGAAGAGTTTGAGTGAGCCAAGGAAGAGGTAGGTGGCCTAAAGCCTTCTGTTACTGTGTAAAGGGTGGAAGTGATGTGAACCCTTTATTCACACACAATCTATTCTATGACAGCCACGTCTTACTGTATGTGCACTTGCTGTTCTTTGTGTCTTGACATCACATGTTCTAAAGACACCCCAAAGAAAACATTTTCATAGTGAAAAAAAAATTTTTGTTCAAGAGCAAATCAATCCAAGGGTCTGACTTCTCTAAGACTGTGAAAGCATTTATCCAAATACCAGCTCACCTGCTCAGAACGGTTACTTCCAGCAATGTGGAAAGGGTGCATACTAGCCCCTACTCTGTGTCTATTTCCACTAGTACCTGGCTACAAAGGATTTTACCAACCCTTCTTCGTCCCAGAAACCATTCACCATCACTTTGAGGCCTGGGCGCACTGCCGTAAGGAACCCAGCACTCTATAATGGCATTCTCAAAATACCATGACCCCAAGCATTTGAGACCAGCTCATGCCAGGGAGATGGGCTCCCTCTGAGTGCCTCAAGCTCATGATGAGGTAAGTGAGCCAGAGCCGGAGCTGGCACAGCCCGATCTGAGCATTGCAGTCCTTCAGATCTGGTTGCCATAACAATTTTGGCAAGCACAGCAGACAGAAGCCCTCATTATTAGGCTGACATGGCTTTGAGGCCTGTCAGGGCCTTGCAAAATCCCGGAAGCCTAGCTGTATGGGAGGGAGCAACCAACTGTCTCAGGCTGGGAGGACTGTTAAAAACCTGCAATAGGGTCCACAGGGATAGCTGGGGGCTTCATCTCAGAAAAGACACCCCCCTCTGTAGGCCACCGTTGTAGGTAATGGTTATGGATGGAACTGTGTCTCCCCAAGTTCATATGTTGAAGTTCCAACTCTCAGTACCTCAGAATGTGACTGTATTTGCAGTTTTTAAAGACGTAATTCAGATCAAATGAGGTCACTGGGATGGGCCCTAATACAGTATAGCTCATGCTATGGTTTGAATGTGGTCATCTTCAAAACTCATGTTGAGGCTTGTTCCCCAAATACAGTGATGCTGGGAGGTAGTACCTTTAAGAGGAGTTTGAGTCATAAGCCGCGGTAATAATCCAACCCCATTAAGGGATGAATGCAGTCCCAGGGGAGGGTGTTCTTGCTCTCATTGAGTTGGATTAGTTCCAGTAAGAGTGGGTTGTTATGAAGCCAAGTTTGTCTCTCTCTTTTTTGTGTTTCCTTTTCCTATCTCCCTGGTCTCCCTTTCATTTCTTTTTTTTTTTTTTTTTTTTTTTTTTTGGAGACGGAGTCTCGCTCTGTCGCCCAGGCTGGAGTGCAGTGGGGTTCATGCCATTCTCCTGCCTCAGCCTCCTAAGTAGCTGGGACTACAGGCGCCCGCCACCGTGCCCGGCTTATTTTTTGTATTTTTAGTAGAGACGGGGTTTCACCGTGGTCTCGATCTCCTGACCTTGTGATCCGCCCGCCTCGGCCTCCCAATCATTTCTTTTACATAAACCTCTTTTCTTTATAAATTACCCTGTCTCAGGTATTCTGTTACAGAAACAGAAAACAGACTAAGAAAACTGTTGTCCGTATAAGAGATTGAGATATAAACACATACAGAGGGAAGACCCCGTGAAGACAAATGGAGAACATTGCCATCTACAAGCCAAGGAGACTGACCTTACAAGAAATCCACCTTGATCTCACCTTGATCTTGGACTTCTAACCTCCAGAGCTGTGAGGAGATAATGCTTCTGCTGCATAAGCTACCCAGTCTGTAGTGCTTTGTTATAGCAGTCCTAGCGAACTAATACAGTGACTCTATATTTTAGTCGGATAAGCTTGGACGACCCAAGGGCTCAAAACATCCATGGTTTTTATTTGACCAAACGCCCCTTGTAAAGTACAGATAGCAGTCTAAAGGACAGACACCCTCTTGAAGACACACTTCACCTGCTGAAATGGCCAGATATTTTCAGAGGAGGATTTTCCCTAATGCATACTGTATTTGTTAGAGCTCTCCTATGCTTGTGGAACAACAGTGGGACCCATCCACTCTCCTGAGCCAGCTGCTGGATACTAGGACGTTCCCCCTCTCCTGCTTTCAATACCAAAGCCCAGGCCCCAGGGATTCTGATTAGCTGGGCAAGGCATAGTTTGTTTTTAAAGCTCTGCAGGTGGTTCTAAAGTGCCCTCAGAACTGAGCAACCTGCTCTAGGGCCTAGACCATAAATTTCTAAAACATGGGCTGAGTGTGGTAAGCTGAATAATGCCCCTGCCCCAAAGAGATCCTAGCTACATCCTAATTCCCAGAACCTGCCTCAAATATGATTAAATCCAGGATCTTGAGATGGGGAGATTATACTAGATTATCTGGGTGGGACCTAAATGAAATCACAAGGAGGCAAGAAGGTCAAATGAGGAAGAAAGTGATATAATGATAGAAGCAGAGGGAGAGAAAAGGGGACATGATGTAGGGCCGTGGGCCAAGAAGTCCTGGTGCCTCTAGAAGCTGAAAAAGGCAAGGAAATGGGTTTTCCCCATAAGCAACAGAAACTTATCTCCTCACAGTTCTGGAGGCTAGAAGTCCAACATTCAGGTGAGATTGGGATTGGTTTCTTCTAAGGTCAGTCTCCTTGGCTTGGAGATGGCAGCGTTCTCCACGTGTCTTCACACGGTCTTCCCTCTCTATGTGTCTGTGTCCCAATCTCTTACAAGCACAACAGTTTTCTTAGTCTGTTTTCTGCTTCTATAATAGAATACCGGAAACAGGGTAATTTATAAAGAAAAGAGGCTTATTTAGCTCATGGTTCTACAGGTTCAGAAAACTGAAAAACGCAAGGAAATGGATTTTATAAGAGGAACCAGCCCGACAGACACTTTAATTTTAGCCCTGTAAGACTCATTTTGGATTTGTGGACTCCAGAACTGTAAGAGAATACATCTCTCTCTCTCTGTGTGTGTGTGTGTGTGTGTGTGTGTGTGTGTGTGTGAAATAGTCTCACTTTGTCACCCAGGCTGCTGGAGTGCAGTGGTGAAATCTCAGCTCATTGCAGCCTCAACCTCCTGGGTTCAAGTGATTCTCCTGTCCCCAAGGAGGTGGAACTATAAGCATGCACCACAATGCCTGGCTAATTTTTTTTTGTATTTTTTGCAGAGATGGGGTTTCACCATACTGCCCAGGCTGGTCTTGAACTCCTTAGCTCAAGCGACCTACCCACCTCAGCCTCCCAAACCGCCATGATTACAGGCATGAGCCACTGCGCCCGGCCTCATTTGTGTTGTCTTAAGCCACTCCATTTGTGAAAATTGTTAGAGCAGCAACATGAAACTATTACACTAAGGGAAGAGCTTGTTAAAAATGCAGATGGTCACCCTTTCCAAAGCTCTCTAGGTCAGTGGCTGTCAAACTTCAGTGGACATCTGAATATTCTAAGGCTTGTCAAAACCTAGATTGCTGGGCCCCAGCCCCAGAGTTTCTGATTCACTGGGACTGGGGTGGGGCCTATGAACTTGCATTTCTAGCAAATGACCAGGTGATATGAATGCATGACACACTTTGAGAACCACTGCTTTAGATGCTTTTGAGGCACAGACTGGAATGCCATGACAACAACCACAGGTAAGGATCCAGGATCCACTGCATACAAACATTTTCCTTAACTGCTTCCTCAACTGCACCTATAGGGGTAAGATTTTTACTTAATCCATACAATTATCAAGAGAATAAAGGGAAATAATGTATTAATATCAGTCACTGTTTCTGTATGCCCTACCACTCCTGGCAAAAATAAAAAATCAAAATAAACTTCCTCAAAGCAACAAAAAAAGCCCTTATTTCCTCCTTTTACTCTGCTGAGCAGTACAAAACCTGGCTGCTCCTACCTCTCTTTGGCAGGTAGTCTTTTTGTGATTTTGCCTTAGGGTCCTCAACTAAATGTCAAACAGCTCTCCTGGGGGTGTCTGGAAACAGGGCTATTTCTGGCTGTTGTCATGACTACGGGGAGTGCTAATGGCATTTCTGCGGAGGGGGTTAAGGGTTGTACTCCATGTCCCGCAATGCTTGGGACAGTCCTGCAAAAGAAGTAATTGTCCTGCCCAAAATGCCCTTGTGTCCCTAGGCAAAAAAATGAAGGCTCGTTGGTCATCTGATTTTCAACTGGGGCCTATGGGTTGTCCTCAGTTTCAGATGGCCACACTAGGACTTTCAGGCTGAAGGCCTTGTAGGCCACACTCGAGACAGCCAAGCGGAGAGTGTAAAGGCCCATGTTCCACAGTCTACAAACCATGACTTGTCCATCTCCCTTAATATCACTATGTTTACAGCTCACTACCAACCCACAATGGGACCATATCCCCTCCTTGTCACAGCAACCATGATTAACAAGTTGTTGTTATTATTATTATTATCATTATTATTTTGAGGCAGGATCTTACTCTTGTCGCCCAGGCTGGAGTGCAATGGCGCAATCCCTGCTCACGGCAACCTCTGCCTTCTGGGTTTAAGGGATTCGCCCACCTTGGCCGCCTGAGTAGCTGGGATTACAGGCGTGCAGCACCATGCCGAGTTAATTTTTGTATTTTTTGTAGAGATGGGGTTTCATCATGTTGCCCAGGCTGGTCCTGAACTTCTGAGCTCAGGTGATCTGCCCATCTGGGCCTCCCAAAGTGTTGGGATTACACGCATGAGCCGCTGCGCCTGGCCAAGTCTTATTTTTAATCTCCCAGAGTGAAAGCTGGGAGGCTGCCCAGGGGAGTCATGGTACACTGCTGGAGCCCTCCAGAATGCCCTCTATTTGGGTGCCAAAGACTAGTTTGGCCCTCTCTCAGGAATACTACCTGCCCTTGGCTGATGCTGGAGGACAATGTCTCCCTGAGGTCCTCTCAGACAATAGCGGTGTTAATCCCATAGCCTCTGGCTCCTGCTGCCTCTCTCCATGGCTACCCCCCAAGTAATAGCCTTACTCCCTGCCTGGACCACCTCTCACTGCAGTGAACCACAAAAAAGCCTGTTTCAATTACTCTCACTGCAGGTGGTTTTCTCCTTCTCTCAACCTGCCACCCACTCTGCTCCTACAGCAAAGAGGCCCCTCAGCATCTCAGCCTCTGGCCCCCTAACCAGCAGTATCTGGGAGGAAGGAATCCTACACTCACTCTCCTTGGCTCCAAGGAGTCACTCATGGCCCCTTATCGCCCACTTTGAAATGACCCACCAGTACCACCATCTTTTTGCTTTTCCAGGTCAAAAGCAGAAATCATCCTGTTCTTCTTCCCGCACTCCCCACATCTTACCTGCAAGTTCTATCCCCAATCTCATTATTCCTCACCATCTCCATGGCTCCCACCCTAGACTTCAGCACCAACACCAAGACTTCTGGCCTGATCTCTTAGCTCTTCCCCTGCCCACTGGCTATTCTGTACAAAACAGCCAGGGTAACCATTTTAAAATGTAAATCAAATGCCACCTGCTGCTCTTCAACAGTTTCCAAAACATTTAAAATCAAAATTCTTGATTGTGGTCTATAAGGATGGCCTTATGAGCTGCATCCACCCAATTCTCACTGTGCATCCGTAATTTCCATTCTCACTACACTGAGCTCACTGCTGCGACACCTTGGTTTTTGCTCTCCTACCCCCATCTCTCTCCTCAGGTCTTCACTTGGATCTTTATCCTTATTTTCACTATCAGCTTGTTTAAGTCCATTCAGGCTGCTATAACAAGGTATCTTAGGACTGCGTGGCTTATAAACAGCAGAAATTTCTCACGGTCTGGAGGCTAAGGTCACAGCAGATTCAGTGTCTGGGGAAGGCCCACATTTTGGCTCACAGATGGTGTCCTCTCACTTAGTGGAGGGAATAAGGCAGCTCTCTAGGGCACTGATTCCATTCATGAGGGCTCCACCTTTATGACCCAATCATGCCCAAAGGCCCCATCTTCTAATACCATCACATTGGCGATTAGGTTTCAACATACAGATTTTGGAGGCAGACTACTGCACAGCTTAAAACCCACCTCCCTAGGAGTCTTTTCTGACACCCCTCACCCAACGGAATCTTATTGCTGTTTCACTTTCATGTCAGTTGGTTTTCCGCCCTGACTAGAATATAAACTTGAAGAAAATAAAGGCCTTGCTTACTCAAAGATGCATCCCCAGTGTCTGGCAGGTATTCAATAAATATTTTTGAATAGGATTCCACCAGTAGATGGCTAGATTTGAAAGATTTGCCAAATATTATACTGCCAATCCAAAACTCAGTGGAATCTTTCACTTGCATGAGTTAACTGCACCTCTTAAATTGAGAATGAATTTAAGATCCCTTCCCTGTTCATATCTCTATTTTAAAAAGAGAGGTACTTGGGCTGACATTAAAGGAGTACCTAGAACTGGACTGAATGTGTTACATGTGTTACTGTATTTAAATCCAGCCACCTCTCAAAGGACCTGCCAGTGACACCAATGGGGCTCAGACACACATGTGCCTCCTACACCTCTACCTGGGTGGTGTCCAGCGGGCACTGGAGACAGCCTGCTTTCTACTCGCACTCTGCCTCCCTCTTCAAGATGGACATTCTATCAAGTGCTCATTTTAATTGTGCATTAAGTCACAAGAAAACAGGGCAGAGAGACCACACTTCAGATTTCAGAAATGCCTCACATCTAGTTGGTGGAATGCCAGGCTCTAGGCCCAATTGTGTCCTTATCTAGGTCTAGCTGTGTAATTCTGGACACCTTAGCTGACCTTTCTGCGTCTCAACTTTACACCTGCAAAAGGGATTTGTGTGGTTATACGGATGGTCTTGAAGGAACATTTTCCAGTCCCATTATTCAATAATTTGGCAATAGGATGTAGTTTTTTTTAACCTATTTTGCTCTGGACACTGGCACCTCACATTTTCTATACAGAATGTTGCCTTAGAAGTCTGGGGAATATGGTGCTGGCATCATGGAATCTCAACAGCAAAGCTGTCATCTGTTCTAAACTGAAGGAGAAATCAGCAGGCAGTCCTGGCACCATATGTATCTCTTAATTTTATATCCAGAAGCTTGCCAAGATCAAAAATACACATTATTCAATATTTACATCAGGTCTCTGAGAATCACACTGCCCATTCTGCACTTAAATGCACTGCATTAATTTGAAGGGAAACCGTGTGGCAGGGAGAATGCTAATCAGATTGAAGTAAGACTGTTTCAAACACCATCTCTCTATTTTTAATGGCATTCGAAGTGTATTCCTGCAAGGGTAAGGTGAAATGTTGTGGCCTAATGATACCTAACACAATAACTTAATAATTGTTGGGGAAAAGGTCATTCAAAATTAATCTCAGTTCCCCCACTTATAAGCACTACCACTTAATAAGCTTCAACCATGTGCAACATAGACAATTTAATTCTAGCTCTCCCAGCAAATTCGGCAGTAAAATTCTCAGTTTATAGATGAGCACCCAAGAGTAGTCACATACTTCACACGAGCTTCATGAAAACCATTTCTGCCTTGTTTCCGCCAAACCATGAAGGCAGGGGCGAGGCCTTCTATAAATAGTTGCTGGATGCAAGATTCTTCTCAAAATGACAAAATAAGTTTCATATGTAAGGCTGGATGTAACACCCTTCACCATTCCTCTCATTCTAAGTGGCTCATTTAAACCTGCAAGGGCTTAATAAACTAATCTGGCTGATTACACACTGACCGCAGAGATTCGCCTTCTCCCGGGAAAACTGCAGTCGAGTGTAGGGTATCGAGATGCTCTGGAGAAGATCGCAGACCTTCCTATCCCACAGGTCAAACATTTCTAAAAATCAAACAAGTTAACTGCGTTCTTAGCCAGTAATAAACTCCCTAGAAGAGGTCTTAAGTTTTAGCATCAATTTTTCTTTATGTGCTGTAATTCTCTCTCGGAATACTAACCAGGAGAGAAGTATTTAAAACCCCAGGGAAGCCAGCTGCTACTCTCAGAACTTGTGCCCTCTCCAGCACAAAGCTTCCCACAGCACAATGATTCCTTGTATCGAGACCTCTCAGGGCCTAGGGCACAAGGAAATTGAACTCTAACTTGCAAGGCTGCAAAACAAAGCAGTTTGAAGCCAGACGCCTCCAAACGGTGCAGCCCTAAAAAGGGACGCCTGTACTTTTCGAAGAAAGTCTCAGAACCCCTACAGCATTGCGCTGCTGGGGAAAACTTCAGCACGGAGGCCTACGTTCGGAGGAAGAAGCCGGAAGCATGCAAAAGAGCAAGTAAGCAGTTCTCCCACGTGGGCCACAGGCAGCAAGCAGAGTCAGAGAGCGGAAGCTGGAGTCCCGCAAGGCACTAGGAGATGGTCACAGAAGCTGCAGGCGCCCGGACACCTGCTGGCTCTAGCCGGGTGTCTTTCTCGGGAGAACAGTGGTGCTCAGGAATGGTGGCGGCCTGGGCGCAGCCTCTCCCATCCACGACACCTCTCTCTAAAGGGGTGCCTACGCCCTACGGGCAGCCGGTGCAGATGAGCCAAAAGGTGGTGTGTGTGTGTGTGTGTGTGTGTATGTGTGTGTGTATCGGGGAGGGGATCATTCGCAAGCGTACCCTCTCCTCGAGCGGCAAGTGAGTCCCGAGTGCCCAGCCCCGGTCCCTCCCCGCCGCGGCAGGGGCGCGCGGGCCGGGCGTATGGCCCCGGGAGGCGCGGTACGCCGGGGCGGGGGCGAGAAGGCACTCGGCAGGGCGAACCGCTGCGGCTGGGAGGGCTCATCTCACCTTCACGGCGGTGGTGGTGGTGCCAGAGGCCATATCTGCACGGGAAAGGAAGCTGCAGTGGGCGAGCGCTCGGGACTAAGAGAACCAAAGGGACCGAAGAGCTGCAACCGTGCCAACCCCACAGAGCGGGACTGAGCAGTGCGGAGACCCGGGGCGGGCCTTGACTCCTCCTCTTCCTCCCCGGGACAGCTGGATTGGCTGCTTGTGTGGGATCTCCCCCGCCACCCCTTCCCCAAATCGAAGTTCCCGCGTTCCGCCCCTTTTGCAGACCTTTCCGGTTCTCCGGGTTTTTGTCGGTTTTTTTTTTTTTTTTTTTAAATCCCCAGTTGTAACTAACGGATAATGATAATAATGGAGACAATTTATCGAGCGCTGTATTGTTCCAGACTGCGTGTTTTGGACTTTAATTGGCTTACTTAACATTCACAAAAACCCTGTAAGGAACAGCAGCACTCCCTGCTTGGCCCGATATTCGTGGCGTCAGAGGCCTCAGCATTCTGGCCCGGCGGCGTTCCACAAGTTCTCGCGCAAGGGAAAATCCTCACCAAGGACGGAACTGGCCGGCCAGAGATTCTCTCAGGCAGTTAACGCGGGGCGGCTGCCGTGGCGGGGGCGTGGTTTGCACTTCCTACGGCTGCGAACCCACGGGGGGTTTGCGTATTTGCCTTGATTCCTGGAGGACACAGCTGGGATGGACTTGACCCAAGACTCAGGGATGACGAAAGGGAAATAAACAGAGTAACGTACTACTGGATAATCTTTCTGATTTACGAACTATGATTTACTTATCTTCAATGTGAGGAGCGGCTTTAAGGCGTTTGAGACCGTGCGCAACTCCCAGTCTGCTCTACCCGACTGGGGGCATCTTTAACCCTTTCTACGCCGGAGCGCTATCCAGTACACCTGGATTCAGAATCCAGACTAAGGTCTCCATCATTCAACACTAGCAGGACACACACACACACACACACACACACACCCCACCACCACCAGCCCTTTACAGGGAGAATCCCTCATGCTCAAAGCCCCCATCCCTTCCCTACTGGGATAATCCAATTTAACCTTCCTTGATGGATTAAGCGTTCTGCAACAAAACAATGGTTGACAAGGATCTTAAGGGTGGACCCTGAGATGTAGAAATGCTGCAAATTAGCCTGGAGGTGGGAGGCGGGCCGAGAAAGGGGATGCTTTCCTCTTACAGCAGCAAAACACGGAAACGAAACACAAGTACAATTTAATTCAAAATACCACTGTGTGATGTTAGCCTCACAGAACCTGTTTACTTAAACAGTATAGACTTTCGTCCTCTTATTACTATATGCTTTAGGTCTAAATTTTCTCACAATGTAAAGTTTTCTTTATTCTGTTACAATCATCTATTTCTTTTAAGTTATAAAATGCAATGGTAAAAGAGGAATGAAAGTAGAATTCGGATGCTCCTTTGAGAAACAGGAGACAGGGAGTCCTTCGTGGATGAAGACAATGTAGCTTTCTAGGGGCCTTTCTGCTGATTGCTCTATTGAGGGGCAGGAAGCCCACCACTCAGAAGTGAAGCATTGAGGACACAAGGATGCCCTGGGCTTTATGGCTGCTACCTAAGTAGGGGGTTCTAGCCAACTTAAGTGACTTGATATGATTAGCAAGTCCAGTTTCTACTCAGCACTGCCTCTCTGCTAAAAGTTAGACGCTGTAACCAAGTTAGATCTTGTAAGCTTAAAATACCCCTAGGCATAGGAGTTGGAAACTTGGAGAGGACCAGGCTGGACTTCTGGACTTTTCTACTATAACTTGCAGGTAAGGGCTCAAGCATTTGCTCTTGAAGATGTGATGTCTGTGAAGAGGAAATTCTTCTAAAGTTTGAATTTCATATACACTTACATGTGATAAAATATTATTCTACTTTTGATATTTTTCCAACCAGTTAAGATTGTAAAAAAGCATTCTCAGTTCAAAGTTGTACAAAAACAGGTGGAGAGCTGGGTTTGGCTGAGGTCTTGGGCCATTGTTTTCTGCTCAGGGTAGTGCCTGAATCACATGACCCCTTGCTACCCAGACTTGGATAACCCTTGGACAGGCTTGTGAGACAGTGCTTTCTTTAGTGCAGTATCTTTGAAAAGGTAGGCGGTAATATTTTTGCCTTATTTCCAAGTTTTGGGTCATGTTTTTTCTTAACAAGTCCTAAAAAGGAAGACAAAATTTTCATTAATTTTCAATACGCAAACATTTTCAGTGGTCTCCCTTTTTGATTACTATGTCAACAAGACAAGGAGAGTCGGTCTGTCTAGGAGCATAGATTTTGCCCTGCCCTTCTGTTCTTATCCTATAAATCCCCCTCTGTTAATCTGTACCCTTGCTTTTCTGAAGATAATTATAAAGAACTAGGTCATCTTACAATAATTCTGATTATGAAACAGTATGAAGGTTTCAACAGCTTCTCCCCTTTTTGATAATCTCTCATAAATGTCTTCCCAGCTTCTAGGTCCTAGCCAACAAAGTACTGAAATGCTTATCACCAGTAGCTGACTATACTGGGTCTTGAGCAATGGTTCTTCAGTGTCCTACGGTTCCCTTTTACTAAACATGTTATTTTTGAAGTCTTCTCCAAACCATTCCAGAATCATCAAATATTCAAGAGGAAGTATTCATACAAATGCATGAAATGTATCACCTCAACCAACTGCATCAGCTTTCCCACTGAATTGTTATATTTCTGTGCCTGGCCATTGTGTCTGTCCTGGATGGGTACTACAAAATGGGCCCAAGCTGGCTGGTAACCCATCCTCATCTGGAGGTATTAAAGCTGGCAAGTTTCCATGGCCTAAGAAACTCACATAACTCCCCACTACCTTATAGATATTTGGGCCAAAATAAAAATTCTAAATAACATGGAAGTGTACTTAGAGATCCCCAATTATGTGTTAATCAGATCTTTTTACAATACACCTGTATCACAGCCACAATAAGTAGGGACATTTTGGCCACTACTTTTGACAATGGATTAGAGTCCCATCCTGGCAGCTTAGTGAAAAAACTAAAATTCTATTAACAAGCAGCCACTCTAGATTTAGCAGAACATTGTTGAAAAAATATCTGGGGGAACAATAAGTAAACTAATTGTAATAATGATGGTAAGACATTTTAAAAATTATTGCATCTTCAAATTCTCAGCTGGGCAAGCCTATGTCAGCGTGAGAAGCCAAAGACGTCTGAACTGGTATAAATTCAGGTTCAAAATTCACAACATCACCATTGTGCACAGTGTGGTCATTGGGAAGAAAAAAACCCCAAAGAGACTCAATGCCCTTAATAAAATTGTGTCCAGAGAAACTTCTCCACAGGCAATTATCAGAATAATCAACTTCTCTTTACCCCACCCAAGAAGGAAAAAAAAAATGTACTGAAAAGAAAATAGTGGCTAGTGTTTATTAAGATAAGAAGCAAAAGATGTGCAAGTATGTACCAGGCCAGTCCTAAGGTAACATTCTGAAAAAAATTGAATATAATTGCAGAATATAATTTTGTCTGCAATCCAAGTTCTCTTAACACTCTTGATTGTAAATAACTGAACAAATTCTTGATCTAAAAAATATAGCTATGTCTCTTTACTCTGACTCTACAGTATAGACCATGATGCCACATAAACATTAACATTTTAGTAACTAGAGACTTAGATGTTTTTGTCATAGAAAGCCTAACTAATTGAACCTTTCTAAATTTCTTATAGGTTAGTACGTGACTATTACTCTAAAATTTTAAGGAAATAAGAACAAAAAACAAAGAAAAGTGTTCCATTCTCCCATTATCATAATGATAAACAAAATAAGTAGTATGTCACAGGTGAAGAAAATATTACTGAAATCTGATTTTTAAAATGCATTTATTGCAGATACTTTATAGAGGGAATTACAAGTGATATAGTAGCTTTCTCAAAAAATATTTACGTCACATTTTAGGTGGCAAGTCCTTATAATGACCTTTAATGAAAGTGGAAATTATAAAATGTAACCTGGCATCTGTGTTTTTGGTTGAGGAAAGAACCCCATGCTTTAAAATGAGATAAGCAGGGTCAGTTTTGACAGTCTGCTTTAAAGTTGGTTTGCTCCAGATAGTTGGAATTTCCCATATGTTTCTTGTTGCAATAGAATCAAGTTCTCCTTCAGTTTTCTTTATTCATTCCTTCTATTTGAAGTCCCTTTTACCCTAGAAATAGCCTTCATTGCAAGTCACCTTGTCTTGTTTTCAAAGTTCACTTCAAATTATATCTCCCCTATCATTTCTGAAACTCTACTGAAGATGACTTAAGTTGCATATAATTTGGATTTTTTGAAGTAAAATCTCACCAGTTTTTCACTTTTCTTAGATTAATTCTGCACATTAAAAGCATATTCAGATCAGCAGAATGGCCATCTACCCTGGAATCCCAGGATCTTCACATCCTATAAGGTAGGTATTATTATTTCTATTAAGGATAAGCAAAGTGCAAGATTAAGCCCTGAACCCTGTACCTCCCTCAGTGAAAGAGAGAGTATGTTCAATCTTGCTCTAAAGAGATATGATTCTCAGCTTCTGTGCTTTTTATAGAAAAGGGCCAAAAAGTAATAGATACCCAGATGTATTTTAATATCACAGATGCAACATAATCTCTCCTTAGCATGTCAGGATCTAAGCTATGATGAGAGACCCATATAATGAGCTCTTATGTGACCCGCTGCTCTTTATTCCACTTTAAAAACTTAAGGCACACCTGTATACCGTGAAAAACATTAAAATGTAGGAAATAAGTCTAAGAGTATTGCTTTTCTTCTCTGCCAAATCCATATGCCATCTGTACATACAATCCTAAAAACAAATCGGGAACAAAGTCATGTTTGTCTTCTGAGCATCTTCAATAGCAACAACAAAACAGCTAATACTTATTAAGAGCCACATATTCTTCATTTAATCCTCACAGCTATTAATGTGGTTGCTATTATAATTTCCATTTTACAGAGGAGGGGAGAGAGATAAGTTGAATTGCTATAACTTCATCTTTTCTGCTTATTTGCCTCTCCCCAAAGCTTCCTTGTCTGTTTGGAATCTTCAGGACTTCCCTCTCTCTAGCCCATCAAAATGTCAATCCAACCTGTCAAACCTGTTAAGTTGCCAAAATCAGCTTAAACTGTTACCTCACCCAGGGGTTTATGAATTTTACACTATTAAGCCTTAAACTGAGATAATAAAATTCTCGGTCAGATGTGATGTTTGAGAAAGGACAAGTGTTGGTTTTATTATCACTATCATTGCATGAGGAACATGAGGCTCAGAGCATTTAAGAAGTCTTCTCCAATTTATGTAAGTAAAGTAATTGAGATTCAGCCCTGAATCTGTCCTAATTGCAAAGTCTGAACTCTTGATTAATTATTATTTTTTCCAGTGTTGAGATTCAGAAAACAACACCCCAAAAATGAAGGCCTCAGAAGCAGCCTCAAAAGCAAAAGTTTTTCTCTGACCTTCTCCTGCCTGCCTTTCACTCCCATTCTCCCCCTGATGCTACCATAGAAACTAGAATCCTTCTTCCCCAAGGTGGATAATAGAAACCAGAAGACTTTTTCCCTAAAGCCAGCCATAAAACTTAAACATATTTCTCTAACCTTCCCTCTGCCTTTCTGTGTAAAAGATAAGAACCAAAAAATATGCAAATATGGCCATGAAGAAATTATCTGACCTATCTTGTTTGGCTGTGGGTTATAAGACCCCCATTCCAGAGAGAGACCTGCCCCACACCCATAAGGAAGGAATGCTACACAGAGAGGCCGAGAAGAATCTAGACAGACAGCTTTGCTGGGTTTCCCTACTCAGTCTGTTAGCAGTATGTCATCCCCTTTTTGTCCAATCATATTTCTACGTGGCTGTCCATACTTTGTTGAACCTGTGAAAGAAGTATAAATCATTTAGCCAAGGGAAAAAATGAGTAAGCCAAGGGAAAAGCCAAGCCAGGAACTATGTTAGGAAAACCTGCTTCCCATTTTATTCCTGGATAAGATAGCTACAAATATAAGAAGCTACATACCTCCCTCACAGTTTGCCCAAGGAAATTCGTTGTGGACGAAAGACAGACAGAACTCAAAGTCATCCCTCTGAGGCTCACCTGAGACAACTGCATATCTGATTGCTTCCTCTGCCCTATTGTTTATGTAAAAATGCAAATTCATTGAACCAGACTAAATTGTGTATGCAGTGGAAGGCTGATCATGGACCTGAGGCTGTGTCACTGGCGCATCCTTAACCTTGGGCAAAATAATCTTTTGAAATTGACTGAGACCTGTCTCAGATATTTTGGGTTAACAAAGCTAATCATAAAAATGGAAAATTTTCCCTGCATCTTTGGGTCTTCATTCTGAAGGCTCCCGTGTGAAATTTTTATGCCTTTTCTCCAACGGGAAAGTTTCTCTACACTGTCATGTGCTGGTCCTTAAACTTAGTGCTAAGAGAGAAAGATGTATGATCTATATACTCTCTGAGCCCTTAATAAACTCCTGATCTGGTGAGAGGAGTCAGAAAGAGAAGTCAAATATCATAAAACAACGTGATAAGGGTGAGGTTAGATATTGTGAAAACACAGAGCTGGGCACCTTTTAGAGTTTTCCTGGAGAAAGTGAGCCTTAAGGGATGAACTAAGAAATTAGAGAGGTGAGGGGTGTGTGTGTGTGTTGCTGGCGGGGAAGTTGGATATGAAGGAAATTGAAGTGTAGGAGACAGGCATTTAGATAATTAATCATGTGGTCCATTAATATTAAGAAAAATAAATTTGATTAGATTTGATTATTAGGAAGTAGTTAGTGACCTTTATCCTGAGTGAAAACAAGCATTTGTTTCAGATCCAGAAAAATAGTATGAAGGAAATGCCAAAGCCAATGAGATGCCATTAAAATGACTTTAGAGTTGTGACCTCTTGGAAACATTAAAAGCAACCCATGATGTTGGTGGTGGTGACTTGTATCTACCCAAATCAGGCAATAAAGAAAGTGAGAAAGAATCACAAAATCACTTCGATGGTATAAACTTGAGGTCCCTGGTTGATGCAACAGTTATAAAAAACCTCAGAGGTCCCCTTGCAACACAGATGGAATCACTGAGGAAGCAGATCACTCTCAGGACCTGTATCTGGTCTCGCTCACATCTCTGACCTACATAGCCATATTGTGAGCATAAACACTTGACCACAAAGCTCTGCTCATCCAAATTATAAATGATTCCCTACACTTGGATCAGGAAGGAGTGACCATCAGCCTGGTTTGGCTGGGATAGTCCTGGTTTATACCTATTGAAGATCAATTAACAAGTTTTAATTATTTTTTGTGTTTCCCTTTTCCCTCTCAAATATGTCCCAGTTTAGAAAATAAATTTTATGCTCACTCTAGGTAAGTGCTTTTCCACCATAGGATGGTTTTGAATTAAATATAGAAATGTAGAAATAAAGCCAACATAGCATTAATACATTTGTGCTAAATTTAAAGAAAAACTCTGTTTCTTATTTAAAACTTTATACAGTATATAAAATACATAGAATTTCAGAGGTTATCCTCATAAGTCCAGTTGAATGTGCAATTGATTTTAAGTATGATTTTAAGCCAAAAGGCAAAAATAATTTGACAAAGTTTCTGTATATTATCAGATTATATAAGATACTTTGATTTGTTATATTTCCTGAGTATAAATAATTTTACTTCAAGCATTATCTGAGTTCTTGGAAACATTTTGTTTATAGGTATTATAAATTTGTCATGTCAGATATTTGAAATGCTTAAAAATTAAAGTCAAATTTTTGAAAAACTATTTAAAATATTTAATTGAATATAATTAAAGTACTGAGGAAAATTATTCTGTTCAATATAGAAATGTTAATCCAAAAATAGCTAATACAGGAATCAATAAAAAAGTGAAGGTGATATTTCTCATTGTACTCAACTTGTAAACAGGATAACAAGATTTGTAAGTTGAACAGAAATGCTTAAGGAAGACTTGTTTTTAAATTTTCTGACTTTTAATATAATTTAAAACCCAAATAGCTTTTAAATACTTCACACACAGAGCTCTCACCCTTATTTTACCCTGGACTTTTTTTTTTCAAATATCCAATACAAAACTCACATGGACTATTGCCTCAAGAACGAAACTCCGGCAAATTGGAGAGAGGGTGAGCAGCCTGTGGATGAGGAAAATAAACAACAAACCTGTCCTTCATAAAGTCTGGATGAAGAGGGAGGAGATACTGGGAGATGAACAGCAGAGGATAGGTAATCAATGGGGTTTTTTTTTTTTTTTCTTTTACTAGTGAGAGAGTTTTGAATATGTTTGTAAGCAGGTGAAAAGAAGTTCACATGGAAGACACTAAGAAAGATATAGCTAATGGCACAAGATCCCAGAGGAATGGGATCAGAAGCTCTGACCGAAATCATAGTCCTCTATTAGAATGGAGACATGGGGCTGGAAGAAAGGAGGTAAGAATGGGGCCTCTAGATAATGTAAGAATAGATGCTGTGAACCTAAGGAAGACCACTCTTGATGGTATCATTTTCTCAATAAAATAAGAGATAAGGGTTGCATAATGAGTTTGAGAAAAGATGACAAAGATTTGACCATATGAGAAATAGGGACCATGAATTAGAAATGGTACCAATCTGCAAGGGCGTATAATTTTTTTCTGACAGCCCCTCAATCTTGTCTGATCAGATAGGACCTCAAGGAATTGAGGATGTTGGGGAGGTATGAGTTTATCTTATCAATCAAAGAAATCCAGCCCCTGTGGGGAACAATGAAGCCATGAAGGACCTGGATGATGGATGAAGGTGGAGGATCAAGGGGGTGGAAGATCAAGGGACTGGAGGGCTTAAAGGTGTCTAAGAGCCATGAGGGTAGGGTGAAGGAATGTGAAAGAGGGAAGGAGAGGAGGTCCTGGAGGGAAATATCAGAGCTCAAGGTTTTAGGAGAGTAGTACGTTCTAAAGGTTATGGCAAGATCCAAGAAGTGAGCAATTGAATTAGTCAGATAGGGTGAAAGGGGGAAGGTGTTTTTTTGTTTTTGTTTTTTGTTTTTTGTTTTTTTTTAAATCTCTGTGTATGTATTGTCTACATTCATATTGCATCTCCTGGAACTGTGGCAGATAGGACTTGGGGTAAGGGCAAGACCATGATACAAGGTCTAGCTGTTGGAGGGACTGGTAAATCAAAGCTACAGGGATGATCAGAGGATGGTAGAGCTAGATGGAAGAGACCGCCTTCTAAGAGATTTGTTTTTCTAGAGGCCATGGAAGCAAACCAACCTGGAGTTGGCAATGAGAAACCAGGAGAATGCTACCCTTCATCACAGTCCCCTAGTATGTAGGGAATGGAAGAATATCAACTTCCTTAAGAGAAAGCTGTGGAGTAAAAGGATAGACTAGATTTTAGTAAAAGAAAAGAGATGGAAAGGGTGACTTAAAATAGGGGTGAAGTGGTACAGAGGCTTGCTAATTACTAAACTAGCACTTCATAAGAATGTAATGGGAAATGATTTGTAAAGTACTGAGGGAAAGTGGAAGCGGCGTTTTGCTTACTGTATTTTTCTTAATTTATTGTTAATTGACAAATAATTGTATATACTCAGGTGTGATGTAATAATATATATGAACATATATGCACATTGTAGAATAATTACATCAAAGTGACATATTTTCTACCTCAGATACTTAGCATTTCTTTATGTAAGAACATTTAAAATCTCTTTTAGCAATTTTGAAATATATAAAACATTATTCTTAATTATAGTCACCATGCTGTGCAATAGATCACAGACTTATTTCTTCTGTGTTAACTGAAACTTTGTGCCCTTTGATCAACATCTTCCCTTTCCCCATCCAAATAATCACTACCTCCAAATCCCCAGCCTCTGGTAGGCACCATTCTTCTACTCTCTACATCTGTGAGTTTGACTTTTTTAGATTCCATGTATAAGTAAGATCATGCAGTACAGTATTTGTGTTTCTCTGCCTGGCCTATTCCACTTAGGCATAATTTTCTCCCAGTTCATCCTCATTGTCACAAAGGGCAGAATTTCTTTCTTTTTCTAAAGGTTGAATAATATTCAATGTGTATCATCTTTATCCATTCATTCATTCATAATGGACACTTACATTGCTTTCATATCTTGGCTGTTGTGAATAAGGCTTCAATAAACATGGAAGTGCACATATCTCCTTTACATACTCATTTCATTTTCTTTGGGTATATGCCCAGAAGTGGAATTTCTGGATCATATGGTAATTGTATTTTTATTTGTTTGAGGAAACTTTGTACTGTTTTCCGAAGTGGTTGTACTAATTTACCTTCCTACCAACTGTGTACAAGGGTTCCCTTTTCTCCGCATTCCCCTCCAACACTTGTTCTCTTTCATCTTTTTGATAATAGCCATTCTAATAGACATGATTTGATATCTCATTGTGATTTTAATTTGCATTTCCCTGATGATTAATGATGTTGAATACTTTTTCATGTATCTGCTGGCCATTTGTCTTCTTTTGAGAAATGTCAGCTTTGGTCTTTTGCCCATTTTTAAAAATCAGGTTATTTGTTTTCTTGCCACTGAATTGTTTTAGTTCCTTATATATTTTGCATATTAGGTCCTTATCAGAAGTAAGGTTTGCAAATATTTTATCCCAATTCATGGGTTGTTTCTTTATTATTTATTTTGCTGTCCAGAAGCTTTTTCTGTTTGATACAGTCCCGTTTGTCTATTTTTTCTTTTATTGCCTATGCTTTTCAGGGTGTATCCAAGAAACCATCGTCCAGACCAGTGTCACAGGGCTTTTCCTCTATGTTTTCTTTTATAAATTTTTCAGTTTTGGGCTTTACATTTAAATCTGCAATCTATTTTGAGTTGATTTTTGTATATGGAGTGAGATGAGGGTGTAATTTCATTCTTCTGTGGGTGAATATCCAGTTTTTCCAACACCACTTACTGGAGAGACTGTCATTGTACCTATTGTTTGTTCTTGACATCTTTGTCAAAACTAAATTGACCACAAATACGAGTTTATTTCTGGAATTTCTGTTGTGTTCCACTGTTCTATATGTCTCTTTCTATGCCAATACCATTCTAGGATTTTTAAATTCTTGTTTTTACTTTTCTTTTTAGTTGGCACAAAATAATTGTATGTATTGTGGGATACAGCAATAGTTTGGTACATGTATATCATGTTGTTTGGGAAAAACTCTTAAACCATTTTTCCTGTGCTCTCACACCATAACAATCGCACAGGAGACTTCTGTGATCCCAAAATATGTGCTTATTTTCCCCCTCCAGCAAGCAAGCAGTCAATTTTGCAGCAGGACCCAACTGGGTGTCCTCTAATTTAATTCCAACTATCTGCCCAGATATAGCATCAGATCCCACAGGTTAGGAGCTTACTCCCACAAGACTATCCCCTCCTTCCCCCCAGTTGCAAGTCCGGGCTTCTGGAACTTCGGACTGACAGGCTTCAAGTTGGGGTTCCCATTACCCCTTCTTTAGGTTCGATTAATTTGCTAAAGTGGCTCACAGCACTCAGGGAAACAAGTTTACTGATTTATTACAAAGGGTATTTGAAAGGATATGAATAAACATCCAGATAAAGAGATACATAAAGTGAGGCCTAGAAGGGTCCTGAGCACAGGAGCTTCTGTTCCCATGCAGCTGGGGTGCACCACTTTCCTGGCACGTAGATGAGCTCTTCACTCCATATCATGGAGATAATGGCAGTCCTGTTGTACTGGTGATTGTTTCAGGTGGCTAGATTGATGAGTAGTCATGGAGTATTGTTGATCATCTAAGAAGCTTCTTATCCAACCGTGAAAATCTCTCTTGCTGGCTAATGGAGCAGAGTTGTGCGAAGGGAAATATGTTGCTGAGGGCTTCCTAGAGCTTCCCAAAGGTCATGTACCGGATACAAAATTTTATCCTAGACCATCTGACAATAATTGCCACAATTAAATTAAAGCATTAGACACAAATCTTGCTCGTAAAGTAATATATTCCCATTAACCTCATTTGTCTCTTTATTTAAAAGTGTTGGCCGGGCGTGGTGGCTCCCGCCTATAATCCCAACACTTTGGGAGGCCGAGGCAGGTGGATCACCTGAGGTTGGGAGTTCGAGACCAACCTGACCAACATGGAGAAACCCCTTCTCTACTAAAAAATACAAAAATTAGCTGGGTGTGGTGGCACATGCTGGTAATCCGAGCTACTCAGAAGGCTGAGGCAGGAGAATCGCTTGAACACGGGAGGCAGAGGTTGCAGTGAACCGAGACTGGGTCATTGCACTCCAGCCTGAGCAGCAAGAGTGAAATTCCCTCTCAAAAAAATAAAAAGTGTTACATTTATAATGCACTTAAAGAGGAAGCAACAAGTTGTCTGTTCTGTGTGTCATGAGTGGATTATGTCATGTTCACTGAGCCAGCGCCCCCTCTCCTTCCTCCCCTCTCTCCCCTTCGCCTTCTACCCTCTTTTCCTCTCTTCCTCAGGTTGCTTATAAGGCCAGCCATCATAGATTTGGTACAACTGAACTGAGAAACTCAAAGGACACTTAAAAACAGATTTCAGTTTAACTTTGTCTTGAGATTCTTCCTTTTTCTTTCCTTGTCATGTTGGTCACAATTTGATATCCAGTTATCTCAAATAGAGCGTAATTCATAGATTCATGATATAGTTATGTTCATTAGATGAATGAATAAGTGAATGAATGAATGAATGAAGAACACATTATTATGTTTTTAGTTTTAGCAAAAGAGAAAGTTCAGAAATACTAAGGAATCTGAACACCAGGGGGCATCAAAAGTTTGCTTTTTTTTTTTTTCTCAAATCTGCCGTTTAAAATAGTCTAAAGCTTGAGTCATATTGGCTTCATAAGAGAAAACACGAGAGAGAAAGGTGGAAGAGGAAGAGAGAAGTTATAACTTAAAGGTTAATTCTAAAGTGGTAAGTGTACTCTACTGCAGTTTACTTAAGTTACTTCTAGAGCAGTGCATGTGGTTTTTCTCATACAGTTATACACCAATGACCAACAGATGACACCACTTCTTATGACCAGCAGATGGCACCACTTGACCTCATGGGTCAAGGAATATAGTGTAGGACCAGATTTTGGAGGATAAAAAAACTATATATAGGGGATGAAATCTTTCACAAACTTTCTGTACAAAAACTACTAAAGTAAAATAAATATTAAAGTAGAGGATTAAGTCCTCCAGGTCTCAAATACCTTAATTTTTAAAAGGTAGAATTTTAACCAGAGGTATATTGTTCATTTTAAAACAAAGTAATAACTAAAATGTTTTTAAATGTCAAGTTTAAGCCTCAGAAAAGGTGAGCTGTAATTGATAGAAATAATTTGGATTTAACTGTGTACTTTTAGAATATTCCTTTATCAGATTTTTCAATGACCAATTAATTCACAGATATTAGCCAAAAGAAAGACAGTTGCACACAGACACAATACTGTTGGATTACTGATTAATAGCACTAAATGATTTCCTCCATTGTCCTTGGCTGTATAATTTAAATGTCAACAGAGTACTTCAGGTTCTCTTATGTACTATCAGTTATTTACCTTTTCTCAACATTTAACTACTTTAGTTGGATACTTCTAATCAGATAAAAACCGCAGCAATGTCCGTAGAGTACCTGTAGTGCAAAGGAAAATGCAGACCCACTGGTTTTTGAGAGTGACAGCACTTGACCCAAAACTTTAAACATGCTTGTGAAACTTCCATGTGGGTGAAGGAGCAGAGACCAGACTAGCACTTAGTTTCTTTTTAGATCTTCCATGCCTTAGTCATGCCGATAAGTAGTAACTGCTTGAATAGGAATAAAAAGCATTCCGTTGGATTTCTGTGTATAATGAAAAGTCCCCGTCTTCGGCTCTTTGATTTCCCACATGAAGCTCAGCTTGGATATTACTATAATAACAAAGAGCACTAGAAAAAACAAAAGGGCATATTTGCTTAAATTGCTGTTTGCATCAAAAGAAACTGCCTAATGGGGTTATCACTGGGTCAGACTGCACTCTGTTTTCACCAACGCTGAATCAAGACCAGATGAATTCAGGAGGGCTGGGTGGGATTAGAGTCTTTAAGCACCAGTATTTTAATAAAATTCTTCTTGGCAAAGCTATCTGTGAGCCCTTCTATTTTGTTAGCAACGGAAAGATACGTAAGAAAGAGATTGGAAATACTGAAGTGATCAACTAGTAGGAAATGACCCTTAGGTTTAATTTTATTTCCAAAAAATAACACTGTGCCATATGAGAGAAAACATCGTCTAGACCCATACTCTCTGACTCTACACTATTTGGTGTTGAAGCTTATGACACTCTGCTTCAGTTCCTTCATCTGTAAAATTAGGGTAATTATCCAGGGTTTGTGTGAGAATTCAAGTTAATACCTGTAAAGCACTTGGAACATGGTAAGCACTGAATGCGTTAATTATGATGATGATGATGATGGTATACTAGCTACTGCATGAGGTGCTGAGAATACAGAGATTGAAAAGATACCATCTCTGCCTTTGGGGAACTTAGAGTCTTTTAGGAGGAATCAAGAGAATAAATAAGAGCAAAATGTTATAGATATAATAAGGAGGTTATATAGAGTTTTGGGATAGGGGGTGACAAGGGAGGGTATGGTGAGTTTGGCCTGGGTAGGGGTGAGGGATGCCTTGAAGAAAGGTCCTTCAGCGGAACTGTGCAATATGTATTTGCAGGCAAGAAAAGGGAACAAGGAAGGACTATTGGACATGTGGTGAAGGCAGGGCTGGGCAACACATGTTGAAGGGCACCAAAGTAGGAACCAGTGTGATACATTCAAAGAACTGCCATTCTTGGAATATGATCAGAGCACAGGGTGTGAGTATAAGGGGTCAGAGTGAAAGATGAAGCCCTTCGGGTGGACATAAGTCAAAGTCCAGCATTGGAAACAGGAATCCAGGGGTTAATTTGGAAATTAGATGAGGTTTGTTTGGCTCATTCATTATTTGTTTATTTATTAGAGACAAGTTCTCACTGTATTACCCAGGGGGACCTCAAACTCCTGAGCTCTGGGAATCTTCCTACGTAAACCTCCCAGGTAGCTGGAATTACAGACATATGCCACCCTGTGTGGCTAGTGTTTCTTAAAAATAAGCTGTAAACATTTACAACTTAGAACCTCCACGTGAAAAAAATAGGAATTTCCAAGCTTTCTAGAAAATTTGGAGTGTCTTGCAATATCATTCTCTAATTCCAACACAGTATCAGTGGATGACCTGCGCACTGCCCAGTTTGTTCCTGGCCTCTTCCTCTCACATTCAGTCCCAGCCTTGCCTCTAATCCCGTGAGCACTGGTGTTTCTGACCTTTACATAGCACCCTAAAGACTTCTGATTTTATTCTACAGGGCATGCAGAGCATTGAAATGTTTTAAGCAGGAGGTTCTACTGTAATCTGACTTACGTTTTTGTGTGGAGGAGGGATTGAAGGACAAGATGCTAAATTGTTTTCATCTTTTAACAAAAGTTCTATCATAAGCAATGACTGGACACATATGAGGGCAATTGAGTATCATTGGATTTTACTATTAAATTTCTTTAGAAAATAGAATCTGTTCTTTGAAAATTGGAATCTTTAATCTTCTTATGGAAGACTGACCAATCTTCTAGTCAACCCTGTATTCTTTTTATTTTCAAGAGTAAGCAAAAGATCTAAAATTTTAAGAGGAAAGCCCCATCCTTCTCTGGCAGCTCCTTTAAGGATCAACAGATAGTCCTCTTGGAACTGATAATGAAATATAATCCAATCTTAACATACCTGGAAAAGGGCTAAAGGGAATGCATACGTTTCAATAGGGGAGGAACTGGTACAAAACAATCGTTAGCAAGAGGCAACAAAGAATTTCTGGCAGAGTGGGTTTTGCTATCTAAAACTTGCTTTTTCTAATAGAGACAACCTCTCATCTCCAGATACTCCATGACTTTCCGGAAGAAAGGCATACTTAAATTGAAGTGATAGATGAAATAAACCCGTGGCTTTTTTGGCTTTTGGGTCAGGCCCCTGTGAAGTTAGCAAAGGCAGCAGAAGCAGCTATGCTTGCATCAGAATGCAGAATGATGCCCATCCTCAGGAATCATTTCACACCCACTTCCTTTCCCATCCATGGAGTAAGGGGACAGGGAAGTCAATTATGAGAAGGGGGATGAACTAATCCTATACTCATTCTCTGGCTTTCTGTAAAAACACTGGTTGGTTTTTAGCAGGAAACTTATGCTGGTTATATTAGTCAGGATTCTCTAAAAAAACAACTAGTAGGATGTGTGTGTGCATGTGTCAAGTGTATGTCACATATACATACATATGTATGTGTGTAAGTATATGTCACATGCATGTACTTATATACATATGCATGTATATATTTATATCTATATAGTTGTAGGAGCTAAGTCTGAAATTGTGGGGCAGGTTTACAGTCTGGAGATTCCAGGAAGAGTTGATGCTGCAGTCTTGAGTCTGAAGACAGTCTGGTGGCAGAATTCCTGCTTTCTTAGGAGACCTCAGTCTTTTTTCTTAAGCCTTCAATTGATTGGATGAGGCCCACTTACGTAATAGATGGTAATCTGCTTTATTCAATCTACTGATGTAAATGTTAATCACGTCTAAAAAGAACCTTTGCAACAACATCTAGACTGGTGTTTGACCAAAGTACTGGTCAAACTAAAGTACTGTCATAGCCTAGCCAAGATGACACATAAAATTAATGACCACATTGGGGTCCAGACTGGTCTGCATGATTTAGGCTGGAGAGGAGAGGAAGACCCTGCTACTGAGCTATGCCCATCTCTGAGAAACCAAATTTTATCTTGCACGTTATATCTGATACTCATTGAACAAACATGGAAAAACCTGCTATGTGCAAAGTTCTTTGCCAATTATTCTCTGCTTTTAGGAGGTCTTTTGCTGTTGTAAATTGGAGGAAGAGTACAGATGCAGACAGACACTCTGGGAAGCAACTTAGTATGGTGGAAAGGCACTGGGTTGTAGAGACAAGAGTACCGGTTTTGGCTGTGTGACTTTGTGCAAGTTTTCACACTTCTACACTCATTGGTGATTCCATTTTATCAAGATCTGCAAACTGTCTAAGCCTTATATTTATCTGTAAAACCATCATCAACATCATCATCAGCAGCAGCAGCATTGCCCCAGGATTTAATGGAATAAAACATGTAACAATTTCTGATATATTACAAGTCACCAACAATAGTTCTTTGTCTTCCTTCTCTATCACATTGCTAAGTAAAAAGGGGTGTGAGAAACTATGATGAGGGGCAGAGTGAGGGAAATGGCACCAGGCATGATGTTGCAGCCTTGAGTCTGAAGGTAGACTGGAGGCAGAAAATTGGAACATTTAATCAGGTGTACCCCATAGTCAGCTGGCCAGCTGACTCTACGGGGCAGGTCTGTGGTGCAGGTGAGGCTTCATATTTATCTACTATTTGGTAAAAATGAGGTGCTGTTCCTGAAATCTAGAATCCTGATGGTATGACTATAAACATTTCAGAATGATTCTCACCCTTTTCAATCCCTTATGCCGCAATCTCCATTTATAGTTTTGAGTTTTGAATTTTAAGCCATGTTCTAAAAATTCCAAAGTTCAACTCTTAGAAAATCCCAAGTAGTCTAAGAGTGTTTTACACCAAAATAGTCACAAGATTATGTTAGACAAGTTAAAATACATGCATTTTAGTATATACTTTGCACAACCTCTCTGAAATGTCTTGTTCAAAAACAGAAAACTCAAAGCTGCTCAAATGTTTGTTATGGTCTCTTAGTTCGATAACTGAAAGTGACAGGCTCTACTTTTTCCATAGGCTCCCACAGCAGTTTGTGGGTTGGGCTAACATCATGTTGCTTTTCTCTCACTGCATTCTCTGGCGTGTGTGTGTTCTACCGAATACCTATATTTGGTCCACAGATGTCCAGTGAAAAGAAAAAGAAAAGTTTATGGTTTTTGATGCCTTATTAAAAACATGCACAATAGGTTTTCTAGTCTGTATAAGATGGGAAAAGGGATGGTAAGGGGATCACATACTTTATCTTAGTCCTTCAAAGGTGAATTCATTACTTCACCCTGTGATTTGATGGCGGTAGACATTATTATTTTAACTTGACCATCGGTTGCTAGTTAATAGTACCTGCACATACTATCACTAGTGGTAGATAACAATGGGAAAGCTGATACTAGTATCTCTGTAACTTTGTTAGAGTTTTGGGCAAGTGAGCCAAAGCAAGTTCTACCCCCAAGTAGATCTCCATTTATCCTCAGAGACACAAAGGTCATGAGACTGGAGAGGACCAGGTCATGATTAGAGAATAATTATGAAGGGATGACATTATATACATTTGGTTAGCTCAGCTGTTCATAACTGTGGATGCAGATCACACAGATAAATGCATAGCTGATTAAACTGGCATCCCACTCTTACTGGTGCTGTGCCAATCTGGGGGCCATTTCCAAACAAGAACATAAGAATTCAACTCAAGGGAGTCAGAGTTGTATAAATTCCAGGCTATCATATGTGGAAAATACAGACTTCAAAACAAGGTACTTAGAGAAGGAATTGGAAAAACTAGAGATTGATAAAGATGGAGGTGCAGTAAGAAATAAAGTAAAAAAAAAAAAAAAGGCTTTTTGGCACATTTCCATTACCACCTTGAGCATACAAGAAGTCCTCTGCAGATGCTCATTGAATGAATGAATTGAAAGATATCCCTCTCCTCCTGCCAAAAGAAAAGAAAACAGAAAGACGAAAGTCACAAGGCCCTAAAAGCAATTCTAGAGAAAAACAGAAAGGAAAAGAAGTTACCTGAAGTTCAGATAAGAGGGGAAATAACAGTTGAAAGAAAAGCTTAAAAATTGGAAGAAAAGGAAGAGGTTTGATTCAATTGGAGGATTCAACAAGCTTTTCCTCCCCAAATTCTTGCTACATATAATGGCATGATACAGAGCTAAGTATATTTTATGAATTATTTTATTTCTCAAAGCAATATGAGATGTCTACTCATATTATGCCCATTGTACAGATGAGATCAGAATCAAGTCTGGACCAAGTGTGTGTGAGACCAGAGGTATACTTGTAGCTATTGTCCAAGATGGACAGTAAATTATATGATACCCTAGCTGTAGGGTCCGCTTGAATGAATAAGACACAGATTTTGGCCTCTAAGGAGCTTATACTCTAGTGGAGGAAATCAACCTGCAAACAATTTTAATTCAAAGCAGAGTGACATGAGAGTGTACTTAAGGGGCAAAGTGGGAAGTTTATGGCCCAGAGAAGAAGCACTTAATTCTGCTTTGTGGGTGGGTTTAAACAACCAGTGTTAGGGAAGAAATAAATGGGAATGTAGTTTTCCCCACCAATTTTCTGTGTGTGTCCTAGAAATAATTCCTAAAAAGGGATCTTACAGCCGGACAGACCAATTAAAGGTGAATATATTCTAACCTCTGCCTTACATAGAAATTAAATCCTAGCAAACCCTCTATAGGTTTAAGGAAGTAAATTTCTATTCCCATGAAAGACAGCAGGTACTTCCTAGTCATTTCACATCATGATCACTTTAAGGAAAGCCAAAAAAGCTGACTGGGAAAAAAACAAAAACAAACAAGCAAAAAACAACAACAAAAAACCCTTTCAGCTGTTAAAGCTGAGACCAGTGAAATCTTTCCTAAATTTTTGTTTAAATTGTTATAAATTTGATGCTGAATCCTACTTTATTTACAAAAACATCCTGTGTCCCAATGAAATCTTTCTTTATGCCGTTTCCAAGTAGACCCACTTTCTTAAAAATAAATTTGTAACACTGTTTTTTTAAAGAGAAATCTCAACTAGCAGATGTATATCTATTATCAAAATATAATGTCATGTATATAATACACAAATTTTCTCCAACATAGCAATGCCTCTTAATATATTAAAATTATTCCTTTATAAATTATATATAATTTTTCTCAGCATAGCATTAAAGATGGTTAATGTAATCTAGTGTTTTGCACTTCATAGAAAAAAAAATCCCATTAGGAGAAATTCAAAATGTTTTACAAATATGCCACGGAGTAGGTTTTAATCATTGCCCTTCTCTTCATTTGGACAGTAAGTGAAAGCAAGACTATTGGCTGAAATGACTTATGCAAAGGTGAGAAGCACTAACAAAGTTTAGCCCTGACTCTGACCGCTAACACCGTCATTCTGTCCCAGAAGCCATGTCATCTAACTGCTGGTCAGTCATGAAGAAAGCATTTCTGGAGCCTCACCCCTAAGTGAATTTGCTTGGCAATAGGTAGAGGGGATAAATTAGTGACTTCCTTCTACCTACTGAACAACTTGCTGAATATCTTGTACACGACCCAGGTCACTGAGATACAATCTAAGAAAAAAAAAAAATCAGCACATTCTGAAGAGAATGAAAGCAGTTTCTATTCCAAAGATAAATCAATGGAGTTGTCATAGGTAGAAATTAGTTTTTGTGTATTTGTTGTTTTCTTCTTCTGTCTCAGGTCTCTCTCATTATTGCTGAAGACTTATAGGAAAAGTGACTAAAATATTTAAATTGTTTATATATTGGAAATTTTTTTTAAAGAATATTGATTCTTAGGAATGAGCTAGGTAAGAGGACTAATTTGGAGAGATTAATCAGTATTTGGGGTTTACTGAAAATGTCACCACAATCCAGTGGCCCCAAGCTATGCAAGACAAACCAGTATATTATTTCTCTAAAAGGAATCTAAACTGAGTGTATATACACGATGACACTCAGCTTTACCTTTGTTCTCGAGTGAAAGTAAAAGAGAGTGGTATGTCATCTGTTAACAATGCTCAAGTTAGAGAATTCCCTGCAGGATTTTACTTATGAAAAGATAAAAAAGAAAAAAAAAAGTTGTTACACATTTTTTTCTAACCTGTGCCTCTGCAATCAAGGAAAGTATGATCTTCTATAATTTGATTGTAGTTGTTTCTTTAGCGTGGGAGTGTTCACCTACAGTAGAGTGCAGTGTGTTCACCAGGTAAATGAGAACATATGATAATAATCTTTGTCCCAGCAGGCACGGTAGAGCTGATTGTTCCTGGAAGCTGGCGGCATTCACTCTCTTTAATCAAGTTATAGCTGAAACTGGTTTATTAGGAATGATACTAGGATGTGGAGTGCTGATTCTTGTTTTCCCAGGTGCTTTTAAAACTAAGTAATCCTCAAAGAGTTAGAGAAATCACCACAGAATTTGGTAAAGCACTACAGAGATATGTTTTCTAAACATTTAGCTTTTTTGGAGTGGAAAAGATGACAGAAAATTCCTTTGTTTAAAAATAATTTGAGCAATATTTCAATCATAATATAGGACAGCATGAAAAAGAAAAATAATCTATAGTTCTACTTTCATGAGGTCACATTGCATAGGTTTGAATTCCACTCTTCCCTTTTGTAGCTGAGTGAACTTGAAAGACTTTATTGAGCTTCTTTGCACTTCAGTTTCCTCAACTATAAAATGGAGATATTAATAGTAGCTAACGAATGAGGTTGTTTCAGGATTATATTAGATTAAATATACAAAGAACTTAGAACAGTGTTGACACATGGTAAGTGCTTAGTAAATATTAGCTACTACTATTGTCAATTTTGAAATGAATATATTAAGAAGGTAGCTCCTTTTAATCTTAGTCCAAATTCTGTATGTGTTTAAGGGGTGTAATCTCAGTACGCATAGCATTTTAAACTTATTTTTCTTTTTTCTGCATAAATATCTTTTTGATGTGGCTGTATAGACTTTATAAGTATTACTTTTAATAGCTCCATGAAGTTGTTGCGTCATTATGTCCTGCAATAGTGCAAGAATGCCACATACCTTTTATAGTATTACAATACTTTTGTTGTAATATGTACAGGTTGTTCCTATTATTATTTTATTATATATGCAAGATAGCACTCAGATTAACCCTTGTTTTTGAGTGAGGCAAAATATAATTTCATAACTGCAAAGTAGTATCACAATGAACATGTTGGAAAATTTATATTAATTCTATTGATTTTTTGCTTAAGGAATAGAATTGCTAAAGATAAGATATGAACTTTTAGAAGAATGACATTTCAATAAAACTTTCTAAAATGGTTGCCCTAAGTTACAATATCATAAGTATTATGTGAATATTTTACAGCATATCCTCACTAGAATTTGTGTTATTATTTGATAGATATGAACAAATGTTTATATCTCTTCTTATGTGAAGTCTTGTTCATATCATTTGACCTCTAAACTCTTGAAATTCTTTTATTTTCTTTTATATTGAGACAGAGTCTCACTCTGTCATCTGGGCTGAAATGCAGTGGTGCAATCATGAATCACTGCAGCCTTGATCTCCTGGGTTCAGGCGATCCACCCACCTCAGCCTCCAGGTGGCCGAGATTGCAGGCATGTGCACCCACACCTAGCTAATTTTTAAATTTTCTGTAGAGATGGGGTCTCCCTACATTGCCAAGGCTGGTCTTGAACTCCTGGGCCCAAGTAATCCTCCCAGGTTGGCTTCCCGAAGTGTGGAGATTAAGGTGTGAGCCACCTGGCTTGGGCAGAATTATTTTCGTATACACTTAAATTTAGATATGAATCCTTTTTTTTTTTTTTTACGTCTGATGAAATGATTTTCCCTTCCACTGCAGTTTTTTGATTTATATAATTGTGATTTTTCAAATTTTTACATATTTGAAAATTTGTCTTTGACTCTTTTTTATTATATCTGGTTTCATCTAGATAAAATTATCTTGTTCTATTTTTTCTTATAAATAAATTGTTAACTTTGGGGTTTATTGTGATATACCATATAAGAATGATTGAAAAAAAACATTGCTGCAAACCATCACATCGAACATCTGGTATTTGGTTTTATGAGATAATAATTATAAGTAAGGGAGAAATACAACAGGATTCTACTTACTATTGAAGCTGAGAGCAGAAGGCAGATTTTTTGAAGAGAGGGTCTCTTTACTTTCCACATTGCTTTAAATCTCCCTGATCCAAACAACAAGCTCTGAGAAAGGGAAAAAAATCTATGCCCCAAATAGAGCAGAGTTTAGAACTAAAGACAATGCTGGCATCTCATTGTCTGCTTAGGTTAGCTAATCTAATTTATCTTTTCTTTTCATGAAATTAATCTCAAGCAAACACACTGTTCACACTTTTAAGTTAAGGGACGCTTAATGTGCTTAGTGCTAGCTAGAAATATTGATTTCTTAATGTAACACTTAAACACATATATTATTGCATCAATTCCTGGCAGAAACTATTTTAATTCTTTGAACTAGTAAAAAAGGAAAGTCCTGTTTGTGGTTAAAAATATGAGTGCATTTAGTAACACTTCCGGCCTGGTAAAATTACAATCCAGAAATGCTAACAAAAAATTTTTCCTTATTTGGTTACTTCACTTTAGCACAACAAAACCTTGTCTTTGGTTCTTTAAGCAGTTAACTTCAGTACATCAAATGTTTCTTAATCTAGGTGCTGAAAATTAAAAGATAAATAAGAAAAGGTTTCTGCTGGGGCAATTTAAAGCCTAGTGCAGACAGATACAGAAAACTGATTGCAACATAATTTGGTAAATCTTAAGGACCAGACCATTTAACTGCTTTTGTCAAAGATTTTAAAGGAGACTCACAGTTTACAGTTAACAGTAGCGGGGCTATTATCCTATCTCCCTTTTGACACTGCCCCCAGCTTGACTTAAAAGGGTTTCAGAACCTCCCAGTCTCCTTTCCCACCACCCCAAGCACCTAGCTCCTCAACCTGCCCCATCATCACATACCACCCAAGGATCCTATTCCCAAGAAGGAAGATATACTTAGAATGAATTTTCCACGTTTCCTTCAGTGGTGATGGAACTAATCATCATGTTTCATACTCCTTTTGGTCTCAGCCACCATAGAAGTCCAAGCATTCCAGGTCATCACGGGAACTCTCCTCCATATATTTCTGTATATCCCTTGATCTGACTCAATCTCCCATTCCTTCCAAAACTGCAGTCTCTTCCAATGCAGCTGCTGGAATTCAGGGCTTGGGAAGCACAGTCTCTTTTATTTTCTAACTCTTCTCTGAACAACACCTTCACCTTCTTGCTCTAAGCCCTGGCTCACCACCCAACCCAACCCATATCCTGTTTACCATCAGCCTTTTCAGGGGTGGTTGTTTTTGCTCCCACACCCTATGCTTCCAGGTCCTGGAGGTAGGGACAGGAATACTCCTTGTTTCTCATTGTTTATCCTCTTTCAAAAACCCTTCATCTCCTATTTTCCAAGCCATTCCACTTCATGATGGAAGATTTTAGCAGCTGGCTCATTGCATTTCCTTGTACCACGACTCCTGTCATTATATTTAATGATGTCAACATTTATGTATGTCATTATTTTTCAAATTTGACTGCACATTTTTGTTACCTCATGATGTTTTAAAAATCCTACCTGTGTTCAGTTCCTCCCCCAAGCCAAAGAGGTACTGATTTAGTTTAGTCAAGGTAGGATTTAGATACCAGATTTTGTTTTGCTTTAAAAAAACAAAAAAACAAAAAACCCCACAACTCCTATGATCTGAGTATGCAGCAGGGTTCAGCACCACTTACTTAGATCAGTTCTACAGTAAGCCTTTTCAATGATTTGACCTTCTGACTCCAATATCTCTTTCTTTCCCCAACCCCATCATGTTCACCCTAGTCATACCCTAGAATTTGTCATTATCAGTAACCTCCAATATCTAGTTTTTCATCATTCCACTTTCAGATATTCACAGCATCTCTTTCTGCCTCCTCACTTAAGTACATCATTGCAGTAATCTATGGACTCACTCCCAGCCTTTGTCCTAATCATCTCCCTCGCTTGTCTTTACTTCTTTCCCTATTCTTCTTAGATTCCATGGTTTGTCACTATAACTCTTCTGCATGTACCCTCAACTCTTTTGTCCTTCTCTCTCCCCATTATATTTGCCTAGCAAAATACAAACCCTGATTATATTTAACTCGCTTAATCTATATCTGCATTCAAGCAGCTAAATGGGATAAGAGAACAACACACACATTTACTTTACATTATGGCCACAAATCTCTGGTGGGTCCTCAACACTTCAGGAAATTTTTTGTAGTAGAATTCTCTGGTCAGTTCTTTTTCCAGATAACTGTTTGGTATCTTCCCCCCTTTTTAAACCTCCAACATTCCCTCCTTGTCTTCATTTTCAACTGATAACCTGGATTTTTATTTCATAAGAAAATAGAAGTAAGCAGAAGAGAACTACTTCCCTTTCCCTTTACCAAATCTATCAACCTCCTTGCTCCTCATCCAAGTGCTCTATCTTCTCTTTGGTCACAGATGATAAACAGCTCCTGCAGCCTGGCTCCTCACCCGCTTCCACCTGTGCCAGGGCTTTACTCCTCTAATCATCTTTTTTCTCCTGAACATGACTCTTCCCTCTTACTGTAGATCATTCCCATCAGCATACAAATAGATCCCCCATCTCAGCAAAACAAACCCAATCCTTTCCTAGACTTCCGGTTGCATTCTAGCTCCAGTTGCATTCCTCAACTCTTCTTCATAGCAAGTTTCTTGGGAATTTTCTCTACTCACTCTAACTTTCTCACTTCTCATCTCTTTAGCCCACTTCAGTTGGGATTTAGTCGTCATCACTCTCCTGAAATTGCTCTGTCAAATCACCAGCAATCTCCATGTTGCTAAGAGCACCAGTTAATTTTCAATCTTCATTTTATGCAACCTCACAGCAGATTTGGCACAATCATCATCCACCCTGAAGCATTTTCTTCTCGAGCCCTTCTGGATACCACTATCTCCTAGTTGTTGTTCCATCTCATGGCTGTTGCATCCTGGTTTTCTTTGCACACTCTACCTTTCTCAATATCAGAGCGCTCCCGCTTGATGTTCTTGCTTGGTCCTGCCTTCTTCACTCCCTGTACTCACTTCCTAGACCATTTCATCCAGGCACATGTCCTCACATAGCATCTTCATGCTGGTGATAATCCCCCTCCATCCTTTCTCCTAAGCTCTAGGTTTAAATATCCAGTTGCCTAGTATGTACATTCATTTGTGTTACCTAAAAAGCATAACATGTTAAAACCAAAATTATTTTTTTCTTCTCACATCTGCTCTTTATATGGATTCCTGTTGGCATATCCATCCCCTAAATTGCACAATCTAATATCTAGGCACTATCCTTTTTCTTTATTTTCTCAAATTTGACTTTTTTCCTTCTCTTTTCCTTCCTTCCTTCCTTCCTTCCTTCCTTCCTTCCTTCCTTCCTTCCTTCCTTCCTTCCTTCCTTCCTTCCTTCCTCCCTTCCTTCCTTCCTTCCTCCCTCCCTCCCTCCCTCCCTCCCTCCCTCCCTTCCTTCCTTCCTTCCTTCCTTCCCTTCTTTCCTTCTTTTTTTTCTTAAGGCTCTTACTCTGTTACCCAGTGTGGAGTGCAGTGGCATGGTAATGGCCCACTGCAGCTTTATCTTCCTGGGCTCAAGCAATCCTCCCACCTCAGGCTCCCGAGTAGCTGAGACTACAGGTATGCATCACCACATCTGGTTATTTTTTTCTATTTTTTGTAGAGATGGGGTGTCTTGCTGTGTTGCCTGGGCTGGTCTTGAACTCCTGGGCTCAAGCAATCTTCCTGCCTCAGCCTTTGTAACTGCTGGGATCATAGGCAAGAGCCATGCTGCCTGGCTCACATTTGACATTTCTATCATCAAGAAGTCTTGTCACCTCTACTTAAAGTGCCTTGAATTTGAGAATTCTCACTGTCTCCACCTCTATCATTTTGGTCCACACTATTATTATATCTGACTGTTGCGTTAATCTCCTAACGTGTCTTCCTATTTCTGTTCTTGCATCCTTTCAATCAATTCTTCACATGGCAGCACATTGTTTTCAAAATATAAATTTGTTCAATTAACCTGGCTTAAACCATCCCATAGTTTACTGTTACACCGAGAACAGGGTAAGTCCTTACTAATGCTCACAAGGCTGTTTGTGATCTGGCCCTGACCCACCTTTCTGTATTATTATTATTATTATTATTATTATTATTATTATACTTTAAGTTCTAGGGTACATGTGCACAACATACAGGTTTGTTACATATGTATATATGTACCATGTTGGTGTGCTGCACCCATTAACTCGTCATTTACATTAGGTATATCTCCTAATGCTATCCCTCCCCCCTACCCCCACCCCACAACAGGCCCTGGTGTGTAAGATCCTTTCTGATGTCATCTCTACCAGCCCTCCCTTACTCCAAGCTGGCTGAATTTGCTTTCTGGAGTGCACCAAGCTTGCTCCATCTTTTGGGTCTTTGTACTTGATCCTTACACAGCTTATTCCCTTATTTCTTAGAAGAGATGCCTCCCAATTCCCAGATCTCCCTTATCTAAAGTGAAGCTAAGGCTGCCTATTTTATATTCTCTTACTTTCTGATATTTCCTCCATAATTCTCATTGGTACTTGAACTTAAATATTTATTTGTTTACTTTATTATTTGTTTCTCTTGCTAGAATGTAAGCCTCCTGAGGTTAGAAATTTTATGTCTTGCTTATAGTAGCATCCCCAATGCTTACATGAGAGATCCTCAGTACGTATTTGTTCAATAAATTAATAAAATGTTATCACTAAAACTGATGTTAATATTCATGAAAAGAGATTACCTTACTGATGTTACCTCATTATTCATTGAAAACAAACATGAAACTATTCATGTGTTCATGTGCCACTTAAAACCATCTTGCTTACTTTTGAATGCCACTCCAGGTACAACACTTTGATTAGCACTATTTTCTATCCTGTGAACATTTCAACCCAGGGTTTGTTGGCCCTGATTGGTTCAATCAGGCATGGGTACCTGGCCAAAAAACAACCAGTTTATTATAGTTTGATTATCAACTGAATTTGAAACTGGCCAAATCATGCATTATTACCTAGTTAGGCTGAAGCATGCTTTTGGGTAGGATGGAATACGTAGCAACTGACTATCATTACTGTCTTATTTATAATATTAGAAAACTTAAATTATCTTGAATGTCCAATATAAGAGGACTGGGTCAATACATAGTATGAGATGCTTACTGTATAGTGTGTATTTTGAGTGAAAAAATCAGAGAGCACAATTGTTTATGCAGTATGACTTTGGTTTTAATTTTTTCTCTTTGTATATATATTTTCGCAAAGAAAAAAACAACCCAAAAATTTAATAGGGCTTCTTTTTTCCTAGATGCTACCAATGAGGATTGTAGGAACATCCCATTGTAGGTGGTTTTATTTCTTCCATATAGTCTTATAAATATTTTCAAATTAATTTAATTAGAATAAAAATCATGTTATTTAGAAACTTTCCATAAAAAGAGCATGCTAACATTTTATGCATTGTTTAAAACTAATTTATATTCTTGCATTATATGTGCATTGCATATAAAACTATGTAAAGTATTATATTTAGTTATGCATTATATATTTATATCAAGTAACAGATTAGAATGGATTGTATATATTATTTCTACACACACATAATTTCATAGATTAGTGAATTATTTGGCAGCACTTGAACTACTACTTCAGTTCAAATGCTGAAGAGTGTTTTATGGTGATTCCTTTAAATAATTGCCAAACATTTGCTTTTGTTCTAAAGAAACCACAATAAAGATAAATAAGTCTAAGTGCAATTATATCAATTTATGAGAATTAAAAAGTTAAAGGCCTAGTGTTTAAAAGTCAAACTGTGGAGTGATGAGAGCTTCATTGTAACATTATCATTTGTTTTATAAATTCAAACATATTCCTGGTTAGATTATAATGACCTCCTCTTTAACCTCTAAATACTGCATGCATATAAAGTAGAAAAGTCAGCTGTTACACAGTAAGTCTCTAAGAGTAGTTTATTAGAATTCAAATATTGAGGCTCAGGACTGATAATTATGTGGAAGAACAACCTAAAGATGATGTGTAAGAGCATAATAAACATAAATTTTGAGTTGAGAAGTAAAAGTAATGGGCTCAGTTTGTATTTAATTAGGAAGTCTTTCAGTTTCTCTAAAATTCAGGCTCAGCCATAATTCTTTTGTTCATTTATTTGACAGATATTTATAGAGCATCTGCTATGCCAACTGCTAAGATTCCATTGGTGAAAAAGAGAGATGCATCCTGCCTTTTTGAAATAGACTGTATGCTAGTAAATAATTACACAATTTTTCAGAAAATTTTAATTATAATCCATATGAAAACACTGAAATGGGGTAACATCCCATCTGAGGTGAGATGTAGAGCCTCAAGGAATCTTTTCTTAGTAATATTTAAAGCTTCTCAACCCTATTGACCTAAAGCACTCTGGCAGGGGGTGAAATCTCTTTCTTCATAGCCTAGTTGGAAACTGATTGTACAATTAGACACTGACATGCTCAAAATTTCTTACTTCAATTTCCTTTATGCTATAGCACAGAATACTGAGTTGAAGAAGAGGAATGAAAACAAAGTCAGGGACTTGCCAACCAATGAGAAAGTCCCCAATGTAATGGCTCCAAAATGCCATTGATGCCTACTGACTATTCTAAATAGACAAATAGAAACATTTCTAGGGCGGGATGCTGGGTGAAAGGACAGAGAGAAGGGGAAAGACTAAGGGTGTAGAAGGAAATCAGTTTCCATTGTTTTCAGACCACTATTATGTGCCAGCAGTATTACATGTGTAATATCTAATATTTGCAAGAATTCTGCACACAGATATTGTCGTAATTTAAAGGTGAGGAAACAGGCCAAGAAACTTTGAAGGACTTGGTCAGGATTACTTAGCAAGTACATTACAGATCTGTGATTAAAATCTAAGTCTTTCAAACTCTATACCTAACATCATTTATATATTCTTCACTAGTAGCAGAATATATACACAGGTGGGAAATGAGGAGAATAACGATAGAAGGAGGTGCCAATGTATTATAATTATGCTAAAAATGCAAGAATTAAAAATGCTAGCAAATAAAACCATCTAATGTAATCTAAATTTGGAACTGCCTAATTTGATTTATTGCTGGGAACTCATAGCTCTTCCAACTGCAGGTTTTTTTCTTCACCCTCCTTTACCTCACTCCTTCCAGGAATTGGTTCACCAAGAAGCTTAATCTATTCTGTGATATGGGCCACTGTAGATTGAATTTTTGGTCTCAATTCTTCATTGTCCCATGACAGGTTTATCTTATTCCCTCTCTTGCCTTGCTCTCATGTGAGTGAAGTGTATTTTTCCTACTCTTTGACTTTGGGCTTAAACATATAACTTGCTTTGACTACTGGGATGTTAGTGAAACAGAGACCAGAAATGTACCTGAATGGTTCTGCTTGGTCTCCTGGGCTGAAGCATTTCACCATAAGCACTTGCCCTGGACGGCAGGTTCCCCATCAGTCTAGCCTGAACAAAAAACTTGGAGACTTGAAGTGAACCTGCAGTCAAGAGCCAAGGCCAACCAACCCACAGCTTGAAAGACAGCTTCAATTAGCCAAACCATATGAGTTACAGATCCACAAGTGTAAGAATAAATGTTGTTGTAAGATGCTGAGTTTGGGGGATCATTTTTTATGCAGCAATACTGTGGCTCTAGGCAACTTATGTAACCATGATGTCCATATAAAATTACTGGAGACATATAAGAAGAAAAATATCTTTATTATTTCTGAGTCATCCAAGGCAGGAAAATAATGAAGGGCTGTGACTAAGAGATTTGAATAGATGGCCTGAGCACCTTTGAGAGGACTGTTCCTGAATGCTTATTTGCTGGACTGGGGTCACTCCAGAGTAAGAGGTGGAGGGGAGACCTGTCGGTGTGAGAGCTCTTTCCCAGCCAGACGCTTAAGCTTAGCCCTAGGAGACAAACAAAAGCTGCCTGTCAGTAGAAATAAGATAAGGAACAAAGGATTAAGGCAGTGGTTGTGTTGGCTCTCTGCTCTACTGCCTTACAAATAAGATTAGTAAATTGCTAAACATAGTTTTTGTGTTACTAGTTGACTTCATTTAATTTCCCTATAGAATAGTATATTCAGCCAAATAGGGCTTAGGCCTCATTGGATTTATCAGTATATACTTTGCTTATGAAGTAAGCTAGAGATTAAAGTCACTGGAACAAAGCACTAAAAATGAAAGTGCTTGAGGCAATTTTAGTCTCAGTCTAGATCATTGCCTGGTGAAGGATTTATCACAGAAATAACTTATTTAAAAATATGCAGGTGAGGTTTTTACTGTCATATTTAACAAAAACACACATGGGGCTTATCATGAAATATGCTAGTGTGATGTGTCTGTCACCCCTAAGGAATCTGGCATCAACACTAAAGCTCTGCTATATGATGCCAAAGACACTATTATGAAGTAGTTTACTGAAAGAGATATAACTACCTAATTTATACCGTACACATCAGAAAACAGCACTTTAACTCAAAAAATCCATATTTTGTTTCCAGTTTTAAGTTATTTTCTGATAGACTTAAACCAAATTCAATGCTTTTTAAATTTCAGATGTTAAATTGTTTTAGTTCTAGAATTTTTCATTTGGTTGTTGTTGTTGTTCTTTTCAGTTTACAAATCTCTCCTAGAATTTCTCCCCTTTTCACCCACTGAAACCATATTTGAAATAATTGTCATGATTATTTTAAGGTTCATTTACTGACCAGAATTGTAGACCTATTTCTGTTAACCAATTTTCTCATTTTTTGTACACATTTACTTGTTTCTTTACATTACCAGTAATTTTTAATGGCATTTGGGATATCATAGATAATACATTGTAGAGATTCTGGATTATACTATATTTCTTTAAAGGGTATATTGGAAAACCTTTTCTATAAAGGGATAGATGATAAATATTTTAGGCCTTGTAGGCCACCTTTGGTTATTGGTATTTCTTCCCTTTCCCTTCCTCTTCCTTTTCTTCTTCCCCAACCCTTCCTCTTTCTTTTCTTCTTCCTCTTCTCTTTCCTCCTCTCCTTCCTTCCTCTTCCTCCTCCACCCTTTAAGAATGTAATAATCTTTCTTATCTCGAGGGTCATACAAAAAGAGGCCATAGGTTTTAGTTTGCTAACTGTCACGCTAAATAGAGGTAGTGTTATTCTAGCAGATAGCTAAATTATAGGCAGATGATTTTGAACTTGTGGGGTTTGGTTTTACAATTTGCTAAATTAAGCCCGTTTTAGTTTTGCCTCGAGTTGAAGAGCAAATAATCCCTTAGTCCTGGAATGTAGTCTTGTCTTTATATGTATAACCTTTCTGGAATTTCAATGGAAAATTACAGTGTTTTGAAGCCTCTCTAATTTAGTTGAACTTGAACTCTAAACTGTTTCTCTGCAGTAGGTAGCAGCTGAAATACATGATCGGTTTTTTATCCTTTCAGTGTTTCAGCTGTGGTTTTCCTCAGCTTCCTTGGAGTCTCCCCCATGCACAAGCAGTCAGCCAAGGATTTGAGGGGGATATTATTATGCAACTTTGGAGGCGTCCCCTTCTGTGACTCCATCTTCCCCTTCTGTGATTCCATTTCCTGAAAAGGAAATTCCTAATATGACTTCAATAAGAAGGCAAGTTTTGTTTTGTTTTAGTTCTATATTCTAAACATTGTGGGGACCAGAGAGGGGCCTCTTGGGGAAAAACTATAAAACCCATGTGACTCTCTAATTTCCAGGTTTAATTCACCACTAGTTTCTGTCTGCTTTTGATCACTCTTTAGTGCCTTTAAATTTTTGTTTTTAAAATACTTTGTACACAATTTATAATTGTTTTCTGAGGATGGGTTCATCTGATACAAGATATTCTGTCATACTGGAAGTCTCTGCAATCATAATATTTGAATTTCCCTTACAATTTTACAAATAAAGAATAAAAACTATATAGTGAAAGAAGCAGGAATGATGATCAAGGGGTTTAGACAGAGTGTGACCTGGTCTGAACAGTGTTTTAGATTCATCTGTCTGGTTGAAGGGTGAATGATGGTTTGAAAGAAAAGTGAGAATTCAATTCAGAGAGTCCAGTTAGGGAAACATTGGAATAATTCAGCTGAGTGATATCAAGGGCTAGAAGATATATCTATATAACAAAATTTGGACTTGAGCAATATTTAGGAATTATAGTTGGCTGAATCCAGAGATTGACTAGATGTCAGGGGTGAGGTCTAGCATGCTTCCCAGATTTTGTTTTGGTGCCTAGTAGCTAGGGCGAACCATTAATGACCCAGGGAACATAGGAGGGTAAACAAGTTTAGGGGCAGAAGAGGTGAGAAATTTGTATTGTGTTACACATACACATCTAGGGCAGATCTATAAATGAGACAGATGCCAAAGTCTTTACTCAGTGTAGATTTGCTTTGAATATTTTTAGAAAAAATGAATCAAAACTGTAAATAGTATTTCATAATAATGTATTGATTACTAGGGCTTCACATTCATTATCATTTTCCCTAGTACTGTTGGGTTTCTAAAATATATTCCTGGCATATTAATACTGATCAGGACAGAATTCCAACATTCATTTTTAATATTTTTGTTTCCTTTCATCCCCTGTAGCATTCATTATATGATGTGGTAAGATTGGTCTGATAGGAATTGTTGGTATGGAACCATTTTTCAGTATCTTTCTCTTATCAATAATTTATATAGATACAGAACATATATTACATATTTTTAAAGCACCACATATAAACATGGACAATTCTCCTATGTCATGAATAGATTAATATTCTATGTTCTTTTGGTAATTCTTAAGATAGAATTTAGCTATGTAAATCCATTAAGTTTTTTGTTTGTTTCAATTCTTACTATATAAAATATATAAATTGTTCATACCTCTTAGAAAATGTATGTCACATAGAGTATATTCTTTTGCTGTATAATTCAAACTGCTTTGCACTCAAATTTTCTGAATCTGAACTTTTTCAAATTATGCTAAGGAGTTTAATATTTATACTCAGATCTTTTATAGAATATTAAATATATAAACCTTGGATTTCTTCCTACATGTGGGGTGGCTAACTAAACTCTGAATCAAGATAGTTATTTCACAAAAAAATACTGTGAATTGAGCTTACAGCTAGAGGTGACTTAAAAAATTAAATGGCCTCTCAGCACTGAACGACTAGTTAATACCTATAAAATCATTGAACAAGAAAGACTCTGAATGGTTTATTTTTTAGTCTTTGATAAAAACAAAGTTCTATGCTTAAATTCCTGGAACCATATTTGTTTTGTTTTGTTTTGAGACAGCATCTTGCTCTGTTGCTCAGGCTGGAATGCAGTTGCACCATCATGGCTCACTGCAGTCTCAATCTCCCCGGCTTAAGTGATCCTTCCACCTCAGCTTCTCAAGTATCTGGGACTCCAGGTGCATGCCACTATGCCTGGCTAGCTTTGTATTTTATGTAGAGACAGGATTTCACTTTGTTGCCCAGGCTGGCCTTGAACTCCTAGGCTCAAGTGATCTACCCACCTCAGCCTCCCAAAGTGCTCAGATTATAGGCGTGAGCCACCAGGCCCAGCCTGGATTATATTTTTGATTTTCAGTATATTCCCTTACTTTCAGGCTATCATCTTAATTCCCCTGTATCCATTGTCTAGCTTCCCTTTTTCTCCTTCCCATTGGCGTTCAATCAATCTACAGTAATTGACTCTTTAGAAATTTCCTAACTCCATCCAGTCTTCCCTGTTTCCTCAGCTACTATCCTAGTACAAGTTGCAACTACTTTTCGTAGCCTCTTACCTGGTCTCCTTACATCCTAACTTGCCCCTAATTCATTGGTCAAATCGTTGCCAGTGATGTCCTTTCTAAAATAAGAAGACCTTCAATGGCTATTTTCCTTAGGGAAAAAAAAATTACGAATTCCTTAACATGGCTTGCAATTTTCACCCCAATATGACCTTGGGTTTCATACTCACCTCATATCATTTCACTCTCTCCATTTGAATTCCAGCCATTCTAAGTTGCTGTCAGTTCCATGTTTTTCCACCATGCTCTCATTTGCGCTAGTAAATGAACGCTTTGGTGAGTGCTTCAAACCTCCTTCTTTTCATGACTAATTCCAACTCACCCTTTGGGTACCTTTGAGGCAGCACTTCTTCCAGAAGTCCTTTTCTTTACTTTTCCTTGATACTAGAATATCCTGAATTTCCTCTGTCATAATATACCCCAAACTTTGTCATAACTTCTTCTCTAATTAGCTGACTGATTCAATACTGCATGCTCCATGGGAGCAGAAACAGTGTCTTCGCAGCTCTAGTTATCTAGTATTTAGCAGATTCTCAATAAATACTGTATGCAAATTATCTCCTCTTTTCTAAAATCTCTTGACAACAAACCTTTTACTAGTCTAACAGATTTAAAGACCTAGGTTCAGAAATTAGATTCTTAGACTTAACTTGAATCCCATTTGTACTGATTTGAGCCTCATCTGAATCCCCTTGGTTTCAGTGGGAAAACGGGAGCCTTCTGACACCCTACCATCATTATCTCTTTTAATTATATCTAAAGAGGCTGAAAAACTTGGGGAATGTTTGCCGAGTGAGAGTATGTAGACTATTTTTCCTCCTTGAGCAGTTAATCAGCATCTTTCAAAAACGTCCATTGAGGATTATGACCTGCTTAAAATACCAAGCTTGTGTCTGTAGTGAAAAATCAGAAAGAATCCCACTTAAATTTCAACACGAAAGCAACTTTGAAAACCACAGCTGAATGAGAGCAGGGTTTATTCATTCTGAAAGCCACGATGATATCCCAACACTTTCACTCATGATGATTCAGGTAAGAAACCTTGTGGATTTGACATTAGTTACATAAAAGTGTCATCACAGCTCTGCTTCTTGTGGTAGGGGCAATTCAAAACAGATAGAAATAACAAGAGCAATAGAAATATAGTTGATGAAGCCTGCATGGCTGAGATGGAAAGCTTGCATTTGCAGCTACAAATTTAGAACAGTTGCAAAGTGCACAAAACTCTTCACCTTAGATTATCCTGTTACCAGAGAATTGACTAGTCAAGTATAGAGCAGTGTGGGGTATTGTAAAAATCAACAGCAAGGGTTAGAAATATAAAAATTCAGGACACAAGGGAGGGGCAAATCCAGACTAGTACTGACACAGATACCTACTCTGGCCACAGCTGCTTAAGAACATCACCTACACTTTTGAAAAAGAATTGGTTGTTAATATCGGAGCATATAGCAGTTATAATTTTATAACTTCTTTTTAATTTGTTATATACTTTTAGACTATGTAAGTAGTCTATATGAAGTATAGACTCTTTAAACAATTCAAAGACTCTTATGAAAATATTTCCAATGGTCTTGAAGAAAATAGAAAACTCCAGTCAGTCATCAATTTATTATGTTCATTGCATTTAGATATTCCTGAAACTTCCTGAGATTGATGAACTGTTTCAGTTTTCTTTCAGATTTTGTATTTAAATTGATAGTCTTTCAAGTATTTCACATAGATGGGTATGTTTAGCATCTTTACTCCAAACCAGTTGCTAATAAAATATGAAAACGAGGACAGATTTGAAAACTGGATGTGGAAATAAAACTCTAAAGTCATAGTCCTGGTTCCCACATTCCATCCCCACCCCAACCACTGCCACTCTCTCATTCCCACCTGTCTCTCTGACAGGTAGTGGTAAATGGAATCCAAGGTAAAAATTTAGGAAAATTTAAGCATATTTTTGTTTTATTCATATCCCTCCCACTACTCAAAAAAAGCGAAACCTCTAAATAATTAAGGCAATGTGTTGCATTTTTTTCCTGCTGATGGACAACATTAATTCCTTATGAAACAATAAAAAGTCTGAAGTGTTTTCGGGGAAATTCTCCGTAAGCTTTTTAAATAAATTGTTTGTCAATGAAACCTTACCTCTAAAAGTTTGTTTCCTCTAATACATGGGCATAATACTGCTCTGTACAAGAAAATGCTGGCATATATATATATATATATACACACACACACACACACATATATCTACAAACACATACATATACACAAATACATATACATATAAATATACGTATACATATACATATACAGTAACTTGTTGAAAGTCCTTTAAGGCAGTGAAAAAGATGGCTATCTGCTTGGGAAAATAGAGCATGTAGGGTGCATGATATATAGATATAGACATTGTGTAATATATTATATGTAATTATATATGTCATAATATAAATAATAATATATAGTATTTAAAATACATTACGTATAATGATATATTTTATATCTATATATGTATTTATATAGACATATCTATATATCTATGTATATTGATATATATAAATTTATATTGATATAAATACACACATATATATATATTTAAACAGATACTCAGGATCCTAGTAATGGTGATGGCTGACAGACGTCTTGAATAGACACAATTATCCCTCTGAACCTATCTGGAGGTGACATCCAGCCTTACCTCCCTGAAGTACAAACAAGTGCCTTTCAGGGTTGGAGACTAGTGCAGAAGCGAGTCCTGTGGCTAGAAATGGATGTGCTCTGTCAGCTTTTTACATGTAGGGAGTGCTTGGTCCTTGTTTTCAGCAGATTTCCTTTCGCCACGGTGACTATCTGGATAGGGAATAGCTGAAAGCATGTGAATTAATGAAAGAGGAACTGCTCCCCTTGATGTTCAAGTGAGCTTTTCTAAGATATGCTTCCTATCACTCAGTACTAACCCACTCAAAGTGGATTCAAAATATTTTCTCCACTATTGGTTGTTTTAGAGCTTTATTTTAGCTATCATATTTTATACAGCTTTCATGTCTGATTTTAGTAGTTCTCTTGAAGAAAGGTATACAATTTAGAGACCACATTAAAGGCAAGACTTTTACCTTGGTATTGGAAAGGGAAATGTATCCAAAGAAACAAGTAGAAGGGGATAAATATTCATGCTTTATTTACTGATGTCTAATCATGTGTCTGTGGAGCAGAAGCCTGATCCCGATATTTGGCTTATGAGCTGTGGGTTTCCCAGTGGACATCTCATACAGCAATTTTTAAAAAGAGGTTTAGATCAGAGATCCCTTATGAAAAGTTGACAAATGTAATAAACCTTCTCCCCAGAAAAAAAGGGGATCCCTTAAAATTCACTGGTGGGCCCTAAATTAGAAATCTATTCTATCAAGTGTAAAGGAAATAAAATGGTGTAGTTAAATCTTGGTAGCATAGTTATTCTTTCTTGTCCAAGCACTATAATCTAGGTGGAGCTTCTGCAAATATGAACTGCTATATTAAGCTATCTGGCCTGCTGTAACAAAATACGCTATACTGGGTGGCTTAAATAACAGAAATGTATTTTCTCACAGTTCTGGAGACTGGTAGTTCAAGATCACGGTGCCAGTGCAGTTGGGTTCTGGTGAAGAATTTCCTCCTGGCTTGTGGAAGGTGCCTTCTTGCTATGTCCTCACAGGGGGGAAGATCAGAGAACTGCAGCATCACAGTAAAGGCAAGTAAGGGCAAGCAGCCATTTGTAAAACTTGTTGACATGATTTTTTTTGCCTCTTGTAGAAATACATTGAGAAAATGCGCTTCTTTAAATCCATACTTTGAGAAAGTTTATAAACAAAAGCCAAGAACTACCTGTGATTAGTAATAAGGTTCCTGAATTACAAGAGGATGACCTAGCACAGATTAGACTGTGTAGACAGGAAAACACTAGGTTATGCAAAAGAGGGAACAGATGAATCTAGAACTATTTTCTTGACCTCAGTGGTCAAGATTTATCAGCTCTTTCTTAGGGAGGCATGTGTAGACATAAATTTTAGAGTTAACTGAGTGAAGGAATAAATGATAAACCATTTTTGGATTTTATTTTATTTTATTTATTTATTTTTTTGTGATGGAGTCTCTCTCTGTCGCCCAGGCTGGAGTGTAGTGGTGCAATCTTGGCTCACTGCAACCTCCGCCTTCTGGGTTCAAGCGATTCTCCTGCCTCAGCCTCCCAAATAGCTGGGAATACAGATGTGCACCACCATGCCTGACTAATTTTTGTGTTTTTAGTAGGGATGGGGTTTCGCCATATTGGCCAGCTGCTCTCAAACTCCTGACCTCAAGTGATCCACCCCACTTGGCCTCCCAAAGTGCTGGGATTACAGGCATGAGCCACTGCACTCAGTCTTGGATTTTATTTATAATATAAATGTTTTCTCATTTTTTTTTTAACCAGTTTTTTTTGTTGCCATCAAAAAGTTTTTAAGTTAATAAAAGTTTTTAAGTTTTAAAAAGTTTTTAAGTTAAAAAAAGTTTTTAAGTTTTTTACCACTCTTTTTTTGTTGCCATCAAAAAGTTTTTAGTACTCACATAAGTGTGCTGAGGTTAGGTACACCAGAATGGAATATGAGAAGTATGACTCAGGTTTCTTGAGTAGGTAAAAATTTGTTAGGAGTACCTCCAATAAATATCTGTTTTTAAAAGTCTAATTTACTTCCGAGCTATAGGTTGCATTTAGAAGACTGGGACTCCAATCCTGGGTGCTCTCTCTCCCTCTCTTAACTGCCCAGTGCCTAATTCTCCACAGCACAGGAACACTCACATATTTCTGGGACAAAGGCAAATATACACAGGCTCCTCAGGTTAAAACGGCAATGAGCCCTCCTGACGGGGAAAAGGAAGCCAACATGTTTTAGCAATCACTTTTCCATAATAAACTGTAATGCTTTTGCAGAAGGTGGGTCCTGACACAAGGCTTTTTGGGGATTAAGTAGATTTTAGTCATCAAGCTTGATTCCAGGTAGGGCTTTGATATATTTTCTTTATGTCAGATACTGTATGTTTTTTTAAAAAGAAGTATGATTTCTCTAGGGCAGATGTTTGATGGAAATTTATGGGCAAATTAGATAATCACTGAACTGATTCATTCTCTTGGTGTGTAACATTTAAATATTGATTGTGACAGTCTCTGCCTTCAAAGAACTTACAGGCTAGTTACTGAGACACACAGCAAATTACAATGTAATGTGGAAAATGCTATCAGTGCAGTGGGAACCCATAGCAAGGGGTGCCTCAGTAAGATACTTGGGGGTAGGGCATAGGAAGACTGCAGCTTGGGCAGCATCTGTGTTGTCCTGGTAAAGGGAAAGTTATTAGTAGGTGAAGGACCTTAAGAGTGAAGGTAACACAGCCTTGGCACTGGGGTGAAGGGTGCACACAACTAATACCTAATGATAAGTAATGAAAGGCACAGTGAGAAGTATGGATCACACTAGATACCTGGAAAGTAATGGAGAACCAGAAATTGTTCAAAGACTACTGTTGATCCCAGTGCTCTTCAGTATAGCATCAACGCACTTTCAAGGAAATAAGTGTGCACATCAACTTCCTTCCTTTCCCTGCACAGACACTTTCATCTGAGTGGGCCAAAGTTAGACTCAACCATTCAGGGCCTGAGATTCATTTCTTAAGACCAGTGCTGTTCAAGAGAAATATAATGCATGCCATGTGAGCTACATATGCATTTTTTTTTTTACCATTCACATTAGAAAAATAAAAAGAAACAGGTGAAATTAATTTTACTAATATACTGCAACTCAATAGATCAAAATATCATTTCAACAAGTAATCAACATAAAATTGAGATGTTTTGCTTTTTGATACTGATGTATTTTATACATATATGTAGATATATATAGATATTTGTACTATCTCCTAAATCCAGTGTGAAGTTTTGCACTCACAGCACATCTCAATTCAGATTATTCACACTTTATATGCACAATAGCAACATATGGCTGAGGGTTACTGACAGATTAAAGCTACCCAGACCACTCCATGCACAAGATTATAACTGTATTTTGGTTCATCTCTTCACCAATTAAGGATGCCAAGTCCTCTGGTGTCCTAGAAATCATTCTGTTATTCAGGCATTTACTCATTCATTCATGCCCTTGTTCTTTGAACAAACGTTTACTGAGCACCTCCTATATGTGAAATACTTTACTGTGAGAAGGAGAACATTGGCCATAAAAATGAATAATACCGTCTAGTATCAGAAAGAGAGGCGGAAACAAATATTCACAAGATGTTATGACAACAGCAATAACTGGAGCAGTGATTGTCCGTGGAATAGGAAGTGGATGTACCAGAGTTTATGATGGGGTAGGGGTGGGGAAGGGGAGTTGTGGGTGTTTCAAGTTAAACTCATACCCTGGAAATTTCAACCTCACAAGAGAGAACCATTGTTGCCTCACCCATAGGAAGCCCCTTCTCATATAAAACCCCACTGAGACAGCATAACTGATAGGATCATGCCAAATCCCAGGGGTGCTAATGTGCAAAGAAGGTTGCAGAACATTGAATTAAGAGAATATACAAATTTCTATGGGACACTGGGGGGATCCTGAAGGACTTCATTGAAAAGGTGGTAATTTTGTTGCATTTTGAAGCATAAGTTTATCAATTTAAAGGAGAGCATTCTAGGAAAAGGATACAAAGAATACAATGTGCAAAGGCACGGAAGTGGGGAAGGAGGAAATGTGTTATATTTAGTTAACAATAAAGATTGATATACCTGCAGCATAGGGTGGTGTGTGTGTGTGTGTGTGTATGTGTGTGTGTGTGTGTGTGTGTAAAGTGGGTTAGACATATTTGATAATATAGTTTGATGAGTTATGTGTACTCCATTAAAAAGTTCTACCCTGTGTTTTAGGGAATTAACATTATTTCTTCCCACAAACAATACTTTCTTCATAGTCAAGTTCAAATTTCAGGAAAATCCTTGATTATAATTACATCTCTCTGGCTTCTCTTCTACCCCTATCTCTTCTTTTCTAGACAATTGAATTTTCAGACATTAATATGAACCAGTGACTGAAAAAAATTTCCTCTGTCAACTAGTTTATCTTCTTACTGAATGAATAGTCAAATTCAATTGGATTAAACAAGCAGTAATACCACTGTCAAAAGCCATTAGCAATATAAGAGCCTCAAGCCATAAAGAACTGTTTTTGTATATCTTAGAGTTTTCCTCATGAAAGGAAAAACTCAAACTAAAGGAAATAATGTGTTTCATTACAAGCTCTGAGTCCTTTAGGGTCTTCTCATCAGCTCTGTGGTTTACTTTTTTTTTCTTTTATTTTTCTCAAGATTAAGAGCAGTGCTGTCTGCTTGATTATCTCAAAAGTACAGTGTTTTCTTGGCGGGATTAAAAACCTGGATGTAAAGAAGCTTGCACACTATCCAAAGTTTGAAATAAAAAACAATGAGGGGACATAATGAAAACCAAGGAGGAGGGGTAGGGAACTTGAAACCTCCTTTTTCCATTTGAGAGATAATTTTATCCACTTCCTGGAGCCATTGTTGTACTTTCACTGACAGAATGACACCTTACATTTCCTAAATTTGTATCTCAGCCAATTTTCTGCAGATATACAGGTAGAGAGGTTGGCTACTGTAATTGACAAGATGTCAGTGACTCATGGGACTGTCAGGAATACAAAACAGTGGCAAAACTACATACAAACTGTAAATGAACCATAAATGAACCTACACTTAAACAATCCTAGTGCCACTTTCAACTGATCATTTTGCTTTAAAAAATACTGTTGCAGACTAAAGTGATGCATGATGTCTTCTATTTAATAACTACTAAAATCCCAAGAAAATAGAGATTACTTACACCTGCCTGATGCATTTTCCAATATACATACCATCCCTGCTACAATGGTCAATCAAGCCAGATAGACAAAATGAAACATAAACCCTGATATGGCTTGGTTCTGTGTCCCCACCCAAATCTCATGTAGAATTGTAATTCCCAAATTCCCAATGTTTGGGGAGGAACCTGGTGGGAGGTGATTGAATCATGGGGATGGATTTCCTCCTTGCTGTTATCATGACAGCGAGTGAGTTCTCATGAGACCCATTTGTTTAAAATTATGTAGCACTTACTCTTTCGTGCTCTCTGTCCTACTCCTCCATGTAGTACATGCTTGCTTCCTCTTCACCCTTCCACCATGATTGTAGGTTTCCTGAGGCCTCCCAGCCATGCTCCCTGTACAACATGCAGAACTGTGAGTCAATTAAACCTCTTTGCTTCATAAATTACCCAGTGTCATGTAGTTCTTTATAGCAGTGTGAGAATGAACTAATACAAACCCATACCACATTTTCCCTTCTCTTTTGAACCTGATCATCTCAGTCACATGATGATCCTGGGTTGAAGTAAATGAAAACAGAAAAAAAAAAATAAAAATAAGAGAGTTTTACTGCCTCCTGAGACTTAATTTTCAAAAAGTGCTAGAGGGCAATATTAAAATAACAAGGGTGTATCAATCAGGCACTCTTGCTCTCCAGTGCCTCTGAAACATTTTCTCTCTTGTGAAGTTTAGTCATAAGGATGTGAACTCTAGTCTTAACTGAATCCTCTTGTATTAGAGATTTGGCTAAATCCCTCAAGTTTAATCTTGACCTTTGTTTAGAAAATAAATGGTGGGTCTCCAATGACAACCTCTGAGAGTTCAGTTTACAAGGAGCTCTATCAAGGATCCTTAAACACTACACATGTATTTCTTGTGAGAAAATGCTTTAACGCATTGAAGCACAGGGGAAATAAGTTGCTGATAGGCCTTTTCCTTCCAAACTGTGTCATGGCAACAATGCTAGACAGGAATAAGACTTGCTTAAATGGCTCTGTTTGTCTTCCCTGTCCTGCTCAGCACTGGAATCTTGAGCATAAGGGTCAGTTAGAATTTTTCTGACTTGGATTCTCATCTTTGATGCCTAAAGGGACCTCCTATACTCTAGCCTTTATGAACAATACAGGAGTTTTAGTTGAAATAATTGAAACAGCACATTGGGATGGAAACTGTATAGAAGTTACAGTACCTTAAGCATAATTATTTATAAACTCTAAGTAAAATAATTGTAGGTTTCTGTCAAAATTTCTAATCCTTCCTTTCCAACAGTTAGCAAAGTGTATGTCCAATTTGGTTTCATTTGTGTTTCTTTTCATTTGTTATCTATAGCCCACTTATTTCTATGATTCTTGCTGTTCCCAACTGACCTTCATTAAAATGATCATTTCTTTTTATACCTGTTTGTTAGTAATAGCAAAAAAATCTTGATTATTGAATTATTTTACTTAGATCTCGAAGTGTATTGAAGGAAGGTGATGGTCCCCCACACTGTTGGCCTCAAGACCCCTCCAGAATGATTTACCTTTCTGTTTGTCTGGATCTACTGTTTTTTGTCACTCTTGGGCATCATCTGACTGCTATCTTTCATTCAGTCTGTTCTGTCTACAATCTCCGTAATAGTAGAACTAGGGGGAATTGTTAATTCTATTCCCTTTGGAAGGAAGAAAAGCTTCCAGACTGAGTTTGAATTGAAAACTGAATCTTGCACATGGTAGAGAAATGGATGCCAAGATAACTTCTATGTAAATACTACTAAATTTCTTCCTAGGCTATGGGGGTTATGTTCAGGGCTATTATTATTATTATTATTATTTTTAAATCATATGTGACATCTTCAGTGTCACAAAGCATTTTAAAGTAACAGACAAACAGAGAGCCAAATCATGAATGAACTTCCATTCACAATTGCTTCAAAGAGAATAAAATACCTAGGAATCCAACTGACAAGGGATGTAAAGGACCTCTTCAAGGAGAACTACAAACCACTGCTCAGTGAAATAAAAGAGGACACAAACAAATGGAAGAACATACCATGCTCATGGATAGGAAGAATCAATATCGTGAAAATGGCCATACTGCCCAAGGTTATTTATAGATTCAATGCCATCCCCATCAAGCTACCAATGAGTTTCTTCACAGAATTGGAAAAAACTGCTTTAAAGTTCATATGGAACCAAAAAAGAGCCCGTATCTCCAAGACAATCCTAAGTCAAAAGAACAAAGCTGGAGGCATCACGCTACCTGACTTCAAACTATACTACAAGGCTACAGTAACCAAAACAGCAGGTACTGGTACCAAAACAGAGATATAGACCAATGGAACAGAACAGAGTCCTCAGAAATAATACCACACATCTACAGCCATCTGATCTTTGACAAATCTGAGAGAAACAAGAAATGGGGAAAGGATTCCCTATTTAATAAATGGTGCTGGGAAAATTGGCTAGCCATAAGTAGAAAGCTGAAACTGGATCCTTTCCTTACTCCTTATACGAAAATTAATTCAAGATGGATTAGAGACTTAAATGTTAGACCTAATACCATAAAAACCCTAGAGGAAAACCTAGGTAGTACCATTCAGGACATAGGCATGGGCAAAGACTTCATGTCTAAAACACCAAAAGCAACGGCAGCAAAAGCCAAAATTGACAAATGGGATCTCATTAAACTAAAGAGCTTCTGCACAGCAAAAGAAACTACCATCAGAGTGAACAGGCAACCTACAGAATGGGAGAACATTTTTGCAATCTACTCATCTGACAGAGGGCTAATATCCAGAACCTACAAAGAACTCAAACAAATTTACAAGAAAAAAACAAACAACCCCATCAAAAAGTGGGCAAAGGATATGAACAGACATTTCTCAAAAGAAGACATTCATACAGCCAACAGACACATGAAAAAATGCTCATCATCACTGGCCATCAGAGAAATGCAAATCAAAACCACAATGAGATACCATCTCACACCAGTTAGAATGGCGATCATTAAAAAGTCAGGAAACAACAGGTGCTGGAGAGGATGTGGAGAAATAGGAACACTTTTACATTGTTGGTGGGATTGTAAACTAGTTCAACCATTATGGAAAACAGTATGGCGATTCCTCAAGGATCTAGAACTAGATGTACCATATGACCCAGCCATCCCATTACTGGGTATATACCCAAAGGATTATAAATCATGCTGCTATAAAGACACATGCACACGTATGTTTATTGCGGCACTATTCACAATAGCAAAGACTTGGAATCAACCCAAATGTCCATCAGTGACAGACTGGATTAAGAAAATGTGGCACATATACACCATGGAATACTTTGCAGCCATAAAAAAGGATGAGTTTGTGTCCTTTGTAGGGACATGGATGCAGCTGGAAACCATCATTCTTAGCAAACTATCACAAGAACAGAAAACCAAACACTGCATGTTCTCACTTATAGGTGGGAACTGAACAATGAGATCACTTGGACTCAGGAAGGGGAACATCACACACCGGGGCCTATCATGGGGAGGGGGGAGGGATTGCATTGGGAGTTATACCTGATGTAAATGACGAGTTGATGGGTGCCGACGAGTTGATGGGTGCAGCACAGCAACATGGCACAAGTATACATATGTAACAAACCTGCACGTTATGCACATGTACCCTAGAACTTAAAGTATAATAATAATAATAAATAAATTTAAAAAAAAGAACATCCAGACATACTCCCCAGAAGCTCTTAAAATGCAAAAAATAATTTAATAAACATATTCTGATACTTTAAGAAGAAATGCATGGAGCATGAAATCAAGCAAACTTCAATAATCAATCTACACAAATACATTTATGGAACACCTGTATCATACTTCCATTGACTTGCCTATATCCTATTAGCAATGATGGATTATGTACAAAGAATTATTTTTGCTGTTGGTTATATCATCATTTGTGATATAAGGTGATTTTCATGCAATTATAACATACTTTAAAAATGCTTACTGTGCAGGTTCTGTCAGATAAATATGGCACAATAAAGAAAAAACATTTTGAACACTGATAGCATAGCATATATTTTAAAGATAAATTAGAAGCAAGTGTATGTGAGTGTATACCTGTTGATCAAGGAGGCCTTGATGTTTCCCTCAGCTTGACTAAACTTGACAGGCTTCTTCCAGACTCTGAGCCACTGACCTCTTTTTTTTCTAGAGCATTTACACAAGAAAAAATTGTAATTGTAAATCCTTTCTCTACCCTTTTGAGATGTAAATATTTTTAAAAGCCTCTTGCCTGTTGTACTACTCAGGGAAGTCTTTTTCAAGGAGATGTGAGCCAACCCTTTGAAATGTAATAATCATGAAAGATAGCACCCCTGTCTACCAGTCTCTAAGGGAGGGTAGGAGCCTAACTTCAGTGGGTGCCAATTAGCAAGCAGAGATAACCTAATCACAGAGAAAAGTATTTTGCAAACTCAGTGTGCTTCACACACCCCAGTGATCAACGTGCCCCCATCCTCCAGTGTTCTCTAGTTCCCTTCCACTAGCTCATACTAGTCCCAAAGTTCCTCCCACCCCTTGTTATAGTGGTGTTGAGCAGGCTGATTTCTGGCCTCTCTCTCCTATTGTAATTGCCTTGAATAAAGTTTGTCCTTGCTGTTTAACTTTGTCAGATTCAATTTTTGCTTTCACAATATATATGTATACTCACCTTCATATAGCTAACATACAGTTACTGATTGAAAGCCACTTGGAAAAAACAAAAAACATTAATGCCTCATAATATTATAGTCTCTAAAGGGTTCAGGTTTATGCATGCATTCTGGGGTATATATTGTATGAGAACATATACCACGACTTTAATTGTTTTTAATTCTTGTATTGCCTTTCTATCTCACTTTTCTATTTTTCCACATGGGTAATGATAAATATTCCACTTTTCTTTTTATCATTACCAACGTACTATGTATTTAACTTATTTATTTGTTATTTTCTATCTTCTCTGCCTAGAATGAAGCTCCACGGGAGCAGGGATTTTTATGTGTTTTGTTCACTGTTGTATCTTCAGTGCCTAGCTCATGGAGTTGCTCACTATCAGTTGAATAAATGAATGAATTAGCTATTAATATTTTTGTTATTGTTATTGTTAGTATAAGCTTCTGTTTTGTCTAGGAATTCTAAAAGCTAACCCAGGATTGAGCCAGAAGGCTGCAGACTGCTTCAGAGTGGGCTCTTTTCAGGGTTATTTTATACAGTCATACTCTGGTGTGTTGTCATCAGCCTATACTGAGGGAAAAATGCATGTATTGCTAGAATATTATCGAGGATATTATTCATTATTTTCGTGATGTCCTCTTTGTGCAGACCAATAGTGAAATTTGTCTCTGCTGTCAGTTTCAGAAATTTTCAGGCCATCGGTTCATTTTCGATTTGTGGATACTGGAACCCCAGTAGCTGATGGTGTTTTCTTCCTTGTGTCAGCTGCCGGAAAGCATAGAACAAAATGTGTGTTCTATCACTAGCAAGGATGGCGTTTATGCTATGCACTGATCTGTCCCTACGTGTTTGCTTTGCAACTGTTCTTTTCCCTTTGCCTTACTTTTGTTAATTGTCTTAAATTCGTGTTATATCAGTCTAGTGTCTTCAGTCCTTTTTTCTGAGATGTAAAAGTTGATCTAAATTTTAGTAACATTAAAGTTAGTAAGCTTTTTATTAATAAAATTACTCTTATGGAGATGATAATAACAATTTAGTATTTAGAAATGCTTTCCTAGTCATAATGTATTCAGTTCTTACACAAGTGATGAGAGACAGGCAGCCTAGGAATTGTATTTTCATACTGTAGCCAGGGAAACTGAAGCATAGAATGATCATGTGCTTTACCCAAATTTAAATGGCTAACTAAACTGAGGAAGCCAGAGAGAATCCAGACCTTCAAATTGTTCCTCCAAAGATCTCACTTTTGGTTGATATTCCTTCACTTGGCTCAACTTTTCTGGTTAGATAAACATTTTTCACATAACGTCTGGCTCAGCAGCACTTCCATTGGATGACATGTGGCTTCCATTTTTGCCATGGAATTGCACCATATATGAGTATTTAACTTAGAGACAGACTTGAGAATCAAATTCAACTGCAGAAACAGAATAGGGCCTGGGCTCTGGAGTCAAGACTGTGTTCAAATCCTAGATCTGCTAATTACTAGCTGTAGAAGCCTATGAAAGTTGCCCAACATTTCTGTGCCCTAGTTTCTCACATCATCTATAAAACAGAAATGAAGATACTAAGAATACCTAGGTCATTGGATTGTTTGGAGAAGACAATGAGAGGATACATTTAAAGCTCCTAGAACAGTACTGGGAACATAGTAGGCACTGAACAATTGTTAATTGTTTTCTTAGGCCAGGTCCCAGGGAAATGAGCCAAACCTCAGCTTGTGTACTAAAATATAACGTAGTTATTTGCAACTGGGAAGCAAGAGAGAAGAATAAAAGAGAAATGAAGTTGGGATAAAAGTAAAGAAAATGCAAGGTAGTATGTTTTTAAGCTGGCCATGATGTCATAAGAAAACAAAGATGAATGCTCAATCTTGTGGGACTTCATCCATGTAGGCTATATGGAATCACTGCATTCAGGGACAGTCCATTGAGCACAAGGGAGTAGAAGAGGTTTTTTGTTTTTTGTTTTTTTTTTTGCTTAATCCTTATCTTCTGTTTCTCATTGATCAAAGTTCAGTCCATGGGACATTAACTCTCCTCTACTTCTAGCAGGTCGTGTTACCTGGCCATATCCCATGTCCTCAGATGTAGCATGGGCCTCATCTGAGCTCAGAAGTGTGAAGAACCAAAGCCTTTGTAAGTTTGGCTGCCTAGGATGAGCATCAGAGCTGCTGCAATTTCTGCCATGGGGAGTGCAGTAAATGCTGAATATGAACCTATATCTCATCCCAGGGGAGCTGAAGCAGTTGCTAGTGTTAAGAGGTGCAGGGGTATTGGAGGTGGCTGGGACTCTTCATTGAGAAAGTGGCTAAAGTCCAGGGATAGGCGAGGCTAAGAAAATGTAGGGAAGTACTAAATTAGGTCCGTTACTACCATTACCTCCTGAAATCTTCTGTAGTAGACACAGACACCCACTGTTCGGATGTCCCTTCAAGAAGGGACTTGCTGCTATGATGAACTCCATTAGCTGAAGGCCTTCAGCTATGATCACCTTCACAATCCATCTTAGTTTTCAAGTAAAGGGCAAATCCATCTGGGGAACTCTGGAATAAGCAAGGTGTTGGTGGCCAAGGTTTTATACTTCTCAGGATGGCTCTGGCCAGAAATTGAACAAGGCAGGGGTAACAAGGACTTAGCCTTTTCCACCAAGCTCTTGATGACATTACCAAGCAAATCTTGCTCTACATCTCCACTTTGGCCTAGACCTTGTCAGCCTGCAACAGGTTTGATGGCTATCTCTGCCCAATCCTGCCTTCTTTTCTTTCATTTTACTTCCCAATAAATATACCTTTCACATTTCTTGGTACATCACAGGGTCTGCTTTCCAGGGAGGCCAATCCCAACACTTCCCTAAAGCAAACACATGTATTAATAGATATTAATTATATGAAGGCTAAATCCTAAAATAGAAAGGAGGAAATACTTTAGTCAAGCAGAAGCTACCTGGGAAAATTTTTAATACAAATGAATAGTCATCAGTGTATATTTACTATACAAAAGGGCCAACCATAGGTTCTTATTAGATACCAATAATGTATTCAAAATTAATTTTAAAAAGCTTAGAAAATATGACTATGAGAAAACAAAATTTTTCTTATTGTAAATTATATAATAGTAACAAGAACTGCCTTTTTGAAGACCTACTATGTGCTAGGTATTGTGGTAATCATATCATATATACTTTCTTATTTAATCTTTGCAATAACTCTGTGCTATTTTCTCTTGGTTTAGACAAGAAAATCAAGGCACAGAAACTAAGAAAATTGTCAAAGATCTGACAGAGGCAGGATTTAGATCTAGGTAAGATCTAGGAAGCTCAAATTCTTCACCATTACTTTATGACAACAGCTTGCAAATGCCAATGTTGTACATGCATCAGGCTGAACACTACATGTACTATTTAATCCTCATGACAGCCCCTTGGAGCACGTGCAGTTGTTATCCACAATTGAGGCCAAACGACTTTGTATGACTCAGGAAGGTCAAGCCTAACAGGTAAAAGAGTTGGGGTTCAAAACCAAGACAATTTTGTTTCAGAGCTTATCACTATTCTATGCTGTCTCCATCAGATGTAGTTTGCCCTTGACCTGCAGTAATCTATCTTACAGAAATCCATGGTATGAGCATTATCGGTTATACTCAAGTTAAAGTCATCCACAGTAAAACTGAGAACTGCCTATCAATTTTGCTAAAGGACATACTGTACTTCCTTAACTTGAGTCTCAACTTAGTGTTGACATGGGGGATCCTATACGTCAAGATTATTTGCCTATTAAACTTGTCATCTGCTTTTATAGAAATTCAAGTTTAATATGTGGTAAGCCTCAGAAAGCCGTGCATGCTTTGATATGCTTAGAGATTTTCCAGGTGTTCAAATGATAGTTAAGACCGGTAGACCGGTCTTAACTTTACACTGAAACATTTAACCAGAACAGTCTCTGGGTCTGAGTCTTTCCTTTTTGGGATGTAACAGGGAAATGAGTAGACAGAATGTCTGTCTAATTGCCATTTCTCCAAACACCACTGTCATGTCTCTGGGCCATTCCTCAAGCTATTCCCTTTTACTGGAATTATTTTCGCTCGTTTCACTATCTGACTAAATCCTTTTGAGTCTTAAAGATCTGGCTCAACCCTTACTGTTTCCTGTGAAAACTTCCCAACCCTTTTCCTCTGGACTGCGACTAACCATACTCTTTGCAAGAATGAGTAACTTCTGTGCTTTCACTTTTTTATACCTCTATTACAGAATCTTTCATTATGTATATGGTATATGTTCATCTTTCATTGTTGGTTCTTTGAAGGCAAGAGCCAAGTATTTTAATGATTCTTGAACTTGCTGTGCCTAGTGTAATATCTGGTACATATGGGTGCTCAGATTGTTCCATTGTTATTTAAGAATCAGAATATTCAAAGGCACAAGAGAAACATTACCTATCTAACCACATTCTATGGGACTGGAATTTCCAATAGGCATGTCAGGAACAATTCACTAACCACAAGTCGGTAAATAATTTTTTCTGGGACAATGTGAGGGCAGGGACCGTGTCTATCTTATTTCACAACAGCATCTCCAGCTTCTAGTGTCATATCTGGCACATAGTAAGTTGCTGATCCAACGCTATGAAACTATTATTTTCACAATGCTGCCATACACACACTATGTACACTCCCACCAGTATATTATTACTATGAGAATGCTTTTAATTTAGAAGTTACATTCCCATGCCAAACTAATTGGGAGAAACTCTTAGTTGAGACATCGACTTGGCAACCTGCTATATCAATGTACACACAAATTTCTTTTTTCAGACTCTCCATGATATAATTTTGCAACAATCAAGATTTCCATGACTTTTCCAATCTCCCATTCTTTATTGGCTCTTATTACAACTAATTGTAAAATAGAGTTCTTGTAAATCACACCTTTATGTGAGCACTGAAGAATAGCCTAATGAACTAATGGGCTAGGTTTACTGTATCTCACTGAAATACCTCTTCTTGTCTGGCAGCTCTTCCACCAGTACATTCAAATTGAATGTAATTTGGCCAGCCCTCCACAGCTGGGGAGTCTTTTTATGCTTCTGAACACAAATTCAACCCTTTATACCCACACCCACCCACTCATTCACCCATGTCTTTTCCCAGCCTGAGCTTCATAATGGATGTGATGCCACATCTACAATGACCCTTTCCTTCTCCCCTGAGGGTCCTCATATATCCTTCAGTAAACTCAGTGCCATGTAATTGTTGAACAAATAGGTCATGAATCAGCCTGCAAGTGTAGATGATGATAGCTTGTTTAAAGTGAGAATGATGGAAGGGCCCCAGAGAAAATAAGAAAGGTAGAAATTTGCCAGAAGTCAACTGAAAAAAATTGGAGTTTTCATCACTATGTTCTTTTAGTACAGGTTTTAGCTTCCCCTCAAAACATACAGCTTTTCTCTTTATAAAGTAATTTTCTACATGAATATTTATAGCAACATTGTTCATAATAGCCAAGAGGTGGAGATAACCTAAATATCCATTAACCAATTAACGGATAAACAAAATGTGGTATATTCATACAATGGAGTAGTAATTGGGCATGAAAAGGAATGCATTACTTCTTGACTAATACATACGATGACAATGAGGAATCCTGAAATCACGCTAATGAAGAAAACCAAGAACACACCACACGTTATATGATTCCATTTATATGAAACATCCAGAACCAGAACAGGCAAATCTATAAAGAAAATAAACTAGATTAGTGCTGGGAAGGATGGGGTGATAGGATGTTGATAGCTATAGGCACAGGGTTTTCTCTTGAGTGATGAAAATGTTCTAAAATTGACTAATGGTGACGGTTGCACCTATTTGTGAATATACTAAAACTATTGAATTAGACACTTTGTTTGTTTGTTTTATTATACTTTAAGTTCTAGGGTACATGTGCACAACGTGCAGGTTTGTTACATATGTATACATGTGCCATGTTGGTGTACTGCACCCATTAACTCGTCATTTACATTAGGTATATCTCCTAATGCTATCCCTCCCCACTACCCCCTCCCCACAATAGGACCCAGTGTGTGATGCTCCCCTTCCTGTGTCCAAGTGATCTCATTGTTCAATTCCCACCTATGAGTTTGCTGAGAATGATGGTTTCCAGCTGCATCCATGTCCCTACAAAGGACACGAACTCATCCTTTTTTATGGCTGCATAGTATTCCATGGTGTATATGTGCCACATTTTCTTAATCCAGTCTGTCACTGATGGACATTTGGGTTGATTCCAAGTCTTTACTATTGTGAATAGTGCCACAATAAACATACATGTGCATGTGTCTTTAGAGCAGCATGACTTATAATCCTTTGGGTATATCCCCAGTAATGGGATGGCTGGGTCAAATGGTATTTCTAGTTCTAGATCCTTGAGGAATCGCCACACTGTTTTCCACAATGGCTGAACTAGTTTACAGTCCCACCATCAGTGTAAAAGTGTTCCTTTTTCTCCACATCCTCTCCAGCACCTGTTGTTTCCTGATTTTTTAATGATTGCCATTCTAACTGGTGTGAGATGGTATCTCATTGTGGTTTTGATTTGCATTTCTCTGATGGTGAGTGATGGTGAGCATTTTTTTCATGTGTTTGTTGGCTGTATGAATGTCTTCTTTTGAGAAGTGTCTGTTCATATCCTTTGCCCACTTTTTGATGGGGTTGTTTGTTTTTTTCTTGTAAATTTGTTTGAGTTCTTTGTAGGTTCTGAATATTAGCCCTTTGTCAGATAAGTAGATTGCAAAAATGTTCTCCCATTCTGTAGGTTGCCTGTTCACTCTGATGGTAGTTTCTTTTGCTGTGCAGAAGCTCTTTAGTTTAATGAGATCCTATTTGTCAATTTTGGCTTTTGTTGCCATTGCTTTTGGTGTTTTAGACATGAAGTCCTTGCCCATGCCTGTGTCCTGAATGGTATTACCTAGGTTTTCTTCTAGGGTTTTTATGGTATTAGGTCTAACATTTAAGTCTCTAATCCATCTTGAATTAATTTTCGTATAAGAAGTAAGGAAAGGATCCTGTTTCAGCTTTCTACTTATGGCTAGCCAATTTTCCCAGCACCATTTATTAAATAGGGAATCGTTTCACCATTTCTTGTTTTTGTCATGTTTGTCAAAGATCAGATGGCTGTAGATATGTGGTATTATTTCTGAGGGCTCTGTTCTGTTCCATTGGTCTATATCTCTGTTTTGGTACCAGTACCTGCTGTTTTGGTTACTGTAGCCTTGTAGTATAGTTTGAAGTCAGGTAGCATGATGCGTGCAGCTTTGTTCTTTTGGCTTAGGATTGTCTTGGAGATGTGGGCTCTTTTTTGGTTCCATATGAACTTTAAAGCAGTTTTTTCCAATTCTGTGAAGAAAGTCATTGGTAGCTTAATGGGTATGGCATTGAATCTATAAATTACCTTGGGCAGTATGGCCATTTTCACAATATTGATTCTTCCTATCCATGAGCATGGTGTGTTCTTCCATTTGTTTCTGTCCTCTTTTATTTCACTGAGCAGTGGTTTGTAGTTCTCCTTGAAGCGGTCCTTTACATCCCTTGTCAATTGGATTCCTAGGTATTTTATTCTCTTTGAAGCTATTGTGAATGGGAGTTCATTCATGATTTGGCTCTCTGTTTGTCTGTTACTGGTGTATAAGAATGCTTGTGATTTTTGCACATTAATTTTGTATCCTGAGCCTTTGCTGAAGTTGCTTATCAGCTTAAGGAGATTTTGGACTGAGACAATGGGGTTTTCTAAATATACAATCATGTCATCTGCAAACAGGGACAATTAGACTTCTTCTTTTCCTAACTGAATACGCTTTATTTCTTTCTCTTGCCTGATTACCCTATCCAGAACTTCCAACACTATTTTGAATAGGAGTGGTGAGAGAGGTCATCCCTGTCTTGTGCCAGTTTTCAAAGGGAATGCTTCCAGTTTTTGCCCATTCAATATGATACTGCCTGTGGGTTTGTCATAAACAACTCTTATTATTTTGAGATACGTTCCATCAATACCGAATTTATTGAGAGTTTTTAGCATGAAGGGCTGTCGAATTTGTCAAAGGCCTTTTCTGCATCTATTGAGATAATCATGTGGTTTTTTTCTTTGGTTCTGTTTATATGCTGGATTGTGTTTATTGATTTGTGTATGTTGAACCAGCCTTGCATTCCAGGGATGAAGCCCACTTGATCATGGTGGATAAGCTTTTTGATGTGCTGCTGGATTCGGTTGGCCAGTATTTTATTGAGGATTTTTGCATCGATGTTCATCAGGGATATAGGTCTAAAATTCTCTTTTTTTGTTTTATCTCTGTCATGCTTTGGTATCAGGATGATGTTGGCCTCGTAAAATGAGTTAGGGAGGATTCCCTCTTTTTCTAGTGATTGGAATAGTTTCAGAAGGAATGGTACCAACTCCTCCTTGTACCTCTGGTAGAATTTGGCTGTGTATCTGTCTGGTCCTGGACTTTTTTTGGTTGGTAGGCTCTTAATTATTGCCTCAATTTCAGAGCCCGCTATTAGTCTATTCAGGGATTCATCTTCTTCCTGGTTTAGTCTTGGGAGAGTGTAAGTGTCCAGGAAATTATCCATTTCTTCTAGGTTTTCTAGTTTATTTGCATAGAAGTGTTTATAGTATTCTCTGATGGTAGTTTGTATTTCCATGGGGTCGGTGGTGATATCCCCTTTATCATTTTTTGTTGCGTCTATTTGATTCTTCTCTCTTTTCTTCTTTATTAGTCTTCTTAGCAGTCTATCAATTTTGTTGATCTTTTCAAAAAACCAGCTCCTGGATTCATTGATTTTTTGGAGGGTTTTTTTTTTTGTGTCTCTATCTCCTTCAGTTCTGCTCTGATCTTAGTTATTTCTTGCCTTCTGCTAGCTTTTGAATGTATTTGCTCTTGCTTCTCTAGTTCTTTTAATTGTGATGTTAGTGTGTCAACTTTAGATCTTTCCTGCTTTCTCTTGTGGGCATTTAGTGCTATAAATTTCCCTCTACACACTGCTTTAAATGTGTCCCAGAGATTCTGGTATGTTGTATCTTTGTTCTCATTGGTTTCAAAGAACATCTTTATTTGTGCCTTCATTTTGTTATGTACCCAGTAGTCATTCAGGGGCAGGTTGTTCAATTTCCATGTCGTTGAGCAGTTTTGATTGAGTTTCTTAGTCCTGAGTTCTTGTTTAATTGCACTGTGGTCTGAGAGACAGTTTGTTATAATTTCTGTTCTTTTACATTTGCTGAGGAGTGCTTTACTTCCAATTATGTGGTCAATTTTGGAATAAGTGCGATGTGGTGCTGAGAAGAATGTGTATTCTGTTGATTTGGGGTGGAGAGTTCTGTAGATGTCTATTAGGTCTGCTTGCTGCAGAGTTGAATTCAGTACCTGGATATCCTTGTTAACTTTCTGTCTCGTTGATCTGTTTAATGTTGACAGTGGGGTGTTAAATTGTATGGCATATTCATTAGCAAGGGCTGCCATAACAAAGTGTACCATAGACTGTGGGTGGATTAAAAAACTGAAATGTATTATCTCACAGAATGGGAGGCTAGAACTTTGAGATCTAGGTGTTGGCCAGGTTGGTTCCTTCTGAGGGTTATGAGGGAAGGACCTGTTCCAGGTCTTTCTTTTTGACTTGTCATTGGCTGTCTTCTTCCTGCCTTCACATTGTCTTCTCTCTATACATGTCTGTGTTCAAATTTCCTTTTTTTCTAAGGACAGTAGTCATATTGGATTAGAACACCCTAATAACCTCATTCTATCTTAATTACCTCTGTAAAGACCATATCTCCAAATACAGTTACATTCTGAATTACTGGGGCTTAGGACTTTAGCATATAAATTTGATGGAGTGGGGAGGAGAGGGACACAATTCAGCTTATAACATAGAGTATGTGAATTATATCTCAATCAAACTGCCACAAAAAGAAGAAAATTTCACCTAAACTTTGAGCCTGCTTCTTAGATAGGACTGACCTGGATAAGAAGCAGTGAAGTAAGGAACACACTTGTTTTCCATAGAGCAGTCCTTTGTGGCTTCTGTGATTGGTCTGGGATCACTTTACTTCTAAGTCCAAAAGTGTACAACTACAAGAATGCAGTAGGAATAAACCAAAGTTCATAAAATACAGCCTGTAACTTGAATCCAATAACTGACATTTCACTTGGCCTATACCATATTTTCACAATTTTTGAATATAATCTCTGGATTAAATGCATTCAGGCATATTCCAGCTTGCCGTCCCCACCATTGCCTACTGTCTCATACTTAGCATGCTTTGCTCATTTGTTAACTGCCTGAAAATTTGAGCTTGAGGCCTCAGGAACAAACACATTGACAGACTATATCCCATGGCACATCTTACACATAGCATTGTTATTAAAAATGGCTGTTTTGTAACTTCCCGATTAAAAGTCACAGTGCAGAGGGACACTTGCACAAGAGTTCAGATTCAAACTTATTGTGTGGATTATGTTTGTTGGACTGTATGCAGCAGTTATAAATATAGGCAAGATCTAAATCTGTTAAAAATTCAGTTATGAAGGGAGAATTGGGTAGTTGGAGGTTTCAGACATAAGAAAATGATTATCCTTTAATCTGTAACTCTAAAGGTCCTTAAAATGAGAAACTAGCATACATTCAAGACATTTTCCTTCTGTAGTTTAATAAATCATATGTATGAGCAAGTAGTAGAGGACTTTGTTGTGGTAGAGCTACAAATATTTGGATATACCACGGGTTCCATTATTTTTCTTCAATAGAGAAATTTCATATGATAAAAGACTTACGTATCAGGATTAGTTTGCTCTGGTGGTTTTCAAAGTTAAGTGCACCAGCATCACCTGAAAGGTTTTTAAAAATAGATTCCTGGACTCTGTCCCCAGAATTTCCCACACAGTTAGGTTTAGGGTGATGCCCCCAAATTTGCATTTTTAATAAGTTTCTAGATGATGCTGATGATGCTGGCTTGGGACCATGCTTTGAGTGTCATTGATCTACACAATGAATGTGAGCTCTGTCCCTTGACTTCAGCTCAAATATACCCTCAAACTAATTTTTAAAACTTTTGAAAAATTCTGGGGAAGGAGTGTGACCGGTTTGTCAGTGCCCAACCCTTTGATCAGTGAGGCAGGTGAGTCTGTCTGGGGAAGCACACAGGGCAGGCACACTTAGCAGGCTAAGACAATGTCCACCACATTCTTTCTTTCATTAGGGGAGAATAGACTTTTTAAAGAAACTATTTTTTTCTTTAGTGTTACAGAATCATCTGCTTATTTTCTGCGTGATAACATAGTTTGAGATTGTCAGATTCAAGGGCTTGATCAAATGATTAGTGATGACTAGACTTCTGTGTTTGGCATTGTGATCTAGGAAACAAAGCACGGACAGATTACATTTGTGAAACATGTGATGCCCTGCGTGGGTCTTAAAAATGAGCGGGAAAAACCCAGGAGAAATGGAATAATGCTACTCATTTGTTCTTAAAAGCTAGGCCTTATTTTATGATAGAGTAAAATTGTTTTTGTAAATTTGGACTAATCTCAAAATTGTATTTCTTTAAAAATTTGGCAATGTCCACTGAAGGTTTGTTTCTATATCTCCTGAAAATGCTGAAAGTAATAATTATTGATATTCATTCCACATTTTTGCATAGGTGGTTTGTACATGTTAGTTATTTTGACCCTTACAACAACCCAACCAGGTATCATTATCCATAATTATCCAATAATATTATCTATTACTATCCTTTATGTAAATTGAGGCTTAAAGGGTTCTAGTCACTTCCCCATGGTTACACTTCCAAATCTGACCTGCTTCAGGTTGGGTTTTTTCCTACTTTTCCATACCTCTTTCACATGATTTCAAAACTGTTGTACCAGGTAGTTACAACAAGGAACTAAGGACATGAGAACAGTAAAGCAAAATAGTGATCCTTGAAGTTCTCAGAGATTTGTATTTCCTTGGAAATAGAGATAAACATTGGGATTGTTTTTGAAAAGCATAAGGCTAATTGTTGGGGAAAAAAGAATAACACAATTTATATATTTTGTTACTTTTGCCCAAATTTTTAAACCAAATTTTTGTTACCTTGCCCACATTTTGAGAGCAAAAAACTGCCAAGAACTGTGAGGAAGAAAAAAAAAACACACTCTGAAAAAAAAAGATACTTATGGCTAAAATTTTACAACAGGATAAACTTATTTTTGCACTAAATCCTCAACTTCAAAGTAATCTGCTATGCTATTTCATTTCAGCTCATGCGTCCAAGTTTGCATTTCTTCTTTTATAGTTCCTGACTTTAGGTCAGATAAAAGCATATATTATTTTTTTAAGACTGAGAAACCTCAGTGGCATTTTCCCTGCAAAACTCAACCACAGGCTGACTGAGGGTGATGTCAACTCCCAATTAACCAGACAGGAATAATATTTACTGTTGTTAAACTTAAATGTGTGCAGACCATATCCTGTCCTTTAAATGACACACTCCAGTAGTTAATTCGTGCTGATGTATGAAAGACGTAAGCAAATAGCCACATGTCACCTTCCGTTTGCATGTGAGCATAAATGTATAAATCCATCTTGTATCTGCCTTAGTTTCTTTGCTAGGTGATTCTACTTACAGTCCTATAGTTTCTCAGTCCAAAAGCATCAGGATCCAGCTTTATTCCTTTTATTCTCTTCCATGCTATGTCCTATCTATCAGCATATCCTGTCAGCTTTAGCTGAAAAATATATTTGAAATTTGACCATTTCTCATCACTTAGCTGCTTCTCTTTTGGCCCAAGTCAACATCATCTCTCATTTGGGTCATTGCAATGACTCCTGACTGAATTCTCTGCCTCTGCCTTTGCCTCCTTGCAGTCAATTTCAACAAAGCAATGGCTCCTCTTTATGTCTTTGAGCTCCTCTCTATGCTCCAGCTATACTGGCCTCCCTGATCTCCATGCAACCCTTTCTCTCACCTTCTTCAGGTTGTTGCTCAAATGCTGACTTCTTTTCTGTAAAGTTTTCCTTGACCACCTTATTTAAAACTGACCCCTACCTGTCTCCCTGATACTCCTTTTTCTACTTTATTTTCATTACTCTGGTCATCATTTTATATACTTGACCTATTCTAAGTATTTTTTAAAACATCTTTCTTCTTCCTCTGGAACATAGGCTTCATGAGGACAGGGACTTTTTGTTTATGTTCATTGTTGTATCCAAAGTGCCTAGGACTGTGCTGGACGTATAGTAGGCTCTCAACAAATGCCTGCTAAATTGAATGCCTTTCAGACAAGAGTTACTTCCCACTGCAATTAAGACACCTGAAGTGAATATTTATTTTGGAATAAAGCCAGAGATTAAAATAAGCTTCCTCCCATCTCCCCTGGACTAGCAAGGAAACTGACTGAATATGATATGATGTGGTGTGGGAAGGTCCAGTGTGGTATTCTAGAGCAGGACAACAAACACTCAGGAACACTTGTGGGAGAAATTATACTAGTCCATCTGCACCCTGTCGTCCCATCTCTGCAATGCATTTATGAGTTGGATGGTTAGGTTAATGGCTTTAATCAGATCATGAAAGACAATGAGTTTAAAATTTAAATGGATTTAGCCATATCTCTGTCTTTGGAGAACTATTTTTGTACTAAGCAATCAACTGGTCACTGATGGCACTGATTCAAAGGTGGTATTAAACACTGGGCATCTGATTTAGATCTAGAGAAACTGAGAAGAAACCATCCCTGACAATGCAATAGCATGTGAGTAAGATGTAGGTAAAACTGTGATTTCCCTAAGCAGAAGTCTGTATGTTAGTTTCATGGGTACATCTGTGCTGTGCATTCTACCCACCACAAGGTCCTGAGCTGCCAGCTGTGGCCCATGACTGCTAAGTGCCAGCTTTCTTGATCCTGTTGTAAATTGTCACAATCACCTAATAGGACCTTTTCTCTTTTAAAAGAGGCATGAGTTTTTGTGCTTCATAACTCCTAACAGACATGCCAAAAAGCTTAATAAATTATGCTGAATCAGAAGCAACATGGACTGCCAATTCACACATGTCAAAGGTTTCTTAGCAGTACTCAAAGTTTGCTTTGACTACCAAAGTCTATGATGGTGTGAGTTTCCAGCATGTCTGGAATGAAAGATCTGGCAGAAAGTTATTTGTTCTCTTTTCCTTGACAAATTTCCCCCCTACATTTTCCTGACTCTCCTGATGCTTATTATGCCATGCCTCATCATGTTTAGACCAAGCAACATCCCACATGCTGAAAAAAAAAATACAACAATTTTAAGAAAAGTAGAGGTATCTGTGTAGAGCTTGTCCTGAAAACTCAAATAAATAGCTCCTAGGTACACAGTTTGTTATGGTCATGGGTGCTACCACTGAAGACTTCTGCAGTGCTCACTCTACTGGGCTATTAATCTAGTAGTGGAGTCAGGCATTAAATCAAATTGGTGTGATATTGATGGAAAGCCAAGAGCTAGAACTGTGGAATAAGAGAAGAAAAGGTTAGGAAGAGTCATGCGTGTATGCCTAAGAAAGAATGACAAAACCAATAGGAATTCTTTTCTAGAAACATTAATATAAATACGTTTTTGATTACTTGCCCTTGTTAAGTGTCCTGTGAATTGGCCCGCCTGTCCTCTGGCTCCATTATCCACCTTTTCTACCCTGCTCTGTGCTCTGTTCTCTTGTTAAGACCCTGCCTGATATAGTAGTTGGTACCAAGAGTAGCCTTATGAGACAGACATTCTGGAGAAGATTTTGAAACTATGGTGACTCACATGTTTTATGCACACATGAATAAACTCCTTGCTAGATAGAAATTGCACCCTGTTAATGGGTGACAGGTAGCAGTGCCACGATTTCTAAAGTTATCATTGGTGATGGTGTTAGGTGATGGAGAGCAAGGTTTTGAGTGATCACATACAGGTGGCATCTGATTGCTATGCAATAATGGTGGTTACAAAGGTTATAGACAGTGTGTCAACTGTGTCTGACTGTGTTAGAGAGCTTATTAAAAGAAAACAATAAGTTAGGGCCTTGAACTGAAAACTGAAATCAGGAATCAAAAACAAAACTTTTATAACGTCATAAATATGGGTATGTATGAGCTCAGCCACATCACATCAACAAGGCTGATCTGGCTATGACCATTGCTGTAGCACAGAGGCCAATGATGAGTCCCTGATACAATATGATTCCTGGGAAAAATAGCCGACCACTTGGAGACGGCAGAGATGTGTCCACATGGAACAGAGATGTATTCTAAACTCAAATTTGCCTTCCACGCTTGCAGTGCTTTTGCCGAGACCACTATTCCTGGATGATAGTGTGCCTTATTCACTGTCATCATATCCTTCTTAATAGGGCTTTCATCCAAGGAACTTATTTTACAGCAAAAGGAATGACAATGTGATAATACTCATGGAACTCACTGGTCTTAGGACAAACTGCATCACCCAAAAGCAAACCAAAGTGGAGAGGAATGGTGGCAGTAGAAGCGATCTGCCTGAGGTTCAAGGAATAAGGGGATGAATTGCCTGCTGAGAATTAGAACCAACTAAAAGCCCGTTGCTTTTCGTAAACACTAGGTGCTTGCAATCCTAAACAACATCAGTGAAAAGAGTCTGTCCTCAAAGGTTACTCCTTCCTCTTTCCCTTCTTGGTTCTCCATTGAGCACTAATTAAGAGAATTCTTCACCAAAAATAACATGCTACTGTCTGGGCTATGGGGTTTCAAAAAAAAGTTTTTCTGTAGAGTCTTTTTCCTGTCATGAGATAGTCTCTTACATTCCTATACATTATGAAGTAGAAAGCTTTACATCTGTACCTGATGATTGCACTTTGAAAGGAATCAATTGGAGGTGCAAGTGTATTATAAATAGGGTGGCAGCATTATTCCTGGAATCAGATTCAAATCATTTAGTAAGAGAGTGAGAACAACTCCAGGTTAAAATGTTGGAAGCTATTGTTGAGTAAGAACCAATCCAAGAATGAGAGAGGTAAATATGAAATTATAAGATTAAAAATAGAGAATCATTTTTTAAATTTGTGTCCTTCATTTTGTCAGATCAGATGCAAAAACATTTATCTGTTCTGTTTAATACTGAGGACCTAACAGATTCTTCAGGTGTACCAGATATTACAAACAATTTTCAGAAAGTCATTGGCAAAGGATGGAAAGGGGGAGTAAAAGATAAGATTAGGTTAGAGGAGAGGAAAGAAAAGTCTAGCAGACCTGTGATATGCCAGAACCCATCTGGATTTCAAGGCTTATTTCATCTTTTCGGTGCTCCAGGCATAGTGCTTATGATCTTTTCAATGACTGCTGTAGTGAACACTCTTTGTCCTGCCCAGGTGCTTCCCTCTCCAATTCCTTTCACCAGCACTATGCCCTGTCCCCTCAGCTTCTATATTCTCTTTTGCTAAAGGCTCTCTTGCCTCTGCAGAGGACTGTCTTTGGATATATAAACTGTCTCACCAGTGAGGGAAGTGCCTGAGAATATTCCTATCCACTGGCTGACAGCTGGTGACTGACTGATGGAAGGGTACAAAAGCCTGACTTCTTTGCCTCAACAAGTGGGGCAAACCTTGCCATGTGATTTATACTCTAGAACTCCCCACAGGATTAGGCTGAGATTGGGACTTTACCTGCAATTGCAGCCTTGCTTGGCTTCTTCCTCTTCCCAGGCTTGTCCTGACTTCCCCACTACTTCTTTCAAATCCTTATCATTTTCTCCTAGGAATCCTTCTGTAACAAACCACTTGTTCATGAATCTTCATTTCAGGTTTTGCTTCTAGGAAACCTGACCCAAGACAACTAATAAAAATATTAGACCGCTAAAAACAAATTGGCATCAAAATAAGAAAACTACCACACTGAAATACATACATTAAAATAAGTAAAATAAATAAAGCTACCAAATGAAAGAAATGTCTACAAAATTTGACAATATATCAAAGCATCAGGTGTAGCAGAATTTAGTCAATATAATTACATATACTATATTTAATCTATGTGAATATATTTTAATATATTAACTGTCATTGGGAATGTCATCTTCAAAGGCAAGAAGGCCACAGCCCTACCTAATTTTAGGAGCTGGTAGAGAAGGGCAGTACCCTCTTACTGACATTACTAATAGAAGCTAGGCATGGTGGCTCACATCTGTAATCCCAGCTCTTTGGGAGGCCAAGGCAGGAGGATTGCTTGAGCTCAGGAGTTAGAGACCAGCTTGGGCAACATGGGGAGACCCTGTCTATAATAAGAATAGAAACATTTGCCAAGTGTGGTGATACATGCCTGTGGTCCCAGCTACTCAGGAGGCTGACGTGGGGGGTTGCTTAAGCCTGGGAGGTCAACACTGCAGTGAGCCATGATCATACCACTGTACTCTAGCTTGGTCAACAGAGAGAGACCCTGTCTCAAAACAACAACAAACAAAATAGATCTTCTCAGGAAGCAGGGACCGTCTGGGTTGGGAAGACCAGACATTGTCCTTGAAGAAAAGATTCTCTCTTTTCAAATGAGAGAGACCGCCTATGGCTTGTGGTTATCTGAAGTCTACTAATAGGAAAAAAAAAAAAAGACCTTTTAGTCTACAATTGCAGATCAAAGACAAACAATAGATCTACAAATACTTCTTGAGAAGTATATAGAGTGTGTATAGAAACATATACAGTCACACTAAAGTCTAATTGGTTATCCATCAACTTGGGTAGATAAACCAAGTCATATCCTTGCCATTTTTAATTGAGTTGAGACAAAGGCTGGCAGGCAGACTGGAGGGAATTGAATCCTTGAAAAAGAGGTGGTTGTAAGAAAATGGCACTTGCAGGGAGGTTGTGGGGCATTAGACAATCTCAAAACGATTATTCTTGAGCATGGTCTAGCTTTTCTTCAACTGAGTAACAGTATTTTGGAAACTATCTCTAAGGAGAGTCAACATTACCTCTAAGATAAGTCAGTACAATGATAAAACTGTAGCCTTCTTCTGTTTCCTAATTTGGCCCTTATTTTGTTAGATTAATGATGTTAGACTAGTTTTTTTTTTTTTTTTTAATTTATTTATTATTATTATACTTTAAGTTGTAGGGTACATGTGCATAACGTGCAGGTTTGTTACATATGTATACTTGTGCCATGTTGGTGTGCTGCACCCATCAACTCATCGTTTACATCAGGTATAACTCCCAATGCAATCCCTCCCCCCTCCCCCCTCCCCATGATAGGCCCCTGTGTGTGATGTTCCCCTTCCTGAGTCCAAGTGATCTCATTGTTCAGTTCCCACCTATGAGTGAGAACATGCGGTGTTTGGTTTTCTGTTCTTGTGATAGTTTGCTAAGAATGATGGTTTCCAGTTGCATCCATGTCCCTACAAAGGACGCAAACTCATCCTTTTTGATGGCTGCATAGTATTCCATGGTGTATATGTGCCACATTTTCTTAATCCAGTCTGTCACTGATGGACATTTGGGTTGATTCCAAGTCTTTGCTATTGTGAATAGTGCTGCAATAAACATACGTGTGCATGTGTCTTTATAGCAGCATAATTTATAATCCTTTGGGTATATACCCAGTAATGGGATGGCTGGGTCATATGGTACATCTAGTTCTAGATCCTTGAGGAATCGCCATACTGTTTTCCATAATGGTTGAACTAGTTTACAATCCCACCAACAGTGTAAAAGTGTTCCTATTTCTCCACATCCTCTCCAGCACCTGTTGTTTCCTGACTTTTTAATGATTGCCATTCTAACTGGTGTGAGATGGTATCTCATTGTGGTTTTGATTTGCATTTCTCTGATGGCCAGTGATGATGAGCATTTTTTCATGTGTCTGTTGGCTGTATGAATGTCTTCTTTTGAGAAATGTCTGTTCATATCCTTTGCCCACTTTTTGATGGGGTTGTTTGTTTTTTTCTTGTAAATTTGTTTGAGTTCTTTGTAGGTTCTGGATATTAGCCCTTTGTCAGATGAGTAGATTGCAAAAATGTTCTCCCATTCTGTAGGTTGCCTGTTCACTCTGATGGTAGTTTCTTTTGCTGTGCAGAAGCTCTTTAATTTAATGAGATCCCATTTGTCAATTTTGGCTTTTGCTGCCGTTGCTTTTGGTGTTTTAGACATGAATTGGAAAAAACTGCTTTAAAGTTCATATGGAACCAAAAAAGAGCCCGCATCTCCAAGACAATCCTAAGTCAAAAGAACAAAGCTGGAGGCATCACGCTACCTGACTTCAAACTATACTACAAGGCTACAGTAACCAAAACAGCATGGTACTGGTACCAAAACAGAGATATAGACCAATGGAACAGAACAGAGTCCTCAGAAATAATACCACACATCTACAGCCATCTGATCTTTGACAAACCTGAGAGAAACAAGAAATGGGGAAAGGATTCCCTATTTAATAAATGGTGCTGGGAAAATTGGCTAGCCATAAGTAGAAAGCTGAAACAGGATCCTTTCCTTACTCCTTATACGAAAATTAATTCAAGATGGATTAGAGACTTAAATGTTAGACCAAATACCATAAAAATCCTAGAGGAAAACCTAGGTAGTACCATTCAGGACATAGGCATGGGCAAAGTTTTTTTTTTATATACCTTAAGTTCTAGGGTACTTGTGCACAACGTGCAGGTTTGTTACATATGTATATATGTGCCATGTTGGTGTGCTGCACTCATTAACTCGTCATTTACATTAGGTATATCTGCTAATGCTATCCCTCCCCCCTCCCCACAATAGGCCCCGGTGTGTTATGACCCCCTTCCTGTGTCCAAGTGATCTCATTGTTCAATTCCCACCTATGAGTGAGAACATGCAGTGTTTGGTTTTCTGTTCTTGCGATAGTTTGCTGAGAATGATGGTTTCCAGCTGCATACGTATCCCTACAAAGGACACAAACTCATCCTTTTTTATGGCTGCATAGTATTCCATGGTGTATATGTGCCACATTTTCTTAATCCAGTCTGTCAATGATGGACATTTGGGTTGATTCCAAGTCTTTACTATTGTGAATAGTGCTGTAATAAACATACATGTGCATGTGTCTTTATAGCAGCATGATTTATAATCCTTTGGGTATATCCCCAGTAATGGGATGGCTGGGTCAAATGGTATTTCTAGTTCTAGATCCTTGAGGAATCGCCATACTGTTTTCCACAATGGCTGAACTAGTTTACAGTCCCACCAACAGTCGAAAAGTGTTCCTATTTCTCCACATCCTCTCCAGCACCTGTTGTTTCCTGATTTTTTGATGATTGCCATTCTAACTGGTGTGAGATGGTATCTCATTGTGGTTTTGATTTGCATTTCTCTGATGGCCAGTGATGATGAGCATTTTTTCATGTGTCTGTTGGCTGTATGAATGTCTTCTTTTGAGAAATGTCTGTTCATATCCTTTGCCCACTTTTTGATGGGGTTGTCTGTTTTTTTCTTGTAAATTTGTTTGAGTTCTTTGTAGATTCTGGATATTAGCCCTTTCTCAGATGAGTAGATTGCAAAAATGTTCTCTCATTCTGTAGGTTGCTTGTTCACTCTGATGGTAGTTTCTTTTGCTGTGCAGAAGCTCTTTAGTTTAATTAGATCCCATTTATCAATTTTGGCTTTTGTTGCCGTTGCTTTTGGTGTTTTAGACATGAAGTCCTTGCCCATGCCTATGTCCTGAATGGTATTACCTAGGTTTTCTTCTATGGTTTTCATGGTTTTAGGTCTAACATTTAAGTCTCTAATCCATCTTGAATTAATTTTCGTATAAGGAGTAAGGAAAGGATCTGGTTTCAGCTTTCTACTTATGGCTAGCCAATTTTCCCAGCACCATTTATTAAATAGGGAATCGTTTCCCCATTTCTTGTTTTTGTCAGGTTTGGATGTTAGACTAGTTTTTAGAGAGTCTTTCAGCAGGATGCTCAGCTAGAAACTTAATTAAATATTAATAATATTCACCCACTTAATGCCAGAACTGCTTCAGGCATCCCAGCTGCAAAAGCTTCCTTTAGGAACAGTGCTCAATTTGTGGTTGTTCAAATGTGGTCTACAAATTATTTTCATTGGTCTTTGAACTGGAAAAGACTGAGGCCTAAACATTTGTTTCAGGCATTGTAAAGTTTATATGAATGCAAATGATTTTCTAGATATTTTTTTCTTCTTTTGCACAAAAATAAGGTCACTTGGGATGCATTGTATTGATTACTGATATAAGCTTTTTTAAGATTATGAAAAACATCATTTTCAGATGTTCTTGAAGTAGAGCCATTCTCCAACCAATCCTTCTTACATCAGCAAGTTCAGGATGTTTTTTTTTGGTATGTCTTCTTATCCTGTAGGTCACATTGCTTTAGGGCTTCCCACTCGTTGAAACAATGGGTTTCGGTGCCTCAGGGAAAAGGTGTCAGAACATAGTCCCCACCAGAACACAGGGGAGTCCTTGCCCAGCTTTGACTATCAAATTAGATTTTAGCTTGCATCTACAACTTGAAAATAGGTTCAAAATCCAGGCTTTGTCAGGAAAAGAAGTCACATTTTTGTAGCATACCCAGACTCAAATCTGGTGGACTCCTAATGTTTCTTCCGTAGTGCAGAGAGCAGGACAGACAGGATGTCCCTTCCATCGATGATCCTCTTCCTTAGACTTGCTGAATAGAAAGCAGACGCAGTGAGGAGCAGTGCCTCTCAAACTATCTGTGGGAGAAATAACTTTTAAAACGTTTCTAACACATCTTGTTCTATTGAAAGAAATAAAAATATTTCACTCCCATAGACACTTCTTTCATGTATTTTGAGACGGCTGTTCAGAGGGCCTGCAAACGGAAGTAGCCTTGCAAAGCTGTTTTGTGGAGATTTGCATCTAAAGAGAAAATTTACGTTGATGCATCCAGGCTTTCTCTGAGACCTTCCCTTGACCGGATCTAGGAAAGATTAATGAGAGCCTGATACCTTTAAAGGTCTGAAAGAAATATTTACCATTTATTCTCTTGGAGGGATATTTATTACCTGTGAGGTTTCACCTAGGTAACAAGACCATCTTTGCCAGCCAAGTCCCTCCTCTCCATCTTACCTGTCTTGCCAGTAAATCCTGATTTACCACCATAACCTTTTTGGTCATGCTTTGAGCCTTCATTCTTTCTGTAACCTCAAGATGGTAAGTAAGCTTTTGCATCCCATTGAGGGGTTGTAGGAGTCACTCTGTGGTTCTCTCCACGTACATGTTAATAAATTTGTATGCCTTTTCTCCAATTAATCTGCCTTTTGTCAGTTGATGTTTTTTAAGCAAAACTTTACAGCAGGGGCCCCAACCCCTGGACCACAGACAGGAACTACTTCATGGCCTATTAGGAACCGGGCTGTAAAGCAGGAGGTGAGCAGCAGGCTAGCGAGCATTGACGCCTGAGCTCTGCCTCCTGTCAGATCAGTGGTGACATTAGATTCTCATAGGAGCACAAACCCTATTGTGAACTGCACATGTGAGGGATCTAGGTTACACTCCTTATGAGAATCTAATGCCTGATGATCTGAGCTGGGACGCTTTCATCCTGAAGCCAACCTCCAACCCCAATTTGTGGAAACATTGGCTTTCATGAAACTGGTCCCTGGTGCCAAAAAGGTTGGGGACTGCTTCTTTAGAGGCTGAAGAGGAAGTTTTCCCTTGGCTCCCACACTATAATTTAAAAAATACAATAAAAATGAGTTATGAGAAAAATTAAATAGAAAAACAAAGACACATAAAATAAAAGTCTAACATTTTAAATCACATTTGGTAGATATGAAATTATCCTGTTAAATTGTATCTAGAAATTTACTCTTGATTTTTGTGTGTATCTTACTGTGGGCCAGTGACAGTCCATGGCCTGGCATTAGGTTGGGTAGTACTGGTGTAGGGAAATTGAAAAGCCAGAAATCTGCACCCTCTATTTCTAGAGATGTTGGAGGAGAAGAGAGAAAAAGAGCAAGACGACAGAATACAAGGCTCACGTACTCTTTCTACTCCACCAAACTGGCTTTGTAGAATTCTACCTTGGTGACTTCTACTTCCTTCATGGCCAAGGAAAATGCCACACTTCATTGTCTGAAGGTAGCAAGGAAGGCAGATGAAGAAGTCAGGGATGCCTGCATGTTCCTTGCAGAGGCTGAAGGAATCTGATTTGTGGGCAGTGAGTTACCACTGAGCCTTGAGGCAAGGCATCAAGTAACTGGGTTGGGTAGCCGAGGCCAAGATATAAATGAAGAACATGCCACAGTCTTAGAGGGGTCTGCAGTATCAGTGTGATCCATGGTGAAGCTAAATCACTCAGACGCAGTTAGATGTGACTGAGAGAGGGACTATTTGGAAAGGGAGAGCAATCCAAAACAGCCTTGCCTCAGCAGAGAAAGGAGAGGACAACACAAAGTGTGACTTCAAGAGCACCGCTCTCCTAGGGTATCATGAGGTCATGTAAACCCCATACCTTTCCTCTTCATCCAAAGGTGTTCTTGGTGAGGAGTTGGGCAGGGGTAGATGGAATCTGAAGTACGGAGCCTTTTACCTAAAAAAGATTAAACAATTACCAAATAGACTATTTATTGAATCAGGCTATATTTATGAAGTTGAACTAAAGTATAGTGTCCCCATCCCTGGTAGTAAGGAAAATATAATAGGTCACAGAGAAAATAAAGAAGTTATATTTTATCTTCACATCTGGGATATAGTGTTTAAAACTGCAACCATTACTTCCAAAGAATATGCACACCTGTGAACGGGAGAAGCAAGCCCTTGGTAAATTAACCATCCTGTTCCTACCCTGACATGTTTCTTTGAAGGAATGTAGAGACAATAACTTTACTCACAGTTGTATCATTCTTGGGATAGGCCATGTCAGCAAAGAGTTCCAATGTCCTACTTCTGTATAATTTATTTTCCTTAAGAATGTCTGAAAATGATGGTAAACTCAAGGAAAATAAATCATCTGCCTTCTAGTCAAGTCATCTGCTCTTCCTCATGCCATTCATTTAGAGCTTGCCTGCAAGTGAAAGTACATTGATAAAAGGGAGAGAAGACTAATTTAAATTTCCAAGGACTTTGTAGGCCCTTAAATGACACAGTCAAAACCTCACCCTTAAACAGAAAACAAAAGAAAGTATATCACATTACCAAAGGATCCAGTTTCTCGATTTAGTAAATGTAATTTTTAGTGAATGGCACATGTCTTCCCAAGCTTCAGGGAAAAATGAGGGCTCACTTTTTTTTCCATTATCAGCTTCTCTCAAGAGTATATTTAAAAAGTAATCATTTTATAAAATTGTGTGGAAAAGTTGAGAGAGACATTCTAAAAAATTATTTGACATCTAGAACTTAGAGAAGTATAGTCAAATAACTACTCAAACATCAAACAGACAATATTTAATAAGGTTTTCTAGTACAGTATATCTCAAAATTCAATTTACAAAAGAATCATTTGATTCAGTAGTCTGAGATGGGACCCAAGACTCTGCACTTCTACGGGTTTCCAGTTGATGCTAACGCTGCTGGTCCAGGAGCTACTCTTCAAGTAGCAGAGTGTAGAGGAGTCTCTAATTTTTTCATAATGCTGAGCTACTTTTCAAAAGTTTAGACTTCTCTGAAATCTAAAATTGACCAGTGCAGTCAGGGGTCCTTGACACAACAAGTTCTTGAAGAGAAAAGGAGATACACTTCATTTCCTTATCTGTCAATCTTTGTATATTGTTTGGAGACCTTCTTGAGGAAGGAAGGGCTGAACTTTAATTCTGTTAACTGTATTTCCTCTGCCTCTACGTTCTCCATTATCCTAAGATTGATTCTGCTGATTTTCTCCATGGTCATGTTAACTTCCTTTCCATTTCTGACCTAGGTAATTACAGAAAAGCAGTTAATTATAATAGATCTGATTTCAAAATTTTAATGCCTCTTCTTCATGAAGGAGGCTAGCTGTCATAGAGGTCTATATCTCACTGACAGATCTTAGAACAGTGACCACTTTTAAAGTATCTTAATATATATTCTGTGACTCACAATGTTCAGTAGTTTATTTTGAATTCAAGTAATTTTACCTGACATAGTTTTTAACTTTGCTTTTTTTTTCTAGAAATTTCAAATACATATTGCTATAAATAGTGGAATGGTTGCTTAATTCATTCAATCACTTATTAATTCATTCCTATTTTGTTGAGAAAACAGTGTATGTTAGGAAGTTGGGAGAAGGAAAAGATAAGAAATGGTTTGGTTTATGTTCTCAAGGAATTATTTATTCTGAGATTAAATTTCAGCTATAAATGTAACTGAAAACCTTTAAAGTTTTGGTTTGAAAAACATGTTTATTTTCCTCACATGGCAAGTCTGGTAGTGTGCTATATTAGCATTTGTTTCACACCTTGGGAGATCAGAACAGAGATTTCTGCAATGTTCTTGGCACTTTCCTTGTAGTTAGCTGATGGCTGTTGAAACTCCAGCTCTAGCAATTGTGTCTATATTTTTTAGACAGGGGGAAAGAAGAAGACAATAGTGTTTATTCCAAGAAAAAAATGTCAGAAATGTGCACTTGATTTCTGCTTACATTCATTGGCCAGACCTGTGTCACCTGTCCTATCCTTAGCTGCAAGAAAGATTATGAAATGCATGCGTTTTCTGTTTGTTTTGTTCTGTTTTAAGCTGAGCACATTGAGCTCTCCAAGAAAATCATTAATTTAAGAAATGGAGAATAGATACTAGGTAGGCATGTAGTTGTGTCTACCCAAGAAACTTAATGGGATATGTTATCAATCCTGCTTATCCTTTCTTCTAAGGAGTATAGAAGATTTACTCAGTGCACATATGCCAAAATGCATCTTTCTAAATTCCCTCAATTAGAAAATCAAGACTCACTTTTGAGAATTTTGACCTGCTTAGATCATCTGCTTGAATATTTACCAGAAAAACATTGAAAATATTACATGTGTTCCATTAAGGAGGTTTGTTTCATTGTGTATCTGTAAGTTCAGGCAGTGTTTCTCTTTTAAATTTCTGGTATTGGTGGCAGTTTTTATCTGTCCATGACTGAACATAGATTATTTTTATAAAATTCATCTATCTTCACGCAGGCCTGTGCATTCCACAAAAGAAAAACTTGATATTTTGTTTTCATTTTACTATGGATATTGTTTATTCTCTCTGTACTGACCTGGACATAAAACAATACACAGAGATTTATGGATTTCAAGGGCATGTACTTGTTGATGTTTTACTCTACAAATTACAAACCAGTTAAATATATTAGAAAGCTCTGTTCTATATTTCTCCTTCATTAAACCATAATATTAACAACTTATCGCTTTTCCCTTAATAGTATGTTTCTAACTGGCTTCAAAGTCAAAAATAGTTACTGAGAATTTTTACTAGGTTGGATATTTTTCTGCTATAGCATTTGATGATTCAGCAACTGTGTGATTAAAACCAGAAAAAAGCAGGAATGGAGAGAAAATGGCATGTTGAGCCTTGATTTATAGTTAAGCAAGTGCCAAGTCAGAGCAAAATTTATACTTACCTGGAGGATGGTCCTAATGGCTTCCCCATCTATCTGGCCATCTATCCATCCATCCATTGATTCATTATTCAACAGATGTTTATTGGAGGGTAAGCAATGATGAATAAGACAAAATGTTCCCGAAGAACCTAAATCCTAATAGGAATGATAACATAAACATACATTCCTTATAAAAAAGAAAGAAATTCTTGAAGTTTGGGTTGAGGTGTCAGGGATGGTGGTGGAACATGGCCAGAGAAGGCTTACAATGATAGCGGTACAGAGCTTTAAGCCTGAAAGATTTGAATATATGGACATTGGGAGGTGAGGTGGAGGGGATGTTTGCATTTTAGTCAGAGAAAACAGAATAAGCAAACATCATGAGTAAAGAAATGGTACAATATGTATAAGAAACTGTGGACTATTCAATTTGTCAGGAGCAAAGAACTTACAAAGGGGAGTAACCAGAGATGATATATATCTATTACTTTCTCAGGAAGATCTTCCCTGTGTGTCTCCAAGGTATCCAGGTGCTATTGCTGTCCTCACATAGTATCCTGTGCTTATCTCCATCATAGCCCAACAACTAAACTATGGCATAAAAGTCTGCATGGGCAGTGTGTTTCAATCTGCAAAGTTGTAGTTTGAAATCATTTCATCCATTTTTTACAGTTAATATTCATTTCGGTTTACCTACCTATTTATTTTTTCTTGTGCTCTTTTTATCATCTTATATGATTAACCTTCCATCTGGAGTAATTTTCCTTCTGCTTAAAGAACTCCATTAAATATATTATTTCAGTAGTGGCAACAAAATTCTTTTTTTTTTTTATTTGTCCAGACATTTTCATTTTGTCCTCAGTTTTCCTAGATGAAAAATTATAAATTGACAATTACTTTCTTTTAGCACTTTAAGAATGTCATTTTATTTTCTTCTGTTGATCAACATTTCTGTTGAAAAATTTGAAAAGTCAGCTGTTGGTCTTTTGTTATTCCTCTGAAGGTAATAATATTTTCCTCTGAATGGTCTTAAGATTTCTCTTTGTTTTTGGCTTTCAGTGGTTTGTTTTATAATGATGTCTGTAAGCATGGTTTTCTTTGTAGTTATCCTGCTTGGGGTTACTTACATTTCTGGTGTCTTTCATCAGTTTTGCAAAATTTTTGCCCAGTATTCCTTTTCTTCTCCTTTAAGAACTTCAGTTACACATATGTTGATCTTTTCTGTCAGTCTCAGATATCCTTTATGCTCCTTTTTGTTCCTCCTTTTGTCTTGCTTACATGAATTTTGATACTTTATATTGAACTCTGCTTCAGGCAATTGCTTCTGCATTCTGCTGTCTATGGTATTAAACCTGTTTCTTGAATTGAATTTTAATTATGGTTATTGTATATTTAAAGTCATAATTTAAATTGCCTTTTATTATAGATTCTAGTTATCTAGTAAAATTTTATATACTTTTAAATCTGTTTTCTTGAAAATATTAATCATAGTTGTTTTAAAGCCTGTGTTTGATAACTTCAGTATCTGTATTATTTATTGATCTATTTCCATTGTTTATTTTTGCTCTTTGACTTCAGTAATGTGATTCTTTGTACAGATATACCTGTCAATTTGGATTGAATGTTGAACATTGTTTATGAAAAATTGTTGGAGATGTTAATTTTCTCCAAAGAGAATTTAATTTTCTTTTAGTAGGACAATATAGTACCAGCTGGATACCTCAGTTCAGTTAGGGAACTAATTGATTTGAAACTAGATTTCACAATTTGTGAAAACTGATATGTTTATAATTTGTCTTTATTCCTATAGTCTAAGCCTTTAAGGCTTTTGGGTGAAATCCTGGAATATCTATCAGGCAGTATTTCCTTGACATGGTATGAACTTCATTTTTTTTGTCTCCTATCACTAATGCATAGCTTAGGGATTAACAAATGTTTTAGAAATGAAATTGGTGCCAAATGTTGGGCTCACTTTTCTTAGTTCCCTCAGTAATGACTAATCTTTGTAGTCATGAAGTCTAAGTTTTGATCTCCCCCACAATGAGACTGCCACAGAGTTTAAAACATGACTTTCCCTGGCTTTGGTGCACTGAGCTGTGAATCAACAAATGCCCAAGAGAAAAAAGTAGCAGCAAATATAGACTTACCACAATGAATTATTCTTCCCTCTGCATCCTCTATTCTTGGCTGCTTTGAATGTTCTTCAGTGTCTTCAAACTCATAGTTAAGTTTTAACTGCCAACTCATTGTAAATGTGAGTGGACAAGCTATGCATACTCCATACGACGAGAGGAGCAGCAGATTTCCTATGGCTGCTGATATAAAGCCTCACGGCATTTGGCATTTTGTGCTTGTACACTTCACTTCTGAAATGTTCTGATCAGAAAAATACTTTCTTCACCATTTAATGACATTTTAAATACATATGGAGGTAGTTCCCATAAAACTGGGAGGAAGTGAATGAGAATTCCTTTCTTTAATTTTTTCCCACCACTTTCATTTAAAGAAAGTAACAAATACTGTAAGATGCTATTTAAGACAAAATGGAAATAGATAAGTAAAACACAAAAAGCAGTTCTTCAATCTTGGATATGCGTTTTCTTTTTTAAAATAGATTTCTATTATTTTTTGGTATCCTTCCTTTAATATGAAGGGTAAAAGTTCTTATTTTTCAACACTAGGAATTTATCAGAGTTCTTATGTGAAAATTTGTGATAGTTTTGCCAAATCAAATTTATTTTCGGAATATGCGTTGCTATGGGCTGTTTTAATTTTTTTTTTTTTTTTTTTTTTTGAGACAGAGTCTCGCTCTGTTGACCAGGCTGTAGTACAGTGGCATGATCTTGGCTCACTGCAAGCTCTGCCTCCCGGGTTCAGGCCATTCTTCCACCTCAGCCTCTGGAGTAGCTGGGACTACAAGCACCCACCACCATGCCTGGTTAATTTTTTGTATTTTTAGTAGAGACGGGATTTCACCCTGTTAGCCAGGATGGTCTCGATTTCCTGATCTCATGATCTACCCACCTCGACCTCCCAAAGTGTGTTTTAATTTTTAAATAACTTTTAGGGGTCACTTTTTCATGTTGCTAGTTTTGATTCCAAAAATAGCCAGGCAAGATGACTCACGCTTATAATCCCAGCACTTTGGGAGGCTGAGGCAGGTGGATCACTTGAGGTCAGGAGTTCAAGACCAGCCTGGCCAACACAGTGAAAGTGTTAAGGGGTCCTTGCTCCCTGAACGCCCAAGATGGTGGCAGGCCACTTCCAAAATGGCTGGGGCCCACTTCCAAGATGGTGGCAAGCCTCATGTTCTCTGACCTGGGGTTCTTGGCCTCACGAATTTCCAGGAATGAAATCTTGGGCCATGCAGTGAGTGTTATAGCTCTATTAGAAGCCGTAGGTCATGGAAGAGAACAGTGGAACTCAGTGACTAGTGTTCAGCTCGATTAGGAAGAACCCGGGCACTTAGCCGTGCAGGAACAATGGCAAGCCTTTAGCCCGACTGTGAGTGGCAATGGACACCTCGCTGGATCAGGAGCACAGAGGACACCCTGCCAGATCCGAAGGGATGGAAGTCAGTTGTGGGTCTGCGGAGGGGGCAAACAGCAATGGTGGACAGTGAGGGAAAGCTCTGCTCAAGCTGTAACAAACATGGACCAGAAGAGAGTGCAGTTGCAAGATTTAATAGAGTGAAAACAGAGCTCCTATACAAAGGGAGTGGACCTAAAGAGGGTAGCCATTGCCGGCTCCAATGCCTGGGTTTATATCCTGATCATTGTCCCTTCCGCTGTGCTCTCAGGCAATAGATGATTGGCTATTTCTTTGCCTCCTGTTTTTGCCTAATTAGCGTTTTAGTGAGCTCTCTTTCCTACCTGATTGGTCGGGTGTGAGCTAAGTTGTACGCCCTGTGTTTAAAGGTGGATATGGTCATCTTCCCAGCTAGGCTTAGAGATTCTTAGTCGGCCTACGAAATCCAGCTGGTCCTGTTTCTTAAAACCCCATATCTCCTAAAAATACAAATAATTAGCCTGACATAGTGGCGCGCCTGTAATCCCAGCTACTTGGGAAGCTGAGGCAGGAGAGTTGCTTCAACCCTGGAGGCGGGGGTTGCAGTGAGCAGGGATCGCCACTGCACTCCAGCCTGGACCACAGAGCGAGACTCTGTCTGTAAAGAAGAAGCAAAAACAAAATTAGTACTACTTGGACATCATTTAAGATGCAGTACTGGCCGGGCGCGGTGGCTCAAGCCTGTAATCCCAGCACTTTGGGAGGCCGAGACGGGCGGATCGCGAGGTCAGGAGATCGAGACCATCCTGGCTAACACGGTGAAACCCCGTCTCTACTGAAAAATACGAAAAACTAGCCGGGCGAGGTGGCGGGCGCCTGTAGTCCCAGCTACTCGGGAGGCTGAGGCAGGAGAATGGCGTGAACCCGGGAGGCGGAGCTTGCAGTGAGCTGAGATCCAGTCACTGCACTCCAGCCTGGGCGGCAGAGCGAGACTCCGTCTCAAAAAACAAAAAAAAAAAAAAAAAAAAAAAGATGCAGTACTTTCTGGGGTTTGTTTGAGACAGGGCCTCACTCCATTGCCCAGACTGGAATGCAGTGGCGGGATCTCAGCTCACCATAACCTCGGCCTCCCAGGCTCAAGCAATTCTCCTACTTCAGCTTCCTGAGTAACTGGGGTTGCAGGTGCGCGCCACTACCCACCAGCTAATTTTTGTATTTTTAGTAGAGACAGGGTTCCACCATGTTGGCCAGGCTGGTCTTGAACTCCTGACCTCAAGCGATCGGCCATCTTCAGGCTCCCAAAGTGCTGGGGTTGCAGGCCTAAGCCACCGTGCCTGGGCAACATGCAGTACTTTCTTTAAAGGATTTTATTGTTTTAATAAACCATTCCAAAATGGAGATAATAATTGTTTAATTCAGCCTCTTACTTGCTATAAATACCAGCTGCTATAATGGTAGGTATTTCCACGTAGAGGGTTTATACCAACTGTAAGAAAAAGATTTTAAGAGGTGCATAAGGCAATCTGGAAGTATAAAACAACATACAATGCCTTTAAAAAGTCAGAAAATTTAGTTCATCTGTAGCTCACAATTTATATTTGTTTCTGCCTGATAACTCTAGATTTAGTTTTTCTTTTATGTAATCAAAATATGTGTTTAAAACCAAGAAAGCCAGGATAATGCCCATTAGTTAAGGATTAGAAATAATCTAAAAATTTCCAGGAGAGGAGCAAATATTGTTTTCAAATTTTACTAACTTATGTCAAAGGAAATATCTACCATTATGCTTCCTATTGATGTGTAACAGTAGTATGACAATATGACATGAGGCATAAATGCATCTTTAATATACATTTTGCATTTGGTTTACATGGAATGCTAACTTAAGAAATATGATCTTAAAAGTCTCCTCTTAACCTATCTGTTAATATATTCTTATTTCTTCTTCTTCAGATGTTTTCTTCCCACTGGCATTCTTACTCTGTGAGTGGTTTGCCATCTCTAGTTTATCCTTTACTTGCTTCGTTTTACCTCTCAACGTGTCAACCGCCAAGTTCTGCTAGTTCACCTCACACTCTTCTCACTTCTCGCAATCCACACTGCTACTTCCTTAGCATAGGACATCATTATGTCTTCCTAAGATAAGTACAATAGCCTTCCACCCGGTTTTTTCTATTCTTACCAGTTCTCCACTCAGCACTCCAGTGAGCCTTTCAATGCAGAACTCCTCTTCTTAAAACAGGCCAGTGGTTCCCCATCTCATCACTTCAACACCCCAAATCTCTACCAGCAAGCATTATCACTCCAGCCTCACCTCCCACCCTTTCTACCTCAGACGCTCTCCATTCCTCAAGCATATCATGTTCTCTCTCCCTTTCTCTCTCATTTTTTTTTTCTTGAGACAGAATCTCACTGTCACCCAGGATGGAGTACAGTGGTGTGGTCTCACTGCAACCTCTGCCTCCTGGGTTCAAGCAATTCTCCTGCCTCAGGCTCCTGAGTATCTGAGATTATAGGCGCCCCCCATCTCCACGTCTGGCGAGTTTTTGTATTTTAGTAGAGCCAGGGTTTCACCATGTTGGTCAGGCTGTTCTGGACTCCTGACCTCAAATAATCCTCGTGCCTCAGCCTTCCAAAGTGCTGGGATGACAAACTGCCTGCCCGACTTTCTCTTTAATCTTAGGGCCTTTGAAGATATTCTTTTAGTTTAGAGCCCTTTGTGCTGAGCCCCTTTCACCTTCACCTAAGTCCTTCTCACCTTTTAGGAGTCATCTTGAACATCATTGTGAAGTGTTATTCAACCTTCTCCCTTTCAAGTCTGAGTTAGTTGTCCCTCATTTGTGCTTTGACTTCAACCTATACCTATATTGCATTGTCGCATATTCACTAGTGGGTATCCCTCATTAGACAGTAAATTCCATGATGCCAGGAGCTGTGTTTAATTTGTTCACGGTTTTAAACTGAGGGCCTAACACAGTGCGTGGCATATTAAAAATGCCCAACAAAATTTGTTGAATGATTTGTTTTTGCTATTTGTTGTATCTTTTGTCTGGGACATATTAGGGCCCTCCTTTTATCTTCTATTTTAACAAAATTAGAGATCCCTTGTACTGAGCCCCATTTATAAAGTTCCACATTACAGCAACATTTACTCTTACTGGTCAATAGGTCTACATGGTCCATTGATTATTATAAGAACCAAGAAAAGAGTGTGGCTGGACCCACATAAAAGTATTAAAAACCTGGGTGTGCAAAAGATTACTCAAGGATTCTAGTCTACCAGGTAGACCCTATATACCTATGTTCTACCATATATATCTGAGGAATTCTGGACAAGTAACTACTACTCTCTAGATCTTATTTGAGGATGTTATTAGTTACCAAAACATACTTCATAAAATACTGATCCCAAAGGGTGTTCCAGGGAAAAGGTTCCCATGAGCACATACATTTGGAAAATGCTGTGTTCTTTAACCCTCTAGGAAATCACAGTTTTGTTAGCACATTAAGGTTCTCAGAATTCTTGCAGTAAAGCAGTCCTTTTTCTGTCAAATGCCTAATAATAATCTGTATAACATGCCTTCGAAAGCACCAGACCTAATCTCTAACATTAACTGTAATTTCCGTAGAACTAAAAGTCTGGGTTCAGGGCTATGAAACATGTTGACAGGATACATACATTTTGCCTTATATTAATATAAAAATGAAAGCTGGGGGTTTATTAGGAGAAGCATTGCTACACATTTCCTAGAAATATTATCAGTTCTGGAAATGTATGAGAGACCACTAAAATGGGAGAATGTTGCTAGTGTTGGTGGTAGGTGGGTGACAAGATTAAAGAAGATGAGTGACAAATTTTTCCAGAGTTAACCCAGCCATCAATAGAGCTGTCAGTTAGAATAGTTACGGGTTCAAACTTTGAGAGGTTTGCTCTGCTCTTTCTGAAATTTGAGCGTTAAAGTAATCTGATGAGATATCTGGGTGAGAAAGAAGTGAACAAAGTTTGATCAGATGAGATGATAAGAGACAGAGACAATGTTGTAAATCCTTCCAACTTGTGCTAAAATGGTCTGAAGCTATGTAAACATAGACTTTTCTACAATATTAATGATCAATAATTTTCAAGTTCATATCAGGCTGATAGTTATCTGTTCAAAGACTCGTCAGTATAGATGGTGCTAAGAACAATTTAATATACTCTCTCTATATAAATAATATTTTGTTAGCTTTCTTTTAATATCTTTTATAAAGGAAAATTTTAAACACAACTAAGAGAAAAGAGTATTATAAACACCTGATGTCATTAATCTTCCTGACAATAAAAGCACATTATGAAAGTATAATGTGAATATGGTCAATACTGCAGTGGATCAGACAATCTCTCAGGTCCCCTCCAGACTGAGTATTCTAAGTTATATTATTAAGTTTATTTTTTAATCCATATTCTCTCCCTTGTGGGTACATATTATTGAATCCAAAGTATAATTTCCTCAACTGGAAAAAAGTATTACAGAAAAATTGACCTAGCCTTATAAACTCAGGATAACAAAGGAAATTTAACTTGACCTGAAAAGGGGTTATGGAGAGGGAGAAATAGAATGTCTTATGAGCCCCCAGTACAAATTCCATAAGAACAGTGTCCCCCCTTTCCAGATTATTGTTGTTTCTGGCCTGTCAAAGAGTGACAAAGCAAAATTATTGAATAGTTTCTGGATAAAATACTTTTGGGGGATGATGACACTGCTGCTTCACCTAATGAATACTGGTGACATTGCCATCTTCCCACAAAAATGTTTCTGTCCTTCACCTAAGTAGCTCTCTCTAAACCATCAGTCCCATAACAAGTTCCAACATGAATGTTGGTTAATATTTTCATTTACATTAATTAGCAAGATGAAAGTGAAGTAATGAAAATGTAAGTCAGAGCCTCACTTTATTGGTTAATAAATTATGTCAGTGACTTCTTTGCTGAATCGGATACTAATTCTTGAATATTGAAATAATATTTTCAAATTATGTTGTTTTTAACAATGTAACCATTACAGGCATGTCATACTTTTTAAAGTGAAATTCTCATTATTAAAGTTTTCTTTATCTCTAACATTAATATTATACATTATATAATGTATAATATATATAATGTATGTACACATTTTATATATAATGTGTATATATACACATATTAGGTATATATTATATATACATTTATATTAAGTATATATTATATATACATTGTATATATGATGTACATTATATATGTATAATGTATACCTTACATATGTATAATTTTGTATGTTATACAATTATATGTATAATTATACATTTAATTAACACATCTAATACATATAATTAGCATTATACACTTAATAATGTTAATGTTAATGTGTAGGCATTCTTAAGTCTACACAACCTATAAAACAGTAAGTCAGGAATAATGATAGTTCCTACCTCAAAGTGTTGTTGTAAATATTAAATGAGTTAATTCATGTAATTTAATATTTACAACAACTCTTTGAGGTAGGAACTATCATTATTCCTGTATTACATATGAGAAAATTGAGGTGGAAATAGATTAAGTAACTTACTCAAAGTCATTAAGCTAGCAAATATCAGAATTTGAATTCAAACCTAATCAAATGGCTACAGAGTTCATGTTCTTAAGCATCATCCTATACTGCTGTTTTGGGCAATTTCAATACAACTCTAATCTTAAAACTCATTTTAAATTATTCCTTTTGATGGAATCTCAGTCCTGCTTGTCTAGCTCAGGATTAGTTCCTTCGCATAAGAGCTGAGTTCAGAAGATCTGCATGTGGACATGGGAGATGTCAACATGGGCAAAGTACTTATTTATTGTTGTGCCTTTAAAATATTTAATAGTATTTTTAGCATTTAATTTTGGATTAAAGTAATATACATTTAGGAAAAAAACAACAATGACAGCAACAGTAGTGATTACTATGCAACAGGCAGATATGTCTACCAGAATGTCATCTCAATGAAGGTAGGGGCTGGTGTAGCTGATGCCCTGCTAAATATTGAGCACTCACATAATGCCTGGCATATAGATGGCACAGAGTAAGCAGTTGTTGAATAAAAGAATGGACAAATGCATGACCTATATACGTTATTTCCTTTAATCCTCAATATTCTTCTAAGGAAGGTGTTATTAGTGTTATTGCAGATGAGAAAACTTACATTTGCCCCATGTTACATAGGTGGTAAGCCAGGATTCATATGCAGGTCTGTCTGATTCCAGTGCTTCTGCTCTTAGTAAGTATATCATGCAGTCATGATACATAGCAAGAAACAAGTATAACAAAGTCTTTTATAAGCACACTACTATAGCAGCTGCTTAAGTGTAGCGTTCAGGGAATGTTGAACAAGAATTCTTCAAAGTACAAGTGGTCACTTAGACAAGTCTTACTGTAGTTTAACAAGCACCTTTCCCTTCTATTACTCTACTTTGGAAAATGTAAGAGGCTATGTAAACAGGGTTCAGAGGGGTTTTTTTTTAGTTCTAATTAACTCAGCAAATGTATATGAGATCAGATCATTTTTCATATTCAGATATTTAAAGGAACTATCTGTTCAGCTTGCATGTTTCAGTAGCTCATTGAATTTTACTGATTTCTTATTCACTAGTGATATTTGCCGAATTGTTCTCACTGCAAGTGAAACCTGTGAGGCTCTACTTTACCATTTTATTGTCATGCATTTTAGATGAGCTCAGTGGGTAGTTACATTAAGTGGCTTCTATTAAATATCTCAAGTATGGGTCTTTATCCACACCCATTTATTTCATCTACATCCACTTAACCAGATAATTAATAGACACATGGCTTTTTAATTGTGGCAGGCTAATTATCTTAAAAATAAGTATATTTTACACTTATGGTGAAAGTAAATTTCTCCAAAACAATGTTCTAAATTCATTTTCACTAGAAATAGTTATAAGGAAAGAGTTTGCATGTGTGATAATAGAAATAGTTATAAGAGAGAAGTGTGCATGTGTGATTGCAAGGAGATGACAAATTGGAGAGAAAAAGAAAGAAGCCAGGCATATGGAAACACAAAATGGTGATTACTACAATATATGTTGACTTGACAGAATAATGGAATCATGGATGTCAGAGCTGGAAGGGTTACCAAGGGACAATCTGGAGCAATGCCCAACCTTCAGGCAGGTATCATTATCCTCATTTCACAAATGAGGCAAGGAGACTCAGACAGGTTACATAATCTGCCCAAGGCCAATAGCTAATAGATGGTAGAGAAGGCACTGGAAGTAATTATTGTAGTTTTTCTTGCATTGCCCTTTTTCTTAAACTAGGCTGAAAGTCTTTAGCATTCTGTTATGAATTTAAAGTATATTTTGGAAGTAAATTTAAAAAGTATTTTCTGTAAAAGTCCTCCAAGGAAAGAGCTACAGAGAGGTTTCTTGGTGGCTCTTTGGGAGGGACTTTTACATTCAAGATATAAAAAGCCCTGGGAACCTAGTTTTCATCCACTTTCAACCTTTTTTCTCCAATCATTGAATGGAAATATAGAAAGACAGGAAAAGCCTGTAAGAATAGCCCAAAAAGGTTTTCCAAGTGTAATGAGCCTATCTATGCATTGGATAGCCTAAGAAGGGTGAGGTAATAACAGAAATGAAGGAAATGCAACAAACCCAATTAAGTACAGCAAACTCAATAACCGTGTGATTATGGGCTTCAAGCTAAATATAAATAAAGCAACAGATGGGTAAAAATATTGAAACACAAAAGTGCACAGCACTTTGTTCATCATGCTTTAATATGCATCACAATCACATAGAATATTATTTTAAAAACTTGGATTCGAAGGACCTATTAGATTTCAGGTGGGATCTAGGAGATGCATATTTGGCAAACATTCTAGACGATTCTATTACAGGTAGTCACTGGTTCGCCTGAAAAAATTGTGTAAGTTAGAATAGTGCTTCAAAAGCTATAATGTTATACAGCTCATCACATTGCACGATGTTAAATGCAGATTCTGATTCAGTAGAGCTGGGTAAAATCTGAGATTCTGCATTTCTAGCCAGCTCCCAGGTGACATCTGTACCGCTGGTCCATGAAGCATATTTTGAATACTAGGGAATGAGAATTCTGGTGTTTAATCAAATAATGTAGTTATTAATTGATATAGAAAATACTGATGACAGTTTAACTGGTTGATAAAAAAATTTGTCTACCATGAAAATTATTTTCCTATAACATATCTGAGTATCTGGTGAAAAGATAATGAAGGAAATGTTAATGGTACTAAGTTTTTGTTGACTTTTTTTGTATTAGTGATAGTATGGTCATTATAATATATTTTTTAATAAAAAATTCTGAGTTCTACCCCCAACTCTAGTACCAGCTGTGTTAAAATTCCATCAATAAGATAGAAAACAATATGAAGGTAACATTTTTTATTTTATTTTAAAATTTCAATAGATTTAGGGGTACGAGTGGTTTTTGGTTACATGGATGAATTGTACAGTGGTGAATTCTGAGATTTCAGTGTGCCCATCACCTGAATAGCATACATTGTAACCAATAGGCAATTTTCCATCCCTCTCCCCCATCACACTCTCTCCACTTCTGATTCTCCAATGTCCATTATACCACTCTGTATGCCCCTGCATACCCACTTATAAATGAGAACATATGATATTTGGTTTTCCATTCCTGAGTTACTTCATTTAGGATAATGGCCTCAGTTTCATCCCAGTTGTTGCAAAAGACATTATTTCATTCTTTTTATGGCTGAATAGTAGTCCTTGGTGTGTATATATATAATATTTTCTGTTTCCACTAATTGACTGTTGGGCACTTAGGTAGGTTTTATATCTTTGCAACTGTGAATTGTGCAGGTGTCCTTGATATAATGACTTTTTTCCTTTGGGTAGATACCCAGAAGTAGGATTGTTGGATCGAATGGCAGATCTACTTTTAGTTCTTTGACAAATCTCCATACTGTTTTCCATAGAAGTTCTGCCTATTTAATTTCCACCAATGGTGTATAAGTTCTCTTTTCACTGAATCTGTGACAACATCTGTTGTTTTTTGACTTTTTAATAATGGCCATTCTGGCAGGAGTAATGTGGTATCTCCCTGTGTTTGTAATTTGCATTTCTCTGATGATTAGTGATGTTGGGCATTTTTTTTCCTTTTTTTTTTTGGCCATTTGTATGTCTTCTTTTGAAAAATACCTGTTCACGTCATTTGCCTGCTTTGTAACGATAATATTTCTTTATTTTTGCTTATTTGAGTTCCTTGTATATTCTGAATAATAGTCCTTTGTTGGACATATAGTTGGCGAATATTTTCTCCCTTTCTGTAGGTTGTCTATTTACTCTTTTATTTATTTATTTTCTGTGCAGAAGCTTTTTAGTTTAAGTCTCATTTATTTGTTTTTGGTTTTGTTGCATTTGCTATTGGGGTCTCAGTCATAAATTCTTTGCCTACGCCAATGCCTGGAAGAGTTTTTCCTAGGTTTTCTTCTACAATATTTCATGATTTCAGGTCTTACATTTAGGTCTTTAATCCATCTTGAGTTAATTTTTGTATATGGTGATTGATAGAGATCCAGTTTCATTTTTCTGCATGTGGCTATTCAATTATTGCAGCACCATTGATTGAATGGGTGTCCTTTCTCTGGTGCAGGTTTTTGTCTGCTTTGCTGAAGATCAGTTGATTGTAAGTATTTGACTTTATTTCTGGGTTCTCTATTCTGTTCGATTGGTCTGTGTGTCTACTTTTACACCAGTACCATGCTGTTTTGGTTATTATGGCCTTGTAGTATCATTTGAAGTCAGGTGATGTGATGCCCCCAGATTTGTTCTTTTTGCTTAGGATTGTGTTGGCTATTAGGGCTCTTTCATGGTTCCATATGAATTTTATAATTTGTTTTTCTAGTTCTGTGAAAAATGACAATGGTATCTGGATAGGAATTACATTGAATCTATAGATTGCTTTGGGCAGTATAGTTATTTTCACAATACTGATTCTTCTAATCCATGAGCATGGGATATTTTTCCATTTGTTTGTGTCATCTACAATTTCTTTCATCTTGTGGCAATCATTCACCTTCTTGGTTAAATATATTCCCAGGTATTTTGCAACATCCTTGAATTCCTAGAATGAAACCCACTTAATCATGATGAGTTATCTTATTGATGTGCTGTTAGATTTGGTTTGATGGCATTATGTTGAGGATCTTTGCATCTATGTTCATCAGGGGTATTGGTCTGTAGCTTTCTTTTTTTTATTGTGTCCTTTCCTGGCATTGGTATCAGGGTGATTCTGGCTTTTAGAATGAGTTAGGGAGGATGCCCTCCTTTTAAATCTTCTGGAATAGTTTCAGTAGGACTGGTGTCAGTTCTTTCTTGAAAGTCTGGTAGAGATTGGCTGTGAATCCATCTGGTCCTGGGCTTTTTTGTTTGTTGTTGAAATATTTTTTATTACTGATTCAATGTCACCACCCACTATTGGTCTGTTCAGGATTTCTACTTCTTCCTGATTCAAACTTGGTGGGGTATACTGGGCCATTCTTGCATTGCTATAAAGAAATACCTAAGACTGGGTAATTTATATGAAAAGAGGTTTAATTGGCTTATGGTTCTGTAGGCTGTGCAGGAGGCATGGCCACATCTGCTTCTGGAGAAGCCCCAGGGAACTTTAACTTATGGCAGAAGACAAATTGGGAGCAAGCACTTCACAGGGCCAAAGCAGAAGCAAGAGAGCAAGGGGGGTGGTGCCTCAAACTTTTAAGTGACCAGATCTTGTGAGAACTCAGTAACCATTGTGAGGGCAGTACTCCCTTCTTGCTCTCTTGCTTCTGCTTTTGCCATGTGAAGTGCTTGCTCCCACTTTGCTTTCTGCCATGAGTAAAAGCTTCCTGGGGCCTCCCAAGAGGCATATGCTACCATGCTTCCTGTATAGCCTGCAGAACCATAAGCCAATTAAACTTCTTTTCTTATAAATTACTAATCTCAGGTATTTCTTTATAGCAATAAAAAATGGCCTAATACAGAAAATTGGTACTGAGGAGTAGAACATTGCTATAAAGATACCAGAAAGTGTGGAAGTGACTTTGGAACTGGATAATGGGTAGAGGCTAGAAGAGTTTGGAGGGCTCAGAAGAAGACAGGAAGATGAGAGAAAGTTTGCAACTTTCTCTGAGACTGGTTAAATGGTTGTGATCAAAATGTTGATAATGATATGGACAGTGAAGGCCAGGCTGACCAGATCTCAGATGGAAATGAGAAACTTATTGGGAACTGGTGCAAAGGTCATACATGTTATGCCTTAGCAAAGAGCTTGGCTGGCTTCTGTCCATGCCCTAGGGATATGTGGAAGTTTTAATTTGAGAGTGATGACCTAGGGTATCTGGCAGGAGAAATTTCTAAGCAACAAAGTGTTCAAGGAGTGACATGGCTATTTCTAACAATCTGTTCCTATATGCAGGAGAAAAGAAATGACTTCAAGTTGGAACTTACATTTTAAAGGGAAACAGCATAAAAGTTTGAAAAATTTGCAGCCTGACTATGTTACAGAGAAAAAAACATTTTCTTTTGGGAGAGGAATTTAAGCAGGCTGTGGAGGAACCACTTGCTAGAGAGATTTGCATAACTGAAAATAAGGCAAGTGCTGATAGCTAAGATAAGAGAAAAATATCTCAAAGGCATTTCAGAGATTTAAGAGACAACTCATTGCATCACAGGGCCAGAGGCTTAGGAGGGAAGAATGGCTTCATGGGCCAGTCCCAGGGCCCCACTGCCCTGTACACTGTTGGGACACTGCTCCCTGCATTTCTGCTGTTCGTGTTCCAATCATGGTTCAAAGGGGCTCAGATACAGCTCAAGCTGCTGTTTAAGAAAGTGCAAGCTATAATTCTTGGCAGCTTCCATGTGGTGTTAAGCCTGCGACTGTGCAGAATGCAAGAGTTGAGGCTTGGGAGCCTCCACCTAGATTTCAGAAAATGTATGGAAAAGCCACGGTGTCTAGGCAGAAGCCTGCTGCAAGGATGGAACCCGTATGGAGAAACTCTACTAGGGCAGTGCAGAGGGGAAAGGTGAGGTTAGAGCCCTCTCCCAGAGTCCACACTAGGGCACTGCCTAGCAGAGCTGCGAGAAGGGGCCACCATCTTCCAAACCCCAGAATTGTAGATCTACTGACAGCTTGCACTGTGTGCCTGGAAGTGTTCCAGGCACTTAGCACCAGCCCATGAGAGCAGTTGTGGGGACTGAATCATGTAATGCCACAGAGGCAGAGCTACTCGATGCTTTGAGAGCCCACCCCTTGCGGAAGTGTGCCCTGGAGTGGAACATGAAGTAAAAGGAGATTATTTAGGAGTTTAAGATTTAATGACTTCCCTTCTGGGTTTCAGACTTGCTAGGGCCTATAGCCCCTTTCTTTTGGCCAATGTCTTCCTTTTGGAATTGCAATGTTTACCCAAATGTTTGTACCCCCACTGTATCTTGGAAGTAATTAACTTGTTTTATATTTTACAGGCTCATAGGTAGAAAGGAGTTGCCTTGTCTCAGATCAGACTCCAGATTTTGGGCTTTTGAGTAAATGCTGGAATGAGTTAAGACTTTGGGGGATTACTGGGAAGACATGATTTTATTTTGAAATGTGAGCAGGACATGAGTTTGGGAGGGGTCAAGGGTGGAATGATGTAGTTTGGGTGCATGTCCCCACCCAAATCTCTATTGAAATGTAATCCCCAATGTTGGGGATGGAGCCTGGTTGGAGATGATTGAATCAAGGGGGTGGAGTTCTGGTGAATGGTTTAGCACCATCTCTTTGATACTGTCCTCACATTAAAACAACCAGGTCTCATATGAGTGAATTTTCATGAGACCTGATGTTTAAAAATATGTGGCACTTCCCCCTCACTTTCTTGCTCATGTTTTGGCCATGTGAAATGCCTACTCCAACTTTGCCTTCCGTCATGATTGTAGGTTTCCTGAGGCCTCCCCAGAAGCAAGCAGATGCCGTCATGCTTCCTGTGGAACCTGCAGAACTATAAACCAATAACCTTCTTTTCTTTATAAATTATCGAGTCTCAAGTTTTTAGTTAGTTAGTTAGTTTTTTGGAGATAGAGTCTCATTCTGTCGCCCAGGCTGGAGTGCAATGGCACAATCTTGGCTCACTGAAACCTCTACTTTTTGGGTTCAATCGATTCTCATGCCTCAGCTTCCCTAGTAGTTGGGATTACAGGCATGCACCACCACACCAGGCTAATTTTTGTATTTTTAGCAGAGACAGTGTTTTGCCATGTTGCCCAGGCTGGTCTTGAACTCCTGGCCTCAAGTGATCCACCCACCTTGGCCTCCCAAAGTGCTGGGATTATAGGCATGAGCCACTGTGCCCGGCTCAAGTATTTCTTTATATCAATGATAGAAGAGACTAGAGCAGATTATATTTTTTAGAGATTATGGTATGTATAATGTAGATCAACTTTGCTTCTCTTGCTTCTAATAGTTTGTTTTGTAACCAATACATTGAAACTGCCACAATTAATAACAATACATGAATACCAGCTGCCATTATGGGCTGTGTCATTTCTGGCAAGAGAGCTTTAACTTTACCTTTTTCTTCCTACTTATGGAAACATAGCAGAGTGCAACTGAATAAAAGTAAGGTTACTCTGATTTTTAAAAAAATATGTAAATTTTTATTGTTAGTGATCTAACCTAAATAAAACTTAGCCTCTCAGTGGTTCTTTGTCTGCAAAGAATCACATTCAGAGAAACATCAGCCTGGGATTCAAAATGATTGGGAAGCAATTTATTCTTTAGTTCGTTTATCTTGAAATGCTAAAAAGACCCTACATTCATAATGCACAGGAAATATCATTAAAATAAATCCTTGTTCCTCATCTCTATTTTAGTTTTTCCAAAATATCCCCAGATGCCTCCAACTATCTCTTTTCATATTTCCCTCAACAACTCTCACAAGCCCACTCTAATTAAATTTTTATCCCTCTCCCCTCTGCTTTCTGGCTTAGCTCTTTAGCCTGTAGATCAATTTTGCTTGTCTTCCTTCTATTAATTTTTAAGTCCCCTCTTTACCTGCATTCTGTAAAACACAGGGGCAGGGATTCAAAGTACTAATTCAGGTAGCAAGAAGCCTTTCTCTTTAGAAGTAGGGGCAAAGGGGAGAGAGGAAACAGTTTTACAAATCTTATAGCTTCATATTTTTCATTCTTGTCATAATAACGGTTTGTCATATACCTTGCAAGTGATCTTGACACATTGCTTGAGAACTTATGCTATATTCGTCTGCCATGTAAATCATCTAAAACTCTAAGGCAGTATGAGAAAACCTGATGTAAGTAGTTTTATATTTCCAGCCAGGTAGTTTCCAATACTCTTAAGGGGAGTCAGTAGTTTCCTAATCTACCAGCTTGCTCCCCATCCCTAAAAATCTGATGACAGTTTTGAAATTGTGCCTAATTTTAATTTACTTTGAGCTAAAGATATGCCCTACAAACATTTTATTTTGTTAAAAAGAGTTATGACTCAATTTTTACAGTAAGTTTTTAGTCAGTCAGCAGAGTGATCCTTTTAGTTTGGAGGAGGCATTCCATGCCATTGTAACATTAGCAGCAGTTGGTCCCTAAATTGGGATAGTAGTATTAATTTTGAAGCTAGCAATTATCCTTTTAATAAGTGGGATTATTAGTCATATGTTACTGGTAATTTAGCTCAATTATAAAGATGATGCATGGTTTAACATATGAATACATAAGCCAGAAGTTATTATTCAAAGATCTCAAAATTTCATAGAATTAATCAATCTATAAAGCATTCAGTTTAATCAGAGATAAAGTCCCTCAATTTGAAAATTATAAAGATTATCTAACAGATTCAAGAGAGATTAACCAAAAATTGTTGACTATTTTAAAACTCCAATTCAGTCTAAACACTATTCTAATTTGGGCTTTTGTTGTGAAAGTATGTTGGCCACAAAATCTGTTTTACAGACTTTTTATACAAAACCTATTTTTAAATGCTTGGGGCCAAGTGAATTGAGCACATTTCCAATAATTATGGGGATACAGATCCTCTGATATTCTGACTGCTCAATCTAGATGAAAAACTATTGCTTAACAATTATACTTTTCCAAAATAATATCAATTTTGGAATCACAGGTAAGGTTTGTACAAGTATTTGGATTCTAAAGTAGATTTTCATTCATTCAAGCAAGGAAAACACCATGTAAACTTTTTGTTCAGAACTCTGATTAGATTCAAATTTTGGAATCATCATTTTTGGAAAGTACAATTGCGTATTGACAGTTATTGTGTCACTTCCAGAGGAGAATCTCTTGGTTACATTGGCAGTTTTGATCTGGTTTTAATCAAGATTTCCTGGATGTAATTCCCATAAGAACAGATGAATGTGTACGTTCATTTGACATAGCAGCTGAGTCTTCTAAGAGACATTCTCAGGGAGATGAGTGTGAAACAAGAGAACTCTGGCAGACAAAGGCAGCCATGCAGAACCTTCCCCAGGCTATTGTGACAGTGTGCTTTTGAGTCAGACTTTTTTTTTTTTTTTTAAATTTATTTATTATTATTATACTTTAAGTTGTAGGGTACATGTGCATAACGTGCAGGTTTGTTACATATGTATACTTGTGCCATGTTGCTGTGCTGCACCCATCAACTCGTCATTTACATCAGGTATAACTCCCAATGCAATCCCTCCCCCTCCCCCCTCCCCATGATAGGCCCCGATGTGTGATGTTCCCCTTCCTGAGTCCGAGTGATCTCATTGTTCAGTTCCCACCTATGAGTGAGAACATGCGGTGTTTGGTTTTCTGTTCTTGTGATAGTTTGCTAAGAATGATGGATTCCAGCTGCATCCAAGTCCCTACAAAGGACTCAAACTCATCCTTTTTGATGGCTGCATAGTATTCCATGGTGTATATGTGCCACATTTTCTTAATCCAATCTGTCACTGATGGACAGCATGGTACTGGTACCAAAACAGAGATATAGACCAATGGAACAGAACAGAGTCCTCAGAAATAATACCACACATCTACAGCCATTTGATCTTTGACAAACCTGAGAGAAACAAGAAATGGGGAAAGGATTCCCTATTTAATAAATGGTGCTGGGAAAATTGGCTAGCCATAAGTAGAAAGCTGAAACTGGATCCTTTCCTTACTCCTTATACGAAAATTAATTCAAGATGGATTAGAGACTTAAATGTTAGACCTAATACCATAAAAATCCTAGAGGAAAACCTAGGTAGTACCATTCAGGACATAGGCATGGGCAAAGACTTCATGTCTAAAACACCAAAAGCAACGGCAGCAAAAGCCAAAATTGACAAATGGGATCTCATTAAACTAAAGAGCTTCTGCACAGCAAAAGACACTACCATCAGAGGGAACAGGCAACCTACAGAATGGGAGAACTTTTTTGCAATCTACTCATCTGACAGAGGGCTAATATCCAGAACCTACAAAGAACTCAAACAAATTTACAAGAAAAAAACAAACAACCCCATCAAAAAGTGGGCAAAGGATATGAACAGACATTTCTCAAAAGAAGACATTCATACAGCCAACAGACACATGAAAAAATGCTCATCATCACTCGCCATCAGAGAAATGCAAATCAAAGCCACAATGAGATACCATCTCACACCAGTTAGAATGGCAATCATTAAAAAGTCAGGAAACAACAGGTGCTGGAGAGGATGTGGAGAAATAGGAACACTTTTACACTGTTGGTGGGATTGTAAACTAGTTCAACCATTATGGAAAACAGTATGGCGATTCCTCAAGGATCTAGAACTAGATGTACCATATGACCCAGCCATCCCATTACTGGGTATATACCCAAAGGATTATAAATTATGCTGCTATAAAGACACATGCACACGTATGTTTATTGCAGCACAATTCACAATAGCAAAGACCTGGAGTCAGACTTTTAACCCTCCCACTTCAGGTTTGCCTCTCCTGCTTCTGTTAGGAGAGCAGTCATAATCCCCACCACAGGAAGGAGATTATCAAAAAGCAAGCCCTGTTGAAGCATACGTGGAGCTACCGGAAAACATTTTTAAGCAGAGGAAATGGCAAAAATTGAGGTCCCAAGTGCCTGTGATGATTAATTGTATGTGTCAAGTTGGCTAGGTCACACAGTACCCAGGTATTTCATCAAACATTATTCTAGATTTTTCTGTGATGATTTTTTAGATAATATTTACATTTAAATTAGTAGAATTTGAGTAAAGCAAATTACCCTACATTATGTGGGTGAAACTCATTCAATCAGGTTAAGGCCTTAGTAGAAAAAGACTGAACTCCTCAGAACAAAAGGGAACTCTTCCAGCAGTCTGCCTTTGCACTCGAACTGCAACTCTTCCCTGGGTCTCCAGCCTGTTGGTCTACCCTTGCAGATTTTGGATTTACCAAGCCCCCACAACTGTGTGAGCCACTTCCTTAAAGTAAATCTTTCTTCTTATATATATGAAGATATGTGTACTAACAGGATATGGTACAGATCCTGTCGGTTCACACACACACATGCATACACACACGAACACAAACACATAGATATACCCATACACACATGCAAGCACACATATCCTGTTGGTTCTGCTTCTCTGGAGAACTCTGAGTAACACAATGCCTAATGGGCTGTGATGAACAAGTGAAAGGGTAAAAAATCTAAGTTACAAAAATGAAAGAAACATATCCTTAATATATCACAGCAAAATAAACAGATAAGCCAGAATAGAGGTTCTCAAGTCTGACTGCTGCCCAGGGGAGCATTAAAAATATCCTGAGGCATAGGCCCTACCCCCACCACTAAGATTCTAATTTATTAGGTCTGGGTGGGACCCAAGCATCAGAATATTTAAAGAGCTCCCCAACTCCCCAAGTAATGCTAATCTGTAGCCTCATGCGATCAATCTTGCGGTGGAAGAATGGCCATACCTTAAGGCTGTTCATAAAGGAATGTTCCTCTAGCCTATGAAGAATTATCTGTAATAAAAAGTAACTAATGGAAGGAACTTAAAATGACAAAAATATAGATTATTTGTATTTTTGTAAGGCAAACTCAGTGCTCCATGACAGTACCATTCATCTATTCATTTACTCATTTAAAATTATTTATTCAGCAGATATGTGCTTAAATTCTAGGCTAGAGTCTGAATCACAAGAAGTTCAGTAAACTGGGTATCTGGCTTTTAGGGGCTCAAAGTTTATTGGTGTAGACAGACATTTAAATAACTACAATAGAAGAAGTGAAATTCTTCTTTTAAGCAAACATTTATTGAACACTTAGGTGCTAGAGCCACATATATATAATTTTAAAAAATCCCCACAATGACTCTGTAAAGTAAATATTATCCCACAGTTAGTAAATGGTAGACTTGAGATCTACCCAGGCAATCCAGCTCTGGAATCTGTGCTCTTAATCAACACGTAGTATATGATTATGTATATAGTATAATCTAGTCCTAGAAATTACAGTCCTAGAAATTATGAAATTCTTAAGAAAGTTCAGCAGAGGAAGCCATTAGTGTACTTCACAAAGAATATACGATTAACTTTTAGAATGGTATCCTTATTCATTCCTATGATGTTAGGACACTAAGCAAGATATTTGGGAAGCCACAAAAAATGCTGTGATATTTTGAGCATTGCGTGCTAAACTGCAAAAGATATTCAGGGAAACTCTGATTTTGTTGTGTAAGAGTTGTTTTCTGAGCATAGTAAGAAATCTTATGGGTTATATAATACTAAAGTAGGAAAATATTTTGGAAAGGATTTCATCTAAATTTCTCATTTTGATATGAGGAGACTGATGCCTAAAGTGGTTAAGTGCAATCATTAAGACTACTCAACAAGTTAGCAGCAGAGCTAAAACAAGAACTCAAGGCTCAGTCTTGGTTTTAAAGCTCATGTTCACATACTGTACCCTCTAGTGGCCACTTTGTGCATGACAACCTCACCTCCCTTACCAAAGTTGAGGGTATCAAGGGTAGGAGTTTACCCGTTTGTTCAATCCGGGTCTGATTTTTGAAAATTTGGAATTGAGACCAATTGAGAAAAGGCTTTTTTTTTTTCTCGTTGGTAGGAGGCTGTATTTGTAAATTATAAGCTTTGAAGCCACAGGTTGGGTATTTTCCACACAAGGAAAGAAAATTTAGAGTGATAACTGCAATAAAAGATAAATCTTCAAATCTTAATAGCTTAACGGAATAGGGTAGAACTTAACAGATAGCACTTCACTTCTCAGTAACACCAAGTCCATGGTGGAGGAGAGAGGTGTTGATGATACGGCAGGGGACGTGCAATTATTCAGGGATCAATCTCCTTTTATCCTGTGGCTCCTAACCTCCTCCAAGGCCTTAGTTTTCATCGTTCTGCCAGTAGATTAGGAGAGATAGAGAGTACAGAATTTCATGGGAGCCTATAGGTCAGAATTTGAAGTGGAAGCCAGAACTGAGCTACGTGGTTACATCTAATGTCCCATGTGGTCTAGATATATCCCCAGAAGAAAAAAAAAGGAATTTGCTGAACAACTAGCCAATGTCTGCCACGTGGAGGAAACCGGTCAATAGACAGCAAGAGAAATGACTGAGAGGAAGAGAGGTAAAATGGTGAGAAAATCTCGATGGCTTTCTAGGCTCCGGTGTCAGCCCCTTCCTGAGGCCCCACTGCATCCCTGCAGCTGGGTTCTATAAGACATTTTGGACATTCTGTATCCTTCTAATTCCCCTATTCTGCTTAAACTAGCTGATGCTGGTTTCTGTAGTTTACAACGAGACAGTCCTAAGAAATATTCACATTCAGGAAGGTTGTAACAGCTGGGAAGATACATATGTCTTCAAAATCACCCACAGTGTCTCTAGAAATGTACTGTGAGTTTCATTTACTTGTATCTATTTCCATAATGACACTGGCAGCCTGGAGATTAGTATTTACAATTGTGCTAAACCCCTTCATACAGATGCTGCAGCTGAAGTCAGCATAAAAAAAGCAAACCAAGACGGTATGAGCAAGCTGTGCCAGAAAGAGTTGGTTATTAAATCACACACATTGATTTATAGCTTCAGTTTGCCTTTACCTAAATGTCTAGTTATTTAACAGCTGTTATGAATCAGCCAGATAGAGGATTAAGAAGGACTGGGGGTTAGGGGGAGAAGTAGATGAAAAAATGCTTTAATCTTATGCTACAATAGAGGAACAAGTTGAGTCAGGTATCATGTAGTAATTTGGGTTCTCTGATGCTTCTTAAAGGGAAGTATTGTTCAGCTGGAACGTGAAACAGTGTAACATAGACCAGTAGGTTATGTACATGTTAACCATGTCTGTGAGTGAGGTAAGTAATGCTAGGTCCCAGATAGAAAGCAATGTATCAATAAGTATTGGAAGTAACTGATTCTATCAGAATTGTTCCCACTCTCATTGGCTGTAAATAGAAAAGTTACTTCAGAAGTTGTTTGGGAACATTAAAATTTAACAGAAGTAATTTAAGTTAAGACATAGGTTACCAAATAGAAATCAAGACAGAATTTGGTTAGGGTAGTTCCTTAGCGGATTATGTTTAATCTCCACGCCAAAGTCTTGGATAATAATCAGGAAGGATTTACCAAGTGGAAGTATCTCTTTGTAAAAATTTGTTTTACACAGGAATTCATAAAGGCAAAAAGACTTGCTGAGAATATCTGAACCTCTATTTCGATATGAGGTCAGGGTAAAGTTTACTCTTTGTGCGCATTCTACACACTAAGAAGAGCATAAACTGGGTGCTGAGGTGACACTCCACTCCTCGCCTCTAAAGATCATGCTAGGGCCAGATGAAGCGGCTCATGTCTGTAATCCCAGCACTTTGGGGGGCCGAGGTGGGTAGATCACCTGAGATCAGGAGTTTGAGACCAGCCTGGCCAACATGGTGAAACCCCGTCTCTACAAAAAATACAAAAATTAACTGAGTGTGGTGGTATATCCCAAAATCCAAGATACTTGGGAGGCTGAGGCAGGAGAATCACTTGAACCCAGGAGGCAGAGGTTGCAGTTAGCAGAGATCGTGCCACTGCACCCCAGCCTGGGCGGCAGTGAGACTCTGTCTCAAAAAAAAAAAAAAAAGAAAAAAAGAAAAAAATGAAGCTAGGATGATGCCACTCCTTGCCTCTGGGGAAAAGATGCTATGCTGGTCCAGCAAGGATCCTCTTTGTGTCCTGACTTGCTTTCTCCTTACTTTATTTGGTCTGTGCTCAGATGTTTTTCTTGCTGAAATCTTGGCCAAAACATTAAACTTGCACAAAGTATAACATCTTCATTGTTCTTATTTGACACTTCCAAAAATTTTGCTTCCTTTTGAAATGTTTTGCAGATTCCCACTTCTAGCTCTCTTACCTGAACTTCCTGTGCTGTAAACTATGTTGTCTTTGGAGGCCGCCTTCTCTCTGTAGACCAGTACCCTCCTGTGCATATTGTGAAGGAGGAGATTTCTAAAGACCTCTCCTCTCCTTCAACACACACACTGGCTCTGTGTTCTATTTGAAAGCCAACACATGGCTGCTCTCTTATACAGACTCATATACCTTGCCTTAAAGTTAAAAAGCTTCTCTCCATGTCTAGCCCCTCTCACAACAGCAGAAGCCTGTGGTTGCCATTTAATTATTTTATGCCGAACATTGAGCAGGACTCAGTTTTAGAAAAGCTGATTTAAAAGAGAAATACCACCTCTACCACAGAAATTATCACCACCACCTATATCCACTATACTTTGTAAGTCTCTTTACAACTACCTGAAAAACATATTTGCTAAAATGTTCCTGTATGGATTCTCCCAATGAAAACAAGACCTGAAATGTTAGTGATTGTGTGATTTGTCCAGAAGCACACAACTGGTGGTAGGTAGCTCTTCTCATGCTGCGATCCACAGCTCCTCCTTCCAGCTAAACATATGCCTCCACATCTAGACACAGAAGGAGAGGAGCAATTCCAGTCTAAGGGGTACCTTAAGGTCCTAAGTCTGTGATTTAAAAAGTACATAGTAGCAAAAGTTGTATGAACTATAGCTGTACCTGTAATTAGTTTGCTCTCTAGGCGCAGGGCCTTTGTACAGGCTGTTCTGGCAAGAAGCAAATATCTGAGCACAGAGTAAGGCAAAAGCAAGTCAGGACACAGAAGAGGACACAGGCTTTTGTACAGGAATGCTTTTCTACTCCTGTCCATTCCACCGGGTTAACTCTTTCTTCAAATTTCAGCATATCCAATTCTTTTTTTGACCTCCTGACTTGTCCGACAGGGCAATTATATCCTTTCATAGCTCCATGTACCTTTCCTCCATAGCACTATGATTCTTGTAATTATTTGTGATATTCCTTTTGATTACTATTTATCTCTCGCAATAGACTATCTGCCCCATGAGGGTAGGGACTCTGATTTTATTCACTGGACCCCCCCCCCCCCCATTATACTACTGTGCTAGGGATAGAGTAGGAGCTCGGTAAGTATTTGTTAAATAAATGCGTAAATAATGCTTTTGACATGTAACACAAGGCTATCACTAAGTTACAGATTCAGAAAGCAAAAATATCATAGAGAGAGGCACTCATCAAATCATACCTGCTAAAGATTTTCACAGCGTGAATAAATAGGAAAAGAGTACAAACAAAAGATATTTCTCACTTGGTTGTTATTTAGGCGAAATGTTACCCCAGGTAAAGGAAGGGCAGAAGTTGAGGCGAGCTGAGGATGATTTCCAAGGCAAGCCCCAGCAGCAGGCAGTCCTGCTGAAGCCAATGGGATACGCAGGCTTTGCTGAGTCTCCAGCATCTATGAAGCCCATTATAAAGCTTGTGTTAGGCACCAAGAGGTCTCTTAACTTCCAAAAGACTCTGTATTTTTCTTAGAGATAGCTGGCCATTTTATACTGTTTATGCCCCTAAAAAGTGATTTGGAAATTGGATTTCAAAGACAGTTAAACTAAATTCTAAATACACTAGGGGAGTGCTTCTTGACTTGGGATTCATGGAACAAACTTCATAGTCTATGAGTAGATAAGACTATTCAAAATGTGGTTTATATGCAAATACAAGTATTATTTTTTGGAAAGAAAGTTTCAGAGCTTTTAATTAGATCACAAAGGGATTTATAAGTTCAAAAAGATTAAGATTTATTAGTAAGAGAACATATTGGAAATCTTGTATCTAATTCCTCTGTAAAGCAAAGACGAATTTATCTATATTACAAATAATTATTTATTGTTAGTCTATTGTTTTAGACAAAGCCAATAGACTCATTTCTATCTAGAGTAATATAGGCATATTCATGGCTCCGTGGAACTTGCATATGCAGGGAAATGAAATAAATCAAGTGTTATTCACAGGAAATTTTTGAAAATTACATTGATGCTTGTAAGGAAATATTCGTTATTGTTATTACTATTATTTCTTAGACCAAACTGACTCAAAATTGAAAACAATAACTTAACCACTAAGTTATTTTTTATATTGAATATTTTTATATCTAATGCATGAAAGCAATTTTGACTGATTAAAAAAATCAAATTGAACAGTCGTCTTGTGTGATGACCTTATAATCTTTTTATAAGTATAAACTTAAGACAATTGGAAGAAGTGGACAGTTTTAGTAAACTTTTTTGTTGTTGTTTGCTCTGGACCTAAAAATGTTGATTTATCCCAAATCAAAGATTTTTAGCAGTGTTCCCGGGATAAGTGAGGAACACAGCCCATCTTCCTAGATTGGCAATATTTACTACTTGTTAAATAAAAATATTTTTATATTCAAACATATACCAATGTATTGATGAAAAAAATTTGCATTATTTTTTAATACAAGCCACAAGACCAAGCAATTTAAATCTGGCAGTGGGTAATTTCTGTTTTATCCTTTTTACCCCAGAACACTGAAGACTCTTTGGATACAACGTTGGTTGTTAGTAGCACTGTAAACATAATAATTGTTTAAAAAGGTAAATCATTTGTCTCGTGACCTAGAATGAAACTAGTACAATAATTACCTTTGTCTATATACAAAATTTTAGATTGGTGCCAGTTTACAAACAATACTGCACTTTTATAGTTAGTTTGTGCAATTTATAGTAATAGATATTTCTAGGTTCTCTGGTGTTCTTATATATGTTGATTTCTTGTTCTACAAACTACGTATTTGTAAAAATGGGGTAGAGATTTTAATTTGTAATCCACATTCTCATGCATTAATTCCTATCCTCTTCTATTTTTCACAAACTTAATCAGAAAAGTTATTTTGTCTCTCTACAATACCTAACCTTTAGATACTTTTCTTTCATTCTGCATGCAACCATTTAATCCATCAATAGCAATAAGAATGATAATGGCTATCATTTGTTGAATATTTATTATATTCTAGATACTGTGCTAAGCTCTTCTATATACGTGATTTTAAAAAATCCTCACAAGTATCTTTTATGGTGGAAACACTTTTACTTCACAAATGAGAAAACTGAAGCAATAAACGTAAGTAACTTCCCCGAAATAACACAACTAGGTCTAGGAAATTGGATCTAAAACTCAGCTATGATTCCAAACTCTTAACCATTACCTTGAAATCCTATCAATTTTTAAAATCTTTAATGTCTTACATTTTTTTTTTTGTAGAAATCAGTCTGCATTGTGCTTTTACAAATAATCTTCTTGTTCGGACACTTGAGGAGCAAGAAGTGGAGAATTCTTAAGCAAGGAGGCTGTCTTTGTTCTGTGTTTGGAATGAGCTAAGCTTACTGCAGGTGTAATGAAGGGAAGTGGATGTGAGAAAGCGGTACAAACTTGTGTAAAAGTAGGGAAGGAAAAGTGAGAACTTGATGTGCCTGGAGTGAAAGATATGTGGTATGATATGCAGGAGATGAATGTGGTACCAAGAAATTTAGAGGGCTAATCTATAACAGGGCTCGGTTGCCATGCTGAGGAGTTTTGGAGTCTTAGTGATATGAGGGAGCCTTTGGAACATACTAGAAGGAGGCAACTTGAGCAGGGTTTTTTTTTGGAAGATCATTCTGGCAATGTTTCAGAGAATAAAGGGATCTACCTGGTGTATGGATGACAAGTTAGATGGTTTTTGCAAAAGCGAAGGTGAGAAATGATCAGGAGCAACGAAATAAATGGCAGAGGGAATGGGACACTGTGGACAAAATTAGAGGCAAATCCTGAAGGGACCGTTGACATAACTTGGTGGCTAGTAGTCTCAGGAGTTTGAGGGAGGGGGAAGAATTGAGGATGTCCTGAATGTTTGAATGAAAGTAATAATATTTCCACAATCATTCTGTCATAAGTATGGACACAACTGTTGGCTTCCATTAAAGTTAATGTGATTTCATCATTTGAAACTGATGGCCTCATTTAATTTAACATGCTGTCATGTTAACGTGTAAAAAAATTATGTATTCTGGAATTTTCAGTCATCATAAAATCAGAAAAAAATTCTGATGGAATTTTTCTGTCAAAAATAGCCAAATGAAGAATTTTAAAACAAATTTATTTGTTATAAAGTATAATAATATACCTAGAAGACATTATGATTGTGTAATAATATACCTAGAAGACAATTTACAGTAGAATCCAAATGGTGTTTATTGTGTGATCCACTGCGTAGTGGTTAAATGTGAGATCATTTGAGGGAAAAGATTGACTCTGGATTTTGGAGAATTTTTTATTGAAAGCAATTTATTAAAATAAGAAGTGATAACGTTTGGATTCATTTAACATCCAACTGGACTGTAATCTAGTATACCATCCAGAATATGCCATGCTTTACTCAAGTTTAAGCTCTAGCTTGCACCAAAATTGAGACAAAAGGGTCAAATAGAAAGTGACCCAAATTCAACACAATTGTCAACTTATTAAATGAATGAGCATGTATGAAACAAATTTGTCAAACAGTGTTAATTCTTATCTAGAAACACTGGAGAAAAGGAGAGAAACATGGGCCTGAAATATGGCAGAAAGTAATAGTTCTATGACTGCATCTGGCAAACTTTTCTAAAAGCTGGTACATTAAGAAAATGAAAAGTAAAGGCCAGACTGGGAAAAAATGTTTGAAATGCAAAGGATTTTTATCCAGAGCATATAAAAACTGCTTCGAATGAATAATAAAAAGATAAAAAACCTAATTTTATTTTATTATTTATTTATTTTTTATTATACTTTAAGTTCTAGGGTACATGTGCACAACGTGCAGGTTTGTTACATATGTATACATGTGCCATGTTGGTGTGCTGCACCCATCAACTCGTCAGCACTCATCAACTTGTCATTTACATCAGGTATAACTCCCAGTGCCATCCCTCCCCCCTCCCCCTTCCCCACAATAGGCCCCGGTGTATGATGTTCCCCTTCCCGTGTCCAAGTGATCTCATTGAAAAACTCTAATTTTAAAACAATAGGCAAAATACTTGAATATACAAAATAGAGGAAGCACATGAAAAGATAAATCCAAATGAAAGCCACAGTGATACCATTTCATACCAGCTAAAATGGTGAAAGTTAAAGAGCTACCATGACAGTCAACAAAACAATATGGAGCAACTGGATCCTTCATACATTACTGCTGAAAGTGTAAAATGACACAAATGTTTTGGAAAAGTACTTGGCAGTTTCTTATAAGGTTCAACTTTCATCTACCCTACAGTCTAGCAGTTCCACTCCATGGCATACACCTAAGAAAAACAAGTACATGTGCCCATAAAACAGCATGCATAAAAAAGTTTATACTAACTTATTCATAATAGCTCCAAACTGGAAACAGTGTGGATAATGGATATACAAATAATGATATATTCATGCAATAAAGTACTAGATAGCAATTAAAGAGAACAAATAAGAATGCAACAATATAGATGAATCTAAATTATCAAAATGAAACAAAATAGACACAAAAGAGTACATACTGCATGGTGCCATTTATATGAATTTCAAGAATAGGTAAAATTAATTTATGGTGAAAAAAATCAGAACTATGGTTGCTCAGAAGGAAGAAGGTTTCCTGGAGGAGGAAATTATAGAGATTTCTGTGGTGACAGAAATATTCTGTGTCTTGTTTGGATAATATTCATATGGGTCTATATATTTATGAAAACTCATTTAATTATATTAATCTTTAGATTTCATTGTGTGTCAATTTTACCTCAATTAAAAAAGATGTATTGGGCAACTCAGATATATTTTAGATATAGATGACTGAATAAAGTACATAAAGTCACTTTTTTTTCCAAATGAGCAGCTCATCAATAACAAAGACAACAGCAGCAAGAACAAAAATGCTAATGCTGCTAAGAACAAAACAGCAGCAAGAACAAAAATGCTAATCTCAGATCAGTTAAATCAAAATTTCTCTAAGTGGGCCCTAGGCATTGGTATTTTCTTAAACATTATGTAATCTATTTGAGAACAACTTAAATAGGCCAATAGCTAGGCAAATTAATAGAAGAGATACCTAATTTAATAAATTAATGTAATTGTTGTTATGGACTAAATGTTTGTAATCCTCCCAAAATTTATATGTTGAAGCCCAACTCCCAGTGTAACAGTTTAGTAGTTGGAGCTAGGGCCTATAAGGTACTAATAAAAATTAAATGAGGCTGCAAGGGTGGGGCCATAATTTGATAGAACTGGTGCCCTTACAAGAAAAGGAAGAGACACCAGAGCTGTCTCTCTCCACCATGTGGGGACACAGTGAGAAGGCAGCCTCAGCAAGCCAGGAAGAGAGCCCTTACCAGAAACTGAATTGGCCAGCACCATGATTTTGGACTTCTTGGTCTTCAGAACTGTGAGAATAAATTTCTGTTTAAGCCATCCAGTCTGTGGTATTTTCTTAGGGCATCCTCAGCACAATAACATGATTGCCATGCTTGGAAATGAAGACTTGAGTTGTCAAACTAGAAAATAAAATCAATGTTAACTATATTTGATTTTTTTTTTTTCTTTTTAGAAGTTTATTTTAAACACAAGAGGGCCGAGGGTGGGAGAAATTGAATTGCTTTATTGTCAGAGAGGCAGGTTCAGGAATGCCGAGGGGTGGAGAATAGAGACTTTTATGTATACATACATACATATACATAAAACTTAATAACTTCTGCTTTGCTCTTTGTTTTTTTAATTTGTAAGGTTTCTTTTTTGGCAGATATTTAGATCTCGCCATCTTCTCTGGCTAGCTCAACCTGAAGGATCCCAATTTTGAAAGAAAAAGTATGTGAGACTCAGAGCGGGCGAGAGAGTGAGGGCTTGGCACACTCCCATTCCCCGGAGCCCCCGTGCTTGCCTCAAGGGCTCCCCAATACTCCTCACGGCAGCCATCGCTCTCTCGCCAAGCAAAACCGAAGCCCCCAAACAGAAAAAAAAAAAAAATGGAAAAAAAAAAAAGATGTTTCACGGATGAAGAAGTTCACATTCATTCGATTCATTGAGCTTGTTGCTGTCCCTGCTGCGTGGGCGGTGGCTGGGGGCCACCGGGACCTGGGATCTGTCCGTAGTAAGCGGTTTGCTGTCTGTGATATTCTCCCCAGGCTGCACTGTAGTCTAGCTGGGAGCCTGGGGGAGCTCCTGGACCCGCTCCGGGGGCCACTTGCGCCTGCTTCTTGTAGTACTCTTCCCAGGCCTCGGTGTAGTCGTGCTGCCGGGCGCTTCCAGCTGCTGGGGCTGCTGGCCGATCTTTTTGTAATACTCTTCCCAGGCCTTAGTGTAGTCCGACTGGCCGGTGGGCGGGGACTGAGGGGGCTCACCTTGAGCGGGTGGAGCCCCGGGGTCCGGCGTCGCGCCCGCCCGGGGACTGCTGGTGGTAGTGTGAGTAGTAGGTGGCCCATGTGGCGTTGGGGTCCGCGGTAGCCGCAGCTGCTTTGCTTGGGTCGTGAGGAGCAGGTGGTTGCCACTAAGGGTAGGTATTGCCCCGGCTCTGGTGAGGAGGGAGCCCCCTGGCATGCGGGGGAGCCCAGGTGGCCCCTGATTGAAGAGCCCCCTCGATAAGCTGCCTGGTGTGGTGGATCTGCTGGGGTGAACCCTGGATAATGAACAACTTGAAGTTGGGATCCCCGTTGGGTGGTAGCTGCCGGGAGATCTCTACGATGATCATGATGCCCGCACTTGTGAGTGGGGATGGAGAAGGTCATCTCCCCGCAAGGGTCCCCCAGTTGCCTTGGCCTCTTCCTCGGCCTCCCCGGGGGCATGCCTGGACCCCCTGGAGGGCCTGGGGGGGCCACGCCTGAGGCTCTGGAGGAGGTCGTTGATGATCCGGGCTGCGTGCTTGCACCTGTCTGGGGACCCCATTATATGAGCAGTCTTCTCGGGCCCTGTCCCATCATCTTGCTTGAACTGTATCCTCACACCAGCGTCATTCTGGATCTTCTTGATCATCTCTCCTTTCCGGCCAATAACCACGCCGACAGAATGCCTGGGCACCTGCACATGGATGCCCCCGCCAATCCGAGATCCCTGCTCTTTCCGGTCCCCAAAGCCGCCTTGGTCACGTTCCTGGAGGATGTCCATCACCATCTCGCAGGCTTGCTGCACTTTGTAAGGATCCTCAGGGATCCGGAGAGGATTGTCCACATTGGTATTCTGAGAACCATCCTGAATTAAGATCATCTTCACTCCAGCGCGTTCCTGCAGCTGTTTCATGGTCTCCCCGCCGTTAGCGATGACCAGGCCGGCCTTCCCCACAGGGACCATGTCCTGCACGGTACCGTTCTGGCCCCTGTGGGAGTTGTGGAACTGTCCTGGGGTCCTTCTATGACCCCGAGACATAATGTCATCCAGCATCATCTTCGCTTTCTGTAGAGATTCTGGGGCTCCTGTCAAGGACACATTGTGCTCGGGTAGGCCACTGCTGTCTGGAGTAATCTGTACTTTGCAGGCTGAATCCTGTTGGATTTTGTCAATTTGTTCTCCCCCTCTGCCAAAGATCAGGCCCACCATGCCCTCTGGGACCTTGTACTCTTCTGTCATTGACGTCCTTGGAGGACGATGGATAGGTCCAAGTTGGTAACTGATTGCGTCTCCCTGAGAAGCCAGCTTCTTGCTCTCCGGTTGATCTCCATCTTCCAACTGTCTCATTACCCTCCCCCCGCCCCACAAAGCAAAATCAGGAGTGCTGTTTGCAGCATCACCTCCAATTTTGGCTGCGATCTTGGGAGGAGCCAGTCTCCAGCCCCGGAGGCATTGAGACAGCCCAGAAGCCGGTCTGTTTCCTGAAAGGAGGCAAAGTCCTCCCATTCTACCGACCTCCACCCCTCCAGGCCATGGGGAGGCTGCAAATGGAGCTGAAGAGGTCAGTCCTAGCAGCATGTGACACCTTCTTGTCATCATGCCTCAATACACGGTGGTGGGAGACCCTCCCCTCTTTTCCCCAAAGAGACAGACCACCTTTCAAGTCACCAAAGCATCTCAAAACCAGTTCCTACGCTCATTTTCCTCATTTTGCCCAAGTTCTCAGCCCTAAATAGTTCCCCTATGCACTTTCCCGACTCAAGAGGAAGGACCATCCTTCTCATCCCCCACAATGCCCCTTGTCCAAGGGAGGGAACAGAAATGGGATTGGGTTGGGGGCAAACACTGCCCTTTGCCCTGATATGGAGAGGAGAGTAAAGACCCTCTGCCCTGGAAGGTGGACCCTGCCTCCAGGCATGTCCTAAGGCCAGGCAGGGAGTGGGGTGGGGGTGTCCCAAAAGTGCGACCTCGAGCTCCTGGGCACCTGAACACCTAGGAGCCGCTCCTGGTAACCCCCAGTGCGCCCCTAACCCCTGCAGGGTGGTCACCTCCAGGAGCCCACTTAAGGCACTATGGGAGGGCCAGGCCCCTGCCTAGGGCCGCAACTATGTTTGATTTTTATACCATATTGGAAAGTTCACATTTCTACTCACCAAATAAAGGAGTTTGATTTTTGCATCATAACCTAGGCTTTAATTCAGCAACTTTTTCTAATTTATAAGTAGTAGATTACTTGGGATTTTAATTGAGTAATAAACACATTATCTTAAATGTGCTCAGATGCAGCCAGCATTTCACACTCATCTGCATTTGCAGGTGTTTTACTAAACTCAAATGGCCTTCCTTAAATTCAATAGAAACGTGCTCAGAATTATAATACAACAATAATTTAATAGTTAAATATAAATTCATCAGTAACAGCACAAATAAAATAGTTTTCCTCCTTAGAAGAAAATTAATTTTTATGAAAGTTGGAAGCTTGGTTTTACTTTTCTTTTTAATGTGGAATAAACTGAAATGTGTCAAAATCTTACCTTCATTTTTCTCAATAAATTAAACACCAATTAAAATTGGAGTTTATAGCATATTTGTTTACATTGCTTTAATAATTTTTAAATGCCTGTACAATCTTCCAGTGCTTAGGCTAGTCAGTCAATATGAAGTAATCATATAGCTGTGATTACTGGTAGGTAGATTCTGATAGAAAAAATCCTATATTTTTGTTTTATAGGTTTATAGGAAAAAATATTTGCAATGCTATCACCTTGCAGTTAGGAAATCTCTCTAACATATAATTAGTTTCAAAATTCAGTTGAGAAATGCAATAATATTATTTAAAAATCAGTATAACTTTATATTCTGTTCAAAAGGCTCTCAAATATTCAAGGAACATAAAAACACTAGAAATACTACATTTTGGCAGAAAAGAAACATCAAACTCAATTCCCATCTGAATGTTCAAAAATGTTTGAAGCTTTAATTTGTTAGTCTTTTCAACATCTTTTAAATTGATCCTCTTACACATGCAAGAAACTATCTTAGAGGCTTTAGAAAATTTAAGGATGAAACAGACTCATGGGTATGTGGCTCAGGGGTAATAAGATAAATATACAAATAAACAAAATATTATTTTATGATCCAGGCAAAGATGGAATTATGTGAGTTCAAAGGAAGAATAAATTCTTTCCAGAAAAGAGAATCAGGGAAGATATCTGTGTGGAAAAGGGAGAATTTGAGTGTAGCATTGTGGCTTGGATATAATTTAGACATGCTATTTTATTGAAAATGATTGGATGTTTCTCAATATCCATGCCTGGAGGCAGGATCCACCTTCCTGGGCAGAAACAGTATCTTTCCCTACAAGTCCCTTCACACACCAACTTTTCTAGGTCTTTTCATCTTCTGGATGGACTACCTACCTCTGAAATATCTTAAAATCTAATATTCAGTCCATTCAACATAACCTCCAATTCATCTAGGGAGCTTCTGCTTTCATCTTCATCTTTGCTTTGCTGTCATTAATATTTATAGGTCTTTAATGGAACAACTTTGGAGCTGAAAGACCTGAAGTCAAGTCCAAGCTCTACTACCTAGTAGCTGAAAAAGCTGCTAAGTTGCTTATTCATGCTAACCCTCAGCATCCTCATTTTCAAAGTGATATATATTACTGGTAGTTCCCATATCACAGGATAGTTGAAAGTATTCAATTAGGTAACATACAAGAAGATTGTAGCATTCTGCCTGGCTTAAATAAAAACACAATAAATATTAACTTATGTGTTATGTATCTTATTATTACTATTTACCAAGTCTATTCTGGTCGTATTTTCTTTCTAACTCACACTAAACTATATGATTGATCATTTTCAAGCCTCTTTTATCAGAACTATCAAATCTTGTCCTCTTGTCCTTCTGACACATACCATGTAAACAGCCAGACTTGGATAAATCTAATGGCTCATTCTTTTCTGTTCCTACTCACAGCCTGCTGAGTACTGCTGGATGAAATCACCCAATAGTGGGTTTAGTACATTTTCAATGTTATAGCCTTCCACGATCCTGTGGCACTTAATGCCACAGGTCAATTCTGTGACATATCTCTGGACAATTCTTCTCCTATTTAACGACTAAAAGCCTTTCCCATTCCTTTCAAGAATGACTGAACTTGTGAGACCCTCATTCTCAGCAGGGTACTTTGGCTATGAATTTGAAGAACCTTTTAGCAACCTCCTGCTCTCCTTCCCCAACAGGCTGTTCTAGGAATACCTATCCTTCCTGCCTCTCTTTCATAACTTATTGCTTACTTTAAAGGTGGCACATTTGTTGAACTTCAGTCTACTTAGATCTAGTTATCACTTCTTAATTACTCTTGCTACTTGTAGACTGTTCCTTCAATTGCCCTCAAGTCTGGACATTTCTAAGGACCTTTTCTTTTCCATATTTCTTTGCTGTTTGCAATTTCTCCCATTGAAGCCACAAGAATAGTTAAGATTCTATACAAGTTCTGTTATCAAGTACCCTAAATCTCTATTTCTGTCTTCATGTAAATGGTGCAATGAACCTAATTTGACATCTTCCTGAAATCATATTCACCCTTTAATCAAGTTCATTTTGAGCACTGAAATTACTTTATTGTATCTATATCTTTTAATCACCAAAATCAATGAGTTCATCTAATTTCTCAGAAATCACACCTTCTTCTGATCTTTCACCTACCTCACTGTGAGCACTGGTTTAGTCTTTTTCTCAGGTCCTTCCACTTATGTCTCCCCTGATATGTACATGTTGCTTAGGCTCCATCCCAGGTTTCTTCCTTCTGATACATACTCTCCCTGGAATGTCCCCTCTTTTTCCATGATTTCTGTAGTCTATATGCTAAGAAATACATTTCTTATCCAAATTTATTTCTTCAGTTCATTCCTCTCTCCTCATCCAGGTCATCTTTTCAACTGCTGATCAACCTCTTCACCTTGCATTCCAATAATGGCTAGTATTCATTCGGTCAATCAAAAATATTTAGTGAGTATCTACTATATACCAGGCACAGTGTATGTACTACAGTTATGATGGAGATCAAGGAGACAGTATAGATGGGATGCAGACATACAAACAGGCAATATAACATAGTGTGATACATGCTATGACAGAGGTAAGTTCAAAGGAGAGGGGAAATTAACCAGTCTTGAGAATGGTTGCTAACTTGAACCCCATTCTGCTCCCCTGCATAACACATGGCACATATTAGGTGCTTAATAAACATTTGTTAAGTTAAGTGGCATCAAAGGTAGAATTTGACAATGAGTTAGTATTACCAGGTGAAGGGACTCAGAGAGGCAGAAATTATTTCCTAAGACTAATAAATCTACAAAGATTCAAGGGATAAAGGGTGTCTTGGATGATCTTGAGCAAGTATTTTGGAATAGCTGAAGCAGGACTCAGAAGCTCAGTATACATTAGTTTTCTTCTCTCCTTGTATAATAATTTTACATATATTGTTTCCTTAGTTCTCAGGTAATTATTTAAATTTGCATGCTAAGTATAATTATCCCAATTTTGCAGATTAGGAAACTAAGGCTCAGAGGGATTGGATGATTTACAAAGTCCCATAGCTAGAGTCAACTTCATAGTCAGTGTCAGTGATATGATCTGTGCAGCTGCATAGAATTTGTTTTTTGTAAGTGAAGTTAGATGGGACAAGGGAGCATATGCATAAGCAGATGGGCTACACACAGTGTGTGCTCTTTACCATCCCATGAGCACAGAATTCTGTTGTGGAATGTGTGAGGTCAGTAAAACTCAAAATCAGTGTAAAGTAAGTGTGTCATATCTATGACTGAGCAAGCTTACTATTCAAATCAGAATTTGCTTTAAATGTAAAAAGTGGGCAATGGTGTGCTAAGTAACACAAACAACCAAGAAGTCTTGTGTACTTATGTTACTTCCCTGTACGAGCCAATCCTTTATGCTGAAAATTATAACACAGAAGGAAAGAGAAAGATAGGGCAATGCACACTTTTTAAGAAGTCTTTCCTTATTTATTCATAAGTTGAAAGGAGAGAGTGTTGGCAGAATGTGAGTGTTCTATATCAAGAAATGAAATAAAACAGTTGAATTAGTGCAGTGTTTTCACTGTTCTGGTAAGAATAAAATATATGGGTGTATTCAAAGTAAATGCTCTTATATTTGCATTTTAAACTGGTATTGCTCAATATAAAGATATATGATGAAATGATAAAATTCATGCCAATAATTTAAATTAAAATCTTCTTTATTTAGAACATTAAATAGCAAATAAAAACACCGTAAGAAGCTGAAGAGGGTCTGTCAAAGGAAGAAGAAAGCTTTTATTTTAGTACTTTTAATGGCACTCTTTTTCTACCTTTTTAATAAGGGAGTCCACATTTTCATTTTGTAATGGGCCCTACAAATTATGTAGCTTGCCTTGTCTGCAGCTAATAAATGATCAAGCTACAATTTGATCTCAGGTTTTTGGCATCCAAATTACACAACATACCATATTTCCTGTGATACTAACTATGTGGTGTTCATCCAGTGAGGTCTATGCATCATTCACCATTTTGACTGCCATAGCGTCTCTTGTCTTTGAAAGATGAGACTATATTAACTGTAGTGGATGCTGAATGCCCTCACCAAATTTCCTATTCATGACTGAGACATTTATTGCCCCAGCTGCCACATTAGCTGTTGAAGGTTTACAAATGAGTCCCTGCCTCAGAAATGCCTTCAGCCAAAGAGAGCTCCTTGCCTCAATTTAGGATAATTCTGAAAGGGCATCCCAGCTCCAGAGCTCCCCACAGGACTGACTGTGGCCTTCATTGCTGTTGAATTGCAGATCAACTTCTTTCTCTGCCAGTTTTTCACTCTCTCCTGGGTCTTACTCCCAAAAGTACCACAATAAACTTCCAGCACACAAATCTCTGGCTCTGGGTCTCTCTCCCATGAAATCCAATTTAGGAAGTCAACAGTGGACACTGAATTGTAACAAATACGTCTTGCATTTTTCAAATGAACAATTTACAGTGTATTCATTTGCTAAATGTTCAGTTTTCTGCTTACTTTTACTATAGCCATAGCTGCAACTACCTTTACTTTTACTCATACCCAATGAGATTCTGTTATTTTAGTGTTTTTCACTGCGGAGTCTCTTTCTGTATGTTTGGTGACTGAGCTCTTGCTGAGCTAGAGAAACCATAATTCCTAAACAAACAAGGAACCCCCTTTAAAACCAGTTTAAAATGCAGTTCCTGCTTTTTAAAGAATTTTTCTTACTCGAGGGGAGAAGTATCAAAGCCAGTCATTTGAGGGTGAATCCGTTATCCACCTGAATCGTTCTAAAGAAATTATTAAATATCCATGTCTCTTTGTCACCTTAAATGTTTTTGAGTTAAATTTACTCTGAAGTTTTCAACTTGAATTTTCCAAGCTATGATTTCAATGTTATTCTTTAAAGAAGATTTATTATGGGTCAGGTTAGCTATAAAAGTAATTCTTACTCATGTTCATTTCATTTAAAAAAATGAAATACATAAATGTCCCAGGCACAAGTTGGTGCTGCCCCAGAACAAGTCTGCTGTATACAATGACATTTATTATGAGTAAGTGTACATTCTGTAACTCATTTTGGAAACATTTGACTGACTCAACCCTAACTTTTGGCTACCAGAATTAGGAAGACAAAAATATAATAGCTTCTGAGTCATCAGGTGTGGATGAATAGATTTTGTAGTATATTTAAGAAAAGAAAATCATCCATAGAGAGGACATTTGATCATTTTTAGACCTTGTGGACTTTCCAACCAGTCCAGATCAAATCCCGGTTATTGGTAGTTAGCAGAGGATCAAGTATGCCACAAATATGGAAGAATCAGTATATTTTATTTTGATTTGATCATGGACAACACCCTTTCTTTTACTCTCTCTCCTTGTTCATGTCAACCACACACATACACATGGATACACAATTAAACTCTATTCCACAATGTTATCTGTAAATAAAGCTGAACTCTGAGTACAAAAACAAACTATTTAAAAACTTCTCCTCATATCATAAGGCAGCTCTGAATGTCCAAAGTGAAACTAAAACAACTGAGTTGATGATGTGCTGGCCCACAGCCACATGTCTTCCTGAGTGCACAGGTGGCAGACACCTGGATGTGTAGTGCTGTGATGAGACAGCAAATTTTGTCATGTGTTAATACATGTGGCTTGTGGTCATTCACAGAACAATGTGGACTCCAAAGGGAGCCAAAAGGAGCCGCTTGCCAGGACTGTATCTCCCAAGGCCTAGAGTCATTCCATCAACATTTTGGCTATGAAGGGACTAAGTAAGGCAGCTGCCAATTGACCCCTCATTTATAAAGACACAAAACAAAAATCAATTTAGGTCCTAATAAAGCAGGCCAAGTGTGAGAATATCGGAAATAGGAAGCACTGGAGGCAGAGCGCAGTGGCTCACGCCTGTAATCTCAGCACTTTGAGAGGCTGAGGCAGGCAGATCGCTTGAGCCCAGAGTTCAAAACCAGCCCAGGCAACATGGCAAAACCCTATCTCTACTAAAAATACAAAAATTAGACAGGTATAGTGACATGCACCTATAGTCCCAAGTACTCAGGAGGCTGCGAAGGGAGGATGGCTTGAGCCTGAGAGGCGGAGGTTGCAGTGAGCTGAGATTGTGCTATTGTACTGCAGTCTGAGTGACAGCGTGTGATCTTGTCAAAGAAAAGAAAAAGGAAGCACTGGAAAGCCCTGAAACCATATCAAGGGACAACTACTGCTCAGCTTTGCTGTCATAATGTGGTAATGTACAGTGTAGTATTGCCAAATCTTAGGGGTATTAGAAATCAAATGTTATGAAATACATTACTTTTAAACTGTGTTTGAGTTAACAGAACACATCATTTCCCAAGTCTTTATAATGGCTACAAACGGGTGCTTGCTACTTCTCTAACCTCCTTCCTACAGCCCTCCTACCAATTTCTTACTCACTCTGCCACCACCACATTGACCCAGCTGTTCCTGAGCTGTGCACTGCACTCTCCTGTCTCAAGGCCACTGTACCAGCACTTTCCTCACCAGGAGAACCCTTTCCCTACATAGCCACATAGCTCATTCCTTCATCTTCTTCATGTCTTTTCTTAAATGTCTTCACCTCAGTGAGACATTCCTTGACTGCCCTATTTGAAATCGTATCCTCTCCCCTTACTTCCTTTCCTGCTTGATTTTGCTCAAAAACTCTTGTCTTCATCTAATATTATGAATTTTATTTATTTGATTTGTTTTCTATCTCTTCCAACAATAGAATGTAAACTACTCGAAGACAGGGATTTTAGTTTATTTTGCTCATGGCTATGTCCCCAGTGCCTAGAACAGAGGCTGGCATATAATATAAACTTCATTAATGATTTTTTAAATGAATGAATGAATGAATACATAGATGAATCTGCAAGCCATCTTTGTTCTGTGGTTTGGGCTTCCAATTTTTGACATCTTATTTACACTGAAAATCTTACAGCACACCCAAAGGAAAGAGAGGTGATATAGTTTGGGCAGTGAACATCTAAACTATTCCTTTCTAGGAAAGTCAAATAATCAAATGACATCATCCACAAAATTGCAGAGCATTTCTTTCAGTTATAATGTTCTACATAAGCAAACTAAAGCATATGCAACCATGTCAAACTTATTAATCTCATGATATTTTATTCACTCCATTTTCATTCAATGTTTATTCAATAATCATGAGGCCTTAGAATTTAAACTGCTCAGAACAAGTCCCCTTACCCACAATGTTGAGATTCAGGTAAGTCTAAAATTAAGCATATTTCCTTTGCTGTTTGGGAAACGAAAATAAATATGAGAGAGGCAAGAGGGAGCAAAGATTAAGCCTGATCTTTGTGAAGGAAAAAAAGTTAATTCATGAAGATTATATTTTCTCTGAAAGACTCACCTTGCCTCTTTACTCTGGCCTACATGAGTCAAAATTTTGGATGCTATTGTTAAGAATTCAGGCATTTCGATCTCTCCTACTCCTTTGCTCAGAAAAGATTCAGACAAAGCCAACTAAATTTACAAAATAAAATTCAGGTTGTGCGTGTATGTATGTTTGTATTCTCTGACATAAGAACAGACTAAACATAAAGAACTCTTTGAGGACATAGGATAGATGAACATATGTTAATATACAACAGGTATCATGAGAAGCATGAAATATATTTCATGACTCCATAGTAAATTTTGTAAGTCATTGCTACAAGAATTTGTACACAATGAAAATATAAACATTTGAAAAAGATGAATTCGTACATAAAAATAGATCCTTAATAATTTATGAAATGTGAATTATTTGGATACCTTATTTGCCCCTTTGAAGTATGTGACAGGTAGGGTTTAGTTTAAAACAGAAACCTCTTTAGCTATTCAATAAGGAAGTAATTTAACTTAGGGTTTACAGAACATTGTAAGACAAAAACATCAGGGCAACTGCCACAAATATTCAGGAACTCAGGTAGGGCAGGAGTTGCAAGGAACCTTCATCACTTGTCTCAGTTGCCTGAGGCACCTAAGTAGATGATTTTCAGGCAGACCCCCAAAAGTCATTGGCAAAACCTCAGATCTGCTGTCTGCCAATGACCTTGTACCTGCTCACTAACTCCAGGGCAATAACGGTGCCTTCTCTTCCACCTTCTCGTGCATGTGTTTCTTGTTAGAAGACCCTAAACCAGAGCACTACTTATAAGGAGTCTAGAAAACATAGCCCTTATGTTTCTGGACCTTGCTTCCAGGGAGAGTAAAGAAGGCCCCATGCTGAGACACCAAGAGACAATCCTGCTCCAAGTTGAAACCAGTGGAAACAGCGTGCTTTTCCTCTGTTTTCTGCAAATGAACTCAATCCATTTAGGCTGAGGCAGGCGAATTCTTGCTTGACCCAGTATACCAAACTGTTCTTATGAAAAAACCAGGCATTCCCAGAACCACCGGTGGGTTTAATAATCTTTTCTTTATGGTGTTTTCATTCTCTTAATAAGGCAATCCCAGTCTTCTTTTCACTCACATTCACTGATTCCTTTAAAGAGTTAATTCTGCTGAAAGGTCTTGCTCTATGTGTACATCTCTTAATTGGCATCCCTACTAAGAATAGAGAGCAATGAGCAAAGGTTGTGGAAACAAGCGAAAATTAATTTATGCAAATAAGGCAGAATGATATTTTACCAGGCTGACACTAAATTTATCATAGTAAAATTGGTATTACAGTATAGTCTAGCAATTTTCCTCCTGTGTCTCTGAAACCTCCCTAGCCTGTGACTCAGTTTCCTACATTAAGGGGCTGTTGCCACTGTAGTTAGGGTAGTCAGAGGAAGGAAATGCTTGCTCACCTTTGCTGTGTTTGGAATAACCACTCCACATCAAAGAGATGACTCACTCTGCCCACTTGCCAGCTCTGAGCTTGCTTTCTACCTCCCACTACCCTTTCCTGGCTGTGCTGTTCTTGGCTGGAGAGACTTTTCACCAGCAAGTCCAGGTTTGTGGAGCCTGGCACACTTACCTCCCTGAATGATGAGGCTTTCCAAGGTGGGTTGCTGTACAGGTTGGGACCTGAAGGTGACCACCAGTTTGCCCAACCTACCATTCAAGGTGTATGACTCAAAGTCAAGACGCTGGGCTTTACTGCTCCTCAAACAGCGCAAAGGGAAATGAAATCATTTTATTTCCCCCTTCCTGTTAATAGTAAATATGTAAGCTGAAGATGTTATGAGTTCCTATTTTCACTGGATTTAGAGAAACATGTTGCTGCCTGGAATTCCAGAAGCCATCAGGTTCATTTCAGTGAACTCAACGGTGTACTGTAGTGTGGGGCAGATGGTAAGTGCTCAGAAAATATTTATTCCTGATAGATATACCTCTATCTGGATGAAAACCATCTTGTGGTAAATAACTTCATGTAGACATTCTTAGGGAAAATCCACACTTCATTTAATAAAATCCACTACAAGATTCAATATAGAGGCAGATGTGGGTATGGAAAAATAAAGGACTTTGGAATTAATAGAGATAGGTTTGAGGTTAGATGCTCTGGGCAACTCCCTTATGTTCTTATCAAATAATGCAGTGTGTGCTAAAGGAGTCTGGAGTCAGATTGACCTGTTCTAGGATCTCAGAGGTCCACTTAACAGCCACATGGCTATTGATGCTTGACTTCTTTAATCTTCAATTTCCTCATGTAATACATAGAGTAATGATGAAATTTTCCCCATAGGCTTGTTGTAAGGATTAAATAAGACAGTGCAAATAAATGTTCTAAACATAGGCCCTGGGACACAATTAGTATCCAATAAATTTTAGATATACTCTAAACTTGTTACTTAACTTAGAAAAATAAAAAATGAAACACACCATACTCTGCTGCAAAGGGGTGTTACAGATTCTGTGAACATGAAGAAAATGCCTCCCAAGTGTGATTTATAAGCATTATCTAACTCCCTCATTGCCATGAGCCCATTCCTTTTCTCCAGCATTTGAATGTGGGCTTGCTGCTATTATCTTTTGGAGTAGTCCTTGAAAATTTGCACATAGGTTTAACAGACCAGCATTTAGAATGTATGCACATGCACCCTGGAACTTATGAAAAAAAAAAAAAGAATGCTTATAGCACTTGATTACTATTACTTCCATTAATGATGAGTATGACAACCTCGTCTACAGAATCCTCAGCTACTTTGCCATTGAATGTTCACATTGCCAGCATTCCCTCATGCTTGGATATTTAGGGGAACTGAAATCGACTCCTGGTGGTAGATTGGTGGTCTTCCTTTGACAGACCCTCTTCAGCTTCTTATGGTGTTTTTATTTGCTATTTAATGTTCTAAATAAAGAAGATTTTAATTTAAATTATTGGCGTGAATTTTATCATTTCATCATATATCTTTATATTGAGAAATACCAGTTTAAACTGCGTATATAAATAGAGCATTTAGTTTGAATATACCCATGTATTTCATTCTTACCAGAACAGTGAAAACACTGCACTAATTCAATTGTTTTATTTCCTTTCTTGATATAGAACACTCACATTCTGCCAACACTCTTTCCTTTCAACTTATGAATAAATAAGGAAAGACTTTTTAAAAAGTGTGCTTGCCCTATCTTTCCCTTTCCTTCTTTGTAATAGTCCCTGGACTGACACCTGTTGAAACCAGACCCTTCCAGGACGATACTGGCAGTAGAATGACCTGACCATGCTAGAGCAAAGCTCCTCTTTCCCCACCTTTCCTTTAAAGCAGCTAGTTAAACTTCTTTGGCCTGCTCTGCTAAGTAATAATGCTTCTGGGGCATTTGGAGAAGAATTGGTGTGAATGGGTTTGTATGTTACCCAGATGGCCTCACTATTACTCATAGTCAATAAGGAAATTTCCAACCATTTCTACTTAATTCTAACTACCTAAGGGATTTGAACTGACATCTGCTATTGAGCTCATTTGAAAAGAGCATGTCTGAGTATTAGGTTTCACTCAGCAAACATTAAGTGAGAACCATTTGTAAGGGAGTGGGCTGAAATAGAAGAAAATCCTTCTGGTTTCAGGAAAAGATCAATTTAGGTTCAGCCCCCAATTCTGCCACTACTATGTGTATAACCCTGAGAATGTTAACCTCAGAGCATTCCTTACTGATTTATAAAATAAAGTAATATCTCTTTTCAATGTTGTGAGGAATAAGAAATATTTTTGTGCTTAAAAACTCTTCGATAGTAATAAGTGTTTAATAAATGGCAGCTGTTATTAGTGTTGCTTTCTTATTATTCTGAACTTTTCTAGCAAAAGGAAATGCTCAGAGAAACTGTCCAGTTCTTCTTTAGGTGTTCCTGTCCCATAAGGCTGTTATATTAAATACAGAAAATGGGTGGAAAAATGCTTTGTAAAACAACAAACATAGAGTTACTATGGTTATTTGGAGAAAACGCACTTAGAGCCTGAGAAACACTATAGACTAGGCCAAATAGAGAGACTTTCATTTGTTAGAATATAAGACAAGAGGACAAGAAAGGAATTAGCTTAGGGCATAGCTGAGATAATGTTTTTCATCTTTTTCTTGGATTGAGTCATTCTTTAATTGATGCAATTCTAAAATAAATTTTGTTTGGTGGTGTTTATGTGTACCTGTGTTCATTTGTGTGTGTATGTATGTGTGTGTGTGCCTCTGTGCATATACACACTATATATTTTTATTTGACTGAGCAACTTTTGTTTTATTGATCTTAAGTATTAGGACACAGGAAGGAGGAAGAAGGAAAGTTAGATTTTACTCTTAATATATTACTAAAAACTTCAGGAAAATTGAATATAACAAGAAAAATAATGAAGCTAAAAATATCCTAATATTACTAGCTGGATGCATTTACACATATTCTTGATCTATAAGGCTTAGAAAATTGCTTATATGAATACTCATTAATTCAGTCTATTCTTTATCTGTGAGTAATGGATAACCTTTTTGAAAAGTAGAATTTCTTTACTAACCTGGAAAAACCTACACCCTTTGCAGAGCATTTATTCTCTGTAAGCTATCCTGACTAAAAGTCTGGCATTAGAAATCGACTGTGGCAACACAGGCCGTGTGATAAGGGGGTTATTAGATTACCCGAATAATTCTATCAGTAAAGACAGCCTATGTAAGCATGCAACTCAGTCCTCTGAGCCTTGTGGTTAAGTTTTATTTGCCTGCCTTTTCTGGGTAATTACTCAAATTTCCTCATCACTTGGCTATATAGACATGGTGAAGATTTTTAGCTCAAGCTCAGAGAGTTAAGAAAGCCTGATTCGCATAATTGGTATTCTGCCTTTAAAACATCTATTCATTAATGCTTAACTTAATAATTTGCCTGAACTTGTCTTTTGAACTTTCTTGCGTGGGATGCTATTTTCCATCCATGACTATGAGGTTTTAAAAGCCTACCTAGAAATATATAGCCTTCTTAAAGTCCTTTCTCCCTTCCTCTCCCTCTTCCTTCCTTGTTTTCTCCCTTCCTTTTTTTTCCTTCCAAATGTTTTAAATAAAATTATACAATGCTAGACCTTGATAGACCATGGAAATTGTCAGTCTTCTAGTTTTCCACAAACTTCATTAATTCCTACACATGAATTTTAATATCTAGTTATTTAATATTTTTTCTAAATAGATTTTAAAAAAAAACCTAAAATATGCTTTAGATACCTTCTAAAAAACTATATTCAAGGATCAAGGATTTAGTAGACTATTTTTTCCTGATAAACCATAAAAGAAATATGTGTGAAGTCAAGTTTGGACATACACCACTTAAAGCCATCTCACTAAGCTTTGGGAAACACTGTCCCAGCCTTCAAACGAGAAAACTGAGGCCCAGAGAAACATAGTGATGTTTTCCAGAGGCCAATTAGGAATATAACTAATAGTTTAAACCATGCTTGGGATTCTTAAATCCAGGCCTTTCTTGGTACAGCACACTGACTTATGTTTCTTATCTATTTGTCAGGGTTTTAAGAAATAATCACAAACTAAAATGTTGTAGAAAAACCATCAGTAGGCATGCAATGAAAACAGCCCATCTTCCTATTTATTTTTTCTTTAATACTTCTTAGGTCACCAAGGTGCCACAGATACAAGACAGTGGTCCTCAACAAAAGTACTTATGTGGAGGTTCACAAAGACTGTCTAAGGGCATGGATAATGTTAAGGATGGTTTCAGAGCCACACGTATCCTGTGAATTCTTTCCTAAAAAAGAGTCTGTAGTTACAAAGAAGCCATGCTTTTCCTCCACCTGAAATCTTATTATGAAGATGTCTTGGAGGGAAAAACACTTCAGCTGGTATAGGAGTGGAAGAGGGAAAGAGTTTCATGTCTGCGTAACAAATCATGGGGGGCTCTAATTCTTTGCCTTCTGCCAAAATGAAGAAGGGCTAAACAAAGTTTCTGCAGATCTTTAAAAATATTTTTGCATGACAGTAATTTTTTGCCACAAAAGCTGTATGAAAGTCCAAGAATTAAATGTCGTAACTGTAATTAAAAAGTGTTTTCATTCTCATTTATAAATAAGGATTTTGTTTGTTTGTTTTAGCATTTACCTCAATTAAAATGACAAACAAGAATAGAAGTAATATCAAACTCTAACTTATTCTAGCAATAAGTAACATTTGGATACAGATCTATGAGGGAAAAACCAAAACTCATTAAGAGATAATTTTATTCTTTTAAATTTAATGTATACTTATCAATATTTTAATATTTTAGTTATATTAAATAATTCAATAATAGAATGTATTTGGATACATTATTAATACATGCTTACTAATAATAATTGTAATATTACACAAGAAATATTTTTTAACATTTACAACCTGTTAGGAAATTTAAAAATTATATTTCTTTTGTATTTTTGCTGCAAAGAAGTATAACAGGGTCATTAGTAGAAGATTTAAAAATAAAATAAAATTATATTTGGTGAATTAAATTATATGCAACTTGGATAAAACTTTATGAGAAAGGGAAATTTTAAAATAGGCTTAAAAAATAGAGGGAAGATGTAAAATTTCCAGCTGTTAATGAGTTCATGTATGGATTACTATTTTCTTAGATTTCCGATGACAGGAAATTAAATCACTGTCATCTAAATTTCATAAGATGCATTTTAAAATTATATACCAATTTTAAAACAACATAAAAAGATCAATATTTAAGAATAGTTGAAAGTTACATAATTTGTAATATTTACATTTTGGACAAATTTTAGATGTCACTTTAAACTTTTGCAAACGGTTGTAGAGATTTTCATATTCTTTTAAGGAGTAAATGAAGTTTGGAGAACATTGCTTTCAGGGCTGGAATCAGTTTCCTGGCTGCCAAATGCTCCTTAGAGAATTCTCAGCCTGATACTGGTTTCCGGGGAATGAATACAGTGACTGTCGAAAGGAGCACACTATCATCTGGGTGCTGCCAGGATTCTTGGGACAGTCTTTCAAATGTTCAGGACCCAGCTGAGCCTGGCTGCTCTGTAGTTTTTCTACCTGTCAGACTCATATCTGCAAAAAAGTTCAAATTCTGTTAGGAACAGCTGCACTAGTTATAAAGAAATCTTATTCAGCTCCCCATACCACTGTAGAATGTAACATCTGTTTACCAGGTAAAATAAAATGGTTCTTTTCCACATTCTTATAAAAGTTAGAAAAATCCAAGGCAGGTAATTAGATTTTTAAAATCATGTGAATAAGAAAAACTGCAGCATGTATTTAAAATGATTGCAAATACAAATGTGTACTTTTTAAAATATGTGTAACCATGACATTGTCATTATTAAAAATTTGAAGTGTAATTTGGCATTAAAGTTCATGCAAAAGTTGTCTTTAAAATTCAGAACATAATACTTTGCGGAAGTAAATTACCTATCTAATTCTACTATTCCAGGGAAATACAAATTATTTATGACCTATTTCAGTAGCATTATGTTTTGTATCACCAAAAGTTTATAATAGAAGATAGACATAAGTTTCCTTAACTCTCTTTTCTAATTTTTGTATTGTTTTTTGTAAAAAAAAAAAAAAAAAAAAAGAAAGAAAGAAAGCAAATTTTCCCATACATTTAAAATAACTGCACTTTTAAATAATTACAAAAGTATAAAAATTGCAAAAAAAGGATTGTTGAAATTAATAGTCTCAATCAAGACTTAATAACATATTTCAACCTGATTCTAGGTTAGAAGCAGTTTTTGGCTTCAACTTCAGAGCATTATAAAATGTAAATTATAATCTATTCTATTAAATCTTGATTATATTCAGAAGTGTTGACCTCTTTTTCCCAATAGCATTTATACTCATTTTGGGAGAAATAAAACAAAAAATAACAAATTTAACACTACATGTGGACATTTATACATTGAATTCTTCTACAGAGCTGAGAATCTGGAAATAAACACATTTCTTCGTAATATCATATCATCCTCAACAATTATAATTTTGCCTTATGTCACTCATATTTTACTTCCAGAATGTTTCAGAGAAGCCATGTAAACTATTATCTTTAGAAGAAAAGTAATAGAAAAACACTTTCATTTAAAAAATTTGTTTCTGTTCTAGACTTGTAAGGGATTTATGATAAATCCCATATTGCCTGGAAAGTCAGAAACTTGAGAAATTATTTGGAGCAATTAGGAAAAGCAATTATATCTAAGTATAAGTTGCTCTGGCAAATTGAAACAGGTCTTCAAATATTGTAAATTAAAAAAAAATTCCCAAAGTCCCCAGTTGTTTTACTTATATTACCTACTTAGATGAATTAATAATTTTAAAAAAACTGAATCCAACATTTTTACTGGTGTCACAGAGATGAAATAACCCATGATGGGCTCTGACCCATTGAAAAAAATAACAGGACTCATCCAAAGAATAGAATAGGATGACTTGATAGAAAAGATGGACAAGTAGGAGGACGTATTTGGATTTAATCTTAGTGTGGGTGCAGCATGGTATTTAGGTCATTTACTTAAGAGAAAGGAAGTGATGAGTCATACCTTGCCTTTTTGATAAAAATCACGCAGCAATTCATGCTTTATTCAGTGTTTAAATTGGTATATCTATTTATAATATTTACAATAACCACGTTCCAAGCTGATTAAGCTTTAATCACACCTGATTAAGCAAGTAGGCATGAAAGACAGAGAATAAGTCATAATTATTACATGCTTACACATATCCTTATAATATTCAGGGATTTAGAGTCACTTTCACTCTCTGTGGCTAATTTTACCCTACCTTCTCTACGGAAGATAAATTAACTTGTGGCATAATAAGGACATCAAAAGTGCAGAAAATATTTATTTGATAGCCTCTTAGGTGTTACTCTGTAATCTGCTGTTTTCACACAGGTTAAGAAAGCTGTATTTCCCCAAAATGTCAGGGAAAACTGAAAGTCAAAAAAGCTGTGCATTTAACTATCCCTTTCTCTACACATCCAACCAGAACAGAAGCACTTAGCTCCCATACACAGCCATATGAAATCTTCTCACTTTCTGTGGGTTTGGGCAAGTCTGGTCTTCAACCCTTGGCTTGGCAGGCTGTGGGATAGAAGAATTTAACAAATTAAGCTCTTATACTTTACTCTGGAATACTATCTTTAAATATGAATAAGAATTAGCTGAATCATTTGGAATTTTAAAATTTGTATTTGCTTTTTAATTTTTATTTTTTTAGATGGAGTCTGCTCTATCACCCAGGTTGGAGTGCAGTGGTGCGATCTTGGCTCACTGCAACTTCTGCCTCCCAGGTTCAAGCGATTCTCCTGCCTCAGCCTCCCCAGTAGCTGAGGTTACAGGCATGCCCCACCACGCCTGGCTAATTTTTGTATTTTTAGTAGAGTTGGGGTTTCACCATGTTGGCCAGGCTGGTCTTGAACTCCTGGCCTCAAGTGATCTGCCCACCTCAGCCTCCCAAAGTGCTGGGTTTATGGGCGTGAGCCGCCACATCCAGCCCATTTGGATGTTTTTAAGGTGTAAACAAAATATCTGCTGAAATATCTTTCTAAATATCATTAATGACAACTTACAATCTTTAGCTTACTTATAGCAATGAAAAGAAGAAAACAGTATATTCTCTTTACATTTTTATGTTTGACGTTAGATTTCAAACATTTTTAAAGTAAAATACCAAAATGTGTGGTATTCTGTTTCATTCTGTTTCAAATATAATAAAAATAATGCTCGTAAATGTTACTTAGCTCCAACATATCATAATTGAAGAGTGACCCTGCAGATACATTCTAGGAACATTACGAAATGTATAAGAACACTTGCATATAAAGTTCATATAAAGTTGAGAGCATAGTGCTATGGAAGTTTTCTGTGAATTCTCTTGATGGATCTAAACTCCTAATAAATATGGATTCAAAATAATGGAAAAAAGGGAAAAGAAAAATGCCCCCTTTTGCAAAACAATAACAATAACAGCAACAACTTATTATAAGACCTTTATTGGTTTAAGCACATGCAATTTAACTTTTACAAAGCAAAGGTTCCACTAGGAATAAAGGAGAAAACCCCAAACCTTTGAAAAGTGAATTTAGAAGTTGGCAAAAAATTTCATTTTTTTCTTTCCTCCTTCTCTCCCTCCCTCTTTCTTTCCTTCTTTTTTCCTTTCTTTCAATATAAAGCCTGCATTCTCCTGTCCTTTTATCACACTTGTGGAGAGTATTATAATTGTTGTATTAGTTTCTCAGATATTACAAATATAAATGAAAATAAGTATCACTATGATATTTAGTTAATGTCTACACAGGGATTTTCCAAAATGATTATTGCTGCCATGTCCATTTATGTTTAACATTCTGCTTAGAAACACTTTTCAATGTAGAAACTTTACTGGAATGTTGTTGCTCATGGTTCCCCCTCATTGGAGGGTTCTACCTGGTTTATTCTGTCTTTCATTCCCCCTCCTACCCAGTGATTGTGTGGGAAATATTTTGACAAGTCTAACGCTTTCCATTAAACTACAAAGCACTTAACTAACAGCAGCACAGTAAGAGAATAAAATCACTTCTAAAGGCTTCACTATTTGTCAGTTAAAAAAGTATCAGATTAAAAACCTGATTAGTAAGTTTTTTACCTAATAATTTCAATAACTGACATGCTTGTTGGCACATTGTATAATTTTTATTTTATTTTTAAAACATTTTTGGTAAAGTTTGAAAAAAATGAATACCCAGTGCTCATATTATCTGTTTGGATAATTCACACACTTTTTGATTTTAACTCTGAAGTAGTATTATCCTGTAACTTTGAATTTAGACAAGCATTCATCTCATAATTTCAGATGATGGCATTAAATCGGAAGGAAAATTATGTTACAAGGTGAGGCACATTACGTATTTCCATTTCTCCTGCTCCCTATGGCCATCATGCCTCTATGAAACTAAACTTACAGAGTGCTAGAGACCAAAGACACATAAGAAATCATTTAATGACATTTCTTCTCTTTACAGATGAGCAAACTGAAGTTCAAGGAGCCAGTGTGGTTTTGTACAAGGGCTTGAGTTTGGGAGTCAAACAGAACCAGGTTTGAATTCTGTCTTAGTAACTATATAAACTTAGACAAGTTACTTGGGTTTGCTGATTCTTGGAATTTTCTTTCATGGACTGGAGATAATAATAATTACTTGCTAGGAATGCCATGGAGGGTTTAATTAAAATTGTGTATTTTAATGCCTGGTAAGCAGTAGACAGTTGGTGCTTCTTAGTTCTCTTGACTTCTCAAGGCAACATAGTAAATTAGTGACAAAAACTTTGCTTTACATGATTTTGAGCAGAACAGACTTCTATTTTATGCTACTTCTTTAATAATTGGCTATGGAGTCCCTAAGGGAGCTTCAGCTTCTGGAATCGAAATCCCTCACCCTGCCCGATTCACCACTTTTGTCAACAAATGAAGCCTCTGGAGCCTCTATGGTTTGTCCAAGTGGAGATGGCAGATGCAGAAATCACTTCCTAATTATGGATGACCACTGACTCAAGCTGAGGTAATAGTCCTAAACTGAGGGTGTGCCTGCTTGGATTATCAATGACAGCTTATTACTCACTGAGTAATATATTATGGAATTAATATCCAAACCTTTATCATAGACCTTATTATGCCAGAAGTTATTTACTCATAGACCCTTAATGACATAGTTGCAGAAGATTCCCAAAACCCCACTTTTTTAATTCCAGTAAATTTCCATTCCCCCTTTCCACCAAGTAATTTGAAAGCTATACTTTCTTTTTTTCCCCATCATAATTCATTCATATCCACTGTTCTAACAGTTGTTTTTGTAGGCTTTTTAGAACTTAGTTTTCCTACAATAAACGTCTCTCAATCCTTGAATGTTTTCTTGGTTCCCTTCCAGTATTTCAGCATGTAACAACACCTTCTAGTTTGTTGCCCTAGCCGAGAGGTTGAAAAGCTACAGCCCTGTAGGCCAAATCCAACCCTCTGCCTGATTGTATATGACTAGTAAGCTAAGAATGGTTTTACTATTTATAAATGGTTGAAAAAATTTTAAAAGAAAAATATTTCATGGCACAAAAATTATGTGAAATTCAAATTTCAATGTCTATAAATAAAGGGCAATTGTAACATAGTTGTACATATTACATATTGGCGGCTATGGCTGCTTTTGCACTACAGTAACAGAGTTGGACAGTTATAACAGAGACCAGAGACCATAGAGCCTGAAACACTTAAAATCCTTATTATCTGACCCTTCTTATAGATTTGCTGACCCCTGTCAGACTCTCAGAAGTCAGCTCTCCCCCTGACCTTTAAAACCAATTTTGTCAATTGTACTTGGATATATTTCTCTAATCTGCCTGTCTCCATCCTAGACAAGCTACCATCACAGTTCACATACACTACTATAATTGTCTCTTAAATGGGCTCCTAACATATATTTTTAGCCCTCCAATCTATTTACCATGCATAAAGAAAATTGTAAAATTTGATCATACCAGTTAATCATACTGCTTAATATCATTCAATTCCTTCCCATTGCTCTTAGAATAAAATCCCAAATCCTTTTTTTTTTTTTTTTTTTTTGAGACAGAGTCTCGCTCTGTCGCCCAGGCTGGAGTGCAGTGGCATGATCTTGGCTCACTGCAACCTCCGCCTCCTGAGTTTACGCCATTCTCCTGCCTCAGCCTCCCAAGTAGCTGGGACTACAGGCGCCCACCACCACACCTGGCTAATTTTTTTGTATTTTGTAGTAGAGACAGAGTTTCACCATGTTAGCCAGGATGGTCGTGATCTCCTGACCTCATGATCTGCCTGCCTTGGCCTCCCAAAGTGTTGGGATTACACATGTGAGCCACTGCGCCCGGCCAAAAACCCAAATTCTTAATACGGTTTTAATAACTTTAATGGCAAAAACTGCAATTACTTTTGCACCATCCCAACCTAGTACTTAGCTCAACCCTCTCATATCAAGAACAATGTGACTTTGATGCCATCGCTTATGCTATTTTCTACCTATTCTTATCAGCTATCATTTTGTCCCTATGTTCTCCCACTTTTCTCATTTATAGTGCACATGTTCAAGAGTAGACTGTTGAGTTACTTATACTCCTCTGTTTGGGGCAACTTTCCATTATTTTTCCATGCCAAGTATCTCTCTTTTTTCTTTTCTATTTTACCTTCAATTATTTTAGTACATAGCTCACAATCCTTTTCTCCATTACATCCCATCATCAGTGTCAATGATTTGATCATCCATGGTGCTGACTGTTGTGTTTGGTCTCATTGTACTTTATCCTTCCCAATAGAAGTGACACTGCTCCACCTCAAAGTTCGTGGGCTCCTAAATTCCCCTTTGTTGGGCTTTTTCATTCCTTCACTCCAGTCAACTCTCTATCCTCATTATAATTTTTCTCTTGAATGCTTCAAAGTTCTCTTAATTAACACTTTGAGTCTCATGGTGCCTTTATTGATATCCTAAATGACTTTTCATGAGTGGGTCACAGGATAACCATGAACGCAGTGTCAGCCACCAGCCATGGGAAGCTCATGTTGCCTTCCACTTCTGCACTTAATCTCAGGAATCCAAGCCTTGGTTTATTACAAGCTTATGCTCACTGACTTCAGCTGGACTCTCATTACTGCCTAGCAAGGGTATGGTGAATCACTCATCATTTTTCTAGAACTGAGCACCTCTCTCTAACTTTCTCCATGAGAACTGATAGACCTAATAGTCTTCAGCTTCATCTTTGCTCAGAAACCTCAGGCCTTTGTTGTTGCTTTAGCATCACTTGCTTCCACCCCAGATCTCTTTGGCTCTATGTTTTCCTTTAGTCTCTACCTGCCTCCTATCTCTCCTCGAAATTTCTGACAAAGGAGAGACTTCCTTTCTTCTATATTTCTTCTGTGTTCACATATTCAACTTCTAGAACTTGTTTTTATTTTTTTTAACTGTTTCATCCTCAAATTCTACTTCTCCTGGCTTTTTCTCCTTGCCTACAAACATTTTTAGTCCTCACCTAGTCTATAATCTCTTCCCTCAAATCTGTTATATTCAAAACTGCCATTTTATCTTTTTCTTTCTGATGTTTTAAAAGACTTGCCTCCATGTCTCACTACTAGCTTACTCTCAACTACTATCCATGAGCTTCAGTCCAAACTGGTAGCTGAAAATGCTGTATTTAAGGAGGGTAGTGACCTGTGATCTCAAACTACAGAGAACTATTCTGAGTTTTTATCCCTTTCAACCAATCTGCAGCATTGATCACCACTACGTACGTCCCGCCTTTGCATGAGTGACAATAATTGATTCTTCTCCTATCCCTTTGACTGCTTCTTGTCAATTCTCCCCTCTACTGTAGCAAGTACCCCTATTTCCTTAATATCACAGGTATTTGTTTCTCCCTCCCCAAACCCGTGGCTTTTCCAGGTTGTAAACTTTGCAAGCAGAACTGTATTCTTCTCTTTGATTTTCTGAAGCAGAGTCTGCCATAGGGAATAAAATAAACAAATTAAAAATAAATATTTATTGCATTGCATGAAAGAGTGACATTTTAACCTTTTTAAAACAGATCATTTGGCACAGTCTCAGCATGGTATCTTATGCAGTGAAATAATTTGAGCATAAATAATGGAGACCAATTTTTATTTGTAGTACAGACCATGAAGCAAAAAGGATTGCATCTTTAGTGTATAACAAATATTATTTAAATCTATTTCTGTTACTTTCACTTTAATTATATTTTTCAAAACAGCAGCTACTCTTTAAAATCTCCCTCTTTTAATTCTCTTTAATTCTGGAGATGAAAGATAAATTAAATAGAATAGATTTGGGTATATTTGTCTATCTTGTACCTCTTTCAACCATATGGGTTTTCTATCTGTCTCCCCTTAGAGTAAATTGCTTAAGAAAGGTACCAGATTGATAGCTCTGGATGAGAGATGATGGATCCTATTCAAAGTCATGTTTTCTAATGATATTTTCTTACTTTTCAAGAATACATTCTTATTTATTTTCCAAATATTTCATACAGACCAGTGGACCTTCTTTAAGGTCTTGATTTTTTTTTTCAGGTTAAATGCATGTAAGTAGTAATTTTCAGAGATATGAGAAGGCAGTGGAGAAATAGAAGATCAAAAAAATCTACACATAATAGAAAGTAAGTTTTCACCAAAATTATGATGACCAGCAAGTAACCAAAGTTAAGGACTCAAATTAGAGCCCAGACATCTTAGCATGCCACAGTTAGCAGTGACGTATATGACAAAAAATGCACAACTAATAATGTGTCAATGTTTGCAAAGGCCTTATTTTATTTATTTATTTATTTATTTATTTATTTATTTATTTACTTACTTACTTACTAAGACGGAGTTTTTTACTCTTGTCGCCCAGGCTGGAGTGCAATGGCATGATCTCAGTTCTCTGCAACCTCTGCCTCCCAGGTTCAAGCGATTCTCCTGCCTCAGCCTCCCGAGCAGCTGGGATTACAGGCACCCACCACCACACCTGCCTAAATTTTGCATTTTTAGTACAGATGGGGTTTCACCATGTTGGCCAGGCTGGTCTCAAACTCCTGACCTCAGATGATTCACCCACCTCAGCCTCCCAAAGTGCTGGGATTACAGGCATGAACCACTATGCCAAGCCTGGAAAGGCCTTACTTTTAACTTTTCATAAATCATGGAGGATTTAAGATTATCTTTCTAACAACATTCCTTCTACTCAATTGCATTATACTACATTTACTTTGGGAGAGAGATAGGCTGGCTGGGAAATAACACTTTTAGAATCAGTATTTAGCACATTATATAGCCTGCCTTAACTACATTGAAACCTAAGAGAAACTTTGCTGATATACTAAAAATAGTTGCAAATGAATGAAAAGTTTGGTATTTGATAGTAAGGCAGGACTAGCTACATACACCTCTCTTTTACTTGGGAAAATATATTGATGGGGCAGCTGAGTCACATTCTCATTCTTCCTGGAACCTCACCCCAAACTCAGGGGTAAAAACCTTGTGATAAGGCAGGGTGAGACAAACCACATCCTTTTCACTTTCTTTCTTTTTCTTCCTGCCCAAATGGAACAGATAGAACCCCAACTAGCAGCATAGTGAGGTAGCAACCCTCAGGCATTTGGACCAAAACTAAACACAGGTGAGACGGAATCAGGGAAGTTCTTTGTCAGAGGGCAGATACCACATTTGGACCCCACTTTATTGCAGGAGGCATGAATCTATTAAATTCAACATTTCTTATTCAATGGGGTAGACATTATCCAAATATCACCTCTGGTACCTCTTTCTGGGGTCTTACCTGTTCTTCATGTTCTGTAACAGAATAAAACTTGATGTAGATAGTTTCAAGTCTAATTACTTAGTAGAATAAATAAGAAAACCCTACTTAGTTTCAGTTATTGAATTTACTAAACCCACCCCCTCTTCAATGAAAGTCATATACAGTAAGAAAGAAAAATAGAAATAGAAAATAAGCAGTAAGGATAAGAAGAATGCCAATGTGATGACAGTAAAAGTTAACTGAATAGCCATGTTTAACTTTAAAATTAGACGCGAAAATCTGGGTGACAAAAGAAGAAAACAATCGATCATCCATAGCCTTTTGTGGCTGTGGATCACAAACATCTGCATGACCTGGGGCTTTGTTAGAAGTGCAAATTCTCAGTACAGCCATTATGGAAAACAGTTTGAAAATTTCTCAAAACCTTAAAAATAGAGCTATCATAATGTTCCAGCAATCCCACTTCTGGGTATACATCCAAAGGAAATGAAATCAGTATGTTGAAGAGATATTTGCACTCCGATGTTTATTGCAGCACTAGTCACAAGAGCTAAGATACAGAATCAATCTAAGTGTCCATCAACAGATAAATAGATAAAGAAAATGTGGTGTATATACACAATGGAATACTGTTCCACCATAAAAAAGAAGAAAATCCTGTCATTTGTGACAACATGGATGAACCTGGAGGACATTATGGTAAGTGAAATAAGCTAGGTGCAGAAAGACAAATACTGCATGATTTCCCTTATATGTGGAATCTAAAGAATTGACTTACTAGAAGAGGAGGGTGAAATTGTGTTTACCAGGGGCTGGCAGGGTGAGTTGAGGAGATGCTGGTCAAGGGGTACAAAATTTCAGTTATATTGGAGGAATAAGTTCGAGAGATCTATTATACAACATGGTCACTATAACAAAAATGTGTTGTATTCTTGAAAATTGCCAGGACAGTAGATATTAAGTGTTCTCATACCACAAAAAATAAATATATGAGGTAATATATACGTTAATTAGCTTGATTTAGCTTCATATATTTGACATATATTAACATATAATACTATAACACCTATATAATAAAAAAATATAAAACTATATATTGACATATAATACATATATTAATTAGCCTGATTTAACCACATATATTTGAAATACATGTTTATAATATTTCAAAACATCATGTTGTACATGATAAATATATACGATTTGTATTTGTCAATTAAGAAAAATAAATGAATAAATCAGAATAAAAAGAAATGCAAAATTTCAGATGTAACTCTAGACCCACTAAATCAAAGTCTTGGGAATAAATTCCAGGAATCTTTATTTAACAAGCTTTCTGAGTGATTCTGATACATTTTAAAGTATGACAAGCTCTGCTGTTTCATAATCAGAGGTGGTGAATTAGGGAAAATTCTTTTGGGGCAGCAATAGACCACCAGCAAAGTGCTTCAGCTTCAAGTGCTGAGTGAGCAAGCAAGACCTTGATTGGAAAGAACTTTTTGGAGCCAGCTGGCAGACCCGAAGCAAGCACGAATATTCTGGGCACAGGGACTCTGCTGTGTGGCTGCCAGAGCCTACCTCTCAGAGAAGCACCAGGGCCAGCCAAGAAACAAATGCCATTTCTTTCACTTCCTTTTTCTTCTCTTTCCTGACCCAGTAGCACTGGTGACCTGCATGCCAGATTTAATTACAGGCTGGGAGAGAAGGTCTAGTGTTTAGATTTGGTTCCCTAAGGAAATAATGACTGATTTCAGCTGGTGAGATTTGTGCTTTCAAAAGGATAGAAGGACTGCATGAGCTCAGAAGCCTGAAAGATTAGCATCGCCCGTGAGAGCGTCCAACCAATCTCCAGGTGAGCTGAAAACGGGATGAACAGTGGCCAAGAAATGTAGTTCACCTTGCTGGGATTTACGGCACAGCCAGGAATATTTGTAGGAAGCACAAAACCTGTCCAGGTTCAGCACTAGCCCACACACATTCTTGGAGACTTGTTTCTTCTTTATCACATGGTGGTTAGTAACATATAACATATATATTAGGTTCACAGGTCTAGGCTCATATTTCCCAAAAATAAGCCTAGTGCATGCTCTTTATTCTTCTCACACTTTCATTCTGTTTCTGGTACTTAAGGCAGATGTCAGAGTAAATGTTTGTCTCCCCAAAGCATCATAAATATACATATAGGGATTTAAAATGAGAAATACCATCTCCCTCATAGGATTAATAATATAAATATTATGCATTTTTCACTTGCATGGGAACTTACAGACCTCTTTTTGTTGTTGTTAAATTGTGTCACATTTTTGCCTAGAGCCTGAAATGCAGTGTCCATAAGAAACTTCATTTTCCTCTTCAATTTAAAGAAGGTTTCAATCACAAAGATAATTAAATGAAAAACTAGTATTAATTCTTCCTCATATTTTAACATGTCCTTATTCATGTTTAAAATGAAATATCTATATTAAGTTGACCTTTATGTAAAACATTGACTAGAACCCAGAGATGCAAATAGTAAGAACTATTTGGTGTTCAGTTTGGTCTTTGCAATAAAAGAAAATGCTTATTTCCCACAATTCTGTCCAAATTAAAAACGTATTTGAATGAGTGACCTATTATGATAAGGAGATGTCTCTGGTTACAACTTTTACAAAACTTCAACTTTTTTTCAACACAACAAGCATCACTTTTGACAGTTCTGCTCCACAGAAGACAGAAGCCCTTACAAATTTGCTATCTCTCAATCAGTCCCATTCTTTGCTTTAGAGGTCAGAGGCCCAGAGGTAATAAAGTTGGTGTGAATTTTTTGATGATATCCAGAGGGAGAACCCAGCTTTACGTGGAGAGAAATGTTAAGAGAGAAATTATTTCTTTTAAATATTTAGGAAAAATTGTCATTTTCCCCTATACAAATACAACAGAACAACCAGTAGAGTGGAAGATATCTCGGATTTGACACTAGAAGTCACTGGTTCATGTTCTAGATCTCCTCACTAGATTTTTGAACCTGAATGAGGCACTTGAAGTGTCTGAGTTTCTATTTTCTCATTCTATAAAGTAGGTCATAGCAAGATCCAGTACCACCATTAGACCCTGAATTTTGAAGGGCTCTGATCTAGTTTTCCTGTGGTGTCCCTTCACAAAGGGCTAAAGGTAAAAGGGACCAAGGGAAGCCTGACTCACCCATACCTTTTCTAGATTATGATCTGAGACACAGCTTTCTGGAGTTCTGTGTCCAAAGTGGACCCAAGCTCTATTCTAGGAATGAGCATGTTCCCTGGCCCATCCTCCTGAGGGCATAGCATAGGCCGAAGAAGTGGAGTTCTATTTGCGTAGTGTGGACAGACCTTGGACATAACAGGCTAGAGTGTCCACATACAAGTTTCAAGGTCCCTTATGATCTAGGAATGAGTGAGGAATGAGAAAAGCAAGTGGGGAGGCCATGGACTGAAGGTTTCCATTTGCATTTTTGCTGTGACTTCACAGATGTCATGGGGAGGTCCACCATATCTACCTATCTTATTGCATCATTCATTCCAAACCAGATACTGAATGGCTGTTCTTGTCTGTCATAATGTAGTCTCTGTTAACAGAAAGATAAGAAAGCTCCATACTTTAGAAATGGTCAGTCTAATGGGAAGGCTTCTAATTATAAATACGTATTTTCAACAGAATATGTAAAGGGCTATAAATTGCCACCTTCTCCTTACCCCCTCCATCAGCTCAAATGACAACAGACTCCTGAGTCAGCCTCATCCAGTCATTGGAACCAGTGTCAATCAAGATCACACTGGGTGGCAAGAAAGCGCCATGAGGAGAAGACTTTACATACAAGTTAGTCTCACTTTGTGTGTTTGACACAGGACATGTTTGTTGTCCACACATTTGTTGTAGGAATGTGATAGCAGAGAAGTCAAGAGCCACCAATTCTGGAGCTATAGAGACTGGGAGCTGAACCTCTTTTTGTCATCCACTATTTATGTTTCTTATGACTAATAACTTTTCTAAGCTTAGTTTCTTAATTTGTAAAATGAAAATAAAGCTCTTTTCCTCCTATGCAAAATGGAACTACTGTAAAGATTATAGAAAACAAAAATTTTAAAGTACTTAGTATGGGATCCGGTATATAGTGAGCACTAAATAAATGAAAGCTATTATTAAAAAACTAAGGAAGTCGATTGGATTTATGTATCATTTTTTCATATGCATAGCATATATATTTTCTATAACTCTATCTTGCATTTTCCAAGAGTCAGTGCAAAATAAATTTTATATAAGCTAAAGAAGCAGCTTCCAGCTTTTAATGTTTCTTCTTGATTCAACTTCTTTGAGAGTAGAGATTGTCTTATCTGTGTTTTTTGTCTTTATACCTAGGATGGTCCCTGGCATGATATATTTTAGCTGAAAAAATACATGAATTCAAGAGAGAAGGAGAAAACATTTTCAAAGTCATGTTCAATGTCTATGATCACTTACCGTAAACTGAAAACAAGACAGTGATTGGAATTTCTCTAAAGGCAGATGCAGTAGGAGCTTTGCCCTCCTCCCCTCAACCAGAACAAACTGAATTTTAGGGAAGAAATTTCTTAGCTGACTCTTTAAGACTGTAAATTCCAATGAGGACATTGGAAATAGAATCGTTTGTGTATAGTGATTGTCTTTACATATTCAGCTTTCATGGAGTTAAGGAGACTCTTCTAAGAAATACAATTTAGCTGTGTTATCAGTTGAATATTTATCCAAAAGATGACTAGATGACATACTCAATCCTTTTATGACCTATACATGTGGGAAATAGAAGATACCATGATCAAGAAAAACAGAAACATCTTTTCAAGTGATTATTGTCCCTCCCTCCCAACTCCTATGAGAACGTATGTCTGAAAACATTAGAAATCAATGGGAAAAGATAAATAATCGCAGTTTCTCTTTATGCATAACTCTTTTTGTTTGTTTTGTTTTTGTTTTTGAGACGGAGTCGGCCCGGGCTGGAGTGCAATGGCGTGATCTTGGCTCACTGCAACCTCCGCCTCCCGGGTTCACGTGATTCTCCTGCCTCAGCCTCCTGAGTAGCTGTGATTACAGGCACCTACCACCACGCCCAGCTAATTTTTGTAGTTTTAGTACAGATGGGGTTTCACTATGTTGGCCAGACAAGTCTCAAACTCCTGACCTTGGCCTCCCAAAATGCTGGTATTACAGGCGTGAGCCACTGTGCTCAGCCTATGCATAACTTTTTTTTTTTTTTTTTTTTTTTTTTTTTTTTTTTGAGGCGGAGTCTTCACTCTGTCGCCCAGGCTGGAGTGCAGTGGCACCATCTCGGCTCACTGCAAGCTCCGCCTCCCGGGTTCGCGCCATTCTCCTGCCTCAGCCTCCGGAGTAGCTGGGACTACAGGCGCCCACCACCGCGCCCGGCTAATTTTTTTTGTATTTTAGTAGAGACGGGGTTTCACCGTGTTAGCCAGGATGGTCTCGATCTCCTGACCTCGTGATCCGCCCACCTCGGCCTCCCAAAGTGCAGGGATTACAGGCGTGAGCCACCGCGCCCGGCCTGCATAACTTTTTAATAGAAAAGACACAAGTGGTATATTTCAAGGATGTTAGGAATCAGATAGTTTCCTATTTAAGTTTTGTTTTTTTTTTTTTTTTTCCCAAACAGAATCTCACTTTGTCACCCAGGCTGAAGTGCAATGGTGTGATCACAGCTCACTGCAGCCTTTAACTCTTAGATTCAAACAATCCTCCTACCTCAGCCTTCTGAGTAGCTGGGACTACAGTTGTGTGCCACTATGCCCGGCTAATTTTTTATGTTTTGTAGAGACAAGGCCTCCCTATGTTGCCTAGGCTGGTCTTGAACTCCTGGACTCAAGCAGTCCTCTGTCCTTGCCCTTCCAAAGTGCTAGGATTACAGACATGAGCCACCACCCCCACCTATTTTCTTTATACGTGGCTTGGTTTAATACAAAACTCCTAGGTCTCACTTTTATTCAGAGATGTTGTTGTCACTCTGTGATCTTTCAGAACGGATGTTTACACATATACAAATATTAAAAATAAGCTAATTTCTGCTCTTTTGACAGTAAGTTGTAATAGATTTTTTTTTCCTTGCTTTTTTGGTGTTTTTATTTGACTAATCTGTGCCATAAATGATTATGTAGGGAACTTGAATCAAAGCTTCAGGCAAGGTAGTGTATACATAGAAGAGCAATCCTGGAGAGTGGCTGAAGGGTTTTTACCCACTGCATACAGTTTCAATGGAGACTTATAGAAAGTGGTATAAGTTTCAAGCTATGATACTCTGGAATGAGAGGGAGAGTATCTGTGGCTAGCAGGAAAGTGGGAACTAAGGAACCTCCAGGAGAATCCTTCCAAGAGTCAGCAGAATGGAGCCATGATGGAGCAGTGAATATAAGTCTTAGGCTAGTGGATACTGACATATAAAGGATAAGAAGATATCAGAGGGGACTTTCAGATCTCACTAGAAGTTGGTGTCTGAAAATTGCCTAAATCATAGTTCCTGCAAAGCCTGAGCAGACATAAGTAATAGGTAGGAGGCAGGGCATATTTGTATAAACCCTGGGAATCAGGAAACAAGTGTAGGTTCACTGAAACTGATGCCCTAACAATTTGGAGTTCAAGGCTCTAGAATAATATCAAACCCATTGACTGGTAAGGAAAGGGGCTCGGACCTCTGTGGCGCACAGTTTTCAAGTAACTGCCTTGCATACCCAGCCTGGAGTGACCAGAGGCTAAGGAAAATCTTAGTGGGAAGAGTGAAGTGTGGACAACTTTTAAATGCTACTTATATATTGGTGCTGCACTAGCTTGTTTGTTTAATGCCTTTCTCTTTAATCGTCACAACCCTTTATGAGGTAGAGATTTTAATGCATTTTAGGGATGAAAAACAGGTTTTTAAAAATGTTAAGCACTTGTGAAAATGTCACAGAACCCAGCAATGCTTATTTCATGTTATTTATTGTGCTTTCTGGGGATTTAAAAAAAATAGTTTAATAAATATTTTAGCAGAATTTCTCTAGAAGGTATTCAGGTGTCACCTTATTTTACCATCTTCAGATAAGTCTCCCACATACTTTTGTTTTCTTTTTACAGTGTGTACAAAGAAGTCTGTCTAGTCATCTACAACAGTGGTTCTTGAAGTTCAGTATGCATAAGAAACACCTGGGAACTTGTTAAAATTGCGGACTCCAGAGAGTTTCCCTGAGCTTCAGTAGGTCTGGAGTGGAATCCAGGTGTCTGCATTTTAAACAAGCATCAGAAGTGAGTTCAGATGCCACTCATCTAAAGACTATGTGTGGAAATAGTCGATATTAAGCAGTTTACAAAGTAGCATTCATTTCCACACTTGCCCCATGACCTCTGTTCCTCTAGCAACATTTATTACAGAATTAAAGTGGTAGTCATGGAACTACCCTCATGCCCTTCGGGTGCTGCAGGTAGGGGAGGAAGAAAGGGGAGAGTACGAAAGCTGGTGAGATGTAGGTCAAAGAAGAGCCATGGGATGCTCTTACACAATGCTGCTTTGACTGGCAAGCACTGGATTACATGGTCCAAGCCAGAGTGATATGGAACCTCTCCAAAGCAGAACAGATAAAGGTAGAGGCCAACTTAAACAGGAAATGCTTATTAGCAATTTAATATTTTGTATCCTTTAAAAAATTTCTGGGGTAAAGGCTGATCATTTGTTAAGTAAAAACCTAGTGGTTTATTAGGGATTTCCTAACAAATGTTAAAATATTGAGTACTATTGGGTTCATGCCAGAAGGAGATATATATATTTCTTATGTATAAAGTATATATTTATATCATATATATAAACTATTAGATATTTATTTACTGCAAAAGTATTTTAATTGATAACGTAAGTGTATGGTACAAATTAATAGGTTTTTTATTTCCAGATACAAACCAAAACTTTTAAAAGTAGGAATTTTTTTTTTTTTGCTTGCAGGCATACATATGGTAACTCACTTAATGTAAGGTATTAATTTCTGAAAATTTGCTAGAATATGGAGTTCTAGAAAACTGATTATGTTGAAAACTTGTCATTTACTGGAATTTTGCAATCAACCCTTCTGTGGAGAAGAAAAAAGCAACCACCCACAAATTTATCCATCTTGGAAAATCTGGACTCAATTTTGTCTCCATGCACTTAGGCAAATTTTGGCAGCATTTGAAATACTACAAAATAAATGAGGCCAAATTAAAAGTGCCTTTGGAATGAAGAATTTTATAGCAAGGGAAAAGATGATATGGAAAATTTTCTTAAACTAGGCGACCCTAAATACAAACAGTCTTAACTTTGCAATGAATCAATATTTACAGTAAGAGGATAGCTAATGTAAGTTATAACAGCAGAGTATAAAAATCAGTACAATAGCTACTTTCATAATTCATTTATCATGACAGAAGAATATGCTCTTATCTGTAGACCAGAACAATTCTACCAAAAATAAGATCATAGCTGGGAGTGCCAGGTGTCAAATTAATGAAGGACTTTAACTATCAAAGGAGGTTGCTTCAGTGCATCTGGCTTCTTTCATGGAAACTGGCAAAACATCACTAGTCCTAATCCTACAAATGTAGATGTTTAAAACAGGTTGAGGCAGCCACATTTTATAGGCCAGCATGAAAAGAAAAACAATCACAGGAAAGATATAATTACAGGGTAATAAAAACATAAACACCATTAAATGCATTAATTTTGTATTTGGGTTTTTTCCATGGTTGACTTACCAACTTATAAGTGCAAGGTTTTGACAAAATTATTAAAGTTTTTTATTTATTCATTCTAACACACATATTGGATTTGATCATTTTTATAGGAGATTGGTATAATTGGCTATTGAATAGAATAGACTTAGAAGGATTTTTATGAAGTCCAGAGACAGAAAGAGAGAGAGAGAGAAAAGTAGTTGCCACCTTGAACTTCTTAGATACCTACAAATTAATACATTGTCAGGATTAACTGTTCCTTTTCATTGTCCTCTTGAAGCTATCGATACTTTCCTTCTTCAACTTCTATTAAAGTACAGGCGTAGTAGAAGACTACTGTGTAATCTTGGCAAGCTGTTTAAACTTCCCAATTCAGTTTCCTCGATTGTAAAATGCAGAGAATAATCACTACTTCAGAGGGTCGTTTTAAGGGGCAGAGACAATGCAGAAATGCCTTATATAGTGTAAGTTTCAATAAATGATGGTTATGACTTTAGCGCCTGAAGAAAAGCCAGTCAAAAAGAGGTGCCTCGTGTTGATCCTCCTATGCAGCCCCTGGTGAATATAGTTGCAAGCCAGCTCCTCACAGGAATGTTGGCTCACAAATCCATGAGATCAGCAACAGGAACAAAATGAGCTCCTTTTTGGATACCAACCGAAAGTATAACTCCTTTTCGGGAGGTGAAAGTGGTGCGCATGCTCGTGTGTTTGTATGTGCGTGTGTGTGTACGAGGTGCCCATATTGCGTGTTTAAATAGAAGTAGGCATTTTAATAAGAATTAAACCATGTAAGATATGCAAGTTTTAAAGAGAATTTGTAGGTAACTTTTTCTGGAACTGAGGGACACCAGTAAATCTCAAGAAACTTCAGAGAAGAAGCTCCATGCTTCTGGTGTAATATCTTTGCCGAGGCTGTGGGATGGGCCATTCTAATGCTCCTCTTCTTCAAGGACAGTCGCAATGCGCAGTTCCAGCCCTTAGCTTCTGGCTCTGCTCTCCCACCTTAAGAAATCCATTCCGCCTGACCTTAAATGGTTGACCTGCTTCATCCTTACTGTGGTTACCGAGATACCTTAAATAAACACAGATCAACTTTACTCCTGTAAAATGCTTCATTGAAAAATAATCATGTGATAAGATATGTTCAGAAAAGGAGGCATATTAGAGCCTCACTTACGGATATTCACATTCTAAGAGTATTAAAGGCTTCAAGAGGTCTTATTTAACCCAATTTCCTGAATACTATTTAATCACTGAAATTTTTTCCATATAATTTTATTTGATATGCTACATAATTATTATTCTTAAGAATATACTTTAGGAAACGCTAATTCAGACTTAGCTTTCTTGTTGTCACAGAGGTTAAATTGTGTTTAATGCAAAGATATTACTGTAGCAATATAGCATTTTAACTCATCTCTTGCATTTTTATTCATTTGCACTTTTTCCATACATTCTCATTTTACCCTGACACCTCTCCTTATATAAAGGTTCCGTGGTGCCTAAGGGAATGGGACAGCGTGGGTTTCCTTTCCTGGTTTCTGTCTGTTTTTCCCACTTTTTATGGCCCATTTGTTGTGTTTTAGAGTCTCAAATTCACTTGAGATTAGATCTGAGGAAGAAAAAAAAGACAAAATCTTAGAAACAGGAGAACAGAACCTGACATTACTGATATTTTAATATATATACATATATTTGCAAACATTTTATTCATCAGACATAAAGGAGCATAAACCCTCCACGTACAGAGCCTCAAACCACTACTCATTTTACTCGAAGGTAACCTGAGTATAAAGAGTACAGAACTCCTACATCCTCACTCTCCATATTCAAAGCTCATAAGAAATTCATAAATAATAAGGCTGTCTGAAGATGCACAATTCCACCCTGATAATGTTTAATTGTATAGTGAGTGTGGAGAAGGTGTATATTACTGCTTCTCAGAAACAATATCTGAGCTTTGCCCTATGGTAGCCACTTACAATTTACCTACAGACATAACCTAATTTGTGAAGAAATTCTGTCTTCCATCTCCATCCAAAATGGAAGGGAAAATCAAAATGTATTGATTTTTTTCCAGGGCTTGGGCTAAGTAGAGGCAAATTTTCCTCGCTGGTGATACAATGTAAAGTGATATTCTATAAAAGTTGATCTGTGGAATAAGGACTGTCAATCTAAATACAAGCTTTCATATGGTGTCTAATTACCTAAAATGGCCTCAGTTGAATGTTAAAGACTCACTGTTACAGCAAGGAAAAAATATCCAAAGCAAATCTAAGAGGACAATAGACATGACGAGATCAAATAAAACTAGCAAGAGATATTGTTTGAACCATTGGCAATTTTCTCTCCAGACCTTTGGTTTCCAACCACATTCTCCCACAGCAGAGAACAGAGGAAGCAAATTCCAGCGAAACTAACTGAACAATTTTGAGGATAAGCAGTGTGTGAAACAAGTCTCTGGTATCAGCTTCATGTTAGCCAAATAATAAATGAATATGTCTCTTAGTCTGGGTCATTTCCAAGCTGTATAATTTGACAAATAGGGCCCACAAGCTGTGAGCCTATTTCACTTCTTAATTTGGTGACACAGAATGAAAAGGACATTCACTTGTAAGAAGACCAAATGCAAATATATACATTAAAAATATTTTTACTGTTGTCAAAGAACTAAATGTTTTTCTTTGAGCAAATAATTTCACTTATCTGTGCCTCAATTCCTGCATCTTTCAGGTAATAAAGTTATTCTAGACAATATTTAAGTTTCTTTACATCTTAAATTGCATGATATAGTAACTGTTTTCCTATCCTTTTTCTTTCTTTTTTAAGAACTTAGTTATCTCCAAACATCAGTGTACAGACTGGCTGTGTTATCTTCTGGTAAGTTTTGCAAAAATATAAGTTCTTAGGCTCTGCTCCTAGAGATTCTAATTCAGTAGGTCCGGAGTGTTCAAGAATTTGCAATTTAAAAAAGACTCTCCCAAGTGATACTCATTCTAACATATATCCACAGGCTTGGGAACCCTAATCTAGAGCTACAGCAGCCAGGAGTAAGATTGATGTTGCTCATTTAGAGCAAATCACTTAGGATGTTTCAGCTACTAATAACAGAAAAACTGTGAGTCTGGTTTATACAATAAGGATATTTATACTCTCAAATAACTGGAAGCTTACAGGTTGGGCATGCGTCATGTTTTGGTTACATTTTCCTTTGATTTGGCAGCTCTGCTGACTCTGAAGCGTTTTCAACCTCAGAGTTTTGGCAAGTCTCTTTGTCTCTTGTATTTGCTTTGGGAGTTAAGCAGTCTTTCCCAAAGTTTTCCTTCAGCCTCTGCCTTAAATTTTGTTAGCTAGAATTGAACCACACGCTCATGCGTAAACTGGTTACCAGCTAAGGTATTACCAAGACCAGTGGTTCTCAGCCTTGGCTGCACAGTGGAATCCCCTGGGAAGTTTTGAAAATTTGAATATCTGGATCCAACCTCCTGAGTTTCTGATTTAATTGGTCTGAGATGTGGCCAGGGCATCCAGAGTTTAAAAAGTTTCTCAGGTGATTCTAATGTACACCAAATTTGAAAACCACTTTCTATCCACAATCTACATTCCATCCTGGGATGGAATGCTGCTGGAGAGTCAACTACCATGACCACTAAAATCCTTTAAAATTCCTTAAGCAAAAAGTACTTCTAACTTATATGGGTCCTACAATCAGTTAGAAGGCTTGTAGACTTACCCGAGGAAGAACAACCAGAAAGTGACAGAAATATGTCTTTTTTTTTTTTTTTTTGACTCTTAGATTAGTGTGCTTTGCACCAGGAGATGCCTACTTCTGTGCCTGGAGTCAGTGTGAAATGGAGGACAAGTTACTTGGAAAGCATTGCAGTTTATCCTGGGTGATTCCAACACTGGCTACATTTGAATGATGTCAACTAGAACTTGCTGTAGCCAGTAAGGGGTACCAGTAAAAAAAGTAAATAGATACTACAAAAGGGAGCACATCACAGGAATGGAAAATGATAAATTTAAATCATAGAAAATTTTCACTTCTGCTGTGATATACCATGAGATCGTCACAAAAACAGCATGCTCTTTGATACGCATTGAGAAAAATTCTTTTAGAAAATCCCTCCTACAAAAATCTCTTCATAATGAAACAGGGCAGAATCTATAAGAGGGAAAAGACCTCAGTATAAGGGGGAGAAAAACATTACAATTTTTAAAATAGACTTTAAAATATATACCTTTTAAAAAATAGTCATAGAATTTAGCAAACTGGCTTTTAACCAAAAGAATAACTCTTGAGTTATTTACATGCCTGAAATCACCAAGTAGATTTTCCTGACTATACATTTACATTATGTTTACAACTTTGGATTTTTCCATTTTGCATTTGATAACTATTCAAGTTCTCATAAATATAAATGAAAATGCCTTTCTTGGCATTTGCTGATAAAGATTTTGTTTTGATGTTTGTAATGAAATGTTTGTAATGAAAATGTTGAAAATTCTCCTCTCAGATTGCAAAGGAAAAAAATAAGATAAAAAGAATTCCTCAGGCTAAAAAATGATTTCAGCTAAAATGAATTAGGAGCTATGTTTACAGTTTAACAAATCAGAAGAAAAAGAAATAGGGTAGCTATGAACTAATTCACTAATTAATAAAATCCTTATATTAAATTTAAGAGGCACCTAAATTTAAAATAAAACTTGAATAAAGATGATTTGAAGTCTCCAAATTAAATACTATTATATCCAGGCACGGCGACCCATGCCTATAATTCCAGCACTTTGAGAGTCCGAGGTCAGAGGATGGCTAAAGTCCAGAAGTCTGAGACCACCAGGGGAAACAAAGCGAGACTGGGTCTGATGGTGCATGCCTGTAGTCCCAGTTACTCAGGAGGCAGAGGCAGGAGGATTGCTTGACCCCAGGAGGTTGAGGCTGCAGTGAACTGTGATTGTGCCACTACACTCCAGCTTGGACACAGAGCAAGACCCTGTCTTAAAAAAATAAATAAATACTATTGTGTAGCTGACATGAATGCTTGACTTTTTGTTAGCTTAAAGAGTAAACACAGGTTGAATATGTGGTTTTGAAAAGATGTTAGAAAAATCTCTGAATGATAGCTCCATTCTCAGTCATTAGAGAATATTAAAAATTGATCATAATGGGGGTGTTTTATTCTTTTCAAAATATATATCCCAGTGCCACTGTCAGAACCAAAAGGCTTGACTGGCAAAGGGCATGATTTTCTTATCCTTACATTCTTAAGGTACTCACTGCTTTTGGTGCCACATTGAAAGCATTGTTCCCTGGAGAGAAAACCATCCACACTTGTTATCCCACCTCATGTTCATTTAACAAGCAACAAATGTTAGTGCAACATCAACAATAAACCAAGAGGTGTACCAGACTCTGGATATTAGATACACATAATGATAATAGAAAGACAGACTCCACCATTAAGGACTTCTTGTCTAGTGGGAGAAACAATTAAGAAAACCAACTGTAGCAATTGAATGTGTTCCTCAACATAAAAAGTAAGTGTGGAAACACAGGCAGAGAAAAAGTACCAAATTCAGCCAAGAGCCTGGGGTGGGGATGAAGAATGGAGGATGTAATAATTAATTTTATGTGTCAGTTTGACTGGGCTAAGGAATGCCCAGATAGATGATAAAATGTTATTTCTAGGTATGTCTGTAAGAGTTTTTCTGGAAGAGATTAACATTCTACTTAGTAAACTAAGTAAAGAAATTATGCCCCCCATGTAGGTGGGCATAATTTCATTCTGTTGTGGGCCCAAATGGAACAAAAAGGTGGAGGAAGGAAGAATTTTCTTTCTTCTTCAGCTAGGATATCCATCTTCTCCTGTCCTTGGACATTGAAGCTGCTGGTTCTCAGGTCTTTGGACTCTAGGACTTACCCTATTACAACTTGTTTCCCCATCTCCTGGTCTAAAGGACTTTAGACTTAGACTGAATTATTCCAATGGCTTTTCTGGTTCTCCAGTTTACAGCTCCAGCTTGTGGGATTTCTCAACCTCTATAATCATATGAACCAATTTCCATAATAAATCTGTCTATATACAGAGATATAGATATATAGATATATTATTGGTTTTGTTACTCTGAAGAACTTTGACTAGTACAGAGGAGTTTATGGAGGATATAATGCCTGCATAGGAATTAGCCAGGCAGAGAAAGAAGAGTTATTTCAGAATCATGAGGAAATATGTATAGAAGAGATAAAAATAGCTAAGTTGGCTCACACCTGTAACCTCAGCACTTTGGAAGGCCGAGGTGGGCAGATCACGAGGTCAGGAGATCGAGACCATCCTGGCTAACACACTGAAACCCTGTCTCCACTAAAAATACAAAAACTTAGCCAGGCGTGGTGACAGGCGCCTATAGTCCCAGCTACTCAGGAGGCTGAGGCGGGAGAAGGGTGTGAATCTGAGAGACGGAGCTTGCAGTGAGCCAAGATCATGACACTGCTCTCCAGCCTGAGTGACAGAGCAAGACTCCGTCTCAAAAAAGAAAAAAAAAAAAAAAAAACACCAAAACAACAACAACAACAACAACAACAAAAAACAAAAAACACCAAACAAACAATAGCTAAGTTTAGCTGCCATATAAGTTTGCAGCTAGGGAACTGGTGAGAGGGCTGAACAAGGTGTTAGACAGGGATCACATCACAAAAGTCTTGTAAGCCACAACATTTTAGCCCATAAATCGTATCCTGACATTTTCCATCAGACTTGAGCAAATTTACCAACTTATGATCATCAAAGAACCAAATGGTTGGGAAGATGTTATAGTAAAAGGACATATAACCTACTTGAACAAAATCACAGCGATCTGTTTATATGGAAAGTCAGGCAGAAGTGCTTAATGGACATTTTTTATTGATCACTTACTTTGTGACAGGTACTATATTAGGTGCCTTGCATACCTAATTTCTAATGTTCACAATAATTCTGCAACTTAAATATCATTTTTTATTTTACAGATGAGAAAAGTGAGACTCCAAGAAATTGAAGAGTTTACGTGAATCCTGACTGCTTCTAGTGAAATGGAAAACAGGGTTTATTAAAATATATCATAAATAAATATTATGAGGTTGTTTTTTGTGCATAATACGTTACTGAGATAAAAAAATAATGTGGAAGAATATATTTCCTCCAGCATCAGTGACCAATGTACAGTTCAAATATCTACTGTTCAGCAAATTAGTAAATGAATCAGCTTTACTTCTTTTCCTCGCCTAGCCTCCAATAAAAAAAAAAAATCATCATTTTAAATAAGGAGGGTGTCAGCTTGGGATTGAACTCTGCTGCCTTTCCCACATCACTTAACTGCATGTAGGTCCAGCATCTGCTAACTCTTTGAATTAGCTGATTACAATCAGAATCTTCCAGTCACTACATGGAGCAAATACCTTTGTTGTACAGTCATAAGCATTGCTTTAATAACATCTCTATAGCAGATGCATGGACAAGGACTCAGTATTTCTCAGGATGTTTCTTACAAGAAATTGTGTTGATTAAATGAGAAAATATGTTTTAAACCCTTAATACTGCCTTTGGAACATAGTAAATCTGTAGTATACGGCAGCTGTTATTGTCGAGAGCCATCATGACATCTCTTGCTTCTACCACCTCCACCCATCCCCACCAACGCACATGCACAGAGGTGCTCAGGACTTAGAATTGCATTTTAAAACAGAACCACTCAGTATAGTCATTGAGGTCTCAGTTTGGGAGAGTAAAGGGCTCAATTGCCCTATAGTTTAGATCCATCAAAACAGAAAATCTAATAACTAGACAATAAATTCTCAATGCTTATATAACAGGTAAACCATCCCTCTGATTAAGAAAAGTTGTTTAACTCCAGATTTATTTCCAGATGAGAAATCCACAACAAAAAGAGGTTATATAATTTACTCGATACACAGCAAGAGGAGGCTGAGATTGAATTCACCCTTCTTGATTGCAGGCCACTGGCTAATTTTCCTAAAACACAAACCTGAGATTATTCACTTGCTCAAATTTTCCTTGACTATTACTTACTGAATACAATTCAATATTTTAAAACTGGGATCCAAAGCCCTTTATAATCCAGTCCTAAGCTCTCTTTCCAGGCTGTCTACCACCATTAGCTCTCCAAGTAACCAGAATCCAGCCAAACACAACTGTTGCCATTCCTTGGATAAGCACAGCATTGCGAAACTTTGATTCCTTTACTCATTCAGTTTCTTCTGCTTAAGATGTCCTTCCCTTTTCCTCACCCATCAAAATCATACCTGTTTTCCAAGTTCCAGTTCAAATGTGGGAACATCACACACTGGGGCCTGTCAGGAGGTGGGGGGCTAGGTGAGGAGAAACTGGCACAAAGAAAGGATGCCCTCTCTCACCACTCCTATTCAACATGGTATAGGAAGTTCAGGCCAGGGCAATCAGGCAAGAGAAAGAAGTAAATGGTATTCACATAGGAAGAGAGGAAGTCAAATTGTCTGTGTTTGCAGATGACATGATTGTGTATTTAGAAAACCCCATCATCTCAGCCCAAAATCTCCTTAAGCTGTAAGCAACTTCAGCAAAGTCTCAGGATACAAAATCAATGTGCAAAAATCACAAGCATTCCTAGACACCAATAATAGATAAACAGCCAAATCACGAATGAACTCCAATTAATAATTGCTACAAAGAGAATAAAATACCTAGGAGTACAACTTATAAGGGATGTGAAGGACCTCTTCAAGGAGAACTACAAACCACTGCTCAGGGAAATAAGAGAGGACACAAACAAATGCAAAAACATTCCATGCTCATGGATAGGAAGAATCCATATTGTGAAAATGGCCATACTGCCCAAAGTAACTTATAGATTCAGATTCAATGCTATCCCCATCAAACTACCAATGACTTTCTTCACAGAATTAGAAAAATCTACTTTAAATTTCTTATGGAACCAAAAAAGGGCCCATATAGCCAAGACAATCCTAAGCAAAAAGAACAAAGCTGGAGGCATCACACTACCTGACTTCAAACTATACTACAAGGCTACAGTAACCAAAACAGCATGATACTATTACCAAAATAGATACATAGACCAATGGAACAGAACAGAGGCCTCAGAAATAATGCCATACATCTAAAACCATCTGATCTTTGACAAACCTGATAAAAACAAGCAATGGGGAAAGGATTCCCTATTAATAAATGGTGTTGGGAAAACTGCTAGCCATATGCAGAAAACGGAAACTGGACCCCTTCCTTACACTTCATACAAAAATTAACTCAAGATGGATTAAAACTTAAATATAAAACACAAAACCATAAAAACCCGAGAAGAAAACCTAGGCAATACCATTCAGGACATAGGCACTGGCAAAGACTTCATGACTAAGACACCAAAAGCAATGGCAACAAAAGCCAAAATTGACAAACAGGATGTAATTAAACTAAAGAGCTTCTGCATGGCAAAATAAACTATCCTCAAAGTGAACAAGCAACCTACAGAATGGGAGAAAATTTTTGCAATCTATCTGTCTGACAAAAGGCTAATCTATAAGGACTTACACAAATTTACAAGAAAAAAACAAGTGGGCAAAAGAGATGAACAGACACTTCTCAAAATAAGACATTTATGCGGCCAACAAATATATGAAAAGCAGCTCATCATCACTGGTCATTAGAGAAATGCAAATCAAAACCACAGTGAGATACTATCTCATGCCAGTTAGAATGGCGATCATTAAAATGTCAGGAAACAACAGATGCTGGAGAGGATGATTAGAAATAGGAACACTTTTACACTGTTGGTGAAAGTGTAAATTAGTTCGTGGAAGGCAGTGTGGTGATTCCTCAAGGATCTAGAATCAGAAATACTATTTGACCCAGCAATCCCATTAGTGGGTATATGCCCGAAGGATTATAAATCATTCTACTATAAAGACACATGCACACATATGTTTATTGCAGCACTGTTCACAACAGCAAAGACTTGGAACCAACCCAACTGCCCATCAATGATAGATAAAGAAAATGTGGCACATATACACTATGGAATACTATGCAGCCATAAAAAAGGAGGAGTTCATGTCCTTTGCAGGAACATGGATGAAGGTGGAAACCATCATTCTCAGCAAACTAACACAAGAACAGAAAACCAAACACTGCATGTTCTTACTCATAAGTGGGAGTTGAACAAATGGACACAGGAAGGGGAACATCACACACTGGGGCCTGTCAGGAGGTGGGGGGCTAGGTGAGTGATAGTATTACGAGAAATACCTAATGTAGATGATGGGTTGATGGGTGCATCAAACCACCATGGCACATGTATACCTATGTAACAGACCTGCACATTCTGCTTATGTATCCCAGAACTTAAAGTATAATAAAAAAAATTAAAAAAACAAATAATGAAAATCAGAATATCTCTGTATTCTCTCCAACAGAACCAGAGCATGCAGAAATTAGCATTGAAATAGATTTTAATCTATCTGATATGTATTCACTACTTTTTTTTTTTTTTTTTTTTTTTTTTGAGACAGAGTCTCACTCTGTTGCCCAGGCTAGAGTGCAGTGGCATGATCTTGGCTCACTGCAAGCTCTGCCTCCCGAGTTCACGCTATTCTCCTGCCTCAGCCTCCCAAGTAGCTGAGACTACAAGCGCCCGCCACCATGCCCAGCTAATTTCTTTTGTATTTTTTTTGGTTTTTTAGTAGAGACAGGGTTTCACCATGTTAGCCAGGATGGTCTCGATCTCCTGACCTTGTGATCTGCCCGCCTCTGCCTCCCAAAGTGCTGGGATTACAGGCATGAGCCACCGCGCCCAGCCACTGATATGTATTCACTACTTTCAATAAAGGCAAAAATGGGTGTAGAAAAATAAATTAATTAATAAATTAATAAATTTTCACATTTGACATCTATACTGTTTGTTCTATGTTGAGCTTATTTTCATATACTTAAGTTCCCCTATATATGTCTCTTTCCCCATTTAATTGTAAGCTTCTTATGGTCAGAGACTGTGTTTTAATCATCTCTGCATCCCTATAATCTGAAATAGTTCTACACATTATAGATGATAGAGAAATATCTTTTGAATGAATGAAAGACTGAATTAATGATAACTCAAATTTTCATATGTTTAAGATATTGATAAAAGTATGTCATTAAGGAAGGTTTACTTTGTGGAGACTTTTTTCTGTTTTGTCTTACATACTCAAATATCTCAATTATCTCTACCAAACAGTAGAATACTTGGGCTGTCTGCATTCTGGCAAGCAAGATTTGAGTGCAGGAAGTTTATTAGGAGTGCTCTGGAGAAAAACACCTGGGAAAAATAAAAGCAGCAGGATTGGTCAGAGGGTAGTTGAACTGCAATTGGGTCACACACAAAAAACACCTCTTTGGGGTGGGGGTTGTTCTTCAGAGTTGATGTAAGAGGGCCAGGCCTTTGTACCCAACATGATCAGTCAGTCATGTGATACATGGTGCATCTAGGAAGGGGAAAAGCCTTGGGGAAGGCAGCTCTTTGACTGAGGTAGCTCCTAGGTAGGAACATAGCTTTGTGCTGTTGGCAGCTGGAGGAATGAGTGATTTAGTAGTAAAGGGAGAAATCTGTGTAGTGCACCACAGCATCCATCCTCTATATTGGGTGGTCCTTTGCACTGGGTGGTCTACTTGCTTTGTATAATAAGTTTGTCCTATCTGGGAACAGCCCCTCCAGGATTTCTTCAGTCCCTTTTGAAGGCAAAACTGAGAGGAATGTTAGTGGGGCAACCTACAATCTTTGCAGCTGCACAGTTTCCCCTAGTGGGTCACAGGGAATGATGGTAAATAGGACCCCTGCTACGTCCACATCTTCATTCTACTTCTTGTGGATGTAACAGCACCATATACAGGGTATTGATTTGGAGAGTATACTACACCCTGAAGGATGGTGCCGCTTCCTTGAAGGGTATCGTCTCTAAGCTGGAGCCTCAGCTGTGCCTTCTATAGGACAGTCCTGTGTTCTATCAGGCCAGCTGCTTCTGGGTGGTGCAGCTGTGAGAGGAGCTGATGGGTCCTATGATCACATGCCTACCACCACACCTCCTTTGCTAAAAACTGTGCTTCTTGATCTGATGTTACCTTCAGGATTCAATATCTGGACCAAATACTCTATAAACTTTCAGATACTTGAGCTAGCCAAGGCGTATGCCCACCAGTGACTATAGGTGTGAGCTGAGGAAGGGGCAAGTGCAGCAGTGATGGATGACACCTGGTTCTGGGATAAATATTTTCGTCATCTGAAGTTCCCTATTTTCTGAAATTCTTTTTGTTCTCTTCCCACTGCAACTTATATTCCCATGTCCTATTCCCTCAGAGTATAGGTCTCAGCTAGTGGTCATGGGAAAAGCAATCTAGCAAAGTGGTATGTACTCACAAATTAATAGCTCTTACTGGAAGCTCCTAGAAATGGTCCCTTTAAATCAAAGTTATCCTTATACATTATATATATCAAAACATCACTATGTATCCCCAAAATACATACAATTATTAAGTGTCAATTTAAAAAATAAAATGAAGTATTAAAAATAAAGGTAGCCTCTAATGATGGTTAATAGACGTTGAAATTCTATTGAGAAATATGCTTTTGATTAGGGAATATGGAGAAAGATATTTTTGTCCCTCAAACCAGATACATATAAAGATACTACAGTGTCTGCAAGTACTGGTTTCTCAGGGGGCTTTAATGGTATTACAAAGGAATTCTCACTGTTCCCATGATTCTCTGCCATGGAGAACACATTTTCAATTTTTACTCCCAGTATAAAGAGTGAGTATAACAGAGGTTTAACCTATCTGCTTTCTACTGTCTCATTGTGTAATGTTAAGATAACTTTGGATTCTTAGGGTAGATAATCTTTAGCCATGAAGTAGCATCGTTTTAGTATAATGCTGTATTAAATTTGCAGGTATTTTGTTTAACATTGAAAAAAATCGGTGTTCAAGGGTGAGATTGACTTTTAATTATCCTTTCTCATACTGTCCTTTCCAGCTTAGTAATTAAGTTCTACTAAACTCATTGAATGAACTGGGAATTATTCCTTCTTTTTTGATTATATGTAAAAATTTGAATACAATTGGGATTTTCTATTTCTTGAATGTTTGGTAAAACTAACCTAAAATTATTCAGACCTGGTGCTTTCTTCATGGAAATATTTTAAAATATGAATTCAATTCATTTAATAATTCATTTAAATGTATTTTTCTTGTAATTTTTTTATTTTAAATTTTGTGGGTACATAGTAGATGTATATGTTTATGAGGTAAATGAGATACTTTGGTACAGGCATGCAATGAGTGATAACCACATCATAGAAAAGTGGGTATCCACCCCCTCAAGCATTTATCCTTTTTGTTACAAAATCATCCAATTATATCTTTTTTGTTATTTTAAAATGTATAATTAAATTATTATTGACTATAGTCCTCCTGTTGTGCTATCAAATACCAGGTGTTATTTATTCTTCCTTACTATTTTTTGTACCCATTAACCATCCCCACATCACCCCTGTCCCTACTACTCATCTCAACCTCTGGTAGCTATCTTTCCACTTTCTATGACCATGAATTCAATTGCTTCGATTCTTAGATTCCACAAATAAGTGAGAACAGGCAATATTTGTCTTTCCGTGCCTGGTTTATTTCACTTAACATAATGACCTCCAGTTCCATTTATGTTGCTGCAAGCAACACGTTTTTTCTTTATCCATTAGTCTGTTGATGGATACTTAGGTTGCTTCCAAGTTTTAGCTACTACAAACAGTGCTGCAGCAAACATAGGAGTGTCGATATCTTGTTGATATACTGGTTTCCTTTCTTTTGGATATGTCCCCAGCAGTGGGATTGCTGAATCATATGGTAGTTCTATTTTTAGTTTTTTTTTTTTTTTTTTTTGAGGAAACGCCAAACTTTTCTCCACAGTGGTTGCACTAATTTACAGTCCCATCAACAGTGTATGAGGGTTCCCTTTTCTCCATATCCTTGCCAGCATATTGTTATTAGCTCCATATCCTTGCCAGCATGTTGTTTATTGTTTTGCATATAAACCATTTTAACTGGGGCAAGATGATGCTCATTGTAGTTCTGATTTGCATTTCTCTGATGATCAATGATATTGAGTACTTTTTAATATGCCTGTTTGCCATTTGTGTGTCTTCTTTTGAGAAATGTCTATTCAAATCTTTTGCCTATTTTAAAATCAGATTGTTAATTTTTTTCCTATAGAGTTGTTCTATCTCCCTATATATTCTAGCTATTAATGCCTTGTCAGATGGCTAGCTTGCAAATATTTTCTCTCATTCTGTGTGTTGTCTCTACACTTTGTGCATTTTTTTGTTTTTGTTTTTGCTGTACAGAAACTTTTTAACCTGATGTGATCCCATTTGTCCATTTTTGCTTTGGTTGCCTGTGCTTGTGGGATATTACTTAAGAAATTTTTGCCCCAACCAATGTCCTGGAGAGTTTCGCCAATGTTTTTTGTAGTAAGTTCGTAGTTTGAGGTTTTAGGTTTAACTCTCTCATCCATTTTGATTTAATTTTTGTATATGATGAGAGACAGGGGTTTAGTTTCCTTGTTCTGCATATGGATATCCAATTTCCCAGCACCACTTGTTGAAGAGACTGTCTTTTTCTCAATGTATGTTGTTGGAAACTTTGTTGAAAATGAGTTTACTGTAGGTGTGTGGATTTGTTTCTGAGTTCTGTATTCTGTACCATTAGTCTGTGTGTCTCTGTTTATGCCAATACCATGCTGTTTTGGTTACAATAGTTTTGTAGTATAATTTGAAGTCAGATAATATAATTGTTCCAGTTTTGTTATTTTTACCTAGGATAGCTTTGGCTATTCTGGGTCTTTTGTGATTTCATATAAATTTAAGGGTTTTTTTTTTTCTATTTCTGCGAAGAATGTCACTGGTCTTTTGATAGGAATTGCATTGAATCTGTACATTGCTTGGGGTAGTATGAACATTGTGACAATATTGAGTCTTCCAATCCATGAGCATGGAATATCTTTTGATTTTTTTGTGTGTCATCTTCAATTTCATTCATAAGTGTTTTATAGTTTTTATTACGGAGATCTTTCACTTTTTTGGTTAATTCCTAGGTATTACCTTTTTTTTTTTTCTTTTTCAGATTGTTTATTGTTGGCATATAGAAATGCTACTGATTTTTTAAATGTTGATTTTGGATCCTGCAACTTTACTGTATTTGTTTATCAGTTCTAATCATTTTTTGGTAGGGTCTTTAGGTTTTGCCAAATATAAGGTCATATAATCTGCAATCTCTCCTTGAGTTCAGTTTTTAATCTAAATTTTCAAATTTCTTGGCATAGACTTGTTCCTGGAAATTTCTTATCCTCCTAATCTTTTGTGTTAGTAGTTATATCTATTTTTAATATTTAATATGTTTTGCTCTATATTTTTATTTTTTAATTGATATTAACAACATTTTGTCAATGTTATAAATCTTTTCCAGTAAAGTTTTGATTTCGCCGATCCAGTAATGTTTTGATTTTGTTGATCCTTTAGCTTTATTTCCCACTTACTTTCTGTCCTTTTAAGATTATTTCATGTCATTTCCTTTCTTTCATCTTATTTTGTTTTCTAACATTTTCAATTGTATATTTAGTTCGTAGTTACTTAGTTTTTTCCTCCGTAAATATACTTGGAGTTATACATTTTTCTTTAAGTACTGCTTTAGCTGTATCCCATAACTTTTGGTATGTATATTTATCTTATGATTTCTTCTTTAACACAACAGTTGTTTTAAAGGTTTTTTTTTAAATATTAGACATGAAGCCATAGTTTTTTTTTAATAAAGAAATTTATTCATAAATTTAGTCAACATACATAATTAACCTAAAAGCTTTAATGGAAGGATAAATTTTTAAACCATTTGGAAGGCCATCTCTTAAAAGTGATTTTCTCAGGATGATAACCAAATGTAACCTAACTGGACACCATGTTAATTGGCAGAGGTTCAATGAGCTGGAGCTGTGTTCTACTTCCCCACAGAAAATTTACACAAAGGGTTATTATCATACTAACGCCACAAGGAAAATAACTTCAACATTGTTTTCTCTTAGTGAAGGAGAAAAATCTCAACCTAGTTGAGACCAACCACAGCACAAGGAAAAGGTGCACTAACTGGTTACGAATATTGATAAAAGGTAATGCTGGTGTGAATGGCTCATATTTTATTGTAGAGCCCTATAAATACAATCCCCCAGTTTGTGTTTATTATCAGCTAGGGGTTAGTTAACATGTGGTAGAATAAGGACTTATGTAAGGTATGATATCCACATAGCATTTTAATACTGCGAAAACAAGCATAATTTAGTTAGGAGAAAGGCAACTGGACTCTAAATTACACACATATTAATGACAATATTAATGACTATACCACTTGTAAATGTAAAAAATTTAATTTAAAACTGTTGACACTATAATGCATAAAATAACTATTATAAATGCTCTCCTCCTCCTCCTCCTTCTTCTTCCTTCTCTCCTCCATCCCTCCCTTCCTTCCTTCCCTCTTTCTTTCTTTCTTTCTCTCTTTCTTTCTTTCTTTCTTTCTTTCTTTTTCTTTCTTTCTTCTCTTTCTTTCTCTTTCCTTTCATTTTTATCCCTTTCTTTTCTTTCTTCCCTCCCTTTCCCTTCCTTCCTTCCTTCCTTCCTTCCTTCCTTCCTTCCTTCCTTTTTTCCTTTCTTGAAGCTGTAAGTTACACTATGGTTAAGACTTGTATCTTCACCCTGGAAAAAGCCCACATTCTATCACAGTGATATGTGGTCAGACTTAGCAGTCCTAAGGGTTAAAATCTTGGATCAAGTCATAAAGTTTTATTGCAGAATAACCTTGTATAGTTTATTTATCAATCGATTACCTTAATAGCTGCCCAAAAAGTCATTAACATACATAAACATGCATCATGAGGAGCACAAAATATTCCCTGGCTCCTCTGCATGTTAGCAGCTCATTACTCCTGAGCATCATTGAGGTCTGTGAATAGTCAGTCACTTTTCACACTCATCTTGAGTGAAAGATGGAGTGACTTCAGTGCAAATGCAACATATGGAAAGCAATTTCTTAGCCAAAAAAAAAAAAAAAAAAAAAAAAAAATCACAGACTAAACCTAATCAAAGTATTTTACAGAATTTACTACAAAATACCATAAAATTTGCCTTCACTTGAGGTCTCTCCCCAGAGAGAGCTCTCTCCCAGTTCTCTCACCTCTTCCAGAGAGCCAACTGGATAGATGTCTTTGGGCATAATGGTGAATCTCTTAGCATGGATGGCACACAGGTTAGTATCTTCAAACAAACCCACCAGCTACGTTTCACCAGCCTCCTGAAACGCACTAATGGCTGCGCTCCGAAACCTCAAGTCGTTTTGAAATCCTGGGCGATTCCCTCACCCTCCTCTGGAAAGGCAGTTTCTGGATGAGAAGCTCAGTCAGTTTCTGGTAATGACGAAGGGTCTGGTAATGACGAAGGGTCTGGCCCTTCAGCGATGCGGTTTCTTCACCCCATTGGTAGAGGTGGCTGTTTTCTTGGCATCTTTAGCAGCCAGCTGTTTACGTAGGTGAAGGTGGAGGGGCTCCCATCAGTGGAACCGAGCAATTGGCTTGGTTCGGACCATTCTCTTTCACACAACTCCTGAGTCAGGCCACTTGTACCGCCCAGGGAGAAGCCGCAGTCGCCCAGCAAAGGAAATGTGCTCCTTCAACGAACGATCAAACCGCTCTGCACATAAATTATTTTTTATTAACTTCTTGTCGAATTCTGTTGGTGTCAGAAAAGTGATCTGTGTGAGACTAATTTTTTTAAACTCATTTTTGCTTGCCCTATGGCTACATGTGTGGTCAATCCCATGTGTGCTTGAAAATAATGAGTTATCAAATTACTGGGTACAAGGCTCTCTCTATACAGACAAATATCCATTAGACCAAGTTCATTAGTTATGTTGTTCAAATATTTTATATCCTTGCTGACATTTTTGTCTACTTGATATATCAAATGCTGAAAGAAGTTAATATCTCCCGTTATGATGATGGGTGTTTGGTGCTATATTTTAGTGCACGTAGAATTACTGTATCCTCTTGGTAATTTGAAGCTTTTATTATTACACAATGGTCCTCTTTAATGATTCTCTTCAGCCTTAAAATCTATTTTATCTTAAAATCTATTTTTGCATATTTGTTTGCTTTTGTTAATCATCTCCTCAATAGAAAGGCTGTCATATAATATCCATATATTTATTACATTTATACATCTTTTTATTATTCCTTACCTTTTTTAATAGGTTTTATTTCTAGAAGAGTTTAAGGTTTATAGAAAATTTCAAAGATAGTATAGAGTTTCCATATGCTTCTTTACTCAAGTTCCCCCATTGTGAACATCTTACATTAGTATGGTACATTTGTTACAATTAATGAACCAACACTGATCCATTATAATTAACTGAAATTTATAGTTTATTCAGATTTCCTTAGTTTTTACTTTTTCTGCTCCAGGATCCCATCCTAGATACCACATTCATTTAGTCATCATGTCTCCGTAGGCTCCTACTGGCTGTGACAGTTTCTCAGACTTTCTTTTTTTTTTTTTTTTTTTATGGCTTTGACAGTTTTCAGAAGTGCTAGTCCAGTATTTTGTAGGATGCTCCTCTGTTGGAATTGGTTTGATGTTTTTCTCATAATTAGACTTGGGTTATTAGTTTTAGGGAGGAAGATTATAAAGTGCCATTCTCATCATACCATATCAAGGCTGCATTCTATCAACATGATTTATTATTCTTGACATTGACCTTGATCACCTGGCTGGGATAGCATTTGTCAGGTTTCTCCACTATAATGTTACTCTTTTCTCCCCCTTTCCATAGTGTGCTTTTTGGAAGGAAGTCATTATGCACAGCCCACACTTAAGGAGTGGGGAGTTATGTCACATCTCCTTGCTGGGGTGTATTCACATGACTTACTTGTAATTCTTAGCGAAGGATATCAGCTCATTCTCCCCCATTTATTTATTTAATCATTTAGATCATGGATATATATTTTATACTTTGGGTTATAATCCAGTACTACTTTATTATGTTGCTGAAACGGCTCCAGTTTTGGCTGAGATCTTACTCAGTTGCTCCTGTGCTCCTTTAGAGAGAAAGGGGTGTGTGTGTGTGTGTGTGTGTGTGTGTGTAAAATTCTTTAGTTTCTGGCACTACAAGATTCTCCAGGATTATCATTTATATTTCGTATCCCAGTCATAGAACCAGCCATTTATACAAAGATCTCTGGATCCTGTTATCGGAGAATGGCATTAGAAACCAAATCTGGACACTAGGTATGTTTGCTACTACTGGGTTACCATTGTTTCTAGACCTCTCAGCAGACAGAGCAAAAGAACATATGTGTGTATATTAGCTGATATATATATATATATAAAATTTTTATGTGTAACCATTTATATCTGTATTAAGCTAACAAAAATTAGTACTAGTGTCTCCAACCCTATCTTCTGAAAGATTTCTTCACCCTTATCTTTCAGTTTTCTATTTCTTCACTTCTCTTATTGGAATTTTAATTTCTAAAAGTGTTTGAAATTATCTGAATGTACCTTAAATATAATGATCCATTCTAATTTAGTCAATGCAATATCTTTATCTGTTTGAAAATATTATTTTCATTTTAATTGTCTTCTTACTGCATAGTCTCTGTTTCTCCGGGTTACTGAGCCCCTGTTCCCTCTGCCATTTGCTTATTTAATCACTGTATTTTATATGCGATGTTTTCTTCCTGTGTCTCTGGGTCCTTGATTATCTACTCATTTTTAAAAGTAGGATATATAATATCTGCTTGGAAGCTCTGAGCATGTGGGTGAAACATGTCAATTGTAAGCATCACTCTAAAACACTATATCTTAGCCTTTTTTGTACCACTAATTACTGTGACAGTCTAGTGAAGTCAATATACCCTTCTTAGAAGTATGCTTTGAACTATACAAAACAGAATACATAGGATTAAAAAGGAACACATTTTATTTAAAATGAAAACAAGTTCTACAAAATACAGTTATTAAAATTTATAAAAAATCAGTGATACATATGTGTATTGATTACTAGTACGGTAAATAATATATAGTGGCATGTCTGATAACTACTTTAATTTCAGTAATGAATGTAAATAATATTTTGAGATATCTGCAACTGTAGAATGTAATAGACATTATTCAACTTATCAATCACTAGATTTATTTGCTAATATTTTATTTAGGATTTTTGCACATATATTTATGAGACAGATCAGCTTGCAATTTTCTTTTTTTGTAATGTTTTTGTCAGATTTCAGTATGAAAGTTATTTTGTCTTCAGAAAATTACATAGGATGCATCCTACTTTTTTCTTGTTTTCTGGAATAATTTCTGTGAGGTTAATTTATTTATTACATTTGTGAGACTAGTTTTTAAACAGATGGAAAAATTGAATGGTGAACTGATTTGGATCTGGAGATTGTTTTGTGTGAGGGTTTTAAATTATATACTCAATTTCTTCAATAGACAACAGTTTTAATCCTCTAATCAGTCCTTGATTTTTCTGACATGACCAGCCTCTTTCTCAACAGTATCTAAGGGCTTTTCATGAGTCACCCCACTAGTAAACTCAGGTATACTAGTGACATAATAATAAAAAGTTACAAATAACAGAAGACACTCCTATGAGGAGATTCTGAGGACTTTGAAGCTCTGTGTCAGGAAAGAGAAACCAAAGAAAAAAGACCAGATAGATTATTTCTTCTTGCACAAGTAGTTAGGGAATTTCTAGGTTTTTTTTTTTTTTTTTTTTTTTTTTTTTTTTTTTTAACATTTCTCATAGCTTTTTTCCACTGTATTCTGAAAACACACTGTAAATTATTAAAATTTGTTGAGAAATGTTCTTTGACCTAGAATATGATGGATTTTTATTAATATTCCATATACACTTGAGAAGAATGTGTACTCTGCAGTGGTTGGGTGTAATGGTTTAGAAATGTCAACATGATCAAATTTGTTATTGTTACTTTACAGATTTTTGTGTGGAACCTGTACTTGTTCTTGCTATGATTGTGGACTTACCTATTTCTCCTTCCAGTTCTCAGAATTTTTGCTTTATACATATGGTGAAGCTACATTATTTGGCGCATACAGCTTTAGAATTCTAACATTTCCCTGGCAGATTGATTTCTTCATCTTAATGAAATATCCCATTTTTTGTGCAGTCATGCTTTTTGCCCTAAAGTCTGCTTTGATGTTAAAAGAGTGATAGCAGCTTTCCTTTCTTTTATTTTTCATCAGCTTTATTAGGGAAGCCACCACCGTAACCATAATACAGAATAACTTCATCACCCTGAAGTTTCCTAGTGCCCATTAGGAATTACTCTGTTGCCCCTCAATATGTACTCCTGGCAACAACCAATGCGTTTCTATTTTTCCTAACATTTTATATAAGTGGAATCCTATGATATGTAGTCTTTACCATCTCCTTTTGTTCATTTAGCATGATTATTTGAGATTCACCATGTTTTTGTGGGTCTTAGTTATTTGTTCTTTTCTATTGCTAAATAATATCCCTTGGTATTGATGGGACACAAATTTTGCCAGATTTGACCTTTCAAACTAGTTCTGTGTCGTGTTGACATGTTCTCAACATTCTCGGATCATCTCCTTGCTTTCTTGCAAAACAAGATGTTCTTGGCTCATTTTATACCTCTCCAATCCAGATCTAGATTCTTTCTTTCTTTCTTTCTTTTTTCAGACAGGGTCTTGCTCTGTCACCCAGGTTGGAGTGCAGTGTCATGATAACAGCTCACGTCAGCCTCGACCTCCCAGGCTTAAGTGATCCTCACACCTCTGCCTCCTGAGTAGCTGGGACTATAGGCATATGCCACCATGCCCAGCTAGTTTTTGATAGAGATAGCATTTTGCCGTGTGCTCAGGCTACTCTCAAACTCCTGGGCTCAAGCAATTATCCTGTCTTGGCCTCCCAAAGTGCTGGGATTACAGGCGTGAGCCACCACACCTGGGCCTTCTCTCTCTCTCTCTCTTTTTTTTCTTTAACTTTCATTTTAGGTTCAGGGAAACATGTGCAGGTTTGTTACATAGATAAATTGTGTGTCATGGGGGTTTGGTGTACAGATTATTTCATCACCCAGGTAATAAGCCCAGGACTTGATAGGTAGTTTTTTGATTCCCCTCCCTCCTTTCACCCTCCACCTTCAAGTAGGCCCCAGAGTCTGTTCTTACTTCTTTGTGTCTACGTGTACTCAGTGTTTAGCTCCTATTTATAAGAGAGAACACATAGCATTTGGTTTTCTGCTTTTCTGCATTAGTTTGCTTAGGTTTATGGCCTCCAGCTCCATGCATATTCCTACAAAGGACATAATCACATTCTTTTTTATAGTTGCCTAATATTCTATGGTGTATATGTACTACATTTTCTTTATGCACTCTACCATGGGTGGACATTTAAGTTGATTATATATCTTTGCTATTGTAAATACTGCTGTGATGAGCACACTCATGCATGTGACTTTATGGTAGAATGATTTACATTCCTTTGGGTATATACCCAATAATGGGATGGCTGAATCAAATGAAAATTCTGTTTTGAGTTTTTTGAGAAATTGCCAAATTGATTTCCACAATGGCTGAACAAATTTACGTTCCCTCCAGCAATGTATAAGCATTCCCTTTTGCCTGAAACTTTGCCAGCATTTCTTATTTTTTGACTTTTTAATAAAAGCCCTCTGACTGGTGTGAAATGGTATCTCATTGTGGTTTGGTTTGCATTTCTCTAATGATTAGGAATGTTGAGTATTTTTTATATGCTTGTTGGGCACATGTATGTCCTCCTTTGAACAGCATTCATTAACGTCCTTTGCCCACTTTTCAATGGGGTCATTTGGTTCTTACTTGTTAATTTGATTACATTTCTTACAGATTCTGATATTAGACCTTTGTTGGATATGTAATTTGCAAATATTTTCTCCCATTCTGCATGTTGTCTGTTTACTCTGTTGATAGTTTCTTTTGCTGTACAGAAGCTCTTTAGTTTAATTAGGTCCCATCTGTCAATTTTTATTTTTGTTGCAATTGCTTTTGGCTACTTTGTCATGAAGTCTTTGCCAGGGCCTATGTCCAGAATAGTATCTCCTAGATTGTCTTCCAGAGTTTTTTATAGTTTTAGGTTTTACATTTAAGTCTTTAATGCATCTTGAGTTGATTTTTGTATATGGTGTAAAAAAGGAAAGCATCCAGCTTTAATCTTGTGCATATGGCTAGACAGTTATTCCAACACCGTTTATTGAATACAGAGTCCTTTACCCATTGCTTGTTTTTGTCAAGGATCAGATGGTTGTAGGTGTGCAGCATTATTTCAGGACTCTGTATTCTGTTCCATTTGTTTATGTGTCGGTTTCTGTACTAGTATCATGCTGTTTTGGTTAGTATAGCCTTGCAGTATAGGTTGAAGTCACATAATATGATGCCTCTAGCTTTATTTTTTTAATTTTAATTTTTAATTTATTTTTATTTTATTTTTTTGAGACAGAGTCTTGGTCTGTCACCCAGGCTGGAGTGCAGTGGCATGATCTCGGCTCACTGCAACCTCCATCTCCTGGGTTCAAACGATTCTCTTGCCTCAGCCTCCCGAGTAGCTGGGATTACAGGCACCCACGACCACGCCCAGCTAAGTTTTGTAGCTTTTAGTAGAGACAGGGTTTCACCATGTTGGTCAGGCTGGTCTCAAACTTCTGACCTCAGGTGATCTGCCTCCCTTGGCCTCCCAAAGTGATGGGATTACAGGTGTGCGCCACTGCGCCTGGCCCCAGCTTTATTCTTTTTGCTTAGGATTGTCTTGGCTGTTTGAGCTCTTTTTTGGTTCCATATGAATTTTAAAACAGCCTTTTCTAATTATCTGAAGAATGTCCCTGGTCGTTTGATAGAAATAGCATTTAATCTGTAAAATTGCTTTGTGAAGTATGGCCATTTTAACAATAATGATTCTCCCTATCCTTGAGCATGGAATGTTTTCCCATTTGTTTGAGTCATCTCTGATTTCTTTGGGCAGTGTTTTGTAATTTTTTGTTGTAGAGAACTTTCACCTTCCTAGTTAGCTGTATTCCTAGGTATTTTATTTTTTTTTTGTGGCTATTGTGAATGAGATCACATTCTTGATTTGGCTCCAAACTTGGATGTTGGTGTATAGAAATGCTACTGATGTTTGTACATTGATTTTGTATCTTGAAACTTTGATGAAATTGTCTATTAGATCTAGGAGTTTTTGGGCGGAGACTATGGGGTTTTCTTTCTTTTCTTTTCTTTTCTTTTTTTTTTTTTTTTTTTTTTTTTTTTTTTTTTTTTTTTTTGAGACGGAGTCTGGCTCTGTCGCCCAGGCTGGAGTTCAGTGGCGCGATCTCGGCTCACTGCAAGCTCCACCTCCCGGGTTCACGCCATTCTCCTGCCTCAGCCTCCCGACTAGCTGGGACTACAGGCGCCCGCCACAGTGCCTGGCTAATTTTTTACTATGCGGTTTTCTAGGTATATAATCATATTGTCTGCAAACATAGATAATTCGACTTCCTCTCTTCTTATTTGAATGCCTTTTATTTCTTTCTCTTGCCTGATTGCTCTGTCAAGGACTTCCAGTATTATGTTGAATAGGAGTGATGAGTGTGGGTATCCTGATCTTGTTCCAATTATCAAGGGGAATGCTTCAGGCTTTTGCCCATTTTGAATGATGTTGGCTGCGGATCTGCCATATATGACTCTCATTATTTTGAGGTGTGTTCTTTCATTACCTAGGTTGTTAAGGGTTTTTAACATGAAGGGATGTTCAGTTGTATTGAAAGCCTTTTCTGCATCTATTGTGATGAACATGCAGTTTTTGTTTTTAGTTCTGTTTATGTGGTGAATCATTTATTGATTTGCATATGTTGAACCAACTTTGCATCCCAGGATTAAAGCCTACTTGATTGTGGTGGATTAGCTTTTTGATTTGCTGCTGGATTCAGTTTCCTAGTATTTTGTTGAGAATTTTTGCTTCTGTGTTCATCAAGGATATTGGTGTGAAGTTTTCTTTTTTTATTGCTTCTCTGCCAGGTTTTGGTATCAGGATGATGCTGGCCTCATAGAATGAGTTAGGGAGGAATTCCTCCTCCTCAGTTTTTTGGAACATTTTCAGTAGAAATGGTACCACCTCTTCTTTGTACATTTGGTAGAATTTGGCTGTGAACTCATCTGGGTCCTGGGCCTTTCCTGTTTGGTAGTATTTTTTTTTTACTGATTCAATTTCAGAACTCATGATTGGTCTGTTCAGGAGTTCAGTTTCTTCTTGGTTCAATCTTAAAAGGTTGTATGTTTCCAGGAATGTATCTCTTTCTTCTAGGTTTTCTAGTTTGTGTGCATAGAGATGCTTAGAATAGCCTCTGAAGAATTGTTTGTATGTCTGTGAGGTCAGTGTTAATGTCCCCTTTGTCATTTCTGTTTGCATTTATTAGGCTTCTCTCTTTTTTTATTAGTCTAGCTAGTGGTTGTCAATCTTATTTATTCTTTCAAATAACCATCTGCTGCATTTGCTGTTTTGTTTATGATTTTTTGAGTCTCATTTTCCTTCAGTTCAGCTATTAGCTTTGTTATTTCTTATCTTCTGCTAGCTTTGTGGTTGGTTTGCTCCTACTTCTCTAGTTCCTTTATGTATGATGTTAGGTTGTTAATCTGAGATCTTTCCAACTTTTTCATGTGGGCATTTAGTGCTATAAACTTTCTTAATACTGCCCTAACTGTGTCTCAGAGATTCTGGTATGTTGAATATTTGTTCTCATTAGTTTCAAAGTATTTCTTGATTTCTGCCTTGATTTCATTGTTTATCCAGAAGTAATTCAGGAACAGGTTAATTTCAATGTAATCATATGGTTTTGAGTAATTTTTCTTAGTATTGATTTCTATTTTTATTGCACTGTGGTTGAAGAGTGCATTTGGTATGATTTTGTTTTAGTTTGCTGAGGATTGTTTTATGGCTAATTGTGTGGTCAATTTTAGAGTATGTACCATGTGCAGATGAGGAGAATGTATATTCTGTGTTTTTGGGTGAAGAGTACTGCAAAGGTCTATCAGATCTATTTGTTCGAATGTTGTGTTTAGCTCCTGAGTGTCTTTGTTAATTTCTTGAATCTATGATCTCTCTAATACTGTCAGTGGAGTGTTGAAGTCTCCCACTATTATTGCGTGGAAGCCTATGTCTCTTTGTAGGTCTCTAAGAACTTACTTTATTAATCTGGTTGCTCCTGTGTTGGGTGTATATGTATTTAGGATAGTCAGGTTTTCTTGTTGAATTGAACCTTTTATCATTATGTAATGCCCTTCTTTGTCTTTTTGATTATTGTTAGTTTAAAGTCTCTTTTGTCTGAAATTAGAATAACAACCCCTACGCTTTTCTGTTTTTATTTGCTTAGTAGATTTTTCTCCATTCTTTGGATCCAGCTTATGGTAGTCTTATTAATCAGGGTTCTCCAATGGAACAGAACTAACAGGGTCTATGTATATATGAATGGGAGTTTATTAGGGAGAATTGGCTCACACAGTCACAAGGCAAAGCCCCGTGATAGGCCATTTGCAAGCTGGAGAAGAAAGAAGCCAGTAGTGGCTCAGTCCAAGTCCAAACGCCTCAAAAGCAGGGAAGCTGACAGTATAGTCTTCAGTCTGTGGCCGAAGGCCTGACAGTCCCTGGCAAATCACGGGTGTAAGTCCAAGAATCCAAAGGTCAAAGAACCTTGAGTCTGATGTCCAAAGGCAGGAGGACCAGAAGGAAGCATCTAGCATAGGAGAAAGATGAAAATCAGAAGTCTCAGCAAGTCAGCTTATCCCACCTTCTTTTGCCTGCCTTGTTTTAGCCATACTGGCAGCTGATTGGATGGTGCCCACTCACATTGAGGGTGGGTCTTCCTTTCCCAGCCCATTGACTCAATTGTCAGTCTCTTCTGGTAACACCCTTACAGACACACTCAGAAACAATACTTTACCAGCTATTTGGGCATCCATCAATCCAACCAAATTGACACCTAAGATTAACAATCACAGTGTCATTGAATTTGAGATGGGTCCCTTGTAGACAGCATGCAGTTGGGCCTTGCTTCTTTATCCAACTATGCCTTTTAATTGGAACATTTAGCCCATTTACCTTCAAGGTTAATGTTGATACGTGAGTTTGATCCTGTCAATGGGTTGTTAGCTAGTTATTCTGCAGACTTGATTATGTGGTTGTTTTATAGTGTTAACGTGTATGTATTTGTGTTTTTGTGGTGGCCAGTAATGGTCTTTCCATTCCATATATAGTACTCCCTTAAGGACTTCTTATAAGGCAGGTCTCTTGTTAATGAATTTCCTTAGCATTTGCTTTTGTGAAAAGGATCTTATTTCTCCTTCACTGATAAAGCTGAGTTTGGCTGGATATAAAATTCTTGGTTGGATTTTCTGTTCTTCAGCGCTGCTGAATATAGGACCCAAATCTCTTCTGGCTTGTAAGGTTTCTGCGGAAATGTCTACTATTAGCCTAATAGGGTTCCCTTTGTAGGTGACCTGCCCCTTCTCTCTAATTGCCTTTAACATTTTTATTTCATTTCATTCTTGGAGAATCTGATGAGTATGTGTATTGGGAATGATGACCTTGTATAGTATCTTGTAAGAGCTCTCTACATTTCCTGGATTTGAATGTTATCCCGTGTAGTGAGGTTGGGGAAATGGCATCCTCAAATGTGTTTTCCAAGTTTCTTGCTTTCTCTCCCTGTCTTTCAGGGATGCCAGTGAGTCAGGGATTTGGTCTTTTTACATAATTCCATATTTCTCAGAAGTTTTCTTTATGCTTCTTTATTTTTCTCTAACTGAAGTTATTCTGCAGAGACAGTCTTTGAGTGCTGAGATTTTGTCCTCAGTTTGGTCACTTTTGTTGTTAATACTTGTGATTGCATTATGAAGTTCTTGAAGTGAGTTTTTTCAGCTCTAACAATTCAGTTCAGTTCTTTCTTAAAATAACTATTTCATCTTTTAGCTCTGTGCCCATTTTTTTGGGGGGTGGGGTGGAGTAGGGGGTGTTCTGATTCATAGGTTCTCTCTGGCAGGGACCACAGATGGCAGACAGGTCATATCCTTGCTGAATCTACTGTCCAAGTGCTTCCTGGGGGAAGTGGGGTTGCACCTGCCAACAGAGTTAAGGCAGAAGTGGGACCACTGAGCTGGAAGCTGTAGCAGGTGTGGCTCATCTGGCTACCAGAGATGGGAGTGGATGAGTTGCTTCCCTGCTGTCTGGCTGTTTTCAGGACACACCCCTCAGCAAATTCAGGCAGAATTAGGACTGCTGGGCTGGAAGCTCTAGCAGACATGGCTTGCTTGGCTATGAGAGGCAGGAATGGGTAGAATTGCCCACTCTGCCATCTGAGTGTTTCCCAGCACAACGGGGAGCTGTGCCTGCCAGCAACCAATATTCTGACTCTGATGGAGTTCTAGAGGTTGGGAAGCCCAAGACCAAGATGCTGGCAGATTTGATGTCTGGTGAGGGCCTGCTTCCAGGTTCATAGATGGTGCATGCTCCCTGTATCCTTACGTGGTGGAAGTGGTCCCAGCTTTAGATTCTAACTTGAAATTTAACTTTAAAATTTAACTTAAAAATTTTGCCTTAGAGAATTTTTTAACCATGCAAATTCTGTGTATTCAGGAGTAAATATTTTGGGAGTCAAAGGTAGCTTTGAAATCTCAGAGGAAGGTTTTTGGTTTTCTTTCCTTTTTTTCACCTCTACCCAGAACTTAGAACATGACAGACATTTTTTTTTTTTTCTATTTGCCTCTCTGTGGAGATTTTCATTTAATTTAAACTATGCTTCTTCTTATTAAAGTGGCCAGTGATGTACTGGTAAATATTTAGCAAATTACTGTCTGACAAGAAAAGGGTGCCCTACTTTATAGCCTATGTGGATTTCTGTGGAGTAAGTACACTCACAATGGCTTATTTAAAGCCACTAGTATGAAGCCATTCAGCTGGCAAAATTCCTGAGAATGTAACAATTGATTTTTACAAATAAGTACACTTCCTCAGCTTGGCATAATGTGGGTTAGACTCTAAGGTCATCTAGTCTGTACAGTACCATGACTTAGAACACAACCCCCTCCTTCCTGCAAACTTCCATGTATGAAACCTCTTGGTCACAGAGTTCTATACATGTACTCAAGGGATGTGGAAGTTTCAGTAATCATTTTCCTTCATGGACTGGTTTGTTTTGCTTTGTTCTTACCCTCAGATGATTCTTACCTTTTCCATTATCTTCCATTGATTTAAAAGTATGTGTGTATATGTCTGTATGTGTGTGTTCTCATACCCCATATCCCCAGATGTTTTGTATCTGGAGGATTCCAGGATTCACATCTGTCATATTGCTAGAAGTGGATGCCTGTAAATAACTTTCTCATGAGATACTAATCCACCAAAATCTTAGTCAGTTGCCACAGGCAATAATTTTAAAGGATTTTATTTACAAACTGAACACATAATAGTATCTATTAAAAAATGGTTTCTTCCACATACATTACTAATGGATTATCTAAAGAATGCAAAACATATGCATTTAGCAGCATTCTCAAAATAAACACTTCAAAATGTCAAGCATCATTATTCATGAATGAGTTTATGATGCATTCTATACCTTGCCAGAAGGAGTGGTTTTGAAACAGCTTTCAGACTTTCTCTATGAAAGTCTAATAGTCCCATGAATTTGTTTCAGGACACTGCAAGGGACAAAGAGGATTGGTAAGGGGCCTAGTCCAGCTTTCAACTTGTATTAGATTTATACTATTGGACATCAGTATAAGATTTTGTTTGAAGACCAGTTTCATTAAAAATTTGCAACTCCCTTTTTTTATTTTGACTTCCATCTCTAGAGGCTCACAGATATAACCTCTAATATAATTTAGGGCATATTATAAATTACCTATGTTTCTTAAGTGGGTCTGTATTTATTCACGCTGTATGTTCTAATTTCCACTAACTCCATCCTACCAGGCAGTATTGACACAGGAGGAGCTGCTGAATATTGTGTAGCTCCTGTCATGAAAATGTTTCTGGGTCCTTAGAATGCTTGCAAATTGTGTATGGTTGCCATGGACAATTTGCTGCCTTAAAAATCTTTTTTTAAGTCAGCTGAGAACCATTTTTAGTATCTCATTTTCCTTGTTACCTTCTTTGGAGTCTCTATCAAACAGATAAATCATCAAAGGGAAGATAACATTAAAGGAAACCATTAACAGAAGAAAAAGGGAAAAAAGAAAACCATAAATGACCTCCTCAGAAGTCAAGAGTTGATCAAGATCCTTTCAGCAGCATAAGTAGCCACTTCTTTCTTAAGTACCTATAATGTGTATGTATGTATGTGTGTGTTTGTGAGTGTGTATGGGTGTGTTTCAAGACTTTAGTATTTGATCTTTTAAATGAAGTCAAGTGCACAACTTGAAAATGGGACTTGGAGGCAGTGAGTTAAATAAAAGCCTTGGTTATCTTGTTCCCCACAGCACATCTGGAAGCCCATTGTTTTCTCAGCATAATTGAGAAGGGAAGGGATAAAGTCTTGTAATGTTTGCTTTTTACCCAGCCTCTTTACACTCTCACACTTGCTGATATGAACCCATCCGGGATTTTATAGTGTTTTTTCTCTCTCGAATGTTAAGTACAGCTAACACGCAACTTACACCAAAACTTAACTCCTTCAGATATTCAGTCTCATCAACTCAACATAGGGAGGAAAATTATACATCAAGGGCCAAACCCACTTGGAGAAAAAGAGCTAAATATACATGTATCTGAGTTTGAAAAAAAATTATAGCTTTGATGAATTTGTGCTTGCTAAAAAGTTGAGGGGGGTGGGGAATGGAAAACTGTCATCATCTGAAAGGTGGAAAGTTATTTACCTTCTCAGTACAGATATTGGTCAATGACTAACACTCTGCAACACCTCTAGGTGACAGATCCGGGAGTCATGATTGCCTTCTCCTTCTCCCTTTCCTCCAGCATTATATTAGTGAGGAGTCTCCTGAGAAATAGTACCAATGATTAAATATATTAATAAGAAAGTGGTCTATATAAAAAATCTATGTATGTAAATATATATATATAAAAATTATATATCTTATTGGTACATCTGAAAGCCCACTGTATTCTTAGCATAATTGGGAAGGGATAAAGCCTTGTAATGTTGGCTCTTTACCAAAGCTCTCTTACTGACATCAACCCATCCAGGGTATTATATTGTTTTTTTTCTCCAGTGGGCTTCCAGATGTCTCTTTCTCTATCTATCTATCTATCTATCTATCTATCTATCTATCTATCTATCTATGGTTATTGTGAAAATTAAATGAGATCAGATGTGTGCAATAGTTATAGATAGACAGATAATTGTTGATAATTATTGGTTCATTATAAGGAATTGGTTCACATGATTACAGAGGCTGATATGGTTTGGCTCTGTGTCCCCACCCAAATCTCATCTCAAATTGTACTCCCATGATTCTCATGTGTTGTGGAGGGACCTGGTGGGAGATATTTGAATCATGGAGGCAGTTTCCCCCATACTGGTCTCATAGTAGTGATTAAGTCTCATAAGATCTGATGGTTTTATCAGGAGTTTCTGCTTTTGTATCTTTCTCATTTTCTCCTGCCACCACTATGTAAAGAAGTGCCTTTTGCCTTACGTCATGATTCTGAGGCCTCCCAGACATGTGGAACTGTAAGTCCAGTTAAGCCTCTTTTTCTTCCCAGTGTCAGATACGTCTTTATCAGCAGTGTGAAAATGGACTAATACAGTAAATTGGTACCAGGAGAGTGGGGTGTTGCTGAAAAGATACTCGAAAATGTGGAAGCGACTTTGGAACTGGGTAACAGGCAGAGGTTGGAACAGTTTGGAGGACTCAGAAGCAGACAGGAAAATGTGGGAAAGTTTGGAACTTCCTAGAAACTTGTCGAATGGCTTTGACTAAAAGCCTGGTAGTGATACGGACAATAAGGTCCAGGCTGTGGTGGTCTTAGATGGAGATAAGGAACTTGTTGGGAACTGGGGCAAAGGTGACTCTTGTTATGTTTTAGTAAAGAGACTGGTAGCATTTTGCCCCTGCCCTAGAGATTTGTGAAACTTTAAACTTGAGAGAGATGATTTAGAGTATCTGACGGAAGAAATTTCTAAGCAGCAAAGCATTCAAGATGTGACTTGGGTGCTGTTAAAGGCATTCAGTTTTATAAGGGGAGCAGAGCAGCCTGACAATGCAATAGAAAAGAAAAACTCATTTTCTGAGGAGAAATTCAAGCTTGCTGCAGAAATTCGCATAAGTAACGAGGAACTGAAGGTTAATCCCCAAGACAATGGGGAAAACTTCTCCAGGGCATGTCAGAGGACTTCACAGCAGCCCCTCCCATCAGAGGCCCAGAGGCCTAGGAGAAAATGGTTTCGTGGGCCAGGCCCAGGATCCCCGTGCTGTGTGAAGTGTGCAGCCTAGGAACTTGGTGCCCTGTGGCCCAGCCACTCCAGCTATGGCTGAAAGGGGCCAAGGGAGAGCTGGGGCCGTGGCTTCAGAGGGTGCAAGCCTCAAGCATTGGCAGCTTCCATGTGGTGTTGAGCCTGCCAGTGCACAGAAGTCAAGAATTGAGGCTTGGGAACCTCCGTCTAGATTTCAGAGGATATATGGAAATGCCTGGATATCCAGACAGAAGCTTGCTGCAGGGTCAGGGTGCTCATGGTGAGCCTCTGCTAGGGCAGTGTGGAAGGGAAGTGTGGGGTCAGAGCCCTCACACAGAGTCCCTACTGGGCACTGCCTAGTGGGGCTGTGAGAAGAGGGTCACTGTCCTCCAGATGCCAGAATGGTAGATCCACTGACAGCTTGCACCTTTCACCTGGAAAAGCCACAGACACTCAATGCCAGCCTGTGAAAACAGCTTGGAGGGAGGCTGTACCCTGCAAAGCCACAGGGGTGGAGCTGCCCGAGACCATGAGAACCCACCTCTTGCATCAGCATGACCTGGATGTGAGACCTGGAGTCAAAGGAGATCATTTTGGAGCTTTAAAATTTGACTGCCCTGCTGGATTTTGGACTTGCATGGGCCCTGTAACCCCTTTGTTTTGGTCAATTTATCCCATTTGGAAAAGGCTGTACTTACCCAATACCTGTACCCCCATTGTATCTAGGAAGTAACTAGCTTGCCTTTGATTTTGCCAGCTCACAGGCAGAAGGGACTTGTCTTGTCTCAGATGAGCCTTTGGACTGTGGACTTTTGGGTTAATGCTGAAATGAGTTAAGACTTTGGGAGACTTTTGTGAAGGCATGATTGGTTTTGAAATATGAGGACATGAGATTTGGAGGGTACAGGGGCAGAATGATATAGTTTGACTCTGTGTCCCCACCCAAATCTCATCTTGAACTGTACTGCCGTAATTCCTATGTGTTGTGGGAGGGACCTGGTGGGAGATAATTTGAATCATGGTAGCAGTTTCCCCCATACTGTTCTGGTGGTAGTGATTAAGTCTCACAAGATCTGATGGTTTTATCAAGGGTTTCTCCTTTTGCATCTTCCCCATTTTCTCTTGCCACAGCTATGTAAGAAGTGCCTTTTGCTTCTCACCATGATTCTGACGCCTTCCCAGTCATGTGGAACTGTAAGTCCAATTAAACCTCTTTTTCTTCCCAGTCTTGGGTATGTCTTTATCAGCAGCATGAAAACGGACGGATACAGAGGCTGAGAAGTCCTATAATCAGCCACCAACAGGCTAGAGACCAGGAGAGCCAGTGGTGTAGTTCTAGTCCTTGTCCAAAGGCCTGAAAACCAGGAGAACTGATGGTATAAGTTCAGGTCTGAATTCAGGAGAAAATCAATGTCTCATCTTGAAGACAGGCAGAGATAGAAAATTCTCCCTTTCTCCACAGTTTTGTTCTATTTAATCCCTCAGTAGATTGGATGATGCCTACCCATATTGGGTTGGGCAACCTGCTTTGCTCAGTCTATGGACTCAAATGTTCATTTATCCAGAATACTCTCACAAACACACACAGAAATATTGTTTAACCAAGTATCTGGGCATCCCTTGTCCCAGCCAAGTTGACAAACAAAACTACCCATCACAAAAATTATAAGGCACTAAATCATGTGCACTCTGCTTTCCACTATCTGTTAAATCTATCTGTTCTCCTCTTCCATGGTGCCTCTTCTCTTAATTCAGTTCCCCAAATCCTCTCTCAATCTCTCTTTCTTTCTCTTTCTCTCTCTCTCTCTCCAGCTTCCTAAATTATATCCTTGCCCTTGTTTTGCTAATTTTGTACAGGGTGTGTTGTGGAAAATAATGCGGTGCAATGGCAAGAGAGCTGGTCTGAGACTCATAAGTCTTGTGAGTTGTTAGACCCAGTACAAGTCATTCAGCCTTTCCCAGTTCCCAAGTTTCATTAAAGAAATAATTTATATGAAAGTTTTGTCACATAAATGACATAAATACATATCAAAATTTTGCAAACTGTGGAGAACTATACAAAGATAACATAAGAATGATATATAATTGTATATTGGTTATTTTCTGTGCTTTAAGAATGGAACCTGAAAGCACCTAGACACCTCTTCGGATGCAGAATTTGAATCTTCTCATTCTGTCTTTCAGAGTTAGGGACATGCATTGAGTTATCTTGGAGAAGTTAAGTTTTATTTGTTCTTCGAAGAAGAAAGAGTATATCATATATGCTCAATGTACCAATTTTTATAACCATTTTATGCAAGCATTATATTCTAGAGTCGCAGGAGTGCATGGTGCTTAAAAATATGGACTTGGAGACAGACTTCCTGGCTTCGATCTAGTAACTGGCCTTAAGATTTTGGTTCAGTGCACTAACTAAGCCAAGTTTTAGTTTCTTCAACTTCAAAATAAAGATATCATTTTCTTAGGGTTATGGTAAAAATTAAATAAGATCGGGTGTGTGCAACAGTTATAAATATCAGCCCCAAAACTGGGGTGTGTAGGAGGTAGAAATTTATTTTAATAAATCAATTTAATTTGTTTTTAGACCTCCCACTCCACCTAGCTGTTGTGTAAATTAACCTCAGCCTTTTGTAGATTACCTCTCTACTCTCAGAGTTGTTCCAGGTTCTAGACCACTGCTCTTAATATAAGGTGAATCGTATATGTAACTTTCAATTTTCTAGAAGCCACATTTTAAAAACTTAGAAGAAAGATATGAATTTAATTTTGATGATATATTTTGTTTAACTCAATATATTTAAATATGATCAATTCAACATATAGTCAATATCAAAAATTAATGAGGTATATTACATTAATTGTTTTGTATGAAGTCATTGAAGGCTGGTATATATTTTACATTCTTAGCACATTACAATTCAGACTAGTCACATTTCACATGCTCAGTGGCACATGTGGCTCACGGCTAATGTATTGTTCCAGACCCTTAGATAACAGCCAGTTGTTTGGGAAGGAGGAAGGGAATGTGGGATCACAATGGTTACTGCTGAGACCCTTCCCTCCCCTCACCCACATTTCTCCTTCTGCTTTGACTTTCTAATTAAATTAGGTGAAAGAAAAGAGAGACATACAGAGGAAAACAAAAATTACTATCTCAAAACATCATCTCATCACATGTACTTACTTCAGTGCTTAGTGTTACCGTACAAAAATGAGCAACTAATCAATGTTAACAATCATTATTATAACTAAAGTCTTTTTCATATTATCATAGCTCTCATTTGAGGTTCATTTCTTTATTAATATATTCCTCCAGACTTACAATGCATAGTTTTCCAGAATAAGGTAAAGAAGCTCTTAATCTAGCATAACTCTGCTTTATGACATAAGCCTTCTTTGTTCAGAGGAAACAACTAGAGAAAGAGACAATTTTATTTATGCAATGAGTCATTGTTCATTAGAAAATAAAGACATTAAAAATAGCATTCCTCACAAGTATTCCTTTAAATTCCTTTTAGAACTCACTTTTAGGGGTTATTCTGTGCTATTTTTAAATACACGGAAGAATTAGAATAAAATGTATTTGATCTTAGAAACCCAGACGTCATGTTGTGTTGGTCTTTCGTATCTTTGCATTTCCCACATTTCTTTTGTGGATCTCTAAGTTAAGGGAGACTCAAATGAAATAATTACACATAAGGCTGTTAGAAGTCTTTAGAGACAGGTCTATCACGTAGTACGTACCCAATATTAATCAAGTGCTGCTCAGACACTATCTTTTTTTAATTACCGCAACAATCCTATGAAGTAAGTATTATTAAAATCCCTCCTTTATAGACAAGAAAACCAAGATTCAGGAAGAGTAAGTAAGTAGTCCAGGGGCATACAGATGGTAAATGAAAGAGACAGTGATCTAGCCCAGGTAGCCTGACTCCAAAGCCCACACCATCCATTAGGCTCTACACTCTCCCTGGGCTCTGCTACCCAAAGTGTAAGAGGCAGAGAGCCTTTATCAACTCAGTTCACTTGGAGGCTCTGAGTAGCAGGTTTATATACTTTGATTAACACAAACTGATGAAATTGTTACTTGATATATGCAACTTCTTTACTGGGTATGCTCTCTTAAAGTACAGATGTATATATACCATGCTTGTATAGTATCTATATATCTAAATCACCTATATTTATATTTATATTCTCCCTTGCTGATGAAAAGGTAAGGAAACTCAATTTGACTTCCACTTGTAGTAATGATGATAAGGTCATTTGGATTAATTCTTTTGCACACTGGAACTACAAACAGCAAGAAAATTAATAAACAGACATTCACAGCAGCCTAGATGAATTGCTCAGACATACATTGAGTAAAAAAAGTCAGACACAAAAAATATAAACTGTATGATTCTACTTATATATAAACAAAACTAAACTATTGTGTTTAGTGATGTATGTTTAGATGGGAAAACAATAAAGAAAAGCAAGAACCTGAGTATCAGCAAAGTCATGGTTGCAATTCTCTTAAGGGAAAACAGGATATTATGAAGGGAGGGGTCACAAGGTGGGGCTTCTACAGAGTGTCAACTTTCTATTTCTTGATCTGGGTAACGGTTACACAGCTTTTTGCTTTATAATAGTTTTTTAAGCTGACATTTAAGTTCTCTCTATGTATTATAACCAGCAATAAAAATGTTTGGAATGAAAAGTCAGGAAAGTAATACAACTATTAAGTAGTGAAGAATCCCACAATAGTGATGACATCTATACAGTGATGAATATAAATTAAAGTTTCTCAGTTGTCATTGGGTCAGGAGGACCCCTTACAACAGAAGCACTAAGGAGAATTTTAAAGGTGCAAGTTCCCATGATGTTTTCATACTAGATTTTCATTCATTTATTCACCATTATTTATTGAGTACCAGTTACATTCCAGGTACTGTAGGTGCTGAGGATACCACAGTGAACAAAATGACAAATCCTTACTCCTGTGGAGCTTATAGTTTAATAAGGCTTTAGAAGGAATCTCCATTTTTACAAGATTCCTGTGTGATTCTTAAAATGAGAACAACTGGCCTATGCACTAAGCTTTTCTTAAATCATTCCCAGTCCGCACTTGAAAGATTCATGTGAATAAAGTTAGAATTTAAAGAAAACTCATCTCTATCACATCACAGAAAATCTAAAGCACTTTTGTGTAAGTTTAAAAATTTTGTTATAACAATTTAATAATTTAAATAGAACCACCTTCAGGAACATAGATACACAAACAAAAACTAGAGCAATTTAATTGAATGGTATATTTAAATGCATCAGATTCTTTAAAATCCTCCAGAATCAACTCAAGTTCATGGATATGAAAAGGTAATTTTGAAGTACTACAGACAAGAGTAAAATAGACAAAGTCATTACTTTGCGTTGACCAATAAGACAACAGCCTGTGGTTACATTAGACATTTACAAGAATACTTCTAAGAAATATTAGAGTGAAAAGTCATTAAAAAGGAACATAAATTATTTCATAAGGATACATTTATAGCTAACAATTTATTTGGTTCTCCAAGGCTTACTTATTTTTACTTTAGAATACCAAACACAAGTTGAGTGTTCAGAATAAGAAATTAGTTAATGGGTACAATGTATGTTATTCAGGTGCCGAATACCCTAAAAAGCCTCGCTTGGCCAATATGCAATCTATGCATGTAACAAAATTGCAAAAAACAAAATAAATGAACAAAAGTAAATAAATAAAATTATTTAGCTAATACAGGCAAAAGAAGAAAGACCTGTGGAGAAAATAATTCTTTTTCTGATCATTCTTCGAAACTTCAGGTCCCACTTCCCTGTCATTAATCTTTTGAGATTTAAAATTATTCCAGCCCCATCATTCTCATCCTGTGTGTATTTTGTGTGTACGTGTGTGTGTTTTCTTAGCGTAAATGGAACTTTTGTAACCAAGTCGTTCTTTAAAGATGCAATAAAGAAACTTCCCTGGTTCTGTTTTAATTCCTTCTCCATGACTTAGCTTGGACAGCTAAAATTTTATTCAGGGGATACAAGAGCTTATTGAAGTTCAAGTAGTACTCCTAATCTCTAAAAAAAGAATCTAAGTGTCATTAACAAGATAAATAAAACAACAATCATATCAACAAAACCCAACAAAGATATGAGATCACTTTATTTAAAAATCTCTTATTTACTGTAGAGAACCTTCTTGTTATAAAATGATAGAACTGAATATAACATAGATCCCAGGTCTCAACTCCCATTCATTTACTCATGCATGCACGTATTCATTCATTCAATGTGCCAGACACTCTTCTAAGTCCTGGGGATTCATCTGTAAACAAAACAGGAAAAATTTCCTGGCCAGATGATGGTTACATTCTGACTCTGTGTATGTAAAGGGGAAGAGGGAAGGCAGATCATAAACAAAATTTAAAAGTAGGCTATTTAGGAAATTAGAGTATAATAATTGCTATAGATAAAAATAAAGCAGACTTTGAAAGAGGGAGTTGTGGGTAAGAATAAGATTTGAAATTCTACATAGACTGGTTAGAGAAGCCCTCAAGGAGAAAGTGACATTTCTGTAAAAACTTGTAAGAGGTGAGAGAGTGAACTGCTATGATGTCTGGGAGCAGAGCATTCCAGACATGGGTATTCAGATTTGCAAGAGCCAGGGCCTGGGGTGGAAGCATGTAGTTGGTCACTTCTCAGAACCTCAGTTGTAAAATGAGCATATTAATTCACCCCCCTACCTTCACTCTCGAGTGATTCCAAAGGTTATATGAGGTAATGGAGTTAGTCATGGATGTGAAATCTGACACACAGAATTTCCAAGTTTAAAATTACCAGTCATTTGTTTAACATCTAATATATACCAAATACTGAGTATATAACTATAAACAAAAACTGCTTTATGATATGAAGGAAATTATAATCTTATTTTAGAGACAATGGTCAGGGGATAATTTTAACACGTGGTATTTTCTATAATAAATTTAGGGAATTATGGGAAGTAGAAAGAGTAGAAAATATAATCCACATTTTTTGGATGAGAAAACTGAAATAAAGATACTAATTGATGGAGCAAAATACAGTGTATGTGTTTTGAACCCTGGTTTTCTGACCTATGCTTGCATCAAATCCCTCGAGTATAATCATCTCCTAGGCTAGCAGGTGTGAACAAGTGAGGCCTAGGACGAAACTTATTATTCCTCATTGCTCCTGCTACCATTTTACCCGTTGCAGCATCACTCTGAGGCTGATCAAGAAAGAAACATAGCCAACTACTTGGCACATGGGCCTTTAATCTGGGAACTTAAGATAAGCTTTCTTCCCCAGATCCTGCAGAGCCAGGGAGTGTAACTAAAAGTTGTCCGTGGGGTTTGAGTGGGACGGGGATGGATAGAGCGGTCAGGATGTGGGAAATGAAAATAATCACAGCTTTCACTTGTTTTTTCACATCTGTTTTCCCTTTTGATCCTTGCAACAGTCTCACTAATTAAGCAGGAGTTGTTAGTTCTATAAAAACAAAACAAAACAAAAACAAACAAACAAACAAAACCTGCTCAAAGACTATAAGCACTTTGCTCAAGGTCTTATGGTTAGGAAGTGGGAGAAACAGAACTGAAACCCAGATTTCTATCTCCCAACTCCATTGTTCTTTCATTGATTCTATTTGCATTGGAATAGGGGGAGCTAAGGAATAGGATATTGAGGACTCTGGGTCTAGATTCCTTCAAAGGTAAAATGGAAGGGGAGGAGCCATGGGCTAGATGATATCATGGATGCCTTTGCATAGGCTGTAACTTCTGCTAGAATGCCCTCCCCACTCCTCTTCCTCTATACAGGGACGCTAATATGCTTCTTACAGAAAATAAACTGTACATTTTGGAGCAGTTTCAGATTAACAGAATTATTGAAAGACAGCTCAAAGAGTTCCCATATATTCACATCCAACTTTCCCTATTATTAAGATCTCACATTAGTATGGTAATGTGAGATAATTTGTCACAATTCATGAACCAATATTGATAATTTTTATTAATTAAAGTCCGTATTTTATCAAGATGTTCTCATTTTTTTCCTGGTATTCTTTTTCTGTTCCAGGTTCCCATCCAGGATACCACATTACGTTTAATAGTCACATTTCCATAGGCTCCTGTTTCCCTGACTTTCCTAATTTTCGATGACCTTGGTAGTTTTGAGGATTATGGTCACGCATTTTGTAGAACTTCTTTCACTGAGATTTGGCTGATGGTTTTCTTGTGATTAGGTGGGGATTACGTGTTTTTGGAAAAAAGACCAGAGAGGTAGAGCATTATTCTAGTCATATCAAGGGTATATGCTATCAATATGGCTTATCACTTTTGATGTTAACACTGATCACAAACAAACAAACCAACAAAAACAATAACCTTTACGTATATTCCCAAGTCTGTCTGTCTGTTTCACTTCCTGTTTTTCCTCTCTCTTCTCTGATGTCATTGGAAAAATTAAGCCAGGTGTGGTGGCTGGCACCTGTAGTTACATCTATTCTAGAGGGTGAGATGGGAGGATCACTTGAGCGCAGGAGTTCGAGGCTATAGTGAGCTATAATTGTGCCACTACACTCCAAGACGACACTTTGTCCAGGATGACAAAGCAAAACCTTGTGTCTACAAAGAAAAAAATGTATATGAAAGAGTCCTATTGTTGGAAAAATTTAAAAAAAAATGAAAATTGGATAAGAAACAATCAGAAAAAGAAATATCTCAAAAGAAGGTTGTTTTTTAAATTGCATCAGAAAGTTTCAGAAATATATGTAATTTATGCAGATCTATGCACACAAATTGACAGAATTATGATGGGGAAAATAATTTATATTTTTTATCCCTGAGTATACTTCACATGTGTTTACTTCAAACATACTGTGTCAAATAACTAAAGGCAGATTTAAGAACTTAAGAAGAAAAGAAATTTTCAATTGAAATCTAAGGACAAGGATAATTACACATCATTCAGTAAAATAAGAATGGAATTGATCCTCTCCTGAAAATCAGCCAAGGGCTTTTCCAATCAACATCTAAATTTCATTCAGAGTTAGTTTGTTGCACTTATCTCCTTTTTCCATTACAAATCTACTTGTATGGAAAATTCAACTTAATATTGACTTTTCTATTTGTAATGAAATTTGAGTGAGTTCTTAAGAAAAAAAAGCTGAAATTAAGCTTCTCTTATACTGTTCATGTGTCATTCATAATGAATTTGGGAATCAGAGTGCTCTCCACAAATTACAAACGTCTATTTACATTGCATTGAGACTTTCTTAAATGGCTACAACCATAAAATAATTATTTTGGCAGGAGACAAATATATGGACATTAATATCAAAGCATAACTATACCTGGTTGAACTTAAGGTCTCAATGAACATTTATGCCATCTACACTAGTCTTCACAAGTTAAAAACTCAAGAGTGTTTTCTTTCTTTCAACACTTACGGTCCTGAAAGAGTTTGCTCAGGATTGTGACATCCTAGATTGAAAAGGAACCCTAAAAGGCAGTGTGGGGCTGGGAGCGGTGGTTCACATCTGAAATCCCAGCACTTTGGGAAGACGAGAGGGCATATCACTTGAGGTCAGGAGTTCGAGACAGGCCTAGCAGCATGACAAAACCGCCTCTCTACTAAAATCATAAAAATTAGCTAGGCGTGGTGGTGGGCACCTGTAATCCCAGCTACTCCAGAGGCTGAGGCAGGAGAATCACTTGAACCCCTGAGGCGATGTTGCAGTGAGCTGAGGTTGTACCACTGCACTCCAGCCTGGGTGACAGAGCCAGACTTTGTCTCAAAAAAAAAAAAAAAAAAAGTCAGTTTGGCTTAATGGAAGGTGCAAAATAAATGGATCCTGCTTCTCTGCCTCTACTTCTAATAAGGGGAATGACCTGGAATTACTCAGTTAGGAGCTATAGATTTTCTTTCTGTAAAGTGACCGATAGTACCAGGTGGTCTCTAAGGCTTCATTTTGCCTCAACATTTTTTGACTATAGAGCATCATTTCTAAACACTTAATGCCAAAACCATAAACTGTTCACAAAACATCTTTCTATAAAGATTTCTGGGCACACGTTCTCAGAAATTCCCTGTATATAATTAAATTATGGCCTTTTGTTAATAAATTAATAGTTCATTATGTTGATGTGGCCACAACAATGCTGAATTAAATTTGGCTTGTGCCTATGAAGGTATTTATCCAGTCAGAGTGATGATTTTCAAATAAATGCCTTACTGAGAATATGATTATTCCCACTCAAAAATGAAATGAAAAAAAATCAATCTCCCTAATTTCTTTTGTGAAATAACTTGGTTGCTTGCATTATTTGGAAAGTTGAGCACCATATGAAATTGCCTCTGACTGCACAATTTCCTCTGTAGGTAATATAAATTCATAGGGTATTCCAAGACTGACATACTCATAGTTACTCATTTGAGGGAATAGAGTTGTGCATACCTGCACATCATAGAAAAACACCCACATATACAAAGACTGCATTTTACCAAGACCTGAAATGCAAAAATAAAAGAGCTAGAATGCCTTCTTACCACCTCCACCCTAACCACACCTTCCTGCCCTAAGCCTATTGCCCAAACCTGGCTATGCCCCAACCACTGCCTCTTTGAAATTTGAAAAGATGTAGAGAGGAAAAGGTGAGTGAAAGAATAAGTTTAGAAAGAGAAACTTGTGAAAAATAGATGAAGAGCAGGAAATTCAGTTGGGTGGGGCTTTCTGGAGTGAATTGTTGTCATTTGGAAATGTAAGACAGCGATTAAGCCTGTAAAAATAACTAGGATTTTGCTCATTCTCATATTTCCTTTGCTGTGCTGAAACACTAAGTGAAGGTTGAACAATTCAGCTGAATTAGACAAATAAGAGTTGTTTTAAAGACATTGAATACATTTTTGCAACAACCAGTGGTAGTTCAAGAAATTCAATGAAATGCTTTGGTTTGATCATTTGGTTTGGACCTCTTAAAATAGGTAACTGTCAATTTAATTTTCTTTTCCTTATACCTCCCAGATTGTGCTTCATCGCTACAGAAAGAGCAAGAGTTCACTTCCATATGGCCTCTCTTGGAACTATCTTAATTCTTCCTTTCTTTCCCTTTGACTCTTTGGACTTTGCTCTTAGAGTGTGTTTGCTGAGTCTTTTTAGCCCTTGCATCTGCTTTGAAGCCATGCAGCCCGCTGAGTCTTTTGAAAGAACAGGTAAGTTCAAAGACAGAACCCAAGAAAAACCAATAACAAGGAAGGGAAGGTGGTATCTAAAGAAAGCACTTGTGTCAGGATGTAGCCAATCAGGACTTCAATAATCCGACAAACTTGCGTAGACAGGGCAGATGGAGATGTTAATTTGACAGCTGAGAGTTGGGGAAATGTGCTGATGTGCTATAGTTCCTGAGGAGATAAAGCAAAATGAGAATGATACAGGTCTAGAGCAAAGCCAATTGCTGCTCCAGTGTTAAGGCCAAAATGTGTTGGTCTGGAGGGTCAACATAGTTTGCATCTATAAAGAATCTGTGAAGCAAACATTTGAGCCACTTATTTGGTTTTAGTCACTTTTAAGCAGATAAGCAATAGTAATTAAATTCTCAAAACCATAGCTTGGTTTGTAACTGCAGACTTCCCTTGATACAAATATGGTTCATTTCTTCATTTTTCATTCTGAAAAGTAGAGAAAAACTTAGACAAGGAAGAACTTGTACCTTGCCAAAAGCACATAGTTCTAGGGCATTTATAATTAATAATCAAGCTACAATTTCTGTAAGAGCAAAGAGGGCCATCTATTACATTAGCATGTACAAACAATTTAGTTTTATTCATCTGATTGAGCCAAGATGTTTGTCATACATCAGCAGCCTTGTCAGCATTGCAGAAGTATAAAAGTGAAAAATTTACCGGCATCAGCATTGATTCACTCACCCCTCATGTGGTGACTAAATTAATGAGTATCTCTATATCTACCAAAAGAATCAGAGTTAGAGGTTGCAACAGCTGAAAAATATCTCAGTTGAAAGTGGTGGAAAAGGAATTTGATTTAATTTTATGACCACAGACATTGAAAATTTACATATGTAATGCATTGTAGTGGCAACAGGCATCTAGAGTAAATAATACCTTCCTTTAAGCAATTTATGGAAGAAACAGTCACGTATGTGACTATAATGTGAGATATTGAAATAAAGGTTAGATGGAGGCACATCATAATAAGTCAGGAGAGAATTAGTTCCTGAGTCCCAAATAGGTGTGAGTTATAATCATGTCGCCACTATTTATTATCAGTTTGAACCTGGGTAAGTTACTTAAACTCTTGAAACCTCATCTTCCTTATCTGTAAAATGGAGCTTATGAGAATTGTTTTATATGGTTGTTATAAAGATTAAATTGGATGTATACATACAGTGTTAAGTTAGGATTCTTCCCAGAACTAGTGTTACAGAAAGAGGTTCGGATCCAGACCCCAAGAGAGGGTTCTTGGATCTCGCACAAGAATTTAGGGCGAGTCTGCAGGGTAAAGAAAAGGTAAGCTTATTAAGAAAGCAAAGCAATAAAAGAAAGACTACTCCATAGATAGAGCAGCCCCAAGGGCTGCTGGTTGCCATTTTAATGGTTATTTCTTGATTATATGCTAAACAAGGGGTGGATTATTCACACCTCCCCTTTCTAAACCATATAGGTAACTTCCTGACATTGCCATGGCATTGGTAAACTGTCATGGCGCTGGTGGGAGTGTAGCAGTGAGGACAACCAGAGATCACTCTCGTTGCCATCTTGGTTTTGGTGGGTTTTAGCTGGCTTTTTTACTGCAACCTGTTTTATCAGCAAAGTCTTTATAACTTGTATCTTGTGCTGACCTGCTATCTCATCCTGTGGCTTAGAATGCCTTAACTGTCTGGAAATACAGCCCAGTAAGTATCAGCCCCATTTTATCCAGCCCCTATTGAAGATGGACTTGCTCTGGTTCACAGGCCTCTGACACTAGAAACAATTAATTCTGATGAAAAAATCAGAGATGGTATCACAGTGGAAGCTATAAAACTTTAATTTACAGAACAAAATTAGTAGACACACAAAGTTATTGAAGGATGTGGATGTTTGAGTAGTGTGGAATAGTCTAATGTGACCGAACTAGAGAACATAGGAAGAAGGTTTGAAACCCCAGAGCACAGAGAATTAATTAGTGGTAAGACAAGTAAAGAAAAGAAAAAAAAGAAAGGAAGAAAAAAAAACAGAAAAAAATCACTTTTATAAGACAATGCTGAAGAGATGGAGTAACATGATTGCCATATTTTAGAAATATAGGTAGCTATGAAAAGGATGACTAACTGTAAACACTTAGGAGACTACTAAATAGCCTTTGTAAATGATAATGAGGAAATACATTTGGGCCATAATTGTAAAGTAGATATAAGAAAGTGGATATAAGAAAGGATTCTATGATAGAATTTGCAAAAAAAAAAAAAAAAAAAAAAAAAAAATTCTCATGTTTGGGGGACCAAAACTCGTAAGATTTAGATGCACTCCATCAAGACTTTTTCCTTTCTTAAGGTTTAGAGATTATTAATAATACTGTTCATTATTATAGTTGACTATTAGTTTTAACAAACTAATTCTAAGGTAATAATATCCTTGCTCATAAATTGTTTGCTAACTGGGCTGCAGATTTAATAATATATACATAAAGTCTGTGTTTGCAGTTGTTTGGTCTCAGGGCAGTGGTCTTAGGCTGGCATGTATCAAAATCATCTGGAGAGCTTGTTAAAACACAGACTGCTATGTGTGTGTCCAGAGTTTCTGATTTGATAGGTCTGGGGTGATACACAAGAATATGCTGCTCTAGAGACAATCCTTTGAGAACCACTGGTTTAATACATACTATATAAAAGCTTGTCCCATTGATTAAGGTCTAGTGGGTTTCCTCTGGGCAAAAGCTAATTAAATTAGTCCACTGGGGAGAATGGGAAAAGTATTTCAGTCTCTTCTCTAAGAAAATTAATCACAGGATTAGCCTGTGCCTTTCCTGATACTGGAGTGGTAGCCCAGAAATTCCCTTCAGAATTTCAGTTTGTAGGTTTTGGTTATTAAACTCTCATTTGCCCCAATCTTAAATGAGCCATATTAATTCCAGTCTTAAGAGCTTAGGACAACTTGGACAACTAAAAGTTTCCACATTAAAGTTTCCACATTTTCATGTAGATAATATCCAGTTATTCGGGGGGGTGGGTAAAATATTAGATAGGATAAAATTTCATGTCAGATTCTTTAACTGGACTCTGTCTTGTGGTAATTTGAAATTTCCATCTCATTGCAAAGAAAATAATAAGAGAATGGTTTAGCATCAAAGGAAAAACACAAATGAAGAATAAGGAGAGGAGAAGGACAGGAGGAGGAGAAACAAGATAGAGTCAATATTGCTAATTTTCCATTTCTTAAAACAATTGAATATGGTGTGTAGGGTAGAACTCTGTGTCAGAGATGACTGCCAGGTTTTGTCTTGGATGACTGGTGGACATAGCTATCAACTAAGATAGGAAACCCTAGAAGGGGAGCAGATCTTGCCAGGAAGTTAATGAAGTTAAATTTACATAGTCAAAGAGATTTTCAACTCGAGATCTTCCACAGACATTACAGATTTGGTGCTTAGAGATAAAATCAAGTTTGGGATGTAGACTTTGGGACTTGTCTGCATACAAATAATACTAATACCTATGGGGTTGGATAAACTTGCCTAGGAAGAGATCATAGGATAGAGAGAAAGCAAAGGAATCTTGTTTTTAATTTGCTAAGGAAAGTATATACTATTTCAGTTTCTTTTTTTTTTTTTTTTTTCTGAAAATAAGTATAGGAAGGGTTTGGATACCTTGAAGTGTAAAAACTTTATTGCTATGTGTCCAAGTCCATTACTGCTACAACAGAATGCCACAGACTTGATAATTTGTAAAGAAGAGAAGTTCATTAGGTTTATGGTTCTGGAGGCTGGGAAGTTCAGGACCATGGTCCTGGTATCTGGTGAGTGTCATCTCATGGTAGAAAAGTGGAGGGCAAGACAGCATGTGTGAGAGAGAGTGTGAGGAGCCAGCCTTGCTTTTATAACAAACTGTTCTCAGGATAACTGATTCCCTCTTATGATAAACACATTAATCCATTCATAAGGGTTTCACCCTCATGACCCAATACCTGTTATTAGGCTCGCCTCCTTGCACTGTTACATTGAGGATTAAGTTTTCAACATATTATTTTCGGGGACACATTCAAACCATATCATTAGGGTAATACTATGGGCATTTAAGGACTATCACTAAATTTTGGAAGACTTCAGCATGTTAACATTGGTGGTTTACCATGAAATGACTCTTGAAGCTAATATCAGAGAAAGAAAAATTGGACTAAGTAAACTGATTCCCATTGTGATATTTCTTACCACATATTTTAAAGTTCTTTATAGATTAGTAGGATATTCAACGTAAAATCATCCACTTTCTAGGCAATTGAATATTTCTCAAACATTTAAAATTATTTAACAAGACCTCAAATTGTTGGATTAGCTCTGTAGTGAAATCAGATTATGTTATTAGAAACAATGACTTGACGACTTGACGCTTTTTATGTCTAGGACTTTGCTACATTTTCAACCTGCATACCATGGAAAGAATCACAGAATATAAAAGCTGAAGTTGACTGTAAAGATGACTCAATACAACCCTCTGATTTTACAGGTTAGAACATGTAGACCCCCAAGGGGCTAACCAATGTACTAAAGATGATTTAAGTAAAAGTAGAGTCTGGACAGGAATCCAAGCCTCTTGACTCTAACTCCCGTGCTTTTGTCCTAAGGGGTGCTGCTACTCTCCAAGAGCACCCCAAAATTATTACATTACACATTATCTTTAAGCAGGCACACTTTTCCTTCCTATTTCTCTTCACTCTAGAGTTTAGAAACAAACAAACAAACAAACAAACAACCCTAATCCAGATACAGGATATGTATGAAGCATCTCCAGGAACTATTTACATGAATAAGTGAGAATTGTGGGTTAATCCCAGCATTCGAAGTTGAAAATGGACAGAGTAAATTAAAACTAAGAAGTGTGACAGAAAAAATTAAAACTCTTTTACTCAGCACTTTCCTTTTCCACCCCTAAAATAAGCAGTCTGCCCCTAAAAATAATGCCAATTTAAAAACTGAAGCCAGTAAAGGATGATTTTGCCAATGATGTCAAACTACTTTGACGGAATCATTTTGGTTTCATGTAGATGCTGCTTTAGACTACACACAAATGTGTGTGTGTGTATGTGTGCTCAAACACACATATACAGACATATATATATATAAATAATCTCATATATATTTATTATATTATATGTTTTTTCCTACTTCCTCCTATCTCCTCTAGAACTAGTTTCTTAAGAAGGTCAGGGAAAACAAAAGTACCAAATCACTGTGTTTCTAACATACCCTGAGATACCTTGCAGAAAAAAAGATAAATTAATAGGAGGTTAAAAAAAAAAAAAAAGGAAAAAATTAATTAAATGCTGCACTCCGTTGAAGAGTGCTAAGTGAGTCACCTTTGGATGGAGACCTTCTGGCAGTATCGATATGGGCTGGCTTCCTGTACCTTGAACTCTACCTATAGAAATCACTGCTGTTACTGACTCAACAGTTCTGCTTGTTTGTCAAAATAGGGTGCTGCTTCTCAATACAACTGTGATTCCACAGAGCTCACTAAGAGCATGACATGCTTAATAGAGTTTACATCAGGACACTGGAGGTCAGAGCCCTTCCCCCTTTTTCCACTGTGCATTATATCAATTTTCCCCTTAGTATCATCTAATTTAATTTAATTTTAGTGTAAGGGGTTCAAAAGGCATGTCCTCAAACAACTGTGTTCCTTTCTCTTTCCAATAACCCCTCTTCAATTTTTAGGTAATAACTGACACTCAAACAGTGTAGATGGTACCAGTAAATTCTTACATATAAATACATTTGAACATATTCCCATTTCAGATTTTGTGTAAAAAATAAGTGATTTTTAAAAAAAGTATTATTCTACAAGCTCTTGTATCTGTTCTTCGAATCCAAGGATGACGTATTTGAGGGCTTCACTACCAGAAGTCAAAACTGAGTTTACTGTCTGCATAAAATTAAAATACTATATTCTTAAGTCAAAATTTCCAAGGAATTTTCTCTACTCCCAAAGCCAGTTCATCCTATATCTTATGAATCTTGCTTTTTTAGGTTCTTTGAACCAGCCTGTCTTAGCTTTCAGGTGATAATATCTCCCAGATTTACAAACATGAAAGGGAAGGAATTCTAAAGATAGACCTCATATTACATTGCAAGAGCAGGCCATTAACTATATATATATCTGAGTCATCTTGACATCCCCATGTGTTCAGAGGCATCAATATCAGTGTCCGTTTCAGCAAAAGTAGGACCACCTCACAACCTGAATCCACGGTCTCAGTGCTAATTATTACCGGTTGTACCATCTTAAATCCTGCGCAGTTGGCTGCTGGCAAGTGCTCCATCAAGCTTGCTCTGCCCTGGACCTGTTTTGGTCCTCCTGAAAACTACACACAGGTTCTTGGAGCCTTGAGTTTCAAGGGGGTCTCCATAAATGAGTCATTATCTACTGGTGAGTGCAGCATTTTGTGTTTCAACAGGGAGGAAAGAGAAAACCCACTCAGGGCTACAAGCACACGCTCAGTCAACTTCTCACTCCATATGCATGTGAAAACTGATATGTCAGTGCTGGCCCTAGAATTTTGTGCAGACATACCCTTTGAACCCTGTACTAAAGGCAGGAGGAAGCAACTTCTTGTTTTTTGTCCTCCCTGTCTCCACTCCTCACTACATTTGGTCTAACAGCCAGAGTCAAATCATCTAAGTCAATGACAAGAGTTAACTGCTCTATATAAAACAGTTTTCCCTGTGACTCATTTGTTTTCAGTAACATCCTATGCATACCAACTGTAACGTTAGTACAAGTCCCAGATTAGTGCAAGTCAGCTAATTGTCCTAGAATGTGAAAGGCAAACACCAGTGGGACTTTAAATAATGGAATAACTTCTGCTCTTGATAAATCATCTCTGCTTTAAATACAATTATAGAGGCATTGCAAATAGAACTAGTTAATTAAAACTTTTAAAATGATGTATACCAATTTCCAGAGTAAATCAGGTGTGTGAATTCAACTGTAGAGCAATGTAAAGTGTGTTTTTAGATTGAATAGACTCATTATGAGCCATCTATGTGGTTTATGTGCTTTTTAATTTACTTCAACTTCACTGCACTTGTTTCTTGTTATTTTTCTTTTAATCCGTCATGAACTAGAAAAATAGTTTAAATTTTTAAAATTTATAGTTGATCTTTTATGACTTCTCGTCTTATGCTTTTGTAATTTTGCATTTGCAAAGCACTTTAGTTAACAAAATAATTTTAACCATGCATCTCCCTTCATTGTTGATACAACAGACCTCCTCATTACCTACTTGAGGAAACTGGAGGTTCAAGAATTCCAGTGATTTGTCATAAGTCACATTGCCAGCAAATGACAGAACAGTGGCTGGAACATTGGATTTCTAAAGCCAAGTTCCCTTTTAATCATAGCTGCACACTGTTACCCATCCATACCTCATGCTTTTCTATCTCTAAGCCTTAACATACACAAATATTGCCCTTGCTTACTTACCTTCTACCTCCTACCCAGCTCACAGAGTCTCTGAGGTTCTGCACTGTGTCGGAGGGGACTGTGCTATGTCCAGGCTAGTTGGTTTTCTCCAATTCTCCATATGTTAAGGCTGAGCCTAAATGTGTCTGATGGGGGAGGTAGAGGTTATGTGACTCTCAGGAGAGATGTGAAGGTATGACTAGAATAGGTTTACTCCAGTAAATGTAAAATGTCCCCTTACAGTACAATTTGAGCTAAAAGCATACTCCAAATCATCTCTTTTACAATGTAGTCATGTTACCTAAAATATCCAACAGTAGAGACTCACTCCCTTAATGCATAACTTCTGTGAACGTTTTGTTTTCCTTCCTTCCTTCCTTCCTTCCTTCCTTCCTTCCTTCCTTCCTTCCTTCCTTCCTTCCTTCCTTCCTCCTTCCCTCCCTCCCTCCCTTCTTTCTTTCCTTCCTTCCTTCTCCTTTTTCTTTCTTTTCCCAATATGAAGATGCCTAGGTGGTAGTTACTCTTTCAAATTGGCCTCAAACAATTCTGTCTTTCCATGTGCACACGTTATCCTATCCACCAAGAGATAGAGCTTACGTCGCTGTCTCTTGAATTCAGGTTGGGCCTACAAAGAACTAATGTGCTAAGACTTCTAAGCTCAGGCATTAAGAGGCCTGGAATCCTTTAATTCCTTCCTGTTGGAGTTATGAGACACCATGTACAAAGTCTAGGCCCATCTGTTGGAGAGAGAGGCCCTGGAAGATGAGAAGCCAGGCAGAGAGACCCGTGGAGGAGCGCCAAGCTACCAACCAAGTACCATCTGCAGCCCAAATACCGTCTGATTATAACCTCAGAAGAAACCCCAAGTGAGGCCAGTAGAGGAACCATGCAGGTTCTAGCCAAACCAGAAAATCATAAAATACTTTTTTAAATGGTTGTTGCTTTAAGCCACTAGTTTTTTAAATGATTTGTTATGGAGCATATTGGTCATTTACACTTGATTCTGAATGTTCAGGAACCCTCAACAAGTCCTCGAAAAATATGGGCCCCAAATTAGGCCAATTTTGAACAGATTTGGGTGATCTAAGGCAGCATGGTGGTAGAAGGTATATGATGATCTGTGAGTAGGGGAAAGAGAATTGCTGCCAAAGATAGAATAGAAACCCAGAAAAGGGAAAAACAGGAAGAAAAAGCAACACTTGTTCGGATTTTAGATTCAGTTCTATGTAACTCTGAATCTTTTTCTTGTGTTCCAAGTTTTGTTTAAAATAGAGACAAATGTCACCCATAGTACGGGTTTAACACTTCAAGGAGTGCATCTATTTCCATTTTCTGTGATCATTTCTGGGTTCAAAAATTAAAAAGGAAACTCAACGATGGAAACTCACCAAGTTATCCTTTTTAAGGGCTGGATCTTAGCATTATGGAAAACAGCACATTGTTTGGCACATGGTAGCCACTTTGTACTTCCCTCCCTCAATTCAGCTAATACAGGGCTCTGCCAGACCCTGGGCAGTTAGGGTACAGGGAAAGAGACTCTCATAGATACCCATGGGTTGGTTCTGGGCCCTGTCTTCCATCCAAAGGAGAAAAACTGGATCATCACTTGTCCATTTATTATTTAGCCTTGTAGTGTCTGTCTCGCTAATGCCCACAAAACCTTGGATAAAGCTAAGAAATGTAGAAGAAACATGTAAGTTAAAACGAGCTCAAAGTCACTTGCTTCTTCTATTTATTTATTTGGTCTGAGATGATTCCCACATTCACTTACCACATGGCATTAAATCATTCTGGTCCTTGAGTTATTATTACATGATTCAAAGAGTATAATTTACAGAATTGCCAGCCCAGGCTGCACTCTATTCCACACCAAAAAAGGACCACAAGGAGGGGAGAAGAAAAATGACTGTTTCCTGGTAGCCCATATTTACGCAATTTTCTCCCACCACAGATTGTTTTGGCAGTCTAGACAGAGTCTTGTAAAATCCTTTTCTGATGTCATCCACATCCTTCCTTGATAAGTTCAAAATGAATCCAGAGCAAGCATGGCTCCTCTAGCCATGTCGTACAAATAATTAGTGCAGTGCCACCCGGAGAGGGCTTTGCACTCCAGTGATTTCCACATGAGAGGAACGGACTGATGAGCTGGCCACCAGATCATGTAAATATGTGGCAGAAAATGCAGCTGCTGAAGGGAAAGAAGAAACACACATGTGGGCATTTCATGTTTTAAAAGAACTTTGTGGAAAATGGAACAGATCAGAGAGAGAAGTAGTCTAGATTCAAGGAAAGAAAGATCAAGGAAGTTATTTTCTTATTGAAGCCAGGAACGTAGTATAGAATTAATGATTCCTTAAAAGGCAGTTTAAAAATGTATTTCTAAGGGAAGACATTAGATCATATTTCTATCATATTTTGTACAGTGGGAAAATGCTTCCAGGTTAGGACTTGAAATTCAGGTTATAAGAGCTGGAATTTATTATTTCATCATTTTACTTATTTATCCATCAGTAGATGAATAAATTAACATACCAACATACGTCTTCTCTAGTAGAACATAAAATATACAAGACACATTCAAACAGTTATCAGGCTTATAGCCTCATTGAAAATCAATGCCAATTTGTTAGAAAATAATGTATTGATCAGCAAACAATGACAGATATGTCCTCTGTTAAAGACTTGAAATTTTCCTTTGCTCTCAGTTTTTATTTTCATGTGATTATACCCTTCTTGCCTTCAGCTGCAACTGAAAGAAAAATGCTTCTCCTATTGCACTTTTAAAATTCTCTAGTTACAGTCTCCAAAAATAATGAAATTGTATAAAATTGAGTAAGAAATGTTTGATTCCATTCTTCCTGCATTTTCTCTGCGGTTGGTTATTTCAGGAAAAAAAAATACGAAATAGTTGACATGTTTTTTTTTTTTTTTTTCCTGCATCCTGACATATTTCTCAACTCCTCAGCCTCTCCTCTCTCTATCCTGCCTTGTTTCTGGCCATCTTCTCTTCTTGTTTGGCTGTTATATTATCTGCCTCAGTGTTCTCCTGTACAATTCTCACACATAAATCATGTTCTCTCCTCACTTAAAGCCATGTGATAGCCTCTGAACCCCTCACCATGCCCTGCCATCAGCTTCAGATTGCATGTGCTCCTACCTACCCTTTGCTGGAGCCTTATCTTCCACCATTGCTTGAACCTCCAGGTTCTCTGAAGCATCCAATGCATTGGCCAATTCTGCCCCTCCTTCACTTTGTCTGCCTGGCAGATTACTACTCATTCTTTATGAAACAAACCTCATGTGTTCTTGCCATCAATCCATGTGGTCCTACTGGGCTTCTTTATTTGACCAGTCCTGGTTCCACATTCCACAGCTGACACCACATAAAAACAGACGCTGGTCACTCTTAGACTGGCCACAGCTTCTGGTTGAACTCACTACTGTTCTCAAGCTTACCTCTCCCAACTCTGTGCCTTCCCTGTCTCTGACCTCTACTACATCCCTCAGAGAGATTTGCCTCTCTGGCTCTGACCTTTGATTTTATTTTTGACTACCATCTGTGTCATCTTCCTTGATAATCCCACTCTCATTTGTGTAAACATTTCACTGGGCTGGCTCTTTGGCCTATATTACCTCAGCTTTACCCAGCAAAGAATCCCCCAATTTCCCTAGAATCCCCAGAGAGACCATGTGTTCTATTCTTTCCAGTAGAGATCATGTTGTCTTGTCTTTCTGTTTTCACCAGGCAGCAAATTCCTGAAAAGCAGGCATGATGTCTTACTCTTTTTGCTGTCCTTGGGGCATAATTTAGTGCCTGATGTATAGCAGTATTTGTTGAATGAGTGAATGTGATTTTTGCATTTCCTACCTATCCATTTCATTATATCCACCTGCTTTATCAGATTGTTTGGAATACAGTGGGACTTCAACAAATATATTTGGATTAAATGAACAAAGTTGTTAATATCCTCCTGTAGCACTTGACTTGTTACAGTGAGCATAAATAGTGTTTGTAATTTTTAAATTGAAAAGGAGACAAAACATTTTGGAAAACAAAAATAGGTGGTTATGTCCTTCTAAGTTAAGCACTGTGAACTCAATTTAGAGACTAAATTAGGAATATTTCCTTAATTAATAATTTGCAACTATATGGAAAGAGGTGCTGAAGTATTGTCCATGGACAAAAAAGGGCTTTCTAAATAGGTGCACAAGAGAAATAATGTTAAATGTCGATTATTGTCAAACTCTAGAAAAATCGACTTGCCTGCAAAGGAAAGTATTCAAAAAGTGTTTAATAATAGTTTGAAGAAATGTAACAATGACATATTTTTCAAAGATGTGTATCCCCAGTAATATTAGTTATAGATATATTATCATAAATATATATGATAAATAATAAATGTAAAAATGTAAAAGTCATTATTGTAACTTGCTAACTGTTCCTTTCCCTATTTATTTATCACATTTTCATTATTAATTCACTCAGCTAAGATGAATCAATGCATTCTCTGCGCCAGTGACTGGGCAGGTGCAAAGTACATCACATACTGGAAGAAAGAAGCCTATTCAAGGCACAATTTCAGGAATAGTTCAGCTATCCAACTTAGCCTTCTCCAGGAACTAAAATCTTAAAATAGTTAGGGTCTGTATATAATTCAATTTCACACATAACTAGAGAAATAGAAATGAAAACCACAGTGAGATACCATTTTCACCTATTAGCTGCAATAAAGAATATGAGATAACAGATGCTGGTACAGATATTGGGAAATTGCTACTCTCACACATTGCTGGTACAGGTTTAAATTGCTAAAGCCATACTGAAGAACAATTTAATAAATATGCAGTAAAATTAAAAAATGTGTCCATGCTATGACCCGGCAGTTCCACTTGGGTACATTTCTTAAAAACAAAAGTGAAAACATTCTTGCTCTATAGGCTATACAGAGACATGTTCATTACAACATACCTTTTATCAGCAGAAATCTTGATGACTGACTTCATGTCCATCTGTAGGTAAGAAATAAATAAATAAATCATAGCACACTTCTATGGCTGTCTATACCAGTTAAAATAATCATAAATGTTCTTAAAAATAATGTTGACTAAAAAATTATGTATTTATTTATGTAAATTTAAAAGCACAAAAAGTTGACAGTAATGGATACTATTACATGTATATAAAAGTATAAAAACATATTTGAAAGTACACACTCAAAACTCATTTTGGTAATAGTTTCTGGGAAGTGGGAAGAGGAATGAGCCTTGGGGGTTGTAATTAAGAGATATTTATATTTATCTGCAACTTTTAATTTCTTATATAACACTGGCAGCAAGCAGCTATGACAAAACATTAACAATTGTTAATTCTGTGTACTGGAAATATGGGTATTTATTATATTATCTTTATAACTTTTCTATATTTCTTTCATTTCTCCAAAAATATACACACATGAGGGAGAGATTTCTGTCCTCCAATAAGCTTGCTAAACCCAGTTTATCAAGTTTTTTAAACAAAGTTTAAAACTTTTTTTAACTGCAAGATGTTTCAGAGCCTTAAATATGACATATTATGAATTTTCAAGAAGTAATTATAGTGTATTAAAGAAAAGGAGTTATAACTCCAGATTTCAACACATGCTATGAAGGAGCAAAGAGGCACAGTGAAGACTGAAGGCATGGAGTGAGCGAGGGAACCTACACAGAGGACAATCATGATCAGGAATGGCCTCCCTTCATGGGTGATATTTACATCAGGATAAAGAAAGAGAGAGTCTGCCTTTCAGAGTTGGGCGGAGGAAGGAGAGGAAGAAACAGCATGTGGGCAGGTTCCAAGATGGGCCAGAGCTTGGGGCAGTTGTAAAGTGAAAGGAGTTGGGACCAAAGAGGACTCTTGTTGAGATTCTATCTGAAATATAACAGGATGCCAAGGAGAGTTTACCCGAGGCACCGTGGGTCACACTGCTGTCTTCTCTTCATGGCTGTGCCCCCCGAACCTCTCTGTGGCCTGAGGAAGTGGTATTATCCTTGGCCTAAAAGAGCCAGTGTTCACAGTGGCAAATAAACATGTAAAGGAACAATTCAGGGTGCTAAGAGCATTGTAGAGGTTAAAAACAAATGACATGGGAGCACGAGTTAGGGACACAAACCCTGCCAGTGAGAGGCTCCTTCCAGAAGCACAGGTCTAGCCATTGAGAGCACTGTCCACAGCACATTAAATAGTTTACAACTCAGCTGCCCTCTGCCACCTGGTGCATTTCTAGTGTCACACTGCAAAGCGATAATGCATATCCAGTGCCAATAAAAGTGAATCATAACGGAAAAGTTAACTTTCTTCCTATCATCCCTTCAGACCCAACCTGTCCCCTGCTGCTACTGCCACTATGATCTTTCTACAATACGTGGCTGAGAATGTCACTCCTAAGGAGGTCCTTTGTCTACAGAATTATATCCAGGTTCCTTAGGATGGCAAATCAAGTCCTTCTCAGTCTGGTTCCTCCTATGTGTTCAGCCTCCACTTCCTCCACTCTCCCATGTACACCGTTCACTGTGACCAAATGAACACCTGTCTGTTCCCCGAACATATCATGCTCTTTCCAGCCTTCATGTCTTTCCTTTGCATGCTGTTCCCCTGCCTGAGATGTTCCTTCCCCTCCTGTTCACTGAAGGGAATGTGTACCTTCTCCGTAAAACCTCACATGACTCCATAACATGATGGCTCTGCCCACTTTATATAAGCCCATTGTAAAGGATTGTTTGCACATTTGTTTTCATGGTAAACCGATTTCCTCAGGATTGGAGATTCCATATTATTAATTTCCCTACCCCTGGTATAACACTGTGACCAATCCATAATGGGCATTCAATATGCATTTGGTGAATTGAAGTGGAGACTAATCGGCAAGGGAAAAAAATCTCAGAAAGCATTTTTTAAAAGCCATTTGGAATAATCTTCATCAGTATCTGCTGTTTTGGAGTATCTGTGTCTTTGCTGCCCCCCATTAATGTAGCTCACCAAGAATTGTCATTAACTATAAGACTATTCAATCAAAGAATACAGGCTTTTCCAAGATGAAATATTAAGAATGTAAACATTACAGTAGTGGAAACTCTTGCTGGTTGCAAACTACTATAAAAAATTCCAAAATCTCCCGCATAAAGGTATGAAGATGCCCTCTAAAGAGGATATTACTAAAAAGTCTATTATAGCTGGCAGTTACTATAGGCCAAATACTCTCCTAAGGGCTTTACTTGTGTTATCTCTCTCAGTACTTACTACAAGCATATGAGGTAAGTATTATTATGGCACCCATTTTACAGATGAGAAAACTGTAGCACAGAGGCCAAGTAATTTGTCAATGTCACATAACAAGGAAGCTATGATTTGAACCATTCAGCTTGGTTCCAGAGACTAAGCTCCTAGTCTTCATGTGATACTACTTCTCAGTTTCTTCCTGTAATTAGTTTATGTTGCCAGGATTCCTTCTTTTATTCCTTCCTTCCTTCCTTCCTTCCTTCCTTCCTTCCTTCCTTCCTTCCTTCTTTCCTTCTTTCCTTCTTTCCTTCTTTCCTTCTTTCCTTTCCTTCTTTTGAAGTTATTATTGGATACTCACTTTTTTTTCCCTTTTTTGAGACAGGTTTGCTGTGTTGCCTAGGCTGTAGTGCAATGGTGCGATCTTGGCTCACTGCAACCTCGGCCTCCCAGGTTCAAGTCATTCTCATGCCTCAGCCTCCTAAGTAGCTGGAATTACAGGTGGCTGCCACCATGCCTGACTAATTTTTAAATTTTTAATAGAGATGGGTTCTCGCTATGTTGCCCAGGCTGGTCTCAAACTCCTGGGCTCAAGTGATCTTCCCGCCTCTGCCTCCCAAACCGCTGGGATTACAGGCGTGAGCCATGGTGCCTGGTCAGACACTCATTTCTTAATACAAGTATTAGTATTTAAAATATTTCCATGGTGGTTGACAGGCAGGCACCTCTCTGAGACTAATGAGTAACATCCTATTATTCTGGTCCTCCTGGTCCCACCACATGCCCAACTAAAGTCCAGTGACATAGAAATAAAGCTGGAGTTGCACTGACTGTTGCTCCAGGTGTATGGCCTCAGTGGCATGGATGAGTTGGTATCCATGCAATTCTTAAATATTTTTAATATCATCCCTAAACTTAACAAAATCAACTTATGAACCTTAGGCTAAAGATAGCAGTAAAGTAGGCAGGGAGAGGTTCTGTGAGTTTCTTAACAAAAGTTGGAAAGAAATTACAAATTTCTGCCCATCTTTGGAGGGGTTGCTGCCTGTGGACAGAGCGTGGGCTTTGAATTAGATAGAAATGGGTTTGTCTCTTATCTCTACCATTTAATAACAATATGACTTTGTGGCAATGAATTAACTTTTCAGAACTTCAGTTTGTTCACTTAAGGATGGTGCTAATCTTTCATGGACACTATGAGGACTAAGTAATAGAAAGTACATGAAGTGCTTAATTTAGTATTTTGTATAATACAAAGGTATTGCTCAGACAATGTGAGATGTGCTAGGTACTATTGTTATTATATAAAGTAGGCGCAGTAGTAGTGTCTACTTTATAAGGTGGTTATAAACATTAAATGAGTTAAAAGCAAAGCTATGATTTTGAACCAAGCTTGAATAATAAACCTTCAATATAGATATTGGTTATTATCATTTTGTCATAAGTTAATTCTGTTTAAAGTTTGTAATTTATGTGCTACCTTTTAAGAAGAGACCTTTTACTTTTAAAAGAATTCTTTCTAAGCTGAAGCACTGTGGAAAAAAATACTATGGAAATAGAAATACTTTTTTTCACCTTTGTATAAGAATTCAAACCCTAATATAGCTGATATAGCAGTTTTAAATGATGTTTATGACTTTACTTTGTAAAACTGATAAAAATCATTTTCAACTTAGGAAAAGTCAAACAAATATCTCATTTGTAAAGTCTATCACAAATATGTTTTAATATTTTGTTTGAATACTTTGAGGCAGTGGTGGGTGTACTCTAATTCTAAGAGACAATTATCCAAAAAGGAGAGGATAAAATGATATTAGTTCACATTTTGTTTTCTATTGGTTTTGACAAAAAGAAAATGAATGTTGAAATGAAAAATCAAAATGAGATCCTTTGGAAGAAATTTTATAGTTTTATTTTGTTTTTGGAACTTCTAAGGGGGATTTTTTTTTTTTTTTTTTTTTTTTTTTGAGATGGAGTCTCTCTCTGTCACCCAGAGCGGAGTGCAATGGTGTGGTCTCAGCTCACTGCCACCTCCATCTCCTGGGTTCAAGCGATTCTCCTGCCTCAGCCTCCTGAGTAGCTGGGACTACAGGCAGGTGCCACCACATCCATCTAATTTTTGTATTTTCAGTACAGATGGAGTTTCACTATGTTGGCCAGGCTGGTCTTGAACTTCTGACCTCATGATATGCCCACCTCAGCCTCCCAAAGTGCTGGAGATTAGGGTGCTGGTCTCGTGAATTCCCAAAATGACACAAAATCCCACTGAAACTTTAGTTGCCACAGGCGACCAACAAAAACACTAACACAGAGAGGGTTTTCTAGTTTTAAAGTAATTTACTACATAATTTCTGAAATTACTGAATGAAGACTGAGAGAATTAGTTCCAGTTCTGCCTTGGCCATTAGTCACATCTATGCACTTAGGTAATTTGTTTAACCTCTCTGCCTCTCAGGACCATCATGTGTAATGTTTCTGGTCAGATGTGGTGTTTTTATTCTCCATTTTAAGTTCCTCTAAATTTAAGATTCCAATAAGCAAATCTAGGGGAAAACAAATGAGTAAAACATTTCTAACACTGCATGTGTTGGGCTTCACAATGAGCAGGTTGCTTAATTCAATTAACTCACATTTATTAAACATTTATTAAGTGCTAGGCACTACAGATGTAAAACTGCATTCTCCAGGAGCTCCTATTCAGGTAGAAGAGATAGTAGAATAATTTATAAAACTGCAAAAGATGTTGCTGGGTGGGTGTCGTCAGTCAGAAGATTATGGGTAGCTTCCTGAATGAAATTTGAAGGATGAAAGTTGAACATTTAGGCCATTCTACAATTAATAAAATTAAAAAGTAAATGAACTTGCTGTCGTTCTAAGTTGATGGTCTCATATGTATCTGTATGAAGTGGCCCCTTTGATGAAAAGGCAACCCTTTGGTTGGGCACTGGACACTTTAAGTACTATTGCTACTCAGCAAATAGTTTAGAGTTCTCCGTAGGCAATTCTTGCAAGGCCGTATTTATAACATTTTGTAAACAACTGAAGTGGGTGGACAAACCTCCCACTGTCACTACCGCCTTCCCTGCTCAGGACTCACTTCCTGTTCACTCCCACTAGGCAGGAATAAGGCAGACTCAATGCTATTTTCAGCCAATAGCACCTCTCAAATGAGTTACCAAGCAGGGCAGAGCATACATTTGAAAAAGATAGAGTCGGCGCAGCAAACGATGCTTATGTGGTGTTCTGTAAAGAGCCAAAATCGCTTCAAGAACTAAAGGAATGCCGTTTACAATCTACAGAGACATTGTCTCTTGCACCCCCAGAAAGCTAAATTCCCTCTTATAACAGCCAGTCTCTTCAAACTAAACTTCCAACCCTTTTTTTTTCTTGCCATTGGCTTTGGTCTACTTGCTTGTAGGATGATTTTTCTTTTCAAAAAGTTGTTTGCTCTACTCTGGGCAGAAAATTAGAAGCCAGGAGGATGTATTATAATCTGTCTCCTCCCAGGTAGGAGGCAGTTGATAATAATACCTACAACAGTTTTGGAGTCCTATTCTGAGCCAGTTTCTTTCACAATTAGCTAGTTTAATTTTTTCAATTATCTGCAATGGCAGGCACTATGTTCCTTGAAGACTGAGAACTCAGAGACGTTAACTGACCTAATGGCAAGAATATGGTAATAAGACAATAAAATGTTTATCTAGCCAGCATTCATCCTATATGCTGGTGGAATGTTTAGGTGATATCTCTGGGGATGTGAGCTGGGAATTCCGCGTATCTGCTAAAGACCTTGTCTTTTCTCTACAGCGATCCAGCCACCCTGGAGCTGAAGTCAGAGGGAGGTATGGGCCAGGTGAGATGGATACTTTGGCAAAGCAGGAAAATCTTTGTATGTTTGTCATATATTTTGTTAATCCTACTCTTATTACTGTTCATATTTGTCTGTGAATAATGTCCCTTAACTAACAGTACCCTCAACTAAGTAAGAGCCAATATTTCAGCAAAGGCAAGTTTCAAGTGCATTTTTTGTTGCTGTGAATGTTAAAATGGAAATATATTCAGATAAAGCAAATGAAGTTTGGGTTCTGGATATAGTCAAATAATACTTCAGCTTATATTGCCCTTTTTAAGAGTTTTCTTAAAAATAATTTCTTGTTTAAAATGAACTATAATAATTGATATGTAAATTAGTACTTAAAGAAATGTATAAAAAGAGCTACAAAACCAAAATCAATATTTAAACTATACAATTTTCTTATTTCTTAGCTGTTACTTAATATTGCATATTTGTGCAGTGGTATCAATAAAGATGTAAACATTTAACCAGTCTCAAAACATCTCATTATTTTAAATTTTATATGCAGTTTTTATTTTACTTAACCTATGCTCGAAATTATATCATTTGATCTTGTCAGATAACTTTTCACAAGAACAACTGTGAACTCTTTTTGGTTATTTTCTTATATGTATTAAATTATGTTCTGCCTATTCCCTAATGCATAAGAGGAGACTGACAATAGGTATATGAAATGTGGCTGGGCACAGTGGCTCACGCCTATAATCCCAGCACGTTGGGAGGCCTAGGTGGGCAGATCACTTGAGATCAGGAGCTGGAGACCAGCCTGGCCAACATGAGGAGACCCCATCTCTACTAAAAATACAAAAAAAAAAAAAAAATTAGCTGGGTGTGGTGGTGCATGCCTGTGGTCCCAGCTACTCAGGAGGCTGAGGCAGGAGAATCACTTGAAGCTGGGAGGTGGAGGTTGCAGTGAGCCAAGATCATGCCACTGCACTCTAGCCTGGGTGACAAAGTGAGACTCTGTCTCAAATAAAATAAAATGAAAATTAAAATGTGACAAAGTATCATAAGTTAAGGATGGAATAAAGGAAACAAAATCAGGACCAAAGAGTAGACAAAAATGAACAAAAATTGCATATCATTGTGACCTACACATATATTGGGACAGGGAATAACATAGGGAGGCAATTTGGCTTGCCAGCAACTAAGTGAAGAAGATGTAGTCCATTATACAGTTCAGAGTTCATGAGATAAAAACAAACTGACTGCTCATAAGAATTGCATCTGTTCTCAGTAGTGAGATCAGGCAGGAATTTCTCCCAGGAGCCCTCATAAAGAGGGCAATGTATGATGTGGAAAACACATTCTTGACAGCAAAGTTGGAATCAGAGCCTCTTTCTTATGAAGATCCTCAATGTAAATTGATGGGATCCCACTGAAGTTCAGTTTACTAAGATTAGTTCAGAGCTCTTTAAAGTAGTTACAGGTATTTTGAGCAGAAAAAAATAAGACCATAGAAAATAAAAATGGAAAGTTCTGATCTATCCTTGGCAATGAAGACTCACTTAAATGCTTTTAGTCTAACTCAAGTCAGAAAGCTTCCAGGGACCATATAAAGGGTTGCTTACAATTACCTACTGGTTGTTGTGCTCATCAGAAACATGATTTTTAATACAGGTAAAATGAAGCATCGTGGGATGTTGCATCGTTAGACTTAATGCCGGTAAAATGTAAGTGTACTGCAAATGAGCACTCTTGGCTACATTATGAGAGACAGGGTGGTTGCAGCGGTTAGAATCTTTTATCCTTCTATACCCTGCTTACAATTCTGGGACTTTTTCTTTTAAAGAAAAAGAAAAGGTAAATGTCTGAGGCAGGATAGCAAGCAGGCTTTATACATGTGTCCACGGCATTAGCCGCGTAGACCCTTGTAATGACAGGAGATTAAGGTTACTCTCATTGGGGCAAAGTGCTATTATTCATCAGCAAAGCCTCCAGTGGGAGAGGCAAACATGAGCCATGTAGCTGCTAGCCATCTCCAAGGCATGTCAGTGGATTTTGCACAGCGGGGCCTCTTTCATTTACTATGAGTTGTCACAAGAGAACTCTTAAGTAAAGATTTTATTCATTCATCTAGTAAAGAAACACATTTAGAAAGTATGTTCCAGTTATTTATTGCTACATAACAAATCACCTCAAATCTTAATAGCATAAAACAACATCCATTTCATTATGCTCATGTTTATGCAAGTCAAATATTCAGGCAAGGAACACAGAAAACAGCTCATTTTTCCTCCAGGAACTCTGGGGCTTCAGCTGGAGATTCCGGAATGGCTCAACTGAGGCTTCGTGGCCAGAGCCTTGGTTTATGCTATCAGCTGTTTCCTTAGTTCTTCTCCACATGGTGTCTGCAGGGGGTGGATGTATAAGATGCCTTCTTTACTCACATGTCTGGCTCCTGAACTTGGATAGTGGGAACAATTGGGAATTGGCTAGATATGTTTCTATCTTTCTGTGCAGCCTCTCCATGTGGTTAACTTGGACTTTCTTACATCATGGAAGTCCCAGAGTAGTCAGATTTCTTCGCAATGGCTGGCTTCCCCTAAGTAAGCATTCCAGGAGTTCACAGTAGAAGTTTCAAGGCTTCTTATTATCTAGCCTCAAAATTCACATGGCATAATTTCTGTCATAGTCTACTGGTTGCGCAAGGCCAGTCCATATTCTATATGGGGGACACTACACTGGGAGTCAAAGTTCTTAGGGGACCCATTGTTGGACAATAGTTACAACACAATATTTTGAAAATCAATCAGCTCTTTCACTTAAATTACCTTGCCTGCCACTTGCTATGCATGTGAGATGGAAGCGTAAGGGTGTTCACAATTGGAAGTAGAACATGAAAAAGAGGATTCTGTGATTTTGCAAGCCTAAAGGTTATTTACTACTGGTTACTCCATGTTTGGGGGTATTTTTCTCAGAGAATATATATCGCACTTGGCAGTTCAAGTCATAGGATAAGAAGCAGAACCAAACATGCGAGTATTGAAGATGGAAAATATTGGAGAAGGAAACAGGAGTGAGAGAGTGCACTTAGTTACTAAATATTTTATAAAACAGTGCCTGTTGTGAGAAGAAGTGGGGAAGTTTGGAACTGAACCTGTGAATAATGTTCATAAATAAGGTCTATTTTCATAGAATTCTTACACGAATCAAAAAGAATGAGCTTTAACAAAAACCAACAGGACCAGACATTTAGGAAAGGCTTTATTATCTCCATTTTATATGGAGACGCATAAAGATTAAATGACACGCCCCAAAATACATAGCAAGTTCAGTGGCAGAGGCAGGATGCATGCTCAGATTATGTAACTAGAAGTCAGTGAACTTCTTGGCTGCATCATGAGATCTCCTAAATCTGCCACCATACACTGTAGCAGTTAGAATTATTGATTGTAAATGCTAAAATTTGCTTTGGCTAGTGTAGACAGAAGAGAAATTTATTGGAAAATATCAAGTAGTTTATTGAATGGACAGGAAAGTTTGGAGAACTAGTTTCAGAAAATATTAACTGAGATAGTCATGGTCAAGCCAAAGGAAGAGGCTAGTTAGGGCAAGGGCACTGGCACTTACAGATTCTGGAATCTTGTAGCCAGAAGCAGCTATTGCCACTACTGTTCTATTGACTTTACTGATCAAAACTGATGAGTATATCTTGCAGTCTTTGAGATCCTTCAAAATCTAAAGGCCCAGGGAGACGCACATGATGAATCAGGCCTCAGTCACTTGCCCAATCTGCCAGGTGGTTGTTCAGGGAAGAAAGCTCTAAGCCTGTGTTTTCAACTCTCACTAAGGCACATACGTGGGGAAAGGGAGTTACTCAAAATGAAATGGGAGTTTGATTGCACGTTAGCCAGAAATAACAGCACGTGTCTGCCATACACATTTATACCTGCAGTGACCTCACTTCCCACTTACTCTATTTGAAACATGTAATGGTTTGAGGCGAGGATGCTAAGAGATGAAAGTGAAGAGTACCTGGCCAAACCTAGGATATTGGTCAGTGCAGTCCCCATTCTGAGGCACATTCTCTGTCCACTGCAGCTGGTGAATGAAAGAAAGAAAAAGAGGAGTCCAGAAGGGAGAAGCTGGCCGAAGTCTGGGACTTGTTTCATGTTCATGACAGCAATGCTGGCATTTACCTGCATTGCTAAGTAATCAGAAAAGATAATGGTGTAAAAGTCGATATTACATCAGTCCACTTTGAGGCCAAGATTACTGCCTCATGGTCTGAGAAAGAAATGCATTTTCCAGAGAGACATGCAAGAAGAGTTTTCAATGAATTCCTCACATTATATCCTGAGCAGACTTATGTGTACAGTCTAGCAAATGATTCTTTGCAGACTATAGGAGAAGCCTAGGAATAGGATAGGATAGAGAGCAGAATAATTGTTTAAGGGACTGTTGGATTTAATCAAAGGAAGAGAATAGGTATCTATTGATTTGCTTTATGAAACCAACAGAGAAATTCAAGAAGGGTGTCCATAAGAAAGGGAATTCTAGAGTCCAGATTAAGTTGAAAGTAGAATTACTCTGAAAATATCATGAGTGAATTTGGCTTTAATGGAGATAAAAGCAAACTCAGATAATAAGCCAAAGCTCTGAAAGAAGAGCAAGATAGAGTTGGCATTAAACTAAAGCAATTTATGAAATGAGCAGAATGAGCTACTAGATTCATTATCAGGGAAGAGGAAATAATAGAACAAGGAGCCAGTTATAGAATGAATATGGTAGAGTGAAATAGGAGAATAAATTCTTCAACATTGTGTAAGATCACCTAGCACATCCGGTCAGCGTGGAATCAAGTCCTTTTTAATAAGACAAAGCAAACTGAAACCAAGCATTTTAGATTTGTTGTCTCATGCCAACCAAATGCCCATTTCTACTTTACAGATGAGCAAATTGAGGCTGAGAGTCGTTAAATCATTTGCACCAAAAACACGTATTTAGCAGTGGGCTAGCAGGAGCTCAAGCCTAAGTCTGTGTGATTCAAAAGCTCAGACACTTCATTTTACAGGGATGACCCTCAAATTTAAGAATTTTAGGTTCTTAAGTAATCTGTGATTTTATTTATTTTTAACCTAAGCATTAAATAGAAGACAGAGGCTATTCTTGAGAATATTAGAATCTCTTCAGACTACGTGGCAAGGGACTACATGTTTCAGCCTCCCTTTTATCTAAATAGACCCATGTAACTACTCACTTCTATTAATAGACCAAGGTCACTAAGAATCAGGTGTGCTTTCTTTACTGGTACTCTTTCTTTTTCTTCCAACTGGATATTTGCATCCAGGACAACCCTGGAAGACACATGTTGAAAACAACACACCCTCTGCCAGCTTATAGCCATCTACTACCAACTGCACCCTCTTCCTCTCCCCAAACAAGAAGACCAGCATTAAACTATCAAATGAGTAAGATAAAGTTTTATGATGTGTTACACCAATAACATTGGGTTTTCATTGTTGTTATAGCAGCTGGAATTACCTGAACCAACACAATTAAATTTAATGATGCAGGATTTTTAATGCCTTGTTTATCTTTCCTCCTGCATTATTTTTGATGTCTGCAGGATTCATCATATCAGGGGTGATACAACAGTATGAAGGAGAGTTGCACCTCAAGTCTGACAATTATTCCCTTATGAGTAGACTCAAAAGAAAGGGGAAATGAAAAACAATTCTAAAATGCAGAATATTATTCTATAAGGACATTAATCATTTTTTTCTTTTTATAAATCCCAGTAGGATGTAAAATTAAAAATTGGATGCCTGAAACCCTTGGGAAACAACCACTAGATCTAACTTAATCTGTTAGTTCATTTGCTACTAACCAGATATTTAACAAATATGTATCTTAAGCACTATGTGGAATTATGAGTAAACTTTTTTAAATGTCCTCTAGAAGTGACTAATACAGTGGTATTAGCTATAAAGATATTAAGGCAACATTGCCCATAATAGCAAAAGAAACAATATCAATGTTCAATAACGGAACGGTATTGTGTCTGTTCTCCCCTTCTTTTGTTAGCAAGAGAATGCTGGAGTATGAGCTGATCAAACAGCAGCCCAGCTAAAGTCAATATTTCCAATCTCTCTTGAGATAGGTGTGACCATACAGCTAACTTCTGGCCAGGGGCTGTTTTAACAAAAGGTTAGAACAGTGTCACACTTCCTCAAGCCCTCCCATAAAGATATCTTGGCTAGATGGTGGAGCCAACTCACTGGCAAAAACCAGGTCTTCATGTCCTAGCCCATTGTTTAAATGATCATAACATATTAAGTTGAGAAAGAGGGGGAGAATAAGAGAATAAGAGAGGCCAGTGATTGCCAGAAATTTTGAAGCACGAAACTTGTGCTTGAGCTGCAACTAGGCCATATGCTCTTGACACAGCAGTGCCTCTTCTTTGTCTGTATGCTCTTGATCTCCCCTCAACACAGTGCTCTGCAGACTTCTCTCATGAATGCGATCACCCTTTAAATAAACACATAGCCAGGTTTCACTGAGGTTTCCTTCCCCAGGCTTAGTGTTACAAATTAAGATCTCCAATGTTGACAGATTGCAGCTCCCACTCCCCCTTAAAATCCTCTCATAAATTATCTCTTGTTCTCTATTCTGTAGCCTTTTCAGCTGTTTTATAGCCTCATGTGAGTAAGAGAGTTCAAAAGTTGTGTCAGTCGTTTACAGGCATAACAGGTCTATCTCTCAACTGCTAAAAATGAAATATAGCATCCATTATCTTGCTTTAACTGAAAGGGAGCCAGGACAGATTCCATTTTAATACTTGTGCCCACAAATAACAGAAAGCCACAAGCTAGGGAAAGCAAACAAAGAAATAGGGAGTATTTCTTAAAAGGATATATGAATAAAAAGGAAGTGTCCTACTCCATATAGCAAAAATGATTTTGAAAAAGAACAAAGCTGGTGAACTCACATTTCCTAATTTTAAAACTTACTGCAAAGCTATAGTAATCAAAACAACGTGACACTGGCATAAAAATGGACACACACACCAATGAAATAGAACAAAGAACCCAGAAATAAACCCATATACACTTGTGTATATGGCCAAATGATTTTTGACCAAGGTGCCAAGTCATTCAATGGGGAAAGGAGAGTCCTTTAAACAAATAGTACTGTGCAAACAGAATGTCCACATAAAACAGATGAAGTTAGAAACTTACCTAACAGCATGTGCAAAAATTAACTCAAAATGAACCAAAGACTTAAAACTATAAAACTCTTAAAAGGAAAAGCATAAAGCAAAATCTTTGCAACACTGGATTTGGCAATGCTTTTTTGGGTATGACACCAAAGGTACAGGCAACAAAATAAAGAATAAAGAAATTGTACTGCATAAAAATTAAAAGTTTTGTCAATGCCAGCAGGATGAAAAAGCAACATGAAATGAGATAAAATGTTTTCATATCATATATCTGATAAGGGATAAGGGACTAATATCAATAATATTTAAAGAACTCCTAAAACTCAACAACAAAAAACAAACAATACAATTCAAATATGGGCAAAGGACTTGAATAGACATTTCTTCAAAGAAAATATACAAATGGCCAATAGGTATATGAAAAGATGCTCAGTATCACTAATCATTAGGAAATGCACGTGAAAACTATAATGAGATATCATTTCATACTCATTAGGATGGCTACTATTTTTTAAAAAGAGACAGAAAATAACAAGCGTTGGTGAGGATGTGGAGAAATTAGAACACTTACACACTTTTTATGGGAATGTGAAATGGTCCAGCCACTGTGGAAAGCAGTATGGTGGTTCCTCACAAAATTAAAAATATTAGCAATTTCACTTCTGGGTCAACCTATAAGAATTGAAAGCAAGGTCTTGAAAAGATATTTGCACATTTATGTTTATAACAAAAGGTAAAATGTGGACGCAATTCAAGTTATGAACAGATAAACAAAGTGTGATGTATGTATGTACACAACAATAGAATATTATTCAGCCTTAAAAAGGAAGGAAATTCTAATATATGCTACAACATAAATAAACTGGAGCACATTATGCTAAGTGAAATAAGCCAATCACAAAAAGACAAATACTCTGTGATCCCACCTATATAAAGTACTTAGTGTAATCAAATTTAGAGAGACAGAAAGTAGAATGGTGGTTGCTGAGGGCTGAGGGTAGGGAAAATGGGGAGTTATTGTTTAATGGGTATAGAGTTTGTTTTATAAGACGACAAGAATATAAAAATGGATGGTGGTGATGGATACACAACCTTATGAATGCATTTTAATCCACTGAACTCTGTACTTAAAAATGGGTAAGATGGTAAATTTTATGTGTATTTTACCACATCCAAAACAAAATGGGGAGAAAAAAGGGCATCCTATAGCTTCCAAGGGCAGGAATACAGCCAGACGTTAGGAATAGAAAGGAACCTGGTGCAGAGAAGTCAGGAATCCGGAATACTTCTCTGGATTCTGAGTTGTTGGCTCCTGCTTTTCTCTGAGTAACTGTTTTATTCTTTTCTATCAGTATATTTGCTTTTTCTGTTATTCATTCCACATGGTTAGAGGTGGATGTCTCAAGGCTCTATAGTTTTTGTATATTCCATATTAAAGGAATTATCTAGAGTAAATTAGAATTTTTAATTTCAATATCAAATTTCTAACCGAGAGAATGTGATTAGCTCAGCTTAGATCAGGTGTCCAGTGAACTATGGATATGGGGTGAGGGATAAGACCTGACTCCCTGAAAACTATCCTGTGAGTGAAGGCTTGAAGGTAATGGGTCATTTTTAGCTGGATAGACACCTCAAAGTACCACCTTCATATATATGGCAACAGACTGTGGCAAATTGAGAGACATAATCAGCAGGCCTTGAAAGCCAATAGAATTTAAAGGACTTAGAGAAGAGCAGGAGGCAAAAATGCTGAAGGTAAAGTCAGAATAACTTAACTCTGAGGAAAGGGAAAAGGAAACAAAAGGATAATACTTTTAGTGTGAATGTATTGAGTTTAAGATTCTGATGTCAGATCTGAAGAGCAGTTGGTAAAATGGGCTAGAATTCAGGAGAGTATGAGAGTTGGATATATTAATTGTTTTATTTATTTAAATAAATAATTAATTCTGAGTACCTGCTTTTTGGCCGGTGCCCTTTAAGGCTCTGGGAATATAGCAATGAACAATATAGTCAGGTGGTCTTCACCCAGGTAGTTGTATCCCCCTTGGTTTCATTAATAGGCTTAAGAAACTCCATGAACCCCTTCAAATAATGAAAACTATACGTATATGCTTAAGTGTCTCTTTGAAGGAAGAAAGTCCCTGGATTTTCACAGAATCTCAAAAGGGTACATGACCTCAAAAAAGTGAAGAATTACAGATATAAAACTATATTTAGACACTAAAAATAAAATAGGAAGTACAGAAGCTGTTTATTGACAATGTCTTGATTAATACCAATATTGACAGTGTGGGAGAATGAAAAGAAATTTAAAAAAAAGATTCCACAACCAATCTAGAAAAATAATATTTTGAAACATTATCCAATGTGTTCTCTTTCTTACCACTTCCTTTTTATATGTAGTTAACTGTAAACCCTGATGTGAAGACTTAATGTGTTCAGGAAACAAAGAATAAAAGGGAAGAAATCCAGCATGAAAAGAGTCAGATTATTCTGTCTGAGTTTCAAAAGAAGCTCTTGAAAGCCAGTGATAGGGACAACTTTGAATGAGAAAGGTTTTTCTTTTTCTTTCTTTCTTTTTTTTTTTTAAACCTCCTTCCACCTCCTAAGAGTCTGGTAAATGCAGTATTTTCTTTAAACTATAGAATTTGTGACAATTCATGATCATTCAAGAGAAGATTTACACAGTAGATAGAGAGAAGTAGGAATTTTTTTTGGGCTGACGGGGAAACCCGGGGAGGAATAGAGAATAGCAATATGATTGGATGCTGATCTCAAAGTAAAAACCTGGTTGGGAGTTGGAGATAGCCAGATGGGTTTGGAGACTGAAAACCAAGGAGTTGTATGTTCTTTTTTCAAACTATGAAAAGAGATAGCATTCTCGAGGGTCTCCTGCCAACACGGAGTAGCCAGAGGAAAGAAAACATATTTTGAGGGCAGATATAGGTGGAGAGTGGGTTGAGATAGCCTCTTCACACTTTCTCCACCTACCTCCCAGCCCTCTTGAATTTTTTCCTTGAGATATATGAGATCCAAAATTGTTTTCTGTGTCTAATGAAACATTAGAAATAGCTGAGAGTTGAGAGGTAGTATTCTGCAAGGGGTTACCACAAAAGATGATGGGTCAAAATGACCAGTTACTAAAGAATAAAATGAGGCCAGGAGAGCCTTTTGCAGAAACTGCAGGGTGGCCAGCAAAAGCCGTGAATGCAAGGAGGATGTGACTAAGCCTGAAAGGATCACAGTGCCAGCCACCCTGAGGTAGGAGTGAGTCAGCAGAAGCAGGCCACTGAGTTTCCAACAGCAATCATCATGCACTTGCACAAGAGGGAAACAGGAGCGTCATCAAAAGTAAATTCCAGCCGAGACATTCTCTCCCATATGAGAATCAAAGGTAAGTCCCTCTGAGCTTTGACCAGTCTGGGAAAAAGGAAATGAGAATGCATAAGGCAAAAATCAGAGAAATGTGTTTTAATCAAGAATAGCTTCGGTGATCCTGATTTGATAAATTTAAGTATTTTACCATCAGTGAGCATGGGAGTCACCAGGTTCATTTGGAATGAAATAGTATTTTATCTTTGTTTAAGCTACATAGTGTGTAAAGACTACAGCTGCTACAATAGAAGTTAAATCAGGAAAGTCAGGTGCCAGAAATAGAAGAGGGGGTTTCAAGAAAGAGCACAGGGTCAACTCTAACAAATCCTGAAAAGGTTAAACAAGAAGTTTTGCATCTTGGTGAGAGTAGAAGCCAGACTGCAAGTAAGAACTGAGTGAGTAGTGAATAGAGAAAGTGAATGTAGACTACTCTTTCAAAAAAGATTAGCGATGAAAGAAAGGTGAACAATTGCAAAATTTCCTTAGTCTTAGTTTTCTTATCTGTGAAGTAAAGGAAAATAATAATTATTAATGTAAAGTTGATATTAGAACTAATGTATATAGCAGGCATAGCAGAGTGTCTTACACATATCAGATGTCTTATTAATATTTGGTTTCACCCTTCATTTCATCCTCTTTCCTTTCTCTTCTTCTGGGAATGGAACAAGTCAGCAATCTTCTTAAAATACATTCTCATGTGTTTGAGCATTGTTATTGTCAACTCTCAGCCTTATTTATTTGAATAAATAATAAATACTCAGAGAGACATGATATGATAGGGCTAATAGAAGTCTCAGGTAATATCATTATAACTTAAGAAAGTAGAGATTCGGGTGAGTGAAGTGAGATCTCCACAATGACATGAACAGGTAGGAGAGCCAGAACTAGAGCAAAGATTATTGTTTTCAACTACACTGTTCTTCCATTTAGAGTTTGATCATTTTCTGAATAGTATACTCACTTTATTAGTCCAATCTTAAATTTGTTCTCACACTAGCATGATCTAGATCCCATGTATCTTATACATAATTTAAAGTGTTAGATTTAATCAGAACTCAAGAGATACCAAACTACATCCCTGTCTTAAGTCACCCTTATATGCATGATATAGCAGTCTGTGGCTTGGCATGATTAGATCTTAATTAAACATTGGTAACTACCTTACACATTAGTTCAATCTGGCATCAGTGAACTCCCTCAGGTGTGAAAGAAGAAACGTCAAAGATTATTTTTAGTGCACACAGGGTATTTGGCACCACTAAAAATCAAGGCAAACTGGGAAATATGAAAAATATGTCTTTGCCATATAGCTGCCCTGTGGGACTCCCTTACTGTTTTCAAAAGAAGATATTTATAAATAGAGCAATTGGTGAGGTAGAAATGATCAGCCTCCAGTTTCCAGTGAGATGTCAAATAACCTAATTTAGTCTATGCTTCAAGCTAAATACCACTCATCATGATCTCTAGGCACTGGGCTATTGAAGAGACCAATGCCTCATCTCTTATGAAAGAGGAAAATAGAGAGATTAGGCATGAGCATAACTAAAAATAAAGATTGGAGAAACTATGAAAGATCACACTCTACTTCTTTTTTCATTCTAACAAATATTCATGATTTTTATGACTTAAGATTGCTCCGTCTTCTTAGAACTTCGGAATTTCCCCTCCATTAACTATGATCACCTCCTACATTGACCTGTAGTTAGTAGCAATAAATATTTGTAGGATGCATGAGTTTTCTGTTATCTATTCCGCTGGTTATTCTCTTTCTGCTTTTCCTCCTGTCTGTTTGTTACCCATCTCTGCTCTACTCTTTATCTCTGAAAACTGATTCTTGCAAGCTGCACCCCACAGGCTCCCTTCTAGGCTGGTTTATAGGTGGATTTAGGCTGGTTTATAGTTGGGTTTAGCCAGTGGGAGGTACTGGCAATATATTGGAGGGAAAGGAGAGAGAGATAAGGGTATTTCTTCCCTACTGGCTGTCTGCTTTGGCATTATGATATTGGTGCTCCTGTCACAGGAGTGCTGTGATGGACATTCTTCACTTAACACTCTTCTCTTAGAACTATTTTCAACTTTTTTTGGCCCTGCATGGAGCCCCAAAGACTGATCTCTGTGGATTGTATCACTCTCATTCCCTTTGGCTTCCACTTGGGTTCAGCCAATGGGAGATAGCAGGAGGAGACCAAGGAGAGGGTGTTTTCTGTTGCCTCACTTTGGCGCTGTGATTCCAGCTCCTTTCCTCCATTGATTACAGATCCAGCCAAACAGCCCCTCCTCCATGGCTTCAGTTCTCATTAAGTTCCAATGTTGTCATAGGCCTAGTGATGGAATGGTTTCCCAGTGTTGCTTGTTGGATTCCTTAACTATGTCTATTTCCCTATAAATAATCCTTTCTTTAAAATCACTTTGCTTAAAACATCTGAGAGGAATTCTATTTTCTCCTGGGATCCTGACTGACACATCTAAAAATGGAAAGCACGATCAAAGTCCAAATTCTATACCCTGTTTCCCAAAATATTTGACAGAAGAGACCCTCAAATGGAAGAATAAAGGGCAGCATCTGGAAAAAGTGGGATGGTAATTCCTGGAACAGGGAGATGAGCTTGAAATAAGAATGTGATGAGCTTGAGCCAATAAACTGACTAGGACCAACAATTGTCTCCCAGGATATTACACTGAAGTTCTGGCCATACTTGTCAGCTTCTTTTGGTTCCTGGAATCCAAAGACTTATTGGGTTCTTGGAACGTGTTGTTTCTGCATCCTGTAACAAAACCCACTCTCTTCCATTCTCCCTGTGGCTATCTCATTCTCAACCTCAGGCCTGGGATTTAATATTATCGTCTCAGTGAGGATCTTCTGACAATGCTCTCTCAGGTTAATTTCCTCTCATTATCCTATACATCAGTTCATTGTTTGAGCCCTTTATAAGATTTTTAATAATGTTTATTTCTTTCATGTATTTATCTTTTCTGTTAATTGTCTCCCCTAGACAATTGTATATATGTCCCCACTAGAATGTATGTTTCATGAGGATAGGGACTATGACTTGTTCAACATTATATCCCCAGAGCCTAAAATAGAGCCTGGAAAATGAAAAATAATATTTGTTGATTAAGTGAAATAATGAAAGAATTGGAGAGAGAGAGGTGGCATGCATACTATATTTTTCCCTTTACCCCAACTAATTGCAGGCTACTGAGGCCACTACGAATATCACTATGCTCCCCTAAAAACCCATTCTGTAAATACAGAAAATAATAGGTTGAAATATTTGAGCTAAGGACCTGACTAGAAGAATGTTTGGGGTATAGTGAAAAAAATATAGGCTTTGGAACTAATAGCCATATATTAAATCCTGAATCTCTTAGTCAGTAGCTCTTTGGCCTTGGCCAAGTCATTTGTTAATTCTGAGCCTCAGTTTCTTCATCCATAAATGGAGATAATAATTTTTACCTGTGTGATCGATGGGCAAGTACTTGGCAACAACGTGCCCTCTGTAGATGCTACTGCAATGGCAATACAATTACTCTTAAATAAAATTTTTGTTGTCAACACTTTCATTGGTCAACAGTCTTGTTTATCTCATTCATTGTTGTATTTATGGTGTCTATAATATTGCCTGACACTTTCAGATGCTCAATAGATATTTGTTGAATGAATATCTGTGCTTTAAAGGTAATACATTAATGATATGTATTCAGACAATCATGTATTCTGACATTTTGGTAAGCACTTTATATGCATCATATCATTTTACATCTGCATGAAGTAGACACTATTCTTTTTTTCCATTTTACAACTAAAAGAGCCAAATGTTAGAAAAAGGAATTACTAAGTAAATAATCTAAATGCCTTCTACTGCCATCCCATCAACTCCAACCCCTTATGAGGAAGACAGGTATCAGTAGCTTGGCACACTCTTTCCAGAAAGTTTCCAAACCATAACTTTAGTGTTTTCAAGTAGGATGATAACTTACTTCAAGGATTTTCCCAGGTTCTAAATCTAATCTCTCATATTGCAGTTCCAAGGCCATTCAGTGCGTTTATGCACTTTCATTCCAAACCTGCATGTTATAATACATAAAAACTTTGAACGATAATGTGGCCACTAAAAGACTTACTTCTGCAGGGTAAATAAATTATTAATTTTACTTAGAATACATTAAAAATACATTAAAGTAAGATATCCATGATGCCTAAATTTGGTGGCTCAGCTAAATCTCTGATATGCAACTAGCGTAATTAAAAAGGATGGGACTTAGAGTTAGATAGAACTGGATTTGTAGTCTGGCTCCACCACACCACACACTAAACAAGTAATCTTGTCCAAGTTAGTTAGACTCTCTGAGCCCCAGTTTCTGATCTGTAAAATAGAGTTAATAATGCCAGTGTCACTCAGTGTCTATACGTATTAAATGGATAATCTACATAAAAGCAATTTACAAAATCAAGCACATGGTGAAATGTTCTACATAAATGCTCAATTTTCTTCCCTTTCATTATTTTATAAATGCTAAGAGTTGTTGTCTTAGCAATCAACTAAATATTGTATATTCCATGTTTTTAATCCATTTTTTCCACTTGGTCTTCAAGGTCAAGGAAAAGCACTTTAATTTAGCAATTTTGGAAACAGTTCTACTGCTACTATTGTTATTGTGTCTTTTTCTCAATAAACTACAAACCTTAGGCTTCAGAATTTCACACCATGTTTTTGTAAACAGGGAATTTACTAAAATATAAACATGGAATAATTAGAATATATGATTTTTGTCTTTTGGCATATTATGTGTGGATAAAACTCCTTGGATCTGCTAAAATAATCCCAAAATTTTGGAGTTTTTTGTTTTTGTTTTTGTTTTTTTTCCCCAAGGCCAGAGATAGAAGATTTCATTATATAAAACCAACACATAATGCTTCAGATCAGGGCAAATTCTGATACTTTATGTTCAGGATCTTTTGCCAAAAGGTGTTTCCTTTGTTGATTCATCAATTACGCACAGTGCTCTGTGCAACGCACTGTGTAGGGCCCAGACCATGCCCTCGGGAACCAGACCATCTCCTGGACGGGAGAGAAAGCATGTATTTTACTAGCCATGATACAAGGTAAACTTTGGTAAGTACCACAGGGATGATGAGGTAAAATATTCTGGAATTTCAAATGAAGGAGAAATGTCTCCCACTGATGGAAGACTTTGAAGGGCTTTGTAAGTTTAGTGATTGGTAAAGGAAGAACTTGAAAGATATGCCATTAGATCAGGCACTGAGAATGCATTGGTGATCCAGATCCTGAATCATGAGGAAAGAGAGCTTGGGTGACTGCAGTACTTTCATCTCGGGAGCCCCAGAAGCTCCAAGGACGCTGTTAATTATAGGCCGGTAGGGGAGAGCACTTCTGTTCATTTGATCCATCCTCAGTTATGGTGAGTCAGATTACATTGTAGCCATTTATTTTTCTGGCTTCATGAGGAGCTGATGAACTCCTGGAGGGTAGAGACCTTGTCTTTCCTTTTCTAGCATGTAGCCAGGCTCCGGCAAATTACAGACACTCAACACGTGACTGTTGTGAAATGCAAGACCTATCAAAACAGAGAAACCAGGAAGGAAGAATGGGTTTCAGTGTTGCCAGTACGGTTTAAATCCCTCGCAGACAGAAGTTTTGGGGTCTGTCGAGGACAGTGCATTCAGGTCATGCGGGCATGAGGCTGGGTCTGAGCTGCTTCCAGAATAGACCAGGGTTGGCTGGGCTATGGTGGCACACTGAGCCCAGGGAAGGTGGACTTATGCATGATTCAGCCTTGCTCAGTGAAGGCTGGGTTTTTCTTTATTAGCCTCTGACTTGAAGTTGGTGGTGGTGACATGAGACTTGAATACAGGCATGTCGATGTTAGGATGCTTAAATGAGGAAAAAAAAAAAACCCAACAATGTTGGAGTAAAAACTTGACTCAAAAGTTAAAGCTTAGAGAATAGCTTCATTTTTACTCTCAAATGTTTTGGATGCATAGTCTTCTAGAGGGGAAGTTACAGACAAATCTGGAAAAAGTAACGTAGAAGAGTAATTTTCAGAAAGTTTTGGCAAGACATGGACAAACAAAACCACTAGCCACCTGAATGGTTTCTATAAGGATCCACAGTCATGAAAAATTTCTGATGCTGGGGGAAATGCCATCTTCACACAGCATCTCCTTTTGACTCTAAATTAATTTTTATGCACTATTAGTTGGCCCGATGCACAATCCTTTCCAAAATATAAGAAGGAAGTTCACAGAAGAGACCAATGTAGACAATGGTATATTCAAGGGCACTTAACTTGAATTGGTCAAGTTAAGTGTCTCTCGAATTATGGTTCTTGAACTGCCCATGTCAGAATCATCCAGCAAGTGGGTTAAAATGCAGATTTGTTAGCTCCATTCAAGACTTAATCAATCAGAATCTCTGAGAAAAGAGTTACAGAAATCTGCATCTTAAAACACACTCGTCACCCTTTCAAGTGATTCTGTTGTACACTAAAATGTATGAATTACTGCTGCATTCTGCAGCCTTTATGAACTAAACAGTTCCTCTCATTGTGTTTGAAGATTAAGCTACTAAGCCTATGTGTTCTAAGGCCTCTTTTCCCTATCAGACCAGAGGAAGGAGTTGGAGGAAGTGGAAGAAAGGCTGAAGTAGACAAAGTAGGTATGGAAGGTCCTTGCATAAAGAGGGGCTGGAGTTCTAAATACAAGGAAGCCAAATACAAGGGTTAGAACAAACTGAAAATCATGTTGGCAGACAGACAAAGCAGACAAAAAAACGGAGGATTCAGCTGCCAAATAGCTAATCAAGGTATGTGGTTAAAACTTCATATTAAAAAACTGGAACATTGGGCATGGTGGCACACATCTGTAGTTCCTGCTACCCTGGAGGTTGAGGCAGGGGGATCTGTGGAGCCAAGAATTGGAAACAGCCTTGGCAGCATAGAAGACCCTGTCTAAAAAAAAAAAAAAAAAAAAAAAAAAAATTAAATAAAGAACAAAGTCCACACCAGGCAAATCAGAAAAGTGGGATGGCTACAACATAGAGGATCCAACTATACAAAGCTAAGTTTGTCCTCAGCCAACAGTCTTTAATAATTTTTTCTAAATAACAGGGGCCATGGACCTAAATTGGGCTAGACTGAGACTTGAAGACAATTAGAATAGGAGTGAAGTAGAAAATTAAAATATGTAGTTCTACCCAGCCATTATTTCCTTCCTAAGAAACAGCATACAGTTAAGTTCCTCAGCACTGTAGGAATTGTTTAAATAAAAACAACAGTTAATATTCATTGAATCCCTCTATGTACCACGTACAGTTTTAAGCATCTTGCATGTATTCACTCATTTAATCCTCACAAAAATCCTATGAAATAAGTACTGTTGATATTGTTGTCCTTTAGATTAGAAAACAAGTAAAGAGAGGTTAAGCGACTTGCTCAAGGCCAGGTGGCCCCAAATGCAGAGTCAGAATTTGAACTGAGGCAGTCTAAATTCAGGGTCTGAATTCTTAACCACTATTTTATACTGTCCGCTGCAGCGTAGGTGTGTCTAGGGATTTTATACAGAAATCAACTCTCAGTTGTTGGATTTTATACAGAAATCAACTCTCACTTGCAATGAACTATTAAGGCTCAATCATTATTGATGCTGTTATTTAATACAATTAGGAAGGCAATTTAGATGTTCTCTGTACAGCATTGCCTACTGTTTGTGTTTAAAATGTACTCAATCCAATGTCTTATGTATAAATGCTAGCACCTGAAATCACAAATATCTGATCTGTGATGTGATGTGGTTTTCACAGAAAACAATGCCAACGTAATTTTCATGGTAAGAAGGCAACCAAAGAAACTGCAGGAATCAGAGTGTCTGTGTGTGTGTCTTGTGTGTGTGTGTGTGTGTGTAATTGATTTTTTTGTTCTGTATGCATTCTTTTTTTCTTTATTCAGTGTTGGCTCAGATTTTGCGGACTTGTTCAAACATTTATTTTTGAAACGTACTAGTGCACATACACAGAAGAAGCTATTCTTTTTTATCTCAGATCTCTAGAGTTTGTCTCCTTGCTTGAGGCTCCATGGCACACCATGGCTTAGGGGAAGGGAGAAACTTAAAGAAAGAAAACCCAGGTTGAATAAGAAAGCCTTATGATTATAAAACAAAATGGAATTACCTTCAAAGTGAATAAGAAATAAATGAAACAGAGTAACATTTCCTAATGGTTTTGTCATGTTTTTATGACACTCACAGTTTTATTTACATTTGTAGATTGCTTTCTCTTTTTAAAATCCAGAATCAAGGATGTCTCTCGTAAGGACTAACCTTTCAAACTGCACTGACAATTGTTGGTGACTGCTTTATAGTTACCCCTAATTAAACACTGTTATCCTCTCCATCATGCACATTTGAAATCCTTTTTAAGATAGCAGCAACTAAAACTACACACAACACACATACACCACCCCACATCAGAAGTGTAAACAACAGAAACGGAGACATAGACAAGGTTGCAGAGAAAAAATGTGAACCTTCCCTCCAGAATCTACAGAATAAAGGCCAAGCCAGAAAATTTTTAAATTTATATGAACACATTTGATTTTACACTCTCATCTGAGAAACTTTAGATTATTGGTTTGGGAGACGTCACTATGTGTCCAGTTGGAAATGTAGTCCAATGCATGGCAAATATAAATTAATGTATGTGAAAATATAAACTAGTGACAGTAAAAAGATGTACAAAACACATGTGCTCGAGTATAATTCTATCACAGGGAGATTCTGCTTTCGTTTCATTTTCTGTTTTTCTGCTTTTTAATAAGTTGTTAAAATTTTCAAGTAAAGTAATAAAATGTATTCCTGGCTTATTTGGTGAACTACAGGAAGTATAATAACATGGTAAGAAAGAACTAAAATTTAATTCATTAGCTCAAAGTTATTCTTAGCTACCTCTTATAACCCTCCAGTAGGCAAAGCAAAACAAAACAAAACAAAAATACAAAAAGCAATCCTCTGAACATTATGAAAATTATCCCCAGACCAGGTGCAGTGGCTCATGCCTGAATGGAAACGCTTTGGCAGGGGGTGAGAGGGGAGGACAGCTTCAGGCCAGGAGTTCAAGACCATGCTGGGCAACATAGGGACACCCTGTCTCTACAAAAAATTAGCCAGGCATGGAAGTGTGCACCTATGGTCCCAGCTACTCAGGAGGCTGAGGTGGGAGGATTGCTTGAGCCTGGGAGGTCAAGGCTGCATTGAGCCTTGATGGCACCACTGCGCTCCAGTCTGGGTGACAGAGCAAGAGGCTGTTTAAAAAAAAAAATCCCCATAGCGATATCAGGTAAATAAAGTGAATGCTTTCAGTTTTTAAAACTCAGTTTCTCCAGCATTTTTTGACTTTTCTATTTGTCACTTTATTTTTACTCTTTATTCTTAAAAATACTTGCCATGGTCATGAATTCTAAATCATCAGGAGAGAAGATGTGAATTAGAGTAGCTAATATCTTTCATACTTTTCAGAATAAGCGGAAAACTGAGGGAACAAAAGGAGAAAGGTAAAAAACAAAAGATATTTAATAAACTGTAACAAGGAAGATATTTACATCAATCAAATTACAGCTACACTTTAGAACAGTTTCAAATTTCATAATACTCCTCTAGATCATTTCCAGTGGCTTTTTCCCCCCAGACCAAGTAACTGAGCAGAATTCTGATTGTACCAAGCACTTCTATGTACACATTATAAGGTTAAAACAAGGGTCTGGTCTTCCAGATACATGTGCATGTTGGGAGGCACGTGAGTAATTGGAAAGGGTGGGAGCAGAAAATTATGATTTCTGTCTCAATGCACAATCTCAGGAGTGGTTATTGCCTTAAAGATGTAATCAGTATCATTCATGATATCCTTTTTTTTTTTTTTTTTTTTTTTGAGACGAAGTCTCGCTCTTGTCCCCCAGGCTGGAGTGCGAATGGCATGATTTCGGCTTACTGCAACCTCTGCCTCCCGGGTTCAAGTGATTCTCCTGCCTCAGCCTCTCGGGTAGCTGGGATTACAGGTGCCTGCTACCACGCTCGGCTAATTTTTGTATTTTTAGTAGAGACGGGGTTTTACCATATTGGCCAGGCTTGTCTCGAACTCCTGACCTCAGAGGATCCACCCGCCTTGGCCTCCCAAAGTGCTGGGATTACAGGCATGAACCACCGCACCTAGCTCGTTCATGATATTCTTTGTGCGAGTGTTTACTTTAGCTTTTACTTGTAAAACAACAATGACCCAGCAATAAAACACCTTACGTTGCCTATGCTCAGAAGATGTCAGGACAAGATTTCCGTCACTTTCTAGGTTTCATTTTTAAACTTCCAACAACCCTGCCTTGAGAGAAAATTAATTTACTGGGGCAGTGATAGGGGACATTCCAAAAGATTTAGAAAATATACAAATATACACATTAATTAAAAGACATCTATATTACCCTAAGATTTCTTTTTACTTTTCTTCATTTTTCTTTCAATTTGTCTCTTCTTTTCTTTCTTCTCTTCCTTTGTTTTCTTTTCTGTACTTTTCTTTTTCTCTCTTTTTAATTTTTCTATTCTATTTGATCTTCTAGATATCCAAGACTTATAAACTGGAAAGGTGACTTTTACCAATGATTGTCCACCCATTCAGACATGACAAATAGCTTGCAGAAAGTTATGTACACAACCAGATGAGAAAAGAGGGGAACCTGAGAAAGTAAACCATGCTGGTAAGAAAAGTGAACTGGTATTCCACAGTTCACTTAAGATGTAGTTTTTAATTGAATAGTGGTACCATAATTTGGAAACTCCAAACACTCACCCGATGTTTAAGTGGTTGGTTTCTTTAGGAATAAAGAGCCTCCAATGGAAATAATTTAATGTGCCTGAGTCAGGTCAGCTTTTGGAAATAATTAACAAAAACAATCTAAAATCTGACCTGGGGGGTCCCGAAGACAGATTAGTCATGCACAAATTGAGATAAGTAAGAACTACCTCTCTGTTTCTCTTGCAAGTACTCTTCAAATTAGGATTTTTGTCTAGTTTATGAAAATAATTACCTTTTTAAAAAAGACTCAGTTCCATTTTTGGCAACTGACATTTTGTATATCATAAAATATAAATTCATGTTCTACTAAGTAAAACAAATCAAGTAGGTGAGAGATAATTTTCTCTTTTGCCACTCTTCTCCAAAATCAAATTTCTTAGTTCTGCAAAGGTTTAAAATTACACATTTTAAAAATAAAATACAACTCTACCAGAAAAAATGTGAATTATAAGACCATTAAAGGAAATTTATAAAGGTTCATTTTACTTACTATTAGAAGCAGTTTTGCTTCAAGAAACTGGAATATTCTGTAGAGTTAAGTGGTCAGTAAACTGCCTAGTTTGAGAAAGCTGAATTAGCAATTCCTTCAGGAATAAATGGCTTACTCTTGTTATTTGAATGTTCTTTTTTGAAACATTTCATCAGCATCATACATATACCATTTCTTCGTCATTTAATGGTACCACGGTGTGTTGTAAGAACCCTTGTGTCTATACTTTGTTAGCTCAGTAAATACATTATTTTCTCTGAATCTACTGGATCATTACATAGCACATTTGTAGAGTTTATTTCACCCATACCTCAGTGCTAAATGTGATTATTCCTTGTTTCCAGGGAAATGTAGTATTGGAGCAGCACAGCATGCGAAGCTAAACCTAGTGGTAAAATTAGATGGACACATAATTCTGAGTGTTTACTCAAAGGGTTCCAGTACTGCTTTATCAATGCAGGAAGAAAGATTTAAACTTCTCTGTATGATCAGTGTCTTTCACAATACCAGTCATACATTTGATTCTTGAGAATATTTGTTGGATAAATGAATAATATAAAAATTCAGTCATTATATTTATTTATTTTTTCCATTCAGATATCAGTCTGGCATGCTACTGAGGTTAACACCAATGTAGGATGCTAGCATTCAGGTGCACACATGTTATTTCTCAGGAACTGTTACAGAGTCTTTTATGTCCTGACACAGGAGGGTGAGGTAGAGTAGAGTCTGGCATTACGTGTCTTCTGTGTGCCAGTACCGGCTCAGTACTTTACCTTTGCTTTGTGATTCGTTGGACAAAAGCACTTCAAGGAGAGCATAATTATTCCCACTTTACAGGTGGTTCAGGACTGTTTGGTCCCAAAGTCCTTGCTAAAGAGAATTTGTTTAAGAATAGAATTTAAACAAACGTTATAACAAATTAATATTATTTGGCAGTGGCTGAGAAGTTATCATGCACCAGAGAAGAAAGAATTATGTGAATCTTATTAATTTCCCTCTCCAGATTCCATTTAACAAAATAGACACACACACACACACACACACACAGACACACACGCACAATATTAAAACAAGTCTTGGAATTCAGCCTTTGCAGGCCCCAACTCATACCTCCAATTACATTTGTAAGCCCTTTTTATTACAGAAAATGCATTTAAGAGGAATTATGTAAGATTTATTTAAGGCAAAACCCATGAAAACTTTTTTCTTTTCTACTTTTGTTTTTAAGCTCAGGTCAAACTGAAAGAGAAAGTAAATCAGGCAAAGAAACCTCTTTATTTTTCATTACAGTAGCAGTCAAATGGTATGTGTACAATAAGCTGAATTTTTAAGACTTATTTGTAATTTTTTGAAAATCAAAAACAATATTAAAATTCCAAGTAGATTGGGATAAATACTTATTTATAAGAGTTATGACAAAATGAGGATTAAAATATTTATATACAAAAGGATTATACACATTTAGAAGAAAATCAGTAAGACCATCATGCATAAGAAAGATGAGAACTGACAGTTAACAAAAAAGAAAGAGAAATGGCTTAATAAACATTGTAAAATCTTTAACATCACTAACAATTAAAAACAAAAGTGAAGAAAATAATGCAATTATATTTTCTCCAATTAAGCAGCAAGATTAATTTTTTATTTTATTTTTTATAATGCACAATACAGGGAGAAGTGTAAATTAGCCAACAAGTTTTGTAAAGCAGTTTATAAATATGTATCAAAGAAGCTTTAAATATGTTTCTAGAGTTCTAATCTAAGGAAATACTTTGAAATGCAAGTAACTATTTAAATATAAAGGTATTCTTTGAAAATATTTTTTTACAAAGTAAAAAGCCAGGAAACTTAATGTCCTCAAATAAGAAGCACATTTGAAAACTGTTTAATATGCTGGAAAATAAATTTGTGTGACCTAATAATAATAGTTATAAAACAGGCTGTATAAAACTCATGATAGTATGATCTCAACCACAGAAAATGATACTTAGTGAAAGATGTCAATAGCAGTGACAACAATGGTTATCTATGCTTATTTCAATTATTATTTCTACTTGTTTCACTTTTTCTGTATTTTCCATGTTTGCTTTCATCATTAGAAAAAAATATATAGAAGAAAAGAGAAAAACCAGAACAAAAGCAAAACTCTCTCATCATATAGCCTCAATGAGATGCAGAAAGAGAAGAGGAACTTAATCCTGGGCATCTCAAGTTGACATGAGTTTCCTTTGTGGTCCAGCTTCTGTATAGCATATCTAGCGTCAAAAATCCAACCCAAATCAGGTATTGATTTTAGTCGACCACCAGATCTATCCAATACAACAAAGACTGACAAAGTGACCATCCAAGTAAATACATTATTAGGATGCATGAATCTAATGTCCAGAACAAAGGAGGTGATGGCTGAGCCTACTCTGAACTCACTAGACCCTGTCTGGATAGTATGGTTAGCACTGTGCACCTGAAACAGGATGGTGAATAACAACAGTCCGTCCAGAAGAGGGTAGCCATAATAGCAAAATGTCTTGAAACCCTATGACGTTGCTGCTTAAAATACTTCCCTTTTTAAAATTATTTTTGGAAAAATGTCCGTAAGTCTATAAAACCCAGCTTCACCTGGGAAGACCCTCCCTGACTCAAAAGTCTAGTCACACAGTTCTTGTTTCAATTCCTTCAATAGATCAAGTTACTCCTCACTTCAAAACTTAGAATCCCCTGGTTCATACTTTGAATTATTTTTTGAATGAAGGAATGAATTCTCTAAAGCCTGTCTGTAAGTTTTTGTGATCACCCTCCCCTTCTACATCTTAATTTCTACATAATGTTTAGAAAATGAGATTCTAAATCTGAAAAAGAGAAAACAGGTGGGAGAGGGGGGATATGATTCCTTCTGTTTAACTCCATTAACTAGAATTAAGATTAATTACAGTTCTATTTTTTAGTAGAGACGGGGTTTAGCCAGGCGTGGTGGCAGGCGCCTGTAGTCCCAGCTACTCGGGAGGCTGAAGCAGGAGAATGGCGTGAACCCAGGAGGCTGAGCTTGCAGTGAGCCAAGATCGCGCCACTGCACTCCAGCCTGGGCTACAGAGCGAGACTCCGTCTCAAAAAAAAAAAAAAAAAAAGATTAATTACAGTTCTAAAATCATAAGGAAGAACGTTCTAAAAACTACATTTAAAAACTAGTATTGCTGTAAGGAACTCCCCTGTATGAAGTGTGTGCAAGTCATATTTGAGCGTAAGCATGGTTTGGAGTTATCATAAAGGGGATTTTTCTGTTGGGTAGTTGAGTTTCATTACTCTCAAAAAATTACGTCAAAGTACATGATTCTGTGACTTAGCAATCTCTTTGGCTATAGAGGCACTACATAAGGAAGAGAAGATTTAAGACAACAGGAGGCGTAGAGCTAAACAAAGAAAAGCTTGGGGAAAAAAGGCAATGTAACACTGTCTCAAAACATTTGATCTCATCATTTCGAACCTTCTCTGAGGCTAGGGTTGGCAGGCCTCCCAGAGAAACCCAAACAAAGCAACCTAACAGGGCACTACAAAACAAAAGAGGACCTAAGCTGGGCGATGAGAAGATGAAAGCCCTGTGTCCAGATTCACTGAAGAGAGAGAGAGGAGACATGAAAGGCAGCCTTTCTCTTTAGGGTCCTTTTCAGTTCACTTAAAGGCACACCTTTGAAATGAATGTCCTCAGCAGAGACAGGGCAGTTCCCTGAATCCAGAAGTTTAGGCGTTAATGACCGTGGCTAAAGGAATGTGTTGAAATGTCAGTGCAACTGCTTTCTCTATCTTCACTATCCTTAACCAAAAGTTGTGTCATCAGTCTGGAATGAGCAATGCCTGATCAACAAACCCAGCTTTTTTCCTTCTCTTTGTATTTGCTTATTCACAGTTCAGAAATTGTCCAATGACCTTCTTACTGTCTAATCAAGGGAATTCATATTGTTGTGGAAAGAAAAACAACTTCCATTTCGTTTGAGTGAAAGATCCGCATGATGTTTCTGTTTGAGACATGAAAGATGAAAACTGAGCTATACTGTATAGTTTAACCTTATTAAGGGGTGATTTGTTTCCCAGCTACAGTGTGGAAACTCCTTGTGAGGTAGAACACAAATGTTTTATTTTTGACTGCTGCTAAAATATATTTATGTTTTGGGGGTGCTATGATGTTTATTGGGTTCTCACTATGTTTCAGGCAATGAGCTGAGTGATTTGTATGCATTATGTTCTAAATCCTAACAATAGCCTGGAAGTAGATCCAATTATAGCCCTTTTCCCATAAAAAGCCTAGAGCGGGTAGATTGCTTACTTCAAGTCTACAAGTTTCTAAGATGCAGAGCCAGTTATGTATTTGAGAGTTTCAGATATTTGCACATCACCTGTCCACTGTAGTTCAGCATAAAATATTGTCATCTGCTGCTATGGACAAATAAATACTCTTCACACTTCTTGTTAAACAAATGATGTTCAGAGAATGGTTCATATCAACCGTATACTCTTTTCTGCTATAAGAATTTGGAAAGGCCGAGGTGGGAGGATCACCTGGGTCCAGGAGTTTGAGACCAGCCTAGGCAACATAGGGATACCACAAATCTACAAAAAAGTATAAAAATTAGCCTGATATTGTGGCATGTGCCTGTAGTCCCAGCTACTTGGAAGGCTGAAGTAAGAGGACTGCTGGAGCCCGGGAGGTCAAGGCTTCAGTGAGCAGTAATCATGCCACTGTACTCCAGCCTGGGCAACAAAGCAAGACCCTGTCCGCCCCCCCCCCACTCTCTCTCTCTCTCTCTCTCTCACACACACACACACATACACACACACACACACAGTTTTGGGAAAGTATGATAGTATCAGAATTAGGAAACACATAATATTACATTTACTTTAACTTTGTTATTAAAAATTTCAAGTCTATTTCAAAGTAGAGAGAATATTATAATAAAGCCCCACATATCGATCACTAGCCTTAATAATGATAATTTTACCATATTTCCTTCAGCTACTATCTCTTTGCTCAATTGTTTTAAAGTAAGGTCCAGATAGCATAACCTCAGTCCTTAAATTCTATAGTATGGATCTCTAAAATTTGAAGACATTTTCTTACAATTCACTCCTAAGAAAATTAACAAGTTTCTTATCATGTCATACCCAGTTGGTATTTAGATTTCTCATATGTCCGCAATTTTCCATTAGTTTTTTTTCTTTTTTACAATTGTTGAAATAGGTTCATCATGATAGTGATGAAAGGGATGTAAGAAAACTTACTTCTACAGACAAAGCAAATGCGGGATGGATTTGGAAGCAGAGAAAAATGGGATGGGTACCTGCCCAGGACTTACCACATGCAGTCTGGGAACTCAAATAGCAAACACTACTCTTAAACTCCACCTGGGTCTGAGCTTAAATGAAAAATCATAGCATAAAGATTAAAATCATAGGCTCTTTAATCAGACTGCCCAAATTCTCCACTTACTAGCTATGTAACCTTGGGCAAGTTAATCTCTCTGTGCCTTAGTGTTCTTCTATGTAAAATAGAAATATTAATTAGTATTTATCTCACAGAGTTTTTGAAAAAATTAAATGAAATAATATGAAATTAAATGACATTGAACAGCATCAGGCCTACTCTATGTGCTCAATAAGTGTTAGCTGTTGTCAGCATTATTGTTGTCATCATTATTGTCATCAACATCACCATGACAGTTATCATGATGGGAACTGGCTCCAGGCTAAAGTCTGATCCTGCAGCTGATCAGTATACAGGAGTAATGAGAATGGAGAATTGGGATCAGTGACTACATACATTCTTTTTCCAAATTCTTTTTTATGTTTTCATATGATCCTTTTTATGAAGTTATTTTAAATCCACCTGCCTAGGGCTGGTGAAAACAAACATCCAAACAAACAACTTACTGTCTTAAGCTCTTAAGCTAGTGTCCAGCCCCTTTGCATGGGTCTCCTCTAACCCAGCAGCCACTATCCAGGCTCTGCAGAGGAGGAATCTTTTTGCCCCATCTAAGCCAAGGTTTTCATGCACTCCATAAATGCCACCTTGGCTTACTCAGCTCTCCTAACCTCTTTAGTCTATGAAACTCAAGTCTCATCTTCTACCACGTTCTAGCCTTGCCTTTTCACCCATTCATCAATTCAGTTTCTTTGAACTTGGACCATCCTCCCCTTACTCTCTTATTTCCTTACTGTATCTCAGCAGAAGCAAGTCATTCAACAAGCTGTATTGAACAAGCTACTATGTGACAGGCATGATGACCATCACTGAGAATATAAAAATGGGTAACAAAACATTTCTACCCCTAAGGAACTCAGAGCCTGTATGCTATAACGTGGATAGCCACTTGCCTGGTCTGTTTTTGCTTTACACGTGTGTCACAGACAACAAGATGTGAGAGTCTGTATTATTGATCATCATTAGAAGAGTTAGAATGTATTGAATTATATATTTGGTCATCAATTTAAAGATTTTTCCATTTATTGCATTCATATTTATGACTGCCATAAAATAATTTTGACAGTTTATTTTATGAGGAAAACCAAATTCAGTGTTATAGACTATTAGATTTACTGGAAGAGTAATGAAGAATTCTAAATTTGAACTGTCTAGCCATCACAAAGTAAAGGGGAGCTTTCCAATTATACATATGGCCTCCAATTCTGCAGAATTCCTATAAAAATCAATTATTTCTCTTTCTTCCCAACACTCATGTCCGAACTTTTTTGGTCATGCTGTTGCAAAATGACTTCGCTAAAGTGGACTACTGTCCACGTTTTCAGCAAATGAAAAATTAAAGGCAATTTAAGATGAAGTGACATCAAGAGGGAAGCAGAAAGACTAAAATTGTGCAAGCCTCAAAGACTTTCTGGAAATAAATGACCCAACTCTTTGGATTTAGCTGGTCCCTTCCATCCCCAGATGCCTTCACTAGAGGTTTAGAACTGTCACATGCTATCTTCCTTTCCTTCCATCTTAGGAAATTGGTTCCTGTTACCTACACTATTCACTTCTTTTATACATATTGAATGATAGTACATAAGAAGCTTCATCCAATTCCTGATTTAAGCACTAACTTCAAGGGTAGAAAAAATGATTTAAGTACTAGCCTCAAAGGTAGAAAGGATGATTCATGCATTAAGCAGGGGTCCAGCAGAGGTACCAAAAAATGAAGAGAGAAGGCAAATACAGAGATTGAAGAGTTCTAGAGTGGGCGAAATAGGATGTGCAGAGAACACGAGACAGGTCAAGTATAGCCCACAGGGTGTCAATCAAAGGTTTTAGCTCCCAAGAATGGCCTGGCTGGAGCTGGTGGTATAAATTCTGTCCCCAGTACATCCAAACTGTGTTTCTTCCCTTAATTTAATTTAGTTCATTTAATTTTAAAACTCAGACCAAGCAGAATATGTTGACTTAAGGGTACTATCCCTGGAACAGACTACCTACACTTGTGACCCTTTTTAGTTGGTGGCTTTGGATAAACTATTTACATGTCTGTGTCTCAATTTCCTCATCTGAAAATGGACATAACAGATGTACCAACTACATGGAGTTGTTGTGAGGATTACTTTTGAGAATGAGTACAGGTAGTCAGGGTAAAGTTCTTAACTACAGTGAGGGCTCGTTAATTAGCTGTTAAAATCTGAAAGAATATAAATCTGCAGTCTGCAACCATACTTTCCATCACAAGGAGAAAGTCATTCTATAGTAGGAAAGAATAAAGGCAACATACAGACAGAGATAAAGAGAGAGAGAGAGAGAGGAAGTCTCCATTTGAGGAGTCCTTGGCCTTGGTTATTTCTGAGGTTCACTCTACTCCTGCCCATGCAATTTGCCTACAAGAAACAATACATTTTTAAATTTTTTATTAGGATATCTTCAGCTAGGTTTCTGTAAATTGCAGCCAAAGAATTCTGACTTATATAATCTACTTTGTGACAGACACAGAGCTACGTTTTAAATATATATTTCACCTTACAATTCTCAAATGAGCCTGTTATGGGCAGGGAAACTGCAATTTGGAGAACCCTCTGCTCCACTGCTACCCATTTTAAGTAAAAAAGTAGCATCAAATAGTGCTTAGAGGACACTCTGGAGCTGGACCTACTGGCTCTATTGCTTACTAGCTGGATAATCTTGGGTAAGTTACTTAACCCCCTAAGGGCATTCATTTTCTCATCTGTTAAAGGGGAGATATTAATAGGACCCACTTCATAGCATAATGTGAGGATTTAAAGGCAATTATATGTAAAGCACTTAGGATATACTGAGAACTCTATAAATATTAGCTATTATTATCATAGAGACTTTTCCTAATACCTTTGTCATTCTCTAACTCCCTCATCCAACTTTTTCTTCCTAGATGTATAACACTTGACACAGTAAATAATTGTTTACATGTATGTCATTGTCCCTTAACAAAAATGTAAGTTTTTGTTTGCTACTTTCCCAGCACTTAAAAAAGTAGCTGAGATATAGTAAGTGCTATCATAAGTGCAAGTTGAGAATGAATAATCAACTTGCCAAAGTTCTATAGCTAATTAGTAGCTGAGCGGAACAGGATTCCAGTTCAGGGCTGATTAGCTCCAACTTAAGCACTTTCTACTATAACATAACCCAAAATTTCCAAATGTGTACGTTATTAATATGTAAAGTGTCATTTTAATAGGAAAATACTGCAAGGAGAAACAGTAAGGTGTAAAGGTAAGAACATGGAGTCTGTAGACATGGGGTTTTATCAGTAATTAGTTATGTGACCATAAGTTGTTATATCTCATTAGACTTTATTTCTTCATCTGTAAAATGAGAAGGTTAGATAAAATCATTTCCATGATTTCTTTCAGTTCAATTTTCCTGACTTGCTTCCATAGTTAAGTAAACCAAATTTGTTAGCAAATAGTTTTGTACCAGGGCATATTTTTATATTCAAGGCATCTCTCTCTGTATTTTCTCCTGCTACAGTGAATAAAGAGAAAAGCTATAAAAAAATTACAAAGAGAATTTGGTAACAGCTATCAATCTAATTTTGCTGTAAGCTTACATTGATTTTTGTCCTTGAAATCACTTTCTAAAATCAGAGTTATTCCAGAGAAATCACTTTCTGCTATGACACAGGCCCAAATGCTAAGGGAGTATTATCACCGGTGACACAGAGAGGTGTCTGGGTGCAAAGCCGAATAGGAACCTAACCTTCTAGCAAAGGTTGCCAGTCTTCTTTGCTCACTCCACTCCACTCCTCTTATTCTTAAGATCTTTAACACAAAAGAGAATATCATTAACCGTTGTTTACCTAGTTAAGTGTGTTCCCCACCTAGCAGCAGAGTTATTGTGGGGTCCTAGCTTGCATTTTTGTATTCTTAGCCAGTGTTTAGTAGAAGGCAGGATACATATTAGATACCTAGTGAGCAATGAATTACTAATGAATTGTTTCCATCTCTGGAGTTCTATGTGATCTGCCAATTGAATACCACTCTCCTAGTCTCCTCCATTCCACTTTCAATGATGTTTCTTTTTATTATCATCTCCTTTGTCTTTTACTTTATGTATGGCTCTAAACAAAGTTCATTCCTCTGGTCCTGACCACTTCTCATGTTCCTACAGAACAATCTCACCCCTTGTTGCTGGCAGTACTGTACTTGTTTCTGTCTTTTAAATTCTGGTTTTCTAAAGGAAAATATTTTACATTCCTGATATTTTTTGGTGGAGGTGGGAGGGTGGCTTGAGTGTTAGCAGTGGTAAAGAGATAAACACTGAACAACATAATGTGAAATGCAATACTATTTAAACAGATTTGCCTTTCTATTTCTCAGTCCACTTCTTGGGTTTTCTTCCATTCTCTTACTTTGTCATTGAAAAGCTAAGCAATCCTCTTATTTGCTCATTTCATATCATATCAGTAAAAGGTTTATTTCTCCAAAAACACAGGAAGAATGTATGCATGAAGAATAAATGTGAAGAAATATTTTGATTATACTTACTAAAAGTTATTTGAAAAGCAGATAAGAAAATGAAAAAGACATCCCAATTGTGAGCTCTATTAGAATTCAGGATAATTTCTTAAAAATTAAATATACAAAGAAATAGAGGAAAATGACATTGTTCTCTGCAGAGGTAATTTATTTTGGCAAGAGTTTGGCCTTTAGATAGTCTGCTTGGGCCCATTCCATCTCCAGTTTTCTGCGATTCCCCCTTAAAGCTCTTTAATGTCGACCTTGTACTATAAATGTATCTTAAAAGATTTTGTTTAAAATAATCTGACAAAGCAAAGTATGAAAAGAGCGCATTTCTGAGAAGGCACTTAGAAAACCAGAAGTTGTACACCAGTGGAGAAAAAGATTGATGTCATATGCAAGGCATACTTCTCTTAAATGCCAGAAAGAGCAACATCTTAACAAGTGAAGAATGTGTTAAGAGTTGGTGGGCTAATATGAAATCAGTGTTTTAACCTAGTCCGAGCAAAGCTTTAACATATTAATTCCAAGATAATTTTTAAAAATAAAAAAAAACTTTCATTATGTTTCAATAATTGCTTTCATATTTTTATTGCTCAGATGCATTTAAAATGAGGAAACTAAAACTAATTTGGTTAGAAGATAGATTTCATTTCAAAAACTCTCATCCTTTTTCTTCACAAATGTTAATATGGACTAAGACAGAAAAATTATTCCTCTAGAAATGCATATAATTTAATGAATATATATCCAGTTTTCTCCTAAAATAATTTGGAAGCATGATGGGTATTTATATGTAATCAGATTAGTATACATAAATCTCGAGAGCTTAATTACAAGAAAATAAGAAATGTTAGAAACTAGTGGATACTATCAGCCTTGTGCTTTGCTTCTCTTAGTGTTCCCTCTGTTGCTATTCTTAAAGCCAGAAATCTCCCCCAAATATCTCTAAGTTCCATTATAGCTCATTTTAAGAATCAAACTAAATTACTTTTGAATTTATCTGATTTTCCAGGCTGCACTTACTGCAGTGTTTAAGCTTTCAAGAGTTTACAACCTTATGTACAAAGAAAAACATATTCCCATGTATCTTAAAAACCACAATAAATGCTGGTTTGCATAGTGTTCAGTAAAAGTGCATTTATTCAGTATTCTGTTAACTGGAACTCATTAATAAGCACTTATGCCCATGTATGGTACCAAAATATTCAATTGTCAAAATGACACCCCTATGGCATTTGGCATTTTAGAAGAGTTAAATTATGCTTAACATAACTTTTTCTTTGAAAACTGATAAATTTTACATATTATAATTATTATCACACTTGTATATTCATTCCTGATTTTACCCACAAATAGCTTTTACTGTTGTTCTTTATAATTTCATGGATTCTAGGATTCAGAGGACAAATCTCTACCCTTTGTTATTTTATAAATTTCAATTGTCTTGCTGTTCCTACTATTTGCTCCCATTATCTTCTTACATCTATCTTTTTATGCCAGAGTGCAAGCTTTATGACTGCTATACAAACTGTGTTAACACATTAATATATGTACACACTTTTTTATCTTTATCTTTGTTCGTTCTCATAAAAGTTTTCATTTTCTGTTTTTTATATCCTGTTTTTATTTTCACATGTCAAGCTCTCATCATATTTAAGGATATTGTCCAAAGCGATCTGCAGGGAAGGGGAAAAGACTGAAGAAACAATATTGGGGAGGAAACAGAATAAGCCTGCTTGGCAAAGAGTCCACTTTTTAACCTATGAGTGTATACATATGAGTATATCTATAAATTTAGTACTGATTCTTAAGAGACACTTGAGCAAGCAAACAAAGTAGCCTTGTGTTAAGTTTGCACATTGTATTGTTTTGGGTGAAAAAGACTCGATTGCTTTGGATCCACATTAGACAATAAAAGTTTATTTTGATTTTAGAAATACAATATATAATGGATTATACTAGCCTTTTAAAGAAGCTTTGACATTTGTTTTATGTATATTAGGTTCTGTTTCAACTTTAAAACATACTCAGGTGAATGGTGGCTTGTATCCTAATAGTTATATAGAAAACTGATTATTTGTGTATTGAATTTCAATTTTCTTCTTCTGGTGAATTTTTCAATTAGCAGTTAGGTGAGATGGTACTTTACATGGTGATGTAAGAGACTTTAAGGAAATGCAATTAATTTGTTGGGAAAGATTGCTTAGTAGTTCCTTGACTTAGAGCCTTATGAGCTGGAGTCAAGTGCTGATTTTGCCACATGCCATGTGTCATCTTTGTCAACTACCTAACTTAGCTGAACCTCAATTTCCTCATTAAAATGGAGATTATGATTCCAACTTATTTTTGTGAGGTTTACATGTGAATGGAGCTTGAACGCTGCCTGGAAGAAGAAACTCAGTGATGAGCCTTTCCTTTTGAAACCTTCCAGAGTGATGTGGGTTGAGTTTCAAAGTATATTTCAGGTGATGAAAATAAATTTTCAAATAGCCAAGTTTTATATAAGCAATAACTGTTTTCATTACTTCAAAACAAACAGGATGCAAATTCATTATTTTTTAATACCCGGAATAGGAAAGAAACTCTCCTGTATTATTATTCTACCTTTTAAATTAAAGACGAGTTCAAGAAACAATTTTCCCATGATTTCAATGGTTATGTAAATTAAATATTCAATAAAAACATGCTAAGAGAGTGTTGAGTAAAGATGGTTCTGAAAGTGAGAAAATGCCTTCAAAAGACAAAGAGGGGTCAAAACATTCCAATGATGTCACAGCACTTCTGTTTGTCCTAAGGAAGGTTTTCTTTTACTTCCATTTCCAAGTTTAACCTCTCTTCCCCTTACTTTTCCTTTTTATCCATTGCCTAAAACCTAATTACAGACTAGGGTTGATGTTTAAGTTAGATAAACAGAAAAAAAAATCACAACTGCATCTTGATTTACCTCTTGATCACCTAATGTTCAATAATTTAGAGAATTTATTTGATACTAGGATAAAAATCTTGCTCTTCGACCTGTCTTCAGGGCCTAGCATAATGCCAGGCACATGGGAGGGATTTAGCAAAATGTGATTGAATCTAAGGGTGACATACATCTGGCATGCACTGGTATGACCACGTTTGTAAAATATTGGGACTGCTCTGTATATATTGTTATATATCTGTATTGATATAGTTCTGTGTAAACAGTTACTGCCCCACAGTCCCTCCAGTGCCCCTCTTACCTCCCTGGCCCCTTACTTGGGACACTCCTGTTCCTTGAGTCAGCAATGAATAGGTTATCTTCTGACAGATCAGGGGGTTTTCTAGACCTCACTCAAGAGTTCTGGCTGCCTTCAACTCTAGGTGACCAGTATCTGTACCATTCTAGCTGTGATGTATTTTTAATATTATCTTTACTACAATGAGTGTTAGTTTAGCATTATCCACTAGTCCTGATGTAACAAAAGTGGGGAAAAGTAGTGGTCTGAAGAGTATAAGAGGAGAAGTGAAAACAGAGGGAAGGCAGGAGAGGTAGGGAAGGTAGAAAAGAAGCAGGAGGAAAACCTGGTAAAAAAGATCACCACCTGCAGGAATTTGATTCATCACTTTTCTCATTTGCTATCCATTGTCCAAACCATCTTCCCAGAATGCTAGATAAAGCTTTTTGAAAAGTATAGGGTACCTGTCTAGAACCAGAGTTGTAATTACTGAGTTTACTATGCTGATACCATTGTCTGAAACAATATTATGCCAAATATTTCCCTTCTTCTGCCCTTTGTGTTGGCTTATTTGGGATAAAATAACATCAGTCAGATTCTTATCCAACCCAGGTGAAATTCTGGTACAATATACTACCAGGGAGTGTCTAAATTATTTCATGGTACTGGGATTCCATTGAATTAAATGCTGTTAAAAATCTAGTATTGTGAATCTTTTGGTTACACGGAGATTTCCGTTTTGTCAAAATGGTATTACACTCTGTAATTTAGAAAGTATTAAAGAACCATTGCTGAATGTTTGGACTGCTTTCGTTTGTACTAGGGCTGTGTTTTGCAAACTGTGCCCTGCTACACTCTAAAAAATGTGGGAGTGGGTTTTGATGGTCAAAAATGTTTGAAAAATACAATGCATGTTAGCCTATTAATGGGTCTGAGGAATCACTAGTTTTAAAAACTAGTTTAACTTTTTTAAGCCCAAGATTTCTTGAACATCTCTTTATCTCTCTCAATTTTTTCTTTCATGGAACACCTTATGTGGGATACCAAGTCTGATAAATGCAAATGTTGGATCAGAGTATTCATTTCTGCATTTATCGAGGACCTGCCATGTGTTCGGAAATGGGTCAGGCTGACAAAACAAAGAAAAATAAAGCACAGTGCTTGCCGCTGAAAGGCTAGCAGAGGAAATGCAATGCAAAGGATATTACAGAGTTGTCTTGTTTTGTTTTTTTAATTATGGGAAAACAGGAGACAAAGCAACTGAGCATGGGAGGAGGGGGGTGAGGGCTATGTCTGGGAAAACTTCCCCATGGAGAAAGTCTCCCTGTAAGAATGTATCTGTGCAAGTATCAGGCACAAGAGATTTACTGCAAACAAACAAACAAACAAACAACCCAGCAGGGAGAAAGGACCCTCTCACTCATCCTAGCTACACAAGTGCCTCCTACCTCAGTATATTGGATATATCACCATGTCTCCCTTATGACTGCCAGTTCTCATTTCAGATAGTTTCATGGAAGGTGAGTAGTGGCCATAAAGATAATCTGCATTTTTTTCTTTAACACACACACACGTACACATTCACAATTAGGGTCTCAATTGGACATCTGCTTAGATTTTAGCTCTCTTTCCACAGCTGGACAGGGATTTAAAAAGTATGCCAGTTTCCCTTGGCTGTAAACTTGTTTTTTCTTGTATCCAACATGCGCAGGGGCATGGCTTTTTAACTAGTCATTCATCGGATGGGGAGTGGGAATGGATGGGAATCCTTGATGTGGTTCCAAGCATTGCTGGCTTTTTCAGCCTTAAAACCAACAGCCCAGAGACATTTGACGGTCTTTGATGTGTTCTATACTGAACACACTAGGTGTGCAGCAATGCCATTACAAAGGAAGGGAAATGGAACTGGTGTTTCTCTCTCTCTCTCTTTCTCTCTCTCTCTCTCTCTCTGTCTCTCTCTCTCTCTCCCCTCCACCCTACTAGCCAATTTATAAACATTATTTTAATTTTTACAGTACCACATGAGGTATACATTACAATATTTTTACTGTTTTTACTGGTATGCAAACTGAGGGACAAAGATTTTGGAAATTTAATGAAGGTGTCAGAGAGGAGAGTAAAAATGAGATGCACTTCATTCCAAAGCCTGAATACATTTTCCACTGCACTCACTAAAATGCCAGAAAGAGGATGACTGACACATGTCTTGTACCACTCTAAAATAACACGATTGCATTCTAATTTAGTGTGCTAGCCTAATGACAAGAGTCCTTTACTTTAAGCGGGACACCCTAGCGCTTTCTTTTCCTGATGGAAGTACCTGGCTGTTGTTCAAAATGTGTCAAAACAGAGTCCATCATTTCTTTACTTTTCTCTTTTTATCTAATAAATGCATTCCTTGAAGGAATAAGTCCAATTTCGAGTAAAGAATGGATGGTTGGAATTTAGGGTGCTATTCAGAACTCTTCAGTAACTGACCTGTTAACTTTGAGAAAGACCAATGTTTTCTTTACCTTTTGTTTTCTCTAAGTCCTTTCTCTCTCTGTCTCTCTTCTTGAAACGCAGATTCTGATTTATTAGGTCTGGGGTGTCATCTAGGATTTTGCATTTTAAATGGACTTGCTGATGCTGATCCTCTATGGAGTATATCTACTGAGCAGTAAGACCCTAGTAGTAGGTTCAATTCTATACCTCTATCACAAAGCATTTTAGAGCAGCCCCTCCCAGATTCCTGTCAGATAGATCCTTTCCGTACCCCATCTCACCACTCAGCTAAAGCCTAAACCCACGCAATAAGGAAGCCATCACCAGGTTGATGGGTAAGAGGGAGTAAACTGACTTTTTTCCTTAGAAAAAAACTAACAGTGATGGGGGGTTGGTATTAAATAGTTCTCTATCTACTTAACATTTTGTGCATCTCTATAAATTGTAAGGTGGGTTACAAGTAACGAGTATGAATAATTTATCTCTTTACATTAGAGCAAACTTAAGGGGTTGTTAAAAAGCATTGCTTTCACTTTCTTTCAAGAGAGGAGAAAGAGATAAAATCAGAGCTAGCAAGAACTAAACATTGTACTATCAAAACCTAATAATTGTTTGGAAGCCCGTGTAGATATATCCATATCATCCTAGTGTGTTGGAGTTGAGAACCACCACTCTCTCTCATAGAGACCTCTGAAATCCTTTGATTCTTCAAAATATGGATGATTCAAAGATGAACAAGGCCATTGATAAGAAAGACTTATTTCTGAGCCAGAGATTAACTTTCTGTATGTTAACAACTCATGAGGGATTTTTTTTTTTTTTAAAGGCAGCTAGTGTTGTTGATTGTATTTTCAATTTAGACAAGCTTCATGACAGTTCCTAAAATGAGGGCTGAATGGGCAAGGTTGAAAAATTCTGGAAACTGATTTAGCATTCAATAAATTTATGTATACCTAAAGAAAACTGTACAATCCAATACTATGTCATTTCATTTTTAAGGGAAAACTATGGCTTTCTCTAAATGTTCTTATAAAAAATCATACCAGGAATAAAACCGAATATGGCTCATATTTTCATATTCAGTTTTTTCAATAATTTAAATATTTCTTCTCCTATTTCTACTTTATGGAAGTTAGATGAAATAAAATGTGTGTTTCTGACTAAACGTTTAAAGAAAATAATACTACCAGGGAAAGTAACATTCTAAACTTAGTGTGGAATAAAGATACAATGAATGGCCTGTAACATTTTCAACTTGTTCCGGTTTTACCTACAATATTTATTTGGAAAAGCATGACACTGTCTCTTCTAGAAATAATAATTTTCACCTTTCTACATGTACCAAAAATGCTTCCTTCTCACCTCTCTCTTCACAGTGAGAACTCTATTATTCAAAAGTAGCAGGCATGAGATTGTAGCTACAAAAAAAAAAAAAAGCCTACAAATGGAAGATAATCCATTTAAATGTTTTGAAGTGCTAAAGGTTGTATAAGGATAAATGGGGAATCACAAGTAATTTTTAAATAATTTCAATATTTCATTTACCATTGTTATATATTCTTATTTCAACTTTTATTCTTAATTATGAAACATTTCAAAATGATGCCAGATATTTATACACCCACCTTCTAGATTGAACAGATAATAACATTTGCATAGATATTTATTGTGTTGTCTTTTTAGCATGTTTTTCTATATAAAGAACTACAAAATACTTTTTAGCAAGTTTTCTCTATATAAACTTTTTATATATAAAGTTTTTCTATAACATGTCTACTATAAAGAAGACATTAAAATATTTGTCAATGTCATCAGAGTTAAATCTCTTAAACTGAAATTATCTGCTGACCTCCACATAAAAGCTTATTAGAACTTAAAACCAAAAAATGCCAGAGACGGCTAAGAAATTCTTTCCCATGCTTATTGCACCACTTCATTGTTCAAAAATAATACTAATAATAATCACCAGAATTTGGGTTTGCTTATATGCAAAAACATTTCTAAATAAGTAAACTAAAAATGAAATGGAAAGCACATTTTGTATACTTTCTGCTAATAATTTATTTTATAATTATTATAAATGTTTATTTTGGAAAAAGATTGTTTTGGTGTTTCTATTCCCATTTGTCCTGTACTTTGTGTGTGTATGCATATGCACACACACATATATATATCTTAAATACATACATTTAAACTTTAAATAAAATAAAGGTTGTATTTCACTCTCTTCTGAAAGTCCTTGATTGCCAGTGGATGTATAAAGATGTGATAACTAATACAGAACAAGTTTTATAGTACAGAAATTATTAATCACTAAAATAATAAATTAAGCTTTGTAAGTAATATATTTAGAAATAATTTAAATGCTGGTAGAAACTTTGACTTATTTATTCATTTTAGGGTACAACTAGAAAATGAGTGGTGGTTCATCTTTTACTTGCAGGTAAAGGTTGAGGAGGAAATTCTCACATTCAAGACGACGCTGCCATTATGATGAAGTAAGATGGAACAACAAGTTGCATGTGAAGTATCCTGGGCAAGCCCCTTTGATAGTTTAGCTACAGATGCCTGTGTGTTTGCAATGTGGGCTTTTTATGGCTGTATTCTATTAGCTCTGGGTTTACTGTGATATTATGTATATTTGTCTTGGGCCAAACAGCTTGCTTGCCTCAACTGAAGTCTAAAAGATACTACAGGCTTAAGACAGTTTTTGTTTGTCTATTTACTATTTGAGGTGAATTATCCCTTCTTTGGTTCTTTGCTATTCATATTATGATATATAATTTTGGCTATGCAATTGTATAATCTTTTCTATAATATTATTTTCGGCTTCTGTATAAAAGCTTAAAAATATGTTCCACAAATGAGATGCTTATGCTTGTTTATTCAATATTTTTTTCTGTTGGACTTTGGACAAAGTCTTGCCTAGTGGGACTCACATATAAGGAAAGCTTTTTTTTTTCTTCTTCTTGTTACTCACAGAATTATGATGTTTAAAATAGCTATTTGAGTTCAACGATACTATACTTTCCCTAATAAATTTACAGTAATTTTTTTCACTTCAAAGAATGCTTTTAAGTTTTCTATGAATAGGTTTCACTAACAACATTTTAAAAAAGCCCTTAGCTCTGAGGTTTACTCTTTTACATCTTAAGGTACATTTTTCATGATTTGTAAAATATTTGCTTTTTAAAAATACTATGTTCATTTTAAAAATTCATTTTTCAAAATTTTCAGAAATTTTAATAGCAAGAATCTGTTTAATTTCGTTTCTTTATTTCTTGGTCAAGGTAGTCATATGGTTTGAGATTTCTCAGTTCTTTAAAATGGAGTTCATAAACTCAACTTGTTCTAAGCTAACTGTAGTGATTCGTAGCTGTTGTTTACTTAACACTATTAACCATTAAACACTACTGACCTCTCAACTCAAAACGTACACTTAGGTATAGGAAATACTATACAAACATTTGATTTAACCGTATCTTACGCAGAAAATTTTAAATTTGAATCTTTCTTATAGTCCTTGGGTTCAAATCTTCATGCAAATACAATTTATATAATCAATTATATTCGATTTGTGTTTTCTAAAGTGGCTAAGGAAATGAGTACCAACTTATTAGGGAATATTTGATGAATATTTTTCGTTTTGGTCGAACAAATGACTATTTACGTAGAGATATATTTACTTCATCATCAAAAAAATACCACTATTAACTTTGTTTCAACGCTCCCATCCCCGCCCTCCAACTCGTAATTTTTGGTGGTAACTAGACTGACTTTTGCCAAAATTTAATTACATTCACAAAGAGAAATACAATTTTTCCCCTTCAAATCCAGGTGAAAGGCTACCATGTTGGGCTTGCAGAGGACATAGTTGAGTAGGACAGCTAGAACTTCTGGCTAGGTCATCTGGTCGGATTACCCTGCCATGTACCCCTCAGTATTTACTTTCAGAGATGGGCAACTTACTATAGTCTTTATGTTTAAGGAATTCAAACACAAGTGAAAAGTATTGTGAAAGCATAAATATCTCTGCTTGTATACTACAGCACTGAATACGAAACCACATAGTACAATAAAAATAACTAACGATGGCCCATGCATTTCACAAGGCGCTCTCATACACGGCAAGGGGCAGTGGAAAAGTTCAGAGCACCCTGGCTGTCCAAAAGAGGGCGAAATCAAATCCGGGCGCAGGTGGGTACCTGGAAAAATTTCTTGGTGGAGATGGCATCTGAGAGAGGCGTCGAAGCACAGGGAGAGTTGAGGATAGGAGAGGCCACTCCAAATGGAATAACACCCCCATTTTCCAAATGCCAGTTATACCACGGGGCGTATAATAGCCGCCACGTTTCTAGAAGACCCCTAGAAGAGCAGGGGTCCGACCAAGGAGGTACTTCCGCTGTTCAATTTGCTAAGTTTGCATTCGGAGAGTAGAAGGGTGAGCTCTGGCTCTTGCAGGTGGACTCCCTCTCCCTTAGCTCTGACTGCAAGAAGCTCCCACCCGCAAAGGGCTATTGTGCCAAAAGCGAGCGTAGTGGCCGCCGCTTCCCCCACAAAATTCCGTCACTCAGGAGCTGCGTTGCGGTGGAGAACCTGGGTCCCGTCCGGGCCCAAGGGAGGAGGGTCAGCACGGCCGCTCCCACAGACCAGTCCAGGCGCCTCTTCCCTCCTCCTGCTTTCCGCAGCGGTCTCGGCGGCGGCGGGCGGCTGGAGCGGGAGCCGGGGGCGGCGAGGGGCGGAGCCGGGGCGGAGCCACGGCGCTGGCTGCCCGGGCGGCGGCAGGTGTGGATGGGGCGAAGGTGCGGGAACGTCCACTCCCGCGCGCCTCTTTTGGGGGCCAGGGCTCGGGGACTGGAGCGGCCTTCCAGGAGGAGCTTCGTGAGCAACTGCGACCTGCGCATAACTTGGAGCGCAGCCAGGGACGCGCAGGTTCCACGTCCGGCGCCTGGGGAGAAAAGACGCGCGTCCCCGGCCGCGGCGCCGGAGCCGGCTGGGGGACCGCCTGGTCCCGGGCCAGACCTGGGAGGCGGTGTTCCGAGAGCCGCCTGGTCTGGGGTGCGGGGAGCGGGAAGCGGCCCCTGCGTGTGCGCTTGGGCGAGGCCGGGCGGCGCTTCTGCCCTCCTACTCGGACCCTCAGGTAAGCTGGGAGAGCATTGGTTCCGCTGCGCGCGGACCGGGCCGGGGACGCGTCCCTCACGGAGTTGAGGAGGCTTCGGGGCCTGGGCACACGGAGTCGGCGCCTGGGTCCGAGGACCGCCGGCGCCCGCGGGGCCCAAACGAGGATGCTGCGGCGGGGTCCGGCGCATCCCGGAGCGCCAGCCGCGCTTGGTTCTTTGCGGAACCGCCGCCTCGTCTTGCCCAAATCTCAGGTAGTGATCCTGGTCCGATGTCCGAAGTCACAGGTCCGCTCTCTGTCCCTAAACCGCGAGGAAGGAGTTGTGTGTGTCTATGAGCGTGTTGGCGGAGAGCGCTTTCAGACAGCGATGTTTGAGTTGAGCTTATTTTACCACCTAAAATTACTGGCACTTTAAAACTTAACTCAGCTTCCCCTTTTAAGAAATAAGAGAAATTAGGCTTGTGGTTTAGACCCATTGCTAGTAGGATTAAAGTTTGTTTTTGCCCTGTGCAGCTGACAAAATGTTTTGTAAAATCCTGATTTTCCAACAGTACTTCTAAAAGAGCCTCCGATTCTCTACCGAGACAATGGCAGTCATTAAAAAAACACAGCGGAAATGTTCACTTAGCGCGGCTTTGCTAGGAGAGAAGTTAAGGAAACCTTAGGCAAAAGTGACCCCTTAATTGACACCTTACAGGGCCGTTTTTGACCTTGCATTAGTGGTAATAGGACTAAGAATGACAGCTCTAGAACTATATCTGGTTTGGAACTGAGACTGTGGCCAGACGCCCCTCACTTTCCGGGGACCTCCAGTTTCTGGAATCGGGCCTTTGAACTTCCTTATTGAAATCCTGGCAGCTTTGAAGTGAAATTAGGAAAATGTTCTTATTTATTCGCTGGAGTTTATTACTTCTGCTTTAAAGTGTTTCTCTCCTGGGCCAAAATTGAAACAATATTGTATTTCGCATTTTGTTTTAAATAAATTTTTACCAATTCAGGTAAAAATTGGATTTGAAAATGACAGTTAAGTCTAGGTTTATTTGTTGTCTAGTTTTGTATGGGGGGCTGACTTTTAAGTTATTTTTTAAAGTCTAATCCTGGTTATTTTTCATTGTCTTCAGAGGTTAATCTTTAGGTGAGAACTTTATCTTGATTTTAAGGCAAAAAATTTAAAAAGGCAGTGATTTCAGTCACCCAAAGAACTATATAGTTCCTCCTTTCTCTTTTTTTCCTTGAGACAGAGCTTCCTGAAAATTGGGCAGCTGCTTTAATCTTAGCATGTAAAAAATGTTTCAAGTTGAATTTTGGGCCCTAAAATGGAAAATTTTGATTTGTGTTTGTTTTAATAGAATTGTTCGACGTTATGGAATTATCAGCTTGGAGTGTTTATTTTATGTTTATACCATATTACTACTTTATTGTACATGTGAATATTGCTTAGATATTGGTAAATGTGGAGAGAAATCAGGGTCTTTAATAAAATACGGAATTACTGGATGAATTTTTATAATTTATCAGTCTTATAAATTCTGAAAAGTGTATAACAGAGGCAACGTGTTTGACCTATAATGTGGATTGTTGGCCTTTTTTGGAATTTTAAATGAGAAGGGAGGTATGAAATGCTTTATTCTGTATTTAAGCATCTTTTTATAAGTGGAAATAAATTGGAGGATGCCTTTTATGTACAGTGTAATAGCTAGATAGCTATTATAGAACCTATAACAAATGCTTGAGGAAGTAAAATTAGAAGGTAGTATAAAATTGTGTATTATATTTTTACTGTTTCAAGGAGATTGCATACTTATAAATTTCATATCCTCAAGTGAAGAGTATTGAACGGAATAAAATAGAGTTTTTCTGCATACCATGTTTTTCTCAGATTAAAAAAAATAGTCATCTTGGTTTGCTTAAAAAACTAAGCTATAGTTAAATTTGGTTGGTACCTATTTGGGATAATTAAAAATACTTTAATTCATGTACTTTAACAATTCTTTTCTTCAGTAACAGGTTTTTGTAAGAAATGTTTTACTTGAAACATTGACATTTAATGACAGATATCATTAAATTTTTCATATAATTGCCAAAATTTTTTCTTCATTGTGTGTGTGTAGGTAGCTTTGGCATATAAACATTGTGGGGTCTCTAAACAAATTTTAACTGTAAAAAAGCAAGAGATGCAATCCAAGATTATTAACATTTGAGGAATGAAATCCAGCTTTAACATAAAATGGCCTTTTGAAGACACTGTAAAATACATATAATGATAGGATTCTTAGAGAGTAATGTTTTTGGTAGTTCTTTTAATCATAAAATGAATTAGCAAGAGAATTGATACTTATGCTTGAACAGCTTCTTGATTTCACAACTATTTCCTTAGAAATAATCTCCCAAGTAATTCAGGAATGTTTATGGAAGTGAGGAAGAAAAAAACAGCTTTTGTTGAATCTAGGGTAGGTCAATCTTAACTAAGAAACAGCGAAATTTGATCTTTGTGTTATAAACTGTAGTTTCACTGAGGACTTCTTAACTATGTCATCTTTTAAAATACGATTAAGTGTTTAGAGAGTAAGTCAGTTATTTGTACAATATAAGTGCTTACTGTATTATGCTAATTGTAAGTATTGGTGGCGTTTTTGTTTTGCAAAATTTATTGAAGTAGAAATGATGTGGATTTTTTTCTCCACATCTTATGTGAGAGGGCAGTCCAGGAAATTATTAAAATAATTTTGGGAAGAGTCTAGATGAAGGGGAAAAATCGATTGTATATATGTGTGCTGGTTTGCAATAGGGAGGGGAGTAAAAAGAGTCTGAGAACAAAACTTACTTTCAGACTTCCCAGAAGTTTCTGCTTTATTGTGTAATTGAATTTTTTTTTGCTGGGATGTAGTTATCGGTTGTACTAAAATACAGCTGACAACAGAAAACATAAATCTCATTTGAAAATCCTTACTTATGGCTTTATGGAATACAAAACTTACTCTATTTTGTCTAAATACCAGCTTCCAAGCTAGTCAGTATTAGTTTAGAAGCCAATTTCTAAATTAAATGTGCTACAAAAAATTGATTAAGTAATTTCCATTTAAGAGCAATGTCCAAATAGCACTGATTCTTTAAGTAAAACAATAATTATATTAATAAAAATTATACTTTTAGCAGGGGAGAAATGCCGTTTTTATTGGCCTTGGAAACATTTATGCTTAGCAGTTTGAGGCCCAGTGTCCATTTCTGTGATTGTGCTGCCTCTGATAAAGGATCGACTACTGAGCGATGAAAGATTGTATAGAGAAACTTAATAAAACCTGCTACATGGGTTGATCATAGTTCTGCCTGATAAGCCTGTGTCCATATGAATCAGAGCCAGTAAAGAAGTTCTGAATCTTAATTCCCCACAGCTCTTTTACATTGATTCCTGTGAGTTAGCACTAGTAAAGGGAGTCCCCTTCTCTGCCATTTATAAAGCCAACTTCGTGATCCGCAGCAAATCAAACCCACGAAATGTTTTAGTCTTGTCCAATTCAGCTTTACTTCCTTGCCAGGGGCATAACAGTTGAAGTTAAAAGACTTAGACCCAAATGGGAAAATTAGTGCCATTTGTGTATAGGCAGTAGTAGCCTTATTCATACTACTTTCAGCCTAATTAGAAAAAAATAAAGTATGATTTGATTGTAAGTCCTCCAGGGTAGGTAGCATGTAGGGGAGTGTGGCTCAAGAATCTACTAAGTTTTTCACTTATTTTGAATTAAGAATTTGCATTGTAGTTCTCTTTTTTATTTTACTTCTATAGAGTGCTTCTACTATTTGAAAGAGGGCAAAAGTACAATAAAATGGCAAATATTAAAGTGACCGAGAAGGCATAGCAATGGTTACAGAAAAGTTCTTTCACTTCTCCTTAGGTAATTCTCTTTTGGTTTTCGTCTTTGTATTTTAAATCTAGGTTCTTTGCTTAGAGGTAATTTTGATTCTGAGGAGGGTAGCAGGAAAGGAAAATGAACTGCATCTAAAAACCAGTGTAATCTGACAACTGACGTCTCATCTCTGCCAAATTTCAGGTGGACTTGGGCCACATTAGTAAATTGGATATGTATAAAATAAGACAAAGAAATTGTCTCAGAAAGTCCTGCTCCTGAAGCTTCTAGTATGTGAGGTGAAACTATTTTAGAGTCCAAGGCTCGAATACAAGCAAAGGATTGATTTCCCCAAAAGTCAAATTGGTAAGATCTTTCTATCTAAAATAACTTGAGATTTTTGAATTATGGCACACGTTGGAGTAGAAATTCCAGTTATGAAGTCATTATTGAATGATAATCCTGGGGAGTTTTGGTAATTTTTTGCTTCTTTAAACCTCACTGATCAAACCTTTTACTGATTATCTCAACTTCATTACCTAAATAAAAAATTTCATATAAGAAGCAGTGGACTAAAGCATTAAAAGTGTGAGTTCTGTGAAGTAAAATCCACATAAAGTAAATGAAGCTTTTAAAATTAGGATTTAAGTAGCTTTTAACTAGAGTGGGTTTTCAAGTAACTAACTGGTAATATTGTCACTTGACATTTTCTTTTCATATTCTGTGCCATGACTCAAACTCATTTCCTTTTTATAGGTGAGGTAGATTAGATTTGAAAACAAACACACAAACCTAAGCTTTTTTGCAGCCAGACTTTAATAATTTTATAACATTGCTGAATGTTTCCTAGCACGTTAATAATGATACAATTTTAGATTGCTTTTTATGCTTTTGGATTTGGGATTAGGATGATATAACAGAATGAAAACTGCAACATTAATTCACTTTTCAAATGAATATGTTTATGCAAATTAAATGGAGGTCGTGAAAAACAGCAGTTTGAATTGTAATTCAAAGTAAAAATTACAGGTTAATACCTGGACTGATATGTGTTAAGTAGTTTTCTAATTGCTTCTAATAATCAAATAATTAGAATTTTATCATAACTTTTTAATCTCTGGAAACAAATTTCTAGTTTTTATATGAGGAAAAATTTAATGACATATTAATGTTATTAAGTATTAAATAATGTGAGCCAAAAGATATTGTCTTTCAATACCCAGAAATGACTGAAAATATTTTTGTAGACAAAAGAAGACTATATGGAAAGGTAATGGAAAGAGATATAAAAGACTACCCAACTAGATTGTTTTTTGAAGAATAAATCTTTAATATAATTTTTATTTTTGCTGCTAAGAGATTTTCAAATTCTGGAAAAATAGCCATAAATCTTATGAACTGACAAAGAAGATCAAAACATTTTAAAGATTCAACTTCCTTTTAAAATAAATGTATTTATCAATTGGTCAAAGCTAACGTTCTACATTTTCTTTTGTAAATTAACGCTGTCAAAAGGAAACAAACAAAAATGGAGAGCTAATTATAGTCCAGTTAAGAATAATTTAAAAAACAGATTTATTTGAAAAGTAAATCTTCCTTTTGAAGATAGAGTTCATTTTGCTAATCGTAAGTATTGGTGGCCTTTTTGTTTTTCGAAATTTATTGAAACAGAAATGATAAGACTACATATTTCAGAATAATGGGCAGGTTACTATGTGTTAGTTCTATTAGCTAAACTATAAACATAACTTTTACTGGAAATATTAAAATATAAATGGAAATAAAATATTAAAATATAAACAGAGCCACATAATTGATTATCGTCTACCTGATTTCAGAACACATCTAAAATATTAACTAGAACTAACACAAAACTGTTTTCTAAAACTGCCCGGGTGTCAGCTTCGTCCAAATCTTTTGTTCAAAAGTAAATATTAAAATAAAATGCATCCAACTCTTCTGATTGTTAAAGCAGTGATAACAATTATAGCTCTTTCTGTTGATCATTTCCTGGGTTCCGTGCTTTACTTATATTACCGCAGATAAGCTTCAAATAACCCTCCCATCTCGGCGCCATGATTATCCTTATTTTACAGACAAGAAAACTGGCCTAGTGAGATTAAAAGGGTCAGACAGCTAATAAATGGTGTGGTACTGGGACTCCAACCCAATTCTTCCCTATTTTTATGTCTCTGCTCTTAATTACTTTGTTATATATCACATTAATTAAGCAGAATATCTGTGGAACTCTTCTTGAAACCTGTTTGGGAGTCATTTATATAGCGTTTTGAATGTCCTCAGCTATAACATGTATTTTAATTTTTATTTTTAGAACTAATTCAAAGTCCTTCATGTCCAAGTCTGGCAAAACACACAGATGGTGTAGGTAGTAATTAATGTTTGACCAAAAGAGGCAGGTAGTGTCTTTAAAGTACTAAGTCTGATACTTAAATTTTCTCTGAAGACCATACTAAAAGAACCATATAGATCATTGTTTTTAGAGCCATGGCACTTGAATTGGAATATAAGTATAGTCTTTGAGGCACCTAACTCAAAACTGGTGTTCATTGAACATTTCTTAAAACAATGAATGAGACAAGGAATAGAAGGATAATATGTCTTTGCCTATGAAAATTCTAATATGGCTTGTGAAGTGTAGTAACAAGTATGGGTAGCTTACCATTAAAAACGATAATTCCCTCTTCATTATTATCACACCTGACCTTTGGCGTGGATATATAGATCTTGTGTGTGGATATAAAGTCGGTTGAAGTTGTGGACTTGAGAGAGAACTGTCAGAGCCAGCCATAATTAAGACGTGTGCTGAAACAAGATTTCATGGAACTGAATTCACAAGAGAAAAAGTAAAAGCCAAAGAGTAAGGTGGAAATGGTGCTTTGCTGGTCCTACTATTAGAGGGAGGGATCTGGGTTCCCATGCTGAATCTCTAATGTTTACTCCCATGTGGCTTTGGGTGAGTTGTCTGGGCTCTCACTACGTAAACTGAGGACCCATTTCGGGGCTACCTAAGAGTTTTTAAAATCTTAAAGTTCTCCTTGCTAAGTTTCACGGGACTGCTGTTACTGTAACTCTTCTAGGGGACTTATGGGAACTCCACATGCGAGGACACTGCCATTCCATACACACACACACACACACACACACACACACACACACACACACACACGCATCCATATCCAAGTGATGCACTACCTGGACCTATGCTTTCCCTTTGGCACTAGTCTACCTTCCCTCTCAGGGCTTCCCCACTGCTTTCTATCCCAGAAGGCAGAGGAAGTTGGAACCAGTTTTTATTTTGTGGTGGTTAATGATCCAGCACTCCTGAATAGGGTAAATTGCAAAGGCCCTTTTCAGGGCTCACATTTTGCAGTGTCTGAAATTCAGCATAGGGACACAATAAAAGAACCAAAACAGAGGACTAAACAGTGAACAGAGTCAGTTTGCAAATGAAACAAAACAATGATTAAAATGCAAAGAAACAAAAGGAGCTTTAATAGCAAAAACATTGATATCAGAATAAGTTCAAAGGTCAAAGCAAAAAGGTTAAAGACAAAACTAGACAAATTTATATCAGAAATTTTATAATGGAAAATGGCTTTTAAATAGTAAAAGTAATTAAAGCTTTAGATTTTTAAAATCAGAATTTTTCTTTTGAGGCTCACGAGAACAGAGTGGTTATATTCTAGGAAAGCAAAGCTTGTGCATGTGGGGAGAGGTTGAGAGCAGGATGATGTAAAACAACATTCTGGGACACTGCCAAAGACAACCAAACTTCAACATTTTGAAAGAGATTCTGGACAAAAGAATATTCCAAAGAAGTTTGAAAAAAGAAAGCCATTGTCTCTTTTTGTGTCTGGAAATGAAAAACAGGGATTACAAAGATCTACATTCATCTGAAACATAAGACATCAAAAGAAAAAAGACGAACGAGTTTGTCATCAGAATTAGAGTTAGTGGAACCTGTGGAATTCTAGAAAATGACACTAGTTTATGCATAGTCATGTATGAGAGTGAACAATGAGGAAATGAGCAGCTGTTGCTTATCAGTTACCACGGCCTGTTCAATCTAAGCAGTACCTTGGTTAAGAGGGTTGCTGAGGATAGAAGAGTCTTGGTGTACACCTTGGTTTCTCCCTCCCTGACCCCAAGATTACAGATGCCGTGCAGAGTCATGAAATGGGTATGGACTTTAATGGTATTAAAAGAAAGTGTAACCTATATGTACACTGGCTACTCTTCCAGAGTAAAAGATTCCAGTTATACAATTTAAAATATCTTAAGGTTATAATATGAAGAAATTGTGCCCTGGACAATACGAGGCGTACTCATTTCACTTTGTATCCCAGAAAAGTACATCTCTGTCATGCATAGAGAATTCAGGCCAAACTCTACCAGTGCACTCAGAGGAGGAAGAGCATAGTGAATGACAAACAATACACATACCCTACAGTTTCAATACCTTCCTGGCACCTGTCAATGATGGCTGAACAATAAGGTAGTATAAAACACTTATTTGGAAACCCAAACGAAAAGATAAATGTTTGTATTTAATTTTTAAATTTTATTTTGTATTTTGCTGTCGTGCATTTGACTTATCAAAAATGGCAATAACTGAGATGACTCTGCTCCCATTGGCCTTTGTTTAAACTGTCAGCACTCACTGGATGCCTAATATATGTGCATTTTTCTCCCCAAATAGAGTTTTAGTTCCTTGAGGTAGCAATCCTTTCTTGCCATATTCTCTGCTGATTTTATTTAGCACCTAAAAGACAACTGAGGAGATTATACTCATCTACACTTTAAGTAGTTGAGATTTTTAAAAAATTGCACCATATTGTTCTTTGCTAGCTTTGCTTTCTGTTTCAAAAGTTAGACTGCATTTTCAAAAACACAACAGATAAGGCTAGTTTTTATGCCACTTTGATCTTGATTTCCCACATTGGATATTTGAGCTTCCTTAGTAACAGGAATTTGGGGAGCGTAATCATCCTGAGAATTGTCATAGCTCTTTATTTTGCTTGACCCTGGTGTCCTTGACATCTGACAGTGCAAGTCTTTGAGTTCTGCAGTGGTATGCTACAACCAGGAGCATCAGAGAAGCTGAGACTTTCTGATCTGGAAGGGCCCTTTTTTTTTTTTTTTCTCGTTGGTGATCACTGAGGCCAAGGAAAGTCAAGGGACTTACCCAGCTTCATGGTACATCAATGATAGACTCAAGAGCTGAATCCTGTTTATAGATTCTCAGTATATGCGCTTTCACCACACCAGCCTTTCCCTAAAAGTGTGTTCAGTCCTGCAAGATTCTGCATAGGATTCTTTGGTCAGATCAATGTGAAATTCTACATGTCCTATATTTTTTGCTTATTAGAGATTCCAAGCATTTACACAACAAAGAAACTTGTCTAATTTTAACTTACCATTTTCCAAGTTTATTTTTAACACAGAATCCTTTTTCATCCCAAGAATTCACCTAATAAAGAGTCATGCTGCGTGGTGGTAAGCTTTGATGGTGATGATGCTTATGATGATAACAGTGTTATTTATTTAGCACCTACTTATGTCATAGGCATGGTTTTAAATGCTTTACATTAATCAGACTCATTTAATCCTCACAACACAATGAAGAGGCACTATAATCATCTTTATTTTACAGATGAGGAGACAGGATCAAAGAGGGTCAGCTGGAGTATAGTAGTTGTATTTTCCAAGAAATATTGTTGCACTGTAAACCAGGGTTTCTCAACCTTGGTACTATTGACATTGTGCCCATATAATGTCTTGTTATGAGGGGCTGTCCTGTGCATTGTTGGATGTTTAGCAGCATCTCTGTCTTTTACCCAGTAGTGTCAGCCAAAAATGTCTCCAGACATTGCCAGATGTTCCCTAAATTGTTCCTGGTTGAGAACTAAAGTTATAACAAAAATACGCTTTTTTTTGAAAAACCTTAGTAACTTTTACAGTGACTCATGGTCATGATTGGGCAAATTACACATTGCAGGTTTTGTGACTACGTCAAGCAGCGTACACTTGCGTGGGGGTGGATGTGAGTTAAACTTGACCCATACTGTTCTTCTCTGCTTCATTTCCTTATACTACTTCTGCTGAGAGCCAAAAGGCCAAAACTGTTGATTCTGCCTTCAAAGTCTTTTAACTGCCTGATGCACACATCCCCAATTTATATCATTTCCATTTTTTATTTCCCCTTGGACGTGACCAATATAAACACACACACACACACGCACGCATACACACGAGAGAGAGTCCTGTTTTTTCTCTGTGTAATAGAGGACTTAACGTATCTGAATTACTCTACAGTAAGAACTTATGTCAGAGCCAAGATTAACAGCTGCCAAGAAAAACATACCCAGCAATGAATAACTCACAAAGATTTGGCAAAGAAAAAGTAAAGTTATGTGATGAAGTTTATTACTAAGTTATAGGGTTTTATTTTTCCAGCATGATAACTTGTTAAATTTACACACTTCAAATGGGTTTGAGGCTTCTGGTCATTGTTTCTTTGTAATTTAATATGCCATTTTTAAAAGCAGCTGAGGTATAATAAAGAGCAATGAAATACCGAGTTTAAAATCCTGGCTCTGCCAAGCATTTACTAATTGTGTGACCTCACTTCTTTTTCTCTAAGTGTTTGGTTTCCCACCAGTAAAAAGGGTTGATGATATGAAACTAATCATATTGTTGAAGGGTTGAAATAAGAAAATATATGCACTAATATCCAGTCCAGGTTTTGGCAGGTCCTTCCTTCCAGTTATCAAGGGACTCTATCATGATTTGTAATCTTTTTTGGTAATTCCTTAAGTGTAAACTAATTGTTTTTGAAAATAACAGAGATACCATCAAGAAGCTTAGTGCAGGTAACTCTTATTAAAAGGTGGAATTTGGAGAGCAGGGAGGGTACATACAGTACTCAAAGTGATTGAATTTTGAAAGCTTTATATTTAAAGATAGCAAAGTAGTCAAAGGACAGAGTGCAAGGAGCTACAGAGTGCCTTCAGAAACCGAAGCTTACCCTCTGATCTTCTTAGTGGCCGTTTACTGATTCACCTCTAGTGGATATTTGAGTGCCCAGTCTGTTCTGGATGCTCTGCAATCACTGGGGATACAAAGAGTGCAAAATAATAAAAAGAGCTACTCTATCCCTGCACTCTGTCCTCGTAAAACTTAGGTGGTGACTGCGTCCCAACTATAATTGATACTCGCTGCTTGGAATGCTTGTTTGAAATGGATTCTGAAGCTTGGCTGAACTTGCTGGAAAGAATGCCGGGATTTATGAATAATATGCCATGGGCAAGAAGATTTGATAGTCTTCTGGTATAATGTTTTAATGTTTTTCAAAATGTGGATCTGATTCATTAGTGTATCATGAAGTCAGTTTTGTGGGTCACCATGAGTATTACTTAAGAAGTTAAATAGACATAGAGAAATATCATAGTGCATTGCACATAGCCACAAGTCTTGCTTTGTAAAAATTTTGTTTTAGTTATGTATGTATTGTGTACCAGGTCAGGATGTAAAATGCATATCCTACAATGGTTCATGTAAAAAATGTGAGTCTAGTGGCTATATGAACTCCTACACCTTTCTCTCTACATTCAAACATTTTAGTTTTTTTTTTTTTCTGAAATTACATGACACATTTCATAGTTTGAGCCCTATTAATCCAAAATATAGAATGGCATATTCATTCTAGTAGCATTCTTCAATATGCAGTATGTTTATCCTTTGAGTCTACTTTTATTAGAGTCTTTATAGTTTGTCTGGGATGGTTAATAATTATATTTATAGTCAGTTCTGGTGGGAGGCAAAAATATTCAAGTATTTAGAAACTTAGGCACTGGAGTAACACTTGCTTTCCAATATAGACCATACCACTTTACAGTGATGCTTTTTTACTGGAGGGCCAGATGATCAAATACACGTGGCAGAATTTGTAGAAACAGTATTAAACATAGAAAGTAAAAATGTATGTATTTAAGGTATTGGGAGCATGTCCACTGTAAATGGTTAGGAACTGCAAGCCCTATTTTATTACTTGATCTTTATTATAGATTTTGTATTTCTTGTAAGGTGAGAGGTCTCACTGAAGACTTGTTTTTATACTTTTCCGAATTCGTTAAATGAAGCTATTAGACTATCCTGTCTAGTTTAATAAAGGTTCCATCCAAATTTTCATATCCTATGACTCAATTATTCTTTCTTCAATTGGATTGTGATCTACAGTGTCCCTTTTAACTTTTCTTCTAATGTATTATCTTGAAGGCTTTTCAGCTTCCAGTTGGCTTGAGTGGTAACTATACTTCCAGTTAGAACATGAGCAAAAACCGATGCTCTGTTCCTGACACTTTTAATCCCTACCTCCTAAAATCAGTGGCTGTAGGGAGATCCCTTGTCTGTTTCCTCAAGAATTGCTGAAAGTAGGACTTCTTTTTGAGAAGTAATTCACAAAGTGCCAAGTGACAAGCCATACTTGCATGTGAACACAAAGTGATGTTATCTTTGTCCAAACATGTACCTGTCATGGCATGCACTTTACAAAAACAGCCAGAAAAATGCACTTCAGTTAATGGACACTTTAAAAGAGTGTTCATTCATTTGGCTTACTGAGAAGGACCAACTCAGAAATGACCCTGCTTGCCTAAGAGAAATATGCCGCGCCATGATTTCTCTAACCATTTCAAGAGTTTCCTGCCCTTGATCCCTGAATGATTTTGATGTGTATTTTCTGTTCCATGCCTCTGTAGGTTGGCATTAACTTGTCTGACCACTCATAGCTTTGCTGGACTTTTTATATGAAAGTTTTCTGCTTGGTTAGTTACGAGTTTAAAATACTTGAGAATACTGACTTTAGGGGAAGGTTTTGAAATTGCCACCTTGCACGTTGTAGAACACTTTATCACCACAGTTAAAATTGTAGGGGTTACTCATTGAGGAATAACACAAATGATATTTCAGTAACACAGAAGATAGCAATTTTGTTATCTTCCTGGACTTGGGGATACTTTTATCAATTAATTTCAGACTGCAGTGTTTTAAATTATTGAAATTTATGAATTATTAATTTTACCTTTTAAGAGTTACTAATTCAGAAGCGTGATCTTTTAGTACATATGATATGAAATGCTTACAGATTTACTGACAAAATACTGCAATTATGAGTCCTAACGGAGTAAATGCTTTTAAAAATTGTATTCACTTAGCCAGCTGTGTTCTGCCTTTATACTGTTAATATTATTTTTCTCAGATTGTTATAAGCAATGAGCTTTCATTAAATCTTTGGACACTAGATTATAAATTTAGGAATACCCTGCAAGATAGAGAAAAGACTAAATAAATAATAGTATGCAAAAATCAAAATTATTCTTCAAATAGACCTACTAAAAATTAATAATGTTTTAATTTACTTTAAAGCTCTTGGCTCATCCTTTAAAATATTTTAAAAAAATGTTTGACATTCATTATCAGAGTGAGGGAAAATTTAAACAATTCAGTTTCTTCTTTTGCTAGTAGGCATATTATGCTAATAAAATTACTAAATTAAAAGTCTGTCAAGGATTTGACAAACTGAATGCCAATTTTCTGCAGAAGTCAAGCCCCTAAGTGATTGTCTAGAGGCAAAAATTTTCTGATACGTTGTCTCAACAATGCTTCTCACTTGGTCTTCAGGTGCCCCAACCCCCAAGTACACATACTACGTACTCACTTAAAAATGTGAAAACAAACAAGCAAACAAAAAGTGCTTTAAGGAAAGGCCACACAGTACAAATGCTTGTTAGTATGCAGAAAAATGGGGTTGGGGGGATAGGTGGGCATCTAACCTCAGGCTTAACTGTGGGTTGTAATTTCCAGCAAGGAGATCACTAGGTTCTTCTGAATTCTTAGAATTAAGTTCTCACTACTAGATCCACCAGGAGTTTGTCTTTTGAGAGATCTACTATTTAAAGTTTTAATTTAATCAAATTTCCGTTGTCAATCTGAATCATGCTTTTTGATGATAGAATAAAAGAGCTGATTTCCAATGCTTGGTTATTTTGGGTAGCACAGATAGTGTTGAAGCTGAGTAGAGTCTGCTTAGAGGATATAGTCCACCTCTTCTCTCCTTTATAGTTATTGGAATTGTGGTCACTATCACATGGCCTTGAGATTTGGAGATGGGACTTCCAAGCCTATCTGGTCCATTTTTATCTCACTGCTTTTAAATGCAGTGCTTCTTTCATGCATTTAAAACATGCATGATGTACTTAGGGCCTAAAAGTTGTGGAGAGCAAAACATGGTGTGAAAAGTGCATTTGTGTTTTGTTTGTTTGTTTGGCTTTGCATTTACTTAAAAGAAAATACGGACAATATTTGTACATCTGCACTGCCTCCTGACTTTGGGGGATATTAGATTAAAAAAAATAAAGATCACAAAAAATTATAGAATGGCAGCTTCTTGTGATTTTATTTTTATTTTAAGAATAATTATTACTCTTGACATTTTATTTTATCTTCAAAGTGCTTGGTGAGTGTTAATTTACTTTTTAAGACTTTAAAGGAACTCAACTCAGCTTGCTTTTTCATAGTGTATAACCCATTGAAGTCAAGTGATATAAGACTGAGCTATAGTAGAATTATCAAAATATTCTTTTAGGATGCCTGGGCTTCCAAAAACAGAGATCTAACTGGTTATTGTCTTGGCCAAATAAATTCATGGCCAAATAAAATTCCTTAATGGTGAAAAAATTGCACTGGGTTTAAATTTGATTTCTGTACTATTCAGGAGACTGTAGAGTGACACTTGACCTGATAATCTGCATTAACCATTTGTAGATTTTGGCTCACGTAGACATATTATTAAAGAATTACATTTTTCAATGTGATATATGTACACCATGGAATACTACTCAGCCATGAAAAATAATGAAATAATGTCTTTTGCAGCAATGTGGATGAATTTTGAGGCCATTATTCTAAGTGAAATAACTCAGAAATGGAAAACCAAATACTGTATATTCTCACTTATAAGGGAGAACTAAGCTATGTGTACACAATGGCATACAGAGTGGTATAGTGGACTTTGGAGGCTCAAGAGGGAGTGGGAGGCAGTGGGGGGTGGTGAGAGATTTAAAAAATACATATTGGGTACAATGTATACTGCTCTGGTGACAGTGCACTAAAATCTCACACTTCACCACTATACAGTTCATCCATGTAACCAAAAACCACTTGTACCCTAAAAGCTATCGGGGAAAAAAAAAAAAAGGAACACTAGGTGAGTTCATCTAGAGTTCAATGATAAAGAATTCTTTATCATTGAAAGGTGAATAACCTTACCAAGTTCATGATACTTAACTTCCCAGTTATGCTTTCACTGATTGTATAAGTCTGTTTTCATGCCGCTGATAAAGACATACCTGAGACTGGACAATTTACGAAAGAAAGAGGTTTAATTAGAATGGCAACCATTAAAAAGTCAGGAAACAACAGGTGCTGGAGAGGATGTGGAGAAATAGGGACACTTTTACACTGTTGGTGAGAGTGTAAACTAGTTCAACCATTGTGGAAGACAGTGTAGCAATTCCTCAAGGATCTAGAACTAGAAATACCACTTGACCTAGCCATCCCATTACTGGGTATATACCCAAAGGATTATAAATCGTGCTGCTATAAAGACACATTCACACGTATGTTTGTTGCGGCACTATTCACAATAGCAAAGACTTGGAACCAACCCAAATGTCCATCAGTGACAGACTGGATTAAGAAAATGTGGCACATATACACCATGGAATACTATGCAGCCATAAAAATGGATGAGTTCATGTCCTTTGTAGGGACGTGGATGCAGCTGGAAACCATCATTCTCAGCAAACTATCGCAAGAACAGAAAACCAAACACCGCATGTTCTCACTCATAGGTGGGAATTGAACAGTGAGATCTCTTGGACACGGGAAGGGGAACATCACACACTGGGACCTGTTGTGGGGTTGGGGGAGGGATAGCATTAGGATATATACCTAATGTAAATGACGAGTTAGTGGGTACAGCACACCAACATGGCACATGTATACATATGTAACAAACCTGCACGTTGTGCACATGTACCCTAGAACATAAAGTATAATAAAAATAAATAAAAAGAAATACTCTGTTAGAAGAGCTCAAAAAAATAATAATAAAAAAAAGAAGGAAAGAGATTTAATGGACTTACAGTTCATTACATGGCTAGGAAAGCCTCAATCATTGCGGAAGGTGAAAGGCAAGTCTGACGTGGTGGCAGACAAGAGAAGAGAGCTTGTGCAGGGAAACTCCCCTTCTTAAAACCATGAGATCTCATGAGACCTATTCACAATCACAGGAACAGCATGGGAAAGACCTGCCCGCATGATTCAATCACCTCCCACCAGGTTCTTCCCATAACATGTGGGAATTCAAGATAAGATTTGGGTGGGGACACAACTAAACCATATTACTGGCATTGTCATAATTAAACCCAACCAGAAGATAAAAAAAGAATTATGGGTTTCATACTTAACTTGAGAAGCACAAAAAATAATCCCAGACCCATTGTAATAAAAACAAATTATTGAAAATGCCTACCATTGAAAAATATTTTCAAAACAATAAATACGTGTATTTATTAGAAGTTTAGAACGTTCTATAATTTTAAAGTAATTTAATTCCCATATTGAACTTCTGAAAGGTTTGCTTTCATTGAGGGTTTTACTTTTAAGGTGATTATTCCAGTATAGCACACATTATTTCCTGATTAATTGCTCACCAAACTGCTGATATTTTTGCAATATTCTATTTCCACCTGTGCCTAAACCCACCTGCCCACCCACCCACCCACCCATGTACATACATGTTGGACAGGTGTCAGCATGAGTTAATATTTAACTCCTGCAGCAATGAGGAAGTGCGCTAGTAGGTAAATCCAAAACCTTGAACACCAGTAATTCATCTTAATCCTTTCTATGTAATGAGAACAACTGATAGAATATGATAAAAAGAAAAATATAGCATATATACATAAGAATACTATGTAGATAAAGTAACTAACCACCCATCAGGGTGTAAATTCCAGAAATGTCTAAGAGGGTTCTTAGAGCCTCAGTTTTCTCATTTCCTCCATTAAAGACAATAAAAACAAAACATTAGCTCAATTTTTGTCACATAGAATGTTTTTCGTAAATGCTTATTCCCTCCAGTCAAAGTCAAGATCCTTGCAAGTTTCTATTTTAGGAGAAAGAAAGCAGAGCTAATTCTGTTTAGTTCCTGGCTGTTTCATTCTTGAGAACATTTGCATGGGGGTGTTTCTTTCCTAGAAAAGCTTCATCCTGCCATATCTGGTTTTTGAACTCCTGTTTAGCCTTCAGAATCCTGCTCAGTCATCACTTCCTCTGTGAAGCTTTCCATGACCTCCTTCCAGAAAAAAAAATTATGTCCTTTCCTTGTATTTTTGTATTTTTAGATATTTCTGGTTTTGTTTGTATCATAGTGATACATTATTTTTTTTATCTGACAGCCATCTCCACTTGGTTGTCGGGTCAGTGATGCCTAACTGCATCAAGTTCATCACTGTTCTCTATTCCCTGAGATATCAAGGTTAAGTAGTAAATCTTTGTTCTGATGAAATGAAAATGCTTTACCACAATAATGGAAAGATCTTTAAGATTCAATTTAAAATGTAACAGCTTTTTTTTTTTTACTGTGCTCCATTTAAAAAAAATAATGTTATCTTTGCTATAAAATATATCAATTTAATGGCAGAAATTTTGGAAAACATACATTTGTAAAGAAGAAAATTAAAATTATTATTCCACTACTCATAAACGTTAGTGTTAGCACTTTCATATGGTTCCTCAGTCTATTAAAGATGTAAATATATGCATACCTACATATTTAAATAAAACTGAGATTGTACAGCCTATGATATTTTGTAACTGCTCTGCTTTTTGCCAAGTAGTTTATATCTTCACCAATCAGTAAATATTTGTCCAAGATATTTTTTATGCTTCATTGCATTCTATGATATGAACCTTTATGATTTATAATAAATAATTTATTATTGAAAATATATTTTTGCAGTTTTGTTTGTTGTTATAAGTCATTCTGCGTAAGGATTATTTGTAGGATTGACTATCAGCCAGTTTAGCCGCACTGATTGTTAAAATACTGAAATATTTCCATATTGATGGGAAAACAGTCATATCCTGTGTTTCCCCGTCTCCTTCTCCTGGACTGCTGATGATCCAGTAAGCTAAGGGCACGTAGCAGGTGGTATAGGTGGCATTCTTTCCTGTTAGTCCTGATTGTGATGTATCTGTCCAAAATTGTTAACACCCCTGAAATTTTGCGTGCATCTTGCTATTTCTTTAAATACCTGGAAGTAAAAATCCCTGATTAACAAATATGTGTCAGGAGTCTATCAGAAAATGGCTCCTTAAAATTAGGATAATTCATGGAAGGTTCAATAAAGGAACTATTTAAAAGGAAAGAGTAGAGTGTGAGCAACCCTGATGAAAGCCAAGATGGTTTTCACCAGTTGGCATAAATGTGATGGGGGAGTGGTTACTGCAGCCTGCAAGGAGACAGCCACTTTGAGAAGAATGGAGAATTCCAGTTGAAGGTCACAGTCAATCTGTGGCAGCCCCACCAGGAGTAAGCCCAGAAAATGAATATCCCGACTTCCCTCCTTTCCTGCCATCTCATTTCCTATCAGGGCTCCTCCTTGCTGGCCCTGAAGGGAAGTCAGAGGACTGCGGAATCTGTTTCTGTCGTCCCCTGCAAGTCAGCCTCCTATGGTGGAGGGTTCATTTGGATGAGTAAACTCAACAGAGAGCTGGCAAACATTTATCCTCTTTATTCCGTAGTGAAAATTTGTCTCCAGAAAAATGTTTTAGAGCCTCAAACATATCTATAATCTCAATGTGAGTTGATACTTACTTTATAGATAATCAGAATTGACCTGTAAGGGGGTGTAGTCAGGTGCAGTGTTAGGAGGGAAAAATCACAGGAGTTATTGAGTACCTGACAGATACAAGGAGAGGTAAGAGCCACTGCATTTGTAGGCGCACCTTGGATAAAAGCCTACTGCCCACAAAATAAAGCAGTGGGAAGAGTAACTGCGAAGAGCAAGCATCATTGTGATTATCTTAACTTCTTTTCTATGTAGGCCTGGTGGGCCAGTTCCTGATATTTATGGGATGTTGTAAAATTATCTCAGAAGAGAACTTAAAGAACATCTAAATCAGATGTATTCAAACTGGTTTTGGCCACAGAATTCTTTCATGAAGTGAAGTTTCATGCAGAAGGCTAACGTACAAAACACATAAGGTACAGCTGCCTTGGTTGGGAGTGGTGAGCCCTCCACCCTCCCTTCTCCTTCATTTCTGTACCCCGGGGACTTAGATGATTTGCCTGAGCTCATACAGCTTGCTGGTGATGAAGTCATCCCCAGGACTTACAGTCTCCTGACTATTGACTCCATCTTCTTGTATCTATAGATAGAGCCTTCTCCAGTAGTTATCAGTTCATCACGGAAGCTTCCTCTCATTTTTCTTCCACTCAACGCTGTTGGTTCACCACCTTGTTAACAATAATAAGCTGACTATATGTAACATCCACCCATCTTAAAGCCTTATACATGTGTGGTCTCTTCCCCAGCAGCACGTTAGAATTCTGTGGGAAGCTTTTATAAACATACCAGTGCTCAGGCCCTATTTCTAGAGATTCTGATTTGTTAAGCTGTGGTGTTGGGGTTCAAGCATCAGTAGGTTTTAAAAGCTGAAAGGGTTCTAGGGAGCAGCAAGGGCTGAGAACCCCTGTTTTGGTAGAGTTCTAGCAAGCATAAGTATTCCCAGAAAGAAGAAAAGCTTGCTTACTTCCAGCCCCAGGCAGCAGCTTGTGCTCTCAGCAAGTCCATCTCATCCCTGTGGTCACTGACCGTGAATTTAGGGGTAAACGAAAAGTAAGCTGCTTGTATTGAAGAAGGATTGGTGTCTGATTTTATGACATGGAAATTGGGACTAAATTGATCCCAATTATGTTGTTTTTAAGACATTTCATGTATCAGAAATAATCTGAGTAATAAAACTCTAGTGAGAGGCCAATATCCGTGCTTACAATATGTGATTGGAGATAAAGAGTCCTGTTTCTCCAGATTCATCCATTGATATCTCATCGTACACTTTAAGTGGTTAGTGTGTATGTGTGTGTATTGCTTGTACAAAAATAAATATAGTTCTTAAAATTGAAGTTTTTTTGGGGAAAATATACATTTTAACTAGGGGTGGTCATATTTTTAATATTTCTAAAATGACTCAGTAGAATTATCTTAAGTTACAGAGTAAATTTTTAGTAGGATTTCTGGGCATCATTTAAAGAGAGTAGTATTTCTAAAAATATAATTTTTCCCCTTATAAATAAATATTGTGAAGGTTTAAATATGAAACTATTAGATGAAGACATTTCTATAATTTGTTACTTAATGTTTTAAATGAATGAGCAGTAAGTTCTATTTTTTTGGTTACATTGTCTTTTTACCAGCATTAATTATGAAATCTGTGCATGCTTAATTTTATGTTAACCATCCCATTGTGTTTGAGAAGTGCTGTACTGTCTATTAGCTTCTTCAGGTATGGTCCACTCTGATTCTTTATTTCAGGCCTTTAAACAGCCATTGTCCTTAAAGTAGTAGATGTTTTGCAGTGTAGTCAAGGAAAGTTTGCATTTTCTTCTGGATATCAAACCTGATAGAACCAAAGTTGAACTTTTCTGTTACTTTTTAAGGATTTTTTTTCTTGCTCAAAGTCCAATACAAGTTATAGCTCCAGAGAACTAATTATAAATTAATTAGGAAAGTATTTTTTCTCTATTTATGTTGTAAAAGTATAACATGTTTATTTGTCTTAGAATGCCATGTGTTAATGTCTGTCATGAGGAAATGAAATAGTTTTTATTTTTGGCTTCTTGGTAAAAGATAATTCCTCTCAATACAGGCAGAAACTAATTAAGAATATATAAATGGCTCTTCACTGTAAGAAAAACAGATTTGTGATAATATGTTCAGTTCTATGGCAGACAAAATTCCAAAGGGCAGGGACTTCCTTACCATATAGGGGAATAAGCACTTTGTCCTTGTGGTTATATCAGATTACCAAATGCTGGTAGAAAGATTAACATAAAAGGCTAGTGATGACAATTTGAGTATGAGATTGCTACTGTGGCCCAGAGGGCAGCCCCATCAACACCCTGCCAATTCGCATTGTTGTTTGGACTTTGCTTCTCTTCACTGAAGTTGGGCTGGGGGCTTTTAGGTTTTCAAGTCTTCTTTCAGTCTTCTTGTTTCCTCTCTCCTGTTTCTTGAGTTGTTTGAGCTGCTTATGGGTGTTTTTTAGGGAAATGATGTATAAACTTTAAGAGGTGTTTCCAGAGCAGGTTAGCTGTTTAGAGGAAATATCTAAAAATGCACACTTTTACTTTAATTCTTGTTTAACATGTATTGATATTTTATCTCTAGGTAGGACTTTGGAGATACGTTTAGCGAAGGGGGAGCACAATTGGAGCAGGTACAAATGAAAAATCTTGATATTATTTTGTTTTTAAACAAGAGAATTCCCTTTCATGAATCAGATTTGGGTTATGAATCAGAATCTGTATCAGATTTGGGTTATGAAGTATCAATTCTGTACATTCTATATAAAGAGAATAACATGAGAATGATGATGCTTACCTTGCAATGCTTCAGGGAGGATTGGAAATAATTCAGTAATGCCTGCATAGAGCAGAAACACTGACAGCTGTCACCGTTGTTGTTGTTATAACTTTTGTTTTCTCCTCTAGACTGTCCATCCCTCCACTCCCAACCTTAGATTACTTGTAACCTGTGCACTCTGCCTTTGCCTCATCTCCTTGATGTGGTCAGACCATATTTCTTCCTGAAACCCCCTCTAATATCTAGCTCTTCTTGGAGCCTTAGTAGTCTTGAATCTGAAAACTGTCCTGTCATCATTAGTGGCTCAGGGCATTAGATTTTAATTAGAACAATAGCCTCTGCAAAAATGTACAGTGATTGGGCCCAGTTTGCCCATATGCCTTCATCAGTAACACCAAAATGACCTGCAAGGGAAAATTGAGGAACAAACAAACAACTTCCAGTAAATATAATTTATTGTTCCTTATCTAATCTATTCCTTTGTTGGAATAAGGCATTTATCATCATCATCATTATATTTGTATGTTTGGAATGCTGTCACAAAATAGTATAAACTGGGTGGCTTAAGCAACGTTAATTTATTTTCTCATGGTTCCAAAGGTGGCTTAAGCAACATTAATTTATTTCCCCATGGCACCTAAAGCAGAGTGCCAGCTGATTTGGTTTCTCCTGTCCTGGCTTGCAGATGACCACTTTCTTACTATGTCCTCACATTGCCTATCCTCAGTGTGTGCATGTGGAAGGAGAGAGAGCAGAAGCTCTCTGGTGTTTCTTCTTATAAGGCCGCCAATCTTATTAGAGCCAGGGTCCCGCCCTTATGAGCTTATTTAACCCTAATCACTTCCTTAGAGGCCCCATCTTTAAATACAGTTATACTTGGGGTTAGGGCTTCAAAATGTGGATTTTGGGGAGACATACACATCCAGTCCAAAATGATCATATTTATCATCATTATCATTTATTTGATGACTTTTATCATTCAAAAGAATGAAAAAGGATAAAATAGTTTGCATTTTAGGTTGTATTGAAAATCTGCTAGATGCTAGCTGCTGTAGCAAACTTGTACGTACATTATTTTGTTTAATTCTTACATCATTTTATTCTCACAACCCTATTACATAGGTAGTATTTTCCCCATTTGGTAGATAGAAAAGCAAGACTCAGGTAAATTAAGTAATTTGGTTATTATACATTGTGCAAGTATGTATAAGGGCTTAGATGAGAATATATCTTCTGTCATTCAGCCTGTACTCTAAACCACCACATCACAGAATTATTATGAAGACACTTATGAGAGGGGGGATGATTTTGGTTCATCTGGGGTAGAGACCTTATATATTTATAGCTGTTTGACTTTATTCTCCAATCTAAGTTCATAGTTGACTCCCAGTTGGCTTAAATCCCCTCTCCAGTCCAGCCTCTAAGGGGAATCACCTGTATAGCATTTTACCAAGACGCCCAGGGTAGTGAAAAGATCCAGGATAGCTGGGAATCTCTGCCAAGATATTAATTGAACCTCTCCAAGGCAGCCACAAAACCACCTCCACTCTTTTCTTCCTCTCAATTTTATATCATATTCAAGATCTCGGTGGTATATTTTATTGGATGTAGAAACTCACTTTTTGATTCCCTCCACCAAAACAAATTGAGAAACTCAGATGTAGGCCACACACTAAAAAAATACTAGGGAAAGCTCTGATCGCTATGAAGAGAGAAATAAGGGAAGAAGGAGGAGATTCAGTTGGTACAAGGTTAACGTAATTATATTGATAATGGTCAACTTCATGTTCCTGAATTGTCAAATAGCTTATTTATTAGATTTAAAAAACAACATGTTTTTAACTTTTTTCTTTGCTTAATAATTTGATGTACTGTTTTTGAGTGGATGAAAAGAAGAAAGGAATGAGAACACAAAGTATTGCTATTAAAAATAATCCTGGCCAGAAGTCCACAAAGGTTTAGACACAGAAGAATTTGCCATTATGACTTTATTTCCACAGGGCCCCTAGTCTCCACTTGGTTTCTCATTTTTGATTTATGCTACCTTACTATTTTTGTGTATTCACCACTTGAGATTTTTTGCTTTCTTTCTTTTCTGTTTCACATCCTCCCATAGTCTCTACAGAAGGTTCTGCTGCCTGGGTAGAATTTAGTATACCCTGCCACAATGGTTTGCATAGCAAGAGAGCTGTATTAGCACAGCTTTTCTAGTGAGTGCTGACCATCACCTTCCTTGAAAATATGCTTAGCTGTGAATAAACGTACAGGCACACCTTGTGTTATTGTGCTTCACTTTGTTGCACTTCACAGATTGTGCTTTTTACAAATTGCAAGTTTGTGGCAACCTTACATCCAGTAAGTTTATCAGAACTATTTTCCCAACAGCATGTGCTCACTGGGTATCTCTGTCACATTTTGTTAATTCTCATGGTATTTCATACTTTATTATTATTACTATATCTGTTATGGTGATCTGTAATCTTTGATGTTACTATTGCAGTTGTTTTGGGTGCCATGAACTACACCCATATAAGACAGGGGACTTAATTGACAAACGTGTGTATTCTCACTACGCCACTAACCCCCTGTTTCCCTGTCTTCTTCCTCTGTTCAGGCCTCCCTCTTCTTTGACACACAAGGATATTGAAACTGGGCCAATTACTAACCCTACAATGGCCTCTTAAGTGTTCAAGTAGAAGAAAAAGTCACACATCTGTCACTTTAAATCAAAAAGTAGAAATGATTAGGCTTAGTGAGGAAAGCATCTCTAACACTAAGATAGGTTGAAAGCTGGGCCTCTTGTACCAAATCATCAAGTTTTTAATATAAAGGAAAAGTTCTTGAAGTAAATTAAAATTGCTACTCCGGTGTACACACAAATGATAAGAAAGCAAAACAGCTTTATTGCTGATATGTAGAAAGTTTTAGGGGTCTGGATGGAAGATCAGACCAGCCATAACATCCCCTTAAGCCAAAGCCTAATCCAGAACAAGGCCCTAACTCTCTTCTTGAGAGATTCTATCAAGGCCCTAACTCTCTTCTTGAGAGAGATTCTATCAAGTCTTAGAGGTAAGGAAGCTGCAGGAGAAAAGTTTGAAGCTAGCAGAGGTTGCTTCATGAGAAGGAGACTAACGTAAAACTGCATGGTGGAGCAGCACATGCTTGTATAGAAGCTGCAGAAAGTTATCTAGAAGATATAGCTAAGATAATTTATGAAGGTGGCTTCACTGAACAGCAGATTTTCAATGTAAACAAAACAGCCTTCTATTGGAAAAGGATGCCATCTAGGACTTTCATAGCTAGAGAAGAGAAGTCAATACCTGGTTTCAAAGTTTCAAAGGACAAGGTGATTCTTTTGTTAGGGGCTAATACAGCTGGTAACTTGAAGTTGAAACCAGTGCTCATTTACCATTCTAGAAATCCTAGGACCCTTAAATATTATGCTAAGTTGACTCTGCCTATGCTCTATCAGTGGAACAACAATGTGCCTGGCTGACAGCACATCTGTTTACAGCATCATTTACTGAGTATTTTAAGCCCATTGTTGAGACCAGCTGCTCAGAAAAAAAAGATATCTTTTAAAATACTGCTGCTCATTGATAATGTACCTGATCACCCAGGAGCTCTGACGGAGATGTATTAGGAGATGAATGTTGTTTACCTTGCTGCCAACACAACACTCTTGCCCATGGATCAATGTTTAATTTTGACTTTCAAGTGTTGCTATTTAAGAACTATATTTTATAAGGCTATAGATGCTATAGATAGTTCCCTCTCTGGTGGATCTGGGTTGCATAAATAGAAAGTCTTCTGGAAAGTACTTATTCTAGATGTCATTAAGAACATTCATGATTCATGAGGGAGGGTCAAAATATCAACATTAACAGGAGTTTGGAAAAAGTTTATTCTAGCCCTTATGGATGACTTTGAGTGGTTCAAGACTTCAGTGGAAGAAGTAACTGCAGATGTGGTGTGAACAGCAAGAAAATTTGAATTAGAAGTGGAGCCTGAAGATGTGACTGAATTGCTGCAGTCATATAATATAATAAAACTTGAATAGATAAGGAGTTAATTCTTATGGTGACCAAGAAAGTGGTTTCTTGAGGTGGAATAACTCCTGGTGAAGATGCCATGAATATTGTTGGAATGACAATAAAGGATTTAGAATATTCCATAAACTTAGTTGATAAAGCAGTTGCGGTGTTTGAGAAGATTGACTCCAGTTTTGAAGGAAATCTTACTATGGGCAAAATGCTAAATAGCATCCCATGCTATAGAGAAAACTTTCTTTAAAGGAGAGTTGATTGATGCCGTTTTAGTTAAGAAATTGCAGAGAGAGGGCAAGATGGCCAACCAAATGCACCCAGGAAGAACAGCTACCACTGATGGGCACTGGCACACACTCCTCACAGATCTTCAGAGGGAAGGCACCTAGAGTAGGTGGAGGGAAGACACAGAAGCTGGGCTGAAGTGCAAGGAAGCTTGGAATTCTGGACAGGATTACCATGCACTGGGACTCATTCCTGGCCCTTAAAGACTCCAGGAGAACGGGGTGATTTGAATTGGCAAGGATTAAGCCACTTTCACCATGGGCCTCTGGCTGCTTAGAGAAGTGGTAGGGGCATCATGCCAGCTGAGGTGGAGCCCAGAGCTCTTGGTGTGGGACTGTCTATAGCAGAGCACTGCCAGGGAAGCCCATCTCCCTAAGCTCGACTTGCTTCCATGGGACACCTTAGCCCTAGGGGAACTGTTGGACCTGAACTCTGCAGGGTGGTCTTGCCCACCAGATGGCACCAGTCTGATCTGAGCAGTACTTGTCTGCTGGCCTCTCCTGGACCCCAGCCTGGCCACACCTAGTTGCAGGGCAGCCTCAGGTCCCCTGGGGGCCAACATCATAGCTTCTGCACTGGTGGACCCTGCATGACCAGTGGAGAGCTCCAGCAGAGCAGCCCCCACAACCACACACCAGCCCACCCATGCCCTCCCTGCACAGCCATTTCCCCAGGGCCCAAAGCAACACCCCACATTGCTTTGCCAGCACGTGTGTGTGGGAGCAGGTTTTGCCACCTTTGTTCTGTCAGTGTGCCTGTGTGCATGCACCCTCCTCTGCCACTGCTGTGGTGGGTGTGCACTTGTTCTTTCTTCCCCTGCCAGACCACCATTGCAGTCAGAGTCTTGGTGGATCCATGGAAAATCAGCCCCACTCCCACTAGCACCACACCCTTGCACCGACACTGCCACAGAAGTGAAACTAGGCACAGAGAACAGCAAACCTCCCCTGCCCTGAGCAACCACCCCTTCATGCAGTTCACAGAGAATGCATACAGACCTCCACCCACCAGCACCCTGCCCCCATGCATCCCCAAGACAGCACAATCATGTGTTAGAATCACCAGCAGGGGTCCCCCAACCTCTGGAGCCCTGCTATCTCTACCACTGTGGTGAACACCTGCACAGAGGCAGGCACCCAGGAACCCACTGGTACCCTGTCACAGCTGATGAGCATGTACCCTGCTGCACTGTCACTGCTGCTGGCATATGCAAATGAGGAAGAATGCTGCTGCCACTGCGCTATGAACACACAGTCCTGAGGTTGGGAGCTGAGTGTTGGCCCCCTAAAACCTTCCAGAAACAAACCAGTAGGCTAAATCCACCTTTTACCACAAACTCTCAAGGTCATCAAATAAGATAAAAGGAAAATAAAAACATCCAACAGTCAGCAACTTCAAAGACTGAAGAAACACCAGCTCATAAAAATGAGAAAGAACCAGCACAAGAACTCTGACAACTCAAAAGCCAGAGTACCTTCTTTCCTATAAACAACTGCAAGTGTTCTGAACTGGGCTGAGATAGCTGAAATGACAGAAATAAAATTCAAAACATGGATAGGAACAATTTTCATCGGCCTTCAGGGCACACTGAAACCCAATCCAAGGAAGCTAAGAATCACAATAAAACAATGCAGGAGCTGACAGACACAATGGCCTGTGTAGAAAAGAACATAACCAGCCTGATAGAGCTGAAAAACATACTACAAGAATTTCATAGTGCAATCACAAGTATTAATAGCAGAGCAGAACAAGCAGAGGAAAGAATCTCAGAGCTTGAAGACTGGCTTTCTGAAATAAAACAGTCAGACAAGAATAGAGAAAAAAGAATGGAAACAAATGAACAAAACCTCTGAAAAATATTGAGTTCTGTAAAGAAACCAAATCTGTGACCCATTGATGTCCCTGAAAGAGATGGGGAGAGTGTAAGTGAACTTGTAAAACATGTTTCAGGATATCATCCAAGGAAACACTTCCAACCTAGCTAGAGAAGCCAACATTCAAATTCAGGAAATGCAGAGAACCCTAGTAAGATAATTCACAAGAAGATCATCCCCAAGACACATAATCATCAGATTCTCCAAGGTCAAAATGAAAGAACAAACGTTAAAGGCAGCTAGAGAGAAAGGTCAGGTCACCTACATAGGGAAGCCTATCAGACTAAGAGCAGACCTCTCAGCAGAAACCCTACAAGCCAAAAGAGATTGGGGGCCAATATTCAATGTTCCAAAAAAACTTCTAACCCAGAATTCATATGTTTTCGAACTAATCTTCATAAGCAAAGGAGAAATGAGATCCTTTCCAGTCAAATGCTGATGGAATTCATAACCACCCGACCTGCCTTACAAGAACTTCTCAAGGAGGCTCTAAATATGGAAAAACTGTTAATAGCCGCTACAAAAACACATGGAAGTACACAGACCAGTGAAGCTGTAAAGGAACCACACAAGTCTGAGTGCTAACCAGCTAACATCATGACAGGATCAAACCCACATATGTAAATACTAATCTTGAATGTAAATGGGCTAAATGCATATGCAGATGATTAAAACTGGATCCTTTCCTTATACCATATAGAAAAGTTAAGGTGGATTAAATGTAAAATCAAAAACTATAAAAACCCTGGAAGACAACCTAGGCAGTACCATTCAGGACAGTGGCATGGGCAAAGATATCATGCCAAAAGCAATTGCAACAAAATAAAAAATTGAGAAATGGGATCTAATAAAATGAAAGAGCTTCTGCACAGCACGAGAAACTATCAACAGAGTAAACAGACAAGCTACATAATGGGAGAAAATTTCTGTAAACTATGCATTTGACAAAGGTCTAATGTCCAGCATCTATAAGGAACTTAAACAAATTTGCAAGAAAAAAAAAACAACCCCATTAAAAAGTGTCAAAGAACATGAACAAACACTTTTCCAAACAAGACATACAGGCAGCCCACAATCGTGAAAAAAGCTGAACATCACTGATCATTAGAAAAATGCAAATCAAAACCACAGTGAGATACAATTCTCAATTAGAATGGCTATTATTAAAAGGTCAAAAAATAACAGATGCTGGCGAGGTTGTGGAGACAAAGGAATGCTTATACACTGTTGATGGGTGTATAAATTAGTTCAACCATTGTGGAAGACAGTGTGGCGATTCCTCAAAGACCTAAAACCAAATACCATTCCACCCAGCAATCCCATTACCAGGTATATACCCGAAGGAATATAAATAATTCTGTCATAAAGACATATGCATATGTATGTTCATTGCAGCACTATTCACAATAGCAAAGACATGGAATCAATGTAAATGTCCATCAGTGATAGACTGGATAGAGAAAATGTGGTACAAATACACCATGGAATACTGTGCAGCCATAAAAAAGAATGAAATCATGTCCTTTGCAAAGATGTGGATGGAGCTGGAGGCCATTATCTTTAGCAAACTAACACAGAAACAGAAAACCAAATACTGCATATTCTCACTTATAAGTTGGCGCTAAATGATGAGAACACATGGACACATAGTGGGGAACAAGTCACACTTGGACCTATTGGAGAATGGAGGGTATGAGGAAATAGAGGATCAGGAAAAATAACTAATGAATACTAGGCTTAATACCAGTGTGATGAAATAATCTGTACAACAAACCCCCGTGATACAGGTTTACCTGTGTAACAAACCACGTGTACTTCTGAACTTAAAAGTAAAAAATAAAAGGATTTATAATAAATATTTAACACAAAAAAGATTTTTAAAAATGGGTGAAATGCCCCAATCAAGAGGCACATAGTGGTAAATTGGAGTAGGAACCAAGACTCATTGGTATGGTGTCTTCAAGAGACCCATCTCACACGCAGTGAGACCCATAGGCCCAAAATAAAGGGCCAGAGAAAAATCTACCAAGCAGACAGAAAACAGAAAAATCCAAATTTCAGACAAAACACACTTTAAACCAACAAAGGTTAAAAAAAGATATCACATAAGGGTAAAGGCTTCAATTCAACAAGAAGACCTAACTAATCTAAATATATGTGCGCCCAACAGAAGAGCATCCAGATTCATAAAGCAAGTTTTTAGAGACCTATGAGGCTTAGATAACCACATAATAATAGTGAGAGACTTCAGCACCACACTGACAGTATTAGATCATCAAGGCAGAAAATTAACAAGGATATTCAGGACCTGAACACAGCACTGGACCAAATGTACCTGATGGACGTCTCCATCCAAAAGCAACAGATATACATTCTTCTCACTGCCACATGGTACATACTCTAAAATCAATGACATAATTGGACACAAAACATTCCTCAGCAAATGCTGTATAATGAGTACTAGGCTCATTATAATAACCACCCTCTCAGACCACACTGCAATCAAATTAGAAAACAAGACTAAGAAATCCACTTAAAACCATATATTTAAATGGAAATAGAATAATCTACTCCTGAATGACTTTTGGGTAAATAGTAAAATTAAGGCAGAAACCAAGTTCTTTGAAACTATTGAGAACAAAGATGCAACATACCACTCGAGTGTGCAGTGGGGAAGCCAACCTTGGAGACCTGAGCATGTGAGAAAAAAAAAAAAAGAAGCAACATACCAGAATCTCTGGGACACAGCTAAGGCAGTGTTAAGCAGGCAATTTATAGCACTAAATGCTCACATCAAAAGTTAGAAGTACCTCAATTTAACAACCTGACATCACAACCAAAAGGACTAGAGAACCAATAGCACACAAACCCCAAAGTTAGCAAATGACAAGAAATACTGAAAGTCAGAGCTGAACTGAGATTGAGACATGAAAAAACATTCAAAAGATCAATGAATTTAGGAGTAGGTTTTTGAAAAAAAATTACTAAAATAGGTAGATTGGTAGTTAGACTTAATAAAGAAGAAAAACTAGAAGATCCAAATAAACAGAAATGACAAAGAGGATATTACTGCTGACCCTATAGAAATACAGATAACCATGAGAGAAGATTATGAACACTTCTATGCACGTAAACTAGAAAATCTCAAAGAAATGGATAAATTCCTGGAGACATACATCCTCCCAATATTGAGCCAAGAAGAAATTGAATCGCAGAACAGAACAATAATGAACTCCAAAATTGAATCAGTAATAAGTAGCCTACCAACCAAACAGAACTAGAGCCAAATTCTACCATATGTACAAAGAAGAGCTAGTACCATTCCTACGGAAACTATTCCAAAATTTGAGGAGGGACTCCTCCCTAACTCATCCTATGAGGCCAGCATCATTCTGATAACAAAACCTGGCAGAGACATGAAAACAACAACAAAAAACTTCAAGCCAATATCCTTGATGAATATCAATGCAAAAATCTTCAACAAAATACTGGTAAACCAAATCTAGCAGCACATCAAAAAGCTTATCCACCACAGTCAAGTAGGCTTTATCCCTGGTATACAAGTTGGTTCAACAAACCCAAGTCAATAAATGTGATTCATCACATAAGCAGAACAAAAGACAAAAACCATATGATTATCTCAATAGATACAGAAAAGGCTTTTGATAAAATTCAAAACCCCTTCATGTTAAAATATCTCAATAAACTAGGTATTGATGGAACACACCTCAAAATAATGGGAGCCATCTATAGCAAACCCACAGCCAACATCATACTAAATGGGCAAAAGCTGGAAGCATCTCTCTTGAAAACAGACACAAGACAAGGATGCCCTCTCTCACACCTCCTATTTAACATAGTATTGGAAGTCCTGTTCTGAGCAATAAGCAAAAAAAATAAATAAAGGGCATCCAAATAGGAAGAGAGGAACTATTTCTGTTTGTAGACAACATGATCCTAAATCTAGAAAACCTCATATTCTTGGTCCAAAAGCTCTGTCAGCTGATAAACAACTTCAGAGTCTGAGGATAAAAAATCAAGGTACAAAAATCACTAGCATTACTTTAGAACAACATTAACTAAACTAGAATTACTTTCCACCAATGTGGCCAAGAGCCAAATCAAGAGCACAGTCCCATTCACAATTGCCACAAAAGAATAAAGTACCTAGGAATATAGCTAACCAGGGTGGTGAAAGCTCTCTGTAAGGAGGACTACAAAACACTTTTCAAATAAATCAGAGATAACATAAACAAATGGGAAAATATTCCATGCTAATGGATAGGAAGAATCAATACTGTTAAAATGGCCATACTGCTCAAAGCAATTTATAGATTCAATGCTATTCCTATCAAACTACCAATGACATTCTTCACAGAACTAGAAAAATACTATTTAAAAATTCATATGGAACCAAAAAAGAGCCCAAAACACAAGAAAATCCTGAGCGAAAAGAACAAAGCTGAGAGCATCGTGTTACCTGACTTCAAACCATACTCGAGGGCTATAATAACTAAAACAGCATGGTACTGGTACAAAAACAGACACATAAACCATTGGAACAGAATGGAGAGCCCAGAAATAAGGCCTTGCACCTACAACTATCTGACATTTGACGAAGCTGACAAGAATAAGCAATGGGGAAAGGACTCCATATTCAATAAATGGTGCTGGGATAACTGGCTAGCCATATGCAGAAGACTGAGACTGGACCTCTTCCTTATACCATATACAAAAATCACCTAAAGATGGACTAAAGGCTAAATGTAAAACCCAACACTATAAAAACCCTGTAAAACAACCTGAGCAATACCATTCTGGACATAGGAGCAGGCAAAGATTTTATGACAAAGACACCAAAAGCAATTTCAACAAAAGCAAAAATTGACAAATGGAATCTAATTAAGCTAAAGAGTGTCTATGCAGCAAAAGAAACTGTCAACAGAATAAACAGACAACCTACAGAATGAGAAAACTTTTGCAAATTATGCTTCTGAGAAAGGTGTAATATCCAGCGTCTATAAGGAACTTAAACCAATTTACAAGAAAAAAACAACCCCATTAAAAAGTGGGCAAAGGACAAAAAGGAATGAGTTCCTGTCCTTTGCAGGGACATGGATGGAGCTGGAAGCCATTATCCTCAGCAAACTAACGCAGGAACAGAAAACCAAACACCATGTGATCTTATAAGGAGGAGCTGAACAAAGACAACACATGGAAACGGAGGGGAACAACACACACTGGGGCCTGTCAAGGTGAGGGCAGGAGGAGGGAGCCATCAGGATAAATAGCTAATGCATGCTGAGCTTAATACTTAGAACATGGGTTGATAGGTGCTGCAAACCACTACGGTACACATTTATGTAACCTGTGCATCCTGCACATGTGCCCTGTAACTTAAAAAAAAAAGTGAGTGAAGGATGTGAACAGACACTTTTCAAAAGGAGACATATATGCAGCCAACAGGCGTATGAAAAAAAAAGCGGAACATCACTGATCATTAGAGAAATACAAATCAAAACAATGAGATACTGTCTCACATCAGTCAGAATGACTTTTATTAAAAATTCAAGCAATAACAGATGCTGGCAAGGTTGTGGAGAGAAAGGAATGCTTATTCACTGTTGGTAGAAATGTAAATTTGTTCAACCATTGTAGAAGACAGATACCTCAAAAACCTAAACACAGAAATACCATTCGACCCAGCAATCCCATTACTAGGATATAAATCATTCTGTCTTAAAGGAATAGAAATCATGCTGTTATAAAAGAATAAAAATCATTCTGTCATAAAGACACATGCCCATGTATGTTCATTGTGGCACTATTCACAATAGCAAAGACCTGGAATTAACCAAAATGTACATCAATGATAGACTGGATAAAGAAAATGTGATACAGATACATCCTGGAATACTATGTAGCCATAAAAAAGAACATGTAGGAACACGGATGGAGCTGGAGGCCATTTATCCTTAGGAAACTGACACAGGAACAGAAAACCAAATACCAGGTGTTTTCACTTACAAGTGGGAGCTAAATGATGAGAACACATGGACACATCAAAGGGAACAACAGACACTAGGGCTTACGAGAGGGTGAAGGTTGGGAGGAGGGAGAAGATCAGGAAAAATAACTAATGGGTACTAGGCTTAATACTTTGGTGACTAAATAATATGTACAACAAACCCCCATGACACAAGTTTACTAATATAACAAACCTGCACATATACTCCTGAGCTTAAAATAAATGTAAAAAAAAAACTTAGTGAGAGAAAGGAAATTGCCAGAGTCACCCCAGCCTTCAGCTGACACCACTGTATGATCAGTCAGTAGCCGTCAAGACCAAGGGAAGACCCTCCACCAATAAAAAGGTTACAACTTGCTGGAGGCTCAGCTGATCATTAGCATTTTTAAGCAATATTTAAAAAATAAGATATGTACTTTTATTTAGACATAATGCTAGTGCACAGTTTATAGACTACAGTGTAATATAACTTCTATATGCACTGGAAAACAAATTTGACTTGCTTTATTGTGATATTCACTTTATTGTGGTGGTCTGGAACAGACCCACAGTATCTCCAAGGTATGCCTGTAGGAGCTTCTCTAGACCTTTGATGTTTGGCTGGATATTTTAAAAATAAACGCACACCCCATTCCTGAATCCAGAAGTTTTTCAGTCATAGTGTCAATATCTATAGGTCATGAGCATGCCCATTCAGCATTTATTGGGCTTAACGTATGTGCAGGTTCTTTGGTGGGCCTTGGGATAAAAAGTGTACGAAGACATGGTCCATGCCCACAAAGAGCTTAAAAGCTAGTGGGAGAGGTATGTGTACAATGAGAACAGGGACTGCATCAAGGTGGTGGAAGTGGAGAGACACAGGCAAAGAAGGGGGCACTACCTAACCATTGTCTTAAAGGATTAATTCTGGTTTGCCAGGTAGACCAAGTGGCATGTTCAAGGAGTGTTACAGAGTTAGGGAACAACACTTGCAAAGGGCTCAAGCCTTAGCATCTAAGGGAATGCCACTTGTGGGTGATGGAAATGTCTGGAAGCCCTTGACTTTTGGATTACTTGGGAAATTCCTCTGAAATGTGTGCATTATGCCTGACTTTGGTCTTAGTTGGGTCACAGGCAACCATATATGCCTGATAATTTTTTTTTTTTTTTTTTTTGAGACGGAGTCTCGCTCTGTCACCCAGGCTGGAGTGCAGTGGCCGGATCTCAGCTCACTGCAAGCTCTGCCTCCCGGGTTTAAGCCATTCTCCTGCCTCAGCCTCCCGAGTAGCTGGGACTGCAGGCGCCCGCCACCTCGCCCGGCTAGTGTTTTGTATTTTTTAGTAGAGACGGGGTTTCACGGGGTTAGCCAGGATGGTCTCGATCTCCTGACCTCGTGATCCGCCCGTCTCGGCCTCCCAAAGTGCTGGGATTACAGGCTGGAGCCACCGCGCCCGGCCTTATGCCTGATAATTTATATGCCTGATAATTATATGCCTGACCATTATATGCCTGATAATATAAATGTTTTGTATTTTATGTGTTTTGACAGTATTCTGAAGCTTATCGACAAACTGGAAAATGGAGTCATTTATAGTTTTGTTGTGAATCAACATGGTGAATCATTTTTATTTGTTTTTTATTTTTTATTTTTGTTTTTTTTGTTTGTTTTTTGTTTTTTGTTTTGAGCTCAGAATGCTTCCTTTCGGAATTATGAAGCAGAATGACCATTTAGAGGAATATTTCAGGGGCAGAAGAAGTGGCAGGAACAAAGTGGGAATGGCATGCTGGAGGTAGTGAGGAAATGATTCCGGCCCCAAAGAGAAGGCCTGTTGGTCCGTAGAAAATAAGGGTGGTAATGTTGGAAGTTAGTCTGGGGGCATAGATAGAATGCAGACTCTGAGGGAAGACATGCTGAATTCAGATTCTAACATTAACTAGCACTGTGATTGTGAACTAATCATTTAACCTTTCTGAGGTTTAGTTTTCTCAACTATATAGTATAAAATGGAAAAAAAGTTCTTCAACAACATTTCAATTTGGAGTTAGGATTTAATAAAAGAATACAGCTCTTGATAATATATTCTAAATACATCTTACCTTTGGTTCAGACTTTGGAGGATATAGAATATGAATTTACTGTGTAAGTCAACCATTACAAATATTTTATTTTTTAAAGATATGCACATGTCACAGTCCACTTGTGCTGCTATAACAAAATACCACAGACTAGGTAATTTATAAAGAAGAGAAACTTATTTTTCACAATTCTGGAGGCAGGGAGATCAAGGCACCGGCAGGTTTGGTGTTTGCCAAGGGCCAGGTCTCCACTTCCAAGATGGTGCCTTTTTGCTGCCGCCTGCTGAGAGGATGGACACTGTATAGGCACATGGCCAGAAGGTGGAAGGGCAAGAGAGTGCTCCCTTCAACCTCCAGCCCTTTTATAAGGATACAAATCTCATCCATGAGGGTGGAATCCTCATGACTTAATCACCTTTCAGAGGACACACCTCTTAATACTGTTGCCTCGGGGATTGTCTGAACATAAATTTTGGAGGGGTACCATTTTTCAAACTAAAGCAGCACTGTACTAAATCTTTATGGGTGGTGACTATACAGTCATGAAAAAGTCCTTTTGAAATGTCTTTTTTTGATGAAAAAGTGCTTGCCTGGGCCTTAGGAAGCACCATATAAATACTGGTAAGTCACTGAGCTCCTCCTGTGACTCATAATGGTCCCAAATTCTCTACATTTCTACCCATGAAAATGTTGTTCATCTGCTTTCAGAATACTTTCATTTCTTTCCAGAAGTGTTGATGGGTTTGCATGGATCTATCCGTAGTCTTTCACCACCCTTGTTCCTTTAATGTCAACAGCATACATTTTTTAGGTGACTGACTAGGATTTGGGTGGCAGTCCATGGCTATGAAATCCAGAGAAGGTAGAATGGCTTATACATAAAGAAAGAAATGGCTTTAGTAGAAAATAAACATTTGAATTAACTAATGTGATAAGGTACATATTCTAAAGTCTAGTTCAATTTTTAGATTCATGGAAAATTCGTGAAGCAGGAAGGAATTCATCGTCGGTCTCTAAAGCTGGTTTTAAGTTAGGCATGTATACTCTTTCCTTCTTAAGCTTAGTTTCCTTAGAAGGTTCAATATAGTTCAAGCAGTTTTCACAGTGGGGCTGTATTTTGCCATCTAACAAAGGTTCAGCGCAGCCTTCCTTCAGGTCACTTCAGCCACATAAGGCTTATGAACTTTTCTAGTGCAACAGGGTATGATTTAGTGTTCAAGGAACATCATTCTTCAAATAAATTGATGTCACAGATTCTTTGAATAGATGTTCCCAATGGTGGCCTTAGACTAGGATTAACTCAGAGTCTCTCTAAGTATAAGTCTGCATTTTTAAAGTATCTGTCGTGTTTTAGAGTTCCCTATCAGTGAAAGTCATCACTGCTCATGTAGGAGCATAGAGCAGAAAACTGTTTTTTTTTTTTCTTGGTTCTTCCATTTTCTTAGGCCCTCAAGCCTCAAGCATATTTTCTCATCTGCTTCCCAAATATATCTTGACCCAAATATATATTGAATCTGTGTGCTTTTTTTTCCTAATCCACAGTTACACCATCTCTGCACAGACAACCTTGTTGGCTCCTAGATGGTTTCTGGTTTCTGTGCATCCATTCTGGCCCCTTCTGTCCGTTTACCCCTATACAGTAGCCAAAGTAATCTTGTCAAACACAAATCTTGTTGTTTGACTTCCTTACCGCCCTTTACTGGTTTCCCACCCATCTTAATAAGATAACCCAAATTCATAGTACTTTCTCATTTAACCAATACTGACTGATCTCTCTGTAAGTCTCTTTCATCACAGTGTATTCTGGGCATGCAGAGATAAGTAAGACTTTCCTCCTACTCTTAAGGAACCTATAGTCTAGCAAAACAATTAATCAGTGTTTGCTCATTTGTCTATAAATGTTCATTGAAATCCTATCATTTACCAGCACAGTGCAGAATAAGGAATTGGTGACTTGTTGTGCATGTAATGAAATGGGTGACTTGAATACACATGGCCTATTTGCTGTTCTAATGACAATTTTGACCTAGTTAGCCTAAATCCAAAGCGCGTGATTTTAATCATTATACTTATATCAGTTATTTTCTACAATAATACTGCATAGCAAACAACCAAAAAACCTCAAATAAGTTCAGCAGTGTTTACTGCTTACACATCTGGGGTGGGTCACTTAAGCAGCTCTATTAATTTTGGTTGGCGTTGCTCACATGTTGGGGTTGGGTTGCTTTTGGCTGATCTAGATGGGCCTTGGCTGGGGGGATAACTAGGGAGACTTGGCTATGTTCTTTGTGCCTTATTCTTCAGTAGAGTAGTCTGGGTATGCTCTCATATTGATGACAAAGGATCAAGAGAGAGCAGGCAGGCCCAGTCTCACCAGTGCTTTTTAAGCTCTGTTTGCATCATATCTTGCTCACATTACAAGCTGACCAAGACAAATTATACAGCTAACTCCAGAGTCAGAATATGTACTACAAAGTCACATGGCCAGGATTTGGATCCAGGGAGAATTCAGCCATCATTGTAATCCATCATGATGCTGTATTTGTTCTTATTATAGCTTGTGTATAACTTGATCATAGGATTTACCAAATTATGTGGAAATACATACTGTCAACTCCCACATGGAAACCCATTATCGGTAAAGGCCCTGTCTTCAGCATGATGCCTGGCATATAATAGAAGACCAACAAATGTTAAATTAATGGAATTATTAGTAGGTTGATGACTTTGGGATGTTTACTCTAGATAATTAAACTTTCTCAGCCTCAGCTTAGTCATTTATAAATAGCGATAATAATATCTACCACTGCCATTTTTTGAGGATTAAATATGGGAAAAATGTAAAAGTATATACTGCTTACTCAAAAAAGATAGTTACTTCTCCCCTCCTCCCCCACCTTCCCTTTTCAGTGGGTTTTTATGAATTTTGAAAAATAGGAAATGTTTTCATTGTGGCCCATTTTAAGCAAGAGGTTATAGAATAGAGAGCTCTCAGTTCAAAATATCTTCCATATTTTCTACTGATTACTACTTTAGTATAATACTCATCTCCTAAAAATTGGGATCTCTTTGGATGCTTAAGCTTATTAACAATTTGCAGTGTCATGAATCCTTATAATGAAGGGGTAGATTTCCTCTTCCTCATTCCTATAGACAACATATGTGAAGAGGAAAAGGGAATTTGGAAGCATAGTGGAGTGGAAATTTGGGAAATGGGGCATTTTGTGGGAGGAGAAACCTGGTGTAGGTATGTGGTGTGTCTGTATATTGGGGGATGTGGGGAGTTGGATAGGCAGAGGGAAGACAGTGTGAGGTCTTCCAGCAGGCAAGACAGGGCTGGTGGGGCAGAGAATAAAAACTGAACTCTTTTTTGTCAGTTTTTCTATACTTTGTAGTTGCCCTGGGGATCGTTTCTGATACCTGATGCAGATATTAAGTTGTATTTTATTAGTATTCCTAAATTTAAAAGAGTTATATTCTATATTTGGTGGTGTTTTTCCATAAAAAAGATTATATAAAAATTAAAATTACATATGCTATAAATGTGTATACACACACGTATACATATACAGGCTTGCTAATGTAAAGACACTTTAAAAATATTTGATTTTATAAATTCCTTTTCTTAGCCATTCCTATAAGTTGCCTTTTTTTACTCTAAAAATATCTGTAATTATTTCAGTATTTCTCCTCAGTAATACTATAGATGATTGTTTAAGCACAAATAAATAATATTTTTATAGTAATTGTTTTTTCCCTCACCGATACATTTTTGTACGATATAGATGGTGACGAAGTGTACAATGAATGGCATTAAGACATGGAGCTCTCCATAGGTTTTGAGTCCCTCCAGTGGCCATAATGTTGTCTTTACCAATTTATAAGAGATTGTATTTATTCATTCATTTGAATATATATATTTATGTTGAGTGTGTATATATATATATAATTGTACTCCTTTCTTCCTTGCAAACCACGCCCCACAGGTGTAGGGCAGAGACACATATGGCTTCTATCAATTAGGGAGTAGCTTTGAGCACATCCTATTAAATTGTCTATTCCCAAAGGCAATACCAACACATTCAGTGAATGTTAGTTTTTCCCACAGTTATATTTTTGTTTGGACCACAAAGTTTTTCATAATACTGTACTTGAAAAATTGGACATTCTAACTTTTTATACATAATCACCCCCTACCCCAACCCCATTTAGAAAACGCTTTTTTAAAAATGAGGCATTAAGTAGATTATATTTCAGCTCTGAAAAGACACAATGAGTGTTAGTTACACCATTTTTTTCAGTTACTGTGATTGAATTCTTATTCTTTATGTCTGTGTATTAATTGGGGTTGGTATAGCTAACTCTCCCCTGCCCATCACATGTCTGGAACATGCTAGATTTGCTGCCAGAATAGTTTTATATTAGTTATTTAGAAGTAAAGTCAGATTATGAAATTTAAATGAATTTAAAGTTAGAATAATTTGAACAATCCTAAACTTTGAACTTTATTTTGTTAGTTACAATACTAAAAGTTTGAAGTGTAAAAGAAAATTTCTTCTTTTAGGAAAAAATGTATAAATGGGCCCCGCATTCTCTCCAGGGCATTTTTTTTGTCAGCATTTTTCAAGGTTTAACCTTAACTGCTAAGGGCTATTTTTATATATATTGATTATATATATATATATATGTGTGTGTGTGTGTGTGTGTGTGTGTGTACCTGATTTGTTTTCCCGTTGTAACAATTCCTGGTTATATTAGATTTTTGCAAGATATTTGTTTGAGGTATATGTGGTGAGGGTGCGGGTTTTACCAGTGAGCTGGTGAAAGCCATGATTCACAGGATACATTAGAGAAATTAAAGAAAACACCTGAGTTTCAACAGCAACAGCTTCTTCAAAAGAGTACAGTTTTTTTTCTAGACTTTTCAATTATACATTGAGAAATTATTTGATAAAAGGTAAGTTTTCTTACTCCTTTTAAATATTCAGGTAGCTGCTACGTCTGATTGGCAAATCAGATAGTTGCTATTATTCAATTTTCTTTGCAAAATGAATCTGAATTTTTTTTTGAGACAAAGCCTTGCCCATGCTGGAGTACAGTACTACAGCCTCAAACTCCTGTGCTCAAGCAGTCCTCCTGTCTCAGCCTCCCAAGTAGCTAGGACTACAGGTTCATGCCACCATACCTGGCTAATTTATTTTTATTTTTAGTAGAGATGGATTCTTGCTATGTTTGTCAGGCTGGTCTTGAACTCCTGGCCTCAAGTGATCCTCCCACCTTGGCCTTCAACAGTGCTGAGATGTATTCAAGACCATGCCTGGCCTTGAATCTGAAATTTTTATGTGCAAAATGGAACTGAAAAAAGTCACAAGAAATTATTGTTTTCAAATATGTACCATATACCTTCTAAAATGATGCAGTCTGCTACATCTGATTGGTAAATCAGTACCTGCCTCTCAATTATGAATATCAGATATTAGTAATATTTGTTAAAGATAGTGAGTTTATTGGAGACGCTTTATTCAGTTAAATCTTCTTAATTCAGTATTTTGTTACCTAATGTGTTTGCATTAATTTTGATTCAATGCTCTGTACTTAATGATCCCCAAATTCCTAAATACCCTTACATTAATAGATCATGCAATTAAGTTTGAATTGTATCCTAGGAAGTCAATTAGTCCCTTTTCCACCAGTTACCTAGCCCCAGGACAAGATATTACAGGCTCTTGTGCAATAGAACACTCGTAAGTTCCTGTCCTCACAAGAAACAGACACCACATACTGTATATGCGTGAGTGACTGCATATGTGTATACCCAGTACCAGGCTTAGGTAATGCTGGACTTTTGTTTCTGGCAAAGGCAATTTATATTAGAATCATATTTAAAAGAGTATGCTTCTTCCTTATCTATACCTTGGTAGCACTATATAACGAAATGTTTTACCTTTATAGGTTTACCTTACCCTCTATTTTGGGTAAATAATACGTATTACTTACTAGTTTTTTAATAGAGACATATAAAGAGGAAAGCAAACATAATTTATAATCCTGTCCAATTATTTTTATTTAAAATAATAAATTGCTCTTTTATCCTTTAAGAAAAAAATGTATATGTATACCCTCCAGGTATGTGTCTATGTATACATTTTCACTTGCACAAAAGTTATACATAATGTCATTCTTACACCTTAATGTTTTGTAAGGACCACCAAATACTCTGTGGTATAACTATATTATTTATTTAGCCTGTACCAATCATATTGACGAGTGTTCAAGCTGTCTCCAGTGTTTTACTATTAAAAACAATGTTGTAGTGAGCATCCTTGGACATAGAACTTAGTGGTACTTTTGCAAATGTACTTGTAGAATAAGTTTCTAGCTGGGAATTTTTGGCTCAAAAGAACATTATTTTTGGCAGGGCATGGTGACTCATGCCTGTAATGCAAACACTTTGGGAGGCGGAGGCAGGAGTATGACTTGAGTTTAAGGGTTTGAGACCAACCTGGGCAACATAGTGAGACCTTGTCTCTACTAAAAATACAAAAAAATAAAAATAAAAAATAGGAGTGGTGGCACACACCTGTAGTCCCAGTTGCTTGGGAGGCTAGGGTGGGAGGATTACCTGAGCCTGGGAGATTGAGGCTGCAGTGAGCTATGGTCGCACCACTACACTCTATCCTGGATGACAGAGCAAGACTGTCTTAAAAATCCAAAAATAATATTATTTTTAAGAGCACATAAAGCAGTGAACTAACTACACACTGCTGAGCCACAGTTTGTTATTGTTTAAATACATCTGAGTGGCAGAAATTGACCAAGTAAAGTTATTAGAGTAAAAATAAAATTGTACTGAGAGTCACTGGGATATTTTGTGGACTATAAATATGGTGGTAATAGCCTATAATTAGCTGTCATCAACTTTGGACATTATTGACTTAATAAAATTTTTGTCACCATTTCCTCCCTGTCTTTTCACAAGTATTCCATAAACATTCTCAGGGTTCATTTTAGATCAAAGACCATTAAAAAAAGGAACTACCCGCAAACTTCCTGTGCCTAACTACATCTTCAAAAGTGGACACTCTAAGGAAGACTATGTTGTTATGATCAGAAATAAGTTTGCGCTTTCAATTAATGGGTGTGTTTTCCCTCCCTCAGGTGAAAGGAAAAATTTTGGAAAAGTAAAACACTGAAGAGGCATAGTATTCTCCTGTAACTTGGAACTGGAGAGGAGGCAAGATGCTGGCATAGCTGTTGAACTGGGAACCTGCTATGCCAACATATTGCCATCTTTCCTGTCTGACAGCAGCCATGGCCACCTTCATGCCAGTCCTTCGTGTGTTGCTGTGTATGTGCGCCCTTCCTTGGAGGTGGATTTCCATGACATGGCCTTTCTCACCTCCCTGACTTCCGGTCCTGCTCTGCAGTGTGTCCTACCATGAATTCACTCCATGCTAGCCACATTGGCCTGTATGTGTATTCCTTGGACACACCTAGGATGTTCTTGCCTATTAGCTTGCCTACCTTTCTCTCATCATTTGATGAGCGAGGACGTCATCTCCTCAGAGAAGCCTTCCGTAACCATGCTATCTAAAATAC